>NW_026606618.1:227500-1457500 GCF_029890125.1 Rhinichthys klamathensis goyatoka
AGCGTGTTTGATTTATGGACCATGTTTTCGGACCCCGTTCCAGGGGGCGCTGTCGAGCCCCCCTGCCACGCCCGGGTACCATCTTCAGCCCGGCCCTGATGGCCGCGGGTTCTGACATGTGTGCAAAGTTTCAGGAGTTTTTGAGCATGTTAAGGCCTCCAAAAGTGTCCAAAAGGTAGCAGAAAAATAATAATAATAATAATAATAATAATAATAATAATAATAATAATAATAATAAATAATCCTAAGGAAAACAATAGGGCCTTCGCCCTTTGGGCTTGGGCCCTAATAAACCAGTCGCATTTCAAAGTCGCTCGCGAAATGACCGCCAGGTGGCGCAAAGGGACATTTATCAAAACGTATGTGGGGCTAATGTCAATCAACAGTAAGGATGAAATTCTACAAGTTATGGTAATTTACAAATAAGCCTACAACAAACATTTATTTTTAAACAAATATTTTTAAATATGCAACATGTACGTTTAAACAACAAACAATACAATCTGAACCAGCGCTTCCTGTATTGAGACATGCAGCGCGTTTCAGTTACGATCCTGGTTCCAGTGGCCTTAATACATTCACGGCTTTTTAAAATGTCACAAAGCGTTTTGAGATGGTTTTGAATGAAATATTGAAGTTTATAATTAGGGTATTTTGGCACACCACGCCGAGTGGCTATGCATTATTCTAAAATCTGGCTTTATTCTGGCATGTTGAATTAGAGTTTGACAAACGCGGCGGCGGCGCGTTCATTTGGATTTATTTTTCTCATAACAGCTAAAAGAACTTACTGCGTAATTGTTGGTCATACAGATAAGATATCATCTTTTAAAACTGTAAAAGGTCTACTTTTATTCATGTAGGCTAAAGTAGGCCTACACTCTCTGGCTAACGACAAAACGTTTTCTCGCTTATGTGAGAAACAAACGTTTGGGCATATCCTCAGTGAGAAAATTCATAGCAGAGCGGTAGAACTGACGGTTCGATCATCAAGATGACATGGGTTCAAATCCCGAACAAACATGGTCTACTGCAAATTTTATATTTATTAATGCAGAGAGATTTGTCTAGCTCTAAAACTCTGTTACACCATACAGTTTTTTGGTTATATTTATAAAATAAAATTACCATGCATTTCCATTTTACACTATCGAACAGAACGACGTTGCATCTGTACCAATCGTACGAGGCTACCAATCATAATTTCAAAAGCAGTTCTGTAAAAAAAGTAATTTTACATATATAGCCTATATATATTTTTTTTTATTTTTTTTATTAGGCCTATTATTATTATTATTTTGATTCCCTACAACCTAGAGTTTTTAAAAACATGGTTTTAAGTAAAGTGTGATTTGCCAGGAGGGACGGGGATTTCCTTCTGGTCTAAACATCCCTGCTTCTGCTGAATTATTTGAATCCCCACACCCCTCCCTCCACAGTAATCAATGCTATAGGCTACTTCACCAATAGACCATATCAAATATAAAATAGAGATATGCAACAAGCACGTTTAAACAACGACAAACAATAAAATCAAAACCAGCGTTTCAGTTGTTCATTAGTTCAAGTGGCCTTAATGCATGCACGGCTTTTCAAAATTTCACAAAGCGTTTTGAGATTATTTTGAATGAAATATTGAAGTTTATAATTAAGTGTTTTGGCAGACCACGCTGAGTGGCCCTATGCATTTTTCTAAAGTCGGGTTTTATTCGAACTTTTGCTAACGACAAAAACAGTTTATCTGTCGTCTCTGTCTCCGGGAACTGCGCGTCACAAAAATGAACCGAAAGCCACTTCAGCTCAGTCACTATAAGAAATCGGCTCTGTCTAAAGCCTTTAAATGTCTAAATATTCTGGCTAATAAATGTTATCTGATTATGTAATCCATATGAAAACGAGAGGTACAGAGGATGTACTCAAACATGTAGCCTGTAAGCGCTTCCCAATGAGAAAATGACAAGACAAGGGTGAAAATCTCGCTCTAATTAAATGTAGCAGGCTAAATCGCCCTGAATTAAAATGTAAAAACAGATCAAATAATGCATTTGTCGAAATGTTGCGATATTGTTTCATTTAAGTTCATAATTATTCAATACATGTTATTTAATTTAGCAGCATTACCACGAAGCACCGTGGTTCGATATTTATTTGAATAAAAAATAAAAAAAAAAAAACTTAATTCACAAATTGCATGCCTGGTTGAAAGGATCCAAAGATCCCTGTAGACTTTAATATTGAGTTGAACATTTTGTTCATGAAAACAAATTAACATGCGTTTTTTCAGATTATATTTAGTTTTGCTTGGAAAAAGCTGGCCCAAACCAGTTTTATTTCATCAATTACTGAAATAATTAAATATTTAGTAATAAGCTTTTATGACAGAAATATCACTAGGCTACATGTAACTTAAATCATTTAATTCCTTCATTATCAACACTGTCTAGAATAGCGATTTAAGTGTGAATTGTGACTTCTCTTTGTGTTAAATCAGCCTCAGACTCCGATAGCCGGTGGGGGGTTGGAGGGACAGTTCAGTGCTGTATCGAGCGCGCAGGACAATAGGCATAGGTGTTAATGTTCCTCTTTCATATGGAGAGCGAGGGAGACTAAATAAACTTGTTAAAAAGAGATTCAGCGCGAGAGAGGCAAAGAAAAACGCATGTTTTAATTTAATTATGTTGCTTTGGACAATTTTCGTTTTGTAGGCCTACTGTTTTAATTGTTTAATATAGCTGTCATTTCTTTGGCAATACAAATTTAAAATGTCGCAAGAATAAGATTAGCCTAGTGTTTCTTATTTTGCATCGCAAAAGAAATAAACTCTAAACCCGATGCAACCCTGTTTTAAATAAAAAAAACTGTCCCGACACTTTATTTAAACCTTGAAATGTTCGAACTTGGTTTCAAACTTAAGTAATTTTAGTGTTCTTTTACATTACACAATAATTTAGCAGACTAAAGACGTGCTTCTTCATTTTCATTTTCTGATGCAATCGGCTGACAATCTTCCTTCATCAGTTTTTGTCCTTTGTGCAGCGGCTGCGGTTCCAGGAATGTAGCAAATTTATGTTGTAATAATAATTAAACAAAACTCTTGACTTTAAATAAGTAAACAGTTATAAACAGTTAGCTATTTAAGCATCAAGAAGGTTAAACATAAACGCTGTAGGGCAACATCGGTTAACAACATGTATGCTACATTGAGATTCGATCCGAGTCGATTGAAGCTCCTCGAAGCTCGTGTTGTTGCGTTAACCACTGAGCTATCGTCTATACGTCTGTGACTGTTTTTATTGCAATGTTTTACTTTTTCATTATTTATTCAATTTCATTTCAGTAGCCTAATTTCAGTATTGTGATTATGAATTATTTTAACTACGTTTCACTTGTTGAATTCATCTGCTACCAGCTTTCAAACGCTCTGAATCAGTGCGGTGCGGCAGCAGATTACGCATTAGAGAGAATAAACAAACACTTTTCAGAGTCTATGATTGTAGCGCCTCTTGGCGGTAAAAGGCAGCAAATACACCCCACATTTTACCGCCGCGGTGGAACGGCTGATGTGGGCATTGTCATGGCTTGCCTCGACATTTGCGTTTGAATAGCGCGCGTCCTCCGTGGGCGTGTCAGATTAACGCGTAATGAAGTGTAATGAGCTGGGGAAAAAAAATCTGACAGCACTCTCTTTTCATACAGATTACATAAACTGAGAATATTTGTTTTTTATATAAATTACATCATTAAAAAGAAGAGAATTCAAGCTTCATAAAGAAAAACCTCTCGTGCCTGTATGACAAGTATTTGCAGAGTTAGAGTTAATTTTTCGGACGTGTTTCAGAATGGACTGCACTGACAGAGAGAAGGCAAAACTCGCATCATGTTTATTTTTCTTTATTTGACAAAAAGCACAAAACTTTGTTTTTATTGTGAGTATACAGAAAAATAATAGACAATTAACAGGATCGATTGATGTATAACACTTATATGTACGATCAAAATCAACAGAGTATTTTAAGTCTATTTTTCTGCTATGTGAAAAAAAAACGGCAAAACGCGCGGGCGCGTTTCTGGTCCCCAGAGGGTTAAAATGCATAAGATTTCAGTATAAAATGTGAATATTAAGCTTATTGTGTGAATAACTTTTAAACAATATAGATATATATTAAGCAGCACAACTGTTTTCACCATTGATAATAATAAGAAATGTTTTTTGAGCAGCAAATTAGCATTAGAATGATTTCTGAAGGATCATGTGACACCGAAGACTAGAGTAATGATGCTGAAAATTCAGCTTTGCCACACAAGAATAAATTATACTTTAAAATGTGCACTTCAACAATCTATCTCTGAAGTCATGCTACAGGTGCGTTCACCCCAGAAAGACCAAAGCACCAGGATGCCAAACAAATTATTCTTTAATAAATATAGTTTAAATATTCCACAGATAAACATCCTCAATTCCTTCATGTACAGTTTGTTTTCCTTTAGTTATTTGAATCTCTTTGCTCTAGTAATTTGCTCTGGCAACTTATAAAATGTAAAAAATAAAATACCTTAAAAAAATTGTACCTGTTGCTGATATCTTTTTCACTCAAGGTGTTCCTTTTGTTTTGTATTGAGGGGTTCTGGTTCAAGAGAATGATGCAGAAAGAGGGGGGAGAGAGTGAGAGTTCCTTGATGCAGTCTGTGCAAGGACTGAATGCTAATCAGAAAGAGGCCTTTCCCCATGCTTACAGCAGTGCACATACATCTTGTCAGCCCCTGCAATGATACACACATACAGCCACACACACACTACAGACCCAAGGACCCTCCCTTACAGCATTAATAACTCAAACCCGGTTACTTCTGCTTTACTCGTGGTGTAAAAACACACCAAATAAGAGACACACATAGCCTACATATTAACATTTTATAGACAAATAAGTGCATGTGTAAATGATTCCCCCTGGGGATCAGATTGATCGTCTGTCATCGCCATTGCAGTTCTGGAGACAGATGTTTTAAATGATCATTTAAAGGGTAAATCACTTGCCTGAGTAAAATCTTTTCTGAACGGTGAAGGCGTAGGCTGCCGCTAACAGCTAAATAATTCAGCAATATTGATGTGACAGTACACAAGCTTTGCTTGGCATTTGTCATACAAAATGAGAGCACGCAACGGGAGATGGAGATTGTGATGCTCTATTGTAGTCTGTCTGCACACCTTTGTGTTTCAAATTAACTAAATGCTTGCGAAATAAATGAATAAACATGTTTAAATATTTCTGTGTCTTTAGAGAAAAAGCCTATTTAGCTATATTTTTGCATAAACACTTTAACATTTATATAGTTGTTTTTTTTAAGCTGTTATAGCAGTATTTCCATATTTACAAAAAAAGTACCATGGTGCTATAACGTTACTTTGGAAAGACACAACAATTATTAAATAAGTGATTAAATAAATAAAATACATTCATTATTATCATAAGCGTATATTATACATAAATCAATAATCTAATAATTTTCTAACAAAAAAAAAGAAAAAAGATTGGGGTGGGAGATGCATGGGCTGGAAAGTTTTGTATAGTAAAACTGTATATCATTCTGAGAACAATACCGTCCTCTACAGGTCAGATAGAGCACTACAGGGGTGCATAATTATTATTATTTTAGGCCTAACAGTACATTTGGGACAAATCTCCCAAACCTTATTAAAATAATGAATCCATGTGAGATCTGCGAAATATCTGAAGAACAGTGTTCAAAGCCATGAAAACTGCAACAATTGAGAACAACTATGAATAATTTATACGTTTCCGCATCCTTTTTAACATTACAGCTTAGCCTTCATCAGCATAATTCTGAGACATAAAAACAAGCTGAGAATTTTATTCACATTTTCTGCTAAACTTAGCACCTTATTTATCTACAACCATCTAAAGACTCACTTTTGGGGAAGAATCATTTGTTCTTCCATTCCACTAATTATTATTAGCAATGGTTTCTATTAATGCAAATGTAAAATTTGTCAATACCTTTACATGGCTACTCAGCAAATAAATTAATATGTGGACATGAAATATTCATTTGTGTTGAAATATTAATTTTTCCAGCTAAGAAAAAAATAGTCCATTATCTTCCGGTTTCACAGACAAGGCTTAAGCCTAGTTCCAGACTAAAATGCATGTTTGAGCTGTTTCAACTGAAAGCACTGATATATCTTAAAATATGACAGTGTCACTGTTTTGTCTCAAGATAGAAGATACACACTCGTAATGTTTTTTCTAAGGCATGTTTATAAAAGCTACTTAAATGCCCTAATTGAACTACTGTAAGGCCTAATCCTGGCTTAAGCCCTGTCTGTGAAACCTGGCCCATATGTATAAAACCATATTACAGTAATATTAATATAGACGTCCCGGTTTCAGTTACCCGAAATAATACAATCATACATTATAATACATTAAACAAATGATACAAAAATATATAGCCTTTTTTTAAGCATCTTTACCAGAAGCTCACAAACATGTCATATTGTGAGCCTGTGCTGGGCAGCGAGTGTCTGAGATCAGTGTGTTCTGGAGCAGCCCAGCATGACAGGAACCGGAGCCAGTGTTCCTCGTGTTCTCTTATTTATTTAACCCAAGACAGACCCCACATACATAGATACAGAGAAAGAAGAGAAATACAATTTCAGCCTTGGTATGACCAAAATTAATCATGCCACAAACTACACATACCTTGGGTTGAAATTCACCTAATAATCCATGTGCAACCAGTCCTACTCATCCTGATCTGAGCAGGATTTGATCCAGAGTCTCCTGCGTGGGAGGAGGATGCGCTAACAAGGACGCTAAAGACCTCAGACTCTAATGGTAGACGCTAGCGCGCCTCTTGACATCAGGGGAGTGAGGGTTACACGCACAGCTCTTACTGGCCGATGACAGTTACACATGCAGGGCAAAACCCTCTATTAATCCATATTGAGAAAAGAGCCATCAAATTTTGTGTGACCACAACTCTTATCATTTTAAAGCCTTTCAAAATTCAGCTGGTCCCAAGGCTCCACAAACAGACTAAACTCGACTAACAATAGCCTCAGGACCCTGACACCCTCATCCACAGAATACGGCCCAACCAAATGATTAATGCGCAAAAAGAAAACTACCTAGCTAATAAGAATGAAACAACACAAAAACAATATACATCTTGTATACAGATTAATGCACAACCTCAATATGTACTTGGTGAAAAAAGAGACTGCATTTCACTAGCAGCAAAGTAGCCTACATCAATTCCTGCCACAAAAAGAGGGAAGAGTAGTCCACACACACACACACACACACACACACACACACACACACACACACACACACACACACACACACACACACACACACACACACACACACACACACACACACACACACACACACACACACACAGTCCTACTAAATGCTTTACAATGTATAACTTGTCATGCCAATAAAGCTCATTTGAATTGGAAATTTGAAAGGAGTCTCGATTCATTTAAAAGCCAAAGAAAGCACCACAGTCCTTGATAGACAGCAGACACGTGGTAGCAGTGAAACGAGAGAAGACTCTTGGGTCTTTTCTCCATCTTTCATCTCGGCTGCAGCACTGTGAGGGAGGAGAGGAAATAAGTGCGAAAATAAAGAGGGGAACTATTGGAACTACATAACTAAAAGAACGCACAAATTGGCATTACATGGTTTGCTATATAGAAAGTGTAGTCTTATCTTAATTTAGGATATATAGACAAATAATTCAGACAGGATAGATAGATGGATAGCTAGATGGATAGATAGATAGATAGATAGATAGATAGATAGATAGATAGATAGATAGATAGATAGATAGATAGATAGATAGATAGATAGATAGATAGATAGATAGATAGATAGATAGATAGATAGATAGATAGATAGATAGATAGATAGATAGATAGATAGATAGATAGATAGATAGATAGATAGATAGATAGATAGATAGATAGATAGATAGATAGATAGATAGATAGATGGATGGATGACAGACAGCATACAGAAATAATCACAGTTGTATTATTTGGACTGGACACAAGAGGTCACCCACACTCATTTTATAACTTGTTATTTGGCATTGCATTTTCCTTTGAAACAGAACAAAAAATCTCATTGGCGTTCAGCAACATGGCTTCTTAAGACAGTCATCGATTATACATATGAATGAATCAAATACATAAATAAAAAAACCTTTAAATGACATGTTGGACCCTAAAAACAGTCATAGTTTAACTATACCAATGCAATTTGAATACACCACAATATTAGTATCCGTGCACGGTAACCTACTTCAAGACAGATAAATGAGTTTGAACAAATATTCTCTTCAAGCTCTTTGAATGAATCCACAGTGAAGCACGCGCCAGGCAGGGCTCGGGTTTGGAGAGACACCACATAGCTCCCACTAACTGTTGGTCCCGCCCTATGAGGCATGCGGACTAGAAGAATAGAAGTTGCAACAGTGTAACAAGTGATATGTGTCTCTACATTCTGAGACTTTTTACATTCGTCAAATTCACAGCGTAGAATAAAAGTTGCAACGTTGTAACAAACGCTTTGTTGTGAAACATTTTAGAACGTTTTTGTACTCCAGTCAAACGCTGAAGCGCAACAAGGTAGTTTGTCTCGCCGCGTTCATTGCACAACTAGTGGAATAGAAGGACATATCGGTGTGTTTGCGGTAACTAGCCAAAGACTCGTGGAAGACGATGTTGGATGGTGTTTTGTGAGCGTTTAAAGGGAATGAGAGTGAACGAGGGAAGCACGCTTTGAGCACTGCAGCGTTCGAGGTAAGATAGCCTTGATCTTCCTACCAGTCAAGAACTGCCGTAAAGTCATTGTGTACTACTGTGATGTTAGGTACCTGGTTGTTGAGGATTTCTGCTTTGAGTGCAAATTATGGTTTATTTGACTCATAATAACTTATTATCTGCATCAAGATGTTAACCCCTGCTGGTAGGTCCACCTTATAACTGTGTTGAACATGGGAGCTGGTTTCTAGTTGATCCGAGCTGGTCTTTAACTGGACCACGCTTGTCATTAAAATAAATATACTTTTCTGATTAAGACGATGTTTTTATTCCGAAAAACGTGTAGCTGCTCAACATTTTTTTCAGTATTTTTGTATGTAGTATAATTTCGAATAAACGAAGATGCTTTGACTTGTCGCTATATTGATTTTGTTAACGTACTTTACGTTTAAAGCACATTTGGAATAGTTCTGTATTATTTGAATTTCTAGAAAACAGAATATTGGTTTATCTTGTGTAAAGGGTCACAATATTTCAGTATTTCGTCACAATATCCATTCTATATATAATATTTTATATGAATCAATCATAATATTGTTTTCCATGTAAATGCAGTTATTATCTGCTCTACCAGCATTCAAAATGATCTTGACTAACTTAAGATGGTATGACCAGCTGGTAGCTGAAGGTTTTGGACCAACTAGAAAACTATCATGTTCCAAAACAGGACTATGAGCTTTCAAGAAGGGACTTTTATGTATTTTATTGCAATTACTTTATTATTGTTGGTTTAAAGTTATATAGATTTTTTTTTTTTTTTTTTTTTACATTTTATTGCAATAATTTATGTGGACTTTTGTTTAGAGTTTTTACTTTATCTACTTTTCACTTTGGTCATTTACTTTACTTGGTCTCAGTTCTGATCTTGAAAGAAAGATGATTTTATAATTAGACTAAACGCACAAGTAAAACAAAACCATTGGCTGACAGGTGTCTTTTGGAATGATCACGTCTTTGATGTTGATCTGAATTCACCTGAGCAATATGACATGTTTATATCAATAGACCGTATAGACCAGTTCTGTTGACCCGAACTCAGTGCTGTTATTCCAATCTTTCTGCAGTCTGATATAAATGGTGTTAACATTTAACCCGAGTATTTAATCTTCAGAGGAGTCATACGCAAAGCATGCAACACATTGGTAAAGATATTTGCATGCCATGTGACAGTCATCTGTATGCAAATTGATCTCATCAGATGATGGCACTTGCCATTAGTTGTTAATGTATTATCCTTCCTAAGTTTAAGGAAACTGTAGCTTTAAATGACTTAATCAAAGACAAAGGCAGAGTAGTAAACACTGTTAGTAAACCTAAGATTGTCCAATTGCATCTTATTAGAAATATATATTTTTTTATAAATGTATACATACATTTATAAATATTTGTGTGTTCCTCAGACTCCACAGTCCTCAGATTGCTGTTCTTATGTCTCGAAGCTTTTAAATTCCCAGGGTGTGTTTTGTATTGGTTCGTCTGTTATTCCTGGCCTTCCTCTATTATTCATTTAAAGCAGTGGTTCTCAACTGGTTTTACTTCAGATCTTGTAAGTACCAACATAGATAGATTATTGCTCAAAAGTTAACAGAAAACATTTGACATTTTTAATATTAATGTGAAATGCATGACAATAAATTTTGCTATCCTAACTGTACATTAGAGTTGCAGATTATAATTTGCATTATTTGTTTTCCCTTGCTGTCCATTACTCACCAGCTGAGAACAACTGATTAAAATGTTTCTGTATGTTGCACTTTTGCTCCTTTTGGAATTGCTTGTGGAAATCTTGCTGCTCCTGGCCAGATCAAAAATCTAATAACCTTGCAGATTTTTTCATTTTCTCAGTACTCTCAAGGTATTTGCCACCTTAAAGCTGCAGTCCGTATCTTTTCCTCTTTGTCGCCATCTCTCTGTTCGAAATCTGTAACTGCAGTGATTCGCGGAATTATTATCTTTACGTGGGTTGTAAATCGGCATGAAACAGCGCGGATGAACACAGTGCTTTGAGGCGAGTGCTGCTGTCAGTCACAGCGCTGTGTGGATACTGTCATACAGAATCACAGATTCACTTTTTGAAAGTTTGACCAACATAAGAATTTTCATAAGAAAATGTCTTCTGAACAAGTAAGTAGAATCCATTTTTGTTCTGACCAACTAAGGGGGAAAAAGCATTCGACATGATAAGCTTTGTTAGATTTAATCAACGCGATTTACAGCAACCGTGCAAATTATAGCCTACTTTGTTCCCAAATTGTTCATGTTAACAACATCAGCATTGCGTGACTAATGTTAAATTTAATGTGTTTTATGGTTACCTGTGTAGTTCAGAATTCATATTCTCCATAATAGCAAAACGAGAAAGGCACAACAAAGGAAACTCCATAACTGTGTGAATTAAGAAAACGTACTGTTACACGATTGAACTATTGAAATGTTTTACTTATTCAGCAGAAAAAAGCCGTCTCTTCTTCTGTTTTGAACCCCTTCAAAACACGGAGTTCACGCACTTTTCAAAAGCCCCGCCGATGTTTAAATCCTTGTGTTCGCATGAGACGGTTTCTTTCTCTAGCCACCTTAAATCCGAAGTACGAAGTCTTTTGGGTTTTATAACTGCTGAATCTCCAGTTGACACTGATGATTGTTGTTTGGATCTTTCTGGATGCCATAAGTTTAATTATGTAAAGTGCTGCGAGAAAAGCCTATACATCTAAACATCTCGTCACGCGCAGTATAGCCGAAACTCCTCCTTTATGTATACGGGTGTGACGTAATGACTTAAAGACATGCTCGAATTTCCTGCGGAAACCCACCAGTACCACTGGAATTAAAATCATTATTACAAGCTAACCGTTTTGAATCTAGCTATGGCAAGCAGATAGTTTTGACCACTGGCAGAATAAGTTTTTTTTAATTTAATTATTTTGGATTATTTTTAACTTAAAAAAGTTACGGACTGGAGCTTTAATGAACCACACGTAAAAAAAACTTAATTGCATTAAAAAAGAGCTTGTGCTTTATCAAGACATGGTTGTCAAACAGTGAAAGTGTCCGCAAATGATTATGGAGTTGAATCCACTGCTAGAAGACATCCAAGAGGGTTCATCTGTATCCCATTACAGAGAATGCATATTTAGCTTCTTTGGTAGAATTCTTGGGGGATTGATCATTTAGGAAAGATTGTGCCGCAGTAACATTCATAGTCTAATCTATGTTGGTGGACATCATTGACCAAAAAAGGCATGATGGTTCAATTTATTGGTATGTGCAGGGTGGGTTTGTTTTAAAGTTAATTTCTATTCCCTTTCAGATTCTGCATATTCATAAAAAAAAGGGTGTGTTCACAACTTCATACTTGGCAGGTTTGGTTAAATTAAAACAAACCCAGTTGTGATTTGATCGGTCAGAATTTGAATAAGTGTGAACGCTGCCATCCGAACCCTGGTGCGCACTTAAAAAAGTAGACTGAACCTCAAAAAAAAAAGATGGGTCTCTGTCCACTTTCAAACAAACTTGGTTCGGGTCGACTGAAATATCAGCGCAACATGGACCAAAGACATGTAAACAAACCAAAAACGTTTTTTCTCGTCATAGTCACGATGTTGCCTATCACAGTTCGGTACAGGCATCACAACCACGTCTCCTCTAGGGGTGGGCGATATGAGCAAAAATTCATATCACGATATTTTTCACTGTCCGGACGATATCGATATTATATCGCGATATGAGAAAAAAAAAATTGGAATCACATTTTAGTACACCTTAGTTAAATTACAGGCAAAATATGTATTTTAACACTAGATAACTAGAAAAAGGTGAGGCATTTCATTGGACATAGACCTGAAATGTGTTTTTTTTATTGTGCCATTTTTTTTCTCAAAAAGTGCAAACGTGCAACATGAGGTAGGCCTGAATGCACGTGTTATGTCTTTCCACTTTTTGCTCGTCTTGTCATAATGAGAACCGGCAGCGAATGAAGACTTTATTGATTTCAGAGTGAGAGCCGTCTTCGGGTGTGCTCTGTCTCCGGGAATATCTGTTGTTATAGTTTTGCTTTTTTAAATTAGTTTTTATTTTAATATCGTTTTCAATTTTGCTTTAAATTTCAGTTTAGTTTTAGCTAGTTTCATTAACGGTTTTGTTAGTTTTTATTTTGCAAACACATTTCTATATAGTTTTTATTTTATTTAGTTTCAGCTTTAGTAATAATAGTTTAGCTTTAGTAGAGCAAACAGAACACTTCCAGTGTAGACCAAAGCGAGACGTTTAATTTAAGTTTAATGTTTTCACAGATTACAGTTAACTCTTGTGCAGACATCTTAATAATAAAAAAATAATGGGTTGAGATTGAACAAAGCACCAAATAAATAGAACTTAAAAGTATACAAGAAAAAAACAATGAAAATTTTCATACAAAATAATTCATTAGTGTAAGGAGACAGAATAAAGGCCTACAGATTGTACAGTATAAAACCCATTACGTCTATGGAGAGTCCCCACAAAGATAGTGGACCAGTGTGTGTATGCGCGCGCTTATGTGTGTGTCGTGTCCTGTTATTCATAGCCTAACGTTACATTGCGGGGAAATGTCTCCACGTGGATAATATTATTAGCAGTACATGTTTTGTAAAAACAAAGATAATAATAGCAGCTTTCAGCCTTTCAACCTTCATGAAAACATGACATCTCAAACATACAGTAGCCTGGAACGTTAACGTTTTTTTGTGCTTGAGGAACTTGTTTTGGTGTTGCACCCGCGTCTCGCAAATGAAACGGCATTCTAAAAATGCTGCGCTCAAGTTAAAAGTCAAACTTGCGTTTTATTACCTTTGTTATTTCCCATTCCACGACAAAATATGCATCCTTTATGAACAGCCGCTTAGCACTAGCTATGTGTTCTACGTTACGGTCCTTCATTGAGCGCGTCACAGGACAGCGGTTAATCGCCTCAGCAACTTCACGCGTATGAAGCGCCAAATCAGCCACTTCCTTAAACAGCGTATTCGATTCTGTATCGTCATTAGTGTCAACAGTTGTAAAGAGTACCAAATTGAACAAAACAATAAAACTGCAAAATTTGAATTTATGAACTCGGTATCGCAAAATCCATATCATGGCACAACATAATACCGGTATTCACGTTCATACCGGTATAGCGCCCACCCCTAGTCTCCTCGCAGCAGATCTTCATTTGTGTGTGTGACGGAGGAATTCCTGCCGCTGTTTTGACTCTTACACATTTTATAAGCTCTTCACAAGTTGTCAGCTCCATCAAATATCATATATAGCGAGCGCATTTAGCCCAGAACACAGCATTGTTTTTGATCTTTTACATGTTTTTTTATCTTTAGGCTCTGTGTTAAAAAATGATAGTGTGAATGCAAAGCGAACCAGGACTAAATGTATCTTTCTTTTTTTTTGGTCCGGACCAAAAGAACCAAGAGAACCGAACTACAAATGTGAACACACCCTAATACACAGTGCGGTTTCTCCGAATTGTATTATTTTGGAGAAGGAGGCGTAAAGAGAGTTCCATTTGTCACCTTTTAGTAATCAGAGAGATCCATGGTTACGCACAGATCCCAGGAAGGCTAATTCTCTCAATGGGGGCTGTAGGTTTCAATGTTTTCCAGATGTGTGAATGATTGTGCTGATGTGCAATCAATATATGAATATATGTAATAACAGTCCAGTCTTTCGCAATGTAGTCGACCTGCTTATCTTTTGGTAAATTCTCCGGGTTTTTTTTAGTGTTTCCGTCAGTGAACGGAGATCATACAAGTCTCCTGGGCCTCCTGCTTTTTCATTAAAGTGGCCAGGCAGACAGAAACATGTTCTCTGATTCAGCACATACTTGAGGAAAGTCCAGCCTCTCAGACTCAACTGGTTTGGAGTAGCTTTCAAACAACAAGACAGTTCCAATGAACATCTGTTGCTTGCCCAGAAATGTCAGATATTTTGTTTTCTAGAGGAAAAGCTGCTTTCTTTACTGTTGCATCGCATGTACAGGATTTTGTTTTCGCTTTGAACAATGAAGAACATCGGCAGCTTGATGAAGTTTGATTGATTGGTTTTAGCAGTCAGCTGAAGAGGTTTTAGTAGTTTGTTTATGGAGTGAAACGCACAAATTTTGGAAAGTGTTTTCTTCCTTGGCCCGATTCTTTTGGAGTGCTGTGGAAAAAAAACAACATATATTTTTCGGAGTGTTTTGCCTCATGTTGGCCCCCAAATTTTGCAATGCATTTTTATGTGTTCAACAAAACAAAACAGTAATGCATTTTAAGAGTAGCTTTAGAAAGACACTTGTGATGCAACTCTTCCAGTAACGATTTTCCCACAGTTCTCTGTGCTCAAGAAAATCTAAACAAGAGACTTGTTGTTATACTACAGTAAAGGCATTATGTAATTTCTCAGCAAAGAACTAGTTGGTCTGTCAGCTGTAGCCAAAGATTGAGGATTCCTGACATGTGCAGGAAGCACGGTGTTTCCTCTAAGACTGCATGTACGTGCTTTCAAAGACTATTAGTGAGGCTCTTCAGCCTCTTCTCTTTGTTGTCGTACACCTGCCAAGTGACCTGGCTCTCCCCTTTCTGTGTGACGTCATGTCTTTTATCTTTTATCTGCCCTGGGGTTATCGGTGCACGTTGAGTTTTGCTGAATTGGGTTACTTGCTAGCACCCGACACACACATACACACAAATGTCATTGTTAAAGTCAACTTGAACTCAATTTTTACCTTATTTATTTTAGTAATGCATGTTCCTAGTCTTTTTTTCCCCTTTTTTTCCCCATGATTCCTTAGTGCACATTATTCCAAAGAACAATCTTGTTTTAACTCTGAAAAGGCAATTTGGCTGACGTCGCCTTGGAACTTTAAAATAAAGTTAACCAATAGCCAAGTTACTATTTAGTAACTATTAGAGCGCTTTTCACAATAAACATTTTCAAAGCAGCTTTACAGAATATAAAGTCCCCCTGTAGTCAATAATTTTATTTACATATTTAAAAGTTTTTTCCTTGAAATAAACTTCATGCCTTAAAATAGCTTGAATGTAACTCTACACCCTTGCCTCATTTAGTATATGCGGTTCTATGAATATGCAAATTTTCCCCGCCTCCACTCACTCACACCAGCTGAGAGATCCACTCGTTGAGGATCACACGTTGACTCGATTGGTTACAAGACTTGACACTTATCCAACTTTAGAGATGGCCGATAATATAGTTACGTTTTGCGACAAATAATTGAGAATCATGATTTTTTTTTTTTTTTAACTAAGATTCTCCCACGATTCTGAACAGACAACTAAACAAAATAACATGTAATTTACTAGAGCTTCTGACAGATGTTAATTGCTAAAATGTTTAATGAATCTGAATTATTAAAAGAAAATTGGTTTGAATGACTGATTCAAGACTTCAGTGTTTACATCCAAACTAAAAACTTTTATCCCAGTTCTTCTGTGATAATATGAATATTTGTTACAGAAATAACTACAGTATAGGCCTTCTGTGTGGTTGATAAGACTATTTGTGAAGCTTTGTTTGCTTGTTTCATACTTTTACATGACAACAACTCTCTCTGGCTCAGCGCAGCGCCAACGCTTATTTGAATGTTCTGGTGTGATTTTGTAAAAGGTTTAATAGGCAGGTTTAAAAAACATGGGTGTTTGAACATGGATCTTTTAACGATTAATTGTGCAGCTCTAAATGCAGTCCTTCAAAAAAACCTTGCCAAAAGGTAATTTACAGTAGTAATGTAATGCCAGTGAATGCAATTCACGTTTACAACAAACAATAAAAAAAAAAATGTACGCCAAGATGCTATAGTGAGTGAAAACTATCACATTGCTGTCAAAAATTGGGTGATAAAAATTATTATATGATCAATAAGTTCTGACAACATATGTTTTTACATTGCTTCAACTCATCAAAATAAGTTAAGCAATTTTCACCTTTTTTTTTAAGTCAATTTAATGTAATTTAAGTTGAAATTACCTAAACATCCAAGTTGTTTGAACTAAGGCAGCAACTTTTTTTTACGGTATGTCTTGAGCAATTTGATTGGACCAGAAATGTGTCACAATATGGAATTGAAACTGGTTGCAAATGCTGTTTCTTTTTTAATAAGTTCTGAAGAGTAATTTCAACCAAATCAGCTCTAAAATTGAAACCTCTCAGCTATGCTCAATTCCCTATATTAGATGTTGCCAGCCAGCTATATATGCATTGGAACAATAGACCTTATGTGTCTACAGTGAAACTGGGACATCAGCTGTGCGGCTGGATGTGACCGTCGGTAACCCCTTGTGCAGGCTGGGCCTAGTGTTCCTCATGCAAACATACACCTCTTTATAAGAGCACACATCTGTAGTTTTAATGGTGATGTGGGTCTGGCCGATTTCCTGTGAGGACTCTAGCACTTTTCAGCCTCTTGCTGCCATTCCTGCTACTTTATGGCTCATTTATACTGTTGGTTAAGGTGACTGGACAGATTATCACGAATTGAAATGGCAACGTCTACTGGGAACGTTGATGGTTATCATGATGGTGATACGCAAATCCACCCCTTAGGTTTTCCTTTTTTTTACTATACATTTTTTTCAATATTTGCTGTGGATTGTTTAATAGCACAGAAGGCATTTTAGCTGCTTATTCATGTAGCATCCAGCATCAAGGTTAAGATTCCGGATAAGAAATGAGATTGTAAACAAATGTCAGTCTTTATAGTTTTTTTATTGCCTTTTTTGTCTTTGAAGCAAGCGTTGAGTGAGTGGCCATTTGTTGCTGTTTTTCTTTGTTCGTTGTCATCAGTCAAAATGTCCATGTTTGAGTCTGAAATATTTTACTGAAGAAAAGATTGAACATTTTTATCATTTTTTCATCCGCTGGCTTAATCTCTCCAAGATTTTCAACATTGTCCTCAGCTCAGTGGAATGTACTCAGCACCAAGCGCTTGGAGAATTCCTACTGTAAAATGACTATATTTAGTCTTTGGGTGTGGGTTTCGTTCTGAGAAGATTTTATCTTCTTTATCTTACCGAATATGTGTTGAAAATTGCCTTTAATGAGGCTTGTTTTATGGTCCCCTTGACTCACAATGCAGCAGGTCACTTCCTTCTGGGAAGCCTAAATGTGCATGTCCTTTGATCAGTCTGCTTTGCTGTACATTTATCAAACTCTCTAAATATTTACATATTAGAATTTAGGATTCTGGGCTGTATTTGCACTATAAAAGGGTTATACTCTATTGTGAAAACACTTCAACATTTACAAAATCCTTTTTCTGAATTACTTCCCTAAAATGGAATCAGAAATTGTGCAAATGCCACTTTTTCTTTCCGTTTTATTGTAATATTGGTTTTGACATCACTTCGAATGTTGACCTTTTCTGAGCTGGGCTTCATTTTCCAAAAGCATTGTAATCCTAAATGGATTTTTTGTAGAAACCAATTTGGCACTAAGCTTGGCCCCTGGTCATTTTATGCAGGTGTATGACAACAGGATTCACTAAAATGTGTTTATATGTGAAAGTGCACTTGTACATGCAGATTATGTTTGGAAATGTGCCTCCACAATAGCTAGAAGGCAAATATTGACATGGGTGTAGTGTACTTTGCTTAGCTTATTACAGCATCAATATTACCCGGATGTCACCAAAGTTCATATGACCCATGATCCCTTAGAATTCAGATGCCTTAACTTGAGTCACTTCAAGAATGAGTTGGTTCTGCAGGACCCCGGATGTGTGAATCCATTTGAGTGTTTTTAGGTCAGAAAACACTTGCATGATAAGCAGGATGGGAAACCAATGAATAGATCATTGAATCAATGCTTCAGTCAGGTTAGATTGATAAAGCAGACCTCTGCACTTCGTTTTCCTTTGGGTATGGCACGGAAGCGTAGTTTTGCGTTTTAAGAGCCTGTCCGGAATCTTCTCTGGGTCACATCCCCCTTGTGAAATCATCCTGTCAGAGGTTCGTCAAATGAAGCTCCATGTGGCCTTGAACCCAGTCTGTCTGGTTACAGCAAGATGAAGAATCGGTGTCTGCTGCTAATAAATAATCTTCCAACATACCATTAATTAAGCTCGAAATTTCCACCAGCACACAGTCGGGATTTCCCCCCCCCCCTGTTTTTATATTCTTTATATTTTCCATATGTCAGTTTTTCTTGTAACATTGAAGGTATAGTTCAATATATCGTCACCTTCCCCAAGTCATTTTCATTGGAAGGTGACGATATATATATATATAATGTGTCATTGTTTATTCGCCCTCATCTTGTTACAAACCGAGATCACTTTCTTTTGTTCTTTCATAGAACAGAAAAGGAGAAAAGACAAAGTTGGTCAGTGTAATGCAATGATTCATTCATAAAATCATTCAAAAGCACCATAAAATAATCATAAAACTGATTAATATGGCTAGTGTGGTATATTTCAATATATTACTTTTTTGACAAGTTTATTAAAGTATAATGATTTGTGAATCTTTTTTTTTTTACTCGAATATGTTCAATCAATCTGTTCTTTAATTGGACTGATTATTTTCTCATGTTCACTGACTCAGTCTGGTTGCAGCATTTAACATCTTAGTGGAGGGGAAGATTAGAACTGAATAATGACTGAAATTTTGGTCTTTTTCACACAAACAAAATTTACGAGTTAAGAAGACTTGAAATATAGCTTACAACTCAAATAGACTGCTTTTATGATACCTTTATATCCATTTTTGAAGCTTAAAAGCTTTAGTCAACATTCAATGTAATTTAAAAGATCAAGATATTCCTTTAAGACCTAATCTTGCTGTTTCGGCAGATGTCACATTTGCTTTCCCTCGGGGATCTTGACAGCATACCCGTCTATCTAGGGAACCTTCTCGTCTTAATGTAGACACCAGTGAGAAACTAGCAGGAAGCAGTGGAACGCTCTCTTTAAAAACCACGAACACCAGACAAGAATGCTGTGGTATAATTTCAATATAATTGTTTGCAGCTCTGTCCTTAAAAGTTGCCAGATTGTGTACAAACATGCAGCATTGACCCAACTCCTCCACTGGGCACGTGCCATCAAGAGTTGCAGAACTTTTTAAACTCACGCAACTGAGGGGTTTTGTTCAGCCTGCATTTTAGTCAATTAAATTATGGTACAATCTGAAGTTCATTATGAGTAATGGTTGTAAAATTTAGACTGTAAGTGCAGTGTGTTCTGTTTTTGCATGTTGAGGCTTGCGTATTATTGAAGTGCATTGACCCTGTGAGTTTTGGGTGGTGCTGGTTTGGCATTATTGTGCTCTCAGAGAAGGCCTGTTTACTAACAATGGCATACTAAGCCCTATCTCTAAACGCTCACCTCGTGGATTTGGTAAAAAGCATTGTTGGCTTTTAATTGGCTGATAGTTGCTACACAAAGGCCCTTTCTCCATTACACAAGGGCCCCACCTTTCAGTTTCAACTCACTATGGTACAACTGATTTTTTTTTAGCTGTTTACTTCCTTATTAACCGTCTCAGTTGATCATGTTAACGAAAGTTATAGAGTTAAGGATGTCAGTGACATTTGTCTCATAAGTTACTTGAATCCATGGTAAAGGTATTCCTTTTAAAGTTTTCCTATTTGTCACAGTCGGTGGCTGCTAAGTGAAATCTCGTGCTGGAATCGAGGATGTTGAAAAGTCGGTTGCTAGCTGAGATGGTTGAATGTGTTCAGACAGAAAGAGATTTTCAGGCCCGCTATATATCAAGCTAATGAGAACTGCCCTTGGAGAGGTGGAAGCATGCCCTTACTCTGAGCTTTGGCTTTTACTGTTCAAAGATGGATGATGGTTAAACAGTCACCCAGTCTAACCTCTGCAGGAAATGGAAAAGTTCGACTTTTGCTTCAAGCTGCAGGAGGACATTTGTCTGCTGTTTCTTTGAATAACTGATTGATTACTTTTATATTTTTTATTTGGATGTCTAGAGTTTACAGGATATACTTATTGTTTGCTCCCAGTTTTTTGAAGTTTTAATATTTGTGCCACAAAAATCTGGCTGAGTTCTGAGTCTTCTGACATTTCAGCCAGTTTTGTTGTTGTTGTTGTTGTTCTTTTTAGCCAGATTTTGACATTGGAGTCTTCAGCAGCCCATTGTTGTGTCCAGATTTCTTGCTTTTTCACAACTGATAGTAATAATTGATATCCAGAACTTTTTTTTTATGTATGATTCATGAATATTTGTGTTATTATTTATGCCAAGATTAAAGTTCTATGTATTTAACACTTATGGATAAATGGCTTCTATTTTTGGAATTAAGTAAGTTGCTTTAGCTGTTAACATTGTTGTTTTTTGTTGAATGCGCAGTGATGTAATGGCATTGTTTGCTGCTATTCTTTAAAGACCCACCAAATGGTGGCATTTTTTGGTTAACTCCATAATAAAGATGCAATATTTATTCATTTCGCATTATGCTTGCATTGCAACTACCTGCATCAGCCCTTTGCAAATCTGTCAAGTTTTGCAGAAAAGGTTCACCATCTCGACTTGACCACAGTCCTCCAGTTGTCTGTTCACCATTTTGACTGCCTGATCTCCATCTCGTTTCTTTGGAGTGGCTTTGTGTTTAGTGGGAGGCCAGTCGCTCTTGCACTGACCCGTGCAGGGGGGCCGTAAAACAATCTACCGGTTAAACTTCAAACTCCATGAAATCCTCCTCCCCCTTGATGCTGTCCACACACACATGCACACAAGCCAAAGCCGATGATTTTTTTTTTTTACTAAACCTGAGAGGCTGTACATAACCTCTGACAGAATCTTAAATATGTTGTCATTTTCAAATGCTCCCATTTTGTATTCATTCTACTCTTATCTCTCGGTGTCAGCTGTTGTGTTTGTTAGAAATCTTTGCTGGAAGCCATAATATTTTCCCTTTGGATTGGCCAGTGTTTCACTAATTCTTGGGAACGTCTCGTTCTCTGGTTAGTTACACAGAAGTGTGGTGTTAGCTTGCGGCCTGTCTCACTCTCACTGATATGCCTGAGCTGGTTTTGTTTGTTCGTTGGCATGGAGACTTTGGCTGTACGACAACTGTCTGCTTTGATTCTGGAATGTGCAACTTTATAATTTGAATTATAAAACTGTTATATAACAGGCCCTGAATTTCGTTTTGGAAAATGGGGGGGAAATCCCCCCTTAGATGATTCTCATGGGGGGGGGGATTTTTTTTGTTTGAGGGGGAGAAAGGGGGGGTATTTTTTCCAAACAAAATTATTACATTTATCTTGCCTAAATGTCTGCGCTCATTGCATTTTTACAATGGGGTAATATTGTTGTTAAGAATTTACACATCACAAGGAAGCTTGATTTAAATTGTTTAATTAAATTGAAAAAAGTAGCACAAATAAATACAATAGAATAAAGATACAAATAAAGACAATTAAAGAGAAAAGTTTTTGAATAGGTCTAACACTAGTATTCATATACAGAAACTGAATAAAGTAATCAAATGGAAAATAACACTGGGTAGTATTTTAGTCCTGAATAAATTGAATACATAGGCTATTAATCCTGATTCCTTTACCTTAAAGCTATCTTTTGTTGTTTTGACAACAACATTAATGACAGACACATATGGCTGCCGTCACTTTAAGAGCTAGTGCACGGACCCTGTGTTCATTATACTGGCATGCGTTTTATGCTTAGGCCTATTAAAGACAAAACCGACTATGTTTAGAGTATAGCCTACTCACAAAGACCGAAATTGACAATTTTGCGTGTTAAAGCAATATAATCCGCGAAAATAGTTACTGCAGGCCAGCTGTTTTTTAGGCGGATTTTCTATGAATGTGCGCATAGAAAATAATCTCTCAGAGAGCGCGCGAGCACTGATTAGTTTAAAATCGCTTGAATGTTTAAACTGGTGAGACTTAAAAAGACTTCAGTCACGATGCACTGCTGGCCCGATTGTGCAAGTGAATATTCCGTCATGTCCCGACCTTACAGTCTATGGTCCCGACTCCAAAACGCGAGTGTGTATTATCGCCGCAGCGCTTGATGCCTGCCTTGCGCAACACAGAGAGAAGAGACAGAAGACGCGCGGCACCGCTGAACACTCACGCTGTTTGTGAAATTGCGTCTGGAAGATTTTATAATCTGTGTGTGGATTACGATTGCGGGAATTTCCCGCATTATAAATGGGAGACCTGCGGGAATGATTAGAATTATGCGCAATACCCGCAATCCCGCGCCGAAATTCGAGCCCTGTATAATATTGCATAATATTTGTCTAAAGGTTCATTACAAAAAGTGGATTTTTTTAAAAGAAATCCCAAAAAATCCTCAGTGCCTTAGTGCTAGTGACACCCAATTTAATTTAAATATGTTTTAGTTTCTTTTTTGATTTTGCCCTTCGAACATTATAATTAATTATATTATAACACCAAAAGTGTAGAGCTCTGAGGATGGTGTCTCTATATTAATAGTATTTGTTAATTTGTTGATAGAACAACTAGCAATAAATATCCTAAAAATATTTTTTCTTCAAGCATTTTAGTGTTTTTACGAAGTCATATCCGGTTTCTAGTTCTGTAAATCTATCTATTTAAAGACACGATGTAAGATTTTTGGATTAAAATGTCCAAAAACCACTAGAACAATGTTTTATATATTTTGTTGACTTGTATACATTTATCCCAAATGTTTCCAACAATGTTTAATTTGAGAGAAATCCTAAATTTTAGCCAGTGTAATGGCCCGTGTTATTGCTTCGCCTGTCAATGAAGTTACTGCGAAATGAAGTGTTTGTACCATGCTTCAGAGACAACACTATTTTGTCAAGTGGCTAACATAGCATAATCAGAAAGGGCTTCATTTGAAGTAACTAAGTTTTTTTTCCACCATACAAGATATTTTAAAATTAATTGTATGCCATTTAGCAGCACAAGTCATTCAGATTTTATTAATATGATATTCTAATAACAATCTAACTTACTGCAATGTGCAAGTAATGTTATAAATTGACTTTCAACACACTCAAATGTATTTTAAGTGTGATTGTATTGACCAAGTAAAACAGCGCTGCGTTACCCAACAATTTTAATTCGTCAGTAGTACAAATTAAGTATTAATTCAGCACTTGTAGCAATTTCATTAGAATGAAATAAATTAATGTGAATTTGAAGCTCCAGTCCGTAACTTTTTTGGGTTAAAAATAAATTTGAGCAAGTACATAACCAGCCAGTGTTCAAAACTATCTGCTTGCCTTAGCTCGATTCAAAACGGTAAGGTTGTAATAATGTTTTTAATTCGAAATTTGAGCTTGTCTTTGAGTTATTACGTCACATCTGTACACATAAAGAAGGAGTCTCGGCTAGTAGGCTATATTGCGAGTGAGGATGCTGGAGGTGGAGATTAATAGCCTTTTCTCACAGCACTGGATATAATTAAACTTATTCATTTGATTGCGGATCCAGAAAGGTTCAAACGACAATCACCAGTGACAACTGGAGATTCACCCGTTGTAAAATGCAAAAGACTTCGGAGTGGCTACAGACTTCATTGATTAAACAGACTCATAAGCATTCGCTCCACCGACCTCATTCCACTCACACGGCTCTCGGCCCCACCCTGCTTCATACCACAGTAATGTTGATAAAACTTTTAATACATTAGCTCATCCATTTCTGCTCGAGTTCTGTCGGATTGCTGTGGAATCCACTGACTGTGAAAGTGAAGATGACAACTCCCATAATCCCACGCTCATTCACGGCATCATCAAGCTACTGCTTTGTTATCGTTTTGAATTAGCAACCTCTAGCTGCAAAACTTACATACTGTTCCTTTAAATCCTTATTTTTGTGCTTGTTTGATAATACTGACCCACCATGAGCGTGGTAAACAGCAACATCAAACCCTGCAGCACTCGCTTTCTTGGCACAATGTCTGCCTATCTGTGCTCTGTGTTGCGGTGTGTGCTCTGCAAAGACTAAATATCCTCTTAAATAGGGGTTAGAGTTACTTTAGCCTCACCGCCACAAGTATTTGTAATGGTAGATACAAGGCTTCCCTATGGCAACGCATTAGTGCCATGAGACTTTATTATAAAATAAAGAGTCTCTTTGCTTTTTTCTTATTGGAAAAGGTTAAATGTTAAATAAACTGCGTGTCTTTCAATACATAAGTCAGATGGTTATTTCTTGTTCTTTTTTGTCATATTCTGTGGATTGTATCTTTCTCTCTGAATGGAGAAAAGCTTGACTTGTTTGTACTACAAAGCCCATCCAAATTTCCCAAGGGGACGTTCCACAGGGAGAGCAACACATGCTACATCCTGTTCATGTCACGGGGGCAAGAGGGTCCTCTCAACCCCTCAACACGCATGCAGTACAGCTCTGGCAACTACCACAGCCTTGAGACTGACGTCCCTGCCATTTCGGCTGGCTCCCGCAAATTAACGCAAGGCCCTGTAGTGTGGATTGTTCATGCATTCCTCCGGCATGACTCTGGCATGCACATTTAAACTGCTACTTCTCTGTGGCTGTTGTAGCCATTCAAATGAAAACCCTTGGATATGTTCGGAATTAAGCACTTGGCTAACTTTATAAAGACTATTATATATTGAATGCAGGTCACTCATTTTTTTTAAATGACGTGAAATTGTGAAAATGGTTTTATTTTAAGTTTTTATAACTTTTGTAGATCAGATCAAAAATTGTATCACACCAGAAATGAAAGGTTGACTGCATTGCATTGAGGAATAGTGTATTCTTCTGTGTGTGCACTGTTATATGCTACATTTTTTGGAAAAATGTAGTTAAGTTGGTTTTTCCATTCATGAAAATTAGCCAAAACCAGGACTGTGCAGGATTCTTGCCATATAGCAGGGGTGTCCAGTCCTGCTCCTGAAGGGCCTTCTAGCTAAGTTTAGCTCCAACATTAATTAAACACACCGTAACCAGCTAATCAAGACCTTCAGTATTACTAGAAACTTCCAGGCAGTGAGGTGGCCCTCCACGAGCAGGAATGGACATCCCTGCTTTATAGTAGGCCTACTGCAGAAATGGTATTGTAGGGTGCTCTTCTGAACATATACATTAAGCTGCAGTGTCTCCTGCAGTTCCTATGAGAAAACATTGAAGGCAACAGAAATAACCAATATTTGTCCTACGTTTCACACTTTAGGCATGGCATTAACCAGACGTGATAAATTAAACGTTGGCTAAATCGCCTTATCCCATAATCCTATTGAAACCTCTCACTTGCTTCCAGACACCGTCTGTGCTAATCATAGCACAGGTAGACCAGGAAGAACCATTTGTTGTATCTGTCTGTATGCCATTTCCTTGTAGTTTTGTTTGACTGAATCTTTCAGGAAGTGAATGTGTTCAAGCAGTATTGATTTCCTCTTCCAGTCTTGATAATATTTAATTAAGAATTCAGGAATTATAGCGGAGGGATGAAAAACAGTGCTTGACATTCCATACCAAATGTGTAAACCTGTTATTTTCAGTGATATTGATTGAATTCTGCTGCTGAATATGGTGTTTTATTTGGACGTTTGAAAGCCCATAGCTCGTAGGTGAAGGGGACACAGGATTCTGAGAGGCCGGGCAGTGTTGATTCAGACTAAACAAACAGGTGTCTGGTCCTGGCTGCCGGGTGAGGCCAACTTGGCTCCAGCTGGGGCTTGACAGAGGAAGTTTCTCATGCCCCTTAGAGCATACAAGGATAAACCAGAGTTGAAGAGCTGATATGCAAGTTTGTTTGTTGATATGAAATGTTGAGTGTAAGAGAGTGTAAACCGAGTATTAAACTATGTGTAGCAGTGTTTTAGCTGTACAATTTTTTTAAATGTCTTGTTGGTATGCCAAGAGTAGGTCTACATTTGTTAAAAGTATAAGACATGCTGTCTTGGCACCATATGCTTTACATTTCATTAATGCGTGTGGTGTTGTCAAATTCAACATGTTATTGTTGCCCTAGGTATGTTTGATCAGGCCCTTTTTTATAATCACATCGACCTGTTCTCATCGCCCACCATGGCTCTGCTCTGTTGCAGTCAAAGCAGTGAATCAGAACATTACCCCTTTCTTGGTTTGAACTCGATGACCTTTTGTTTGGGATGTTTGCTCCATGTCATTCTTAAATGACACAACCAGATTTTCACCACTGCTCATAAAAGGAATGCAGACCATGATTCCAGACTAGAACGACCCTCACTCAAATGTACATTATTTGTGCACCAAAATTTCTACTCAACTGTAGTTGAGCATGCTTTTACTGTGCACATTGCAGTTCCTCTCCTCCTTTTGGATCACTCTAATCCAAAAATACAAGATGTAATTATACTGTTTACTTAGAGATGTTTTTTTTTTTTGCATTGTAAGATATATAAGCTGGTACCACATAGATGTTTAGGAGCCATTGTGTGTAGGCGAGGTCTTGGGTCTAGAAACTGGGTCTGCAAGGTCCTTCTTCAGATGTACACATCTCAAGAAAAGCAGAATATCCGCTAAAGATCACTGGTTCTGGATTGGTCTAAAGGTTGTCTCATGCTCTGGACCAGAGTGGGGATCAAGACCAGAACCTCCAAGACCCAAACTGAGAGCAGCACCAGACCCAGATCCAGATGAGGACCAGACCCCACTAGACATCTTAAGACCCTGTGTAAACCTTTTGCGTTAAGACTCATTAGTAATATTTGTTAGGGTTATCTTAACCTAAAAGGTTTCTCCTGGGTATTTAATTGTAATTTGACAGTCTAAAACCTCAATGTCTAAACCCAGAGCTACAAGTCCAAGAACCAGACTACCATTTTAATAAATTTCAATAGAGAAAGAAATACTTTATTTTTGCAGCATTTATTTGGCATATTGTGGAACTTTGCACAGTGACAAATATTGCAGTCATTTGATTGCAGTCTTGTCAAGATCCTATACCAAGAATCAGGCCCATACCAAGGCCATGTTTATGTGGTCTTAAGAAGTCTCAGGACCACAAGCTCAATATTTCCTCTTCATTCTGGATGCATTGAGCTGGTGTCATGTCTGGTTCCCAGTCTTCCTCTCTGTCTTCATGGTTTCCTGTCTTCTATCTACTGTGTTGATTAATAGTAGGTGGGATTTTCTCTTTGATTAAGGTACAGATTTTCCTCTGAACCGATTGGGCTAAAATTGTGCTTTAATAATGTTCTATGTGGTTCCAAATAAATATATGTTTGTGCTGGGTGTTGGTGTCTACTTGTTAATTTGTCCCTACTTTGTATATATTGATGAAAGATAGTAGTGGTGTAAGGTAAGAGAACATCTGAGATGATCGGTTTACATATTTATTTTGTAAGTGTATAATTTAGCCTTGAATGAATCCGTGTGCAATTGTGCTAGATGTAGTGTGTGGGCCTAGCTCGACATGATGAAATCAGTGGTTATAATTAGAACCTGCTGATTATCACTGTACCCTATCCTGTTGAGCTTCAACAGTAGCCCTTTTATTCAGCTAAAAGAACAAGGGAACTCGCCTGAAGAAAGAAGCTGTGACCCCTCTCATAATGTCCAGCCCTGTCCCCACCCTGCCGCCTACCCCTGACTTGCTGTCAATATGTTGTCCTTGTTTTAGATTCATACTTCCTGTCTGTTACTGCCTGTCTCACATGTGTAGGATTGTGGGGCTTTTGTGGGGGTTCTCAAAAAGTCCAAATGTGATGCTTGAATTTCAGTGGTGCCAGAATGCAGGCCAAAGCACACAAACTACAGCCCTCACTCTAGCCTCTAGACATGAATCTGTTGAGGGTAACCACTGACTTGCTGACTCTGCAGTGTTCTGGCTCAGTAGGTCCATCCAGGAGGCCTCATATCAAAGTTAGGTTCGGGTTTTATGCATGCACGACCACGTAAATCTTTGCAACAGCATGCCCCCTCCATGACTGCCATCATGTTCTCTGATGTGTCTAGTTGACCCTTAGCCAGTTTCTCAGCATCCATAGTGGCTTAGGATGGGCCCTCACCCCTCTCTCTCTACCGCAGATCTAGCTGATTAGTTGAGATTTGGAAGTGGATCAACTGGCTAAATAGTTGGAGTTAGATTTGGGGCAGGGGTACTTGGTGAATCAGCATGAGTGGAAAAAACAGCAGGTGGGATGTCTGATCTCTTCCTGCAGACTAGGGAGGGGAGAAGTATTCTGGGAATTCCGCCTGCACAGGAGCTGTAGAGGGGTTCAAGTAAAGAAGCCTGCAGCGTATTAGCAGAATAAGAGAGATTAGTCAGTTGTCCAGTTTATAACACCTAAGCTCTGTTCCAAAACCTAGTAAGCTGCCTCCTCACTGTCTACTGGCTGCATTCTGTTAACGTTCACTTGTGTGTAGCACTTACGTGCTCTTCTCGTAAAACGCAGAAGACCTGCCTAATACCCAGTTGATACCAGAGGTGTTATCGTATTGCTAAGATAATGGCTATTCTCCAAGAACAAAAACAGAACAGACAAATATTGGGTGGGATTTCAATCAATTCTGAAGTATGTTGCTAAGAAAGTGCTGCGCAATATACCGGTTTATCCAGTATGTATTTTTAAAATACCCCCATACCGGTGCGTAGCTGAAACAATTGCTGCTTTTATTCAACGGCCACAAAGAGTACTATGTAAAGTGGATTGAGGGGGGACGTCTATTAACTGCATACCCTTCTTACTAATGGTTATCTCTTTATAAAACCATAATAAATAACCCACACAACTAATTTAACATGGCAAATACCATGTAGAGCCTTTTTGATTTCCATGATGCAGTAAACAGATGGAATCACAAATGGAACCTAGGCTACTGTATAAAGTGGAATGTCGTGGTATTTGGCCTTTTTTTAAAATTAATAAATCTAGTGCTGATAAAGAAGTGCTGTACAATGAATCAAATTGCGATGTAGACTAGTGTCTGACTGCTATTTAAATCTGAAGTCTGCACGTTCTGCGTTTCTGTAAAAGAGTGCCGCATTTTGGCACACACGCGCTGAAGCACGCTTGGCACTTGATTCGTGGTGTTTTCAGTGTCTGCCGTCGCACTATACGAGGACACGAATACATGAACTTGTACATGAACTTGTACATGAACTGAGTTAACTTCATGAGCATTACACCATGTAATTTAATAAAACTATTGTCAAATCATATACACACAGAAACTCAAAGGTCGTCAAGACAACCCGTCAAAATAAAAGTTGTTTAACTTGAAGAAATATAACAGAAATATATTACTATTGCACAGTACTTCAAGAAATAAAAACAATAACAATAATAATAATAATAATAATTTCTGTGTTATTAACTCAAAGATCTCCATTACAGCATGGCATAATAAAAGTTTTGTCTAACTTGAAATAATTATAAACAAAAATATTACTAATGCACAATAGAATGTGCTTCTTAAAACAATAATAATACAATTTATCAAAACATTATTCTAAAGAATATTAGACAAGTTTTCGTACATCTTTTAATTTAAAGAGTAAACTTGCCAAAAAAATTAAAGGATTATTTCGATTTTCATTTGATTTTTGAAAGTAAGTTGTTATATTCTATGTACTCCTGACAGTAAAGTAAGCCACTATAAATATATATAAAGGACCAGTCATGAAAAGAAAAAAATACTGTGATATACTTGAAAAAATCCAGTGATTCAGATTTTTGGTCATACCGCCCAACACTATGCTAAGCTAATGACCAAGTAATTTAAACTATAGAAGAAATTTTGAACTACTACATTTTTGTTCTATGGAACTATTTTCTGTATTTCGCAGTACTGAATGAACAGATTATTGATAAACCGCTTCCTTCGACTTTTTCCACAATATTGGATGTAAATTTTTACCAAGAATATTACAGTTCATTCTGAGATTGCTTTATACATGAAAGATTCATGACGATGCCACTGTTATGTTGTAATCTTTAAAGCAGCTAAAAAAAACAGTACTTTTATTCTGTTAGTGGGTTTGAGCCAGGTTTCTGCTTTTTAAGGAGAACTGAAATTCGTTGCACTGTTCTAAACCTTGTTAGCCTACAGAGAAAGCATTTTCATGCATTAAACCATATTTCCGACATGAAGACCGTTCCACAAGGTAGGCAACTTTAATTGTGCTAGGACACTTAATTTTAGTTCAATTGTAGACAGCATCACATGTATCCTTCACATAAAACAAAGTCCCAGAATGCATTGTGATAAATATACTTATTACATGTGTGTAAAATTGACTATTTTACTTTGTGTGTGAGAATTGTTATGCTCACAGTATCTCATTGTTGTTACTTTAGCAACATGCTAATGTTAGCAGCTACCTTTGTCGGCAGCAAGACAGTTCACTTGGTTTTATAACAGAACTTTTGTCACGGGCATGTTGGGTAGTGTGTGCTTGTAAATGTCCGTGTATGGGAGGGTGCAGTTCCTGTGTGTCCAGGTTATGAGAAGGGCCTCAGATAACCACAAGGACCTCTAAAAGGGTAATACCTCACCCGGGGCAGATAACAGAACAATAGCTGGGGGCGGTTTATCATTCTTAGTGAGCAGAAGGTGGGGGCGGTGTTAACACTCCAATGTCATTTGTTTCCCAGCCTTCTGTTTTAGGGGCTGCTTCTAGCCGTCACATTAAAAAGAGATGATTTGTCTTATTGTGTTGGCTAATGTGTTTTTTCTTTTTTCTTTCTTGAATCAGCTGAGATTTGGCTGTTGTCTGACGCTGTGATGGTGGTTGGGTTTGCAGTGTGTTGTGGGTTAAGGGCTGAGGTTTTGCCTCTCATGCCTGGGTGAAGCGTAACACCCTCTTGCAGCTTGCAGGTGGGCAATGTGCTTCGTGGCCAGCCGCAAGATTCCACTGAGTGGCATATTTGCTGGCATCTGAGCCTCTTTTCTTCCCGGTGCAATCGGTAAAAACGGGTGGGAAATTAATTCCTCTCTCTGAATTTCTTTATAGAAAACAATGACATCCTGTGCGGTACAAAGCATTTCTGATTCATCATTTTCAACCCATTCTTTTTGATGCTTTTAATCTCTAGCCATTCTTGAATTTGCAATACATCATCTAAGTTAGTCACCAAGATAACGAAACCTTTGCGACATATTTAAATCCTCAAAATTCCACAACACTGTGCAATATACCACAAAGATTTGATTGTTTTTGTTTGCTAGGCCTTAAAGACCCATGTACGTGATCCGTGAACGTTGCCACGCCTCAGGCTATTCCAATTGTTGAGTCCTGAAAACAGATGCAGATAATGGATTTCCTGTTATTCATTAGCTGCAGTTAAATTTTTACTGGAGGTTTTTTATGGAAGGACCCGGAAGGGGGTGACCATTATGAATGTAGGCAAGCTAATGTGCTCCTAATAGTTATTAGGGTCACTGTTTTTTTCTGTTAAAAGCCTCAGGTGATCTGGGTCATGCAGCCTGATGCTAAGAGGGTGGTTTGTTCGTGTACATGATCAGTGAAATACAAAGATCATTGTGGATTGTAATTGAACATCCCGCACTTTCAGAAATGCCTTGTTGCTAACTCTCACTTTTTCTTTTTCTACAGTGGCCAGTGCCATGAAACTGAATCCACAGCAAGCCCCGTTATATGTAAGTATTGCAATGTTTGTTTCATTCAGTACTGCACTTTTCATGCTAAAACCCTCTTTGAGAGGTTATATCTACTTTATATACATCTTTTTTTTTTGGTTGCTTTGTGACAAAGTATTAGAAGACAAGAAACCTCTAATGAGAACTTGTTGCTCCAAGGCCTGCTCACATTCTTCCCGTTGGGCTGCATCAGCGTATTTTGGTCTTGATCAGGGGAAAGGGTGCTGGGTAATTATGTTTTTCGCTTGTTTTTTTTTTGTGCTGACCTTTTTTAATTAGATTTGCTTAAGCCATATAGAAGCCCACATGTCAGCAGGATGTCTGACTGAAGACACCACAATGCTTTCAGGTCAATGGTGAGGACCGGATCAGTTCACCACAATAAACCACACTACTTGAACAAATTAGGCCTTGTAGATTACTCTAGTTGCTGTGCATTCATGGTAATGTCAACATCCTGCCATGGATGTGACTTTGTTGACTGGTGATATAATTAAACAGGCACACAGGGTCTAAAATTGGCACACCTGTCAAATGAAAGTTCTCCAGTTACAACAGACAAACTCAATGACAGTTTATTTTGCAATATTTGGATAAGCTTTTCCCCATAGGCAATGAAATTATTTATCTTTTTCCTTTAAGTCAATGGTTTGAATGTAAAAAAAATCTTTATTTTTACTTTAGAGCTTTTTTATATTGTCATTTTTTGATGTAACAGTACAGTAACTCTTATACATCCTTTGTCATGAACTATAAACCACGTCACAGATACTACTGTATCTGAAGCACACAGCTGTGGCTCGTGCATTTGCTGTTTGTGTGTATTAATATGTGTGTGCGTGTGGTTAAAGCTGCACATGTGGTTTTTCCATGTTTAGCAGTTGCAGATGGGTGGCTTGATGAAGCATTGTACTGTTTCTTCTCAGGACGTCTTGATTAACTCGCGGAAGTCACAGACGTCCTCAGTTACTTATTTTAATGTAGATTTTAAGCTGGAAAATAAGATCAAATGAAAACAAAAGTGTAGATGGATCAATTATTGTTCAATTTCAGTTTAAGGAAATTATTGTGTAGGGGAAATGGCATTTAATCTCTCCCTCCCCACTTTTTTCCTCATTCTTTTCTGCACACATTTTTATTCTTCTCAAATGTAAATTATTATCAGAGCTTGACATTAACACCCGCAAAATGCGGGTGGATTTCAGCAGTGGCATGTAACGCAGTCACTCCTACTTGCCACTTTGACTGAATTTTATATATAATACATACATTTTTCAATTGTAGTCTATAAAGGGATCTGAAATAATAAGTGCGATGTAGTGTTGTCAAAAGTATTGATTTTTCTACATCGATACTGAAATATCTGAACTCTACTCTTATATCTCATGTGAGACAAACCCGCCTCGCCTCACTCAATCATTTAATTTGCTCTGGGTGAATATTCCTTGTGTTACAGGGCTTGAATTTCTGTTTGGAATTGCCCATATTGTGCATAATTTGACTCATTCCTGCAGATTTTGTGCTCACAACCAAGTGCGGGCACATAAAGCCGCCTCTCAGTACTAAACTGAGTTATTCTTCTTATTGCACTAAACAGTCAAATACACACAAAATAATGTCAAAATACTGGTCTTGGCGATTATTCACTTAAATAGTCAGTTGTGTATTAAGGGGAACGTAAAAAGTTGAGAAAGAAAAAGCATATGTAACAGTATAATGGATCCGTGCGTCAGATTTTAAAGTGACAGCAGCCTAATATACCTGCTGCCAAATTAAGATAAAATAAAAAATATAAAATTTAGTGAAAATGTTAGTGATGAGTGGCTAGCAGTGTTGTGTGTAACGCGTTACAAAGTAAATTATTGTATTGTATACAAAGTGACGCGTTACAGTAACGTAACTACTTTTTCGGGTAAAAAGTAGTGTAACACGCTACTACTGAAAATTTGGTAACGAAACGTAGTTCCTTTTTCAATTCGGCGCAACGTTACTTTATCATTTGATAGATTTGACAGCGATCGCCATCTCTGTAGTGAACGCCCCAGAGAGAAATGCACATAATGGATTACATAATCAGAGAGTAGCCTATTTCTTTTCGTTTTGAATTGTTTCGTTTAAAGACATTTCAAGCTTAAATTCTATACGTTGAGTTTGGTTAATTTATGATGAGATGCTCCAGTTCACGTGCAATGCAAGTGACCACGCCGGCGCTTCCATGATTATATTGTCTCCTATATTTGCTTCTTACTTATTAAATTCAGGCATTTGGTTGATAAAAATTGATTAAAATTAAGATACAATTTATACAAAACGAAATTCGCTTTAAAGAAAGGCTTTCTTCAAAACAAAACTTAATGAAGTGGTCAAAATCATGTCTGATTGACTCAATGTCTCCCGATATATTGCGCATCCATCTTACTCGCGCTGTTCACTTTTCATAATCAGCATAGATGGAAAAAAAATAACATTATAATATTTTAACAAATATGAAACTAAATGCGCTTATTTAATGGGTACAACACGTAGGCTATAGTAGGCCTACAGACTCTCTATTTGTATATTGCTGCACATTCATTTAATTCTGAATTTTGCACACATAAGTTGAAAGGCATTTGTTTACGTGCATAGTAAAACATATCTGCAACATTTATCAAGTTCACGGATAATTGTGCGTGCATTTATTAATCATTATGATACTAAAATAATAATAAAGTCTATACTATGTACACAAAATCAGATGAGCCCAGAATATGAACGCAATGTGTTTACTTACACGTTAAGCATTTTCCTCCCATAGAAAACCATTATAAGAACGCTTAATTTGGCTTAATGCAGATTAGAATGTCCCCATATTATGTCTTAATAACAAGATAAGTTTTCTTTTTTTTTCTTCACCATGCGGTTCAGGACTTCCATAGAATACAGCCTGAATATAATTACTTCCAGAAATGATTTTTGGGGGTGCTAACGGGGTGCTTTGGTCTTTCTTGGGGGCTTTCTTTCTAGCCCCTCCCTAGCGCCGCCCATGCATATGCCTATCCATTAACCGGCATTTCTTCATAAATATTAAAATTTTTGATAAATGCATTATGCATTTATGGCATTATACAGGTCCTTCTCAAAAAATTAGCATATTGTGATAAAGTTCATTATTTTCCATAATGTAATGATAAAAATTAAACTTTCATATATTTTAGATTCATTGCACACCAACTGAAATATTTCAGGTCTTTTATTGTTTTAATACTGATGATTTTGGCATACAGCTCATGAAAACCCAAAATTCCTGTCTCAAAAAATGAGCATATCATGAAAAGGGTCTCTAAACAAGCTATTAACCTAATCATCTGAATCAACTAATTAACTCTAAACACCTGCAAAAGATTCCTGAGGCTTTTAAAAACTCCCAGCCTGTTTCATTACTCAAAACCGCAATCATGGGTAAAACTGCCGACCTGACTGCTGTCCAGAAGGCCATCATTGACACCCTCAAGCAAGAGGGTAAGACAGAAAGAAATTTCTGAACAAATAGGCTGTTCCCAGAGTGCCTCAGTGGGAAGTCTGTGGGAAGGAAAAAGTGTGGCAAAAAACGCTGCACAATGAGAAGAGGTGACCGGACCCTGAGGAAGATTGTGGAGAAGGACCGATTCCAGACCTTGGGGGACCTGCGGAAGCAGTGGACTGAGTCTGGAGTAGAAACATCCAGAGCCACCGCGCACAGGCGTGTGCAGGAAATGGGCTACAGGTGCCGCATTCCCCAGGTCAAGCCACTTTTGAACCAGAAACAGCGGCAGAAGCGCCTGACCTGGGCTACAGAGAAGCAGCACTGGACTGTTGCTCAGTTTTGCATGTCATTCGGAAATCAAGGTGCCAGAGTCTGGAGGAAGACTGGGGAGAAGGAAATGCCAAAATGCCTGAAGTCCAGTGTCAAGTACCCACAGTCAGTGATGGTCTGGGGTGCCATGTCAGCTGCTGGTGTTGGTGCACTGTGTTTTATCAAGGGCAGGGTCAATGCAGCTAGCTATCAGAAGATTTTGGAGCACTTCATGCTTCCATCTGCTGAAAAGCTTTATGAAGATGAAGATTTCATTTTTCAGCACGACCTGGCACCTGCTCACAGTGCCAAAACCACTGGTAAATGGTTTACTGACCATAGTATTACTGTGCTCAATTGGCCTGCCAGCTCTCCTGACCTGAACCCCATAGAGAATCTGTGGGATATTGTGAAGAGAAAGTTGAGAGACGCAAGACCCAACACTCTGGATGAGCGTAAGGCCGCTATCGAAGCATCCTGGGCCTCCATAACACCTCAGCAGTGCCACAGGCTGATTGCCTCCATGCCACGCCACATTGAAGCAGTCATTTCTGCAAAAGGATTCCCGACCAAGTATTGACTATTGAGTGCATAACTGAACATAATTATTTGAAGGTTGACTCTTTTTTTTTTTGTATTAAAAACACTTCTTTTATTGGTCGGATGAAATATGCTAATTTTTTGAGACAGGAATTTTGGGTTTTCATGAGCTGTATGCCAAAATCATCAGTATTAAAACAATAAAAGACCTGAAATATTTCAGTTGGTGTGCAATAAATCTAAAATATATGAAAGTTTAATTTTTATCATTACATTATGGAAAATAATGAACTTTATCACAATATGCTAATTTTTTGAGAAGGACCTGTATATGGCATTATGCATTGTAGAACTTTATGTAGGCCTACACATTTAGGAACAGATACTGGATTCTGCCCAAAATCAAGCAACATAAAAGTAACGTAAAAGTAACGAGTAACGTAAAAAGTTACTTTCTATATGGGGTAACTAAGTAAAGTAACGGATTACTTTTTTAAAGAAGTAACGAGTAACGAGTTACACTACTTTTTAAAAGTAACTTCCCCAACACTGGTGGCTAGTAACTTTGAAAACCACTTGTCACAGTGGCTGATGAGAATTAGTTTTAATGTTAAGCCCTGATTATGAAAAATTCTTATTACAGCATCTACTGTAATTCTTTCGGGGCATATTGGCAAGTCCAATGGTTTACTCCGGTTAAAGCTATACTCCTCATTTTGTAGCAATTTCTTTCTGGAAAGTTTCTGAGTTGTAGCTACATGACTTGGCTACAAAAACAAAAGCTTGATTAATTTTCAAGATGATGATTTGTATTGGCAAGTTTTTAAGTTATATCTACTTGACGGCTTTAAAGACAAACAAAAGCTAGATTAATTTTCAAGTTAATTTTTATTGGTAAGTTTCTAAGTTTTAGCTACATGACAACTACCGAACAAACAAAAGCTAGCCTTATTTTATAGCAATTTTCTTTAGAAACATTCTAAGTTTTCGATGTGTCTTGAAGGTCAGAGCTTTTTGATTTTAAGTTAGCAGATGTAGGGGACTTCTAGTTTCATGGCGTGGAAGGAGCGTTCTCTGTTCAACATATGACCCAGGCTAATTTGCTCTCCTTAATTATAAACAGAGGAATGGTGGTTTTGGGTTTCCAAAGAAGCAAAGACATGTCATGAAACGTAAGCTGCACTTTGAAGTTTGCTTTTGCACTAAGTCTTGGTCTAAACTTGTTCTGCTAAATTTGAGCTAAATGCAAGTAGCTAAAAGATACACGGTGGTCTCTCACTCCCACAGCTCTCTCAGAAGAAGCAGCTTACCAAGTGTTGTTTTAAGCACAGGGCGAAAAGGCCAGGCACTCCTCCTTTGGCACATTGACTTGCAAGATCCTGAAATAGACCAACGAACAACCGAAGTATCAAAAGTACTTTGAGAACCCCCATGAGCCCGCTTCAGGTGCCAGAAATGCTTCCTGAAACGACTGATCCGATATTCAGCTCAGCCAAAAGATGCTGAGGAAGATAAATTGGATTCTGGGTAATTTTGATGTTTTGCTTAGGAAATCTACCAAGGATTAACACGCTTCAGACTTAAAATATCTCCAGGGCTGCATGCAGCATTAATGATTTGAAGCAAGGATTTAAAAAAAAACAACCATGAATCTCTAAAACCAGAATTCTGTGTTTGTGTACTTGTTAAGTGATCAAGTAAACACAAAGATAAAGGATCACACAAAGACCGGTATCATCAAATCTGAATCTCCATGTCTTATGGACACGGTTGACACAGTCACCAGGGTGGTCTTTGTTTCATTTGTTTATGCTCTCGCCTTTGGCACTTTTCCTGGTCCAGCACCTGCTATCCATATTGGGCCGCCATGGTCTAAAAGTGGCCTGTGACTGACTTGTACATGTAAGCATTAAAAATAAAAGATATTTACAACCAAAGAATGTTTCTGGTTTCTAATATGTAGATAGCTTCCATCAGTAACATATTTCTAGAACACCATGTATGCGTCATAAACAAAGTGCGGTCAGATTCCTACACCTTATACGTGTCGCTCAGATCAAAGGGTCACCATAACTGCTTCTCATGCAAGTCAGTCATATGACCTGGCCATAAAAAGCCCTTCCCACACCCTGGAATTCAACCAATAGGGATGCAAGTTTGGTTGCACTGATTCAAAAGTTATTGTGATGTAATTTGTGGTCTTAATGTTCAGCCTTGTTTTACATCTTCACCTGCTTCTCTAGTTGTTACCACAGCATCAGTAATAGGACATGAGGTGTGTATAAACAAGTTTGGAACTTTGTTAACGTTAGTCAATATGAATAATATTAATTATAATAATTGCTTACCACAACAAATCCAAAACTAAAATTCTTTGTGTACTTTTTAACTATAGACATATCAGCTGCGATTTTGCAGACTCTTCTCCAGACTTAGAATGCATAGGAGTTAATCTCACAAAAAGGATTCAGCCGTGTCTCCGATTTACTCCATGGCGGTGATCATCGTCGGCCAAAAAAAGCAGCTGACTGGCATTTGGCAAGGGCACCATGTGGCTTTTGCAGCCTGGCCAATGAAAACATCTTTCGCTAGGATGTCCCGCTGCTTGCGTCACGCTCTAAAGGTTCTGTGTGTCAGACAAAACTTTGTGGCCTAGCATAGTAGCTAACATTAGGTAAATGCAGTGTGGGAAGGCTAGCTTGTGACTTTGGTTTTAGATTGTGTAAACAGTCATTCTGCTTTGACAGACCTGTCAAACTCATCATCATCTCTCTCTCTCTCTCTCTCTCTCTCTCTCTCTCTCTCTCTCTCTCTCTCTCTCTCTCTCTCTCTCTCTCTCTCTCTCTCTCTCTCTCTCTCTCTCTCTCTCTCTCTCTCTCTCTCTCTCTCTCTCTCTCTCTCTCTCTCTCTCTCTCTCTCTCTCTCTCTCTCTCTCTCTCTCTCTCTCTCTCTCTCTCTCTCTCTCTCTCTCTCTGTAGACTTTCTTGTTTTCATGCCTTGCAATTTGTTGCTGATATCAAGTGTCAGGTGGCTGTATTATGAACTACTTAAGCTAAATCTGGACAGCTAAATCTCTAGACACACATTTATCAAAAGTGCGTACACCAAATTTCCAGCGTACACCTGGCGTACACCCAAAACCACGGTGACTTTGAGATTTATCAATATGGACGTTGGCGTACGGTACGCTCAAATCCTACGCCAGCTCAGGAGGTGGTGTACGCACGTTTTGAGTTAGTGCGGAAATGCGCAGAAAAACAATTCCTAACACCACAAAACGCACTGACAAACTAAAAGATGTGATATATTATGACCAACAACAACAAAATTATAAACTTCAGTGTTTATTTTTGTGCAACATGGACTTCAATGTTTAATTTGTGTGACTTTATCAAACCATTTGATTTGTAGCCATATGTATTCCTTCAGTTGCGAGCCTGTGCGCTTTACCCTGACGTTTCAGGGTTTGGCCCGGCAGGTGCGCACGGACTGGGTTTGGTAATGAAAGGCTTTCAATGACCAAAAAATAATTCAGACTTGACAAAATAATAAATACATTCTTCTTCTTTTAAATAATAATAATAATAATACAAATAATAATAACGACGTTCTTCTTCTAAATAACAATAAGCGTCATTAATAATAAAAATCATAATAATAAGAAGAATATTACAAATTGTCATGCAATTATTAATGTGAATGAATGGTACTCCACATTACATCATCATCATCACTATTGTACACCCCAATACATGTGACGTGATTCGAAATTGAATGCTAATTGTTTCAAAAGACGTGCTGTAAAATAATGCATTGTGATAGGTCATTTCGGCTCCACGTCAGAGAAGTTTCTCTTCTGTGCCGTCTTCCGTGTGTACATGGCGTAAAATGAGGGCGTGGGGGAAGCGGAGACTTGAATATATAGGGGCGTGTTATTCTAATGACGATCGTTTTCAGCCGCGGGATTTATCAAGGGCAGGTATTGCGTACACCTGGATTTCAAAGGTACGCACAGCTTCATAAATCAGGCGGTGAGAGGAGTGCAAGCATAATCTTACGCCAATATATACGCCCGTTTCTACGCAAGAATGATAAATGAGGGCCACTGGGAGTAAAATTCCAGCCCAAATGAACAATTTGGTCCTTTTTCCCGCTCTTTTGTCTGTTTCTTTATTTTTACTTTTGTTTTGTGGCCATGCACCACAATTTACTATTTTATGAAATTATTTTGCAACGTAACATTTATATAATTTTATATTATTTGTAAATAAATAATGAACATTCTGGCAAAAACTAAAATTAAATAAATGGCTGCATTTAAGTGATTTTAGAAGTTTTGTTTAATTTTGTGTTTAGTTTTGGTTCATGCACCTTCCAGCCAAAAACGAGATTTAATAACATGACCTACTATCTATGCGGGGCAAATATAGCTATTGAAAGAACTTGAAAAGGTTGTCAATACCATATATTAGACGTGACATTTAAAATATCTAAAGAGAAAATAGGTGTCTTACACACACACCCACAACGCATGCTGAACTTTTAACAGTAAAGCTATAATTATGAGGGTGGGGAAAGGCTGATGACTGTTTTTTTCCCCCAAGCATTTGTTGATATGTATATAGGCTGCCGCTCTGCCCCTCTCACTTTGTAATGAAACGCGTCTCTCTTAATGGACAGGTGTTGATTCTTCCCTGTTGTTTGAGGATCCTCTAATGATGATTTATAGGAGTCGATGCAATGTGTTATGTAATTTTCTGCACCCACAGGTGATTAAACACTCAGCACTGCTTTAGTCTTTTGAGAGAACATGAGGAGAACTTGCATTTTAGTCTTTGATTGTCAATTTAAAATGCACTTTTGTCTTTGAAACAATTGGATTGTTTTTCGGCCTAATAGTTACTGATAGGGCTAAATTCCTTTCAATATTTAAGTAAGTTTTCTCTCTTATTCAGGGCGAGTGTCTGTTGACTGTCCAGCTCTGTGAGGAAGAGTGTGTCGAGGATGAAGATGATGTAGAGTTTTACCTGCTATTTGCCGGCACCACCCAGAGGCATATCTCCAGCACTTCAAAAATCAGCCATGTCACGCTGCAAGCCGTGTGCCCAGGTTAGTGTTCACAACACCAACGCTCACAAAACACATTCCACTCAAACACAAAGCACGTTCACTCCGTGTCTACATACAATATTTTATCAATGCTTAATAATTGTTAGCTTCTTCCCGGAACCAGACGGCCATTACCTGCTGAGATTGACTAATTTACATTCCAGTCATGCCAGACCTGGTCCAGGCTTTGCTGGGCACGTTGTTGCCTTGTCCAATTATTCAACCTTTAAAATTGTCCCAGTTACCACAGGGCGACCTGCAGTGAGCACATGCTTAAGCTGATCTAAATATCCCAGTGCTGCTTCTGAAGATTCATGTAGTGTGTATATAAACAAGTAGTAGCTATTAATGAGCTGACACATTCTTGCTTAATGTACTGTAGAAATATGTCGAAAGAGGTGGAAGAAAATATAACAAGGATCTATTAACATATACAATTTTATTTTTTATTGGTGCGAAAATAGAGATACATTTGATGGAGGGAACTGCTAAACAGAACTGGAATTATTGGATTGAGTATGTAACAGATATTTATAGTTTACCAAATATTGGCTGCATCCAAAATCACATACTCTCATGAAAGCAGTAGGCACTTCTTTCGAATAAATAATTACTTTGCGACAGTTAAAATGTACGATCTATATAGTGTAAATGTGTAGAGTATGATTGCAATCCGAACAGACCTCATTCATCATGTTGTCATTGTCATGTGACCTACCAGCGTCAGTTGCGTCACTTCACTGTCATTCACAAATCATCTCCAGTGGCCTCATGGGATTAGCCTGGGTTTCCCCATGCTGCCTTTGCGCAGAGCGATTTTTATTCACGCTGCTAGGCAGCCTGGATACCATGGACCAGATTTTCGCCTCAGTGAGTGGACCAATCACAGAACGGGGAGGGAGCAGCAAGACGATGACGACGTCTATGCGACACACCGAAGCAGTTTGTTTATACCTATGGATCAAACATGGCAGCAGACGCGAAATTACCTTTCGATACAGCCTTAGATACATATGCCATCGTGTACACATAAATCTCTGACCCATCGCCTTCTTCCTCATCTAATTTCTGTCGCTCTACATACATCATCTGGTATAATTGAAACGATTGGCTATGAGCTACGTACAGGTGCATTTGATAGACATTTGTAGCACCCAATAAACGGCTCTGGGCATTCGTAAACCACGCCTCAAATACGAGAAAATTAACATCTGGATCTCAATCTCAATGAGACGTGGTCTGACGTTAGCCAGGCTATCATGGGATAGTAAAATGCCCACTGTATGCGCACTTTAGAATCTCGCTGGAAGTAATAGGTCATCTGGGCACTTTTTGCCTTATGTTTTATGAATATGGCCTGAATAATTCAGACATGGAACTCTTTTTCACCCTCTTTGTAGTGTATGTATATTTTTGTTTGTCCTTTTTTTTATTTTTTTTATGAAAAATAAGAAATTAGGGATGCTGGTCATATGTAGGAACCAGTAAGCATCTTTCTAGCAACCACCCACCACAACCATCCATTAATAGGCACAATCCTTTATTGTAATTAACTGATGACTGAATTATCTTGTAAGCAATAACTTTGAGACATTTTTACTTTTCGAGGAACTGGTTGCATTGCGATCTTATCTCATTGTTAAAAGAAATAAAAACACAATAGCCCTCCATATGTAATTTAGCCAGGATTCAAAGTCAAAAGGGAATGCATTTCAACTCCCAAGTTTTCGCGGCTCCCAAGTAGTTCCACAGAGGGTCGCAGCAGATATAGTGTCATGGAATCCAGCGCAGACGTTTGGCACCAGTTTTGTAATCATTACTCCGTCTGAGCACTTGAAAGCTTTTCAGCAATGCATTAAGAGTGCATGAAGAATGGCCCTACTATCGTCCGCCTCAGGTGCACTGCAGTTGGTCTGCCAGGATACACTTTCAACCCTCTCTCTCTGCTGGAGGTCCATACATATTGGTTGATTCCAAACATTCGACTAAGAGGTCTTTATCGGCAAAAATGGCTCAAATGCTTTGAACCCAGATGGATGTCCCACTGAGATGTTTTGGTCAAACAAATGTGGTGCTGGTGAGTGTGAACAGGGTTTTTTGGCAGTGACAGAAATGTCGCTCGCACATAAACACTGCCCTTGCGATGTGTGTTGTTACAGTGACATCTCATAACTGTCGTGAAACAAGACAGGCCTCCTGGCAGCCCTCATAGTGAAGTTTTAATTGTTTATGAATGTTGCTTTTATAGTATGTCACCTCTGACTCTGTCTGTTTCCCTCTTGGAAATGGAAATGAGTAGTTAATGCAGGAACATTTCTCAGTAATTATATCCATCTCCGCTCAACCATAGGCACTTGGTCTCCTTTTCGTCTGTTGATATGTGGCTGCCAAAATATTAAGCAAGATCTTTTTTTTTTAAATCAGTCTGAAGATGATTTACAGGAGACCTCCCTGTCTGATACAAGATAAATGGCTGTTTGAATTTTGTCAGGAGTTAGTTTAGTCATAATTGATTTATTGTTGACAAAGTCATGGAGATGTTAGTGGGTGGTATAAATATTTTTCATAGTCTATAAACTGCACCAAAAATATTTTAACTGGAATTTAAATTTTCATACATTTTAAAAGTGCGTCATAGTTTGAGTTGTGGCCTAGCAGTGTCATTGAGTCATAGTGGTCGTTCTCATAAGTTCAAATCCGGCTTGCATTGCTCCCTAATTCTCCATCCATCCATCCCATCACTTCCATCCATCCATCCCATCACTTCCTTCCATCCATCCATCCCATCCCATCCCATCACTTCCATCCATCCATCCCATCATTTCCATCACTTCCAACCATTCATCCATCCATCCCATCACTTCCAACCATGTTTTACTATTAAAATTAAGTTTAACTATTATAATATTTTTCTGTTTAATGTTCGCCTTTTTCTCTCATAGCTCATGATCGCAGCGAAACCGTGCGGGTCACGCTGTGCCAGGCCAGACCTGGGGGCTCAGTGGACCCTGTGGCTGAGGAACGCTTCCAGTTTGTGCAGGACCTCGCCCTGGACATGGCCCAGTTCCTGGTCAACGCGGTTGGAAAGACTGAGGGAGCGTTACTTCTGGACGAGTGTCAGATCCCCCTGAAGGAGTGTGAAAGGTTGGATGATACTCTGGCTCTTGCTCTTAGACATCTGCCTCTACCGGTAGGCTGGAGCGTGCTGGGCACAGACTTGGACACGGGCACTTGCACAGGCTTGGAAATCGGTGAGTAAAACATAGAGAGCTGTCGGCAGCATCCTAACTGTCATGAAACCACTATTGGTCATTGTTTTGGTATGCTCTGCGTAGGTAGCAGCACATGAATGGCATGGAAGACTCGACTCACAATTGATTCCAATAGAGATAGGCATTAGCATGTTTCAAAGCTTATCATTGCTTTTCGACATTGAATGCAATACAATTTTATTTAAAATCCACAATTTTCTCAACTCTTTCGCTGTCCTGGTTTAATTTTCTCACCAAGCTAGTCACATTGCATTCTGGGATCGTCCTCTCTGCATAGGATGCATGCTGCCTTAAGTTATGTCTCAATCAGCGCCCTAGTTCAGTAATTAGGGAACTGATCATTAAATCAGCCATTTTAAGGGCTGTCTCAGTTCCAAAATCCTTCCAGTGCACTGAAACATTCACTCCCTAAAAAGTCCCACAATGCACTGTGAAAATCCGTGTTCCCTTCTGAAACACGAAACACAAATCATGCGAGCCAATTCAATACACATGACATGATATAGAAGTGTCTTGAAAATGACTGCTTATGACTTGAACTGCTTTTGCAACCAGTGAGAGGTTGTAAAATACTTTTTTTTTTTGCAAGAAGGCAGCTAGAATAGTTATTTTTTTCTTTGACATAATTTACATTATTACATAACATGTTGTTAAACTCTGTATAGTGAAGTTACGATGCTTAGACCATTGGGCACTGTGCCTTCATGGAAGGCCTTCAGTACAGCCATTCCAGTTTTATTTATTTTTTTATTTGTATTTTTTTTAAGTTATGGGTTGGTTCAGAATGTTAGTCCATTTTAGCCTTATTTTCCTCCTACTTGTACTCATATCAAGTCAGGAACGCTATGTCAGATAATCTAAAAGCAAACATTCCCGCCCTAATAAAGTGCTCTTTTTGGCACGGAGCATTTACACAGCCTATTAATTCAGGCTGTGGACTCATTTCGGGGCTGACAGAAGATGCATGTGATAAATGGCAGGAACTCTGGTTGTCACTGACTTAGATTTGTGTTTCATGTGGATTTGGCAGAAAAGTTCTTGTTAAATGAGCTTCCTGTGCTCTCTGGTACCCATAGATTTGTGAATGTTATTCGTCCAGGGGATCTGCAAACATCTCAAAGAACTGGCCCATGCTTCCACTGACTTAAAATCAAACTGTTACTAACCTACACACAAGCAAACATTGCGCATCACAGTCTCTGATTATATACACAATGTTCAAAAGTTAGAGATCAGTTGGATTTTTTTTTCTTCTTCAGAATTTCATACTTTTATTCAGATGCAGGGATGCATTAAAATAATGAAGTGACAGTAAACAATTTATAAAAAAAATATTTTAAAAATCTATCAAAAAATATGGAAAAAGTCATTTTTCTTGAGCATAAAATCAGTATAATAGAATGATTTCTGATCATGTGACATTTAAAACTGAAGTAATGGTAAGCAATCACATTAATTAATTACATTTTAAAATGTATTATAACAAAAATGTATACCTTTTTTTTATATATATACTTCACAAAATGATTGCTCTTTTTTTTGCGGCTCCCCCTACAGACTATAAGTAACTTTGCAACAACATGTCAACTAACACTCATTAGAGTATTAGTAGACTTTCTGCTTAATATCTGCTAACACTTTATTTTGATGCTCCCCCTACAAACATTCTACTGACTATAAGTAACTTTGCAACTACGTCAACTTATTCTACTAACCTGAACCTAACAGTCTACAACAGCCTACTATTACTCTGAGAGTTAGTTGACATGCAAAGTTACTTATAGTTAGTCGAATGTCTAAAGTGGACCATCAAAATAAAATGTAACCATGGTTTTTACTATGTTTATGATGAAATAAATGCAGCCTTGGTGAAAGATTTCTTTCAAAAGCTTACCAACCTGAACCTTTTGAGCGGTATGTTTGTGTCACTGGCTGTCAACCATACAGGAACTAAAAGGGGAAATGAAAATAAACTTTCTGTATGATTATGATAATCAACCTGAACCAAGCTAAACAAAAGATTGAAAAGATATCAGACGAATGCTTAAGGCTGATGCAGTCATAAACTATACCAAACGCCTTAGGAAGCCCCTGTTCTCTGTCCAGTCATGGTGGAAGTTTTTGTACATGGCCACGTATTCTTTTTAGCGATGATCCACTGGGGAGAAATATGAGCCTGTGTATATTAAGTGTGCTTGAATGAGTGTGTGAATCCGGCCGATGTGTGACGATACAAACAATTGCACAGCGAGGAATCATTCATCAGGGCAGCTGACGCGACAGCAGATTCCCGGCTCTCATGTGACTCCAGCTTGTCCTCTAAATTAGGCACAGTCTGGTTCCATGTAGGAGGTGTTAGTGTGGGCGTGGTGAGACCTGGACAGTAGGCAGCTGGAGATAAGGGCCAACAAAGGCTAAACAGGCTCTGTTATGTCATAATAAGCACAAGCTTATCTCTTATAAACAGCCTTGGTCTTAAATAACTCATTCAATAAAACATCTGAAAGCTCCAGCACATATTCATGCAAAGTTTACCTCCCTGAGCAAAAAGGGAGAAGACAATAGCAGAGTTTATCTGGTACCTGAGCACATGTTGGCAACATTTTGTATTTCCTGCATATTTAGATTAAGTTGCTGTGGGCATTTAGATTTAGCATTTCCTTTAGATCTTGCTTTCTCAATGGTCATTTATGCCATATTAAACGAATGAATGTTTCAGAAAGAAAAAGAATTCCTGGAGTTGACCTGTCTGTTGAGGGAGACGGCGAGCTGTGTAATGACTCCCCAAGCTCTGGCATTTGTTGCAGCTGGCGCTGGGCACCTGGACCGGCCCTGAAACCAGAGCTACCCGTGGGCATCTTGCCCAGTGCATCAGTGGGCATGTACTGCCAGCAGTCTTCCTTAAGTGAAATTAAGCATGCTATATAAAACATAAAACCCCAGTAAGCTAATAAAGACTGTTTCCACTGTGTAAGATGGCAACTGGGAATTTGCTGGTATTCGGACACGTTGCATGGCACATATTAGATGATATTTATGGAAAATGAGAATTGGATTCTCCCTTAAAAGGATAGTTCACTCAATTCATTGGCATTGTTCATGTTGTTCCAAACCCGCATGACCTTTGTTCTTCTGTTGAACACAATAGAAGATATTCAAGATGCTTTTCTTTTATACAATGAAAGTCAGGGCAAACCAAAGCAACATTGGACTCCGTTGACTTTCATTGTATGTACGAAAAAACACTTTTCAAAATATCACCTTTGGGGTTCCGCAGAAGAAATAAATGCAAACAGGTTTGGAACACCATGAGGGTGCATATATGATGACTGAATTTTGGGTGGGTGGTATACGTTAATATTTTTCAATGGTCATTAGATTTTGACTGGAATTTGAATTCTATATACTTTAACGGTGCTTCATAGTCTCATAGAAAACTGGTTTCAAAGTGCATTTTTTTGAAAATGAGACCATTCTCAAAAACGCGAATTTGTGAAAACGGTGATGTCATGCGCATGCATATGACATGTTTAGTCTGTAGGTGCATAGTGTTTCTTCACAAAGGGACATCGCCAACTACTGGCCTGGCAGCATAATACAGCATTTTTAGTCATTTTGTGGATTTTAGTACATTGTTGTCATGTAAATACTCTGTAAGTACCCCTAGTTGTGACCTAGTGCTCATGCTAGCAACGCAAGGTCTAATCTGACTTGCATCATTTCCTGATTCTCAAAAGAAACCCTACATAAATTAAGCACAAAAACGTTGTCACTGTTTATTTAATGCCAAGAAACATAGCAAGCTTTAAACTTTAGCTTTGTACTTGATTTTTTTTTTAAATTAATATAATTTTTTTGCTTATTTGTTAATTTGTGGAAAAAAAAAAAAGAAAAAAAAATTGAGATCACTGTGTAAGATAGACAAGAGAAATACAATTCATATAGGTCTGGAATGACATGAGGGTGAGTAAATAATTTCTCTTTAAGACGGGGAGGTTAAACTTCTATTGAATTTCATTTTCATTTTCATTTCCAAAAACATGCAGATACCATATATAGTTATGATACTACAGTTGAAAAAAACAAAACACTATGGTAACACTAGTGTTTTGAGGCTTGGGGACGACAATATTAACGTAGCACAAGGATACAAGTTAGTTGACACCAGTATTTTCAAAATAATGTCATGTCCACTCTTGTGTCTCCAATCAGACTGTGAAGTGATCCTGATCTGCTGTTCTTTCCAGTGCCACATTACACTTCACCACAGCTTCTTCTTTTTTGGTGTTCGGGGCTTCAAATTAGTTGTTGGATCCTCAGTGGGCCGATTAAACGAGGGCAGTCTCATTCTCAGCCTCTCATTAACCAGCAAGAACAATCCTTCCTCTGTCTCTGTTATTTCACAGAGAGCCTCATTCAAGCTTCCTGAACTTTTAAAAACAGCACTCTGTAATCTGTCTTTATGATAAACGCCTTCAAATATGATTGCTTATTTCACTCAGGACCCATCTCTGGTGGGTTTTTCTGTCCTTATTGTAAATGATCTATTAAAATGATGTTTGCATAAGTTTGTCAGGAGATTCTGTTGACAGAGGTCGAGGGAATTGTGGGGGTGGGTCTTGTTTGAGGGCTTTGCCAGCTTCTCATTGGTTCTGAAGTTGCAGGGGGTGGGGCTTATAGCTTTGAAGGCCCCATGAGTGTGAGTGTGGCGCTTTCCTGAAGCAGCAATATCAGAAATATGCATTAGATAGTGTGTTGTTTAAAGGACAAGGAAGGAGATTGAGTTGGACTCTGTTTTCCTCTCCTGTAGAACCTGGGCCACAAGACACACTTTTGCACTTTGCCGCGAAGCGCGGACTACGCAAGGTAGCACTCTTTCTCCTCCAGCAACCCGGAGGAAGAGAGGCTCTCCGACTTCCCAACAAACAGGGTCGTACACCGGCCAGGGTCGCACAGAAGAAAGGCCACTCACAGCTCCAGAAACTGCTGACAGAGTAAGTGTGCAAGAAATTTATATCCTTAACCAGTATTTTTAGCTCATTATAACATTTTTGACTTCAAGGCCCCCCTCCATTGTCAAAGACGATATGCGAAGGCTTCCCAAGATATTCCTAATATGTCTGCTATAATGACAGAGCAGCTCATTTTTAAATTTATTATTCACAGGAATGGCAATGTAATAAAATTATTTAAACAATTAAAATAATTAAATTCCATAATCCCAATAACTAAATGTTCCTCATGGTTACTAGAAAAGGTCTTTGTATTTTTTTTTTTTTTTTTTTTTACAAATTAATTTACATGACTTTTGACTGAAGTTTGTAATTACAGGGAATTTTTTTCAATTTATTATTCTACTTGATAAAATATTATAGAGCTTGACAGTATGTATATAATATTGTTAATAATACCCCCCCCCCCCCCCCCCCCCCAAAAAAAAAAGTGTATGTATGAGTATATATATATATATATATATATATATATATATATATATATATATCTCTTTTTACATTTCAATGCTGTTAAATGCAAGCAGCTGAGTTTATCAAACAGAACATAGTGTTTAGTGGATGTTGTGACCTTTGAAATGCCTTAAACAAATACAGCTTTATCGTATTTGTCACTCTCAAATATAAAAAGTTGAGTCGTAAATGTGAAGTTTGTAAGTTGCAAAAATAATTGTTTTTCAAATAGGTGTCCCAAACACACTCCCAATCTTATATTGGTCAGAAAAAAACTGATCCGTTGAGCTGGTTTGGTTTCTCAAACAGACAAAAAGAGCAATGTTGTACAGAGTCTAATAGATTTATATTATTAAAGCAATGACTTTATCATGAAAATGAGGTGATATTTAGTGTTGTGTTCTGAAGAAAGGAGGATGTTGAAATGTGGGAGAGATAAGAGCAAAGCACAAGGACAGGCCATGTGGCTCTGAGCTCTTTGTAAACAATTAAAGCCACATAAGCTTTCTCAATCTTTTTTAAAGCAAGCCTATGCAAACTACAACAGAAACTGGTTTCAAACCAACAAGATCCTGTCTGCAGATGTACTCAGTAAAGTAGCATTACCTGTGTGTGTGTGTGTAACAGAGATGTTTGCTCAGATCAGCTTCCCTCAGCCAGTGCTCTTCACAGTCTATGGCTAGCAAGTGGTGTGATACCGGTTCCTTACAGTATGTTCCCCTACTTGACTTCTGAAATAGGGCACCAAGGCAGTCTAAAGAATAGAGGAGAGACCAGACTCCGAGCTAGCGCTAGCTAGATCTGTGCTCCCTGGATTCAAGAGTCTGTTATAGGAGGCTGTTAAGTGCTCTGGTTTAGTGCCTCATTTAAAGCAAGTGTACTGAACCACAGTGCACCCTTAGACATTGCCTCAAATCTTTCCATCAAAGATCATGGTATTTCGTTGGTAGTTTCTCTAAGCTATTTTGATGTGCTTTTCTCATAGCTTTCTTTGAAGTTTGAATTGTATACTTAATCATGTTATTATATGAATAGAGTAACGTGGGGGAAGATCCCCCCCCCCCCCCCCTTAAAAACAATGGATTTACTTTTTTTTTCTCATTTTGACACTTTTAGATATAGGTTTAGCATGTACAGGATGATGAATCAGACAATGTGTTATTATATGAAATAAATAGAAACATTAGCAAATTTAGTTGTTACAGCACAAATTGTAAAACATTTTAAAGGGGTAAGATGGGGTAACTTACTGGGGTAAAACTTACAACTAAAAAAACTTTAATATTTATATATAAATATAAATAAAGTTTTTAACTTTGTGGAGTAAAATAATTTTTAATTTCGATTAAAAAGATAAAATTAGACACTTGGGGTTATAATATATAATATTATATATTTCGTCTCACCCCAAGTGTCTAATTTGATCTTTTTAATCGAAATTAAAAACTATTTTACTCCGCAAAGCTAAAAACATTAATGTGTCCACAAATTAATTAAAAGACACAACAATGATATTCAACATAATACAATGTCATAGATCACTATTTTTCAGAGGTACAATTATCTTGCCCCGGGGAAATCTTACCCTGTTACCTTAATCTATTTTTATACAAATTGTGATCTTTTAAAGGGGTCATATAATGCTACATGCACTTTTTCAAGTTGATTGTACTGAAATGTGTGTTGGCAGTGCCTGTACACAACCATCATTATAATGATAAAAATCTATCCAGTGTTTTTGTTTTAATCTCCTTATATGTTTTTCCCTGCCTCAAATCGAGCCGTTCGACCGTGTGACGTCACACGGTCGGACGCCCCTCCCACAATTGTTGATTGACAGCAGCGTTTCAACACAGACCCGCCCTGAGCGAGCTGTCATCATAGTCCGTCATTGTTGATACGCTGGAGCAGAATGGCGTCTAAGCGATTGATGTTCTGTTCTTGGCTGTAATAACGAACACAGCAGTCATTTTGATGTTCCTAAATCCGACCCGCTGAAGACACAGTGGCTGAGTTTTGTTTTCGAAGGGAATATTCCCCACGATCAACGTCAATGCTTTCATGTTTTCGCGCGATTGGCGAATCTTTTCTCACCACCAGACTGCTTTATAAACGAGGGCCAGAGTCAGACTCAGTATAAAGCTGGTTTTGCTAAGAAGCTGCTCCTGAAAAAAGAATCGGTAACTATTCATGTCGCTGCTGCACCTCCAGAAGAAGTGATTGTAAAATTGTATTAACCTTTATATTAATCTTTGCAAATCGCTTGCACGCTTCACGATGAATACATTACACTCAGAGTACATTACGGCATGTTTTCTATGTACGACGTTCTCAATATAATTCATAATCCCACGTTTATAATGAACAACGCGTTATGGTTATTGTGTTATTACAAACTGAGTACGTATACATCAGTAAACACATAGCGTTCGTACATCTCATTAAGTTACTCTACCCTGCCAGTACACAAAGATAGATCAAAGTGACATTACGTTAACCAACCATTCGGAAACGTCCTGTTCGAGCCTTAATTGTCGAACTTCTTTGCGGCCGTCATCTTGTTCTGGGTGCGACTCCGGTTCAAATTGATACGGTTGCATAGATGTGTCTTCAGAGACTCCCGCTGCCATTCTTTCTCCAAAATATACCCTCAACTGTTGTCAAGGCAACACTCCACGTGCCTTGAGTCAAAACGCCCGCAGAACAGAGGGGCGGGGTGAGAGAAGCTCATTATCATTTAAAGGCATATGCACTGAAACGGCGTGCTGAAAACAGCTATTTTTGACCAGGTAAAATGAGTGTTTTCTTACAATACTAATGAGAATTTTTAATTAAAGTGTATTATAAACTTTTCATTTAGACCCTAAAGAATCAAATTAACTTGTATGAAAATGGCATTATATGACCCCTTTATAAAACATTGTAGTGTTTATGATTGCACCTTTTAAAGAGTACAAGGTATAATGCATGATCAACTCTCAATTTCATGCGTTATTATATTTTATAAAAGTAAAATAATGTTTGTATAATAGTAAGTATAGTAACTGTGGTAACAGTAGTGTGCAATTGATTATGAAGTGTATAATATGGCATTTTGAAAACTTTAAAATTCATAATATTTTTCATTATGTATCTAAATATTATCTCATGATGTTACCAATTTAACTGAATCGATTAGTCTTTAAATACAACATAATGACTTGATTAGAAGGGAAATAGCACTGATACATGACAATTCATTCAGCTCTCCAGTGCTTAAGTGTTCTGCCTTTCATAGCATCTGCCATTTGGCTAATGCTCAAACTGCCTAAAATATTCCTCTCAGGTCCGCAAGACCTTAAGAGCTTCTCCTTTTCACTCTGCACTCTTTAGTTTCCTGTGAGTGATGTCACAGGGTTGCTATGGGTACCCTTTGGGCCTTAGATACAGAGTAGGTGGAAAAAAAGTTCCTGTTGTTACCCATGTGTCAGGGCCCTGGGGACAATTTGAGCCTCTCGCACGCACAAAAACACTAACAGTTGCACATTTTCTCTTTTGAAAGCTCGTAGCTTTGTGGGTCGTCTTTTCCTTGTCGATAAGAGACTGACAGATATGTAAAGAAGATACGTAAGATTCAGCTGTGTACTCACCTTAAATCTATTTACAGCTTGTTTGACATGTTGAAACTGCCACCAGGAATTAATTGCGCTGTTTTTCCTCTCCCCATGCAAAAAAGAAAAAGCAGTACAGGTTTTTACACTAGTGAGAGTAAGTTTGTTTTTTCAAATCTTTGTCTAAAGAAACAATTAAATTCTTGTTGTCCTAGCTCACTACAGCATTATGACAGATGTAAACCTGTTTCAAGTTCAATGTTTAAATAAGTGATTTTTCACACTTGACATTCTGTGTTCAATGGGTAACCACAATCAGTATTGTGCATTACTTCCCATCCTCTGTAGGTGTGCTGGGTGTGGCCTTGCTGATTCGATGCCTCGAGACTGGGTGTTCTCAAAGTTTGCTATGTTTGTGTTGGGCAGGGTTGACATCTTGCCTGAGTTGGAGACAAAAACATCCAAGTGGTGTTACCCAGAAGGCAGAGTTCTGCAACACCACCCCAAGCTAAACACTTACACCCTGACGCTGGATGATGTGCCAGGGCGTCTGCCACCTAGCCTTCAATGCGATGTGGAGGAACTCCAACGCCTTATTCAGTCACATCAGAAGGTGAGTCAGTGATTTGAGAGTCCGTCGTGGCAGTAGGTGTGTCTTATTTCCTTGCTCTGCGACTTTTAAGATCACAGTGATATTTCCAGCTGGGTACGATCAGCAGGGTTTGTTTGCTTTTGTGCTAAAACTCTGCAGGAGGTAGCTATCTGTGACTAAAGGAAGTGACTAAATGCAGATCACAGACTAAACCGTCTCTCTCGCTCTCTGTGCACGCACCCTAGCTCGCTTTCTCTGGATCAATGTTTAATGTCAGTTTTAATGAGGACTGTATAAGACGTTCTGCTTTATTTAATAGCTATTTTTGAACTTTGTTTATTCAGGAAGATCCTCTGACTCAGCGTAAGCCAGCACTGCTGATTCTTAACAGAGACTCAAGTGATAGCACAGAGACCGCTGACTCACTGGAGTCTAAGCATCAGGAACCCAACTCTGGACAAGAAGAAACCTGCCAATCACTTTTGAACAGCTCTGCCATTGAGGATGGATTGTTTCTTCATCAAAATGGCATAGGAGATCATGTCCAATCGCAGGACTTGGAGGTGGAGCCTGAACTGCCAGCTGTAGGGGATACTGGGAAGGCTTCAGATAAGGCTGACTGTTCGCAGCGGCGGGTAGAAAGCGGTTCTGTGACTTTCAGTGCCCCTTCCTGTGGAAATCAGCGGGAGGAAGCTGATATAGAGCTCTGCGTAATCAGTGCCAAGCAGGGGGCTGCTTCACAGCCTGATAAAGGGAACCAAGAAGAACAGGAGATTTGCCAGAGGAGTTCAGAGACTGAAACGGACTATAACGCTCAATCTGGCAACCTTGAGTCCCAAGTCATGGGCCACGCACAATCTCAGGGTCTCCTCCCCACGGAAACTAGTCAGCCTTTACAAAGAGAGGAGGAGAGTGAGGGGAGTACAGATCTTAGTTGGAGAGGGGACTTACCAGAGGAAAGGGAAGGGGAGACGAGTAGCAGCCAGGAAATAGGCTTAAACTCTTCAGCACTTTCTTCCCGTGATCCAGAGGAAAGCGGTCATCGCGACGACGAGATTGAATCCAAGCTGCCTACAGAATGCTCAATGAGAACAGATGAAGCTAAACTGGCTTTAATCCAGGTAAATTCAGAGGTTACCTCGTCTGTACGAAACGATGAAACTGTTATTTCTGATGGTGTTGACAAGCCACATGGTATCCTAGAGACAGAGACAGGAAATCTCAGCGAACACACCAAAGGCAACACTGAGTCAGTTTCTGGTTTGGTTGCGGATGACGTTAGCATAAAGCAGAACTCTGTATTTAGCATTTTAGAGGGAGATTTGGTATCGGTAAGTCTTCGGCCAAACATGGCACCAGGACCGGTGCATAAAGTTCGACGAGGACTATCGCCCGTTCCTGAGACTTCCTCCTATGAAGGTCCAGCTGTGGATCCCTTGTCTGAGACTACAGAAAGTTTCCAACAGCCACCTCAAGTCATACAATCTTCAGAAAATGCATCAGACTGTCAGGAGATTTTGCTAAATGACTCAGCTTCTGACATTAATGCAATAGCAGGGGTTTCCGTTGGCATCACTGCGGAGGTTTCATCTTGCCAGATTGAAGGGTCTCTACCTGATGGAAGCAAAGAGGAGGTAACCCCTAATAAGACTATACTAGACCCTAAAGAGCTCATTGGAGATCCGGAATCAATTGAGGACATTGTTGTCTCAAAGTCAGATGACAAATCAAAACCTTCTGATGAACCTTCTCTGCCAGTTGATTCCGAAGTCTTTATTGGAAGTGATTTACAACAGGATGCGTCTACAATAGTGTCTTCTGAACATTCTGGAAGTGATATAATTGTAGGAACACTGTTCGGAGAACAGGCATCTGAAACATTTGTTCAGCCAAACTCTATGTCCAAACTGGTAGAGCAAATTCCTGAGGAATATTCTGCACTTGCCATAAAAGAAAATCAAATTTGTGAGCCAGGGGAACCATTGGTTCTAGCGCCCGCTTTGCAAGGGGAACCAGGATTTAAGGAGGAACCTCTACAGGAAAGGGAAATTGACTTCATTTCACAGGAAACACTCAGCGATCTCTCTGATCTATCGGAAATCACACACAATGATTGTGCTGAATCCAAAGCACAGTTCCAGGTCCCAGAATCCTCCAAGGAGTGTGCGTACACACCATCAGAACCTACTGTTGATTGTGTGAATGGCCTAGAACCGTCTTGTGCCTCCCTCCTAACAGAAAGCAAAGACAGCAGATCTTCTGAGAGCCCCTTCGCTGATGGAGAAAAGATCTCTGCTGTAATTCCCGATGGGGATGAATGTGTTGACATGACTACAGAAATGAGTGAGACTACTGTATCTGGGGACAGCCCATCCTCTCCCATGGACACCACTAGTGGTTCTGCTCTGGAGAGCTCCTCTATGTCTGACCCACTCAATGCCTCATCCTCAACAGCTGAGCTTACTTCCCCTTTGGATATTAATAGTGGATTGCACCAGGATTTGGAACACACTTCCCCAGTGGATTTAGACAATGATTTGTCTGAGGAACTGCAGCATTCAGACACACCTGACAGCCTGAATGGATTACATCAAGATACTCTTGATAGTTTGATAAAGCACACTGAAACCCTTCCGCAGCATGCTGAGGAACTGCATGTGGAACAAATGACAGGTAATGCATTTTTATGTTTCACTCTGCTGATGCTGGTATAGATTGTCTTTATTTTAGGGTGTCTGATGCTATTAACTCTATCTATGTTTTAACAACATCCTATGTAACGGTTGTTTGGATTGTTCTGGAATTTCTTGCTGCTGCTAAATGAAGTTTGTTTTTCATGCCATTCTAATCAAATTGTTCACAGCTAAAGCTAGTTTAGCTCATTTGTGCTATTTTGAAGCTTATTAGTTTTAGCTTCACTGTATTCCATCATACTTTTGTGTGTGCGTGTGAATACAATGGTGTTTGCCTTACAGATTATTTTGTATTATGTGTATGTATATGGTTTTGATCTATCAGTGGATTAGGTTTCCATCCGGAAGGGAAAACCCTTCCTTGTCATTCAGGTAAGCGTGTTAATAGGGAGTGTTTGCAAACAACAATGTGTATTTGCAGCACAATGTATCCTGGCAACCTGGTGATGTCATATGTCTCACATCATAGAATGAAAACAGTTGAAAGATTGTCTTGTGAACTTTTTTTTCACAAAGTGGACGCCCAGCTCTTTTCCACATAGATGAGAATTCAGCATTGTTCTACTAATAGCTCCTTACACGGTGTTATTTATATCACACTCATGGAGCTGCTGATCTCAGTTGTAAAGGAGGAATAAGTCACTTCCTTTTATCAAATGCTATATTGCTGTAATAATGTATCTGAGTGGTCAGTTTAATGGTCTTATCATGATTTGTTCATTTCCAAGTAAACAAATAAACCTACCTACGCAACTGAAATGTTCAGTCCTCTGACATGAATCAGCAGCTGAGTTAATGAATGACTTATTGATTTTTGGAAGTTTCAGTTAAAAGTCACGTATGTGAATTTCCCTGAAACTGTGGGTCTTATTCAAATGAAACATTTTGTTGTTTATACATGAAAAACTAGCCCAATCATCTACAGCAAGTTTCTTAAAATGGCAACTCAATCACTTTTAAAACTGAAAATACAAGTTCTTCATCCTTCTCTCAGTTCCATATTATTATTATTATTATTATTATTATTAATGTCTTTTGCCTTGATTCTGCCTCACAGATGACGGCACTTTAGCAGAGGATGCGGTGGACGGACACCAAGACTCCTTAGCAGACATAGCGAATTCCGAAGTGGTGAGTATTCTTTGGCTATAATCCTCAACCTGCAATCCAATAAATAAATCAGTAACATTTAGACCTCTTGGTGTGAGTCACTCAACATTTGCTTCCAGCCACCCTGAATTCTCAGTAGCTAAGAAGTTAGGTAGTAGTTTCCCGAAAGGCTCCACTGGCCAGAAATTGAGGGATGTATTTAACCTGACCTTCTGTCGTAAATCTGATTTCTCCGCCTGGTTGCTGAAAGTCTTCTGACGCAGCTCTCAGTTGGAACTGCTGAACTGTCCCTCATAAGGTCAAACTGGCAGATATGGGAATGCTGCCACCCTGCAGCTCACACTGTCGTTGTGTGTGCGTGCTGTTCTTTTCTCATGGAGAAAAGATGACATCACCCTGAGGCCTGAACACTTTTTTCCCAGTTGTGTGTCAGAGGGATGATATCAGTGTCTAAAATACTGAGAGGGTGGAAGGCAAGATGTGATAGCTCATTTACGCAGGCCAGCAAGAGTGATAAAGGGAGATGTCTATCTTCAGTCTTTAAAAGCTGCTGATTAGAAGGATCCTCCTCCATATCGCTAACTTCAGTTGTTTATTTTGTCATCGTCCTGTGGAAATCCATATTGTTTTGGCAGCTTCCTGTGCCTCCCAATTTGGGAGAATCGATTTGAATTGATCTAAAATGAGTGTTGAGGAATCACTTTCAGAATGATTTTTTTTTCCAGCTGATGAACAATAAAAACATTGACTGCCAATCAGAATCCACCCGACTTTAAAGAGCATTTAAAGTGCCGTACGACAAACCTGCATCACACTCTTATAATAAACAGAACATTATCATACGATCGAGTGTGGATGCTAATGTAGTTTTTGCATAGTTATCTTTTATAGTTATCATTCTTGGTGTCAATGGGCCTTAAGGCCGGGACACACCAAGCCGACGGTTGCCATTGGGCAACTTCGGGCCGTTTTTGAGTGTCGGTTGACTTAGTTTAAGTGTGTTCTGCACCATTGTCTCTAGTTGGACGCCATTGGGTGTGTTGGGCTGTTTCAGCGTGTTGAATCGGCGTCGGGCCATCGGTGAGTGAGAACTCTGATTGGCTGTTAAGTTTAGCGAATGTGATGGATTTAAAAAATAAAATATAATAGTAAACTGTATTTTAAACTTATCATAATTCTAACATCTAACCTTACTTCTCCTACAGGCCTAACATTCTAACACGTGAACAAAAATGTACTCTGAAGATTGTTGTGTTGAAACCAGTGATAACTTTGAGATGCTGGCTAGACAATGTCAAAAATATAAAAGTCTATAACAGACTCATGACATATTGAGTAATCAAATGAACTTCTAACCTCTTTGAATGATTTGAGATCTAAATTTGCTCTGCCAGTAACAGAGAGAGAAATGGGGGCTTGTTTTGCACAGATTGAACCAATCATATTGAAGGAAAATGACCAGGAGTAATAAATCACGTTAATCTTACTGTTGTAAAAAAACCTGATGTATTTTTAACCTTATTTTTAAGAGAGATTCTCTGAGAAATGCTTGAACTCTCTCGCCGTGATTAAATAATTTAAATGGCATTTGCTGAAGTCTGTCTGGTTATTATTGCAGCAAGTTAGTTAGTGGAGCAAGTTAACAGATTAGTGAGACACTAAAGACCTTATTCCCGAGTGATAGTGTCAAAAGGGGCGAGACATTGTTCAACTCAGTGTGAGAATCTTAGGCGGGGTTAGATTGCAGTCAGGTAACTATAATTCTTAAGCATTTTATGCGGTTAGAATAGCTACTCTTAGGCGTCAACCAACGTGGTGAAGTCACCTGAGTATAATTTTTGCAGGTGTCAGGGACACTTGGTTTAGGTGCGGTTCGGGGAAAATCTACCACTCTACTTTTACACTTATCTGCCATCTGGCATGCAGATTTGGACTGCATCATGGGGTCGTGGAACTATATTGTCAGCATTTGAAAGAAATTACACTCTGGAACATTCTATCTTAAGAGACTCTAGAGATAAGAGCAGGGGTCACATTCACAGAGCATCCTAACTTTGTGCTAGCATGCTAACTTTGCTCCTGCTTGGCAAGATCACAAGAAAGCTAGGTTCTTATTATTAGCGGTGCTTTCTAGGCAGTGTTAAACTTAGAACACATTTTTAAGATGAATGGTTTGAATCATGTTTGTAGTGATTTTTGTCATTTTAAGTTGTCAAACGTAATGCTTCTGTCAGTTAATTTAAGGAGGCTGGTTGGAAATAGGATCTGAGATCACTTTTTTCAGTCTAATCTGTTATGCTGACAAATGCTAACAAGTTTTTCCACATCAAAAAAGCTCAGTTCATGAATTGTTTTGTCATTGCCCTTGCTTCCAACAGTGGGCATCGTGATATCCAAGTTATTTTTGAAGAGGCTGAGGTGATTGTATTTAGCGTTATCATGTTGTCACTGCTTTATTTTTATTTTTTACCTTACACCACTGAATCATTCACTGTAAGACCAGGAACATGCTTTAGGGGCATACATTGATTTGTTTTTGAGTTCATATTGACATTAAAAAAATTAACATGCACTTTATGATGGATGGATTATGGATAATAAGTGGTTTGGTTGTTTTTAGCTTATCCTGTGATGTCTAGAGTGCTGTGGCTCCCTCTTGTGTTAGGATGCAATATAACTCCTTCCAGATGTGCATTGAGCTGTCTAGTAGTCTACATATGTGTTAGAGAGAGAAGCAAGGGCAGAATACACAGACTGTGGTCTCAATATGCCACCAAAAGCATGAGGGCTGCTTGTTCTCTTTCTTTCTTCGGCTCTTTTCATCTGTCCTTGTGCAGCAGGCCAGATGCATTGTGGGAACCCCTCTAAAGGAGTTTCTTTTTCACTAAACATCTAAACTATTAAACCACACAAGCTGCCCCTGGGAAACAGTTTCTCAGTGCGCACACTCACAAACACGCACGCAAACACAAATCCAGTGTGTAGTGTGTTGGAAAAAGGGACAAGGCTGCCTCTCAAGTGCTGGAATGTGAAGTGTAAGAATGGCGTGATGTTGAAGAAAAGCAAAGGGCTGGTGTTGGTGGAGTGGGAGGATTGAAGACACCAGTGAGGCTGGTCAGGATCCACACACACTCCTTTTGTATTGTTCTCGCTCGATTTCTGTGCTTCTGCTCACTCTTTTCAAGTCTTCCTCCTTTTGTGTGTTCTCTTTCCCAGCGTTAGTTTGTCCAAAAAGTCATTAAAAAGTAATTTACCTTTGTTTTAATTCAAACCCATATGACTTTTGGAACACAAAAGGAGAAATTTTGGTCATTTCATTGCATTTACAAAACTAAACAAAAGCACTATATTCTTCTGAAATCACAAGATGGTTTTATGTGACAAGCTGACTAATATTTAAAGTCATGATGTAATGAAGGTAGCAACAGATCTTTTCTTTCATATTGAAACTTGCATCCTGTTGAACCCGATTAACGAGATTGAAAAAAAATGATGGAAACATATGAAAAGATCAAGTACACACATTTAAAAAACAGTTTCTATTTCATGCTAACTTTTTCTTATTCACTGCTAATTTTTTCCTCCAGTGAGCTGTTAAAGGTGCTCTACGTAACTTTTAGCGGCCTCTAGTGGTGATGTTTCAGATTGCAACCAAATTTTACAAGAGCGCTTGTGCTCGAACTCATAGACAATACCGTCTATTACGCAAATATCTCGGCGAATACTTGACGGATTCGGCGAGCACCGAGCTCGTTGGGACCATCTAGTCGAGCTGAAAAGAACCATATAAGTTCCATAGTTTTTGGTGGTGTTTTCGCGGAGATATTAGCAGAAAACCATCGGGCGCGCTGCAAAAATTGCGGACGCCGTTGACGTCACGATCTCAGAAGAAAATCGCTCGTATCTTTGGAATGCAAAGACCCAGAGAGCTCAAATTCGGGGGAGGAGGTCCTAGGGGGAACCCTTGTCCGAACGCTAGAGTGGCGGGCCTCGGGGATGCCCCCTACCGGATCGCCGTTCGCTGGGACCCCCGATTTCGAACGGCTATAACTCGGGGAGCCGGGCGAGTTGGACCTCGGGGGTGGGCTCGTTCGAAAGGCCCCGTCCAGCACTACGAACGATTAGAGTCTTGGGAATATTGATCAAAGATTGACTGAGATATAAGCCGAAAAACGTGCGCTTTTAACCGGACGTAACTCCCTGACCGTCTACAATAGACTGTATATAAGGAGAGAGGCTCGGGAGCGCGCATGCACGTCACATCCGTTGGATTTCGCGGTAAATCCGACCCGGAGACTTCACATAGAAATAGCAATACTGGCCTTCAGAGGTAATAGCAAAACTCGACAAGTGGATCATTTTAATGTGTGATTACAACCCCTTCACACACAGGCAATAAAAAAAGGATTCATTTTAGTAGAAAAGTTACATAGAGCACCTTTAATTATTGTGACTGGATCAAGTCATCGAATTTGAGAATATGAGAAGTGGGTTAGTCAGCTTTGTGAACTCAAAGCAATGATTCCGGCATGAATTGTATATCGCTGCTGCTTTCATGGCCGTCAGTATAATCGGCCAAATTTCAGTGTACTATTAACATAAAGCTTACCATATGATTTCGGAAGACTCTTGCACATTTAACTATTGCAGACTATTGCACATACATACAACTCATATGGGCCACTTTTATGGTGTGTTTTTGAAAATAGAATCCAGGATATTCTTGCATTTCACAGAACAGACATGAGAATGAGTAAATAATGACAGAATTAAACATTTTTGGTCAAGCTATTCCTTTAAATCATAGTTTGTGTTGGATGACTGGTCTTGAGTGAAACACAGAGATAACATGCGCCGAGATCCCCACAAAGAGCCCTTGTTTCTTCTGTCCCCTCCTCCACTGGATAATCACATGCACACATGCAAACACACAACACACAGTAAAGACTGAACTGACTGCGTCAGAACAACCTACACAGTTAGCTGAATATCTGTTTCTCTCAAGTACAAGTTAGAACGTCACGCCAAACATGGAATAATGTATGAGACTTTAATTGAAGGTGTTTTTTTGTCCTCAAGGTGTGTCTGTCTTGTGTGTTTTTGTATAAAATTATATATACACACACTGTGTCACCCTCGTTATACTTTGGTGGATGGAAACTCCCAAGTAAAAGTGGAAAAACATTGCAGTTCGGCATGCATGCATTGGGACAATAACAGGCTTCGTTTGTCATAATGCTACCACCCGTTATGAAGTCCACGGTCTTTAGCAATGCAATATTTCAATTTCTTTTTATAATTCCTAATCGATTATATATTGTGTAGTGATTTAGTAGAAACCGTAGCAGTGTTATTTTACTATTATTTATATTCCAATTTAGCATTTATTAATACTAATAATCACATATAAGTTATAACATATAAGTTTGTTTATATAATGTGTGTGTAAGTGTGTATATATATATATATATATATATATATATATATATATATATATATATATATAGTGTGTGTGTGTATATACACACATATTATATAAACAAACTTTAGATATGATTAATCGATTTGACAGCACTAATTTATATTTTGAAATAGTTTTATTATTTATTTTATTTTTTCATTTTAATTTAGTAATTTTATGTGATTTTTCTCATTTTCATTAGTTATTTATATTTAGCTTTATTTTTATTTCTCTTTTAGATTTAGATTTAGTAATATTGGTGCTGTGTCAGATACTTGCCAAGGCAACCATTCAAATTTTCTTTGAAGCTTTTAAGTTTTTCATCTGATATTTTTTTCATGATTATTTTTGCTTGATTTCAATTAACAAAGACAATTCGAATAGTTTTAGTTAATGATAGCAACTCTGAACCTCTGTATTTGCATGTGAACTCCTATCTCTGGTATTTTTGCGCTGAATGAACCCGGGCTTACTTCTGATTCTTTTCCAGAAGCCCGAGTTTCATGCACCGCTTCAATTGTATTAAATTCCCAGTGAATCCCATCAGACCGCAGTCTGACCTCTCATCATTCTCGCCATTTGAAAGGGTTGCCATGACTCCAGCTGTTAGTCGGTTCATGGTTCTATACAGATGCAGTGATCGAGGGTCCCTTCCATCCAATGCAAAGCTAAATGAGATTTACTACACTTTACACTTCTTGTTTTAATTGCAAACAGTGTCCAAGAGTGTATTATCTTGTCATGACAACCTTTCTGATAGTGTTTACTTGGATGGAATTGAAAAGCCTTATCTTGCTGGGTGGAGCCTGGGAATCTCGCCCCACTGTTCTCCAAACAGTTTGAAGGATGAAACCCTTCTCCTCTGATCAGTGTATGTGTGTTAACCAATCAGAGTGGTAAAGATGTGAGGCTTTCTGCTCCGAAAATTGAAAAAAGGATGAGATGAGAGGCATTGGAAGAGCGAAGGGGGAACGGAAAAGAGCAGCTGCGATTGGGTGAGTCTGTTGAAAAAACAACAGTGGGAGCAGAAGGAAAGCCAGCGACAGAAAACGAGAGGGAGTGTGCAGAAGGAAAAAGGAGAGAGGGAGGGGAGAAAAAAGTGTGTGAAGAATGGAGGGAGGGAGGGAGATGAAGAATGGAGGGAGGGAGGGAGGGAGGGAGGGAGGGAGGGAGGGAGAGTGAGAACGGGGCTGGTTCATGGTGCAGATGTGCAGAGAGTTGCTCATTTTTCCCAAAGCTTGACTGGGAACTCCACAAGTCTCGGGCTTCATGTTGGAATATAACGGCACTTTCTTCTCCTCCTTCACACTTCACCCCTGGAAAAGATGTACGAGCGACACCGGCGTAGGTACAGCCTGTGCGCAAAGGGCGAGAGGTCCGTGGACGTGGTTTTGATTAAGGTATGAAGCAGAAAACAAGTCGTGTTCAAGTTCCTTTCGAAAGTCTGTTAGAAATCATTGTTGTCTGTAAATTTAGCAGATTGTCTTGTTGACAGTTGCGTGCGCCGTCACATTGCATTGATTAGGGTTGGCCGGGAGCGTTGTTGAGATGCCAGAGGTCTCGCTCCCGATTAAGTCGAAGGGGTGTGTGCATGAGAGCTGTGGAGTTTCGCTGCTTGGCTTGGGTGGAGTTCAGTTTTGGATGTGGAACGATGAGGCCTGCTTTCCAATTTCAGGCCACTGTTCTCCATTAGCTCTAGGGTTTGATGTTTTGTTCTAGACATGCTGGAATTTGAATTCCGTAACCCCCCCCCCCCTTATGTTTGTTGTCAAACAAACATTGAAACCTCAGACTTCTCAGTCCATAATTCATATTTACAGGTATTTGGATTCATTCTTTAGTTTTAAAGCAATGTGTAAGTTTCATGGCTACTCTTTAGGGACAAATTGGTCCCAAGAAGTTAGCAAAATTTGACACAACCTCCTTTTGGGGATTTAATTATAATTCATTCTAAGTAAGGAAAACATTATTTACAAATAAGGTAATTGTCAAACATTGAAACCTGTGACTTAACAGTCCATATTTAGGGACAAAAGTGTCCTCAGAAATTGTCAAAATTTGACACAACCTTCTTTTTGGATCATTTTATTTACAAAAAATTCTGAAGCTTTATATAAAGCCTTATCTAAAAATGCAAAAGCTTTATAAAGACAATAGAAGTTCACTCCCTGTCCTAATTTAGATAGTGTGTGTGTGTGTGGGAACAGTAAGGACTCTGACTGGAATGCTGTCAGTATGTTGGAGGTTGTATATTTAGTGGCTGGTCTGGTACTGTATCAGTGAAGGTCACAGCCAGACACATAAAGGGCCCTTCCACAGTCTGACCCCTCGATTATTGTCTCTTGATAAGTAGATTGGTCCAAGCTTGCTTTGCTGCCTGTTTATCTCCATTCACTTCTTCTGCTTCCTTCTGCTTTCCATCATCTGACATGAGCTGGCAGCAGGTCTGAGAATCATTATGTGGGAAGGCAAGTTAATTAAAAAAAGACATCTAATTATAGTAGGTATAAAACATTGTGGAGATCTGCCATGCATAATTATTCCTTCATAGAAGCAGCATGCATTGTTTACTATTAGGTATGCTCTTTCATATGCTCTCCTTTTATGCTCATCTGATTTTTTCTCTCTTTATTTTATCATTTTAGTATTTTTTTTTCCCATTTAGTATTGTTTATTCACATTCATGATGCACACTTGCCTACTTGGCTTCTGTATCACTAAATGGGTTGTTTTACAAAATGAGGGATGAGACATAATTTGTCTGTGATAATTGACAACATGCCACGGATTCTGGCCATAGTTGTAGTTTCTCAATTGCTATTTCTAGTGCTGATATCTAGAAAGCAGGGGGGCATATGATTAATATAATGCAGATTTATATGTGCTACAGTGTAATTACAGCAAATGACATAAATGGAACTTGCTGAAATGAAATTAACACTTATTTTACAGAATATTTATTCCATTATTTATTTTTATATATATATATAAAACGTATCTAACATTTTAGTAGTGTGTGTGAGAGAGTAGTAGTATCGTTGTCACAATACTAGGATTTCCAACTTTGATACGATACCTTGAAACATATCGAAATTGGATACCATTTTTTGATACCATGGGGAAAACTGCCATATATACCACCATACAGATCTCATAATTTTGGGATGATTTGGGTAATTTTGTTGTAAGAGCTTACACATTGCTACATTTACAAAAAAAGGCAAGCAAACCGTTTGTAAAAAAAATTACAACAAATAAACTGATTGCGAACAGTAGCACAAATAAATATACTTAGAATAAAGAGACAAAATAAATAAACATAATAAACGCATACACACACAAATATATATATTAATTTTGTGGTGATTAAATAGTCGATAGTTCACTTAAAGTCGGTGTAAATACTCCAGACAGCTTGTAATTTTTATGATCAGGCTTCATGGTCTCACCAATTAAAGACTTCAGCTTTTTTCCACCTTAAATCAGCATTATGTACTGTTACATTTGCGAGGTGATATATTAATATATGGTCCACTTTAAGCATCTGTGGTGGGAAGAGAAGAGGGGCTGTTAAACCGTTCTGTATGTAAAATCCAGGGCCGCAGGTGCCGCTTCAGCACTAAGTGAGGATTGAGAAAGACCGGTTGTCCAGGGCCGTCTCAAAGAGCACCCGAGAGAGCACTTTCCAATTGACACAAACCCTTGTTGTAGCATATTCCTTTCAACTGAGACCTCCTTGATATTGAACGAGAAGCCAAATGGCTACTTAACACCTCTTTAAGTGATTTCACAGATGTTTTACCCAGAACCCGCCTGCAAATGTGTGCAAGAAACAAATAGAAGAACCATGCAAAATCAGTCGGTAGCTATTTTCGCAGTACGAAAATTGTTCTCTCTGAGACTGTATTAGCGTCCACTGGTGCCCTCTTCCATGTCATAGCCTTTCCTGTCTCCACAGCTCGTCATATCTATGGAATGTGTCCAGAATGTCCAGCTCAGACCACAGTCTGTGGACAGTCTCTCTCTGCACTCAGTGGATTACAGCTCGGTTTCATAAGCCTTTCGGAAGTTCTGTCATCTCTTAATATAGCCCATCTCAACAGTCTCCTTTTCCATGATTAGAACATGGATGTGTTTGGATCAGAGCCAAAGCACTTAAAACACTTTGCCACAAATTTCATCTCATACACTACCATTCAAATGTTTGGGGTTGTAAGATTAATAAATGCAGGTAAGAAAAATATACAGTAAAAACAATAATACTGTGGAAAAAGTATTGCAATTTAAAATAACTGATTTCTATTTTAATATGCAAGTTATTCCTGTACTGGCAAAGCTGAATTTTCAGCATCATCATTACTCGAGTCTTCGGTGTCACACGATTCTTCAGAAATAATTGTATATGAGGATTTGCTGCTAAAGAATCATTTATTTTCTTCTTATTCATTTTGAATACAGCTGTCTGTGCAGCTTAATATTTTTGTGGATTTTTTTTAACGTTCAAAAGAAAAGCATTTATTTGAAATATAAATCTCATTTTGTAACTACAAATGTCACATCTCAACTATTTTTTTTCATAAGATTGAAAAATTTTAGGAACCATTCAAAATGTATTTAAGTGTTCTAAAATCATTGTGAATAACCTGTTAATTATGGATAGCCTCATACGTATTTTAAATATATAGTTCTTAAGAAAATATTTCATTTTCTTTCTTTCTTTTTTTTTTTGCGAATATGGCCCCAATTCATTAACTCTTAGTGTAACTTGTAGTTTTTCACCTAGAAAAAAAAAATATTCTGTAAAAATGTTTATTTACATAACTGTCAAAAATCAGCTTAGTATAAAAACCTGCCAGAGCTAGAAAAGTGTTAAAGTTGGCAACAGACTAAAAACTACTCTGATTCCTTAGCAAGCACCCACAACTCTTTACCAGCTGCTTTTCCACCGTAGGGCCCAACGGTTCCAGTTATATTTCCACTTGAGCTTGGTTCAGCAAGGCATGATTACAAACCAATCTCGGCGCTGAATTCCAAGCACTGTTGGCTACAAATCTACTTTTAAAGTTCACCTGCCCACTGTTATCCTGTTCTAGGCACCCATAATTCCTCTGGGGAAGGAGATTGTTTGGAAAAGGCAATTCTAGGGTAGTTTCCTGTTCTTGTGACATGGGTTCCCATAGGAAGTCAATACCGTCAAAGACTAAGGGGTCGTGTGTCAGGATAGGTCATGTGAAGGGCGTCAGGATCATGTTTTAGTCAATGCACCTTTTCCATCTCACTCTTGAAGTGTTGAATTTGCCAGTCAATGAAGTGGTGTGTTGTTTTGTGGATTGAACTCCATTATGGCCCCATTTACTCTCCACGAGTGGCGTAAAGAAAACTAAGTCATATGCCTGGGGAAATGCATGGCGGCTTTTTACAGCCTACATCATGCGCTCGTGCACAACACTCCTTTGTCATAATTCCTTTCCTTTCCTGACCAAACGCACATATGGTTTTTCAAACATTAATTCATTCTGCATGTTTTTTTTTATTCTTGTACTTAATTTCCAGTTGTGCATGTTGAAGCCTGACGTCACATTTGCCGAAACGAGCATCGTAAAGCCACTTTGAGCTACTTGATGATTTCTCTTTGTGTTTGCATTATTCTGCTATAAATCATCCCCTGCAATGAGCTCTTTGTCCCAGTGCCTATTCACATTCTCAATGCATGTAAACACACTCTGAAAGATTGTTTGCGCCAACATTTGTGTATTGTCTGTACTGTATGAGTTGTTTTACAGGGTGTCTTTAAGTGAGATATCCTCGATTTTTTTAATGCCAGTCATACTGTGACGAGACTAATATTGATTTGTCTAAGGATTATGCTAAATTATACTCAAAAGATTTCTGTCAAGTGTAGTTGGTCACAGTTAGACTAATGACACCCTGACGAGCAGAATGTAAAACACAAACATCTAGCACATATATTATGAACTAAGGTAGATATGTATATATATATATATATTTTATTAAATGCTTTATTTATTTGTATAGGGACAGATACAATAAACATAAACAAAACAGGGACAACAGCCAACCAATACATGTATCATAGTGCTTGTTGCTAAAGCTAATTTGCAACACTTGTCCCTAGAAGGGCTTTTATAAATACAATTACTACAACAAAAGCAAACAAACAAAAAGAAAAGGAGAAAAGAGAGAGAGAGAGAAATCTGTTGCTGAATTAACCAAGACTTAGTAGCTAAAAAGAGAGAAAAAAAATGTATATATATATTTGGTGTGGCGTAATAAGATTATCTATATTATGCGGATCTGCAAACTGCCTTGTCAGTGAATAATGCAAACTTTTTCCAATTATGTTTAAGTATTACAGAATTTTTAATATATGTTTTTAATAATTTGTTATTATTTTAAATATTGCGTAAAATACGTTTAAATCAGTCTAAATTTAACATTTTGTTTTTCCCTGATTAAAAAGAAATAATAATAGTAACATTTTCACATAAGATAAATCCAGTCATATCAGTAGCCTTATGGTGGCTGACATGTTGATCATCACTTTTTTCAATAACCCCTATGTTATTGGACACTTTTGCTGAATAAATGAATAATGGCTGACTTATAGATGTATTGGAGCTATGTGGGCCTCCTTGCTTTTGCCATATTGGCCTTTAAAAACAAACCCATATTGGTTGACGATCGGATATATTAACATAGCTGGCCTGACACATCTTTATTTATGCCAAGTTATCCTTAAAGCGTGTATCCTGAAAAATAATCAAAGCCGTCATGATCAAAGAGCAGGACTCTGGCTGACCGTTTCTGTCTGTGGCATGTGTTTAGCATTTGGTCAGTGTGAGGCATTACATGTTTCCATTACTGCACGTTGGCTCTAAATGCCACATTTGTGGACTGATTTTCACGACTCATTCAGTAATTGGTAGAAACGGTGTCTGGTTGGAAGTGTTTCTGTGTGTGTCTGTTACATCCATTATCATTATTACCAAGCTGTGAAACTGACATAAAATATCCGAGCAGTATCCCAGCTAACCTTCTGGTTCTCTGCAAATTTGTCCGCATAAACACATTTTTGAGCGTTTGGTAATATACAACCAGATACACACATCCACAAGCCTGCACACTCGAAAACTTGTGTTTAATTGGCTGAATCTGAGTGCTCTGTACTTGAGACTTTTCATTTGCTTTCCCACTCAAAGACAAGTTTATCATTCATAATAAAGATTGAAGGATTGGGGACAGTGTGTTTGTATGATTTTGTTTGTCAGATTGAGGTTGATGTCTGTTCTGGGATCAGTAAACATAACATGCTCTGCATGTCTAAGTTCCAGATGGTGTAAGACTCTCGGTGCTGTCTGGATCCTGTCAGAATCTACTGTGACTGGGAATGGCTGGTTTTCTTGAACAGCAGTGAAACATCACAGCCCTGAATCTCTTTTCTGGATTCCATGATGGCGTGTCTTCATTAAAACAGTTAGATATGTGGCCCGACATGTTATGTGGTGGCACTTAGGCAGACGACCAGAGTTTAAATCCAGCTTGTGTTATTTACTGATACCATCCCCTCATCGTTTCACACCCTTTTAAATAAAAGTGGCAAAAAATAAATATATATATATATATATATATAGCCAATTGTTACCCGACAGTTAAAACCAATTGTTTGATTGATTGAGTTTTTTTCATTTAGTTGTCTTAGTTTACGTTTTTTTTTACATGTTTGTTTTGTTTGGGCTTTTTGTTTGTTTGTTTATTTTCTTGTTTTTTAATTGTCTGTAAAAAAAAAATTTGTTTGGGGGGGACTTTTTGTTTTGTTTATTTGTTGTTTTTTCATTTAGTTGTCTGTTCATTTGTTTTATTTTATTTAAAAACATTGTTTTATTTGGGCTTTTCTGTTTTGTTTAAGATTGTTTGATTTGTTTGTTTTTTGCTTGATTTATTTTTTTAGATCACAGCTCGGGAAATCATGACCACACATAAAGAAACTGATTCAACCAGCTATTCTTCCCATTCGTTCTTTTTTCCAGTATTTGTTTCTGTTTCTCTCCTTACATCTCACTCTCTGAGAGTTAAAAGGCTGCAGCTGTTGACGGCTCTATTGAAAGCCCACGCCCCTCTTGCTTGCCACACTAGAGCAGTGTCCGTCCACCAATGACCAAACAAAGGAGGTCTATGACCAGAAGCCACACACACGTGCGTGCACACAGCGGGTACACACTAAGCGTGGGAGTTGAGCGTGTGTCACATGCTTACGACGGGCAGTGTGTGGGTGTAATCAGTCCTGAATGAGCCGATGATGGCCATGCAGATGAGCTGCTCAGGAAGGTTTCTAAGCTTCTGTTTCCGCCACAGGGATGTTCTTCTTTTTCATGATCTTTTGATCTTTCTACGTTACAGCTGCTGTTGTAGCTCTTCTTTGATTACGCTAACTAAAAAGTATCATGGTGTTACAGTGTTGCTGTTTTTGGATTTATTTATATATGAATTTATATAAATGAATTTGTATATTATTTCAATATTATTTATATATAATATTTAAGTAGTGGTTATATAAATACAAACTTTTGGCCTATTAACACCATATTCACATTATTATTATTATTATTCATCCTTATTACCTAATGCATGTATATATCATAATATTGATGGATAAGGTAGTAATACCACAGTAGTAATACTACTAATTATGCTAATAATAATTGTATAATTTGTGGAAAATATGGGCATTAAGATTGATAAATGTCCCATCTTCCTGAAGTCAATGGGTTTTTTGAATGGGATTTTGGTTAATCACTTGTGGTAAAAAAAAAAAAAATCTGTTATGTCTTGAAAAAGGGGGTTGATAACAAGTGGCTAAATGTGACAACAGAGGCTGTCATGAACATCAAGTCCACTCAGTCCGTTTCACAGCCTCGTTGTGCTTATCATGCTCTTCCAAACCATTCTAACTCAAACTTTTAGGGAAAATGTTTTTTTTACATAGAGTTAAAGTCTTGGGGCTGTGGTGTAGATAGTTTCTAGCCTACCTTTAGCTTTTTACTTCTGGCAATTGTATTTAGGCTTCAAAATTCATAAAAGTATTGTTAATTTGTGAAAATGTGAAAACATGTTACTATCATGATCTTGTGGTGATCACAGAGCTTTTTTTTACAATAAACCAAAAGCCTATGTAAAAATCCTATTGGGTTTTTGTTGAGGGAACCTCTGTAATGCTAAGTTACGGGTTGGCCTACAAATTTACATCATCCCTGCACCACTATTGTAGGGTGACCACTTTGTCCTTACAGTAGCCTAGAACTAGCCCTCTATGGCCCGTTCACAGCTGCTCTATGTTGAACGTTAGTGGGCCGTGATGTTTACATGTGGGTCACATTCCTCCAGGTCTGTTCTGAATGCCCCACACATGCCCCCAGAAACCCTTCCTGCCCCAAATCACAGCCTTGAGGGTTTACAACCACATGTAACTCTCTCAGGAGGTAGACGCTCTTACCGCTGCTAATATTTCTGTTCACGAGCAGAAGAAAGGCACATTTCTCCATCAAGAAAGTGAATTCTTCTGTGGTCGAAGGAAAATGCTTTAGCCGTCCAAGTCGAAACCATTGAGATACTTGTCCTGGTTTTAGGTTGCAGAGGGAAACCATCTTTCACCTGATGCATCAGTACTGTATGTCCTGCTGGATTCTAGCATGATTTTTAGCAGATGATGGATCTTGAGAATATTATGCATTTGAGAAAATCAATACCTTTTAGAAAATCAACTCTTTTTAAAAAATAAAATAAAATTAGGCCTACAGTTTGATTGGCAATGATGCACAATAAAAAATATTCAGTTGACAACAAATGATCTTTATCTTTATTACCTTGATTTTTCTTTCAGTTATGCCGTTATTAATGCAGTTATTAGAGAGAGAGAGAGAGAGATTAAGCGTGTGTGAATTACCTGAGTCTCTCAACAGCGTTCGGCTGCAGCGTCTCTACTAATAGTGAAACTATCTACTCCAAGAACAGCGCCGCTATTACCTCGCTAGTGAGAAATGCCATGTAGCTTTAAAGTTGCTAAACTATTTTACTGACAACACGTTTCTGTGCGAGTGTGTCCGTACCGTATGTGTGTGCGTTTGAGTGGGAGAAAGAGAGTATGTGCTTTCCGTACGTACATAAAATGTATTTTTGTGGCAAAAAACATGAAAATAATTTATTGTTTTTTTCCTGTTGTTTACTATATATATTTTTGCTTGGTCAGTGTCATTGTGGGTTGTGGTTCTTTTGCTGTTGTAGGCTGTAAGGACCTTTTGAAATAACTGAAATGATTTGGCGAAGTGATATGGAACTGTAATAATACGGTCAAGACCTACCTGGAACTACTATAGCCGCGCGTTTCCCTGAAAATAATTGCACACCTCAGAACATTCGTCAACCAATCAGATTTCATGTAGTATTTTTTATATGACAAGTGTGAATATTATAAGTTTAGAATATACAAAATCAGCTGTAAAGTTTTCTGATCTGTATATCAAAAGAGTTATTTTGGACATGAAATGACACACTCTAAACTGGAATGATTTTCTCATTTCAGATTCACAGAGAGACAGAGACGTTTTATTCAGTTGATGCCAGTCGAGATGCTGGACTCCAGGAGAAGAAATCCACTTCAGTGAGCTCAGGTAACCAACTGATTTTGTAACTGAAGTCTTTTGCATTGAATATCAAGTTGGTAAAGCAAATATTCATGGTCTTTGAGGATGTTCATGTTAGCACCTACGTAATTTATGTGGCTTCTAACCATAAATTTACACTGAAATACCACATAGTTTTACTGAACGTACAGCGTTTGACGTCAACAACTCAACATTGGATCACGTAGGTTTAGTTTATGGGTGAAAGTTACATCCAGAACAAAACACAAAAACCTCTTTCATACATCTTCCAGCATGCTACAAAAGAGAGGATGCCCTCTTTGCTCAGACTGTGTGTCTGTGTGTGTCCAATCTAAATAGTGCCCACATTGTGTCACATGGGAAACGACATACACATCCTCCAAAGACTAAATGAATGTCTTCCTGTCAATACAAAAGACTCCACTAGTCAAATAAGATCATCTATTTAAGTAGATGACATCAACATCCTGTCTTGCGAGAAGAGATGCAACACAATGACGACTCAAATGACTCACTTTCAGACTGTATTTTGATTCAGTCCGTGAGAATCGAGTCTGGTCTGTTTTATTTTCTATTTATTCTTCTTCTGTTGCTATTCAACATTCTCATGTTGTTCCTGATTCTTTTTCCCCCCCCAGAATTCCCCCCTTCGACCCCCTCACCCGAGAGCGTACGTCACAAAGAGTCAGCGAGCCCCATGCGAGGGTCTGTCAGCGATGGCGACTCTCTCTTTAGCCAGGATTTGGGCGAGGACATAGTTTTTAATATTAAGGTGGGTGCGGATTTGCGTTGTTTTATAATATCACCCAATTCGGTTTGTTTTCGAAGCAGAGTTGCTATTTATTTTGTTTCTATGTCCCTTTACCAAGCAGAACCCCTCGCTTTTGCCTCTGCCAGATAAAGCGGTTATGTAATGCGTCTCATTTTCAGTGGTGATCTTCTCTACACACAACATCTTGCTCCACTGACATCATGTCAAGTGACGTGAGCACATCGGTGGGCCAAGGCCATTATTATGACCTCATCCTCAGACATGCTTCCTCCTTTTTTCCCACCTCCTCTAAGAGTTTCCCTGTGGATCTCTCCACCCCTTAAACTCCTTGCCTCAATTTAAAGATGTTTAACACAGACTTAGACACTACTCAAGTGTTGCTCTAAGCAAAGCCCCTTTCACACAGCGCGTTGATCCCGGGAAATTGCCGTAAAATTGCTAGAGTGCCTTCTGTGTGAATGCAAACACGTCCCGGGATTGATGCCGGGATGGGGACCTAGTAACATTGCCGGGATCCATACCGGAACGTGCCCTATGTGAACAAAAGCCAGGACTTATGCCGCACCGGTGTGTGTCATAGTGATGACGCACGTGCCATCGCACAGGCCTTTCTAAAAACCAATGCTACAGCATATGGGGAACGAGCCACTCGGCAAACCCAGTGGCGCTACTATTGGTATGTTAACCTGCCAGGCTAATTGGCTAGCATTTTGCTGAGAGAACAGGCTAAGCAGCTAGCATTATGCAAGGCTAAGTTAGGTTGCACACAATGCGAAGGTAAAACAAATTCTCATTCAAAAGAGCAACTTATTAGTCAAAACTTGATGTTTTTGCTTCATTTTGCCAGAAGAGAAAATATTTAAATGATTATATTGGCTAAAAGTTTATTTTTGGAGGACATTAGCTTTATATGGCACCCGAACTAGCCTACTTTTTCTCTTGGAATTGTACATGGAATTTCATGTAGCGTGCTTACATTTTCTCTAAGCTCTGAAAGCAGGTAGAGGCACTTCACCTAAGCTTGACTTGTGTTCTGGAAGTGTTTTCCCCCCCCATAGCTCATAAATTCAACTATTACGGTACGGTTAGTGTGTAATGTAGCCGCTAGCTCACCACACCCCTCTCCTGGCTGCAGTCTCAGCATGCGAAGAAACTAATGAGCCGCTGTGAATGGAAATGAGTTTTAGGGCTGTGTGTTTCTATGTTATGTAAGCTTTATAAGGATGGAAAGAACTCTGAGACTCCATGGGGTTTGTAGGGAAAAAAATGAGTCTGCTTGTATGTACACTGCAGAGATGTAAAGGTGATACGTCATCAGCAGTCATTCGCAAAATTCACATACGCTTGTTCTAACCAGGCGCTACGTGTGATTTTCATTACGTCAGGTTGGGAAGTCCAACCCACAGTGCAATTTCATTGGTCCAAAATCCCAGTCTTACTATAGCGGTCTACCAAACATCAAATGTGTTTAGATCGGAAGTGATTTTGTTTTTTCAAACTCTAATTGTCGTCCTCTTTCTCCATCAAAGGGTGAGGACAGTGTCACTCTCACCAGCGGTGTGTCCATGACCTACTCGTCCTCTACAGATGAAGGCTCCAGTCTGGGGACCCCTTGCGCCATCCCTCAGGCCAGCACAGAGGCCCCTGCATCAGACACCTGTCAGGAAAATCCCACTTCTCCAGGAGCTTCACCCATTTCTAGAGAAACAGAGGAGGAAGAAAAAAAGGACCGTCTGACTGAGGTCCCGGCCATTCTACGCACCTCCATACGATCCCTGTCTCCTTTCCGCAGGCACAGCTGGGGCCCGGGCAAAAATTCAGCAGGGGAGACCGAGATTAGTCGGCGCAGGTATGAATCTCCACTGCAAAAAATTTAAGTTTTGTGACTTAAACACAGCGTACTTTGGTTTTTACACTGAAGGCCTGTTCACACCCGGACGAATTTCGTGCGCGATATTCGCCGACGTTTAACGCCTCGCGACTAAACAAAGGGCGCCAATGTGTGTGTGCACACCGACGCGAAAAACGTCACGCGTAAAAGCGTCATTTTTTATGAAAAAAATATGTCAAAAACTATCCGACCAATGAGTTTGGCGCTTTTGCTCACGTGTCTGGAGCTTCTGAAGTTATAGTAAAACACAACTTGGGGGCGCTCAAACACAAAACGGTCTTGCTGAGCACACATACGTAACGGCGAAGAAGATGCTCTACACCATAGATATCCATAATAAAGGCTAGATGTCTCGTCCGCGCTGCTGGCCAAATATGGCCTTTATTATGGATATCTATGGTCTACACTGCCAGGAAGAAATAAGACGAGGAAGATGCGAGGCAAGATGAATGTAGAGCTTCTGGTCTCGTTGGTGTTGGAACATAAAGATCTATATGACAAACGCGACAGCGACTACAAAATAGGACTAGTTCTGTTTTACATTAAGCGCCATCTAATGTCAGGGAATGAATTTGCATGTTCACTCGGCTCATCGTCAGCGAAAATCGCTTGGGTGTGAACACAAAAAACGCGTTAAAAAAAGCGGACGAATAACGTGCGCCGATATTCGTCCCGGTGTGTACGGGGCTATACACTAGGATATGCGTACAGTTCACGTGATGTAAGTATTGTCATCATGCAGCCCATGCTGTAGTTTTACAGTCGAAAAGACAGACATTACAAAAAAAACACAGAAATATGTGGACATGTGTTGAGCGACTGTTTGCACACTATACTATGGAGTATACTTTGAAAGGCTTCACATTCGTCTGTACACATACACAAAGCGTTCATGTCAAAATTGAAGTCACTTTGCGGTATGCGAACAGCAATTTTCTGTCCTCTTGAAACAGGACATTACGACATATTGAGGGGTTTGAACTATCCTTAAATAGCCAATTGACTTAAGTTTTACATCACAGTTCAGTGCAGTGCAAATTTAGAGAATCCTTTCCCTCTTAAACCCTAAAAGGTAGCCATTTGTAATGATGAACATGATGCAATATCTTCTTTTGTCCGTCTGTAGTAATGGAAGCTACCTTGTTAGTTTACTTGTGGTATGCTAAGCTACCAGGCTAATCGGTTAGCGGGGCGTTGAGATGGCTAATAATGTTTCAAAACATATCGCAGTATCTAGTTCTAGAAAATAATCAAAAGCTATCAGGGAGAGGTATGCTCAGATAGCAGGCTAATCAGTTTGTGGTATTTTGGTTTGTGGCTCTTATTCTAATCAGATGTGTGCTATGCAAAGCTGGTTGGCTAACCAGTTAGCTAGCATGCTAATTGAAATAGCTGAACGACAAATGTGTAATTTGACTATTTAGCTTCTGTTATCTGATATATAGTTTGGAAGACATAAACTGTCAGAACGATCATGATATATTATAAATAAAAGAGAGACTACATTTTAAATGTATATATTTGGTAAAGGTTTTACATTTAACACATGCAAGATGCCTGTTGTTTATATTTCCTGTAAAACATCTGATAACATTATTACAGCAACACATGGAAACACAAGCCCAATATGCCGCCCCCCTCTGCCTGATCATTCATTGTATCCATCTTTATTATGCTATCAGATATATACATACTGTAGCATACACTTTATGGCGCTTTTCCACTGCTGGTACGGCTCAGTACGGTTCGGCTCGCTTCGCTTTTCCACTGCGTGGTACGACTCGGCTCGGCACAGCACGGCTCGGCTCGCTTTAGCTCGGTTTGCTTTTCCACTGCAGTTACCGCTTCAAAGTGGGTGGGATTATAGTCGGACCGTTATCCACCGTATTCCTACGCCCCATGACGCTTTGCGCGAATTATGGGTGTAACTTCCGTTCTGTAAACAATCTAAACAATCAGTGAAAGGCTCGCTCTATGTATGAACGCAATACGTTAAAAAAAGTGTCACAATGAGATGACATTAATCGACTCACCCTTCAACCATCGAACATTAAAATGAAATTTAACAGTTTAAAAGAATCAACAAGGTATACTTTCAACAGACTATAAATAGCCCCAAAAGCACGAGTCTTTGGTTAAATACCACAGGCAAGTATACGATCTGTATTGTATAACAAGCCTTAATCAAAAATGTTCATTAACTTCAGCATTACGTGACACTATATCAAAGTGATTTCCGTCATTTTGACAGATTATAAATTGCATTTACCTGTGAAAACAAACCTGGAAAGAGACGTGAGGATTTTAGGAGAATAACGAGAGATTCTTCGTCCATTCCAGTGAATTATTAATGGAATATCGTAAATTAAATTCGGGAGAACAGACCACAAATGTGCCGTATATGTTGTCCTTTTTCATACTTTTACAGCGGATTGCAAAGGAAAAAATAAAAATCATCACGAGGAAAATAAAGCAGCGACTGAAAAGAGCTCTTGCCATAGATATTCTTGTTATAACATGTCACGTTAAAATACCAAGTATAACGTTATTCTCATAATGTCTGAAAATAAATCATGAAGGAAAATTGACAGCTCATCCAGTCAAACTGACGGATCAGCTTTATTTGTAGGGCAACCTTATGATTTGAAATGCTTCGTTTCAGCCTTTTTGAATGGAAGTTCTCCAAACCGGAAGTGCCACCCATAATTCAAAACGCAGTAAGGTCGTCAGGAATAATGCCGCGTTCCAGGCAACCTGTAACCCGTGTTTTTCCAACCTTATACCCGTGAAAGTGCACTGGAACGGCAGTCAAACCCGTGACTTCCCACCCGTGAACTCGTACTAGATCGATGTACTCCCAGTTACGAGTTCTGACGTCACATAGCCCGCAAAACCATACAAAACAACAATGGCAGCCCCTACGGATGCAGTGTTTCTGTAGGCGGTACACAGTGAGAATACACTTTAGGACAATATAACGTTGCAGTCAAATTAATAAAAATATAATAATAATGATAATAATACACACAAGATTATGTATTACAATGTTATGTGTCTGAAACAATAAGTATGTATATACACACACGATTATGTATTACAATGTTATGTGTCTGAAAAAATAAGTATGTATATTGCGCTCAGGTAGTTTGGCGTGACTGGCCTGGAATGCTACAAAGTCGTGAGTCGTGGTTTGAAGTCGTGATTTACGTGCTCAAAAACCTGCCTGGAACGCAGCATAAATCCGCTCCTCGGCAACCAACGAGACGAACGTCTGCACTTCGTCCACTGACCACGATTCAGCCATTTCTTTTTTATGGAAGTTTTCTTTCTTTCTTTTTTCTTCAAGCAAGTCAAGCAAGTAGTTTTAAAACAGGTGCTACAGCGGTGGCTGTTGTCTACTGGCTATTTAAATCTAGTGGGTTTAGTGTCTCGTGTCGCAAATACAATGACGCTGATAGTGACGATTCTGTCTGTCTGACCAATCAGTGATCTGCAGTGTTTTCACGTCACATTTTAGTATCGGTACGGTACGCTTGGAACCTCAACAGACCAGGTACCATTTAAAGCGAGCCGAAGCGAGCCGTACCGTACCGTACCATGCAGTGGAAATGCGCCATAAGTGAGCCGTACTGTACCATGCAGTGGAAAAGCGCCAAAGCGTGCCGTACCGAACCGAACCGCACCGTTCCATGCACTTGAGTTTACGCTTGCAGTTGCTCAGTTTTGGTTTTTGTCCCATCATCTTCGCATTAGTTTTGCTTTGTGTACAGCTCTCCCCTGAGTCATTGGCAGTCTGTATGTGAATGTGTTTGTGTGTTTATGAAGGGAAATCCCAGTGGTGTGAGGGCTCTTTCCTCTGTGGGCTTTGTAAACAGGCAGATGTTCTGTGAAAGAAAGAGCTGTATTTAGGTCACACAAGACTTTGTTCCTGCCAATGATAAAACAGATGACCTCTTATACTCAGAAAGACAGAAAAGAGGAACATCATGGTTAACATTATGGTTGTGTTTCTTTTCATGCTGAAGAGAACTCAATACGTTCATTTTTTTCTTACGTTCATTTAATTTCTTTTAATTTATATCCAATAAATCCACTATCTTTTTTAATTTATTGACTTAAAATTAAGTACAATTATTTGCCTGGAACCTTTAGGTTGTGTTTATTTTGCATTTATATATATATATATATATATATATATATATATATATATATATATATATATATATATATATATATATATATATATATATATATATATATATATATATATATATACTGTATATATATATATATATATATATATATATATACTGTATATATATATATATATATATATATATAAAATTAATATTATATTTTATACAAATATAGTTGATTGAATAAAATACAATAAACATTATGTATACTTTAAACCAAAAGAGACTGCAAAACCAGAATAATTTTATTATAGTGATTATATTTTATTATTAATTTTATTATATTGACCATAATTACAACATAAAAATAAATCTTTTAGAAAGTATCAATAATTATAATACATTTTTATATAATTATGAATCTATTAAATATTTATAATTTCTATCAGAAAATTAATTTATAATTATTATTTAGAATATTTCTCAGTTATTGGTATCATCCAAAAAATGTCTGTTATGTATATTTGCATCTATATTTGAATGTTTTTACTCTTGTTTAATCATCATTCTAGTAAACATTCCTAGGGGTGTCAATCATCTCATCCGCTCTTCATATACATTTTTGTTTCATTATTTCTGTCTATCCATCTTCTCCTCATCATTTTCATCCATCACTTTTTCCAGTTCGTCAGGAGGTGAAGTGGAGCGCAGGTCTGCAGGCCATAGGAGAAGGTACCATCATTCATTTTCACTCTTTCCGCTCATGGGCCCCATCAAACTGTTTCTGAATGGTCCATGGAAATATTTAAAATGCTATATTGTGGTGTGTGCACCATATGCTGTAGAAAAAAACTGTCACTAACTGATCTCATCAAAACGAAGTTAAACACGTTTAGTTTACAGTGTTAGTGATGTATTTACCTTGTTTCCGCCATGGAATAAAAAAGGTAATTGCCTATATAAACCCACAATTCTGACTTTTTTTCTCACAATTGCAAGTCTATAACTCGCAATTCTGAATTTATTTCTCGCAAATCTGAGTTTATATCTCGGAAGCTTATACCTAAACTCAAAAAATTTCACTTGGAATTGTGAGAAATAAAGTCATAATTGTGAGTTATAAACTTGAAATTTCAGGAAATAAAGTCATAATTGTGAGTTATAAACTTGAAATTTCAGGAAATAAAGTCATAATTCTAAGTAATAACTCGCAATCACGAGAAAAAAGTCATAATTGCGAGTTATAGACTTGGAATTGCATGAAATAGTCATAATTGCGACTTATCAACTTTCAATTGTGAGAAATAAAGTCAGGATTGCGAGTTTATATCACACAATTCTGACTTTTTTCAAAATTAGTATTTAGATTAAAAAGTCTTTGGTAAAGAGTTTAAAAGATTAAAAAGAGATTAAAAAGTCGCAATTACTTTTAAAATTAATTGTATTTCAGTTTCCTTGCCAACTATCTGAGATAAAATACATTTTAAAAAATATTTTAGTTAACGTTTATTTTATTTCAACTAAAAAAAATGTTTTTTATGGTTTCAGATAACTATAATAACCCTGCACGATGTAGCATAAAAGAAAGTTACGTAATGTTAAATGTTCAAGGGCCTCTTTTAGATCTGGTCTTTGTACTAACAAGTTTCTCTTTTTGTCTTTCTATCCATCCATCCATCCATCCATCCATCCATCCTTCCATACTCCTTTCATGTGCTTCACTATGAAGCATGAGCTGGTGTCCTTCGGTTGCCCTGCACACAGAAAACGACGAAATAAATGAAAGAAGGTAAAAAAAAAAAAAAAAAAAAAAAAAAAGAGGAAGTGTCTAAAATCTTTAAAGAAAACTTCTTGGGTAATGGTTACGGCATGAATTGCATTATGAAAGCACAAATGGTGTGTTGTGTAAAGACGGAGGTGAATGTGGATGGTGTTTTGTGTGTTTGTCTACTTCCTTTCTATGGTTTAGTCTTCTCTCCTCTCCGGACAAACATCCGAGACCACAAACACTCTTGCAGTCACTTCCGTTTACTTCATTGTCTGAGACCGAAACTAACCGGCCACTTTCATGAATCCATTTAGCCGAACAGTTGATTTAAACCATAGTATCACAGCAGATATTAACTAATGTCAACAATGACTAACATATTGATCTGGATCTCAGAACCTGATGAGAGGTGAGATGTTTTTACTTTTATTTTACCACATTGTCGCTTTAAGCGTTTCCTGTTAGAAAGAATTTCAGAACACATCACAGAGTTGTGTTAAAATTAAGTTGCTTTCTGAACAATTAGCTTGAAGTAAATGTTATGTTTTTTAGCATGTAGTTTAGATCTTGTACATACCGTGGTCCAAAAAACTATTGGAATACTTACACTGCACTTTAAATGATTGAATTGCATTGCATTCAATGTGGCATCTGCAAACAAATTATTCTTTTTTATACCATATCTGTAATTGCTTTTAACCATTTGATCCAAAAGTAGTTTTCACTGCATCTATGAAGTAACTTGCCCTCAAATTCACACCGATTGACTGAAGTGCCAAAATAATCAAATGTTTATTTTTTTAAATTCTCTACGCAATAACTTATTGAACTTTCTGTATAATGTGCATGTTGTCTGGTGACGCAAACACTTGTTTAGGCCACTGTAAAACGTTTTGCATTGATTTTCACCATGTGTAAAATGGCTAACCATTACTGTGGCAAAGCTTGAATGATTTTGCTTGAGAAAATGTCATTGGCTTGTCAGTGGATTATTATTCGCCATGGCCAGCTTTCACAGACTGAGGTCAAGCTTTTATTGTCATCCTTTGCTAGTTTTGACTTATGCTTGTTTTCATTTGATTTTTTGTGCATGTGAATCTCAATGAGTTTGTGTCAGTATATTGTGTGTTTAAATGTCACCCACAAGAAGGTAAAATATCTTGTGTGATTCAGTGTGTACATGTGGTCACCATCTCACCATTTTAAAATATCTCATCCGCAAAGACATTCAGGCATAATCACATATTTTTTTCCACAGTTACAGCCTGGAAGGACTTGCAGCAGAGAAGGAAGGAAGGAAAAGTCTGATCCAGCATGTAGGGGAGGCCAGCCAGGAACCAAACTGTCCGTCAAAGCTGGACCGAGAAGAGAGAGGCTCGCTTGTGTCCCTGACTGAAGAGGAGCAGGAATCAGACCTGGGCGACTGCAGCAGTTTAGACAGTCAGGTAAAATACCATTTATGAATGGATAGATTCAGCGTTGAAACCTGATTGGTAGTGCCAATCAGCATTCATAGACAGACAAAAAGCCAATATATGCATCTCTGACCACACATCAAATGAATTTTATATTAATGTAACAAAATTCATTAAAACTATATTACTTGAACCATTTAAATTAATATTTATCCAAAGCAACTTACATTTAAGGAATACACCAAGCGATTCATCATAAAGAGGCAATAAACATGAGAAGTGCTAGTATACAAAGTTTCAGCCATCGCTCAGGATAGTACAAGCTAGAATAGGGAGGTAAGTATATTCCTATATAAGTATAGACAAAGTAATATAGTGAAGTAGATGTTACTCTGTGATGGTACCACAAGGCGCCTCTCACTTACTGACCACAGGTTCCTGGAGGGCAGGTAAACTCGTAAGAGAGAGTGGAGATAGGAGGGGCGGAGCCTGTGGCCATCATGGACTTCATGCAAGCTGCTACCGGAAGTGCAGAGAGATAAACAGCGTCGTGACATTGGCTCTTTTGGGTTCGGTGAAGACCAGTCGAGCCACTGTGTTCTGAATAATTTGAAGTGATTTGATTGCACATGAAGGGTGTTGCAATAGTCCAGCCTAGAAATGACATGGGTCTAGACGAGAAGTTGTGTTGCATGCTCAGTTAGGAAGGGTCTGATCTTCCTGATGCTGTACAGTGCAAACATGCATGATGCACCTACGTGCTGTTGTCGCAATGTGGTCTTCGAAGGTCAGCTGGCCATCCAAAATTACTCCAAGATTATTGTTGCTGAACCTAGCTGGATGGTAAAATTGTGCTGTAATGATGAAGTGGCTGAGAAGATGAGAAGTTTTGTCTTTGCTAAGTTGAGTTGGATGTGTTTGCATGCTCATTCATCCATTTAATGCAAAATGTCCACCAGGCAGTCTGAGGTCTGTGCAGCTACCGTGGGATCATCTGGTTGAAATGAAAAGTAAAGCTGTGTGTCATAAGCATAGCAATGGTAGAAGTAACCTGTATAATGGGTCCTAGTAATGTAGTGTATATGGAGAAGAGGAGGGGTCCAAGAACTGAACCCTGAGGTACCCCGGTGACCAGTTGATGTATTTTGGATTCCCAAAGACCTACCTGTAAAATAAGATTCAAACCAGCAAAGTGGAGTTCCAGTAATGCCCAGTGATGAGAGGGTGGACCCAAGGATCTGATGATTAAGTGTCAAAAGCTGCAGATACTGTAGATCTAGTCAAGTCTCATTTATTTATATAGCGCTTTTGACAATACAGATTGTTTCAAAGCAGCTGTACAGAGATAACAGGAAAATAATACGACAAAGTTTGTTTCCAGAATAAAATAGCGTCACAGTCAAGCTTTAAGGGGGCTCTATGTAACTTTTAGCAGCCTCTAGTGGTGATGTTTCAGATTGCAACCAAATTTTACAAGAGCGCTCGTGCTCGAACTCATAGACAATACCGTCTATTACGCAAATATCTCGGTGAATACTAGACGGATTCGGCGAGCACCGAGCTCGTTGGGACCATCTAGTCGAGCTGAAAAGAACCATATAAGTTCCATAGTTTTTGGTGGTGTTTTCGCGGAGATATTAGCAGAAAACCATCGGGCGCGCTGCAAAATTGCGGACGTCGGTGACGTAACGATCTCAGAAGAAAATCGCTCGTATCTCTGGAACGCAAAGACCCAGAGAGCTCAAATTCGGGGGAGGAGGTCCCCGGGGAACCCTTGCCCGAACGCTAGAGTGGCGGGCCTCGGGGATGCCCCCTACCGGATCGCCGTTCGCTGGGACCCCCGATTTCGAACGGCTATAACTCGGGGAGCCGGGCGAGTTGGACCTCGGGGGTGGGCTCGTTCGAAAGGCCCCGTCCAGCACTACGAACGATTAGAGTCTTGGGAATATTGATTAAAGATTGACTGAGATATAAGCCGAAAAACGTGCGCCTTTAACCGGACGTAACTCCCTGACCGTCTACAATAGACTGTATATAAGGAGAGAGGCTCGGGAGCGCGCATGCACGTCACATCCATTGGATTTTACGGTAAATCCGACCCGGAGACTTCACATAGAAATAGGAATACTGGCCTTCAGAGGTAATAGCAAAACTCGGCAAGTGGATCATTTTAATGTGTGATTACAACCCCTTCACACACAGGCAATAAAAAAAGGATTCATTTTAGTAGAAAAGTTACATAGAGCACCTTTAAGTGAGCTGAGTGATGTTTAATTTTATTTGTAAAAAAAGTTATTAATTTAGTTAATTTATATATATATATCATCATCTCTAGCTCAGTTTAGTTCTCATATAATGGTGTCAATGCAGGCAGATCAATATTATTGTTGAAAATTAAATTAAATGTTAAATTTAATGTCCCCAACTAAGCAAGCCAAAAGCCAATGGCAACAAAGGTGAAAAAAGGCGAAATAGGCGACAGTGTCAAGGAAACAAAACTCCATCAGGTGACAGAATGGAGAAAAAAAACCTTGGGAGAAACCAGGCTCAGTCGGGGGGCCAGTTCTCCTCTGGCCAATGAACGAACAGTGTATGATATGATTCAGGCAGCATTATAGGTCAGAAGTCAGATTGGATTGGAACAATCAGAATATTATCCAGTTCCATCTGGTTGAAGATCGGAGTCATCACGTCGGTATGGAGATAGGTTTGTTGAGGATCATTGCCGATGGCTGTCGTGTTGATGAGGCCTTCACAGGGGAGAGTCATGCGTTGTGGTCGTGCCTAGGCGCAGGTCCACCATCTGATCTGGATACGGCCTGGATCCAGCTGATTACAGTAAACCTTGGAATAAGCAGAAAGAGTAACATTAGCGTAGATGCCATTCTTTTTATGATGTAACGAGTACATCGGGTGTTACAGGAAGTGTTCCCGGTTCCGGCTGACCTAATTTATGCAGCTTAATAATCATTTAACTGATTTGAATAATAGGACTGTATAATTTTCTTTGTGTATGCCAGGTAAAAAAGAAACGTTTTTAGTCTATATTTAAACTGACAGAGTGTGTCTGCTTCCCAGACAATGTTAGGGAGACTGTTCCAGAGTTTAGGTGCTAAATAGGAAAAGGATCTACCGCCAGCAGTCGATTTTGATACTCTAGGTATTATCAACTGACCAGAATTTTGAGATCGCAATAGACGTGAAGGACTATAATGTGTTAAGAGCTCGCTCAAGTACTGGGGAGCTAAACCATTTAGTGCTTTGTAAGTAATCGGCAATATTTAAAAATGTATACAATGTTTAATAGGGAGCCAATGCAATGTTGACCTAGCAGCATGAGAACTGATGATTTTGTATTAGCTCTTGCAATCCGTAGAGATTCAATAACCGAGAGCAAGGCAGTCTCGTTTGAGTCGCCACTTTTAAAACATAATTGGCTATCGTCTAGCTTTTTGTTCTGTGGAAGGAAAGATGAGACCTTATACCAATAGATATTGGATATATATCATTTTTTTATTTATTTATATTTTAGTAAGTTTAGTTAATTTAAAACCATTTAAACTAACTATATTACTTTGTAGAATATATATATATATATATATTATATTATATTTTAATATTTTATCTTAATATTATAATATTATTATTATTGATGTAATATATTATTTTAATTTATATTAATTTTACAAATGTATTAATGAAACCATTTAAACTATATTACTTTTGTAGATTTTTTTTATATTTTAATATTTTATCATATATTTTTTAAATGATTTATTGTTGACATGTTTATGACCACAATTTTGTAGTAATAATTTTATTGCATTTAATTACATTGATTGACTTATTTGTCATATACGCTGCTTTCAGAAGTCCATCCATTCTGGACGAAGATGTGTCCCACCTTCACAACCCATTCTCACCAAGTCTGTCTCCATGTTGGCCATCAGTCAGAAAGACCTGGATGGTGAGTTTAAACACCCTCTCTGGTTTTCTATTCTGTGTCTCACTGTGCCACTCTGAGCTCTGCAGCACTGCAATGCAAAAATGTATTTTATGCTTAAAAAGCAATTTAAATAAAGCATATAAATAAGCTTAGATCAGATGTTGCAGAGTTCAGACGGTTTCTTTTCTCTCCTGACCTCTTTTCATGCCCTGGTAAGAGAAGGAGTGGAAACATTCAGTCATATATGACCACACACTGACCACTCACTTGTCATAATCTAACACCCTGATTTCGTGTCCTGGGATTTTTATACTACAAAAAATGTCCTGTATCAACTTGGATTGTTGGTATTCTTCAACTCATCAGATTTGGACCTGCCGTGGTTCCCTTTCACTGTGGTGTCTCTTTAAGGGAGTGGACTTTTACTGCCAGTGTATTAGCACCCAATTTTATTATAACGCCTGCTTTGATCTTTTTTGCCCATGTGATAATGGAACCCACCAGCGATCGGACGGCCACGACCCAAGCGGCGAATCTCCTTCTCCTTCAGCATCTCGCCCATGCTCCCCAAATCTAAAACTCTCTTTTCTATTGGCTCTTCATCCAGTGATGAGGAGGAGGCAGTCAGTAAGTAAAAGAATATCCCACAATGCCTGGCGTGGCCCCTGCCCGACCCCTGCTTAATGTGAAGTGTGCCCCCTACTTCCCTTGTGTCACTAAGTTATTGATCAGACTGGCCCCTTGAATTAGTTTCTAAAACACCTATTCAATAATTTCTTTAATTATTTATTTAAATTGTCCCATGTGTTGAGTGAATCACTTTTATGACAGTGTTGAGTTATTGATCCGTCTAAATTTTTTTTATCTAGCCGGATTTATCTAACCTATGGGTTATAAAAAATGGTAGAAAATTAACACTGATTGACTGAAGTGCCAAAATAATAAAGTGTTTATTTTTTTTCAATTCTCTACGCAATAACTTATTGAACTTTGTGTATAATGTGCATGTTGTCTGGTGATGCATTTATTGCACCTTTTATATCACTTTTTGATAAAAAAAATGTGATATAAGAGATGTATTAGAAGAGAATCTTGCTGAGCAGGTTAAAATTAGTTAGGGTTTTGACAAGTTTATAACTAGCTTTCTGAATTATAATACCTCTGGTTTACTGGCACAGAAATTTAAGGTACATCACCCACTTCAGTGCTGTGGTTTGTTACTGCCGCAGTAAAGCAACAACGCTCATTAAGTATGTGCAGCCGAAGCGCATGCTTGCGATGCATTTGTCAAGAATCCTTCATAGTCCCTCGTCCGACAGAAAAATGGTATTTTAGTAAGCACATACTTTTACTCGAGTCATTCCTGCGGATTATTGGACGGGTGTCACGGATAGCGGGTCTCCCAAATGAGACATTGCCACGTCTGTATAGTTTCTTTCCATTGGCTCCATCTCTCGCCATGTCTTTCAAAGTCATTCAAATCCACATAAACACATTTTATAGCACTGCTTTTAGATTTCACAGCTGCTTATGGTTCCTTGTAAAAAGAAATAGATAGCCAAAAAGGCATAAAGCTATCACCTGAACATGGCAGTTCCAAGCAAATATCTGCTTGCATCAATGGTTTGTACAGCATTTTTTTTTGTTTGTTTTTTTAGGCTTAATTGTTTAGATGTACTTTACATTCTATATCTTAATATGCAGTGTAAATTATACTGACCCTACAGGCTAAAGCAGTAACTGTCAACACTAGAACTAAGAAAAAACTCTTTAAAAAATGTTTTATTGCATTTTTATTGATTTGATTTTTTCTCTCTCTCTTTTTCTTGATCTGTACATAGCTGAGCCAAACCCATATGTCAGAGGTATCATAAACAACCTACTGTACAAACACAGTGTAATAGTTTACTATAGAAGGCAAAAACAATATAAGCAAGTTTCTCCAGTCCTTCCAAAACATGATCAGTCATTTCATCTTTAACAGTTTTTGTGGTTTCAGAACAATGGATACTTTTTTCAATGTTGTATAAATATGCCATTTCGCTTGGAAAAATTGCCTCGCTTTGTTCTCTGCAGGGCTGTGCCTTAGTCTATTCATGCCATAGAACTGCTTGTGTAATTTCTTTTGTACAAGTACAGAACACCAGAGGCTCACTTCAAAGTGATCAATAATGTTAATAAATTGTTTTTCTCTCGTTTAAGGATTGGGCTCGTTCACAGGTACATCAGGATCATTAGAGTACAGGTATGACACCTGCATCACAGCTATTAGCTATTAGTGTATATATTTTAAAGTGTAATATAATCTAATTACAAGTATATAATTTTGGGATTCTGATTATGTAATCCAGATTACAGTTACTTCACTGCACTTTAAATGAAACCAAGAAATGTTGTCAGACTCAAGTCAAAACGCATGTATCCTGTAACTACTAGGCCACAGCTCCAACAATATTGCCAGTTTCAAATGTCCCTTTTATGTTCCCTTTTGTCTCATTCAGTATATCAGAAGAGGATCCAGGTCCGTTACGGAGTGACAGTGAAGGCAAAGTTGTAGGAACCAAAGTGAGCAGGACATTCAGTTACCTCAAGAGCAAGATGAGCAAGAAGAACAAGGTTGGTATATAATGGATTAGAGGCTAGGGTTTGCTTAGGATGTATATTTACTAGATCTCATAAGTGGAAACAGATGTTATCATTTATTTTGGCACATATCATTCTGAGATAATGCAGCATGCACCTGCTATTTAACTTTGAGGTTTTCTGTGGTTCCTGTAGAGATGATGAGGTCGCTGATGGTGTGAAAGTGTTCAGCTACCCCTGCACTATCTGAGTTTGTTAGATGTTTGCAGAATTTGCTCTTGCGCAGGCAACGTTGTGCACTCTGTCTGTGTAAGGGCTCACAGTAGGGAAGTTCAACAGGATGTAGAAGCAAGCTGTGGTCTCTATATGGTTCTGTTTAAATATACTCTCTCTCAGACACTTAGGCTTTACAGCTCCTGAAATTCTGTGAAAACAAATGCATGTTAAAATCTATTACCACACAGTTTCAGAGAACCTTAATGACATATTTTAGTTGTCTACATGAACCAGCCGGGCCACCATATATGGTTTAGTTCTTTAGATATGATTATTTAGGAGTTTATATGCACTTTTTTGACCTAAGAATACTACAGCCTTGACTTATGCTTAACCATATGCTTTTGGTAACTAGGTCAGTGATGTAGAGAGGAAATGCTTTTTCATTGTTTGTTGTCACATTGTCTCCTTGGGTCTGAATTAATTGCGATGTCCATTGGAATTTAGATTCAGATCGAATGGGCAACACAAAGCAAACAAACAAGTTGTCTCGTGTACTAGGGAGGGTCTTCGGTTAAAGGAAGTGCACTGTGTCTTTAAGTTGAGCCCAAATGTGAAAGACGACAGAAAGAAACTGCAGCAGTCACTTCCTCTGGCTGACTCGCCTGCACTCCGTCATGGGAACTTGTGTGTTTGTGTAGACAGATCTGCTATACCTTCAGGCCAGTGCACTTACTGGCTACCAGCATCTGGGATGTCTATGTTGTGTCGTAGGTTTTTACCGCAGGGGCGGTCACTGAAGATCAAGAATACTGGTGGTCTGGGTGAGGTAGGACTGTGATACCAAATATTGTTACTGTTATACTGTTCTTGTATAGTCTTTTTCATCATAAAAATTGAATAGAGACATTTGTTTGATGTACTGTAGTGGTGTTTGTGAAATATTATCTTTAGAGGTTTGTGTAAAATTTATTTAATTGACTTGGCAACTTGTTTTAACTTTTTTTTGCGCTGAGATCGTTTCACCCCAGTTGAGAAATACTTGAATTACTTCTGTTTTTTATTGTTGGACTTGTTGTTGGCTTTGACATGTTTTTACAATTTAGGCTTGTTTAAACTCTTTGGGAAGTGCATTGTGACCCTCTTCCTTCCAATAAAATGTTTAGCCTAATTACTTTTTCTAATGCTGTAATATTAAGCCACCCAACCATACTTACTGCCATACTAGTTCAGTAAATTTGCACAAAAATTGTACTTATTTAGCAGGTATGGGATACTAAGAATTAGCTTATCAGACACCTTTTAATCCTTTTGAGTTAATTTTTTTTCTGGCTTGCATGTGATCATAATCTTGGTATAGGCTAGTACTGTTTGCTGTAGGAGCAGATCAGACAGGATTTTGTAATCAGGGTGGTCTGTAAAAATTGCCACAATCCGTGGTTTGTGGTTCCACTTGATATCTTTTTCTCAAGTGCATTACTGTAATTGGCTGTGGTTTTGACACATCATGCGCTGTCAAAGAAACAGGATGGAAGGATGGATGAGTGAATGGATGGATGGATGGTTGGATGGATGGATGGGTGAATGGATGGATGGGTGGATAGATGGGTGAATGGATGGATGGGTTAATGGATGGATGGGTTAATGGATAGGTGGATGCATGGATAGGTGGGTGATAGATAGATGGATGGATAGGTGGATGGATAGATAGATGCATGGATAGGTGGATGGATGGATGGATATGTGGGTGGGTGGATGGATAGGTGAGTAAGATAGATGTATGTGTGGGTGGATGGATAGGTGGGTAGGTAGATAGATGGATGTATAGGTGGATGAATGGATGTAAATGTGGGTGGATGGATGGATAAATTGGTGGGTGGATGGATGAATGGATAGGTGGGTGATAGATAGATGGATGGATAGGTGGATAGATGGGTGGATGATGGAAAGATGGATGGACGATGTATAGGTGGATGGATGGATAGATGGATAGATGGATGGATTGGTGGGTAGATAGATGGATGTATAGGTGGGTGGATGGATGGATAGGTGGGTGATAGATAGATGGATGGATAGGTGGATAGATGGGTGGATCATGGATAGGTGGGTGGGTGGATGGATGGAAAGGTGGATGGATGGATGGATTGGTGGGTAGATAGATGGATGTATAGGTGGGTGGATGGATGGATAGGTGGGTGATAGATAGATGGATGGATAGGTGGATAGATGGGTGGATGATGGATAGGTGGGTGGATGGATGGAAAGGTGGATGGATGGATGGATGGATGGATGGATGGATTGGTGGGTAGATAGATGGATGTATAGGTGGGTGGATGGATGGATAGGTGGGTGATAGATAGATGGATGGATAGGTGGATAGATGGGTGGATGATGGATAGGTGGGTGGGTGGATGGATGGAAAGATGGATGGACGATGTATAGGTGGGTGGATGGATAGATGGATGGATTGGTCGGTAGATAGATGGATGTATAGGTGGGTGGATGGATGGATAGGTGGGTGATAGATAGATGGATGGATATGTGGATAGATGGGTGGATGATGGATAGGTGGATGGATGGAAAGGTGGATGGACGATGTATAGGTGGATGGATGGATTGGTGGGTAGATAGATGGCTGTATAGGTGGGTGGATGGATGGATGGATGATACAGTAGGTAGATATGGTATATATTGATAAAGTAGCGATAGATATATGTGCAAGAGATGTTAAGAATGTATTGAAGTGTTTCATCCCTGCAGTTGGAGATGAAAGATGAAAAAGAATGAAAGTATTGATTGTGGAGCTGATGAGGTTTCTCCTCTGATGGATGCTCAGTAGTGGTCTGCTGACACTGAGTTTTATGATGGATGTGCCCCGCTCCCATTTAATCTCACATCTGTGCCGGGAGCCCGGGACCCCGCTGTAATTGAGTCTAATGCACCGCTCTGACTGTCTGCCAGCTGCTGTAATGCTGAAAGCACTGTACATCACACCACTTACATTTATTTATTCACCTTTTGTTTTGTATTTTGCAGGAGAAGGAGAAAGATAAGAATAAGGAGCGTGATAAAGATGCCAAAGACAAGGAGAGGAGATCCTCAAATGGGCATCTCTTCACTGCCATCATGGCAATACCCACAATCCTCTGCCATCAGTGCAACAAACCCATCAACACTAAAGATGCTTTCCTCTGCACCAGTAAGAGCACATCCCTTATTCTAGAGTATAGAACTCCTTTCTACTCTATAATCTTCTTTACTATTCTAAACTCTGTTATCTATACTCTTCTTTTCTGTTTTATATTCTTCTATCTTATTCTCTTCAATACTCCTCTTTAGTTATTTACTGTTTATTCTACAACTATTTTAATCTGTTGCCCTCTTTCCTTTATTCTCTTCTTTATTCTTCTATTGTACTCTAAATTCTACTCATCTACTATGTCTACAGCTTCTACTCTTCTTTTCTATTGTAAATTCTACTCTTATACCCTACTGTTCTATAATTCTATTCCAATCTTTTCTACACTTCATACTTTACACCTATCCTCTTTACTTGATCCTTCTGTTCTATATTCTGCTCTCTACTCTATTCTGCATTATATACTCAACTCTATACATCCTATACTCTTTATTCTGTTCTATACACTCTACTCTCATTACTATTCTGTACTTCATCTATTACTCTATTCTAGTTTGAACTCTTTTTCCATGTTCTACATTCTATAATATTCCATTACATACTCTGTTCTGCTCTGTACACTATACTTTTCTCTTATATATTGTTCTTTATTACACTCTTATTTCATAGTTTCCCTACTTGGGGTCAAGACTTTTCTAAATGTGTGGAAAAAATAACTTGCTTAAATCAAAGGAAAAATAATTCTTTATTTTAAATGAAGTAAGACCAGATCTAGTTTTAGAATTTCTACTTAAGATAAAATGTATACCTTTTTAATCTCTTTCTCGACATGAATATAGCCAGGGTAGCTGGCATGGCGTTAAACTATAAACAAACAAACAAAAATCAAAGAAAAATGACAGGATGAATAAAACTTTATTCTAAACTTCATATGAACAATAATATTCACATTGCTAAAATCACTCCTGATATAACACTCCTGAAAAAAGAGGAAACCGCTTGCAATTTGATATGATAATAATATTAAACTTAATACAGATGCAGGGTACTTCTGTTTTATTCAAATTTTATTTGGATCGCTATCAGTTGTGTTTTATATTAAATTAAATGTGAAAACAAAACGTTGTTAAAATACTGCGTTGTTCTACTCTTTGCACTCTTTCCGCTTTCTTTTGGTTTCCCATAGGCTGGTGTCTTTTTTTGGCACTTCCTCATTTACTGTCATTTGCAGTGCAGCCGTGTGCTTCAGAATTTAATTTACCACTGCGAAAGTGTTTTTTGCAGAAGCTTGCATCTCAGCAGATTCACACAGGAAGTGGGTTAAATAAAATAATTCGATCCGTAGAGAAATTGCCTACAGATTGTCTCTAGAAATAACAACGCTATTTTAATTAGACCGTCTGCCCATGTGATCTTTTTTATTATAAGCCACAGGTTTCTAGAGAGACAATGTTGTGTACAATATGTGTGGAGAATTGGGTTGATATGCGTTTCAGAATGAGTAAATTTTTAAAGAAACGAAGGGGGAAAAATGGAGTCAGAATCATGGCTTTCTGCCCAGTCTGGCATTACACAATGTTGCATCACTCTGTTGCTCCACCCGCACACAGCTGGCAAGGTTCAGCTCTGCACTGAGACCATCCTGTCAGCGCGCCACTACCGCCATACTGTAGCGCTCTCTGTTTATTGTTTTCAGAGGATGTGCTGGCAGACTCATTACCGTTTCCTCTCATTTCCCAAAAGTGACTGACACTCTAAAGATTTTTTTGTTGTTGGTTTGATATTAGATCTCTGAAAGTCTTGTCACAAAATAGGTGAAGCATTTTTTTAGTGGGTAAAGTTTGTGTGTCTGGTAATTATTTAAAGATATTATTATTACAATTAAAAAATAAAAATAAAAAATAATTTTAAAAAATTGCCTTGAATTTTACATTATTGGATATGAGCAAAACTGCATTTATTTATTTTTTTTAAATATGGGTTGCCTGAAATGAAATTACTTTTCTGATGATGTCAGCAAGGCCATGTAGGCAGATAAAAAATATTATTAACCATTAATATAGATCTCTAAAAGTCTTGTCACAAAATAGATGAAGCATTTTTTTTAGTGGGTAATGTTTTTGTGTGTGGTATATAATAATAATAATTAAAAAAATATATGTATATATATACACACTCACCTAAAGGATTATTAGGAACACCTGTTCAATTTCTCATTAATGCAACTATCTAATCAACCAATCACATGGCAGTTGCTTCAATGCATTTAGGGGTGTGGTCCTGGTCAAGACAATCTCCTGAACTCCAAACTGAATGTCAGAATGGGAAAGAAAGGTGATTTAAGCAATTTTGAGCGTGGCATGGTTGTTGGTGCCAGACGGGCCGGTCTGAGTATTTCACAATCTGCTCAGTTACTGGGATTTTCACGCACAACCATTTCTAGGGTTTACAAAGAATGGTGTGAAAAGGGAAAAACATCCAGTATGCGGCAGTCCTGTGGGCGAAAATGCCTTGTTGATGCTAGTGGTCAGAGGAGAATGGGCCGACTGATTCAAGCTGATAGAAGAGAAACTTTGACTGAAATAACCACTCGTTACAACCGAGGTATGCAGCAAAGCATTTGTGAAGCCACAACACGCACAACCTTGAGGCGGATGGGCTACAACAGCAGAAGACCCCACCGGGTACCACTCATCTCCACTACAAATAGGAAAAAGAGGCTACAATTTGCAAATTAGCTCACCAAAATTGGACAGTTGAAGACTGGAAAAATGTTGCCTGGTCTGATGAGTCTCGATTTCTGTTGAGACATTCAGATGGTAGAGTCAGAATTTGGCCTAAACAGAATGAGAACATGGATCCATCATGCCTTGTTACCACTGTGCAGGCTGGTGGTGGTGGTGTAATGGTGTGGGGGCATTGTTTCTGACCATGTCCATCCCTTTATGGCCACCATGTACCCATCATCTGATGGCTACTTCCAGTTCTGAAGGCGAAAGGGGGTCAAACACAGTGTTAGTATGGTGTTCCTAATAATCCTTAAGGTGAGTGTGTGTATATGTATATATATATATATATATATATATATATATATATATATATATATATATATATATATAAATATATATTATTAACCATTAATTTCATAGCATGACTTTCACTGCAAATTCATTGTGAAAAGTTACTTCATTACTTCCAACTTAATAATCTATTTTTCCATTCAAAATACATTAAAAAAAGTAATATTGTGAAATATTATTACAATTTAAAATAGCTGTTTTCTGTTTTAATACGTTTTAAAATGTAATTTTCAGCCGCAATTACTCGACTTTCAGTCACATGATCCTTCAGTAATTATTCTAATATGCTGATTTGATGATAATGATGAAACATTTCTTAATGTTGAAAGTGGTGCTGCTTAATATTTTTGTGTAAACAGTGATATATCTTTAATGAATAGAAAGTTCAATAGAACAGCATTTACTGTCTTTACTGTCACTTTTGATCAGTTTCATTTTATCATCAACAAAAGAATCTTACTGACTCCACACTAGTGTATGCTTGTTTTCTTATAAAATAGTCACTTTCCGTGACTGTGTGGGGTTTGCTGTTGTGTAGGAGTGGGGAAAGTTGTGAGCTTGCAGGGAAAAGATCATAATCTCTACGCCCTCGGACATGTAGCTGGTGTAGGTCTAGCAGCCCTTGATGCCATCATCCGCACAATCTTGTTTGTGGTTTTGTTTTTTAAAGCTTGTAAATCTCTTTTGGGTGTGTCTAACTCTGCTGTAGTTTTGTGGTCATGAGGTGCAAAGTACACTGACAGAGAAAGGCAAAAGAACCATCCGTGCAGGTTTGTTTTGACTGGGGATTAGCAGCATTAAAGTTAGCGTTTTTGTTTAGCATTACATTGATGGTAAATCTGCATAACATCAAATCGGTCATATATTTAAAATAGCCAATCACTTATGGCATGTTGTTTCTGAATTTTAATTTAAATTAGCCTCTGAAACTCACAATTTTAGGTTGTTTTCATAGAGAAAATGAGTATAAACAATGACTCAACCGAAGTGTTTGTAGCTAAATTTGTGGTAAACATCAGCTGTTTGGCAGAGGTGGAGACACGCAGGAAAAGACTCATCTCACTCTCTCCTACACGAATGGGGAAGCAGGAAATGGCACAGTCTTAGTATTGTGCCACTTTTTCCCATGTTTATTCCGTTTACTGCTATTTTACAGCTTAAGGCTCATTCTATCTGCTTTTGAATGAGATCAAGTGGAAAATTGCTTTAAACTGATGGATAAAGACCTGTCCATTTTGTGTTTGTTTTCAGATTGCAATACACATGTCCACAAAGGTTGCAGAGAAAGTCTTCCTGTTTGTGCTAAGGTCAAAATGAAGGTAATTCATTGACTTTTATGTTGGATCTCATATGACTGTCATAAACAAGGACTATTGCGTTTCATACGTTTTTTTGTTGTATTCAAATTATAGTCGTTCTATGGCCAAAACTGTAGGAATAATATGATGAAAGAGAATGTTTAACCAAAAAATTAAGATTATGTCAGTGTTTACAGTGCTCATGTCTTTCCAAACCTGTATTATGTTATTCATAAAAGTATGACATGAGTGTGAATACAGAAATTTCATTTTTGAGTCAACTATTTCGTTATAAAAAACTAAACGTTAAAATATTTCTTTCAGCAGCAAAAACAGCAGCAGACCGTTACAGATTCTGCCTTGACGCCTGGTGTCACTCTTCGAAGTAAAAGTAAATCACACAATCATGTATTTCTTTGTTTTATGCATTTCTTCTGTATTTGTATCATTCAAAAATATGACCATTTGTTGTTGATCTGTTTAGCCCTCCCGGCACGGGAACGTCCATGGTCCGCCATTTCTGTTCCTGATGACCAACCCGCTCCTCTCGCCCCTCCTCGGAAAAGCCCCAGCAGTATCATGTCTTTCAACAGCAACCCGCTGTCCAAGAGCATGTCCATTAATAACATTGCAGGGTCAGTGCCGTTGCTTACTGAAAACATACAGATGTTTTTAGATTTAATATTGAAATTGCTCTTAAAATCACATGTTTGCCTCTGTTTATTCTTGGAGACCTACAGTATTTCATCTTTTTTAGTTTATTCTTTTCCGTTGCATTTAATTCATCATTATTAAACCTTTATGAATTGTGTGCTTAATATTTTGATTGTATAGTCATGGTTTTATGTAATCAGTAAAGCTTTAAAACATGCAGTTTACAATATATCTTATGCTCTTTCACATTCAGACAAATGGAAGACCCTCCTCTAAAGACTTTGAAGTTTCTGTCCCAGTCTACCGACTCCCTTCACAAGACCAGTAAAGTCACCGAATCCACGGAATCTCTCACCGATGAGGGTAAGTCTCTTCATCTTGTACTGGAATCATTACTCACATTACCAAAGGAAAGGCCCGTCTTGAGTCCAGTCAAGTTATTGAATATTTACAGTAAGGTTATTCATAATAAATTTGTACGGCAGGTACAGAGATGATGGACAGTCAGTTGATGGGAGAATTTGAAGCTGACATTAAAGAGCTGGAGGCAGATTCTTGGAGCTTTACGGTAGACAAAAAATTCCTGAAACCACTTAAAAAGGATGTTATCAAGAGGCAAGATGTCATCTACGGTAAGAATAACAGCAGACCCTCCCAAGAAGCTTCTGCTTTCACTTTCAAACCTTGTGAGAAATTCACAAATTCACAGGGTCGATAACACACTTGTAAGGTCATTTGGTAAAGTTTCTTCCCCCTTTCATTATCAGAGCTCATCCAGACGGAAATGCACCACGTGAGGACCTTGAAGATCATGGCTGATGTTTACAGTAAAGGACTACTGAGAGAGGTTCAATTGGAGGTCCAGACTGTAGAGAAGATGTTTCCCATGTTAGAAGAAGTTCTGGACCTCCACACACAGTTCTTCTCACACCTGCTCGAAAGGAAGAAAGAGTCAGGGAGCCACGAAGAGGGCGGCTTTGTCATCCAAAAGATTGGCGACGTGCTGGTCTCTCAGGTAGGATCAGGCTTCAACCCTGTGGTGGAGCATCTGTAGAAATCCATTGATTTGTAATGTCTGGAGCATTTAGTATAAGTACCGAACAATGTTTCCACTCTTTATTCCTCCGTAGTTCTCAGGTTCCAGTGCTGACAGAATGAAGAAAGTCTATGGGAAGTTCTGCAGCAGACACAATGAAGCTGTGAACTTCTACAAGGAGCTTCACACCAAAGACAAACGGTTTCAAGCTTTCATCAAGGTAGCATCTCAAATTAATTTGCCTATGCACATTTTCTCAAATACTCAAAAATCGTTTAAAGCGTTTAATCTCTCCGTTCTTTTGTTTCTTTCTTAAGACTCTAAAATGGAACTGCTCCCAGGTTTTACATCTGTTTCTATTTTCCAGAAAAAGATGAGCAGCCCGGCTGTCCGACGGCTAAGCATTCCTGAGTGTATATTGTTAGTCACACAAAGAATCACAAAGTATCCTGTGTTACTACAGAGAATACTGCAGCACACGAAAGGTACAACTACTTACTATAGTAGTCAGGCTATTTTAATACCCTTATTTGTTGTGCTCCAGGTAATATTGTTTCATGTTTCATGACAGAAAATGAGGAGGACCATGCAGACATAAGCCAAAGTCTGAGGTTGCTAAAAGAGGTGATTGCTGCTGTTGACAATAAAGTGAATGAGCATGAGAAGAAAAAGAAGCTAAAGGAAGTGTACAGCCGGACAGACAGCAAGTCCATCATGAGAATGAAAAGCGGGCAGATGTTTGCCAGAGAGGATCTGTTACGTGGGCAGAAGTTAATTCACGACGGGTCGCTACAGCTGAAGAATACAGCCGGCAGGCTCAAGGGTGAGAACCAGTGCAATGGGTTCATTGGTGAACGAATATATCAGCAGATAAAAAGAAGTTAGAAACCACTCAGAACACTGCAACCGCATAGCAACACCCTGGAAACCACCTACAACACCCTAGCAACTACATAACAGAAACAACATGATAAAACCCACTGAGAACACCTTAGCAACACCCTGGCAACCACCTACAATGCCCCAGCAATTACGTACAACAACAACATGCTAAAAATACTCTCAGAACACCTTGGCAACCACATAGCAATGCACTGGCAACCACTCGCAACACCATGACAACCACATAACAACAGCAACATGTTAAAAACCACATGGCAACACCCTGGTAACAGCAAACGCAGGAAAAAAACAAGCTATACACCTTAGCATATGATTAACAACCACCTGGCAACCACCTTCGAGACTTTAGCAGTCACATAACAATAACAACACACTAAATACAAACTCAGAACACCTTAGAAACCGCCTAGCAATGCCCTGGAAACCAATCACACCACCTTGGCAACCATGTAACAAACAGCTACATGCTAAAAAATACCCATGCACAACTACATAACACCCTAGCACTAACTCTCAATACCATAGCAACCATATGGCAACACCCTAGAAACTATCCACAACACTTTAGCAACAGCAGAACAGAAACAACAAGCTTAAAACCATTCAGAACACCTTAGCATCTTTATAAAAACGCCCTGGAAACCACCCACAACCACCTAAATTTGTGGTGGCTAGATTTGGATTCACATTTTATTCACATTTACTAGACTTATTCAGTTCAAAATACAGAAAATGGATTAAAAAACCTTGACATTTCACTGACAGAACGCAGTCATGTCTATCACCACAGAAACACACACCCACACTAACACAAACATGGCCTGTTTTTTAATCTGATGTGTTGTTCTCCAGATGTCCAGGCTCTGCTGCTGAAGGATGTGATTGTGTTCCTGCAGGAGAAAGATCAGAAGTACATATTCGCCTCTTTGGTATGTTTATCTTTATGACTTCTTCTTGTGACTCCCAGAACAGTGTTCATCAGTAATACATATTTACGGTAACACTTTACAATAAGGTTCATTAGTTAATGTAATAATAACTAACATGAACAATACATTTGTCACAGTATTTATTAATCTTTGTTAATGTTAGTTAATTCAAATCCAGCTATTCATGTTAGTTCACAGTGCGTTCACTAATGTTAACTAATACGACCTTTGATTTTAATAACATATTAGTAAATTTTGAAATTAATATGAACTAAGATTAATAAATGCTGTATAAGTGTTCATTCTTAGTTCATGTTAACTAAGGTATTTAACTAATGTTAACTAATGAGCCTTATTGTAAAGTGTTACCATATTTACTTTACACTTTGTTGTTTGGATGCTGATCTAAACAATCTAGTATTGTTTAATGTCTCTGCTGCTCTGTCAGTGCTGGTTTTAATTGGAACATTGTCATATCAAGTTCTTTGGCACTTTCTTATTGTGGCCTATGACCTCACTATGATTTTCTACTCTCATCTCATCTTGTTCTCCACTCTCAGGACCAGCGCTCCACCGTCATCTCTCTGCAGAAACTTATCTTGAGGGAAGTAGCCAATGAGGAGAAAGGTCTGTTCCTCATCACGGCCGGCATTGAGAAGCCTGAGATGGTAGAGGTGTATGCAAGCTCCAAAGAGGAGAGGAACACGTGGATGCAGCTCATTCAAGAGGCCATGCAGTCAATGTGAGTCTTTGAATATATACACCAATATTTTATATATATATATTTTTTATAAACAAACAAACAAAATATAAACAAATAAATAAATATATGTACTTTTTAACCTTTGCCATTATCAAAGGCTCACTAAAGTTAACATTTTAAAAACGAATAATTTAATAGCACTGTAAAATGTCATCTTTATCATTTTAAAATGCATATTTTTCATAATATACATAATAATGTTGTAATGCACTGTTTTGGGGTTTTATGTTTAATTTATTTGGATAAAATAATGTAAATAAGTAAAAACTAATTAAAAACAAAATAATTGTGACAAAAGACACTTTAAACATCACAATTTGTGAGAGCTGGTAGTCTTTCTTTACAGACTCTCAATTTCCTCCAGGGAGCGAGATGATGATGAAGGTGTGCCTAGTGAAAACGAAGAGGACAGAAGACTTCACGAAATCAAAGTCAAGGAGTTGAGAGGTACAGAATTCCATCCAGAATTCCATTTTTTTTTTTTTTTTTTTTTTTTTTTAAGATATGGCTTTAGAGTTTGGGTTTAGAGAAAAAGTTTTATTAGGAACATAAAAATGACCTGATATTTCCAGATCTTTCTAGAAATCTTAATGAAATTACTTAAATTAATGGAAATTTATAATTAATACAGTATTCCATGTATATTTCATTGACAAGAAATTGCTCTTTATGAGTGCTATGTTTACAATTTTACAACAATTGTGTTAAATAGAATGACTGAAAAACTCATAATGAACATTCAATGGTTCAGAGGTGTGCAAACTGCTATTTGCTCCCAAAATGAATGATGAAGTGAATCTTAGGTTGCTCATCCTAAAATGAACAACTGTCTTTACAGATCAGCTGCACAAGAAGGATGAGCAAATCTTGAATTTACTGGAGGAGAAAGTGAAGTTGTTCAGGGACATGTGTGACGTACCCGACGAGACCGGCCTCCACAACAGAATGCTCTTCAGGGCCACGCCCGATGACATCACCAAAGGGGAACCAATCATGAACGAGGCTCTGAAGGAAGGTGAGACAACTAGTACAGTTATATAATGCTTATTATATAAGTCGGAAAAAAACACTGTGGTCGTCTTACAAACATATGGCAGCTAGTAAACTGTGGATACATTGGGAATATGTTTTTATGAATATTGCAATCTTAGAGGGCTGAAATGTAGAACATAATTTGATTTTTTAAATGACTCACTGAACTCGAGGGTGTTAGCAACATGTTACATCAGCTCATAGTAGAGCCCGTGCGTATGTTCCCTGGCCAGTTACACAAGCTTTCTTAATTCAAATCACATTCAATTTGTGAGTGTCAGTCTCAGGGTAACTTCAGTTCTGCCTGTGCTTGTAGCAGGTACTAGTTTTTAATAAAACTAAAACTTGCTTAAATTATTTATTATCTACAGCTCAAAAAAAAAAAAATATATATATATATATAATATTTTTAGCAAAGATGAAGTGTATTTTTTACTTTTAAATACAAATAAGCAAATTAATACCAATTGGTCAAATTACTAGAAATAAAAATATAAGCATTTTCACTATGGCCTTAGACTTTTTAAAGGATTCATGAAAATAATAAAACACAATCAATTATTGCAAACATATAGTGGTTTATTATAAAAAAATATGTTTTTTCCCCGATGTTATAATACAGATGAATGCAGCACATTGGTAGTGGTTGAGAAAACTGTTTGTGAGGAAAATCACTATATAAATGTAGCAAATTGTTTCTCAATATTAATTTTTATTTTTTTATTTTAAATTAATGTTCAGAGACCATGATTTAAGTTAGCCATTTCTAAGTTTATTTCCCAGAGTTCTATGGCTCTGTGGTGCTATTAAAACATTGCTGTTTTGTTTGCACATTCCGACCAGCCTAGCATAGCAACGGTGGTGCAGCCAATGGTGTGAGTTTGGGGGCGGGGCTTTGTGCTGACCTGTAGCAGTAGTGGAAGTGATTGGGGAAACTTGTATGAAAATAAAAATTGCTGTTAAACACAAATTAGGGCCTGTTTATACCTGGTCACTAATGCTCTTTTACTGATCGGATAGCTATCTGATTTGGTAATCAGCATCAGCACTGGTATGATCATTTAGTCTCACCTTTTTAAATGAAGATTACCGTGTTTTGAGCTTCAGGATGTGACGCCAGTAGCGCTCATATAGCCTATAACACGCTCACACGTTTATTTTTTACTATTTTGTGAGGAGTAAAATGTACATATGGCTTCAACAACCAGATGCATTTACACTTGTCCAGTTTCGTTTGGAATGCGTGCGTCTCAAACCATCTTCTTGAAGTGGTTTGAGTGATCGGATTTAAATCTGTCCTGAAAGTATTTCAGAGGGCATTTACACCTGTTTTTTTCACAATCAGATAGCTATCCAATCAGAGAAAATGCACAAAGTGACCAGGTGTAAACAGGCCCTTACATTCTTAAAGGAAGAATTCATGGTATGCTTTAAAAAAAAAAATGCATAAATATAAATATGCTTCAAATATGCAGTCTAAAATTTACTTCCATTGAAAGTGCCTTACTGCATTCTGATTGATTTAGTTCAATACTGAGGGACACATTATTTTCAGTGGTAATCGACATTGATGATATTATCTCGTACTGAATCCGGAACATTCCTTTACACAAACAAACAAAGCAACAATGAAAACTAAATAAATGATGTTCCTGAACTCCATTTTAGAGTGCACTGATATGTTCAAAGTGCTGAGAAGACACATTGGCTTTGAATGTGGGAATGATAGATCGTGCTTGTCTCAGTTCATACAGATAGTAGGAGTTCATTAAGAGAATGTGGCCATTGCCGGAATCGATACGTAAGGCTGATCTGATTCTGCAGGGCAGGAACAGATAATGGATTGCTTTAATTTTTCAGGTCAAGAACTGGAAAGAGTATTGATTACTGTATCCTCTCAGCTTTTTTGAGAGCTGTGAGTTTGTGTTTGATTTTTCTAGAAGCTTCATGTTGTTCACAAAACCCCGAAATCTTCTTTGTGCAGTCGAGACATTACAGGTTCTGGTGAACGACAGTCTTGGAGGGGCGGTGCAGGAGGGCGTATGTGCAGCTGGGCCCGTGACTTTGCCACGACGGGCGGAAACCTTTGGAGGTTTTGATAGCCACCAGATGAACATCTCAAAGAGTAAAGGTGGGTGTGTTTTCCACGTGGGAGTGTGTGTGAGAGCGTTTTGTGATGTTCCAGGAAAGACTGATTGTCTATGTGTTTGATCTCCTACAGATGGAGACAGAGAGGAGACCGAAGACTCCGCAGAGCTCCGCAGGACTGAGTCAGACAGCGTTCTAAAGAAGGTACAACCAGGGTCAAGCCAGGCAACCTTATAGAAATTCTTATAGAAAGTAAAAATTCAGAGCAGGATTGTAACATGAAAAAAGAAAAAAACAAGAATTTGAAGTGAAAACAAAATTGTTTAAAAATAAGCTGGACAATAAAAGAAATTATGAATTTTAATTACACTTTTTGTAATATTAATTAAATATATACAGGAAATATAGGAAATGTATTTGAAATATATATATATATATAGATAGATGAAAAATCTAATAATTCTCTCTCTCTCTCTCTCTCTCTCTCTCTATATATATATATATATATAATTATTAGATGTTTAGAGCCTGTTACGACTCCTCCAATCTAATCTAAGGGCAAGAGGAGTAACATTAAAGAAAACTTTGCAAAACCGTGGAAATGATAGTGTGTGTCAAGAAACGATGAGCGAAACCAAACTGCCAATGAAAATAATGATATTTATTATACAAAAAGAAAAATATAATGACCAGCGAATGAATCATAAAGTAAAATAAGAACAATAAGGAAGCCAACAACTCCCTACAATGTAAACAATTATATAAACAAAAAACAACAAGAATAAATAATAAATAAAATCAAAGAAAATAAGCAACAAGTTACCCTTAAGGAAAAGGGGACTATGGTGACGCCAAAATAAAGAAAGAAACAAAAAGAAAACAATTCTAACTAAATTCAACCCTCTTACCTAGCTAAAGAAAAGGAAAGAAAATAATTGTTTCTTCGGCGCCGAGCGCCGTGTTCTTCCCTACTCTAGCTCACAATAACAAAACATACAAAAGGTGGCGTTCACCTCTTACCTGATGTTTCTATACAAAGGTTAGTCTACATGTTTGTACAATGGAAGTCGTACGACATCTTACCTAACCCCCAGTCCTTGGAGCAACGGGTAACAAAAGAGCACCAGCTCTACACAAGTCGAAATCAAAACGTCATCCCAAAGTAATCAAACGAAGTAACAAAACAAACTTAAGAAACACAACTAACGTAAACAAATTAACAAAGCAAACGAGTCCCAAACGAAAACTAAAACAAATCACAATGGCACCAAAAGAACCGGAAACCAAAACGGGACTGTCGTCAGTCTGTTTCCAGCGTCTTTTTAAACTGGTAGTGAGGACGTCTCAGACAGCGGATAGGTCCACGTCACATCCCTTGACGATGATTGACAGCTTCCTGGACCAATCAGCAAGCGGAGAAGGATGACCTAAGAAACTGATAGAGAGAGAGAGAGAGAGAGAGAGAGAGAGAGAGAGAGAGAGAGAGAGAGAGAGAGAGAGAGAGAGAGAGAGAGAGAGAGAGAGAGAGAGAGAGAGAGAGAGAGAGAGAGAGAGAGAGAGAGAGAGAGAGAGAGAGAGAGAGAGAGAGAGAGAGAGAGAGAGAGAGAGAGAGAGAGAGAGAGAGAGAGAGCACGCAAGCAAAACAAAAAAGGAAATCTCTACGAACGTAACAGAGCCTATATACTTATAAGTATTTGAAGTGTTGAAAATTAGCTGGACAATGAAAGAAATTATGAATTTTCAATAAATGTTTTGTAATATTAATTAAATTAATTGATTTTTCTTTTGCATATATAGCATATATATATATTTACTTTAAAAATGTATATTCTATACATAAAGTTAGTCCACATTAGTACTTCAAAATACTTAAAAAATATGAAATGTTAAGATGTCCAATGATTAAGAAATATATGTAATATTCTACATTATTTCTAGTCCACTAAACAAAATGCGGATGACATAATTGGTCAAATTAATCAAATAAAGTTTTTAGAATCGATGTTAAATAGATTAAATATAATTATTTATAAATATAAATAATAATAATGAATAAAATGTTATATAATACATACACATTTTATAAGTACATTATTTAAAAAGCTCTTATTTCAAGTGCTGTCCTAAGATGCATTCGCATTAACAACCTGATTGATGTTTAGTCATCAGTGCATCACCATATGCTCAAGCCATTAAGTGCTGAGCATCAGAATATATGTTCATTACCTAAGATGAACAGTAGGTTTACACATACACACTCATCGTAGAACATAACTCTGTAGTAACTTGATAACGAGGACACACGAAGACTGTCATCTGTCCTACAGCAGCAGATTAATGTGACCCGTCATCACATACTCTTATATCTGTGTCCATGAGCACATGGATTGCTGATTATTAATTTATGTACAGTATCGTCCTGACCCTGTGACTGCCTCTCTCTCCCACAGGCAAGCAACACCAACCCCCTGCTCCTCCTCAAGAGGAACAACGAGGTAAGCTTTTCTGTTCTAAAACCGCTCAGGACACATTGTATACTATTATAATAGATTTAAATATCTAAATGATTTTTAAAATGGTTCATATATACAGGAACATAAAAGTAGACTAACTGTCTGCATCTCAGTTTAAATAGATGTGACCGCTTTCGTTTTTCTCAATCCTTTTATCCTCCCACAGCAGGTTCTTCAGAGCGTCGCTCATCTTCATGACCTGCTGAGCACATTACAGGTGACTCATTCTCTTTTTTTGTCTTGTTATTTCTCGCTCTGCTCTGTTCAGGCCAGCAGCTCTCATCTCCAGCATGACAGAAGGAAACGAAATGTACAAATGCAGGGGTTTATGTAGCGGGCTTGTAATCAAGCAGAGTGCATTATTATGTATTAAGAAGCACTCTGATAGATTTGACCCACAGTTGACCTTAAGTGGGTGATTATCAACCTTTTCCCGGGACAGGTGCTTTGTGGGCACTAGATATGGGGCCTATTTCATCTGAATTTGGGTTTCGCACATTGGAGTAGTCCACTTTAAAATGAAAATTAGCCCATGATTTACTCACCCTCAAGCCATAATAAGTGTATATGACATTCTTCTTTCAGACGAATACAATCAGTTATATAAAAAAAATGTCCCGGCTCTTCCAAGTTTTATAATGGCAGTTTTATCTGATTACAACCAACAGATTGAAGCTCAAAAACGTGCATCCATCCATCATAAACAAACTCCAAACGGCTCCTGTGGGTTAATAAAGGCCTTCTGAAGCGATGAGAGTTTGTGTAAGCTAAATATTCATATTTAAAACTTTATAAAGTCAAATAAATAGCTTCCGGCCAAACGAACATTTGTTTGTTTGTTTGGACTTCATTTACGATGGATGGATGCACGTTTTTAAGCTTCAATCTGTTGGTTGCAATCCACTGCCATTATCAAGCTTAGAAGAGCCAGTACATTTTTTTAAATATAACTCTGATTGTATTCGTCTGAAAGAAGAATGTCATATACACCTAGGATGGCTTGAGGGTGAGCAAATCATGGGGTAATTTTCAATTTTGGGTGAACTATCCCTTTAATATTCTCATTTGAAGCTCTTGAAGTGTGATTTAAAACACTTTTTAACTCTTTGCATGCAAATTAAAACTGCTTGCTTTTCTCACCTCCAACATAGGCGGTTGTCGTCCAGCAAGACACCTTCATCGAGGACCAACGGCACAGCCTAAACGAACGCCCCCAGCCCTCTTCACGTCACCCATCCGTCTCCTCCTCTACCTCCTCCTCTTCCTCCTCCTCGTCACGGCCCAGCTCTCTGATCGAGCAGGAGAAACAGCGGAGCCTGGAGAAGCAGCGGCAGGAGGTCGCCAGCCTCCAGAAGCAACAGGCTGCCCACGCGGAGGAGAGGAAGCGCAGGGAAAAGGAGTGGGAAGCGCGTGAGCGGGAACTGACCCAGAGGGAGGCGCAGCTGCAGAGCCAAGAGGAAGAGGGGCAGAGGAGGTCCAAACAGCTGGATGAGGAGAAGCAAGACCTGCAGGGTAAAAAAGAGGAGTATCAGAGAGACCTGGCCCGACTCAGAGACAGCCAGAAGAAACTGGAGAGAGAACGAGAGCAAGTGCAGAGAGAGGTCGAGCAGATCAGACAGACAGAGGTGAGTATTTACTCACCCTCATGTCGTTCATAATATCCTGGTCAATATAATTATAATGAATGAGAACTGGGGCCTCATAAAGTTGCTCATATGATGTGCACTACACTACTGTTCATATGATAGTCTTTATGTAAAATTGTGTACAAAATAACTGTTTTATATTTGAATGTTTTAAAATTTAATTTATTCCCGTGATGCAAAACTGAATTTTCAGCATCATTACTCTGTCACATGATCCTTCAGAAATCATTCTTATATAATTTCTCATTATTATCAATGCTGAAAACAGTTGAATAGCATATGAATAGAAAGTTCAAAAGAACAGCCTTTGTTTGAAACCGAAATCTTTTGTAACATAACAAATGTCTTCACTGTCACTTTTGATCCATTTAATGCATCCTTGCGGAATAAAAGTATTATTCCTTTTAAATTTTTTTTTTTTTTTTAAATATCACTGACTTTTGAACGCTGTATATTCCAAGTCTTCTGAAGTCATACAATAGCTTTTTAAGAGTCATTATTTGCTTAAAATCTGCCCTATATCTTACTTTAGAATGTTTACGACAGTTCATGAGAGGAGTGATATCTGAATGATTCATATTCATGTTTGAATCATTCCTTTGCGTCAGATGTTTTATGATACTTTTTGAAGCTTCAAAGCTTCAGTCCCCAATCATTATATATAATTATAAGGATTCATCAGCGTTTCAGGTTTCTATATAATCTGTTGAAGATGCATTTATAAGTCCCTATTCTGTGATGGCACAGTACACTTTCACTATGTAACATTGATTCGTTGACAAAATCACTAATCTTTTCCATTCTGCCCCAAAATTACACAACTGTTCTGTGATTATTTGAAAACAAAAGGCCTGCACATTCGATTATGTAATTGTACCATCTTGTTTTGAGCTTGATCTTCATCTTACATATAGTTCCTTTTTCCTAAAACCTCAAAATGATTTTAAACCTAATATCAGTCAGAGTAACTTTTCTTCCGCTTTGGCTAAAAAGAGGTAGTGTGTCTTCCGTTTGTTCTGGTTTAAACAATAATTTCCTGTTACTGTTCTGCATCATCATCTGCAGGCACTGAGGAAGAACCGGACCCACTCCACCGAGTCCGAGGACTCCTCAAAGTTCCAGAGCACTGGTTCACTGGACCGCGACCCCTCAGAGGTGGAGCTCTCCTCCTCCCCGTCTGCCAGAGACTTCCTGTCCCGCATGGACTCCAAACGCAAAGGGAAGAACCTCAATCCATTCTCTTCCAATTCAAGCCAGAAAGGCCAGAACAGCGAGGCGCAGAGCCAGATCCCCAGCCGCTTGCTACAGCTGGCCAAGTCCAAGGAGAAGAAGGACAAGAAAAAGAAGAAGGGAAAAGGGCAGCAGAGCCAGACTGCAGGTAGAGTCACACGAACAGACATCTTTAACTTTCTACATTAAAGGGATACTTCATCCATCATTTACTCACCCTCATGTTGTTCCAAACGTGTATGAGTTTCTTTGTTCTGTTGAACACTAAAGAAGATATTTTGAAGAATGTTGGTTACCAGACAGGTGATGGAATTCCATTGTAGGAAAAAATACTATGGAAGTCAATGTTACCCATTTCTGCATGTCTTGTTGCATGTCTGTGGCGTCTTCTCACATTTGAAAATAGTTTCAATCATTTTTATCAAATATTTTGTTTATTTGAAGAGTTCAGATGCAAAACCCTCTAAATCCGTCAGACTTATTTTCTTTAAATGAGCATTTTTTATCAGGCTCCTATGTTCACGTCCAGTAGTTTCATTTTAAAGGTACTGATAAGGTTATTAGTCATTAAATAAAATAACTTTTTTTCAAAAATGTCACTTGAGTCAATTCAGTGATTTTTAACAAATTCGATTTTCTTTTGCGTCAAAAACAGCTAAATCCACTTGTGCTTTTTTCGCAAAAACCTCTAAATCCACCTCTTTGGGACAAGACATAGTAAATAGCTGAAAAATCAATAAAAATGTAACTAGAAACACTGAAAAAGATTAGAGCACATTCATTTCAAAACTAAACAGTAGACACACCTCTTTACAGGGGGGCTGAATGAGATCTGCGATTATTTGCAAATCCCACCCCATTTCTCTGCAGTCACCTTTCTGCCCTGTCTGAATAAAGACAAAAGCCCCCCCGATTCACACAGTACAACCACATTGGCAAAAAGAATTGGCGATTAAAATAGTTTAATAGTTTTAGTTTGTATAATCAAGTAGAACAGAGCAACATTCTTAAACATCAATATCTGTGCATTTTGTATAAGAAGCTTATAAGACTTAAATAATGTAAAGTAATATTATAATGTATATCTCAAGTATAATAAATCAAATTCCTTCAAAGTTACAGCACTGCACCAAGAACTGTTATGAGTGCATGCTACACTTGCGACCAAGCTATTTTCACTGTAAAGTTACCGATTTTCTTTTGCCTTGTAAATTAACGGGAAGAGTTTTGAGGTAGATAAACGACGTTCTCTTCTGCCTTTTGATGTCAGCAGGACAGGCTCCTCCATTTCATCGTACTCCATCTTAAAAATGTAAAAAATCTGAATCCAAAAACAAAACAATCTCCTCAGCCGTCTAAAAAAATCCGTCTCCTCAGCGCACCGCTCTATTGAAACAGCCTGTACTGATTCGCGCGGCTCGCGCCTTCTGATTGGTTCTCGGGATGTAGTGGCTTTTGCTGCCAAAGGGAAGTGGCGTCTAGAGGCTTTTGCCGACAAACTGATATTTCTGAATGGGCTGAGGCTGAGATTTCGAGGATTTGAAGCAAATATATTTGTTGAACGTGTACTGTGTTCAGATAGCTTTCACTCAATGTCATTATCTCATTTTTGACGGAGGTGGCGTTTAGAGGCTTTTGCATCTGAACTCTTCATTTATTCATTGTTTGTATGAAGATTTAGTTTTTTTTTAAATAATTTTTAGGGTTTTTTTTGTTTAATAAATGTATCTTTAATTTAATTTTATATACATTTTTCTTTCTAGAAATATAAGATCGATTAAATGTTTTAAAGATTATTTACATTTATTTATGTTAATGTTATTTAATATAATTAATTTTATATATTTTTTCTTTGAGTGTGGAGTTTGTTAGGTTTAATTTGATATAAAAAAAATGTAGGGAAGGGGTTGTTTGTTTTTATTATTCTATATTATTATTATTATACTATTATTCATGAATTAAACAGGATAATATACAATCTGTTACGTTCACAATAATGACCGGCTGACTGAACATTTTCCTTTATATATCAGCTTTTTACAATCCATAAAATAAACTCCCACCCTCCACTATAATTATACCACTGAGTATTGCTTTTCTCTTGACACATTACGTAAGCTCGAGGTGTTGCAAATGCGATTTTCATGTTGTCCAAAGTGAAGTAGTTGTTGTGTCTTTGCAGATTCTCCGAGCACTGTGGTTCCAGGCACGACCCCGGACGGAGAGATCTTTTTCTGCTGATTCAGGCCCCCTCTTCATCTTCTCTTCCTCTATCCCACAATGCCTCTATGCAGGGCTGCCGGTCTCTGGTTGTGGACTTGTAAACCAGAGTTAGAAGCACATACCTGTGGTCTTGATGGGTGTCAGGCCTGGACAGGAAGTTTAAACTGATCATTTCCTGTGACCTGATTTTCATCAGCCAGCGTACTGCACAGTGCCTTCCATCCCTCACATTCACCTATGAACGAAAGCGGACGCTTTTTGGGGAACAGTGCGTGTCGGATAAGGCACTTTTTCCACACACGGAACTTCCTGTGAAAATGAAAAAGATTTCTAACAGCAAGTGGCGTCACGCTGGGAGACAGCTGGCTTTTTATCGACTGTAAAAGTCAACTTTGAAAGCTCTCTGAAGGACATTTGACTAATGAAGATACTAATAATCAAAGTGAGTGAACTCAAATGCCAGTTTGCAATGCAGTGACTTAAGTTTCTACATGTTTCCATCCTCCTTCTTTCACCCCCGTCATGTTACTATGTGCATCACTAATATATACTTTCAGCAGACAGGGCGAAACAAGTCTTTTAGACCAGACTTGGACTTATTAATACAGGTTTTACTTCTTTTAAAAGGTCGCAAAATGCCTTTAATGAATAAAAGGGATGCATATGAAAATGTTTTAGTGAGCACACCAGAAATGAAAGTGCAAAAGAGCGTATTGCCGTAAAGAAATGCTGTTTTTGTTTTAATTTATTGGTTTTGTTAATCACGTTTCCATCCCTAAATGACTGAAGGAGAAAATGAAAATGTGTTTCACTGAAAAGACGGTTTTGTTGTGACTAAAGGCTTCACGGACCCCACCGATTTTTTCTTCTTCTTTCTTGTAAACCTCAATGCAATTTTAATCCTTAGCACTTTATAAGCACGTCAAGTGGGGGAAAAAATGGCTGGCTTTAAAACGAGACAATCGATCAGCTCCACTTAACTGGTAAACGGCCTCCTTTGTACCTGCGAGGTTTTATTTGATAATCTTTTACTGTACCATATGGATGTCATGTAAATTTGTTCAACCAAACTTTCACGTAAGCTACCAAAAGAGCGGGTGTTTTCAACTGCAGTATTTTTCTTTTTCCTTTTACTGTTATTAAACACGAATTGAACAAGATGAGGGAATCAGCTTTTTACAGTATGTAGGGTAACAAATTAAAGTTGTATTAGCCAGTAGGTATCACAAATGCAGTTCAACGCTCAATTTCAAGCCAGAAATGTTGAATTTGAAAGGCCAATGTGGTAAAAGTATGAATATATACATTGTGTTTGTGTATTAAACGCCTGGTTTGTACCCTCTAATCACTAGATTTTAGCCAGTCAAAAAAGCCTTCGCCTGCTGGCCAGGCTAACCGTTCTGTTGAACATAAGGAAATATTTTAAGAAAGGGGAAATTGTGCAGATAAAAGTGTTAATTTAAGCTTTCTGCTCTGTTTTTAGTTTCTTGCCATTAAACTTCTACCTAACACGCCTTTCTAATGCATTAGAGTGATGAATGATTCATTTATCGATCAGTTACCAGTGACCTCTTGGGATTTAATTCATACATCCGAGAGATTTTTTACAATCAGTCAGCATATTCCCACAAAGGAAATGTAGTGCTGAGGCTGACATTCTTCATGCTGTTATGGTGCTAAACTGAGAATTGAAATGCCTTAACCAACAGAGGGCGCTATGGCGATGTTTCTCTGTCATTTCTTGTCCCACCTGAAGCGTAAGCAACACTTCGAACTCATCAGACGCCTTGCCTTGTTTTGTCAGATAATTTCGAAATACTGGCAAGTGTGGATACTCGAGGCTGATGATTATATTCTTTAACTTGCCTTACATATTCCTTAAGCCCTGCAGTATTTGTCAGTTCCTTTTCACCGCCAAATCCTCCTTGGGGAAACGTATCATTCAAGATGAATTATTACTAGCACATTAGGCTACTAGATAGCTAGCTACTCGGAAGTGTTTTCGCTCGTTTGATATATTGGTTGCCATGAGAAACGCCCTAAAGAACAATCCAAACTGTCTCGTTTGTGCAAATCAAATCAAACTAACGTCTGCTTCACGCAGTGGACCTTGTAGACGATATATTTCATGTTCATCTTTCACAAAATAAGTTCATTGTTTAGCTGACAATATACAATTAATTTAAATACACCTGTTGTTTAAAAAAAAAAACAGGAATCATGTTTTGAGAAATTAAACACTGTATTCCTCACAGACTCGTTTTTATTCGCGAAAAATGAAACATGGCGTCTACCCTCATTAGGTCCGTGGTTACCAAGAGGTACCGTAATTTCTTATCAAATTTTGTATAAAAAGGGGGCAAAATAGGCTACCACAAATTTTGTAAATATCTGTAATGTAAAAAAAATGGTAAAAGTATTAATTATGGATTTTTTTGTGTGTGTGCTTTGATTTTAAAGCTTTTTATAACTAGCTTTATTTATCAGCATTCTCTGTGTTGGAGACATGAAAAATGTACATTTAAAAAGAATCTTAATAAATAACTATTGTACTTGTATGTGTGCTTGTCTATTTTTTTTTTCTCTGTTGAGGGTTCTCTATGGGATTGAATAATAATATATAATTATATTACATATAAAATCTATTTAACTGTAGTTAATTCCATATCTGTCTATCTATCTGTCTGCTATCTATTTGTTTGTCTGTCTGTAGGCCGCCGTCTGTGTTCAGAAGACATGCTTCATTGGACCACCTGTTGCTAGTTTCTCTTCCTCCTGTCCGGTCCAGCTCAAGGTTTCTCAGCATCGGACACCAACATGAATGCGTTTGTCTTTGTCCTGCTTTGGGTTCAGCAATTGCCTCCTAAACGTGTTCTTTTCTCTCTCAAGAGGTTGGCTGGATGAGTTTGAAGTGGGGCCATGGCATCTTTCCCCTTTGGACTCCATTGACTTTGCCTTTGTTCCTGTTGCCAAGCTACCCTGTTCTTTTGGCAAGCACAAAGGTAGGAAACCGTGCTTGAAGGTAATGCTAAGCTGAAAAGGACTTGTTCCTTGTCAGATTAAAGACTGGATGTTCATTTTTCTGCTTGTTTACAAGGTGATTTTATCCACCCTTGGAGGAATCTTCTCATCTTTATCCATTTAAAAGTCCAAGTCTTGGTGGCTTATGCTAGTGATACACTTTTTCTTTTTTCCTTACTCTTTGAGAATTATTGCTTTTTTGTTGTTTTAAAGCAGCAAAGAAGCTCAAAGCTGTGTCTCATTGGTCTCTTTAGCTTTTTCTAGTTTGTCTCCTGCACTGTGACCTTTCTTATAAATGTCAACTCCCAGTAATGTAATGTTTTGTATTTGTGAATGACCCCTCAGTATCCGTCATTGTTGTCCCATTTTGTCTATCTGTTGATTGGGTTTTGCTTTTCCATCTCTCTTTCTCTCGCTTTGCAAAAGAGAACAATGGATCCGCATGCAACCTCGTGAAACCTGAGCCTTTGTTGTGCGCTGACAGTCCATGTATAAATATCAGTTGTATGTCAGGGAGAACAATAGCTCTGTGCTGCTGGTGTTTTCCGATACGTGCAGGACTGTGGCCTTTTATACGCCTAGAAGAACAGCACTCATGAAATTGTTGTTTGGTTTGCTTGGGATAAGGTTTGCTTTGGCTATCTGATAATTTCCATTCAGGTGTGATATCCAACACAATCATGGCGATTCGTATAGCCCAATAGAGCATCTTTGGGATGTGGTGGAACGGGAGCTTCGTGCGCTGGATGTGCATCCCACAAATCTCCATCAACTGCAAGATGCTATCCTATCAATATGGGCCAACATTTCTAAAGAATGCTTTCAGCACCTTGTTGAATCAATGCCACGTAGAATTAAGGCAGTTCTGAAGGCGAAAGGGGGTCAAACAGAGTATTAGTATAGTGTTCCTAATAATCCTTTAGGTGAGTGTATATATATATATGGTATCATCTAGTCTAATTGTAACTCATAAATGTGTTAAATAACTACAATTAATTAATGCACTCTGTTAAATATTATCTTTAGCAAAACACTTTCTAATGTACATTATTATGTGGTGATGCCCAAATTCACTTGTAACATTTTTAAAATTAATTTTAGGTTTTGTTGTTTTAATTTTTGGGTGCGTTTACATGACAACGATGTGCTTAAACGGAAATTTTTTTCTTTTTGCGTTATTCGTTTTACAGACGGCAAAGTTGTTAGAACGATCCCCATTCACACGGATCCGCAAAAACAACTAAAAACGCTGTATTATTCATGCCACTTTGTAAAGAAACATTACGACTGAACGCGTAATAAGCATGCGCATGATGTCACCGTTTTTGTAGTTTACACAGAGACGATAACGGTATAGTTTTCATAAACTTGCACTTTGAAACCCGTTTTCAAAAGTTTGCATTTTCAGGCCCCCAAAATGGCATTGTTGTTTAAATAAAAAGCCAAAAAACAAAAAAGGTTTTCTGTTTTTAGTTTAAAAAGGTGTTGTGTAAACGGCCCCAAAATGGTATTTTAACACTGACCATTTATCAATTATCTATACCATGAAATAAATATTGGCTTCTCGTTATTTGCCATAATTTTAATATGAATACTTATTTTATATATAATATAATATTATATTATATAATATCATATAATATAAATCTCTTTGCTATATCTAGGCCTCACTTTATTGTGAAAAATGAAATAACAAAATGTAATTTTGTCTTTTTTATTATTATTATTAAACTTGTATTAGTCATGTTTTAATTTTTCTTAATATACTTTGTCTTTTAAGCACCAATCAACCAACCCAAGACTGTCTGTTTTTTTTATAAATGGCTGTCCGATTGTTTTGTTTTACGATGAGATTCGTAGCTGGACCGGCCTCGTAAAACCACCATCCCGTGCCGTCTCGTAAATCAGTGCGATCCTTCGCTCTGGGTTCCGCTTATCTTTCTCCTGCTGTCTATCTCTCCATCTTTGGCTGTGGTGCTGCAGTGAGGGAGGATGTGTCGCCCCTCCCCCACCCGGCAGTCCTGATGAGACTGCAGAGTTTGGGTTTCCTGACGCCCCTTAGCTCTCATCAGCTGTAATCATATTTCACCTGCTACCTTAAATCAGGAAGCCTCTGCTGTGCCTCGCCGACGGCTTCTGTTGCAGTTCTTCACTCTACTCGCAGTCATTGTTCTTGGAGGAGGACAGACAAGAACAAAGAAATCCATCAGTCTTTTATACATTTATCTTACTTTTTCTAACAAGGTCAATTAAGGGTAATGGGACGGTAGGTAATGTTTAAATATCTGTTGTATGTTGGTGTTTGGGTGACAGTAAATTGACAGGAAGCTAAGGAATTTTTTTTTTTTAAATATACAAAATTTTAATAATTTTGTATAGCCTAAACATTTCTGTTCATTATTATTTATTATTATATCATTCATTGGCAATTTAAAACATTTTTTCCAAAGCAATAATAAATTAACTGGCCAATATTGGCGTTTCAATGGCAGATACTGATAAATTACTTATTTTTTATATATATATAATATTTACTGCAAATCACTAAAAACAAACTAATTGTACATTATCTATTGAAGGCTGATGGTAGATTGTAGAGCACTTCAGCAATGTACTGGTCAATGCTGAAAATCTCAAAATGGCCAAATTTAGCGCATTCATCAGTTTTTTGTAACTTGTCACAGCATATTAAAAAGGCGAAATGCTGAAAATCTGTAAAAATGCACAAAATCAGCATTTAGGCCTATTAAATAATGTTTAATAGATTCACACTACTTTAAAATCACCATGGACAGTTTTTTTTATAGAATATTTGCATTTAAGTGATTTATTCATGCATCATTTTAAATTCATGTGCCCTTTTTTACTCAAAATAACTTCCCCCTCCCTCTTGTAGCGACTTTTCTTCTCTTCTCTGATGATGTGTTTACTGGCGTGAGGGCGGGGCAACCTGTCACTCACATGAGATCCACCAATAGCAAAGTACAACCATCCAATCAATTCCCCTTAGACCAGGGGTGGGGAACCTTTTTCCTATCAAGGGCCATTTACAATTTTTTAACATTCTTTAAGGGCCATTGTAATGAGCTTCAGTGTTTGGAAGGAAGAAGAGAGGTTCGGCGTGACTGGGACTCGTACGTTTTATTCAGAGGTTGGTAAAAAAAGAGGTGGGTAAACTATAAATTCTGGTGGACCACGACATGGTCACCCGGTAAGGTGGGCCACTGCCTACCGGTGTATGTGTATCCTGATGACATTGCTATAGGCAGGGCTCGACATTAAGCCTTTCATACGCTTGTCAAAAAAGTTTCTCGTCCGAATTTTTTTTTTTTTTTTTTTTGTTAATTTATTCTGAAACAATATTCTCATCAGTGTTCAATTAGCTTTGATATTTAAATCGGCATATTGTAATATTTGCACCTTTAAAGGGCATCCCCTCCCCTAATATTATTAAATGTATGCTTCATCTTTCATTTTAAATTCCTAAATTTGATCAATAAATTAAATTATTTCGAATAATAAGACACTATAGGGCTGATCAAATTAAATCATTTACACTGAAAAATTACAATTGCATAAAATAATGTCATGAAATAGATTTAAATTTACAAATTAGAAACGATTAGAAAGAATGATCTACTTTTAAACATAACACAAACCGCCAGGTGGTGGCGGCAGGCGACCGTCTTAATGAGTGAGTCATTGATTCATTCATGATTCAAACGATTTGTCCAAACGGCTGATTCATTCAAGATTGAGACAGATGTTTATGAATGGGTCATTGAATCTTTGACTCAATCGATTCGTTCAAAACGCTGAATCATTCAGTAATGAAAACAGTGAGTGTTCCTGTGAGATGCCCCGTGGTTCTGCTGTGATTTTTGTTTGGAACTATTTTCGCTGGTGAAACAGAACAAAAACAGCCAATATTGCATCCAAAATGTAAGTGACTTAATTTTAACTGTTTTGAACTGTTGTTGGAAATTAATGTCACATTTTCAATCGTGATGGTGTTCAGGAAAAATAATTGAGGTTGCTTAACATATGTTAAAAATATAAAAACTCCACATTTAGATTTTTTATAGGCAGTATGTTGTTAACTGAGTGTGTGTGTGCGCTCATGTGTGTAGATTTCTGCTCGAGAGGCTGCGCGAGCGTCAACAGCGCAACCTTACCGTCAGTAATAGTCAACAACACTGACAGTAATGCAGCGCAATATGAAGAGTTCGTCTTAGGTTTAACAACCTATGAAACTAATAATTAACAATATGAAACTAAAACGACATAAGCTTAATTTATAGCTATTTAGAGGTGGATAAAGGAACAAAAACCTGGAACCGGCAAACGTTTAAACCACTTTAATACATTAATACGCAAATGACAAAACGAAAGTAAAAGCAGTAGCTCCTCGTGGACGACGACCACACACACATAAAGTAAAGTCCATGCCTGGTCCTCCGCTGTCTTCGTTCCGATCCTTTTACGCGCCCCGAAGCTGATCAGTGAGAAACTTGAAACCGGTGCGGGGCGCGGTGAGAAACTTGAAACCGGTGCGGCGCGCGCGCCCCCGAAGCTCATCCGTGAGAAACTGAAACCGGTGCGCAGGTGACTCGCGCTACTGGCCTCGCCCTGCTTGCCGTTTTGCCTATTTTGTGTTTTCTGTCACAGGAAAAGTAATGGCTGAGATTTTTGGTTCTGAGGTTCTTTTTTTTTTTTTTTGGGAGGATTTGACTCGCGGGCCGCATCAAACTGTTTTGCGGGCCGGTTACGGCCCGGGGGCCGGACGTTCCCCACCCCTGCCTTAGACAATATCAGGTCCCGCCCTACTTTTTTTTTTTCTTGTTCGAGATGCCGTTTCACTCGGATATGCTTCACAATAGGAAAGAAAAGGCTATCGCAACTTCCATTTCATGACGACTTTACACAATTGAAATCACACATTTCCCCCTGTAAATGCCTTACACAGCTTTCGAAAATTCCTTGATGACTTACTCTGTGGTGCTTCATATAACAAGATGTATTATTCTTTTCTATTTAAAGCTGACTGAGAATATCACAACACTCGTCAGAGTGACGAGCCATTTGACCCATCTAGACTGGCTTTCCCAGCACAGAGCCAGAAACTAGTGCGAAAAAGAGGAGAATTGATGAGAGAAGAGGAACCTCTCTCTCCTCTAACCGGAAAGGAAGGCACTATAATTCTTCTCTCAGTCAGGCCCACAGTAAGACCCAATGGTAAGACATGCAGTGGATGGGGCAGTATTGTTCACCGACCCCCTCTCTCTATTATGGCTGTCAGATGCTCTCTTTTAATGTGCCTGTTTTGAGGGAGATTAGAGCTTGGGTGATGGGGGGTGTTTGGTGGGCCGTCCTGGTTTCTTTGAGAAGCTTCTGGTGAATGTGTGCGCTGGGCTATTCCATTAGTGTCAGGATGATTGTGTCCTCGCTGGAACAGCCACACAGAGCTAGTCAGCAAGCAGGAAATTTCGATTGGACCGTCGGCCCCGTCACAAAGGATCAAACGGCGCGTCTGCTCTGCTGTTAATACTGGGGAAGAATGCAGTGACCCAGTCTCGAGGTGAGAGTGGAGGACTTCATCTGCATTCCTCCAGTCTATGGTGGTATGCAGGGGTATAAAAGCCTTGAACGATTGTAATTCTGATTAGTTTGCATATATTTCAGTTAAGATGTCCATTTTGCTTGTATATCAAATCTGTCTGCAATAATGCTGTAGAGGGCAGTGTTTCAGAGTGATTCAAACCAGTACCTCAACTTTGTGAACTAGTATTGTAAAGACTAGAGATGCACCTTGTATTTCGAAATTTCTCCGCTGATACTGATAGCCAGTTATTCAGAATGATATCGGCCGATACTGATAGTTGATATTTCTTAAGAAAAAAAAAAATCCCAAATAATGCTATCTATACAGGGAACCCTCTCATTTGGTAGGCTACACTATAATATTAGGTTCAAATTACCAACAGAGCTATTATATTCAACTGCTCTTTCCAGATATTTACACTCAAATAAATGCTGAAATGTATACAATTCAGTTGCACACAAGGTTTTCATAAACACTTCTTAATGGCAAATTCATTCAAACATAGGCTACATATAATTAAAAGTAGATAGCTCTTCTCTAGTGTTTTTATAGTTAAGCCCATTGCCTTTCAAACAGCGCGTTGATCCCGGGAAATTGCCAGAACGCCTTCTGTGTGAACGCAAACACGACCCGGGATTGATGCCGGGATCGATGCCGGGTTGGGGACCTATAGTAACATTGCCGGGATCAGTCCCGGAACGCGCGCTGTGTGAACAAAAGCCGTAACCAATGCCGTGTTGTAATGATGACGCTGAAGTGAAGTGAAAGCAGGCTAGTGAAACGGTAGCCTACATAATGCACTAGTTTATGATCGAATCAGAGAAAAAAAAATGCACAAGCGTGGTTTCTCCAGAGAGAAATCGCAGCTCATAAGCCAGTCACATCGATGCCACCTGTCTTTACGGGATTTTTACGGATTGTGTGTGAACGCACTCTCTGGAAAAAGAGTGCTCTCCGGAAAATCACTGGCAGTGTGAATGAACTAAAATCAAACGAACCCGGGTCAAATCCCGAGTCGCTTTATCCGTGTATTTTCCGCGATCTCTGTGTGAAAGGGGCTTAACGAACATGTGAACACTGGTCAATTTTCCTGAGGTAAATGCAAATTGTACACAAGCTGTTTTATTGACGTCGTTCTGCAATTGAAACACAGATTGAGTGATTACACGAGTCATGATACGGATTTCGGTAAGTTGTACTGTATCTTCAAACATACCTTGCATGTTTTTCTAGATATAATTTGTGTTAAAGTGTAAAGGTGATGATACACAGGGCAACTTTTTGCAATATTATCTGCCTGCAGTCCCGGAGGCTGCATTTTCAGGACCCCACTTCTAGGACCGCATTTCTAGGACCCTAGTTTTTTTGTGACAGCGCCACCTACCGAGTCGGAGAACCGCAGTCCCAGGAACGCATTTCCAGGACCCTAGTTTTGGAGGAACGAAAAAAGTGCCACCAAGGCAGTATCTCCACCCAGTTTTAACTACATTAGAGTTTTTTAAAAAGTTTTATTACACCCAAATACTACTTTCTTTATTGCAATTAAACCAGGTTCCTAGGAATGTTGAGAAATTGGGTCTAAGTAGCATACTATAATATAACTCAAGTAAAATAAACAAGGAATCTATGTATGGCGTTATTATCCTGTCCAATGTCGAGAGCGCATTATTGTAGCGCGAAAGTACATTAATATTATGCGCGAGCGTGAATCTCTCTGCTCGCGCGCGGAATATGATGTGCCGAGCGTGAATCCCTCTGCTCGCGCGCGGAATATGATATGCACAGCGCGAATCTCTCTGCTCGCGCGCGGGAACTGGGCGCGCGCTCTCAGATACACTTCTCTTGTAAGAATTCTCTCTCTGGGCTGAGTGGGCTCGCTGCCTCGCTCAGAGAATATGCCTGCACTTAAAACGTGTTCAGTGCAATCGCGAATTGCTCCTCTTCCCCAGCTAACAATTTTAGGTTATAAGAACGTTTTCATAACGTTCCCATTAAGTTATAAAAACGTTATTTCTGAATGTTCTAGGGAATTTCAAAAAGTCCAGTTTTTTAGACGTTGTATTAACGTTATTTCTTGGTTATAAGACCGTTCAATTCTCCCGTTATGTAAACGTTGTATTAATGTTATTTCCTAGTTATAATAACGTTAGAACGTTCAATTCTCCCTTTATATAAACGTTGTATGTATTAACGTTCTTGCTTGGTTATAAGAACGTTATTCAAACGTTCAATTCTCCCATTATATAAACGTTCTCTTAATGTTTTTCTAAGATAATGAAAAACGTTTCATTCATAACAAGGTAGCCTATATAATAGGCCTATATGAAGAACCTAAAACAAGAACTTTCAGATTTTAAAATTAAGACAAAAATAAATAAAAAAAGACCCATGAATCATGTCTATAATATGTGTAATGTAGTCCACTGAAGTCGAGTTGAATTGAACCCAAGTAGGCCTATAGTTTATTCCAATAAACCGATTTGGGTTGAAGTGACCATATGAAATTAACATAAACATAAACTTGGAAATTGTTGTAAAAATGAGCTATATAAATTAAATTAACTTTAACTTGTGGATGTCATTGGTTGTTTTTGGTCATAATCCTTGTCCTTGTGTTCCCATTGTCTCTTGTCTAGCTTTGTTCCCTGTACCATTGTTGGTGATTCTATGTTTAGTCCAAGTTTATGTTCATGTTAATTTCATATGGTCACTTCAACCCTAATCGGTTTACTGGAATAAACTATAGGCCTACTTGGGTTCAATTCAACTCGACTTCAGTGGAGTAGGCTATTACACATATTATAGACATGATTCATGGGTCTTTTTTTATTTTTATTTTAGGTTCTTCATATAGGCTAGGCCTATTATATAGGCTACCTTGTTATATAAAAAACATTAAGAAAGGTTTTAATAATTATTAAAACATTTCTTAATGTTTTTTTATTGAATGAAACGTTTTTCATTATCTTAGAAAAACATTAAGAGAAGGTTTATATAATGGGAGAATTGAACGTTTGAATAACGTTCTTATAACCAAACAAGAACGTTAATACAACGTTTATATAAAGGGAGAATTGAACGTTCTAACGTTATTATAACCAGGAAATAACATTAATACAACGTTTACATAACGGGAGAATTGAACTTTTTTTATAACCAAGAAATAACGTTAATACAACGTCTAAAAAACTGGACTTTTTGAAATTCCCTAGAACATTCAGAAATAACGTTTTTATAACTTAATGGGAACGTTATGAAAACGTTCTTATAACCTAAAATTGTTAGCTGGGGAAGAGGAGCAATTCGCGATTGCACTGAACACGTTTTAAGTGCAGGCATATTCTCTGAGCGAGGCAGCGAGCCCACTCAGCCCAGAGAGAGAATTCTTACAAGAGAAGTGTATCTGAGAGCGCGCGCCCAGTTCCCGCGCGCGAGCAGAGAGATTCGCGCTGTGCATATCATATTCCGCGCGCGAGCAGAGGGATTCACGCTCGGCACATCATATTCCGCGCGCGAGCAGAGAGATTCACGCTCGCGCATAATATTCTCTCTCTCTTCTTCTCTCTCGCGCATAATAATATCTCTCTGCTCGCGCGCGGAATATGATGTGCCGAGCGTGAATCTCTCTGCTCGCGCGCGGAATATGATGTGCCGAGCGTGAATCTCTCTGCTCGCGCGCGGAATATGATGTGCCGAGCGTGAATCTCTCTGCTCGCGCGCGGAATATGATATGCCCAGCGCGAATCTCTCTGCTCGCGCGCGGGAACTGGGCACGTGCTCTCAGATACACTTCTCTTGTAAGAATTCTCTCTCTGCTCGCTGCCTCGCTCAGAGAATATGCCTGCACTTAAAAACGTGTTCAGTGCAATCGCGAATTGCTCCTCTTCCCCAGCTAACAATTGTAGGTTATAAGAACGTTTTCATAACGTTCCCATTAAGTTATAAAAACGTTATTTCTGAATGTTCTAGGGAATTTCAAAAAGTCCAGTTTTTTAGACGTTGTATTAACGTTATTTCTTGGTTATAAGACCGTTCAATTCTCCCGTTATGTAAACGTTGTATTAATGTTATTTCCTGGTTATAATAACGTTAGAACGTTCAATTCTCCCTTTATATAAACGTTGTATTAACGTTCTTGCTTGGTTAACTTATAAGAAGTTATTCACACGTTCAATTCTCCCATTATATAAACGTTCTCTTAATGTTTTTCTAAGATAATGAAAAACGTTTCATTCATAACAAGGTAGCCTATATAATAGGCCTATAGAACCTAAAACAAGAACTTTCAGATTTTAAAATTAAGACAAAAATAAATAAAAAAGACCCATGAATCATGTCTATAATATGTGTAATGTAGTCCACTGAAGTCGAGTTGAATTGAACCCAAGTAGGCCTATAGTTTATTCCAATAAACCGATTTGGGTTGAAGTGACCATATGAAATTAACATGAACATAAACTTGGAAATTGTTGTAAAAATGAGCTATATAAATTAAATTAACTTTAACTTGTGGATGTCATTGGTTGTTTTTGGTCATAATCCTTGTCCTTGTGTTCCCATTGTCTCTTGTCTAGCTTTGTTCCCTGTACCATTGTTGGTGATTCTATGTTTAGTCCAAGTTTATGTTCATGTTAATTTCATATGGTCACTTCAACCCTAATCGGTTTACTGGAATAAACTATAGGCCTACTTGGGTTCAATTCAACTCGACTTCAGTGGAGTAGGCTATTACACATATTATAGACATGATTCATGGGTCTTTTTTTATTTTTATTTTAGGTTCTTCATATAGGCTAGGCCTATTATATAGGCTACCTTGTTATATAAAAAACATTAAGAAAGGTTTTAATAATTATTAAAACATTTCTTAATGTTTTTTTTATTGAATGAAACGTTTTTCATTATCTTAGAAAAACATTAAGAGAAGGTTTATATAATGGGAGAATTGAACGTTTGAATAACGTTCTTATAACATAAAGGGAGAATTGAACGTTCTAACGTTATTATAACCAGGAAATAACATTAATACAACGTTTACATAACGGGAGAATTGAACTTTCTTATAACCAAGAAATAACGTTAATACAACGTCTAAAAAACTGGACTTTTTGAAATTCCCTAGAACATTCAGAAATAACGTTTTTATAACTTAATGGGAACGTTATGAAAACGTTCTTATAACCTAAAATTGTTAGCTGCGGGGAAGAGGAGCGATTCGCGATTGCACTGAACACGTTTTAAGTGCAGGCATATTCTCTGAGCGAGGCAGCGAGCCCACTCAGCCCAGAGAGAGAATTCTTACAAGAGAAGTGTATCTGAGAGCGCGTGCCCAGTTCCCGCGCGCGAGCAGAGAGATTCACGCTCGGCACATCATATTCCGCGCGCGAGCAGAGAGATTCACGCTCGGCACATCATATTCCGCGCGCGAGCAGAGAGATTCACGCTCGCGCATAATATTAATGTACTTTCGCGCTACAATAATGCGCTCTCGACATTGGACAGGATAATAACGCCATAGGAATCATGTTATAGCCTTTTCAGTCACTCGATGGACCACATTTTCAAGTACAGAGGGAAGACAAGGATGACTCAGGGGGTAGATTGATTGTGTATTTTACAAAATAATATATAACACTTGAACTTGAACACACAAAATCTTTTATAAAATAATATATAACAACTGAAATTGAACACACAAAATATTTTACAAAATAATATGTAACAACTGAACTTGAACACACACAAAAACAAATTTGATCATGACGTGAACCACTTCAATGGATGGACAAACACATGGACAACATCATCACTGACTCCTAAGAGAGAGAAAGAGAAGTGAATTAAATAAGGAACATTTAGTTGAACATGTTCTACTCTCTAATTTTAAATTTCATATTTAAAAGATCTTAGTTACCACAGAGTAATGATAATGATAAAAAATAATGATATCAATCTTCATACCAATTACTGTTCATAATACAATTATTGCATACTGTTCAAAGATTTGGAAAAAAAAATGATTTTGATGTTGTGGGAACAAAGGTTCTAGAAACACTCATGTCAATAAAGCCCATCTGAACTGAGAAAAAAATAATAGAGAGAGATGCAAGAAATCTGAATAGAAATAACATTATTGACACGACTTTTCCTGACCATATATAAGTAGGCCTATACAGTAAATGACACAATCTAACACGTGGGATTTTAACAGTCAATTATTATAATGGCCTCTCTGATATGTCTGACTATTAAAATGTCATATGTCTCAACCAACTTTATAAAACCATGTCAAAATGAAGAGACGTACACATAACATGTATTGTGGGTAACGTTAACAGGCTTACTGTGAGCACGTGACAGTGAAAACATTACGATTATTTTAACTGAATTAAAATGGAAAAACAATGAGTAATTAACAAGCTTTCAGAACGAACATGGTACAGTTTATTGTGCTGTAAGTAAGTCAACACAGGCTTAGCCTATCATGCAACAGCTCCGTTAAATGAACCGTAGTATTTCATTTTCCAGCATTAGAGGCTAGTATACCGGTATGATGGCTATGCATTCAAGACAGTTTAGCAAATCACCAGCACGTTGGCAACGTTAACTTTCCAATGAAATGCATCACTAATTGTTTTTAAAGTTAAACAAATAAAAATTGATTCGCATTTGATACTCACACTCTGAATGTCATCCATTTTCGCTGGTCCTCTAATTCGGTAGGTGGCGTTGTCACTAAAAACCTAGGGTCCTAGAAATGCGGTCCTAGAAGTGGGGTCCTGAAAATGCAGCCTCCGGGACTGCAGGCAGATGCTACTCACTTTTTGAGCAATGTTGCTGGGCAATGTTGTCGTCAACAGGCAACCACATGAGACACAGGGCCCACGACCAATCTAAATTATCCAGATAGAAATTTATTGCCCATTTTCAATGGGAAAGTGCCCAAGAAACAATCGCTCGGCAAGATTGCCCAGCAACATTGCTCAAAAAGTTGCCCTGTGTATCATCACCTTAAGAAAAGACTCGCTCGCGCTGCTGCTTGAACTGAGGCGCTACAGCGATCTGTCACGTCACATTTAAGAGCGTAAAAAAACGCCATTTATCGTTTAAATTTCGTGATTAAATGTTGAGAATTTGAAAGCTGAGACTTTGTTTCTTATCAGAAGTAACACACCACAAAGCTCTTCGCGATTATTGGACGGGAGATGCTACAAATAATGTTTGATGTTGGAAAAAAACCTGCAGATCTGGCAACCCTGGCTATGATTCATATGGTCAAATAAAGCCTGCATTAACGTCGCTTTTTTAACTTATTGTCGTGTTAACTTGCCCTAAATTCAACACAAGAGCGATTTTCTTCACAGTCACGCACAGTATGAGTTGCAGTCTGACACGTTTTTCCGCACCCTTTTAATTGACAGGATATCATCGGCTATTTTTTTTAACAATCGGCCAATAGTGATCGCCGAACCCAGTCTTAATAGAACCGACTCAGAATAATTTATGTAAGCAATAAGCTTATACCCTAATAAATACTTTATTGCTTTTATAAAACGGTTACCACACAATAAAAATATTAAAGCCAAAACTTTCATGCTTTAGTTTTAACAACCTTTTAAAAATGAAGAATATGAAAGCGTGATTTACAGTAAGTGCTTCCTGTTGGTCAAGGCTCGCTGGTTACAAGGCTGTTGATGTACAATAGCTGATGTCTGTGAGCTGGGAATCTTCTCGCTGACAGCTGCTTGGCAAATACCACTCCATAGTGAGAAATGGGATGGGAAGAGTGGCCAGAAAAGGTGGTGAGAAAAAGAGGTAGTTGTTGAAACTAGGATCAGTAAACTAAGTCACTTGAGGTGCGAGAGGAATACCTATATGTAGGCTACTGAATTATGTGATCTGATGAGTTGAAAAGAGCAAGACTTCGCAAAGTCTGAAGATTTGATGACCGTTTTTGCAATGCAGAGAATGTCGTAATGAGGATCCATTAGAGAAGAGAAATACCTATGGGTATGGACTTGACAAAGACCTCTTTTAGGACACCCTCAAAGCTAGTAGAAGAATAATGGTTGGACTGTGAGGGGAAACTCTGCACTTCACCATAGCCATTTTCTGTCTTCCTCTTTCCTTCCACAGAAAACGCCTCTACAAGTCCTTTCAAATGCTAATTTATATAGGGGACAGGAATGAGAGGGGGTAACGTCTAAGCTCAAACTCTTGTTGTAGATCTTTCTCCGACTGTTAATTCTTCAGAGGCCCTTTTTGGGACAGAGAGCTCTTTCCGAGGCTTTACAGGAAATGATATGCATACGAAACGTAACCTTCAGAGACACGGCAGAAAGGAAAGGTGAGAAAGGTGAAGATGATGACTGGAAGCGCGAGCTCACGCCTGGGCTTAGCTCTGCCTGGCTGCCCCCGTAGACCCTGAAGAGTGCAGCTTGTCTTGTGACAGGTGCTATTCCCCGCGGGAGCCGGCCCAAGACGGGCTGCGCGCTCTGTAATGCGGCGTGGAAAGTGCTAAAGGATTTCTAAAACTCAAGCGTGAATTCTTCAGAAAGATTATTCATGCACATAAGCAGTGTTAAATGTTAATTATGTTGAACTTTAAAGGATATGGAGTGTTTTGACTCGAGGCCCGAGGGTTTGGAGATTGCAACAGCTCTGAGGCAGCTTAGCCCCGGGACGGCCGCTGTTTCGCACAGTGCTGTCTGAAAATAGCACTTCGTGTTTTTAATACCTTCCACTTGACTGGACATCGTCTGCCTGGCTTTAGCTAAAGGAAGGCTTTTAGAGCATTTTAAGTGCTTTGGAATCCATGCATTTATAGACTCTTTGCAAAAGCATGTTCTGTTTTGACTTTGTTTATAGATCTTCAGATGTGCTACATACCAAACACTCTTAAAAAGAAAGATTCCCAAAGGGGGGGTTTCACAGCGATGCCATAGAAGAACCATTTTTTGGTTTGCCAAAAAATCTTTTAGTGAACAGTTCGATCTTAAAAGAACAATTTTGCTTCTTAGTGTAAATGTGAATAATCTTATAAAGAAATGTTTGTGCGTCGGAAAGGTAAAAGTTCTTAATGGAACTGTAGATGCCAATAAAGAAGCTTTATTTTTAAGAGTGGAAGGCTTGCTGACTATAGTTTGTTTATATGCAGGTGCTCCAGTTATTATTGCCTATATCCCTCCATTATTAATGTTGCCTCAGGGAAAAAAAAAACATTTTCTTCCATTTGCAATCATATGATTGCATTAAAAAAATATAGGCTATATTCCACTGGCACATGAAGGACATTTTCATATTTGTTAGTAAGTGAATGTTATTTTGCATATACACACACACACTATATTTATACTTCCATAATTGTAATAAATACATGAATTAAATATAAATTAATGAATATAAAAATAATGCAAATACCACCTGTAATATTTATTTCAATATATCATAAATATTTGTATACTATAATAATTATTTAAAAGTTTTGTTTAAATCTTTTTTATTAAAATGAACATTTATTTGAATTATTATTAATTGCATGATTAAAAATAATACTATATTTAACAAAAATGTTTTTTGACTTAAGGAATGAAGTAGTTTTTTTTTTTTTTTACATAAATTCCATTTAAGTTTTGAATTTCCACATTTTTCATATTTCAACATGGCCCTGTTTTATATCTTTTACTATATTTACATTTTTTTTATTTGTTGTAATGTTTGATTTTAGTATCGAGGTCTACTTTGCATGACAATTCGATTAACTTTTTCTTAACTTAGTGATATATTGCATGTATGAAAGCAATCCACTCCATGCATTGTGTGCTTTTCAATTCTGCTAATGGAAGACCCCCAGGACTGCAACATTTTGAATGTTTGGCTTGGAGAACCACCGAGATAATGAGATTAAAACCCAGATAATGGCCACAGAAATGTTTTCCCGGAGAGACCTTACCTCGCAGTTGCACAATCTCCCTGTCTCCTGATCACAATCTTGCACATCATGTTACTCTAAATGTGAACGAGACGCCTAACAAATTGCTGCCATTGGCTGTTTCGTTAATTAGGTCCAAATAGACAAACTTGGAGGAGATCACATTTAAAACTCAAGCATGCCAGCTGCATCTGTCGACCTCATCAAAGTGAGATAAGAGACGCCCACTTTCCCCACAATGAAAGAGAGAGATTTCTCGTGCCAGAGAGGCTTGTGGCTTCAGGGATCAGGGTAATTAAGCGAGCTAATAGCGTGACTAATTAGGATGATAGTTCATTCTTGCGAGCTCTCTCCACAATGGTGCCATGTCTGTGACGAGGATCGTCTTTTCATGTCAGCTCTGCTTTTGTCTTTGCACTGGATTTGTTGGCGTCTCTTCAGTGGCTTCCAGTTCCAGAAGCTCTCGGCCCGTGATGTGGTCCACTGGGTGTTGAGAGCCCGTCAGTAGGGCTGAAACTACTACTATTCAAATTTTTGATGTGGTTTATGTATTGCACTTTGTTCTGAATGCTTTACATTTGTTCGTCATGTCCCTGCCAACTGATTGACAAATTTGAATGTACTTTCATACTGCATGTCTGCAGCGTTCCCTCTTGTTCCCTATTATCCGGAGCAGAGAGGAGGAGATTGACTCGGGAAGGGTTATTCTGCTACAGTAACTGCTGAAGTGTGACCGAGGACTTTCACAGTCCGACACAAGAGGCCATTATGACACGTCATGTTTCTCTGCTGCTGGCTATCATGCTGACGGCTTCAAAAAATGAAAGAAAAGGAAGGGGGGAAAAGACTTCAATCTTGCCTACCTTCATGTATAAGGAGTCGAATGATTTAGCTCAGTGGGAAGCCTTGCACTTTTGGGATGCAGTGTTCATTAGCCTTCTGCAACTGACCACAGGCTGTGTGACGAGATCTATCTATCTTTCTGTCTTGTTTGTTTGTTTCTTTGAAATTATTTACTTATTTATATTTGTCCACTGAATTTATTTACTTATTTTTATGTATTATAAAAAATAAAAAATAATTATTCACTTTATTTATATTTATTTGCTATTTTATAATATATTTATTATTGATAATTGTTCATTAGTTTTACTTATTTTATTTATCTTTATCCATTTCATTTATTTAATGTTTATTTATTTTATTTATCTATTTCATTTAGGCTATGTACTTATTTTTATTTATTTGCGGTAATTTTATTTACTTAAATGAAGAAAAAAATATATAAATCAGTTATTCATTTTTTATTTAAATTTAGTATTTTATTCTTATTGATCATTGTCCATTACTTTATTTACTTGTATAAACATTTTTAGTCAGTCAATCTGTCATTGAATAAGCTTGAAACTACATTAATACGCTTTTGATTGCTTGGTGCAAGGCCTTATGGGTAACTCTCCCAGTCTCAGTAACAACAGTTTTTTATGTTAACATGGCTGTACTTTTGGAAATTATCCTTCTGATATAATTTCCAAATTCATTAAAAGTGTCAAGTAATGTTTTCTTGTTAATATTGAATATGTAATATTTAGCCTTGTTAATATTAAATATATGTCATATTTAGCCTATCCCTTTATTTTTGTAATTAATGGACAATATTGCTGACACATGCTGTTTATTATTATTATTATTATTTTATTTATTTTTATACCCAATTACAAGGAAAAGAAACCAACAGAAATACCTGGCATCATTGTAGGCTACCTTGATTATGCTATTTTCGAATGTTTTTATGCATTGTAGACTGTGCTAGTCATTATTTCTGTAGCTAATGATCAGTCGGGGATCAGATATCGTCTGCAAATCCAGGCATCAGAGGAAGAGGGAAACTGAGATGTCTGTTCAGCGAGATTCAACACTGGAATGTCCTTTACTGTAGTTGAGTCATGCAGAAGTAAATCACAGACAAAAGAACAAGTGTGATGTATCCTATTATTAGCCGCGTGCCACGGGCGTCTGCTAGTGCTAATGATCGTTGCAGAAGCTGCTTATCACCAGCAATGTGTCTGTGAGCGAGCGTGGGGATCAGCGCTTCATCGATCAGTCACATATACACACTCTCCTCTCATTTGCCAATACGCCACTGATCTGTGTGTGCCTGCAGCCTTTGAAAACCAATAAGCGGGTCAATGGTGGATGAGACGGCCTTCCAGCCATTCACATGATACACCTCATTAGCCATGTTACATCATGCAGGAGCAGTCAGCCGGGTCGCTAACATGAGGGTGGGCCTAACATTAATACAAATGTGTGGGCCTTATTTGACTTTGGATGTCTTGATTATTAAAATGTATAAAAAGTTATTTTAAATTGTAATATTAATGTTTTTACTGTATTTTTGATCAAATAAATGCAGCCTTGGTAAGCATAAGAGACTTCTTTCAAAAACAAAATGTTACTGAACAAACTTTTGAACATTCATATCATCCATATCTTTTGTTTTGCATTGTCATTTGACATTCTTAATAAAAAAAATACAGATGCTGACTGAGTAAATGCAGTCTTAGAAATTCATTGATCAGAAAAATAATATTTGGAGACATGCACATACACTCAGACATCAAACATGGGCACGTCTGTAATGTGCAGAAGACAGCTGAAAACTGCTATAAAGCAAAGACCTCTGAACAGTACATGTACAGGCAGTCAATCTCAGACCTCTCCGAGTGTGTTGAAGAATATTTACTCACCTTCATGCTTTTACAAACCTGTTTGACTTTCCTTTTTCTGCTTTTGAAATAGTCATACTGGTTCTGAATGGCATAAGGGTCAGTAAATATGGTGATTTTCATTTTGAAAGAACAGTTCCTTTAATACTGTATCTTAATTTTTTTCCCATTTGAAATGACCTCAGATCTATTCATAGCCTTGAGCCCAGAAGCTGCAGTATGTCAGGAGCACAAAAAAGGCAGGAGCTGTTCATTCATTCATACTTTTCTTTTATTTATTCATAAATTTTTATTCTTTTATTTATTTAAATGTTTATTATTTATTTATTATTTTATGTATTCTTTTTTATAATTTTTATTTATTCATTCATTTTTGTTGATTTATTTTATTGATTTTTTATATATATATATATATATATATATATATATATATATATATATTTATTATTTTATTTATTCTTTTTTATTTGTTTATTCTTTTTATTCTTTAATGTATTTTTTCTTTTTTAATTCATTTATTTAGAATCTTTCTAATTTATTCTTTATTTATTTATTCTTTTTTTTCTTCTCTTTATTCTTTTTATACATTTATTTATTTTTATTATTATTTTTTATTTATTCTTTTATTGTGATGAATGTTACCAGGTGTGATTTTGCTCATTGTCATTAAGTGACAGGAAGGTGACCCGTCAGTGCACACTGGACGCTGTGAGGTCAGCCTGAACACCGGCCGTCTGCGTAACACAAGCTGTTTCAGGGTCGGTTTCACCTCCTGCATTAAAATGATGCAAATCAGTCTGGGCAGGGCGAAGAGCCTGATCCTGGATCAGTACCCCTGCAATGAGATGAATCTGCGATACGGATCCAGGCCCTCGAGGGAGGCCGTCCTGATAGCTGCATCATTGGCTCAGGGCTCTGCAGATGAGTCATAATGCAGCAAACATCAGCATGGATCTCTGATTCGGTGACGACTCAGTTGAGGCACGAATCAGTCAAATCTCCTTAGGTCCATTTGAATTACATTAGGGATTGCTGACTCGGTGGGATTTGTTTTCAGATCTGCTTCAGTCGGGTAGCCTTAATTTACAAATTAGACCATGATTGGTAATGGGCTACAGCAGGGGTGTCCAATCCTGCTCCTGGAGGGCCACTGTCCTGCAAAGTTTAGCTCCAATCCTTATTAACCACACCTGAACCAGCTAATCAAGTTCTCACTGGGTACACAGGGAACTTCAGGCAGGTGTGTCAAGGCAAGCTGGAGCTAAACTCTGCAGGACAGCGGCACTCCAGGACAGGGTTTGGAGACCGCTGGCCCATCTCACCCAACGGTGCTTCCCATGTGACCACAGTTACAGTTGCTCCAGAGGGTCAAAGTTGAAGTTACAAATGCATATTACTAGTCAAAAGTTTGGAATAATGTTAAACTAAAGTAAGGAATAATGTGCCTTGCTCTGTTCTGTAATGACTCTGTTCTGTGAGACCTTTTCAACGTAATTGCGTATTACCTGACGTCACGAACGCGCATCATAGAACAGGGCAAGGCGAGCATTTGTGCTTATAAAACTTTTAACTTTTTTATTTATTTTTTAAATGAGCGATCGTTTCGCTTGATAAAACCCTTATTCATCGTCTGGTATCGTTTAAAGCCCTTTGAAGCTGCACTGGAACTGTCATTTGGACCTTGAACCGTTTGGTGCCCATTGAAGTCCATTATATCGAGAAAAATCCCGGGAATGTTTTCATCAAAAACCTTAATTTGTTTTCGACTGAAGAAAGAAAGACATGGACATCTTGGATGACATGGGGGTGAGTAAATTATCAGCAAAAGTTTTTTTTTAAAGTGAACTAATCCTTTAATTTGATCAAAAATACAGTAAAAACAGTAATATTGTGAAATATTATTACAATTTAAAATAACTGTTTTTATATCTTAGTATTTATTAAATGTAATTTATTCCTGTGATGGTTGAATTTTTACATATCACGATACTCAACTCAAGATTCGAAATTATTGCGACACTCCAAGACATGGTAAAAGGTTAACAATTTGTTTTACTGTTGATTAAAATGCTAAATTTGGCATTACATTGGGAGGGTGTGAATAAATAGGCTTGGACTTGGTGCTGGTAACCCAATGCACAGGACAATTGTGACACCAGAATAAAAATATTCATGATTCTGAAGCTGAAAACAGAATTATTTTAGATGAATATGCTTGGACTCTTTTACTGACTAGATATATTTAAAATAATGTAGGCCAATTTTTAGTTGATAACATAAGACATTTGGCATTATCAGTGCTCACAAATATTTCCCCATTGCATTATTATACATTATATTCAACATTATGTATCAAGCGTAGCTGGCAGGTCAGTTAGTCAAGCTCGCATCAGCTGACTCTCAGCTGATCCATGTCTACCTATAGGAATACCACGCTTATCACTGTATACATGTATAAGCTCCTTCAGTATTATCAGCAGCTATCACGTTTCTCAGGAGCGAATTACCCTCCTCCCTCCCCAGCTCCTCCTCTCGCCCGGTCAGGATTTGGCATTCTGATTCCCCTTGCATCAGAATAAATTTTTGAATTATTTTGTACTTTAAAATCTTGAATTAATGATATCTGTATTCATGTTGGTTCTGTTCTGTGTACCCTAAGGGGGGTTATTGCCCTTATCCATGCTAGGCTGCATGGATGTGCAGGGAGTTCTCGCCCAGAACGGAACCATACCGCCAATCCAAACTGTATGCTAATTGTCAACCGTATTTGACGATAGTGGTCCTGACAGGAAGTAGTTTAATGTAGTGCTGACACTAAAACTCTGTAAACTTGCATTTTTTCCTCACACAGTCATTTTTATTTTGGGTGAACTATACACAATGCATATTGACACTATCCACGATATTGTTGCATTTTTGTATTGTGATATATTGTGACACAATATGTTGTTACACCCCTATTAAAATGGAAAACAGTTATTTTAAATCATAATAATATTTCACAATATTACTATATTTGATCAAATAAATGCAGCCTTGGTGAGCAAGAGACTTCTTTCAAAAAGATTTAATAAAATGTGCACATCTTTCCATTGACGATTTCTTGAGCATCTTTTTCTCTTTGTCCCAGTATCGATTTTTAATCCAACACTCTGAGGCGAGAACAGTTGTAAAAGCAGGCGTCAAAGCATCATTGTTTTTATGTGTAAATTGCATTATTAAAAATGCATGAAAGAGAGCAGATATCAGGAAATCTGCCTGTCCGTCCTGCGGGATTCACCCTTTGAGGGCTGTCCCGTCAGGCAAATGCCCATTTCCTGCATGTCTCCCTGATGGCATCATTTCAATCTCACACCAGAGAGGTAAGAGAGGTGTGAAGGCCACAGCGTCCCCTCAAACCAGACACTTCACAATTATACCACCTGCACATGTGTGACAGGCTCACCGCTGTCTCTTCAGCTCAGCACTATGACCCTGCAACACTCTAAATCCTAAATAATTGATTCAGCCGCTCTTCTGTCCTTGTGGAGACAATAAGACGATACAAAGGACTAATTTCAATGTGCTCGCAAGACATTTTAAATCTGTATATAGTAGATAGAGGAATCTGAGATGGGGACCAAAAGCACAAACAGAAGTAAGATAAGGACATTTAATTTTTAAAGCGGTCCTATAATGCCCTTTTCACAAGATGTAAAATAAGTCTCTGATGTCCTCAGAGTGTGTATGTGAAGTTTTAGATCAAAGTATATGTTTCATAGCATATTAAAATTGTCACTTTTTGAGGGTGAGCAAAAACTGGCCGTTTGTGTGTGTGTCCCTTTAAATGCAAATGAGCTGCTGCTCCCGGCACAGAGGGCGGAGCTTCAAGAGCTGGTGTGTGTGTGTCTGTGTGTGTGTGTTAGCAGCTCCAATTAGAGGTCTTCACGGGTCCACTTGGATCCGAAAACCCGAGGTCCGACCCGAGACCCGAGCGGGTTCGGTATTAGTGGTCTCGGGTAATTTAAAATAAATATGCCTTTTTCCAAATGGACCCGAGAAGACCCGAATTCTTTTAAACTATCTTGGGCATTTAAGAAAATTGCAGTATTTAAAACAACTCTATGACACCGTTCTCTCACTTTTTCTAAGTGAGAGAGCGAATCCGCGCTTCTACGTGCAAATGGGCTATAAGCATAATCACGGTTGCCTCCGCATTAATTTACTCAGTTGCTCGCTCCACATAAACCGCAAAACCCTTTGCCAAGAAGAACTAGTGCGCCATCATGTGGATGGATGTTTGACTAAATGCAAGTATATGAATTGTCGTTTGGCCAGGCCTGTCAATCAATTTTAAAAATACGCGACACTGCCAGAAAAGCATGGAGGCGATAACAGAAATTGCGAAAAATGTCAGGGAAAACGAATGGTGGTTCTAATCATCGTATGGTCCGGTAAATAACATTATGCCATATTTTATAGGACGTAATGAGTTACAGTGATGTGTGATTGACATTTTAGCACTTCAGCACGCTTACACTTGCGCGTCTATGTTAAAGGGATACTCCACTTTTTTTGGAAATACGCTCATTTTACAACTCCCCCAGAGTTAAACTGTTTAGTTTTACCGTTTTTGAATCCATTCAGCCGATCTCCGGTTCTGGCGGTACCACTTTTAGCATAGCTTAGCATACATCATTGAAGTGGACCATTAGCATTTCTCAAAAATAAATGACCAAAGTGTTTCGATATTTTTCCTATTTAAAACTTGACTCTTCTGTAGTTACACCGTGCACTAAGACCGACGGAAAATGTAAAGTTGCGATTTTCTAGGCTGATATGGCTAGGAACTATACTCTCATTCCTGCGTAATAATCAAGAAACTTTACTGCCGTACCATGAGTGCAGTAGGCGCAGGCACTTAGTCCTGGTCACGTTGGAAGTTACCGAGCTGGGGACTATTTTCAGGCGCTGCGTCATATCATTACGCCTGCTGCTCTCATGGTACGGCAGTGAAGTTTCTTGATTATTACGCAGGAATGAGAGTATAGTTCCTAGCCATATCAGCCTAGAAAATCGCAACTTTACATTTTCCGTCGGTCTTAGTGCACGGTGTAACTACAGAAGAGTCAAGTTTTAAATAGGAAAAATATCGAAACACTTTGGTCATTTATTTTTGAGAAATGCTAATGGTCTTGTCAACTCCAATGATGTATGCTAAGCTATGCTAAAAGTGGTACCGCCAGAACCGGAGATCGGCTGGATGGATTCAAAAACGGTAAAACTCAACAGTTTAACTCTGGGGGAGTTGTAAAATGAGCCTATTTCCAAAAAAAGTGGAGTATCCCTTTAAGTGCATTCTTGAGAAACGCAGGGCTGCAGGCTGTGCACAATGTAAATGCCGTTTACGTTCGGGTCCAGTCGGGTTCTAGAGGAAATGGCGTCGGGTCGGACTCGGGTCTAATTTTAATCGGGTCTGTCTCGGGTCGGGTTTTTCTTTAAAAAAAATAATTTATGCACGTCGGGTTCGGGTAAGTAGTGATTTGGGTCGATTCGGGTCGGGTACAGTTTTTAGGACCCGAGAAGACCTCTAGCTCCAATTACCTCACACAGACACTGCACGGGAAATTTCCAAAACGTTTAGCCTTCTATGTTCAAACCGGAGTCGGACAAAGATGGAGAGACTCAAGAAGAAGTGACAACATGTAGAAGCTGATGGAGTTAACTATCTTCTAGTCATTGATTAGCATATTCTGTCATGCTAATCTAAAAATTTCGTTCCCGGGGGCCAGGTTTATGTCAATTTTAGGCTTAGTGATGTCACTAAATGTGAAGAAGCTCGTAATCCCTACCAGCCATTTGTTGTAGTCCTTAAAAAGGGATTTCTGTAAAAGAAAATATCTCCCTTTGCTTTGAACTTTGAGCATTGTAACTATGCAGATGTTGTTTATGCTGCAACAACAACATTACACACTAACTAAAGTTAAAAAAGTGAAATCATAATCCACCCCTTTATTTTAATGACGGTAAGGCTTTTTTTCCATACAAGCTCTCTCCTTTCTTTTTCTTTGTGTCACTGCCCTTTCTTTTTCCCATCTGCCCTTCACCATGTCGTCTTCTCACGCTGAGTCTACATGTGCTTCACGAGCCACCAAAATAGCTTTCCTTCACATGGCGTGAGGGTTTGAAACCCTCTGCTCGTGTCCATGCTCATCTGCTGGCAACCTTGCTTACATAACTCTCCCTCTGTTCCCAAGACAATGGGAAAGAGCACAAACAACGGGGGTAAACAAACGCGTGTCCTACTTTGAAAGAGCAGAACGGCAGTGTGAACGCACCTCGCTCTTGTCCGCTCATCTCTCTGGCCCTGCATCCTAATTTGCATATTCATCTGAAATAATGTGCAAGACTACAATCAGTGCATCCCAGCTGAGGGATGTTGAATGTGCCAAGCAGGAAGGTGCATTTAGTTCCAATGGGTTCTCGAAATTTGCATCCGTGGATACTTCCAGAACAGAAGAGAGGAGTTTAACTTTTTTTTGTTTGTTATTAACATTTTCCTTCACAAAATGTGGTGTATACAATACATGCTTAGCTAGGGCCTGTAGTGCTTTGGGTTGTTGCATTTTTCTTTTTCGTAGCAGAAGGTTCATGCATGCTTTCCCTGTCAGCAGACAGATGACATCAGGGGCCAGTAATGTTTGGAGAACCTGGGCCGGAGGGCCCTGTATTTACAGACACTGATGTCTCAGACTATGGAATGTTGTGTAAACACTGGGAAAGAAACTGGTGGATCCTTTAAACCTGAGGGTTAAGACTGTCCTCAGACTGCCAACACTTCATCTCTGAGCTTGTCTGAGCTTGAAAATATGCAAAGCAATGCATTTTTGTCTTGTTCTGTTCTTTTAGAAATCCAAAAACTTCAAAAGTACAAAATCAGATTTATTTGACAGGAATCCAAGTGCATAATTCTTGCCGTGTGGATTATAGATTTTTGCTAAATCCTTTCAAACGTCCAAAAAAAAAAAAAAAAAAAGCCCACAGACCAGATAACCATATGCAGCGTTTGGAAACTTTAAGATTTATTTGGTCAAAAATACAAGTACTGTTTTAAAATGTAATATATTTTTCAGAAATCATTCTAATCTGCTGATTTGCTGCTCAAGACACATTCAATATTATTATCAATGTTGAAAACAGGTTGCTTAATATTTTTCTCTCTTTTTTGTGGAAACGATGATACGCTGCCATTCAACGGTTTAGGGTAAGTTATTTATATATATATATATATATATATAATGAGCACCAATAATAATTGAGCACAAAATCAGCATTTTATATGATTTCTGAAGGATCTTGTGACTGATGCCTGGAGTAATGATGCTGAAAATCCAGCTTTACCATCACAGGAATAAATTACGTTTTAAATTATGTTAAAACAGAAAACACCTAATTTTAAAGTGTACTAATATTTCACAATATTATTGTTTTACTGTATTTTTGATGGAATAAATACAGCCTTGGTGAGTATAAGAGACTTCTTTCAAAAACATTTAAAAATCGTAATGTTTCAATCTTTTGATCGGCACTGTATATATATGTATAGATAGATTATCATGCTTGTGGGCATGTGAACACTTTTTTTTTTTTTTTGGACGTTTGAAATTATTTGGCAAAGACGCAGTAAAAAAAAATATATATATATATATATATGCGTCTTGCGAATATATAATTTTGGAGAGAATCTGTGGAATTATTTTACTTTTTTCCCCTCCTTTAATTTTTTAAATAACAGTACAAAAATGTATTCAGCGTAAAGAGGTTTTTGAGCCACAGATCTAGAAAACTAGAACTAGATCTAGAACTAGAAAACACATTAGTTAGGGACATTATATTGGGGAATATTGTCTATTAGTTTAAAAGAGCTTTTTGAACAATATTGTTGATTTGTGAGCTTTCTGCATGCGTAGCAGAAATATGTTGTGTGGAGTTCTAAGTCTGCATAATAATGGGCAACATAGAATAATAGTTGGCTTTAAAAAGTAGCAAACCTGGCTATTTTACCATTACACACTTGTCTGGGGGTCGAAACAAGAGATTTAAATGAACCCCCAGTTTTCCCAAAGACAAGGATTTAAAGTGATAGCATCCAGAGGAACAGTACTGACAGTGTTTTAGCTCCATTTTCGTAAAAGCACAAGCAAGTTTTATGTTGTTTGGTTTTCTCGTTTGACTCTAAAGTCTGCGTTTGTTGACAGAACATTGACCCGCAGAGTATCCTGTTTTCGGCATTTTTCACTGTCAGCCTTGACCTGAAACCAGCGAATATTTTGAGTCTTTTCTCCACCCCACTCGGCTTGTAAAACTGACAGCAAAAAATCTCACATAAAAATGCCTTTAAGTTTGAAATGGTTTAAGACTGAGAAATCAATGTGCTTACAGCATGAATGCGCACACTGATTGTTAAAAACCTTTGAAAAAAGTAGACTTTTTTGGGAAATTTTTGCCATAAGAAGTAATTCCACAGGCCTGTCTCATCATAAACAATAACATGAGAGACACAAACTAAACATCCTTCAGAAAGTCGGCTCAAAGCTTAATCCGTGACCTCTGCCTCCTCCCCAGGGGTGTCTGTGCAATTCTTTGTGTGTGTGTGAAAGCCACACACCACTAAGCTGCATGCCGTGTTCAGGCCTTTAAAAGCAGGCCAACACAGGGTACTGTCGATCGCATCACTGGGGAAATTAGCGGCTGGTGTCGTCCGCTTATTCTGTCACAGACGTATTGGAGCTAATGGAACATATTGATCTCGTGTGTCCGCTTTAATTAAATGTGAATGGGTGATGAGCTAGTGGTATCCATGCCGGCTCGAACCACAGAGAGGGTGAATTCAATGAAGAGTCTGAATGCTGCTTTGTGCCTGTTTTATCTCGAGCTCTCATACTGTACGCCGTACGCGTAAATGAGCTGGGCCGCTGCCAGTGCTTCTAGGATATGAGTGGGTGGCTATAATTATAACTGATAGCTATTATATGATTAAAGTTGTCTTATGAAAGGGAAAGTCTTGCAACATGCTGTGACTATCTTGTTCCCTCTTATTTTATAATGCCCAAGAGTGAAAAAATACTCACACTAACTTGACAATACATTTTGTGTTACTATTGAGTTAGAACGGGCTATACATTTAAAAAGTCACAATATTTTGCATTCTTTTTGCTGGCATCATTAAATAAGTTTGTAATTTTAATTGGAAAATAATATTGCTGAAAGGTTGTAATTTCACTGTTTAATAGTGTAGTCACGTGCAGTCTCTTGTAAGCTACGTGTGCGAGCACGAGCAATAAGTCACTGACTGCAGCACAGTTCACTTAACGGCCACAGGTGTCGCTAATAACAAAGGTTTCTGAATTCTTCATACACTCACCTAAAGGATTATTAGGAACACCCGTTCAATTTCTCATTAATGCAATTATCTAATCAACCAATCACATGGCAGTTGCTTCAATGCATTTAGGGGTGTGGTCCTGGTCAAGACAATCTCCTGAACTCCAAACTGAATGTCAGAATGGGAAAGAAAGGTGATTTACGCAATTTTGAGCGTGGCATGGTTGTTGGTGCCAGACGGGCCGGTCTGAGTATTTCACAATCTGCTCAGTTGCTGGGATTTTCACGCACAAATATTTCTAGGGTTTACAAAGAATGGTGTGAAAAGGGAAAAACATCCAGTATGCGGCAGTCCTGTGGGCGAAAATGCCTTGTTGATGCTAGTGGTCAGAGGAGAATGGGCCTACTGATTCAAGCTGATAGAAGAGCAACTTTGACTGAAATAACCACTCGTTACAACCGAGGTATGCAGCAAAGCATTTGTGAAGCCACAACACGCACAACCTTGAGGCGGATGGGCTACAACAGCAGAAGACCCCACCGGGTACCACTTATCTCCACTACAAATTGGAAAAAAAGGCTACAATTTGCAAGAGCTCACCAAAATTGGACAGTTGAAGACTGGAAAAATGTTGCCTGGTCTGATGAGTCTCGATTTCTGTTGAGACATTCAGATGGTAGAGTCAGAATTTGGCGTAAACAGAATGAGAACATGGATCCATCATGCATTGTTACCACTGTGCAGGCTGGTGGTGGTGGTGTAATGGTGTGGGGGATGTTTTCTTGGCACACTTTAGGCCCCTTAGTGCCAATTGGGCATTGTTTAAATGCCACGGCCTACCTGCGCATTGTTTCTGACCATGTCCATCCCTTTATGGCCACCATGTACCCGTCCTCTGATGGCTACTTCCAGCAGGATAATGCACCATGTCACAAAGCTCGAATCATTTCAAATTGGTTTCTTGAACATGACAATGAGTTCACTGTACTAAAATGGCCCCCACAGTCACCAGATCTCAACCCAATAGAGCATTTTGGGATGTGGTGGAACGGGAGCTTCGTGCCCTGGATGTGCATCCCACAAATCTCCATCAACTGCAAGATGCTGTCCTATCAATATGGGCCAACATTTCTAAAGAATGCTTTCAGCACCTTGTTGAATCAATGCCACGTAGAATTAAGGCAGTTCTGAAGGCGAAAGGGGGTCAAACACAGTATTATTATGGTGTTCCTAATAATCCTTAAGGTGAGTGTATATCCCCTTTACTTTGAAAGTGGGAATGAGATCTTAATCACAATGATCTTTCTGGAAAATACTGAAAAATAAGATTTATCAGATTTGTTCATTTAAACAAATACTTTTAACCATATTACCACAAATTGCTTAGACCCAACAATATTCAAGAGAATTAGCATGACCAAGGTCGAAATGTGCCTTAATTTCCCCTAAATGTTTTTCTAAATGCCTCTTTAATTCAATGGTTTTGTGGGGTGGCAGTCAGCAATTGACCATTCAAAACAAACTGTGGTCGGTGCAAACCTATAGTCTGGGTCTTGTTTTCTTTCTTTCTTTAATTAATGTTTTTTTAGGGGTGAGGAAATGTCACATAACCTGATGTCCATGTTAAGATCTGCCTACTGAAAATGTATACAAAGGAGTATAATCCTTTATTCTTGTCTCAACAGATGTATAAATAAATGATGCAATGATGTAAATGATAAAAGCAATGATGAAATCTAGAGCTACTGCTGTTGTATTGCAAATGTTTTGTTAAATTTGCAAATATTAAAGAGAATATTTCTCATTCCAAGAAGAGGATGTTTTTTTTTTTTTTTGCAAAACGTGCCCAGTGTGAAAACCACTCAAGGCTTCTGAAGTTAGTGAGACTTGTGCTGAAGTGTTTCAGGGAGTTTTCAAACGGGCAGGAGAGACCTGTTAAAATATACATGAGCGAAATGCTTTACAGCCTCAATTATGCACAAGTTCAGAGAGAACCGAGGCAAAAACACATTTCTGCATTTCAATTAGCAAACTGTCTCTGCATGAGTTTGCCAATGCTGATCTGCCAAACAACTGCATTCAAAGACCAAACATCTTAAACACACAAGGGGAGGCTGAACTTGCAAATGTGTTTCAAATTCATGTTCATTATAGTGTACATGTGATTTTAGACTGCAAATGCTGCTAAAGTTCACTTGAATTCTCTATTCATCAAAGAATCCTGAAACAAATTGTCACCTTTTCCCCAAAAAATATTAACATTGTTAATATTAACAACCGGTTTTAACATTGATAATAATAAAAAAATGTTTCTTGAGCACCAAATCAGTATTAGAATGATTTCTAAAGGATCATGTGAAACTGAAGACTTGAGTAAAGGCTGGAAATTCAGCATTCATTACATTTTAAAATATAGTTAAAAAGAAAACATTTTCTTTAAAGTCTGCATTAAACAGGAGTTGCAATCGTTTTTTCTTCACTATTGTGAGCTATGAACGAGTGAAACAACTTCTTGAACAAGAAAAAATGTCCGGGAATTGATTGGATGGCTGTGGTTTGCTATTGGTGTGATTTTATGTGAGTGACAGGCAGAGGTGGACAGTAACAAAGTACATTTACTTGAGTACTTAAGTACACTTTTTGAGTACTTTACTTGAGTATTATTTTTTTCTGGAAACTTTTTACTTTAACTTCACTATACATTTGAAAGACAAATATTGTATACTTTTTACTCCACAAAATTTCTGTCAAGGTCCTTGAGTTTTGGTTGCAGACGTTGGATTTAGGTTGGAAATGAAAGTCGGGTTGACGTCAGAAAATGATATAGTGCTTATCTATAAGCACCATTTGAGGGAACAGCCATTTAGGTGTCCGAAACAATTGAGGACGTTATAGAGTGCACTTATTCAATCTCACATTCAATCCCACTACTGGAAATAAATTTGATATTGATATGAGGGTATAAGGGCGATTTCTGACACAACCAATATCTGATTAATGGTAATAGGCTATTATTACTTTTACCTTGTAGGATGTTACAACGGGGTCCCTTTATCATTGGAGAAGAGGGAGGGGGAAGGCATTTTGATTAAACATTATGAGGGCACATGAGTTTTTAAAAGAATGAAGTGCTTGAATAAACACTGCAAAAGTACTGCAGTATTCCATAAAAACAAGGATTATCCATTTTAATTTTATGGTGACTTTAAATTGTAATAATTAGGGCTGTCAAATGATTAATCGTGATTAATCACATCCAAAATAAAAGTTTTTTTTACATAATATATGTGGGTGCACTGTGTATAATTATTTTATATATATAAATACACACACATGCTTGTATATATTTAAGAAATATTTTCATGTATATACTGTATAGATTTATATATAATTTATATTATATATAAATATTTTATATATAAATAATATTTTTTTCTTAAATATACATGCATGTGTGTGTATTTATATATATACACAAAATAATTATACACAGTGCACCCACATATATTATGTAAAAAAAACTTTTATTTTGGATGTGATTAATCGTGATTAATCATTTGACAGCCCTAGTAATAATATTTCATTACTATTTACTACTAGTTTATATTATAGTTTGGATTAAACGCAACCTTGGTGAGCATAGGCCTACTATATATATATATATATATGTTTATGATGCAAAATAATGTGTGCAATAGGGAGTGAATATGACCTGGATATGTATTTCGGAAGGTTTACCCAAGGACTGGGTTATTAAAATGTTTATGTTTAGCATATTCTTGAACCTTGTGGAGGTCTTCTTCTTTGGTGTCAGTAGCAGGCTATGGCTGTTATTTGAGCCCATCCTCAGGGCTAGCAGGTGGCCTGAAAGGCTTAATGATTGGCAGGAGGGACTGTGCTCAACATTCTTGCCTAGCAGAGGATTTACCTTCCAGGGTGCTTCGTCTGCCTATCTTCCTCACCCCCTCCCAGAATCCACTGGGCTGTCAGCCACCGTACCAGATTAGAAGCTTGAAAAGAAATTGCAGAGTCTAGTCTTTATCTCCTATCTAAGAGGACACAACTATTTAGATGTTGAATACATCACAAATGTTCCATTGCCCGCACTGCACATGAAGTGTTAGTTCTCAAAATTGAAATATTCACACAGCTCCGTCTCACTCCAAACCGACTAGTAAACATTCTTGATGCAGTGCACCAGTGTATCGGTCAGTCAGCGTCAGATGTGCTAATAGCTTCTCACAGGCTCAAGAGTAAACTTGAACTCCATAAAAACTTTGCAAACAGAGGAGCCTCAAGGAATCTTTTTGAAATGCCAGCCTCCGTTTCCAGACGACTGCACAATTTCCTGGACTCAGCGCCCTCTCCTATTAAAGCGGATGTTTAAAAAACAGCCACAATAAAGATAGTAAGCTTCATTTACACTATTCATGTAAATGTTGAGACCTATTACACCCAAACAAATGGGTCAACATTATTATAAATTGCATTGCTTTTTACATAGATATTTTAGAGATCGACTACGTTGGTTTGCAAAAAACAAAAACAAAAAACGGCTACACATTTGTTCGTGTGCTTTCTAATATGCTCAATAAAGTGTTACTGTTGACCAGCATCCATGAATTCCTTTGTTAATAAGAAACTAAATTCTAACTAAAGATATTTCTAATTGAATATTAATGTTGGTATAGATTTTTGTTAATATAACATTTTATTTTTACTAAATATTCTTTTGTGCACCCAACAACAAAGCACCTTACAAAATGTACATTCTATCTGTAGGAGCAGAAAAGCAATGAATAAAACTTCTAATTCGAGAATAATTTCAAAAAAAGGTCCCTGCGGATTTAGCTTAGGCATTTTAAGATTTAGCTGAAAACGTAATGCTTGTTCCGGTTCCGTCGAAAAACCTTGGATGTTTCGTGGAGGAGTTTTCAGAAAGGAATCCAGGCGCTTTTTTAAACCTCCAGGGTGCTTATGAAACCAGTCTGCAAGCATCAAAAAATCATTTATTCAAACCCTTCAACAGACTGAATGAGCAACAAACACATCTACCGGTATTAGGCACCAGGAATTCAGTTCACAAGGACGCCAGTGGGATCTGCTGCATAATCCCAGAAAGTCCCCTTCAAATGGAAATGTTTAGCAGTGAGCCGTTTACTACTGAAGACAAACTCCCCCTGAAACAAAATTCAAATTCATATCCCTTTTCAAGACATTTAAGACTGTAAGTGAGCAAAAACCCAACCTTCAACTTCAAAATCGTGGTTGATCTTAAAAGGATTTTTCTCTAGATTCAATATAAATTAAACTCTAATCACAAACAATCATTTAGACTCTTCCTTCTTTTCTTTAAAAACAAGTAAAAATAAAGGTTACGGTGAGGCATTTAAAACGTAAATGAATAGGTCAATTTTTGGAGGATGTAGAAGCAGATATGGGAAGCTTATGCAAAGCATATACCGTATATACCCGAATATAAGACGACCCTGAATATAAGACAACCCCCCCATTTTCCAGACTTATTTTTTGGGGAAAAAATCTGGTTTTCAACAGAAAATATTTTTAAGAGCAAATTTCCGAGGCGTTGTTCCAAATGCCTCGCATCACCCGAATATAAGACGACCCTGAATATAAGACGACCCTGAATATAAGACGACCCCCCATTTTTCAGCCTATTTTTAGGACAAAAACCTCGTCTTAAATTCGGGTATATACGGTATATATATTAAAATGCTGACAGAGCTTAACTTGTATTGGACCCAGAATGTTCTTTTAAACATAATCCAGCGTTCAAATCCAGGAAAACTGTAACAAACACCAAAGCCCTCATCATCCATCATATAGTCTCATGTGCAATTTTTTTTCTTTACTCTTTTGTTTTTGTCACAAACACATAAATTAAACGCATTTATCAAATGTTTAAACCTTCAAGAAATCTTAAAACGAGAGAAAGTCCTTGATAATACATTGTGCTGTAGAATCTATACAAGTACCAGTTTAAAACTCATTTCACAGATACTTAAATAAAAGTCCCGCAGGAATTGTACCTCCTGCTCGAGTAAACTTGCAGTTTCCCATGGGGATGTTCTGCATATCTGTAGATGCTTCAGATGTTTCGTTTAACGCAGTGTCCGTAAGGCGTTTTGGAAGCAACATGAACATGCTGTACTGCCATTGAAAGTGAAGAAGTAAAGTTTCACGAAGGAAAATCATGCTTTAGTTGTCGTTTGTCATAGTTCACTGGAATGTTCTTGACCTTGTTGGATTGCAAAAGAGTCTCCAAAGAGCAGATATTGGTGCAAGAGTGTAGTGTGTCTTTGTGCCTTTGTTTGGCAATGAACAAGCATGGCATGAGTTAGCATTGTGCTGTAGGGAAAAGGCCTTTGTGGCCTCTCTTCTGGAGATTTTTTCAGCTCTTCTCTGTGGCTCCTCTCAGCAGTGGATAGACGGTTTGTTTTCGAGAGTGGCCGTGACCGACCGCAGCCACACCACACCCACCGAGCAGAGCTTTAGGCCAGCCAATGACAATCCAGCTCTCCTGCTGTCCATTCAGTGTAGCTAGAAGACCATGACACCTGCAATGAGAGACGGCACAGCATGAAACCAGATTTCCTCACAACTCCAAGCCAATCTCTGTAATTTGAACCTAGTCATTGCACTCAAACTTGATGCAATCGTAAGAGGCTATTTAAATGGACTGGGAGAAAAGAAAGGGAAGACAGGAAAGCACATTTCTTGTGATTCTCAACCAAAGTATTGAGCTTAGTCAATCTTTGCAAAAAGTTTGGAATGGAAACAAAAGTGTAGTTGCTTTTTTCCCTCACGAATAAACAAACCTGTTTTTTTGCAGTCATTCAGACACAAAGTGAAGAATGTAGTCTGATTCACAAATGACTGGATTCTTTTTAAACAAACAGCATAACCAGTGTAGACTAATTCTTGAAACGACTCCTATGAACTGGGTTTTCTAATGAGTAGAGTTATAAGTTTGACCCAGTATGAAACTGTCCTGTATAACAACATTGGCCGAGAGAATTTCTTTTACAAGTATGAAAAAGACACAACTAAAATAAATTTAAAAGAATCAATTGTAATCAAATCAAGATCTTGTGAACCAGAATCAAATCTGTATCGATACCATGTATTGATATACCATACGAGAAACGTAGCTTACATTATCTGCTGTTGCAACGGAAAAAGGTTGTACATGTACTTAGTTGGTACCAAAAACTAAAGAGTTTAAAATCGAACAAGCACACAGAAAAGAGGAAATGAGACTCAAAACCTGAATCTAAAACACTTTGAAATTATTTTGAAAAAGTAACGGGATCAATCACGGTCATCAATGAACCTTGCCTGTTGTTGTGTCCGTGGAGAACATGTGGGATTTGCAGTCTCGTAGCACTTTAAATGAGTCTACGCTTACAGAAGATTTAAAATCAATCGCTTACATCAGCTTCACATCCCACCAGTGCAGCTCGCCCAACAGGGGTGTCTGACGGCCTCTAATTCAATTCTCATCACCTCTAATACATTCCAATTTAAAGCTAATGCCTCCCCTAGAGGGTGTAAGCGGTTAAGCCACAACAATGAAATTATTTCAGAGCCTGCATTGACAATGCCATTGACATATCCATCAAAAAGGACTCCTGCTCTTTATGAACCAAAAACAAAGTCAATAATTTGCAGATCCCAGGTGTGGGTTTCGCCTTAAATGTGTCCATCTGCTTTATGATTCATTAGTGTGAGACTCTGATCTGGCATAATAGCTGCCACATGCACTTAAAGGGAATGCTGTTGTGTTGACACTCAAATACTTTTCAGATGTAGAGGATAAAAATGCTGTGGGTAGAAATGAGGTGGATTTTTGCCTTAGGTGAAAAGCTCAAGGTAAATCCCTGTGGGCAGGTGAATGGAGTGTATAATTGTATCTTGAGAAATACTATACTGGTCTACAAAGCCCTAATTAAAAAACACAAAAATAATAAATAAAATTAACGACCCATTCGGAATTCAACCCTATCATTTTATTTTTTTCCCCATTTAACTTTTACACACAATTTCAAACAAGTTGGTAAAAGACTAGAATAAGTCTTTTCAAACAACTAATGTTTTGTTGATCAAACCTAAAGAACAAATGGCAATAGTGGTGTAGGTATGACGTCAGAACCCGGAAGTCTAATTTGCCGCTGGTTCCTTTGAGATTTTCCTATGGGATTTTTCAATTTAGGAGTAAAATAAAGCCTGTGGTAAACAAAACTTGGCTAAACTTTGACGTTTTGTCAAAAAGTATAGTCAAGTTTAGCCTGGTAACACCAGACTCTGCTACTTCACTTTGCTTCGTAGACAGAGTCTGGAATGGCATCATAGAGAAGTGTTTTCTCTCTCGCTAGGGGGCGCTTGTCTGAAGTTTAAAATCATTGGTTACCCGTAAGCCAATTATATACGTTTATATATGACGTATGTTATGTGCCAACACAGCCGCATCGAACCACAGACATCATGCATCGAACTCAAATCTATGATCGAACTTCCACTGTAAACCTGCTGTAAACACTTGATGATGCGAGCGAAATACCGGAGTAAACATGGCTGTAAACGACTTTTGCAGATTATGCGAAGTTAATCTACGCATCCACGGTACAATCAGGGCCTCTAAACTGATATTTGACCGTAGAGAGAAACAAAAAAATATTTGCAGCCAACTGTCAAAGTTAGGATTAGTTCTGTTAAACACAGCTCTTTGTTCATCTCGAGTCTGTCGGAAATGCTGCAACTTAATTGCAAGATTACAACATGCCATGGCAATATTTAAGACCTGGAAAAGAAAGGAGACACTGACCTGTCAAAAGGCTCCCCAGTTTCTCGCTGACGATCGGTAATAGTTGATAAATTAAACTTTTCCCAAAAGGAGTAGGGCCACAACATCACCTCCATTCAAAATGTTTAATACACACTCTTCTTGTCCGGGCTTCAGTTTGCTAATGCCGGTAATATTCTCCACAACTGAGCGAATTGCATCCGCGTCTCCATATCCGCGGTCGTTTTCGATTTCCCTGACCTAATCTTAAACTCGGCGCTTAGCGACTACGTCACGGCTTTCAGCCCGCCCTCTGTTCGTTGATTGGCCCGGCTGTTTTCAGGCCGGAGGAAAACGGATAGATAGGCCGCTGTCTCAGACTGAGTACAGAAGCGAAATGAAATTGAGCGGAAGTACAAAGTCTGACGTAGTCAGGCTAAGTCAAGTTATGTTTACGACAGAAAACCCCATAGGAAAGTCTTAAAAGAACCAGCGGCGAAATGGTCTTCCGAGTTCTGACGTCATACCTGCACCACTCTATTGCCACATGTTGCTATGCTATATGCAACTGTTTTTTTAAAAGTATTTTATTTATATATAAATATGCACATTTAAATATATATATGCACTCTTCAACACAAGGGCAACCACAAAACTACCAACATAAGCCCTTCCCTTTACTCATAAATGCAATAAAAAGGGTTCATTTCAACATTTACTCTCCTGATCGAGTCCCATCCCGCAAACCAGAACAATGCAGTCTCAATTGCCAGAAAAAAACTGCCACTTCGGTGTAGATCAGTAAAACATGTTGCAAACACTATAGGCTTATACTTATTAAAAACCAGACTTTGTTGTCTAGATGGGTTAAAGTGGACATGGCATTACTCCCTAATACGGTGATGGTAAAGGATAAATATTGGTATAAAGACTGGATTACAGTGAGCAGTGCCATTCCAGGAAACTGAGAGCATCTGCCTCTCGAGCGTGCAAATCCACAGCTAGTTTAAACAGGGCACCATGACCAGGCAAAGCTTATCCAGCCTTCACCAGACTGTGTCAGTGCTAGGTGGGTCAGAGAAGGTGATGTGCATGGGAAATCTGGGCTTTTGCTACCTGTATCGGCCTGTTTCCACCAGTTGGGAGAACAGTGTACACTGCCAAAACATCGTGTTTCCTGCTTTAGTAACATGCATGCCACAAAGAGAGATTAGATTAAAACAACCCAATCCGATTTATGGGCTCTGTAACAGGAAAACAATTAGCTGGTTTAGTTTTTCTAAAGCCCCCTCCTTTAGTGGATGGGATGGGAGGTTGTGGTGGTTGGCAAGAGGTCAGAACTGTTACAACTGGCAAATTACCTGGATTAGTTGAACACAATGCTGCCAATGAAACTGCACTGTTGGCAGAAACAGCAGTAACTAAGTCTTATTGAGGACATATGGGATGTGCTATAGGGGTGTCAAAAGAGATGACATTACAGGCCAATGCCTGAATATTCCCTATTATATTTACCTGGAGCTTCTGGTCATAATTCACGTCCTGTAAAGTAATCAACAAGTTTGATGCTACTTTTTAAAAGCATAAATAGCTCATGCTTTGGAAACAACAATGACATTTGAAAACTATGATGTTGCTTGGGCAATTTCTGACCATTTATCCAGTGGTCATTCTGAGGAAAAAACAAAACTGTGCCAGCATTTTCCTTCTGAAATTACACAAACAAATGCTAGTTGATTCCATCAAACACAGCTTAGGGAGATTCCCGAACAGAAGTGGTTTGAGAAAGTCCACTGTCAAGTTGTAGTGCAGAGGAAGGCCTTTGTTCAGGTAAAGTGTTGGGGGTGGGGTAACTGGCCTAAAATTACCTGAAAGTATGTTCACATGCATAGTCACAGCAGATTTTGTCAGTTTAAGTATCCATTACATAATGCATACAATTTAAAAAATAAAATAACTCATGCTTTTTAAGCCTGTATGACTTTTTTTCTGTGGAATATAAAAGATAATACAATTTGTTTGTTTTGTATTGTTGTTTTTTTGCCTACACAATGGAAGTCAGTGGGGTCCAATCTTCATTGAGTTTTATTGTATAGCCAAAAACATTTTATTTTAAAAATATCTTCTGTGTTCTGCAGAAGAAAGTTAGGAACAACATCAACGCGAGTAAATTATTTAAATTTTTGGGTGAACTATACCTGGAAATTTTTTTGCAGTTTATAAACTATACTATTCAGAAAAAAGATGTATATAAATAACGGCTCATGAATAAAATATTTGACAATGCGTGGCATGAAAGAAAAAATAATAATGTATAGGGACTAACATGATACAAGCTTTACATAAGCCTTTTCATTTAATGGACAACCTCTGCCAACTAAACTCTAAAAGCTTTTCTTCATTTTCTTTCCTTTTTTTTTTAGGGACGTTAGGTCTCTAGAAAAACATACTATACCGTGAATGAAACTTGATTTACAGTTTTCACCAAGGCTGTCTGATTATGACTAATAATGTCAAATTTAGACTGTGGGATTCAATTATCCTGTTGTCTAACATGATGCACAGCTTTCCGAAATGGATTACATTCAGGTACTCCTCTCCTTGTCCCTGGCCGCTGCAGGTTTTAAAATATTTATAAACTGAAAGTGGAATCCCAACCCTGCACATGCAGGCCTTTAAATCATTTATGAAGCTCATTCTTCTCTGTTTTGTTTTTCATAATGACACAGAGACATTCCACTTTGGAGACCAACAGCCATTTTAAGTGTGAGACCATAGAGCTGGGCCACCTAAACTCATCTATGAATTCTTCATTGCTTCAACTCAGTAGGAGTTTGAAACACACCAGCCTTTGCTTTCCACTTCTTTAGTTACTTTATCAGGAGAGAGAAGGTTGTGAGGCTGAACAGGGTAAAGAGATGAATAGGAGAGTGTGGGAGGTCTATATAATACTTGAAGAATTTGAAATCTGCCATCTTTGCTCAAGGGCGGTCAGATCTGCTGCAAGGTTGTTTTTGAGTTGTAAATAACTCAATCACAAAAAAATAAGCCTCGAGCCCAAGCTGTGATGTTAAAAGCCGCTTTTCCACCTTTCGGGCCGAATGGTTTAAAGACCGGTAAGGAATGGTTCCAGTTAAATTCAACTTGAGCCTGGTACAGCATGGCACGCATACAAACCGCTCTCGGCCCGGAATTCTTAGACCCTTTTTACACAAGTGCGTTTTCGTTTTAAAATGCATAACTTTCTACGGTTCGAAAACACTGCAGACCCCGTTTTAGTTTGAAAACTCTGGGGTAGCGTTTCAGTGTAAACGGACCAAAATGGAGACTTTTGAAAACGAAGGTGTGGCTGCTCACATTACGCTACCAGAACACGACAATAACAGAACAGGGCTGAGTTTCCCAAAAGCATCGTAAGCCTAAATTGATCTTCGAGACCGTTGGTGGCTATTGTTCTGCAATCAACTTAGGCTTACAATGCTTTTGGGAATCGCAGCCCAGAGCCGTCTCTCTCAATGGTTCTGTAACATACCAGCCTCGATGACCGTGTAAACAATAACGAGGATAGTTTTCATTTTGAAACGCTGTTTTTAAATGAAAACGCACTAGTGTAAACATGTTTGGCTAACCTGAACCGTAATGGTAGAATGCGTGTAGTGACGTCGCAACTCAGGATTGGTCACTGTCTGTTGCATGGCTACCATTCTTTGTAGCTGGCCAAGCATGCTATTTGAGCGACTAAAGCACAAATTAATAATAAAATTAAAACAAATATCTCATCATCCTCCATAAAGCTATTTACATCAAATATTGCCTGTAAACTCTTACGTTACCAAGGCAACAACTGACACATTTGTATTCAATTCCAAAGAGCTTCGTTATCAGCTCGGAAATGAACGGTTAAGCAAAGAAAACGGTTTGGCCTGATGGGGAAAAAGAGGCCAAAGACAGCGGACGGAAAAACACCAGCTTAAATATAAAATTAAGCATCCTTTAAAAAACATCTACTATAAAGAAATATTTGCTATTTCGCTACACACCGGTCAATTTTAATACACGTCAGTGGGAAAAAAAATGCTATCAGCAGAGTAGCAGAGCCATGCTAACCAGCTAAGCTTTAACCCTTTGGTTGGTACACATTCAACAATGTTTATTCTCTTCCTGTGGGCGTTCCTGGAGGACGCCGCTGCTGCCAACATCCTTCGGTAGGCCTGCCAGGGCGTCCTCCAGACATTCTGATTTTGAGCCCCCTGGGGCTAATTATAAAACCCAGCTTTTGCTGGGCCACCTGCTTCTCTGTGAAATGAAGCACTTGTGGTGTGAACGGAGTTGCTGGCTGGTGAAGAGTGTTAATGATTACTCACAGAAGTAATCATTTTCTAATCACCAGGAGATGCAATGAGACGGCTGTGGTCCCTCCCCAGGCAGTCTTATTCAAATGACACAAGTGAGAGATGTTCAGCTGACTGTTATGACGCACTCATAGAGACCATCGGCACAATTGTAATTCCTCAGTATTAGGTTTAAGAAGCAACAACCTTTGCTGTGTCCCTATACAAACCAATATGCAGGCAGACCATCATTCAACTCTGCCTTCAGGCAGACAAGGGGCTCGCTGGCTTCTGAGAAAGGCTGTTCATGCAAATATTTTGTCTGTAATGACCTATTAGCCCTGGTCTTCATAAGTGCTGACAGACAAGATATTATGATGGCAGAAATGATAATGAGTCTAAGATGCCTATAGAAGAAAAGGTATCTCGGCATCTCTTTTTCGAGATGCCGAGAGCTTCGCGGCAAACTTTGACTTGACAGAGACGTTGCTCTTGCATGTGCTTTATTAGACAGCCGTTTGGAAGCTGATGTGAATAGCTCCTCACAATGCCGAAACCATCAAAATCAGAGACTAAGCAGCAGGTAGATTTGGCATCGGAGGAGGAGTACGTTAGCCTAAGTCGAGTCATTGGGCTAATGGATCAACAAAAGGATATGTTCAAGGAACTACTTCAGCAACAACAGGAGATTTTTAAAGGATTTCTAAAAATGACAATGGAAGCTACAAACACCCGTATGGATGCAATATTAAGGGACATTCAAGAACTCAAAACAAGCTTACAGTTCACGCAAGGTGAGGTGGACAATCTGAAGGAAGAGAATGTAAAACTAACTGAACGCAACAACACATTGCAATCTGATGTTTATAAAGTCTGCGACAGTATGCTCATCATCAACGATAAAATGGAGTACCTGGAAGGACAGAGCCGCAGAAACAACTTGGTCTTTGAGGGAGTAAAGGAATTGCCGGGGGAGACTTGGGCCGACGCGGAGGAAAAAGTGAAACAACTGTTGACGGAGAAGCTCCAGCTGCAGCACACGGTGGAGGTGGAAAGGGCCCACCGCGTGGGGAAACCGGACGGCGGAAGGGACCGGCCGAGACCCATTATCGTCAAGCTTCTGCGTTGGAAGGATCGAGAAACTATTTTGCTGCGCGCAAAACGCCTCAAAGGATCAAACATTTTCATAAACGAGGACTATACGGACTTAGTTAAAAAGAAGCGAAAAGAATTGATGCCAGAGTTGAGAGCCGCAAGAGATAGGGGCGATATTGCTTTCCTGCGTTACGACAAACTAATAGTTCATCGGCGCACCAGCACACCAAACCAAGTTTAAAAATCAGGATAATCGGCATAATTCTGGTATGTTGAAACATTTCCTTTCACATGGCCTCCATCAAGACTTCTAAAGCAATCTCTGATTTTAAACTCTCATTAAGGAAAAATACTGAATTAAATGGTCTGGATATTGCATACTCACAATATGATTTACAGAGTACTGAGATTGACATTGACCCTGAAAATAATTTCTTTACGAGATCTGTTAATGTCTGTCAATATTACACAGAGGATGATTTCAATTGTACATTTAAGTATGTTAATACCTTCTCTGTAATTCACTTTAATAGTAGAAGCCTTTATGCAAACTTTGACCACATTAAGAGTTACTTAAAACAGTTTTCAAAATTCAGTGTGATTTTGATATCAGAAACATGGATACGTATTGATACAGAAATGGATTTTAGTATTGAAGGTTATGAGTTTATAAGTCAGAACAGAAGAAATAAGCAAGGTGGGGGTGTAGCTATGTTTGTAGATTTAAATTATGGTTTTAAATTGATTGAAAATATGACTATGGTGGTGGATGATATACTTGAATGTCTAACTATTGAAATTGTAAGGACAAAAAAGAAAAATATTATTGTAAGTTGTATTTATAGAACACCTGGGTCTAATATAGATGTGTTTAATAATTGGTTAGAGGAGCACTTTTCAAATTCAAAGCAGAAACTTATGTTTGTTGGAGGTGATCTTAACATCGATCTGCTAAACCCAAATAAACATAAAAAGACTGACGAATTTATTAATACTCTATTTAGTATAGGTTTGTTTCCTCTAATAACCAAACCGAGTAGAATTACAAACCATAGTGCTACTTTAATAGATAATATTTTTTCCAATGAATTAGAAAGTAATACAGTCAGCGGACTAATGATAAATGATATCAGTGATCACCTTCCAGTTTTTGTATTACATAAAAATGCTTATCAAAAAAATGAAGAGGAAACTATGTATTTGTCTAGAAGGGTAAAAACAGAGAAAACTATTGAAGCATTTAGAAAGGAACTATTAACGCAAGACTGGAGTATTATATACAGAGAGAATGACACTAACAAGGCATATGATGAGTTTGCGCGAGTATTTCAAAAAGTATATGATAAAAATTGTCCAATAAAAAATCACTGTGAAAACAGAAAAGGCATAGAAAACCCATGGATGTCAAAAGGATTGCAGAATGCATGCAAGAAAAAAAATTCACTTTACAATTTTTTTTTAATACATAGAACCAATGAAGTGGAGGTTAAATATAAGAAATATAAAAACAAATTGACAGGTATCATTAGAAAATGTAAACAGGATTATTACAATAAATTGTTAGATAGCAATAAGAATAATATTAAAGGTTTATGGAATATTTTAAATAGTTTAATCAGAAATAAAACTAGAATGAACAATTATCCACAATATTTTAGAGATGAGGACAACATTATAAATAATAAGAACTCAATAGTTAACAAATTTAATAAATTCTTTGTAGATGTTGGCCCGAATTTTGCTGCAAAAATTGCAAATGTTGAGACCTATAATTGTGAGCTAATAGACACAAATCCTAAGACATTGTTTCTTAATCCTGTTGAGGAAAATGAGATATTGGACATTGTTGGAAGGTGTAAAAACAAAACCTCAACAGACCACTATGATATGGATATGAAGACCTTAAAATGTGTTATTGAAAGTATTTGTAAACCGTTAACATACATTTGTAACTTGTCATTGCAAACTGGCCAATTTCCTGATAGTATGAAAGTAGCAAAAGTGATTCCTCTGTTTAAGGCAGGGGATAAGCATCTCTTTACTAACTACAGGCCTGTTTCTCTTTTACCACAATTTTCAAAAATTTTAGAGAAGGTTTTTAATTCTAGACTAGATAGCTTTATAGAAAGAAACAAATTACTCTCAGACAATCAGTTTGGTTTTAGGAAAAATTGTTCAACTTCACATGCACTCTTTGATATAGTTGATGAAATAACGAATGCTGTTGATAATAAGAAATATGCAATAGGGTTATTTATTGACCTAAGTAAAGCTTTTGACACAATAAATTATGACATATTGATTAACAAACTGGAAAAGTATGGGATTAGAGGGGTAGCATTACAGTGGGTTACCAGTTACTTAAAAAATAGAAAACAATGTGTGACAATAGGAGATCATCAGTCGAGTTGTCAAGAAATTGTGTGCGGCTTACCTCAAGGTTCCATTCTGGGTCCAAAATTATTTAATATGTATATAAACGATATTTGTAAAACATCAAAAATACTGAGATTTATCTTGTTTGCAGACGATACAAATATTTTTGCATCGGGTGATGATTTACAACAACTGTGTCAAATTGTTACCTTGGAACTCAAACGTGTTAATATGTGGTTCAAACAAAACAAATTATCACTAAATTTGAGTAAAAGTAAAATGATGATATTTGGCAACAGTAACACCAATGCTCAGGAAGCAATCCAGATAGAGGGTGTTGTTATAGAGCGGGTGCATGAAATAAAATTTCTTGGAGTTATAATAGATGATAGAATTACTTGGAACTCTCACATTAAATATACCATCACTAAAATATCAAGAAGCATTTCTGTAATTGCTAAAGTAAAGCATATTTTAAATAGTAAAGCATTGCATACTTTATATTGTTCTTTGATCTTGCCTTATTTATATTATTGTTCTATGATATGGGGTAGCACTTATAAAAGTACATTAAGACCAATAGTAATGTTGCAAAAAAGAGTTATTCGATTAATTCATAAAGTAGGGTTTTTGGACCACACAAACTCACTATTTTTAAAATCTAAGATCATGAAGTTTTATGACATTGTTGAGTTCCAATCATTACAGATATTATACAAAGCAAGGCACAAATTGTTACCATGCCAAATACAAAAAAGGTTCCAAGAACGTACTGGTTATTATGATTTACGTGATGAATTAAACTTTAGGACGCAGAAACACAGCACAACTTTGAAAAGTTTTAGCCTTACAGTCAATGGGGTACAATTATGGAATAATTTGGAGATAGTGATAAAACGAAGTTCAAACATCAATCTTTTTAAATACAAATATAAACAAAAGATCTTTGAAAAGTATAGAGAAGAAGAAATGTTTTGTCATTAGGGGTACTTCTACCATGACCAGATACTTGTTGTCTCTTTGTTGTTGTTTTGTTGTTTTGCACTTTGTTTCCTTGAACCATTGTGAAATGAGACATTTTCTTGTATAAAATTTTTTTTTTGGGGGGGGGGGGGGCGCTTATAAGCTCTTTTGCTTCAGCTCTCTCCTTTTGAGCAGAATGGTTACTGCTCAAATAAATAAATAAATAAATAAAATATTATAACGAAGCTTATTGCATTTCATTTAGTCAATACGTTTTTTTTTTTTTTTTTACAGTTCAATGCAAACGAGTGCTTTACATTTATACTCTTATGCTTTTGTTTGATAGTAAAATAGGAAGCTTATAATGGAAATGATGTGAGAGTTTTCTTGTTTCTTGGGAGAGTGTAATCATTATAATCACTGTTTTAATCATTAAACAGTATTTTTACTCTTTTTTTTATGTCTATAGTGATGCATTGAAATAAATTATTGGCTGAACATACTAGGCCAGATAATTCAAATTAGCCGTCGTTTAGAATGACTAAACAGATTTTATTTTGTTTACACAGAGAGAGGCTCAAATACAATAATTAATTTTGCACAATACATCTATATCTTTAAAAACTGAAATTGGGCTAATATCTGTACCTTGTCAAGAATACACAAAAGATGGAAACTAGTAATTTCTAAAACAAAGGTGGCAGGTACCTTAAGTGACAAACCATTCTCCCTTCACACATAAGAAATACTTCCTCTAATGAAGCACATAAATAGCTCTTTATTAATGCACCACCAGCCAAAGAGAATGATTGCTTTTGGGCATGGGGACTTCAATGCACAAGAGGGAAATGCAAATTCTGCAAATTTGCAAATCGAATTTCAATTGTTCAAACTGTTTCTGTTCACACCTTCAGCCAAGACTGTCCTCTGGCCACTGAAAATTTTCAGTGGTCAACATTTAAGCGCAAAAAAAAAAAATCATTGTTGTGCTTTAGATGGTACAGTTGATGGGGAAACAAAATGCTTTAGCAGCTGTTTCAGCAACAAGAAGCACCCTCCTCCCTAAATCTCTCTACACTGAGTCCCTCATTGCAGCCTGTAATTACAGAGATTAAGCCACTTTGTGCTCTCACTCAACCTAATAGCCAATTGACAGAAAAAGCTTTGTAATGTAGATCACAAATCAATTTTTCAATGGCTCACTAGTGCTGACGCATCACTATGATCCTAAGTGAGAATTCATGAGATGTTCAAGCCTCAACCTTCAACCCTCTTGAAGATGTTGCCCTTCAATGACAGCCGCTGCTCTATAATATTCCTAGACATCCAGATGGTTTAACACAATCATTTTCTCTTTCAAAAACCTCAATAATAGGAGCACTCAGCCGCTTTCAAAGAAGGCTGTCAAGCCCCAATTTAACATTTTGGCATGCAGTTATCTTGACAGAAATCATCGTTTATGTGTGAAGGTCGACAGCCTGCTGACTTCTGTTGTTACTCTGCTTAGAATCATGATTCAAGCACTTTTCAGTGGAAGCACCTACAATGCAAAATGATTCAGTTGTGTGTGTGTTTGTGTCTGTATATATAGATCAGATAAGGTAATACAGATACTTGCACGTTCAGAAAGAATAGTAATTTCAGTATAGAGTCTTTCAACACACAGGAGCACATCACAAATGAAAGAAAAGCCAAAAACCTTACCCAGATCAGCTCCATACACTTTAATTGGAGGCGACTACGCAGGAAGATGTTTCCAGGTGCTGACAAAAGCAGTTGGAATCAGTGAATAAGGCACGGTAGTTATACTGTTCCAGCTATCCGACGTCGGATCATAACAATCCAGGGTTTTACACCGCTGTGTACCGAAGTACCCACCGACCACATAGAGTTTATTACCAGAGGCCACAGCATGGCAGCTCATTCTTTTAGAAGTCATGTCACCTACACGCGTCCATTGATTGGTCTCGCAATCAAATCGGTAGGCGGACGCTGCTGTGAACTCGGTGTCACCGCCCATTATGAATATCTGACTGCCGAGAACGGCAGCGGCGGTGTATCTCCAGGGTTGCGGGCACTCGGCAGCTATGGTCCAACGGTTCTCAACAGGGTCATAGCACTGGACCTTTGAGGCCTTGTCCCTGTGGATGGTTGTTCCACCAAACACAAAGAGTTTCAGCTTGGCACTGACCACTGCTGCATTGCTGACACCATCCCTGAGTGGTGCCATCATTGTCCATTTGTTGGTTAAGGGGTCATACCGCTCAACCTGTTTAAGAGATACTGAAGGGGAGGCTGGGAAGACACCTGCTATAGCAGTGTGACCCCCCACAACATAAAGGCAGTTTTCAAGTTCAGCCGAGCCATGTCCAAAACGTGCAATTAGCATTGGGGCACCTTTCGACCATTCTTCATGTACCGTGTCATATATCCAAACATCCTTTGACACTCCATTTTCTGACCCCCTTCCTCCTGTCACGTAAACTTTGCAGCCGATGGCACATGCACTGAACTCCTTTCTGGGACTGGGAAGATCTGATTTAGGGATGATCTCTTTTGCTTTGTGGTCCACTTGGTAGATCTTATCACACATAAACGTCTGACCCCCAAGAATGAGAAGCGTGTGCCCAGCTTTGCGAGGCCTAGCGCAGGGGCTAGTGACAACGCCGTCATTCTGCAGAATCTTTTTCTTACACTGCATGGCCTCATCAACAATCTGTCGGCTCCTTTTATCTGACATCACAAGTTCCTCACATGCCACGGCCTCAATGAGGCATCCCGAGGGCAACAACGCAAGGCGTAGTCCTCGCAGCAGTTCAGGAAGATAGTCTCTGCGGCTGTCTAAGTCATACCTAACCCAGCGCATGACCGCATTGAACACAATCTGTTCATCTTCAACCTCCAGCTCATCACTCAGGATGAGATCCAAAAGCTTGTCTTTCGAGAGGCCACAGAAGTCTTCAGTGTCTCGAAGAGTCTCAAAGTGAATGAGGCACATCCTCCATGACAGCTCATAAAGGCGCTTGCACTGATGAGCGTCAGAGAGCAGCATCATTCCTAAGCAGTTTGATGAGTGCAAATTCTTCTCCAAAAATTCTGCTGCTGCATCACGGATATCATGAAACTGTAGCATATCTCCAGCCTCGAGAAGTGACTCTGCATTCTCCTCATTGATGATGACACGTGAGGAGTAAGCAAAGTCCAACAGCAGCTCCAGAACTTCTGGGTGAACACTGTCACGAAAGTTAACCTCGTTGTCAAGGCTTTCACGGAGGCCACCGCTGAACATGGCTTCAAAGTAGCGACTGCAAGCAGCAAGCACAGCTCTGTGACAGGGAAAGGAGCGGTCGCCTGCCCATAGCGTTACATCTGTGAACATGCACTGTTTGCGAAGGGTATTGAGGTGGGTGAGCACACTGTCTGGATGAGAGGGCTTGTGGAAGAGCGAGATGTTCATGGAGCCTGTGCTCGTCCTCGACTTGCGGTTTTCATGGACGCTGACTGACATCTTTTCCAGCACGTCCAAATTTTCACTGGTTCCAATATCCCGAACTAGGAAAATAAAAAAGCACAACACAAGAGGTTAGCAAGTGATCTAAAAAGTATCTTCAGTATTGGAGATGACTCAGTGCTGTACATGTTTATGCCTGGCAATATTATGTTGCTGTATCAACAAAATCTAGAGCCAAGCCAACTAGTGCTAGTTTTCAGCTGCAGACAACGTAACTATTAATCTTGGATGATTAGCATTAGCTTAAATGTGGTTGTAGTATTTGTCATGCCTTGGCTCAATAATCTTTTACAAGCTTATTTTTTTGTGTATAATGTCTAGAGATTGAAAATGTATTGCCTGGATGACATTTTTACATCCTTCACTAGACAAACTTTGCTTGACATTTTACTAGATATTACCAGCTCTTTCAGCAATGAAATATTACTTCAACAGTTAAGTTCACTGTAAATTTGTTCAGAGGATCTGAGAACTGTAATCCTTCTTTACACTGTTAAGCCAACACAAAGTGCACAATTAATCAACTCAGTCTCTAATTCTTACATTTTATGCTGACAGGTTGTTACACAATTGAGATTTGTAAATTAAATCAGCAACCCTTTGTTTTTGGCAAACAGAACCTCAGAAATTCAATAAGACCATAATTACAATGAAAACCTAAAGAAAAAGAAAAAAAATGAAATCGCAAGAGAACATCTATTACAATTAAACAAAGAAAAAAGCAAACTATTCTTAAAAAATAAAAATAAAATAATCCATTTAGGTACCAAAATTACTGTTTAGGTTATCAATCTTACGTAGCAACTTTACACAGCTTTTCAAGTAAAATAATCAATTACAGCTTTGTAATTAACTGTAAGGGTCGTATCATTTACTTACATTGTTTAATTACAATGGTAAAAAAACAAACAATCACAGACATGTTTATTGAACACATAACTGGAGTGACAACAACCAGTCCATATTGGTGTTCCACAGACATGCTTTAGCACCAAAGCAAAAAGCACGGTGCACTTGCAATGTAGACAGCACAACACCCAATATACACTGAGTGCAATGCAGCAAAACTAGAACGCTCCTATTATGATCAACAAAGCATAGTGTAAATTAGATGACTTAGTTGATTAACATTGGGAGCATTCTCGAGAGTTACCGTATAATGCCATCAAAATTTGAAAAACAGTTAGGCTAATGATAAAAAAAAATTAATACTCATTTAGTAAAAGACAAAAATGGCATGCAGGTGCCCTGCAAAAGTTTATTGAAACTACTGAAATAATTGGAATGATTCCCCCCCCATTGGTGCAGCCCTACAACAGAAACTGAATATTTTAACATTTAATTTGTTAGGTTTAAAAGGCTGTGGCAGTTAAAGGCACAAAGCGCAGGTTATGTGACTTGACATGAACAAACTGCCAGAATTTTCCTGTCAATTAAATACATAACACCCATTAAGTGTTTTGCTTGGTCAGGTTTGCTTTTATGCAGCGCATGATTTGGTGAAATCCAGACAGTTTTGCCCTTTCTGTCTAGGTTTCAGCTGCAAAGGTTCAATGTTACCAGTGGCTCTTTGTGTAACTGAATGTGCTTACATGCAAACTGGATTCTTTAACTGATGCGGTTTGAGGTTATTGTGATGAGAGAGGCGCGCAAGCATGCACAAACATCAGCAGGGTCTTTATGGATCACACTCTCGAGTTGACATGAATCACAATGCCAGAGGTTGACCACAAAGGATGCAAGGTCACAGCTATCCGTGCAGAAAGCTATGAAGGGGGATAAGGGCAACTGGGAGGCTGGTATTGGAGGGATTGGATGCAGGGCTGTTGATGGGTGAACGAGAATAGGGAGCAAGCAGGTGTCTAAAACCACTTACAGCGACAAAAACTGCTGACCCACGCACAGGCACTGACAGTGAGGATCTGAGGGGGGGTCTGCATTGGTCCCAAAAAGCGTTCCCTCAACAGACCAGGTTGACAGAGTTGTCCTTAATGGGACCAGGGAACAAAGAGAAATTTATTTATTTTTTATTTCCAGGCATTTCTTGCAAGCTATGGCTTTCGTGACAATAGATTAAATGTTGCATAATTCCACAAGAGTTGACTTATGGTCAGGTTTGTGGCTGACTTAAAAAAAAAAAAAAAAGAGCTGAAAAAGAAGCCTAACTATTATTTCACAGCTTGATGAAACTGCCTTGGAGTTCCTGCATGGTTCATCCCATCACCCATGGTAACCATCACTCAACAACAGCATGAGCTGTGCCAAAGTTGCTGAATCATTCAATGCGAACAAACTAACTACCTATCCATGCGGATGTTCTCACCAGCATGAATGACACCTTTTAATTGCAATGCCACTGAGAGGCTCAGGCACAAAGGTCTTATGTTCTTTGAATGTTCTTCCTGTGTAAACATCCAAGCTCCTCGGACTAAATAGCTTTTCCAGGTTCTTTTCACTGAGGATGTTGGTATTCTAGAGCTGTATTTCAGTTAAGCTACAGCAAAGGAGGGAGGGAGGTGCGTTTTGTGTGTTCGAGGAAAGTCAAAAGCTGGCAACCTCACTGATTTGAAAAAGCTCAATGAATCACTGGCCTGCATGAAGTCCATCATCATCAGGACCAAATTCTTCTATCAGCACTCAGCCTAAAACATTTTACACAAGTATGTGGACACAGATGTTTCTATGCAAGCTTGATTATGTGCAGATTGTGCACCGCTGCAATTCAAAATGCGGCAGTACAGAGCACGTTCTTTTTGTTTCTCCAAAAGGGGTGCTATAGCAGATGTCTTCTGGATATTAATAATTACAATCACTATCGAAAACACAGTCGCAAACATTTTTACTTTTAGAGGAACAACAGCTTGTCACTGGGACAGTACCCTTAAAGGGACAACTTTGTACCTTATCTACCCCTAAAAGGGGCAAGTTAGTACCATAGACCACTGATATGTTCCCTTAAGATACTACTATAAACCTTTTAGGGGTAAATAAATAAGGTACAAAGTTTTCCTTTTGAGGGTACCGTCTCCTAGCCGAACACTTCACTAGTTGCTACAGACAATAGCCTACTTAGAATTGAGAATGAGAAACTGCATAAACTGTAAATTGAGTTTGCTGCTAATGTTACAGAGGGTTTTAATAGTATGGCCATTTTGGTGGTGATGTCAACAACAACTTTAGTGAAAGAAAGCATTAAAAACAGTCCCGTGTTTGGTTCCTTATTTCTTAGAACTACATAAATCAGTGAAAGCAGCATTTCACAAACCTGCAATGACACCCAGGACTGAATCCCTTATTTGACACCCATTTTAGGGCATACAGCATCTAAAAATGAGCCGATAAGTGAAATCGGTTGTTAAATTATAGAGCATACCAAAACTTTGTGTTAATAGGGAACAAAACTGAGAACCACTGGTAGTGTAATGCATAAATGTAACAGCTGAGTAATTAAGGCGAATATAATGACAATTTTAGGGTCATGAAAACTTTGCAAGAGCAGCCAATATGAGGTTAGATAGGCTTGTCTACGTGAACTATGACCGATGCAAAAATAACCGGAATGAACTTCAAATACTGCCGTTATACATGAACCATGAACCTTGTATGATGCATTGTGAATTTCCTGACTCTTATCACACAAACATATTTGAATTGTGTCAATATTCTGTCGGAGCAGGTGTACTGTGGCGCGGGCTTGGGTGAAAATAATAATAAAATACAATACACAATTTTACCCTAGTTATTCCCTCAGTTAACATGTCGCCTCCTTAGACTATAAAAAGTCAACATTAAGATAACTTACATAACGCAATGAATAAGGCTGGTTTGTAATAAACGGCGACTATTCGAGACTTCAGAAATGCGCGCACGGAACTCAAGCTAGAGTTAGCCAGCTCGCTAGTGCGTTAAACAATGTAAAACGGTAACTGGATAACTTACAATAAAGTAAAATGTAATTGTAATATAAAATAATATCAGTAATATCAGAAATGACAGATTAGGGTGCGTTTAATTTAAAGCGACCGCTCAGTAACGATACTGTGAATGAGAGGAGCTAATGCTGTTAGCGGAGAGTTGTAACTCAGCGTATTGACATGCAGAGAAAGCCTGACAAACTCCTGGTGATTAGAGACACGTAAAGACGCTGCTTTCCCTGTAAGCGATAATTATCTTCCGATTTACACCCAGGTGTTCACCAGTCCCTATCCAGCTCACATCTAATCCTGACTGATTGTATTGGCTTTTCCAGCTCTGCCCAAAACAGGAAGAACAGTGCAGATGTTGGTAACGTTAGAGTGTTAGTCATCTTAACTTAAGCTTCTTGCTCTAAATATAAGACTTTTTTTTTTTTTAGAAAGACATGCCATACTTACAGTGTTCTGCGCGTTAGTGGCAAATCCTGACGTTGTGCGGTTTTAGAATTAGGGAAGGAATCATAGTTTAGTTCACCTCTTGTCTGGTTGGCTGTTACTTTGTTCACATTCCAGTCCTCACTGATGAAAAACTGTGGAGTCTCCTGAGGTAATATCCAAAAGCAGGGGAATGTGTAAATAGTGATTGACATGCCGTTGTCCAATCACGAACTGAGACTTTATGCAAATATACATTACAACCAATAGGAACGTTCCGAGCTGAAAGTCTGCGCTGTTTTCTGTGCAAAGCAGCCAATGGCTGAACAGCAGGAGGAGCGTCGGGGCGGGCGATGACACACAAGGCATCACAACAATTAGCAGGGAAGTATTGTGACTTTTTTGTGTTCACATACGCTTTTTAAATTGCTACAATAAAAAATATGCATTCAACTTGGCAGTATTTTGGCAAATATGTGATTCTATTTGAATAATAGCCCATATTTTTTAGACATAATTTAAAACTGGCCTTATTTTATTCCCATTATATAATTAGCAAGCCGTTCATACGGCACTGAATTAGTGCTATCTGTACTTTTATCCCTTTCCATGTATTTAATTTTATCCGTGTACATATTATACACTTGTAAATTTAGATTTTTAAATGCAATGCCTTTAGCTCCATCTAGTGGGATTGTTATATCTATGATAAATCATAACACACACCTTGAACTCTGTTTACCTCTCAGATGATAGACGCATGTCCAAGTTTCCATCACTATGCATCCAAAATAAAAGTTTAACGGGCCCTGCTGAAGTGAACGCATACTATAGGTATTAATTGCATTCAGTATTAATCTTCACAAACAAACGCATCTTCAGTTCTCATGCTATTTGAAAAATTATCCACTCTGTCCTTCTTAAACTGCAAAGGCCTATTTTCATGTATGAAATCCCAGTGTGATATTCTAAAGTTAATATAGCCTAGTTAACGTTAAATAACTGACTTATATTGTCACTGTGCTGTAGATGAGATTCTAAACAATTTTAAATGTTATCTCTTAAAGTTATTTATTTATTTAAACAAACATATTTAAATATATTTAAATCAACATATTCTGTTAACATAGACAACCCCTACTTTTTTGGGGTCAAATTCTGCTCCTTGTGGCCTGAGGGTTTATGAGTTTGAAGCTATAATATTTTATATTTTAATGCTATTTATTTATATGTTTGTTTACTTTTATTCCCCAATGGTAATATACTTCAAAAAAAAAATTTGCAAGCATTTGCAAGGGGTGGGCGCTTATAAGCTCCTTTGCTTCGGCTCACTCCTTTTGAGCAGAATGGTTACTGCTCAAATAAATAAATAAATAAAGCAGGGAATTATTTTAATGAACATCAATATTTTAGGTTAAAAGTGTGTGTGTGTGTTGGTATGAATGTCTATTATCACTTGGTTGCTCTCTTATTTTTCTTTTTATTCCACAGTCAGTGCTAATGGTCTGTTTGTAAATGATAACTCTTTGGTTGCATTCCATCACTTGGTGTGTTCTGGGTTCATCAGCCTGTGAATGTTTAAAGTCTGTCCCTGTGCTGCTGAAGCATGTGTAATACGATCAAGTTCACTTCGATTCGAGTCTGAATGCATTTTCTGGGCCAGTGCATTGAAACCACTGCCTTGTCTCTTGCTTAGCTAAAGTGATGGTTGAATTTCATTGGTGGCCATAATTAACTATGTTCCATCTGCAAAATCACCAAGGGAGTATCCGCCATTAGATGTCTAAACCTAATCTGAGACCAAAGGTTCTTTGTAAAGAAATGTGCTGATCTTATTCTTCTGTGTTAACATGCAAGACTGGCAGAGTTTTGACGGCATATGCTGCGATCATTAGGAGTCAGATCATGAAATCGTAGTACTATAATAAAGCCACAGACTTACTGCAGTGCTTACAGCAGCTTTTGCTGGGGTAAAAAAAGGTTTAGGACTTGAAAGGCACGCATGTAAGACATATCTAATTTTACATGATGAATAAGTGCCATATTAAACCAGACAGGGACAGCCAGGTGCCAAAAGGAGGATTATTTAAATATGTATTAATATTTGTATTTTTTAGCAATGAATACAAGCATCTGTCTGTCTGTGAACAGAAAAACATTCAAAAGCATTCAGAACTGGTAATAAATCTCAATTTTTGTAATGATGTCTTTTGAAAGATGGCTCAACATCGTGGGCATTACATTTCATGTGGGGTCCACTTGATGGATGACCCTGATGAAAAGATGGTAATGTCCCTCATCATTTTAAACTTTATGCACTAAAGATATGCAGCTGGCCACTAAGAGGGTCACAGGAGAGCCCTTGGGTTACCCCACCATGATGACAAATGCCCCCTAAAATAGCAAGACTATAATCCTACTGATATTAGAAGATCACCGTAAACTTTCCAGCAGTGCTGGGTTTTATGTAAATTACACTGTCCATTTGCACTTGTTGTTGCCAAATAGTAAAATCTGACCACATGACGTACTAGTGGTGCTGTGGATTTCAAATGAAATGATCTTGCTGTGGAACAGTTTGTAAAGAGGGTTCTATGAGACGGAGGTTGACTGCACTGACTTGTCTTTACACCTGATTTGATTGAAGGCCATTTCATTTCTTTCTAACCAGTTTCTCTTCTCCTCGCAAAAAAACGGAAGATGAACATGGAAGACACGCGTGAAGTCAAGTCTGGACCTGATGCCTCTGCACAGGCCACCCAACCATGGACGTTTTCCAAATCATCTTTGTTTAGAAAGCTCAGACAACACTTAACCAGTAGTAAGTCCAGTATATTCATTTTTTTGCCATTTATGCAATATAAGAGAATGTGTTTATGTATTTTTTATACATTTATTTATACTTCTTTTCATTAAATGCATTTTTAAAATATGCAATAATATAGATAAAGTTGCATTGATTTAGCAAACCAGACACTATTTTTTTACACTGAAAAGTATAGTAATCAGATTCATGTAGTAAGGTTGATTATTTTGCATTAAAAGTATTTTTTTGATAACTTTTTTTTTTACAGTTTAGGGTTCTGTGTGATCACAAAATCATTCATACAAGAATCTTTTCAATAAGGCATTTATTTGACTGGACGGTCTTTTGAAATCAGATATTTGTACAGATATAAATGATGTTTTCGCCAAAAAATCCAGTATACTAGTTTGCAGTGCACAAATATGAGCCTAACTATGTGAAAGAAGCTTCACAGTGTCTGCTGTCTTTGTTGCTGTCGTCTGTGTGACAGGTCATTTAGGCGAGGTGCTAATGGTGTTGCGTCCCTCAGCTGATGATGATGATGATGATGAAGCAAACCAAGCTTCAGATGAGCCCGTTGTGGTTTTGAAGCCCTATATTTAGACAGCTCTGAAACAGAATAATGTTCCGAGGACGCACTGTGATCTGGCACCAGATGATTATTTCTTAATACATTTTGAAAAGTGCTCTGGTTCTGGGCATATACAAGGTGCTTGTCATGTGGGAACATAAATAAATGGTTAAAAGTATGTAGACATCTAAAAAACATCCCCATTTGAGCTTGTTGAATTTCAAAACCATGGACTTGAGGAGCTGGTCTTCCTGGTTTTCCACTACTAGATGATGGACATGACTCCAGGGATCCATTCCTATTTAGACACACAAGCCTCAGTGAGGTCAGGGACGGACTTTGGGCAAATGGGGTCTGGATCACAGCTGCTGTTCCAATTCATCCCAAAAAGGTGTTTAGTGGGATTCGGGTCTGGGCTTTGTGCGGGTCAGTCAAGTTCTTCCAAACCAGATGCAGTAAATCATGTTTATGGACTACAGTGGGTAGTGTGCTTTCTATTCTCTACTGGTCTAGAAATAGCCTATATCTAAATAAGGGGTTCACAAAGCGTTTATTAAAATACCTGCATGCCATGTGGCCATTAACCGACATCAGAGAACCATGAACAGAAAAGTATTGTTAAATTATTGAAATATTATCTTAAAATATGAATGTATTATAGTTTTGGAATCTTTGGCCTAAATAGTTAAATAGCCCTAAAACCATTTTTTAGGCATGTGACTTAAAATGGTGTTTGTTGCTCTCATCCAAGTACATTAGTTATAAGGTAAATGATTGTATCTGAAATATTGTGACATGAATGGACTCTTTTTACATTATGGGTTCTCAAAAGTGGAATTTCATAGTTGGGTAAATGTAAATGTGAATACATATATATTCCCACTTGCTCCAGCTTAAAAAAACGAAACAAAAAAAACATTCATGATAGTGTTTCCATGACTTTCCAAAAGAGGAAAAATAAATATTGAGAGATTATGGTAAACATATTACGCTTGTAACAGAACGCTTGGAGTAACAGAGCGTATAGTCATTTACTCACCTTCATGTTGTTTCAAAACAACATTACTTTTTTATTTCTTCCGCAGCACAGAAAGAGATGGTAGGCTGTTCATGCTGCTTATAATGAGAGTGGATGGTGACCAAAGTTGTTAAGCTCCAAAAATGACAAAAAAAAAAAAACATAGAAGTGCCATAACAAGCCAAACATTTAGTCTTCAACTCGCACTATCTTGTGACTTCAGAAGATTGCAGTAATATGTCTATGGTCCTTTTTTGTCATCCTAAAGGTGTGTTCACACCGAACGCGAATAGAGCGTCAAATACGCGTCTATCGCGTTTAGTTAGACGCTTGAACATTCGCTCGTGTTCAAATCTTTCAACTTGCGCGGAAGACATTCGCGGCTACGCATCGCCCAATTCGCGTCATTCGCAACGCCCGGCGCGAATAATGCGTCTATTCGCGTCTTTGCATTGACTTTGTATGTAATCTACTCGCGCAAATAATTAAATTCGCGTTCGGTGTGAACACACCATAACAGCTCACAGAGCATCCAATGCAGAAGGTCTGGAAGACCATTGTCCATGTAAACCTCCGGGTTTGTTGTGGTTGTGAAGTTTATAACTGTTTGCTTTTGAGACGTTTGTGTTGGTATGATTCATTTTAAGAATCCAGAAAAACACTTGTTTTTTTGTTATTCTGTGCAGCTTTCCAATATTTCCTCTGCTCTGATCATGCTGGTTTACGGCTAGAGAGTAATTACTGACGGTCAGCCATGAAAGCAGAGGGTTTCAATAGTGGACCATGCCTGAGAGATTTTCACATCACATAAGATGTGAAACTGAAATGCAGAAATTCATTTTGCTCTCATAACATCTGTTCCCTTTTATCTTTCATCATCCGGTAAGGGTAAGATGAGAGTTAATGAGGATGTAATCAGATGAGGATAGGTTTCTGCCTTTAAATCTTAACTGTGTTTGCTGCAGTATAGACCTTGGCTTGCTTTTATTTAATTATTTATAGATAAATATTTAGAAAAAAAGGGGAGTGGTTGTCACACTTTTTATTTCTGAATATATATATATATTAGTCGATGTCTGCAATGACACATACTTTAAAATTTGGTGGAAAAAACAAACAAACAAACAAATAATCACACTGTTATTTCAATTAATTCAAAATACATGATTGAAAACAATGCTCAAATAGAGGGCCATGTCGCAAAATTGGGCTATTGACTCCTGGCTTGTGAAGCAACTTGATGGAATTTATGAGATTTCTTTTCTTTTCGTAAAAAATATGAACAATGTAAAAGCTCTCTTACAGTAGCCTATTTTATGTGAATCAGCCTGTGCATCTTTTCATATCATTTCCCCAGAGTCGCAGTTCAAGTGAAGCAACTTTATTAACGTAAATGAAACTCTGTTTGAACTCGGTGGCTGTAAATCCGAGACCCCGTCTTCCCATTCCCTACGAGTGTCTCATAACTCAATATGTCCCGTTTGCATATATCTCCTTTGATTACTGCCGAAGTTAATTGCCCTGCTTTACTGGCCAGTGAGTTCATAAAGTCTTAAATGAGCTGGGTTGAAATACTACAGACAGACTGCTAAATCCAGCAGTGTATTATGTATAATGTAAATAGTGTTTACATGTTAATGCCATTTCCTGTCAGATTAGTCAAGAGTGTGTGCTATTAGCTGTCATGACCATGTCAAGAGCTGTCATGAGATCCGTCTCCTGTAGTTTATGAGGATGTGAGGTTCAATGTGACCACAAGAGGGAGATAACAAGCCATGCATTGTAGGAAAAAAACACATGTGGTATAAATCAATGTGGCTCTCAGCTGGTAAGATATACACACACACACACACACACACACACACACACACACACACACACACACACACACACACACACACACACACACACACACACACACACACACACACACACACACACACACACACACACACACACACACACACACACACACACACACACACACACACACACACTGCTGTTTGGATGTAAATAGGCAAATGCTTAAAGGCCCCCATGTAGTCAATAATTTTACCCCTTCAAACTCATCTTTGATCACCAAAATGTCATATTTAAAAGTTTTTTCCTTGAAAAAAAAAAAATTCTTCATGCCTTAAAGGAGTAGTTCACTTTAAAAAAAACGTTTGCTGATAATTTACTCACCCCCATGTCATCCAAGATGTCCATGTCTTTCTTTCTTCAGTCGAAAAAAAATTAAGGTTTTTGATGAAAACATTCCAGGATTTTTCTCCATATAATGCACTTTACTGGGCACCAAACGGTTCAAGGTCCAAAAGACAGTTTCAGTGCAAACTGCAAACTGTTCAAAGGGCTTTAAACGATTCCAGACGATGAATAAGGGTCTTATCAAGCGAAACGATCGCTCATTTAAAAAATAAATAACAAAGTTTAAGTTTTATAAGCTCAAATGCCCGCCTTGCTCTGTTCTGTGTGACTCTCCTGTTCGAACTCGTTCATCAAAATGAACGAATCTTTTTTCGTGTCATTTGATTCATTTAACGAACGAAATGAACGAATTGACTCGGAAACTGAAACTGTCTTTTGGACCTTGAACCGTTTGGTGCCCAGCAAAGTGTATTATATGAAGAAAAATCCTGGAATGTTTTCATCAAAAACCTTAATTTCTTTTCGACTGAAGAAAGAAAGACATGGACATCTTGGATGACATGGGGGTGAGTAAATTATCAGCAAAAGTTTTTTTTAAAGTGAACTACTCCTTTAAATAGCTTGAATGTAACTCTACACCCTTGCCTCATTGCAAATTAGCCCCGCCTCCACTCACTCATAGATCCACTCGTTGACGATCACACGTTGACGTGATTGGTTACAAGGTAGTTTGTGACGTCAGAAACACCAGCGATTTAAAACTGCATTTTTGAGACTGTCCTTGGTTCACTGCAGTTTTAAGGAGAAAATACTCAGCAATGGTGTTGACTTATGCATTTGCACATGTTTAAAGCATATTAAAAACACCACATAGACATATAAAACATTAAAACCTTGATTTTCACCACAGTGGGACTTTAAGAGTCTCTGACTAGATCATTATTGCAGTGATTTTTTGTGTTTAGCAACAGTTCTTCCAATCCTAATTGATGGAGTGTGTAGCTTTTCATTTCTTAAACAACCATGTAAGACACATCAAGGCCATATTCCAGGATGACAATGTCAAGATTCATCAGGCTCAAATAGTAAAAGAATGGTTGGGAGACTTTACAGAGTGCTGAGAGTGACTCTTGCATTGGCAATTTAAATCCAATTTGGCCAGGCAGTATTTATAACCATTTTATAATATATTATTTAATAAAAAAACAAAAAAAATATAATTATTTGACTTGCGTGAAAAGCTGGGCTTAATGAAAGTTCACATGCAGATGTCGCGTTAATGAAAAGTATGGATTTGCTTTGTATGCAGCTGATGATGTAACATTCGGAGCACATGCACAAGTCATAAATCTGTACATTTGTTAGCGTACGACTCATACAGGTGAAAATACATTTGATATGGGTTGATTTGAATATTTAATTATCTTATTAATATTTTGTGTAGAATGTGCCCCTCCCCCAAACAGATATTTGTGTTCCTGCAGCTGCAGTAAATGACTGGTGACATTTCAGAAAGACCCTTGGCTTCCCCCTCCCTTTCTCTCTCTCTCTCTCTCTCTGTACATGTTTATGTTTTTATTGTGAGGTTGCTGGTGCAGGATTTGAGTAGGTGGGAGAGCGGGAGGACGGGGTAAGGATATTGGAGTGGGGTGGGAGAGCTGGCAGCCGATCCTGAGGTCAGATTTCACTGCCCTCTCTCTGCATGTTTTATGGAAAGTGCTATTTCAGACATCCTCAGCATGCGAGTGCCATTGCTTGGTCGATTGCTCATGTTACAGCCGGCACTTTGAGTGACAGTCAGGCTTTCTGGCTCACAAAAGAGCCCAGTGGAAAATCCCGAGCCTGGCCGTGGCGGGATACTTCCACAGCGCAGGTCCTGTTGCGTTGGGAACAAAATATAAGATGCACATCCCATTCAGGTTGCAGGACAGGTGGAAAAAGAGTCTTGTGTCCACTGTGGCCCTTATGAAAGGGGGAGATAGAGAATTGGCAGTTAACACTGTGCCCTCTGATCACGTCTCTCTCCAAAAATACCATTAATGGCAAGAAAAGATGCTTAACGTGGTATTTTTAAGTTAGTGGACCATGAGGGAATGAGTCATCCTCTTTAATTTGATGTTGAGATTTGCAGATGGCGATTAAACTCATGATCAGCAGTGTATTAAGCATCGCTGGCTGCTTTGAAGTAAACATTTTGACAGATTTTTCTGATAATTTCAACAGAGAAAGTTGTAAAATTTAACTTGGGCACTCTATTTTTTCCCTATCCATAGCAGTCTCTTTTATATATAAAAAAATGATAGCAAGATATTCACAACAGAGACCCATGTATGGAAGCCTTTTTCTGTCTTATTGTTTAAAATAAACTCACAATAATGAAACAGTTTTGAGATATAAAAAAAATGTTGAAATTGTGAGATAATAGCTGCAATTATATCATTAGAAAAGTCACAATTATCTTGTAGATAATAATCAAACAATTGTGATTACAAGATAATTGAATCTTTTTAATGATCATAAATAATTCTGACTGAATAATTTTGTGAATTTATACTGTAATTGACTTCGCAATGTCACAATTATCTCATAAAGTCACATTTCTATTTATTTATATTTATATTTATTTACTCTGAGGTGTAAAAAGGCTTTTAAACCCATGGCTTCACACAGAATCATAAGCAAAGGACCTCAGTTTCCTTTGAGATAAAAAAAAGAGATGTCTCTTGTTTGATTTGTTGTGATTACTGCCATATTGCTCGCTCACTTTACCATGGTTATCAGATGAAAATAAACAATCAGCCACTCTTAAAACTTGAGAGAAATATTATCTATTAACTGGTGGGAGCCAGCAACTCGAGATGTCTGTCTACGTGCATTTCATACCAAGGTTATCTTTTGCTAAGGCCACTAGATGACAAGTATGTCTGCTTAAGGGTCTCAGTATCCACATTTGCGTAATTCCCCTGTAAGAAGGTCTCAGCATGGAATGAAAATTGGCCTCAGATGTGAAATTAAAGCATTGTTGTCATCACTTGATCAAGCCCACCCCCTTTAAAAGCATTAGAATTCAATTCATGATCTGTGAACATTAAAAGAGCCTGTTTTACGATCTGTAAGGGTATTCTTTGCATGTCTTTATACAGTATAACATTTTTCCTGTAGCATTAACATTTTTTTGTTCAATTTAAGTCTTGTGAGACTTAAAACAAATAAGTTAATGACTGATTGTTCAAATTATTATGTGTAGTTAATGGTGCACATTGAGTTTTGTCAGTAGTGTTTTATTAAAATTAAATTGTTACAACATTTTTGCTTTTAAAATGTTCAGCTTGGGTCCAGGGTGGACTGCAATAATTTATGTTGGCTTCATAGTTTAGAGTGTGTCCTTGGTGAGACTTTCAAGGATTACATCCAGCCTACACAGTGCATCAATAATTTCCTGAAGTCCGCTGTGTACTTGATTTTCTCATTCACTTATTGATTTCAAGAAGCAAATGCTTGTATGTGCTCTCTTTTCCTCACTGAACCACAGAGATTCTAACAATGTTTTTGCTGCTGTTTCTCTGTATCATGCAAAAATTGTAAACCAAAACAATTGACGCTGAGAAGCTTGTTTGTGGAGTGTTGTACAAAAGGAACGGAGGAGCCATGAGGAAAGATGTTTATTTTTGCTTTTAACTTGGGAATGGTTCACATCAAGACTTCAAGATGGATTGTTAACTGACAGCTTTGAGTGGTGAACTCTTCCCAGTATCCTCAGGTCTGCTCTTATTTATTTATGGGACTCTTGAGCAGCTTGGCATAGAAGTCGGTCATAGGTGCCCTGCATCACTCGGGTTGATAACTTATTTAACATGTTTGTGCTCAAAATGCTGGAAGAACAAGCAAAGTGCCGTTCCATGTGTAAGAAGGGTGATGCCGCAGGGAAGGTGAGGGAGAAATAGGAGGAGTGTTCTCTGTTGTTTTAGAGATGAAGCTAAACCTCTCTGTGAGGGACTTGATGGGGTCTGCTGAAAGGTATCCCCAGAAAACATGATTACGCTCTGCCTGCTCTGGCTGGGATTAAACTGCCCACAGCTACCAGCTGGCTACTGGATCTGTGGTTTCATAAGCCCCTTGAACCTCCAGTTTGTTCTCGAGCAAGCTTGTGTACCTTGAGCTCTCTCTCTATATATATTGCCCCTCTCAAAGATAAACAATAGCTACAAAAACTGCCTCAGGTCCCACGCTTGTACCGTTGGAGCGGGATGCCTGTCAAGACCATCTTCTGCTCCCTTTGGTAGGTCTTGAAGCGGTAGAACCACAACTTTAGATTACGCATGGTCTCATTTGCACTGGTACAAGAGCTTCAACATTCTGCACTTATGATCATATTCAGTGATCGACACTATAATCCGACAGAACAACATAAATAAAGTGGTTTTAGAAAAAAACCCGAGCTTCTAACTCCACCTTGAGCGTGTTATTTGTTTTGCAAAAATCCACAGCTCCCGGATCATCGGGTCCAATCAGCGCAGGGGGGTGTGAGATCTGACTGTCAATCACAGATCGGGCACACGCCACCCCTCGCGCACGTTACAATCACATGCACACGCCTGAAGTTCGTACAGTAACGAAGTGTGATGGCGGATGTATCTCACTTTTAAAACACTTACAAATCAAGTAAGCTCATTTAGAGTATAAATTACGTTAGCAATTGCAATCAGTAGATTAGCCAGGGCAGCATACCTCCAAATAATCCATGGTGTTGATGGATGCTGATGAGACGGGCGCGTTCACAGATAACCTGGTGCACACGCACTGACGAGCACGAACTCAGTGGGAGGGTATCTGTTGATAGTGGGGGAGGGGCATGAGAGTTGTAAACATTCAAAATGTTGCCTAAGTCCACTCAATCTGCCAGACTCGCCGACTTCAGCTTTAAAAATAATTTCATTGACTTTCCATTCATTGTAATTCTTCCTGCATTCAAAATTAAGTTGCATTTCTGGATATTGTTTGCTGCCTCAATTCAAATTCAAAAGGCATTCTCAATTAAATTATAAATGGTGCACAACCTTGCTAGGCAGTTAGCAGCTTAAGAAGCCTAGTGGGGACACCAAAACTTTGCTCATAAACCTTGCCAACCATTCTGTTTTTTATTTATTTTTTTCATGTGATGCTGTTTGACAAATTAGGTCTTGCATCTTAGGTTACTAAAAGGGATTAAGTCCATAATGAAAGTTTTTGTACTCACCCTCATGTCGTCCCAAATCTATATGAGTGTCTTTCTTCTGTTAACACAAAGAACATATTTTGAAAGTCAGTGAGGTCTAAACAACAACCCCAATGGTTTTATTGTATGGACATTTTTCTAAATATCTTCATTTGTGTATCCCTTATAGGGATAGTTCACTTTGAAATAAATTTTTGATATGTTTTAGCTTACCTCAAGGGCATCCAAGATGTAGGTGTCTTTGTTTCCACAGTAGTTTCAATTTTGATATTTTTTGGTCAAACCGTTCTTATCTGTCAGTCATATAATGCAGGTCTATGGTCACCACCTCAAAGAGCATGCACAGAGAAGTCCAAATTAAACATGATTTAATGACTCGTAAATGTAAGTACACATTGATGGCCTAAGACACGAAACGAGCGGTTTGTGTGAGAAAATGAACAGTATTTATATCGTTTTTACCTCTTGTAACACACAGACCGAAGTGCCCGCGCCCTCAGATCACTTAGACGTGGCTGTGGTTACAAGAGGTAAAAACGATATAAATACTGTTAGTTTTCTCACACAAACCGCTCTTTATGTGTCTTAGGCCATCAATGTGTGTACTTACATTTACGAGTCATTAAATCATGTTTAATTTGGACTTCTCTGTGCATGCTCTTTGAGGAAGTGACCATAGACCTGCATTATATGACTGACAGACGAGAACGGTTTGACCTAAAAATATCAAAATTGAAACTACTGCGGAAACAAAGACACCTACATCTTGGATGCCCTTGAGGTAAGCTAAAACATACCAAAAATTAATTTCAAAGTGAACTATCCCTTTAATGCCATGCAAGTATGCTGGTGTTTTCAAGGTAACTAAGCTAAAAGTGGATCCCACAAATCGTGAAACTCAACTGAAATCCACATTGCACTTGAGCAAAATGTAAGGACCTCAAGTAAGAGGCTTGGAAAACAAGACCTATAGACCAGAAGAGATTTGGCCCTCTGACAAGCTCTGCAGCAAGCAGGAGTCACTCTCCTGATGTAAAGTGTTAATTAAAAGGTTGGGAGACGGCCAAGCAGTCATAAATTTGTAGTTGTAGGCAGCCGTCTTTACAAGATATGCTTCTCCAAGCTTCCCATGCATGCCTAGCTGTGGCGTTCAACAGTTTTGTGCACTTTCCGTCTTGGCAGGCTAATGTTCTTGCACCAAGTGAAGTTCCTGTGATTGTTGCAACTAAACATCACTGTCTGAACTTGGCAACCAAGTTGACGCTAATGGGGGTTTTAGATGGTGATTTACAGCTGTTTTGTTCTGATGCAGTTTATCAAAGCTTGAGGGAGAAGAATAAGTAACCTTAAATGTGGACAACATGGATAGGGTAAGGATGCACATTATGTGCTGCAGTGATACTTAGCTTTTGTGTCATGCCGATCAAAGGGAGCCCGTTGCATGCTTGCATAAATAGGGTTTATTTTCACTCATGCATTCCTGGCATAACATGCTATTCATATTGTGTGGTGTGGACAGACAAATCAAGAGGCTGAGACTCAGTTTGGACATCCTCCATTGGCAGCTTCTGAGTCTACCGCCCATGGAACCACACAGACACACACATTTATAAACCCTGCCATAAGCTGTCTGAAGAAGCTGCATAAAACCACAACACCAACCCCCCACAGAAAGCCACCACACCACCCTAGACAACTTGTGCACCCTGGACTGATTTACATCACATTTGCCCCTGTTACTTTTTGTCAGACCGGAATCCAGCTGGGGAGTTTACCCAAAGGGAGGGGGGCTTTTAAAAAACAGCCAGGTGCGACCCTTAAATTCAGACTCAGTGAGTGGGCTAGAGGCAGTGGGAGTAGGTAGAAGCAGATAGGAATCTATATTGGACATACTTGCACTTTGTGTTATTCTTTATCAAATATACTTTTGTACTTGCTTCTGACTCTATTGACCATCCCAAGATGTACAGCTACAGTAAGCCGGGTCACTTCACCTGGACGGCGACGTTGAAACAGTGTGGAAGCCTCACTAATGGGGGTAAGCGAGAAGATGAATCTCTGCAATGCTCTGAATGCACATCAAGTCCTGCAGTTGGGAAGAGCATGCTGTGTGTAAAGAAAGCTCACACTGTAGCTTGCACAAGCAAATGTCTTGTTTTACTTGCACACAGTGGTCTTTTGCTGCCTTTTACAGCTTTTGACCAGGTTGCATGAGCTTGATGTACCTTTTGTTTTTTAGTCTTGATAAAGAGATCAATGAAAAGATGATTTGTTGCAGAGGATCACAGGGTACATTTACAAAATGCACCAGTCGACCTTGAAATGCATGCTTGATTATCGAGATACTCAGCCCGATTGACGTAGTCGTACTGTTGTTGACGCTCAAACATTTGCATGTGTGCTTAGGCACTGCCTTGTGATTAGTGAGTTAGCGGGTTGGGCGGAGCTCTTGTCTTTGCCATCTTGATCTTGGCGCTTCTCATGGATTCTGGGCAACCACATGGAATGTCTCAAGTCCCACCTGCTCTTTTCTTTTAACCAAGCTCAAGACGAGAGATGAGTTATTTCCATCGACATTATTTTTATCTTGCAGCCTCAACTGTGAACTCAGCAGTTTTCAATATTTGTCCTCCTTGCCCCCACCATCTTGATTTACATGATCCATAAGTGTGCCTCTCAAACGTTGGGATATTTATCCTATGGTATTATGTAACTAAACGAGGAGGACCACTGCTGAGTGACAGTCACTACCCACAATGCATTTGTGCCAGGAGAATGCCATTGAGAGAGAATGAAAGCATTAAAGCTCTTCTGGCTTTGGGAACTCCATGTCCCACAGGTGTAGGTTATAATTTATAGACTCTTGTCTGTCTGGATTAGAGAGGGATTCAGTGGTATTGTCTGTAATGAAGTCACCTTGCCGCTTATGGGGATGTGATATCTGCAACCTTTGACGCTATTTCTTAGTTATAGAACTGAATGTTCACATGCGTTTGTGTAAATGTGTGGCACTCTAGATGTTGTTTAGACTTTTCAACAATATTGGTAAAAAAAGATATGACCCCCTCTGTGTAATTTTAGCCGTGGCTGTATCCACCGAGGCATTTAAATATTTGTTCATTCTGCTGTGCCATTAGAGGCTTTAGGGAGATTAAGCCAAAAACCCAGAGGGCAGTGCTGATGTGTCAGTTACTCTGAACACTGCTAGGGGACTTCAGGGTCAAACTGTTTTTTTTTTATTAATAGTACGTTATACACATATTCAGAGTTCTTTTTGTGCAGAATGTTTTCTGATAGTGGTTGGCTAGACCCTAGATAATGATGGTCCGACTTTTGCCCCTTAAAAGCATTATAATTCTCTATTGTACAAAAATAATGCGATAATCATCTCTAATTGAGTTTATTTTTGATATAGCGGATTATCGTTGTGCTAAATGCCAATTTTCAAGTGGACACGATTAACCCAGCGTCTCTGCTGGTTGTTGTTGTTATTTTCTTTCTCAAAGCATGGGTTTCTAGTTTCCCTGTGAAGTTCAAGGATAAGTCATGCCATTTCTACCTACCCTTCATGGTGCTTGTTTTAATCAGCAGCTGTTGCCCTGATGGAGACGGCTTGGATTTGTGGGCTCCCAAAGGCATAGGGGATTCCGTTTAACATTGCTCATTTTTATCATTGCTATTTTTTTTATAAGACTTCACAAAAAACGGATTAGAACAAGAATGCAACACCATCGTAGCTCTGTTGACATTTAAAATATCAGCTAAATGCTAATGAAATATTGTGGAGTAAGTTGATTAGCATGCGAGTTGGACCCAAAGACGGCGTACATCTTAAAAGGTTTACCCATAGAGGAGGAAGCCAAAAGGAACTGTTGGCAGTTCAACTTCTGACCACCAAGCATCTGACCCCATGAACATTTATCATTGTAGCCTGAGCTGGGAGTGTTACCTTTCAGCTAATAATTCTTCTAATGAATAGCCAAATCCCTTTTGGCACTTTTTTTTTTGGTAGAAGGACAGGAAGTCCAGTGAGAAAGAACTTTAAGTGACTCTTAGTAACTAGCTCATTGGTATCTGGTGTATATCAGCATCTGGTATCTGTCTGTATTACACAGTGCTACGTAGGAATCATTACTAAGGACTGAGTGAAGCTTTTATAGAATGAACATGGCAGTGGTATGGCACTAGCTATGTTGTGCACGGAGGAAAAGTTTCTAAAAATGACTTGGCAGAGCATAGCACCTGATTAAGGCTGCTAATGACACTAGCATTCTTTCATTAATATAGAGAAGTGGTTCTCAAACTGATTACTGATGGTCAGAAAAGGATTCTAAATGATTCACAAGACTAATATATATATATATATGTGTATATGTAGTTAGTGGTTTAGAGGGGTGTTAGGTGGTCTGTGACTAGTCCTGTTAATTCACTAAATCTCATGATAATAATTGTATGAAACATTAATTTGACAACTGCTCTATTTCAGCCTTTGTTTAAATGCTCCGAGGTAAATCCAAGCTGTCAAAGTATGAAAGTCGTGTTTTAGATTTATTTATTCTGAAGCATGTTATATCAGATGTGACAGTTGCTAAGCAATGAAACGTTGCCCAGGGAACAGTCAATTTGGTGGAATGAGACACTGGAAAATCTTCTTTTTTTCCTCCTCATTTTGTAATTGCTGGATTTGATCCAAGAAATGCTGTTGTGCTTTGAACTGAGGAAGAAATGAATCATCAGATCTTGCAGAGCTTTTTGAAAATAGATAATTTGCCTAGAGGTAAACTTTTGGTTGTAAAACACAATTTCAGCTAACAATAGTAATCTGTTTCTTAGTTTACAATTTAAGCCCAACAGGAGTGTGTTTGTATTTATTCAGGGTATATTATTCCTCAAAGCCTTATCCTCATGAATCCAAAATTTATAATGTTTTGTGTCCATGTCTGTTAGCTTTGAGGTCATCTATATGCTAATGTCTTCCTAAAAGCTTTAGCAAATATACACATTTAAAATAAAATCTACAGTCTTTCTTTTCTAGAAAATGGACCATTGATGATTCATGTTTCTAAGGGTGCGTTTACACAACAACGATTTTCCTTTGCGTTCTTCGCGTACAGATGACAACATTGTTAAAACGCTGCATTATGCTGCCAGACCACATTGTAGATGCCATTTTATGATGAAACTACGCGCCTATAGACTAAACATGTAATAGGGATATGCATCACGTCACCCTTTTCACTAATTCACCTTTTGTAGTTTACACAGAGACGATAACTGTATAGTTTTCAAGAACTTGCACTTTGAAACCCATTTTCAAAAGTTTGCATTTCCAGGCCCCCAAAAAGGCGTTGTTGTCGTAAATTAATGGGCAAAACTCATAAAAAGCTTTCCATTTCTAGTTCAAAACAGTGTTGTGTAAATGACCCCAAAATGCTCCTGAAATGCTTCTGACCAGGGGGCAGGGTCTGGGTAGCTGTAGCCCCTACTGGTAGAATGAAACCACCCTATTTTGGGGAAATCTTGTTTTTTCCCTCCATTAGAAGCAATTCAAAAGTAGATTTGTACTCTGATTAATTTAACCACCATATGAATTGGTGGAAATGTATGTCCTCCTTGCTTTTTCTATGCAGGACCATAAACTAAAGGCAACTGGCTGTAAAAAGGACATATGTGTAATTTGTTCTGCCCCAAACTCCTGTTTGAATAGAAAATACGCCAGAACAGGATAGACGATTTCACTGAATCTTCAACTAGCTCTTACTCCCCTCTAAATGAGAGCAAATACTGTAAATATAGGTGATGTGACCTTATTTTCCTCTGAATTACAATCCTAATGTCACTTAATAGCAGTCAATGGCATAATTATGTCTTCATAATGCAGCTGCTATTTAATAGGAGATGAGTGTAATTCTTATGTGAAGGGCCAGCTCATATATGCCCATCAGCTATTAATGCGAAGAGTTTAAAATGCTATATAATTATAGTTTTCACTACATATCTGACGTGTTCACTATTACACAGACCTTGTAATCAACCCTTAGACACTGCTACCGATAATGGTAATACTATACTTGAAGGGGTGTACATAAGACTGACATGACACCTTCATAACCATGACATGACATATGTCATGAATATGAAGTAGGGTTTATGCATGTTTATGACAACTGTCATTAAGTGTCTTTCGCTCAATAATGACATTTTGAATGCAAATATGACATTGTTTAAGATGTCTTTGTTATGACACCTTGACATAAACCATAACATCATAACCTGCCAGTGTCTTTGTCATGACAACTTGACATTAAATTAAGTTAAACTGTCATGTGGTTGGTTTTGACATTGGCTGTCATAAGGCCATTATAACTGTGTCATGAATATTTTTCGTGACCTCAACTACAGTGGTACAAATTGAATTTGTCATTAAACAGTTATAATGGCTTCATGACAGCCAATGTCAAAACCAACCACCTGACAGTTTAATGTAATGTTAACCAATAAAGCTAAGTGGTTTCTTAAGTTTGATTAATCTGCTATGTCATGTTTATGACAGGTTGTGTTGTCTTAGTAATGTCAAGTTGTCATGACAAAGACACTGACAGGTTATGATGTATTGGTTTATGTCAAGGTGTCATAACAAAGACATCTCAAACAATGTCATATTTGCATAAAAAATGTCATAATTGAGCGAATGACACTTAATGACAGTTGTCACAAACATGCATAAAACTTCCTTCATATTCATAACATGTGTCATGTCATGATTATGAAGGTGTCATGTTAGACTTATGCACACCCCTTCAAGTAAAGTGTTACCCTGATAATTTTCCTCAGTTTATTTTTTATGGACCTAATATATAACCTTTTATCTGGAAGATTATGATCCTGGTTTGGAAGAAACCTGAACAAGGCATGGAACAGTCAAATTCAATCTGGGTATAGTATAGGCACACTGCATATAGGCATACATGAGGGTTGAACGGTTTGCAATAAAGTTATATCTGGTATAAGCAGCTGGCCTTTTAAGCAGGTGCGTTTCTGAGCCTTTGACCAAAGGTATGTCAGCATCCAGGGTCAAAGGTGAAGCTGTAACATTGCTGCCTGTAACATTCATGACCTGCTGATGATAAAAGGCATGGAACACAAACATTTATGTATTCATGTGAAAACTCATATACTGCACATATTGACATACTGTACATGAGTAACAATTTACAAATGTAAAAAAATGGCAAGAGCTTAGAGCATATTATCTAAGGATGTCAATGAAGTGCATGAATTTAGTGCAGTTTAATTAGAAAAAAAACATATTTATATATTCAAATAATTGTAATAAATTAATTAAAATTATAAAATTGTAAAAAAATATTATTGTTTAAAGTAAGTAACCTGGTTGCCTTAAAATTCATTAATCTGAACAAAATTATAACAACTTTTTTTTCTTTTGTCAAATCACCTTGGATAATTAAATATTTTTTTACAGTGCAGGAAATATATTAATACCATACACCCAGTAAACAGGGAACATTTTCAGAACTTTTTTTCAAAGTTATCTTCTTAAAGTGGTGGTGATGGCGCAGTGGATAAGACACATGCCTTTGGTGTGAGAGACCCGGGTTCGAATCCACTGTGAGACACCAATGTGTCCCTGAGCAAGACACTTAACCCCTAGTTGCTCCAGAGGCGTGCGACCTCTGACATATATAGCAATTGTAAGTTGCTTTGGATAAAAGCGTCAGCTAAACGAATAAATGTAAATGTAAAGTTAATAATATTCTCAAAACGTTAGCACAAAAATGGTTGTTGGATAGATTTTACATGTAAAATATATATTTTTTTAAAGTGACAGATTTATAATATTGGCTATTTGTCAGATATTAAAGTTAATATGAAAATCATCAAATATCAGTGGCTTCAATATTTATATAAACTGTGGATTTATTGTTTGTATTAATAATATTAATGGGCTTGCATGCACAAGCCCATAACACCTCCCCTCTCTCTCTCTCTCTCTCTCTCTCTCTCTCTCTCTCTCTCTCTCTCTCTCTCTCTCTCTCTCTCTCTCTCTCTCTCTCTCTCTCTCTCTCTCTCTCTCTCTCTCAGTGGCTCATTTGGCTCGCAGCAAAGGTTTATCTCTTTTCCATCTGTCTGCCACAGCTCGGTGACTCCTAATTTATCATACTGGTCTGAAGTGAATGGCTGGGTTTCTTCCTTGGATATCAGTGCTGAGAATGGAATATCAACTCTTTATGTTGTGATTTGTAGTGTAGTAACCAAGTCTATTGCCAAACTATTTTAAGAAACCATATACAGTTACTGACATGCAATATAGGCTTCTACCTTTGATCCGGTGTAGTGCTGGAATTTCACTGAGTTGATTAATGTTATTGATGAGAAACCTGATTTTCCATAAATCCTCTTTTGATGATTGATGATCGACATGCCTTGTGGGAGTTGTTTGTGTATGTGCTTGAGTTGCGTATGCATTTGTCAATATATTAATATGCCAATGTATCTGGATGAACCTGTGTCCTTTAACTTGACTCAACGCCGAAGTTTGGCCTCGGTCTTTGGCACTTGCTGTACTCCCAGCGGCTCAGCACAAGTTACACAGTGTGCCGTGAACTCCATCGTGCCCTTTTCGGCACAGTAGGAGTTGAACTGATAATCCCAACCTATCATTTCAGGTTTGTCTGCATGACAGAGGTGTCAACCAGATCCTCCCTAAGCGCTTACTGAGAGAAATGTCCATCTATATTGCTCACATGTGCATCAACATCAATTTAACTGCCCATAGATGGCTTTAAGTAAGAAGCTTGATAATCTTCTTTAGCAGATTGGTAGTTTCCATATTTGTTGATGTGTGTTCAATCGAACTCTACAGGACTTTGGCGCAGATTCACAGTATGGCTAATATACCATTATATTAATGCAACACATGTATCGGGTTGGAGAGATCCAGCCTAACGTGGACTATTCCAAACACAATGGACAGTGCTCGTGACTATATGGCTAATGTAGTGAAAGCCTGTTTCTGCCTCAGAATAAAACAAAAAAATAATAATTCAGGTCTCCAAATGTTACCCGGGGTTACCTGCCCACAGCATATAAATGCAGTCGTATACGTCATTCCCTTTGTTCAGTTCAGCTCTTCACTGAGCCTCCGACTGTACGGGCTCAGAAGTGTTGAACAGTAGTTCTACATAACTCAATGTTCCCATTCAGTCAGTTCACTCGTTACACTTGACTATGGGACATATATTCACGCTCTGCAAAGTTGCTGAACTAAATGTAAGGAACCAGCAGATGCACCTTTTCCTTTTTCAAGTGAGCAACGGACCCTCGTTAAAAAGCCCCTGTGGAGAGCATGGACTGAGCTACCGTCACCACGGTAACATCTAGTCGGTAAACCGGACAAACGTGCACGGTGATGCCCAACTGGCAGCCACATGGAAATCTTGAACCATGCCCATGACGTCTCCATGAGAGTGTCTGGCCACTCTATGAATGCGGAACGATAGTGGAATGATAGTGCTCCCGGAAGTGCAACACATGTATCGGGTTGGAGAGATCCAGCCTAACGTGGACTATTCCAAACACAATGGACAGTGCTCGTGAGTATACCATAAACACCCAGGAGAGTGAGAACTTGTGTTCAGATGTTTCTCATGAAAAAGTTTATTAGCCATTTGTTAGCTGTGCTAAACTCAAGCTAACAACTTCTCACCACTGTGGGTTTTCTTGTGAATGTGGCATGATGGTGTTCTATCAAAGTGATGAAGAGCTGAACAAAGGGAATGGCACATGCGACTGCATTTATATGCTGTGGGCAGGTGACCCCGGCCACGTCGTCATTGGCCTTTCAGGTGTGAGTAAAGGTGTCTTCAGCAAATGCTGCAAGTCATGTGTTGTACCGAGTGAACCAACTGAATGGGAACGCGCTTGTGATTTAGCGTTTTGAATCAGACTCAGTCAGTGGATCGACTTCCTCACTGAACCGAAACTCATTATATGGTTGAGACTAATTCGCCACTGTTTCCCTCGAGATTTTCTTATGGGGTTTTATAATGTTTTTTTTTTGTTTTTTTTACATTGCATTTGCAGTTGACGTTGTAAAACAAAACGTCCAAGTATCGGCACGTTTACCACAGACCTCATTTTACTCATAGATGTTTAGATTTACAATTATAAAACCCCATTGGAAAATCTCAAGGGAACAAGTGGTGAATCAGTCGTCTGGGGTTTGACCTCATCCCTGCACCGCTCACTAAATTATGTTTTTTATTAACAAAGTTCAGGAGGAGCACGTTCAGACAATTAACCTAATTAACACGGGAGGAGCACATTCATTAAACAACTCAATGAGCATCAGGAGGTATATACGCAGCAGACTCTGTTCTATGACAGTTTTCCAGCATCACTCCACCACCCCACCCTCAATTCTAACATTCCCAACCTGGGATGGGGGATGGGGGGGTACTCTGGGTTTGGGCCAAATTCCGAGCTCGACGCCCTCCCCTCAGACAACACGCCAAATACGCATAACCTTTACTCTATTTAATTATATGTGAGTGTGAGCTTGTGAACCCAGTTTTGTGAGACTTAGCTACTGACTAGTTGTTAATATGACAACGTGTAACTAAACATATACTAAACAAATATATTCACATACAATACAATCACCAACTATAAGATTGAATCAACTGTAATTAATATAGTATTCTATATGCACTAAATGTGACTTTTAAGATGTTGTATATTTGGGACTTTATTCCTCAAATTTTCTTTTAAATTGTGACTTTAGGCCTTTTTTTAATCTCAGTAGGAAACCATAGTTTGTCATGGTACATTTCGCGTATGTAACACATTTTGTCCCAGGCCCCTTTGATTTTTACTAATAAATGGTCATCGGTTGTTGTACATGACAGATGATGAAAAAGGCTAAGATGTGAACGACAACATTAGCATTGGTGGATGGGTGGGAGGAGATTGGCAAAGGAAGGGGTGTTGTTTTCCGTCTTAATCCTCTTACTATTTAGTCTAGTCAAACATGAAGGTCAAAAATGTTTTTAAATAGAGCTCCGTACTCGAGGGAAATGTCGAGTAATGCTACGGGGGCAAGATGCGAGTAGAGAACATCTCGCACCATCGTCTAATTAGTTCAGTCTTTTGCTCTGGATGTGTCAGAGTTGATGGCAAACTGTCCAGCTATCTGAGGAATGCTGCACTCAGAAGTTAGTTTTCTTATGCTGTCTACAACTTCTTCTTCTTATTATTTTTTAATGAATTATAGACAATTTCTTGTAAATGTTTCATGCTGTTATTGTTGCTAATATCTGTGGAAAAAAAATATTGATGTGCCAATACAATACTCTAACTCCATTTTGATTATTATTATGTGTTGTCACTGTGGATAAGTCATGTTTCATATACTGCCCTCTAGTGATGAAACAAGGCATGTTACTCTTAAACCAGAATGTGTGTGCATTTATATACATTATTTATTTATTTTACATTTTGTAAAATTACAATTTAATTTATCACCTTTAGTTTCATGCCCAAGTTGATGATATTAAACCCTATTCAGGTGGTATTTTCAGTCTTTCATGGTGATTTTAAAAGAACATTTCCATGCCTCCGTTTGGAAGGTTTGTTTTGGTTGGTCAAAAGATCATATTCCAACGAATGTTATGCAAAGCATGTTGCTCTCATTATAATGCTGCATTTTACCCAGCTAGACTTTTGATTTTCTCTTTTTTTCTCTCTGCCTATAAGCTCCAAGTAACTGTGGCGTGGTGGCGATGTAATTTCATTAATGCATTATACAAACTGTTTTATAAAATGAGCTTCCATTGAGCCAATAATTACTGCACAAAGTGTCAAATTGTAACTCTACAGTTCTTAGCAGTACTCAAAAAAAGATTTGTTTTATTAATTTGGCACCAATCCTCCTTGAAAACTCGATTCAGATGAGAATTACGTTTCCGAACAATCCTGGAGTTTGTCAAAAAAAAAAAAAAAAAAAACTATAAAAGACTGAAAAAACCCCCGATCTTGGGTGTTTGGAGAAAAAACCTAAGGTCTGTAATATCTTTGTGATCTCTATAAACTGCAGAAAGATTCTTGTCATAACCAATTACCTCTCATGGGCTTCTGCGCTGCACTAAGATGAAATCCTAAGGCCTTGATCGCAGCTGCAATTAGCAAGAGCTGCTAATTCTTATTTTAGCCTGGGAACAAATGGAGGGATGGAAACTCACAGCTCTGAAACCCGAACTTGCCAAATACATCTCAAGTCGGATAATAACTGACCGGGTCACTGGGAACAGGACAGAGGTGAAGACGGATGCTGTACCAGGAGCTGTTGTTAGCATGTCCTGCGTCAGCTCATCAGTATACGCCTGGGAAAAGGTCGGGGTCCCTCGGTATCAGGCTTCAAGCTGTTACCCAAAACACAGAACTGTTTTGGGATCACTAATTTTAATTTTGTTTGCAATTAATAACACACAGCTGATTGTGTTCAAAATACTTCAAATACTTTCTACAATTCCAGAGATCTAGATTTATTATTATTTAATTTATTATTATTTGTAATATATTTCTTATATTATTTGATTATATAAATTATATATTTTTGTTTAGCAGTTTATTATTTTTATAATGAAAATAATAATTACACCATAAAAATTAAAACAACAATATATATGGGCTAATATTTGATTATTAAAATGTTATCAAATATATTATTTAATGATGTAATTTAAGTTTGTTTAGCATATTTTTTTTTTTTTTTTTTTTACACGTATGCGTAAAAAAATACACGAAAATATCCTCCATATGAAATTAATCTATAGCCACCACCCCCTTTTGGCAAATTAATGAAATAACGTAGCCTACGTTAAATAAATAAAAGAAAAAGAAGTAATATAGTTGGCTAGTTTTATAGATTTTTAGCTTTAGTTTGCTGACTATCAACTAACTAGGCTACATAACTGGCCAAACTGGATTAGCAATGGTCCAATGTGATCAAATACAGATGATTACTTCATATATGTCATTTTACAAGTCATTACACAAATATGAAGGAATATTTACCAGATTTGATGATGATGGAAGAATTAAATCATCTGCCGATAAACTCTCCAGCATTGCAGATGAACTGTTTCGCGTTTTACGTGATCTCGCGATTAATTATGAGAAGTAATACCTTAATGGTTCAACATATGTTTTTAAGTTGAGGCGACACATACTCTAGTTAAGTCAACTTACAGACTAGTTGAGACAGTGAAAACGTCTCTGGTTACTGGTGTAACCTATGTTCTCTGAATAGGGAACGAGACGCTGCGTAGCTTAGGACGCAGTGGGAACGCCCTCTGGGTGTGCCGATTGTCTGAAGCCCTTATAGAATCACGCCAATACATTGGCTGATGGCGCGGGCGCCGCCCCGACGCTCTTGCGTCGTCACATTATATTAGCGCGCGCGCGCCATCTGCTCCTCAGATTTCTCTGCCGAAAAAGGAGCTTGTCGGCAGCGCAAGGAGCTTGGCAGCGAACGCAGCGTCTCGTTCCCTATTCAGAGAACATAGGTTACAGCAGTAACCAGAGACGTTCTCTTTCATAGGTTCACTCAATGCTGCGTAGCTTAGGACGCAGTGGGAACGAAATACCAAACTCGCCAAGCTAAGCGCTGCCGTAACTAGTACAAAGACCAGATAACTCACACGACTGGTTCAAGCAGATAAAACTTGGGAACCTGGAGTCATGTCAAGATCCAAACTATAGAATCTGACAAAAGTGTGCGGAGAGGACCAGCCTGCCGCTACACAAATGTCTTCCAGGAGGGCACCTCTAAAAAGTGCTTGAGAGGAAGCCACGCCTCTGGTGGAATGTGCCCTGATGCTAAGAGGTGAAGGCAGACCGCGCACCTCATATGCCAGTGAAATAGCCTCTGTAACCCAGTGGGAAATTCTCTGCTTTGATGCGGCAAGCCCGCGGCGGCCAGCACCAAAACATACCAAGAGCTGGTTGGATTTTCTCCAACCGCCAGAGCGATCCACGTATAACTTCAATGCTCGGACAGGGCAGAGCAAATTAAGCTTCTTGTCCTCCTCAGAGACAAAAGGAGGAGGATGGAAAGAGTGAAGGTTAATAACCTGAGACCGGAATGCTGTTGACAATACTTTGGGCACATATCCCGGTTTCGGTCTCAAAGTCACCCTGACAAGACCAGGAGCGAAGTCTATACAAGTCTTGCTAACAGAAAGAGCTTGTAAATCCCCCACCCGCTTCAAAGAAGCCAAGGCTAACAAAAGAGTAACCTTGAGAGTCAGAATCCGCTCTGGAGCTGACTCTAAGGGCTCAAAGGGAGCTTCCGTTAAGCCCTCCAGGACGACCGACAGGTCCCAAGAGGGAATTCCAAGGGAGCGTACTGGTTTCAGGCGCCTAACCCCACGTATAAATGCTGAGACTAACCTCAATTTACCTAGGGGGATCTCATCCGACTCCCTATGAGCGGCAATAGCAGCAACATATACTCTCAGAGTAGTAGCGGCCGCTCCAGAAGCAAACTTCTCCTGTAGGAATTCCAGCACCGAACCGACTGGGCAGCTGACTGGGTCCGTAGCGTGTGTCGAACACCACGACTCAAAAACCCTCCACTTGGAGGAATATAACCTTCTCGTGGAAGGGGCTCTTGCACTCGCAATGATCTCCTGGACGTCAGCGGGAAGACCAAAGCTCAAAGCTAGCGGCCTCTGATGGGCCATACGCATAACTTCCAAATTTCGGGGCGAGGATGCCATATCCTGCCCTGAAGCTGGGACAGCAGATCCTCCCTGACCGGAATCTCCCAAGGGGGAAGTTCCAGAAGAGGAACCAGCTCCGAAAACCACGGCTGGGAGGGCCAGAATGGGGCCATAAGTAGGAGACGGGCTCCGCTCTCCCTCACTCTGGACAGAACTGCCTGGATCAACTTGACAGGCGGGAATGCATAAAGTTTCTGCATTGGCCACGGGTGGGCGAATGCATCTATCCCCAATGGTGCTGGGGGGCTCAGGGAGAACCAAAGTGGGCATTGGGACGACTCCTGTGATGCAAAGAGGTCCACCTCTGCTTTTCCGAACACTTCCCAAATCAGGGCAACTGTTCGGCGGTTCAACATCCATTCCCCCGACCTGAGCTTCTGCCTCGACAGAAAATCTGCTGCGAGGTTCAGGATCCCAGGAACATGGACTGCTCTCAGTGAAAGGAACTTGCCCTGAGACCACAGGAGAAGGTGGCGCGCATGCCTGTCCAGGGTGCGCGACCGTGAACCCCCCTGTCGGTTTACATGAGACACTACCGCCATATTGTCTGTTCTGACAATGACATGGTGTCCTTCGAGAAAGGGGAGAAAGTGAAGAAGGGCCAGGGAAACAGCTCTCAGCTCCAAGCTGTTTATGTGCCAAGAGAGAGTCTCTCCAGTCCAGACCCCACATGCTGGCCTGCCCTCGAAAACCGCACCCCAGCCGGTCAGAGAGGCGTCCGTCGTAACCATTTGGCGACGGAAAACTGCACCCATGTCGACCCCTTTCCGAAGGAAGAGAGGGTCCCGCCAAATTGAAAGGGCGCGGAAGCAACTGCGCGACACCTTCAACAGGCGAAGAGCTGGTCCTGTGGACCGGGCACCTGAGAGTTTCATCCACCACAGAAACGGTCTCATGTGGAGCAACCCTAGGGGAAGCACAGGGGATGCTGCGGCCATGAGACCCAGAAGCCTGCGGCAAGTGCCCACAGAAACACGATGCCCGAGCGTGAAGCGAGCCAAACATGTCAAAAGACTGGAAATCCGGGCAGGAGCCAAACGGGCCTGCATCAGAACGGAATCCAGGCGCACCCCGAAGGACGAAGGACAATGTCCCTGTGGTGAGTCACTAATTCCCTGGATTGGGCTAAAAGGAGCCAATCGTCCAGGTAGTTGAGTATACGGATGCCCTGGAGCCGCAACGGGGCCAGAGCAGCATCCATACACTTTGTGAACGTTCTCGGCGCTAGAGCGAGACCAAAGGGAAGGACCCTGTACTGGTACGCCCTCTCTCCAAAGGCAAACCTGAGGAACCTCCTGTGTCGCCGTACGACCTGAATATGAAAATATGCATCCTTCAAGTCTACTGTCACGAACCAGTCCCCTGCTCGAATTTGAGATATGATAGCTTTCAGCGTCAACATCTTGAATTTCCCTTTGTAAAGGGAGAAATTTACCCGGCGCAGGTCCAGTATTGGTCGCAGACCTCCGCCCTTTTTCGGGACCAAGAAGTAACGGCTGAAGAAGCCTTGCTCGACTTCCTTCGGAGGAACCTCTTCTATTGCTCCCTTGAGGAGAAGGGACGAAATCTCCTGCTGTAGTACAGAAGCCTCTGAGGCGCTGTTGACTACAGTTGGAAAGACTCCGTTGAAGCAAGGGGGCGGGCGACAGAACTGAAGTGTGTAGCCGAGCCGAACCGTGCGGAGGATCCAAGGCGATACCCCTGGCAGACGCCTCCATTCTTGAAAGAAATGAGAGAGAGGAAGAGGAGTGTTGCAATGTGGCGGACATACCTGAGTTAGGGTGACGCGCTGACTCCTGTGGGGTGGCGTGGTCCAACGTGAAGGAGGGCACTTGACGTCCTGACACGTAGCGGGAGGTACCACTGCCTGTTTGATCAAGATCATAGGGTCTGCCTGCTCCTGAGGAAAACCGAAAGTGTCTCCGAGGATGCGAGCAGCAGGTATCAAACGCGTCGGAGGCAAGGGGAGAAAGCTGAACGAGTCTCCGTCCTCCTGCGCCGGACGGTTTGAACGAGGTCGAGTAGTAACTGCACTTCGAAACACGCCGGGTGGCGAAAGTGACAGGTTTAGAGAAGGAGAGCGAGTTAGAGGTGGGCAGAAACGCTTTCGCGGTCTGTCCCAACCTCGTAAATCGGGGGAAGCTCTCCTCTTTCTGACCTGCGGGTCAGGAACGATTCGAGGAGGCTAGAGCGAAGAGTTTGTTAGACCGCTTCAGCTCCAGACGCTTATGAGGTCGCTGGCGGGGGAACGGGCGACCGCGGGCTCCCCAAACCGTAGCAGGTGGGGGATGAACCGAGTCACTTCTCCTAGCAGCAAAATCCGGCCTATGAGATGAACGTTCTCTGGGTTGAGCCGGGGAGGGGTTAGAGGATTCCCTTGCCCTCCTGGGCATAAACTGCCTGAGGGCAGCTGACTGGGATTTTGCGGCCCGAAACTTGTCAACCACAGTGTTGACCGCCTCCCCAAACAGTCCAGATTGAGAAACTGGGGCGTCCAAGAGGAAAACCTTCTCTTTGTCACGGATCTCCGTGAGATTAAGCCATAGGTGGCGCCCTGCAGCAATCGCCCCTGCCATAGAACGACCTATAGCGCGTGCGGTGTGTTTGGTGGCTCTTAAGGCCAGATCCGTGGCCTTACGAAGCTCTTTGACAGCTTCTGGCGTAATTCCTGTTCCCTCGTCCATCTCCTTCAAGACATCCGCCTGGTAGGCTTGGAGGATGGCCATAGTATGTAGGGCCATGCCTGCCTGACCAGCTGCCATGTAGGACTTTCCGATAAGGGCGGAAGTAGTCCTGCACGGTTTAGAGGGAAGGAGGGGGCGAGATTTCCACGACGGAGCAGACGACAGAGAAAGGTGAGTAGCCAACGTGTCCTCAACCGCTGGAATGGCGGAATAGCCCTGCTCCACAGAACCAACGAGGTTGGTGAAGTCAGCGGCTGCCGCGTTTGTTAGACGCGCGGAAAAAGGCTGCTTCCAGGATCTGGAGATCTCGTGATGCAGATCACTGAAGAAGGGCAGCTTTCTCCGCTCAGGCCTAGAATTAGGGCCACTTAAAAATCTCTCGTCGAGTTTAGACGATTGTGACTCGCGGGGCTCGTCGGGCCAGTCGATAGAGAGCTTCTCCGTAGCGCGCGAAAGCACGTCGATAAGCTCCGTGTAGGCCGCAGTAGGCCGCGCCTCCTGGCCGGTAGGCGGGAGACCGTCAAGAGCTAAAACAGGCCCGAAATCCTCAGAGTCGGACGCTGTAGTGTAAATAATATCTTCCAGCCCGAAAGAAACCGTCTCGCGCGCTCTCGGGCTGGGGCATAAATAATCATGCGAAAACTCGACTGGCCGAACACCGCGTGCGTGCTCGGGAGAGGGAGGGAGAGAAAGGGCCTGGCCCGTCTGCTCGTACTCTATATCCTCGAGCTCTACATCCGAACCCCAGGTCGCGGATTCCAACGAGGCCTCGGCAGCCTCGGGAGCGCGACCGGGGGGAACGAATGACTCCTTCTCAAAAACCGCGAGCCGAGAGCGGAGGGTTTTGAGAAGCAGGTTGTCACAAAACTTGCATTTAGACAAGCCTAAAACAGCCTCGCGCGCATGCGAAAAACCCATACATTTAACACACTTACTGTGAGGGTCGTCGTTCGCAATAAAGCGAACGCATGGCGGCGGGCAACGACGAAACTCCATGGCACTTCACCGCAAGGAGAACTGAGTTCCACTATTCGCAGTCGCTGAAGTGCAGATGAAGAATGCTGATGATAAATCCGAATTATTTGGGCCAGAAAAACCGAGACCGAAGGGCTAAGATGGCCGCTTCGTGAAGGCAGAGAAATCTGAGGAGGAGATGGCGCGCGCGCCCTAATATAATGTGACGACGCAAGAGCGTCGGGGCGGCGCCCGCGCCATCAGCCAATGAATTGGCGTGATTCTATAAGGGCTTCAGACAATCGGCACACCCAGAGGGCGTTCCCACTGCGTCCTAAGCTACGCAGCGTTGAGTGAACCTATGAAAGAGAACTTAACATGTTAACTTGAATTAACAAATTCAGAAACTACAAGTTGTATCAACTTACAAATTACATTGAGAAAACTAAAATGCGGAATCATTTTTTACAGTGTGTGTTTAGGATGATTATTTTTATTATTAATATATATTTTTTTAAATAATAATAATATCTGCCAAGTAATAGTTAATTTTTCAATTTCGGTTTAGTTTCTAGTGTGGCTCATCCAAATACAATTTTAAATCAGATCCAGCATTAGTTTTCTAAAAAAGTGTTAAATGGCTTATTCATTAGAAACTAAATTTCAGTTTCAGCTACTTTTTTTGCAGTGTTTTAAGTTAAAAGTCTGTGCATAGATGAATGGATTTTAGTGTGCTGAATTTTTTTTAATGCCAACAGTGCATATTGTATGGGTTCCATCTGCAAAGATTACTCAGCTTTTTAAATTTTTTTTTTTTTTTTTATTCCGACAGCCTGTCTGTTTTGGCTTCTTAAACATAAACAATATCATCCTGAGTAGAGGAAGGACTCGGGTTACTGGCAGAAATTCAGCTAATGAAAACAATGCACATAAGCCTTCATCAGCTGCTGACTATAAACATTCTTTCTGATTGGACCATTAATGCAAAACGGTTTGATGACGCACTGCAAATAGAACGGCATGACAGGTGCCACTGCTCTTGTCTTTTTGTGAAATAAAGGTTCTGCTAGAGTTAAGCCAGGTAAAATGTGTGTTTCATAGATGGGCTTTTTGATTTTAATCCCGAATCGAAAGTTACAAAGCAAATGACATGCTGATGTCCTATTTAAATACTTGCAATTAAAACGTAATTCAGAAAACAAATCCCATAGTGATAGTGGCCAATTCAGGTTGGCAGTGTTGCATTTGGTGCTTATCCTCACTTTGATTTCTCTGAACAACATCTTGATCTCATCAGTTGCACCAGAGCTGTCATCACCCAGCATTCATGCCCTCTACTGACGTTCCGTGTCCTAAAACAGTGGTATAAATAGCTGTGCGTACGCAGCCGGACACAGTATGCTTGCTTTGGCCAGATGGAACATTTAGCATCTTTCACATAATGTAGTCGGCAGATGTGATTAAATAGTGCCCATGATGGAGATAATTCTAAGGTCTGACTGAGAGATGAAGTGTAAGTGAGTGTAAATTTGTAGAGATACTGTGCTACCCCCCCCCTCCCCATCCCTAAAAAAATTCTAAAGTGCTAATCATAACTTGTCCCTAAAATCAGAGGGAAATGATAGGTGAATTACACTGATGTAGAAGCCCCTAACCCTGGTTGTAAGTAAGCCTGCCTAAACTTGACATAAACTGTAAACTTGTCCCTCAAATTTGATTGGTTGATTGGAATGTTGTTCCAGGAATCACAAATCACTTCACCATGACCAGGCATGCAGCCTGATAGATAGATAGATAGTTCACCCCAAAATATCAGTTGTCACTCACCCATATTTGACTTTCTTTCTTCCATGTAACACAAAAAAAGATTCATTTTTAATAATTGTATAGGCTACTGGTCATTTCAAGCTTACAGGACATAAAAGCACCATTACAGCATTATTACAGCATATTATCACTTTCTAGCCATACAATTGTTTAAGTTTTAAAAGTCGCTGAATGGCTTCAATTGAGTCATTGAGTTAAACTCCCGAACGAATCATTCAGAGCGGATTTGTGAAGTGAAGGTCCGGCTCAAAAGAACGATTCATTTATAAATTCGTCATTGCCACTTTCTCTCATAAACTTTACGTAGACGTTGAGTCAATAATGACGTACATTTCTGTATGTTGTTCACATAAAATTATCGTATGGCTTCCGAAGATTACACACTAGTCGTATAGACCACTTTTATGATACATTTTTGGTGCTTTTTTGTCATTTGGAAATGTACAACCCACTTTCATTAAAAAATGACATTGTGTTCCACTGAAGAAAACTATACAGGTTTTGAACGACATGAGGGTGAGTAAATGACAGAATTCCTTTACATGATTTTGGAAATTTCACTCTGTTTTGAAAGCAGTCAGCCTATCTTGTCATCGATTTCACACACCGTCCTCCCGCACACTTCTTTTTTCACCACATGTAGCTTCGCCAAAAAGACGTCAATCACGAGCTTTGGGAAATAGAATGGCTTGGCTCGCTTTTCCAAAGCATCATCATTATTTTGTTCTTGCATGATCATACACTTCATGCAGTAGCATAACCTCAGAAAGAGTGGATAGTGTTTAGAGACGCAAAGCTCTAACGTTACAAGAACCAATGATCTTTTCGGGTTCAATACCATTCAGCAGTCCTTTTGCATTTGAAATATTATTAGAACTAATAGGTTACGATTTTGACTAACATTTTATTATGAATCTTTTTAGAGTAAGTTTAATGACTAGGTCTTTTTAGACTGATACCAATAACTGATGTTCTCTGTACACGTTAAGTTTCCATGACAGAGCTCTATCTCTTTTAGTGTTTTTGTGTGCACTTCTATAAATCGTCTAGATAAATTAAACAGCTATTTGTAGTGTGTATTATGTATGCTTATTTAGGTATTTATGAAATGTTAAAGAGCACATCGTCAGCTGTTGATGATGGGGCACTGCGAAAGTTACATCTGTAACATCTCGAACACAAGCAACTTTAATACTATCTTTGCTCAAGCAATGTCTAGAAACGTTATGACCCGAAGAACCTAGCCTATATATCGAAGCAAACTGATTTTCTCTCAGTATTCTCTTTTAGTTAGACTGTGCAGCCCTTACAACACAATTTATTTGCTCTTTCATAGCCAGAATTCTAGATTTCTTAGGTTTGCTTCAGGTATGGCTTTCAAATAAATTCTTTGGAGAAATACAAATTGAAACAATTGTTGATGCACGGTCCCTAGAGTAATTGTGGATGGCATTACCCAGATCATTGGGTCTTTAGAGAATCTGATGAGAAATATTCTCAATATGAGTTCATATCTTTTGATTTTCACCTATGAAAAAATAATGAAACATGTAATTGTGAGATAGTTTAGAATAGTCAGTCACTTGAGATAGTTGCATTTAGTTTGCATCTATCTATCTATCTATCTATCTATCTATCTATCTATCTATCTATCTATCTATCTATCTATCTATCTATCTATCTATCTATCTATCTATCTATCTATCTATCTATCTATCTATCTATCTATCTCTATCTTCACCAAAGCAACCATTATTTGTACATCCCTATTTATAAGTCACTGGATAAAATTGTATGCCTAATGCAACTTTTAGTCAAAACAAGACACATAAAGGCCCGTTCACACCAAGAGCAATAACTATAAAGATAACAATAGCTATTTTAGTCCACACAAACGCACCATATCGTTCTGTTTATTAAGCGTGTGCTGCAGTTTTGTCTGCTGCTTTAAATGCTCAAGCTCTTTAAAGCAGGATGGATTCTGATTGGCTGTCAATGTTTTTATTGTTTATCAGCTGGAAAAACCAAATTGATCTGAAAATGACTCCAATGATATTGATATAGTTGTGGTGTGGAGTCAACTATTCTTTTAAATTTAGAATGATTTTTAGAGATGCACCAGTCGACTGGCCATAAATTGGAACAGTGTTGTGCCGAATTTCGACTCCCTGCCAAATTAAACTACCTGATTGCCTAATCATAACCCCACCCCCACACTTAATCACAAAGAGGAGAGCACAGATGTGCCAGCCCAGCAGAGAAAATAGTAGCTTACTGTACTAGTAGGAGCAGCAAGCGCACTGTTCATATTGAAAGAAAAAATAAATATTGAACTGGGGGTGGGGGTTTATATGAATGTATTTCTGAAGGGAACTGACCTGACTCTCTTCAGATGCCATTTTTGTAATGCCAAATATTAGAAGTCTGATATTGCTGCTGTTCCATAAGCACCGCCTACTGACAGAGAGTGGATTTGCATTTTTATTCAGTTCGTCCGGTATTTTTGTTTTGTGCAGGTATTTTTAATGTAGCATAATTTCACAAAGCCACAAAGTCAGATCATGCTGTGTTTGCTGAAATTATATAACCTATTTTAAATAAAAAAAACAACTGCTCATTCAAGCTATATGTGTGTAGCGTCTTTGTGTAGATCATGATTAAAATGTAGTGGTTGCCTGTAATTTCATGACTGGAAATTACCTTAATTGGTAAAACTGCTATAGGCCTTTGAGTTTGGTAACACAAATGTTGCCTATTTAATTGTTCTTCCTGGCATCAGATGTCCCTTTATGGCAGCAAAAAAACACAGCTATGAATGTGTGTTCAACACTAATCACGTTCATTTACTCAGTCGAGATCCATTTCATGGATAGATCATCTTTTTAATGCTAGTGCCAGTCCATGTTTAAACACAGCCTGCCTCTATTAGCTCTGTCACGCATGTACACACACACACACACACACACACACACACACACACACACACACACACACACACACACACACACACACACACACACACACACACACACACACACACACACACACACACACACACACACACACACACACACACACACACACACACACACACACACACACACACACACTCGCTCGCCTCTTCCTAATCACACACATACACACACTCGGAGAAGATTCCTCAGCCTCTTGATATCCCTCCAGTCCGTGTCCTCTCTACTGTGAAATGCTCGGCTTGGTTTAATCCCTGTGTCTCGTCAGGCCCTTTTAATAGGAGCCTCATCTCAATGTCCGTGCACAACTGGAGCAGCCCGCGGGTTTATCTGAGGGAGATAGAGTTTCAGGCGACAAGCTGAACCCCTCTCGGCTTTAACTGTACCCGTCTGTCTTGTTTAAGCACAGAGGGAGAAGGTGCTGGCTCTGTGTCACTCTAACCTCTCTTTCATTTCTCCTTCCTCGTTCCATTCTTCAGCCCGATCGAGACCCACCATGGCGTCGTCGAGCTCCAGCGGACTCGAGGTTCTCCTCAGCACGTTGCAGGTAAACACACATTGTTTCTGAACGCATGCATCTGGATTGTCTCTCATTCTAAGCATAGGAACGGCCTACAGATGCAAGCAAGCGCGCTGGTAACGACTGCCCACACATGCAGGACGCTTTCCATGTGCTGAGTGGGAAAGATTAATTACATGGTATCGCAGGACCATGAAAAGTAGAGCCTGTGGTTTAATGTAAACATGTTTACCCCCCCACTCCAAGGCGAAATTCTAAACGTTTACGTTAACATGCGTGATGGAGCGCAATGCTTGAAACCGTAGCTGCAATTTGCAGACTGTATGGCGGTGTCATTGCGAGCGCTATTTTGAACTAGTGTGTAGTAAACAACTATTTTGCAAGGCAAACTGCATGCTCAGTTAGTTTTTTTTCACCTTTTGTTTTGATTTAAAGTTGCACTTTTTTGTTTGTTGTACTAGACCAGGAGTTCTCAAATTTGTTTCTCAGCCGAACCCCTTAGACGTAAAATATTACACTATATAGGGTGTATATCAAATATAGGCTATATGTAAAATATGTACCTCTTAAGATTAAGGTCACGTGACATGCAAGTAAACAGATCAAATATTTAATCTTTTTAGGTTAGGGTTTTTATTTTAAAATTACAGGGCTGCATGTGTATAGGGTTTATTATTTTTATTATTGTTGTTATATTATTGTTGTTTTAAAAATGAAGATATAAATATATTACTGTTGCAAATTATAGTTGTTCTGTAAATTATAATAATTTTATTTTACACTGCAAGTTACAGTACTAATATTTATGTCAGCTGTGAGCTTTTATTTTGGCGGAATATTAGTGAAATGCTGTAAACTTCTATCCACAGGAATCTTAGACATTTTGCACAGCTAATAGTTATATAGTTATATATAACCAGTTATATAGTTTAGTGGTCATCTTAGTAAAGCATTTGACTGAAAAATGCCATGATTGAAAAGATTGTCCTAATGAAGTATACTCGAGTGCCGTGTGATTAAGTGAAAAGGATTATATGGGATAACGTGGCTTCATGCACACCCAAATTTGATTCTGATATACTGATATTGCTAGTAGTTAATAGTGGTAGTGTTTATTCAAACCATTAAGACACACAGTAACGCCATGGCATCCATCGATGCAATAGTAATTGTTGGTTTAAAATAAAAGGACCAGTAAACATTATATTTTGTTCGCTGTTTTCCATATCTGTTTTGAGTAGATTTGTTGTGCTCGCAGAATGTCTCATAATCCAAATTGTACATTTTAAATGTGATTTTTATCCACTTCCACAGCTTATGGTGACTGATTTCATATCAGTGATTTGTATATCAGCTGCTGCCAATGAACTGCAAAGGCCTTATGTGCTCACAGGAGGGCGACGTGCCGAATTTCAGATAACTTTCTACCTCTTGCATGAAAATCAAGTTCAGAGGAGCAGAAATTATTTAGTGTACGCGTCAAAGCGATTAATTGCAAGTGAAAAGCATAAGATGAGATTTATTCCCTCTATGCTGATAAGAGCGTTGTAAGGAGAAGGGGGAAAAACAAGTGCAGCAATGAGCTCAGTGTGGGATTAATGAAAGCTTTAAAGGTTTCATTCTGATCTCAGAAGGGAAAAATGTATTTGTAAATGTAGAACAGAGAACGTTGTTGACGTAAATGCATATCAAGTGTTTTTTTTAAAACAAATGATGTTGAACTTATAGTCCTATAAAGTCTCATTAGTTTTTCTTTAAGTAGCAAATTGTTCTCTGATCCATTAAATTGACTGAACTCTGCCGTTACCGCTAACACTGCCGTTTAAAAGTTTGGGATCGGTACGATTTTTTAATGTTTTTAAAAGAGGTCTCTTATGCTCACCAAGGCTGCATTTATTTGATAAATAAAACAACACAAAAAACAGTAATATTGTTAAATATTATGACAATTTAAAATAACTGTTTTCTATTTGAATATATTTAAAAAAAATATATAATTTATCCCTGTGATGCAAAGTTGAATTTTCAGCATCATTACTCCAGTCTTCAGTGTCACATGATCCTTCAGAAATCATTCTAATATGCTGATTTGATGCTAAAAAAACATTCATTATTATGTTGAAAACTATTGTGGACAATTTTTTTTCAGGATTCTTTGAAGAATAGAAAGTTATATTTCATTTATTTAAAAATAGAATCTTTTGTAGCATTATGAATGTCTTTACTGTAACTTTTGATCAATTTAATGCATCCTTGCTGAATAAAAATATTGATTCCTTTTATTATTCCCCAACCCCCCACCCCCTGTAATTTGTTTTAATATAACGGTTTTCAACCTTGATAATAATAATAATAAACTTTTCTTGAGCAGCAAATCAGCATATTAGAATGATTTCTGAAGGATCATGTGACACATCACAGGAATAAATTACATTGTAAAATAAATTGAATGAATGAATGAATTTATTTTATTTCGAGCAATATAGTGACATATAACAAAGGCAATAAGAAACATTTAATTTTTGACAACATAAATCAGTCAATTGCTCGAAACCGAGTGGGAAGAAGTCGGACTTATTTAGACCCACCCCGGACTGTTACAGTTAAGAAAAAAAAACAAAAGTAGCTAGCTACTTCCTAAATTGTTGACATTATCATTCCTCACAATTACAATTTTATTTATATATAAACTAGATTGTTATATATTAAAATAGAAAACAGTTATTTTAAACTGTAAAACTATTTAATTGTATTGGTATTTTTACATTTTAAAAAAGCAGCCTTGGTGAGCATAAGAGAAAAATAAGAAAACATTAAAAAATCTTACAGATCCCAAACTTTTGAATGGCAGTGTATGTACATATAACAGTTCAATGACTGTAATATTCATCCTTTTCTATTAATTTCAGTAAATGTGTGCCAGAGATATATCTTTTTTATTTGCCTATATATTATCTTTAATATTTTAATGAAAATATAAACATAGTTTTTAATGTAATAACAAAAATGTATAATACAAATGTTGCGCCTTTGAATGTGACAGAAAATAGCTATACTTTTCAGATAAAAAAAGTGCCTCTGTATGTACTGTCAGTTCAAATAAGGATGCTTGCTTGCAACTGCTTGGCATTGGCCATGTGGCCTCGGCTCTGAAGAATTGACTCCTTTATTACAACGCAAACTGACAAGGGTAGCTAGTAATACCCTCACGATTAGCCACAGCCAGTGTGTCGCCTTCCTCCAGCCATGACTGGCATCAAACGTGGCAATAAGTTCCAAATTCACAGTCCTTGACATGAAGCTGTTGATGCCTGAAATGGGATTCCCGCTAATTCAAATTGAGACTGACACAGACACTCAGGGTGCTGTGTCTGAGGTTTTTTCTTCTTCATATTCTTCCCCTGCTTTTCCCTTCCTGTTTTATAGCTCTCGTATCACCTCGCAAAGACACGCCAGGTCCTTCCTTTGGTGTCTAAGATGTAAAAAAGCATTTTAAGGTGTGTCAGAATAACTTTTAATAGATTTTCTGCGCTATTTAGAATAGTTTGCCCTCCGGAGGGGCTCCCGGCTTACACAGGATGTTCAGCCAAAGCTCTCCCGCTGCGTTCCTGCCACCGTCTTAAAAGTTAATGGTGTGCACAGAGAGGTAGTCAGTGTTCCTCATTAAAGAATTAAAAATGAACTCGGATATGAAATGAGTTTCACTTTCAAGTGGGTTCCTGAGAATATTAGCTCATGTCCTTCTCCCTACTGACAGATGAGAAGCAATGCTTTTTGATTGTAGCTTGGCATAGGTGATGCCGGACGAAAATAGAAGCAATTATTCATAATTTCAAGTATCACTGGATTATTCTGTTAAAAGATTGTTGATGTAATGCTCTAATGATGTGCCAGCTGGCTCTGTATGCTGGTCATGCTCATTAATGTTGAGTAATTAACATGGTTGTGTGAAATTATCACAGATGTTGATGACAGGGCCATCGATTTCCAAGAAAGAGCACACGCTCTATTCTACTAGTCTAGTGTAAAAGTTCATCCTCAGTGAAATGTAGTTTCTTCATTAAAACCACTCACCTTTAGGGTCAAAAATTAATGGGGGTATTTGGAGCGAAAATGCCACAGAATGTGACAGAAATGCCCTAGAAACAAAATGTATAAATTTATTTGTTCATAATGTCACATTTTATATTTTCCCATGATATGTTTCATAGTTATATGGATATTGCATAAAACATTGTTTTCATTCAAATTTTAACGCATACAAAAAAGCCCAGTCCAAGTAATGAACCAAGTAATAATTCACCCAAAAATCCTTTATTAGCCCTCAGGTTTTTCCCTGTTTTATGATTTTTCTTTCTTCTGTGGGACACAACAGGATTTGTTGGCAAAATGACTTTTTAGTGTCCAATGAACAAGGATCAAAATGAAGCTATTATGCTCTAAAACTGTCAAAAAACGACCATACATTTATTAAAATTATCCATGTGCTCCCTTTAGTTTAGAGTCTTCCAAACTCATGCAATAGAGGAAGAAGCTAAAAATTGAAGTCATAATTTGCTGAAAATCTTCTCGTCTGCTGCAGCTCTTAATTGATACTTAGTGCTCTTGGTTTGATGATCAAATATCATTTGTCCCCATAATTATCATTGATGTGAAACCTGATGTGAAGCATCTTGATGTGCCATATTTGAATGTACAGGAACATAAATGAGATTTGAGAAGTAACTTGTGAAGTAGGCTAACATTGAATTAATGAATATATACAAAAATAAAAAGTAAAATAAAAGTTAAAGTGGCACTACTCATCTAAAAGGGTTAAATATATATTTTTTATAACATTTTCCCTATATCTTGTTAATCAGGAGACTTTAAACAATTTAAAGACAAAAATAAGCTTAAATAAATCATACAATATATCCTGCTGATAGGCTATATCCAGAACCAGTGTTGTTGTTGTTAACTAAAACTACTAAAATTCATTTTCAATATAAAGCTAATTCAAAATATTAATAAATACTGTAATAGCATATAAATAATTCTAAAATAAGAGTCCAGAATGCATCTATTATTATAGACCCAAACAACATCCCACAGAAACTAGCCCTATTTTCTTGGGGATATCTTGTCAGTTCACTAATGTGGGTAAGAGCGGCAGCTCCCTGGCAGGACAGAACTCTTTGTGGTACCGTTGGCTCTGGAGATTCCTAATAGGATTCAATGGCCACTGTCAGAAAGACACGGCCACCACAGATGCAGGCTGGACAGTGTTGTGTTCTCTCCCATTTTTGCCCAATAATGAGAGCCAAAGCTTGAATCCCCAGCTGTGGAGTTCCTTCTCTGAGGATTTCGGCCCCCGACCGCTTACCCGTCAACTGCTGCTGCTTTTAGCCACAGGGCTCCGGGTCCCCGCCGGGGTACGAGCCCACATTGCATTCTGAAAACAGACACAATGCTGGAAGATTTTGCTGTGCCAGCCAGGACGCACTCAACACTATATATCACATGGGTTGTAAATAGTAATGTCATCTTAGTTGCTTAGATTGTTTCCTATTTGTTGAGATAAATTGTTTGTGGACACTATAGGTAATCGTAATGCAGAAGCCAGGTTCAACTTTAAGCTTCATTGTTTAAGTGTGTTGTTCTCTTTCCAGAACGCTGGGGATATCGAGAGTATGCTAAACATCATCAACGTCCTGGATGAACTATTGTCAGCAGGTGAGATGCCCTTTTCCTACAGCCAAATTTGTTGATTCATTTTCTGTCACGCCTCTGCACCGATTGCAAGTGTGCTGAAATTTGTTTATGGAGTGAAACCATATGTGTGTCCAATAAAGCCACAAACCACCTCCACAAAATAAATTTGCTGATATATAGAGGCGTTTCTTCAACTTTGGACACTTTTATGTCTGTACTTTTTACTTCTGTAATATATTTTAACATTTATTTACGTCTCATTAAAACTGTTTGTAAACTTTTCAGCATGCCGTTGCTATGTTTTTGGTACTTTTCAGATTACTTTTTTTTTGTTTACTCTTATTCTGAATCCAGACTTTCAACCTCAAAATATGAACATTTATCACAAATATATTGTATTATTATTATAGTCATTGTTGTTCCTATTAATAATGTTGTTCCTATTAATAATAATAATCATATTTTAAATTGATCATTTAAACAAAGTATAAAATAAACAGTCCAATTCAATGTTTTTTGTACAAAAAAATATTTATATTAATTTGTACATATTACAATCCTCAGCTGTGGTGTAATATCTATCATGACTAACAATTTTGCCCCAATTAATTTTTTTTAGTTACTGTAATCGGTTACAAAGGAGACAGTGAAGAGCATGCTTGAGATGAAATATGAGATGCGACATAAAGAAAACAGAGGCTGTGTCTGAAATCGCCTCCTATTGCCTTAAAGGGTTAGTTCAAGCAAAAATGAAAATTCTGTCAGTAATTATTCATCCTCATGTTATTCCAACCCCGTAAGACTTGCGTTCATCTTCGGAACACAAATTAAGATATTTTTGATGAAATCTGAGAGCTGGCTCACTCCTTCATAGGCTTCTAGGCAATTTCATTCTGCCAGTCCAGAAAAGTTAGTAAAAACATTGTTAAAATAGTCCAAGTGACTACAGTGGCTTAACCTTAAAGGGGCACTTGGCAACTCTTTCAACTCAATAAAACCGTTTAGAAATCATTTGAATGGTTCAATAACCTGTTCTGGAGAGAATGGTGACTTTCCCCGCCCCCCCAGTGTCCCCAGGCGGAAAACCAACCTTGCAACATGAGGACTAATGTCCCGGTAAGTTGGAAATAGGAAGTCTCGTGAGAAGCAAGAACGTGTGAGAAACACAAACTGCTTTATGGCAATTCGACATAATTCTATGATACTGTGTATGATGCTGGGTAGACATAGCTCCACACGCTAAAGTTGGCCGGCCCCAATCATAACAAACGCACACGAGCAGCGGTAGAAAGTGGGAGGAAGGTGCCGCAAGTGAGTTTTTTATGACAGTGTTGTGAAAATATACGCCGCACAGCTGTAGGGGGAGCTCGATGAGAAAACATGCGACAACAAAAGTGAAAATCAGCGAAGAAATGACTAGAGTTGCCAAGTGCCCCTTTAAGTTTATCAAGCGACGAGAATACTTTTTGTGTGCAAAAAAATTATGACTTTATTCAACTATTCATTTTCTTTTGTGTGGGCCTCAGAGAGAGTTCACGAGAGCGCCACGACGCATGTGCGAGAACAGAGAAGATGACACAGATGGGTCTCGATGTAGTGTTTAAAATGGTTCTAAAGTGTGCATTTCCTGGATTTCCAATTCTCCGAATTGTGAGAAACCAATGAGAAAACGTAAAAGTGCCTTACCAATGCCGCAAAATGAATGGCTTACCTTTCACACTTTCCCATCAAATGATCGTGAGCGTCATCTTCTCAGTTCTCGCACATGCGTCGTGGCGCTCTCGTGAACTCACTCTGGGGCCCACACGGAAGAAAATGAATAGTTGAATAAAGTCATTATTTTTTTGCGCACAAAAAGTATTCTCGTCGCTTGATAAACTTAAGGTTGAGCCACTGTAGTCACTTGGACTATTTTAACAATGTTAGTCAAACAGAATGAAATTGCCTAGAAGCATATGAAGGAGTGAGCCAGCTCTAAGATTTCATCAAAAATATCTTAATTTGAGTTCCAAAGATGAACGAAAGTCTTACGGGGTTAGAACAACATGAGGGTGAGTAATTACTGACAGCATTTTCATTTTTGGGTGAACTAACCCTTTAAATGGGGTACTATTTGAGGGGACAGCCATTTGTAGTTGTGGACATTATAGAGTGCACTCATTCAATCCCACAATACACCGCAATAACGAGTGTACAACCGATGTATGCTCAACGGCTAGAGAATACCCATAATTGGTCCAATTTCTATTTTCCAAACCGCTGGTCCAATGTGGGTACAGCGTTAATATCATACAGGTATAACTTCCTTTTTTAATTGATTGTTAAATAGGTTTTATACATAGTTTCCATGACAGAGTTATTAATCTTTTCATATTACTACTGGAGCGGCTGGACAAACTGGACAAAAAAAGTGGCAGCCCATCTGGTGCACTAAGCGTCACTCCCTCATTTTTATTCACTCCCTCAAGTGGACTAAATTAGTGGAGTAATGTAGGGAATAGTGAATGAGATAGGGGGCGATTTCAAAAACAGCCAAATAAAATCAAGGTAAATTTACAATTTTTTGTCTGTCATTTCCTGTCATCCTGTTAAATATGCATGAAAAATGTATGATATTATTTTATAGTTTTGTGTTTATAATATATCCTTTCTGCAACAGAATATGGTTAAAGGCAAGACAAACACAGGACTAAAAGTGCCCATAATTGAAGAAACCACCATATACAGTATACATTTCAATTTATCGTGTCCCAGCGTGAAGAAATTGTGTAATGAATCACCTTTTTCTAATTTTCTGCTAAATGAACAAATGTAAATAATATACTTGATTTAAATTAAGAGAATTTGAGAGAACACAGAAAAAAATATGATGGTTTGAAATGTTGAAAAAAACTGCAGTAATCCAGAGGGATTAACTTCAAAATGAGACCTTTTAAAGCAGCCCTAATAAAACATGACGTCACTGCACATTTCTCCCAGGATCTAATTATATAAACTGCACTGTTTCAATGATATTTATTTCCATATCTTGGGCTTATTCTAGTCTATTATTCACCAACAAATCTATCGAGTAATACTCTTGTAGAGGTGGAGCAGTGCTATACTAATCCTGTAATCTGAAATGAATTCACAGCAAAGTAATTAGCCAAATTTATTCACCAGCCTCCAGCGCAAAGTTCTAATCAGCACGAATTTTCTGAAAGAAAGTCGAAAATAAACCCAGACATCATCTTGTGATAATCCGCCAGTGGCAAAGATGGCACCGCTGGTTGGTGTAAGAGTTGTTATCAGCCTAAATTTGACATTTTGTGAAATTATGGCGGGTGTTTCCTGTAGGCACAGACAGACGGATTCATCATATGATATCGAAAGGAGGCAGTGAGGCTCTGCTGACGGCTCTGGTGAACTCAGCCCAAAGCTTCACACCCAACTACACCGTCCTGCTGCCGCTACTGCACCTGCTGGCCAAGGTGGGCCACCGAGGTGAGTGATGGGGGAGAAGGGGAGGAGACACAGGAATGACTGACACAACATTTTTTTTCAATCTATGATTATTATGGTGTTATTTTACCGATGACAATGAGTCGAATGCACTATTAGATTTAATTTACCGTGACTAAACAGATTTCCCTGAGCATTGCAAAAATCAAATGCAAATATTCTAGTATTATTTATATACTATTATAGTATTTATTAATATATTTTTTATTTGCTTTTACTTGTATATTTTCAGTTCATTTTAATTTTAGTTTGAGTTTTAGTAATTGTATGTGTTTGTGTCCAGTGTTGCCAGATTGGACGGGTTCCCGCCCAATTGGGCGGTTTTGAATTTGATTGTGCGGGTAAAAAAGGGTTTGGGTGGGTGGTCAAAATTTGGGCTGGTTTGGGGTCATTTCGGCGGTTTTCAAACATCTACATTTTAAAGTCTAATTGGTTAAGAAAAACGAAACTAAAGTGCATGTAGTCCATAAAATCAGTCATCATGACATTACTGTACACACACGCTCATGCAGAATCAGCTGGCGTTAGTGTTGACATCACCGACGAGCACGCACTTTTAGCCAATCAGCGATCTGCAGGCAGACGCGATTGAGCGCGAGAAGTTGTAGCTGCATATTCAAGTGATCGCTAAGGCAAAGTGACATAGCCTACGATACAAAAGAGTGTACAGTAGTGAGCAACTCTAAAAAACGCACACGTGGAAGGAGATCACTCTATGGTGAATATAACTCTGAGAGGAGAGCACAGTTGAATGACTTGAATTGAAATCAAATATGGGACGATTCCTGTCCATGTCATATGTGCACACTAGCCTAACCAAACATCTGCAACTTTACACCATCCAGCACTCTTCTTGTCCCTGACAGCTGCTGAAAAAGGTTTGAATCAACTTTTGACTGCTAAATTCTGCGTTATGTTCTGCAATGTGTACTTCCGAGGGTTAAAGTCATCGGTTCATTTCTTGATTGCCGTTTTGACAGTGTCCACCTGGACATTTTAGTCATATTGGCTAATTCTCCTTAATTATTGCCTTGTTTTGCTGGAAAATTTATTTATTTTTTATTTTATTTTATCATCGTTATTTTGTTTTAAGGAGATACAAATTGTGCTTATCAACCTCAAATGACATGGTAATGAAATTATATCACATTATTTTGGCAGTAAAATTTTGGGCGGTTTTTTCTTGCAGTGGGCGGGTTTTGGTGAGCTTTTGGGCTGGAAATCACCGTCCCAATCTGGCAACACTGCTTGTGTCATTTTATCTTTTGCACATTTCTATTTAGCTTTAATTTATTTTAATTTTTTTACTAATTTTAGTACTTATTTCAGTTAGTTGTCAAGGCAACATTTCTATATTATCTTTATTTCAATTGCCGAAAATGATTTGTAACAGTTTTTGTTATAGGGATAGTTCACTTTGAAATTAATTTTTGGTATGTTTTAGCTTACCTCAAGGGCATCCAAGATGTAGGTGTCTTTGTTTCCACAGTAGTTTCAATTTTGTTATTTTTAGGTCAAACCGTTCTTGTCTGTCAGTCATATAATGCAGGTCTATGGTCACCACCTCAAAGAGCATGCACAGAGAAGTCCAAATTAAACATGATTTAATGACTCGTAGTACACATTGATGGCCTAAGACACGAAACGAGCGGTTTGTGTGAGAAAACGAACAGTATTTATATTGACCTAAAAATATCAAAATTGAAACTACAGCGGAAACAAAGACACCTACATCTTGGATGCCCTTGAGGTAAGCTAAAACATACCAAAAATTAATTTCAAAGTGAACTATCCCTTTAACTATAACAACACAACGGTAAATGGTGACTTACATTTCAGCTAGTGTATAAAAGTGCATTTGAAATTTCCACTGGGAAAAATAGCAGGATATGGGTTTAAAACAACATTAGGATATGTGAACAATTAATGACAGAATTTTCATTTTAGCTAAACTATTCCTTCAACGTCAAATCTGATTTTTTTTTTTTTTTTGTCATTTCGCCCAACATTGTAACGTTTAGTGCGGACCAAAAATAACCTCAGATTTGTTAAACTCCTATTCAATTTGACCTTTTTTCCTCTCCAACTCTTTTTTTCTTTTTTTTTAGTCATTCTCACTGCGGGAAAAAGTCATATTTCTCATTACGATTTATAATTTAGTCATCTTTAGTGCTTAGTATTTCTAAATTCACTGCTGAATTGCTATAAATAGCACCTCACAAAAATAGATGTCTCTCATATATGGATTGGCCATAACATAAGTCACATCTCGTGTGGAGGGTGCAGACAGCGTGTGGGGTCACTGTCGGGTCAGGTAAAAGCCCTCGATCCTGCGAGGTCAGAGGTCACCATCTAAGCACAAGCATGGTCAATGTTTCGATGTTGTGTAACTTAAGAAGCGAGTGTTTGATCCCTCGGTGGATCTTGTGTCTGTCAGCGTTCCACTCTTGCACTTTGATGTCTGTCCTAATGAACCTCAGCAACAGGGCGAATCAAAACAGCAGGGAATGTTTTCCTTCGTCCTCACGTCTTCCTTTTCCATTTAGACAAAACAAGTCTAAAAACAAACTCCATCTGTTGAAAGCGTAAACTCATTCGCAAACAGGGACTTTTTTTTTGTGATCAAGCTGTTTTTGTAAGCGCTTGTAGTCGTGGTGGGCCTGCGGGATGTTGGGTCATGTGGTAGATTTGAATTATTTCTATAACATTTCTCTATGGGCAGTGGGTTTTTACAGACCGCATTTTCCACTACACAATACATGTTTTCAATAATCCATTTGCATTTACAAAGCAGAGATCATTGTCTGTTTCAAATGGTGCAATGACATGCACTGGTTTCCCAGATCCATAAATAGTTGATTTACGGTGTTTTACGGAAATACTGTAACATCCTACAGCGTTTTCTTTACTCTGCTTTTTCTCATCTTAAAAAAAGGATAGCTCACCCAAATATACTGTCATCATTTACTAACCATAATGTTGTTCCAAACCTTCTGTTAATGCATGAATGAATGAATGAAACATTTATATAGCCCTTTTAGATACTACTGTACAATCAAATGGGATCAATGGTCTCCCCTCTATACTGAAGCCTACCTACAGTATTTATTTATTTACTAAGGAATTGTACACATTACATCCATGAATGTGCATTAAAATCTAAATAGGGTCATACTGATTTCATGTTAACCTTAAACTGTTTAGGGCTGATCTCGTGTATCACTCCTGTTCTTGCATTCAGACTTAGAATGAATCTGAGTTTGTATTTGAATTTGAAAGTGAAGTTGTCCCTTTGATATCCCAAATTCCCTATTAGACATCCCAGCAAATGTGGTTTTGATCTCCAAACCAAAGTAATCTGTTTCATCACAGCTGCCAACAGCTCAAAAATGTTGCCTTCCCAGATCCCTGTAGTGAGCAAACACTGTCAAACAAGATGATACAAATGTTCATTTAATGAATGTCAAAGAGTAACATACTTTTCTTATTTTCCTCAGATCGTCAAATTGGTCTGAAAGCACAGAAGGCAGATGCCGTTTTGGTGGTTCTGGGTTTGTTAAGACAGAATGCAAAAAGTGCCCGGAGAGCCGCAGCCTGTCTTTGGGTCCTCAAAGTCTTCTGCGCTTCTGGTGAGATCAGTTCATTTTTGCCTTCCTAAGCTAAGCTTGCTCCTCATGATTTAAAGTAGATGAGCTACACTCAAATAAGCTAAAGTAGCTTCTTTGACTCAAAAAACGTGAATTTTCAATACATTTTTGCATGAATTAATCTCAGTTGGGATGACTGTTTTAATCTTGAAAAGCTAACTAAATAAAAACTATAATATACACTTCTGTTTGGGTTTTAAAAGTCTCTTACGCTTGCCAACTGCATTTATTTGATAAAAAAATCCAGTAAAAACTAATATTGTAAAATATGACTAATTTAAAATAACTTTTAATATATTTTTAAATGTGCTACTTAATATATTTGTGGAAACCTTGATCATTTTTTTTCTGGATTCATTGATTAGAAAGTTCAAAAGAACAGCATTAATTTGGAATAGCAATAAGTCTACTGGCACTTTTGATTAATTTAATACACCCTTGCTGAATAAAGTCATTTCTTAAAAACAAGGAAAAAAGACAGACTTTTGAACGAAAGTGTAAAATTTAAAACAGCTCCCAACAATTCACATTTCACAATCTAAAAAAAAGGCTTTTCCATGATGAGAAGAGCCTCATTCCATTTTCATGTTCCATCACCTTACTTTCTGCCTGTGTACCTCTGCGGTTTCATATAATTCCTATATAACAGCTTTTTTGATGAACATCTGTTTATTTCTTTGTATCTATGGTTCTTTTCCCATCTTTCATAACAGATTTCCAGCTATAGAGCATTCAAGTGAAATTGCAAACCAAGCCTTAGTACTTATTGTGCCATTTGCTCAGGAACTTCATTACTGCTGTATTTATGGACCCGCCATATTAAAATCTAACTTAAAGATTCATATATTGTGTTTTTGCTCTACATGAGGTAGGAGGAGGTTTTCCCCCCACCTTTGATTTACTATTGGTATGCGATTCCACTAGTGCTTGTTTTTGTGGAGAATGCGATAACGGGTAATCGGCCGTAAAATGCAAATTGGCCTTTGTTGGGTTTTATTTCAAATGCAGTCGTCTTCTCGCTGTATGCGGAGTTGATAGTGTGGGGTCTGTTTATCAGTAATGTGACAGCTATCCTAAGAATGATACCAGCACGGGAAGTTCAGCTCTCAGGTTGTGACCGTGAGAAATGCACCTCTCAGTTATCGTCCCGAAAAGGCATCCAGAAGTCTTCTTCTTTTATGTTTTATCATAAAAGCTGAAATATATATATATTTTTGTTTTTTGAAACACTAGACGTACAGCCTGTGCTCTAGAACACTGAAGAGTTTCCGCTGTAGCAACCGTCAGTTTTTATGATGCTAGGTAGCTTGTAGCAAGCACACTATATTAATAGAAGAAATATCATCTGGGCACATGCCTTGTTTATAAGGATGAAGTTGGGACTCTAAAGGTGGTCTCTTTAAATTCCCCCTTGAGTCTATCTTTTGGAGAACGATCACCCCCACACAAGATTGACACGGGGATCCCGTATACAGCACTATGAAATGTTATATTTTCAGTTGGGTTCAGCAATGTTGCAAAGACTTTTCATATTGTGTTAATTACATACAGTATCTGGTGTTTTAGTGACCACTGCCGACTTGCTGGGGAAGAACCGAGGGCTGGATGTGGTCTTCAAGCTTATATCTCCACACACCACTAAACACTTACGCACCGTCAAGTGAGTATCAAATTTAATGTGGGTGCGTCATTGGCGTATGCTAATCTTGCTCCAACAGTTCTTGCGTGCTGGTCATTACATTACTCACGCATGCTTACATTAGTCAAACTATGCATACTGTAGATTTATATTATTTTTAGATAATTTTTTAGATAATTTAGATAATTTTTTAGATAATTTAGATAATTTTTTTTTTTTTTTATTATAATTATGACATACATAGACCCTGACCCTACCAGTATTATTTAGCTTTTTATTTTTACATTATTATTATTATTATTTATATATTAAATATATAAATAGTTATAATGTGGAATTTGCATAATAGTTAAATAAATAATTTGAGCTATTTATTGAATGCCTTTTTATAACTGCAGTGAGCCATGTATGACAATATTTCATATTATCAAGTTGATTTTAAATGGAAAAATAGCTACCACTATTTTTCTGTTTTAATATTATTATTATTATTATTATTATGTTTTTTTGTAGTTTTAGCAATGTTAATAATGATGCCATTTTTCATGCCATTTAATAAGTGCAATAATCTAAATAAGGGCATATATATATATATATATATATATATATATATATATATATCACCTGGAATCTAAGTGGGTCATAATTTGACTTTCAGTGATTTCAAATTCTTCCAACACCAGAAGGTCAGCAGTCAGGCGCTGCACAATGAGAGTCTCTGTCTCACCTGCAGGCACAACCCGACTCACCTTGCTATAATAAAGGCCACGGCATAATCCTAATGTCAAACCCTTGAAATAGCAGATGTTCTGCTAAATATTTGTGCTTTAAGGCCGGGCTTGTTTGTCGAAAATGGCAAGGTGACAAGGCCTTATTTTTTCTTTTTTTTCTTTTTCTTAAACCAGTTCTTAAAAATGGTTTCTAGTTTCAGTGAAGTTGCGCAACTTGACATTTTAGCTACTTCATTTTGTCGACTGTACGGGGCTGTGTGTTTGTTTGCTGCGCTGCATGTGGCATGACAGATTATCAAACCAAAAATGCTAACACAACTTTGAAGATGCGGCCCTCTGTGCTCTGGTCTTGTATAAACAGCGTAACTTGTAACTCATAGATCAAATCCAGTCCTGGGAAATTTGCATGCACGATACAACTCATTTTAGCAGTCATGCTCATTGAAATGCTAAGAACATGCTTGTTTACAGGGGTTTGGCAACTGTGTGCTGCATAGATATGTGTTAGCCAGGTGCTGATTGACAGTTACTAGCCTAACTTTGGTAAACAGTGCTTGACCTGCAGTGACAGGAAACGCATTCCCACATGAAGTGTGCAGCGCTTGTTGAGTGAGTCTTGATGCTGCACAGAGCAGCAAACCCTGATCCAAGCTGTGTTCTAATTCACACGGTCCCTACGCAGTGTACACTGTGTAGGGGATATCAGGAAAAGTGCATTTTCATTTCACAAAATGTATTATCATAAAAAAATGTGTGTAGTACTGTGCATTTAATGACTGGTGGATAGATTTTCTTCTGCTGGAATTCTGTAACATTATATTAAAAGAATTGCTGATCTTGTAACAGTTCCAAATATTATCATCTGGAAGATAAAACTCTGCACACATGCTGTTGGCAGCAGACTAGCCTTGTTGGGTAACTGTAGAGAGCCTAGAGAGGGCGCTGTACTTTCTTCTGCCAACTGTTGGAAAGCTGGACCGATTCCATATCAAGTTGCTGATAGGTCCCTGCACGCATACAGCGGATTACAGCAGAATGCCATCTAATTGGAATGCTCTCTCTCTTTCCTGTACACTTCCTGTCTTGTGGGAATTCTGACATGGACGCGCACCAGAGAAGAAAATCTGCAAGTGCGCCAAGCCGGCAAGCACATTTATCAGATGCGGGTGTAACCCAGTTCTAGACTTACATTGCATATTGTTGGTTTAATTTGACATTATCTGGCTCAGAGCTGTGCTCCTGGAGTTAAGCAGCCAGAGAGGGTCCTTAGGTTATCGCATGGACTCGGAGAGGCATTGATTAGCTCTAGTCTTTAGTTCAGATTTAAGAGCAGCTACACAATCAGCAGAAGCTCTGGCCACTAATTGGTCAGGCCGTCAATTAGACACTGATGCTTCACTTAACCTGTTGGCAGTGAGCACCAAATTAACAAGAGAATGAGGCAAGATAGCCTAGCCCTTTGGAGACTAGCGGAGATGGACTGTGCTCAGAATAACATACTAGCACACTAATATCTCTGCAATAGGCTTGTGTACTAGTTAGACAATGCAAATCTGTTTGATTTGATATTGTAATGATGATTATATATATATATATATATATATATATATATATCAAACATTATACTGTATATTTAATATTTATTTTAAAAATATATATAATAATTTTTTTTTATTAAGTAGGCTTGCTGCGATAGTCTGTGTTAATTGCACACCGATTACATCACTTGCCCGCCGCCACACCGCCTCCCACCGTCGTTTTGATTTTTTATAGTAATCATTATCACACAAAATAATTTAGTTTAGAGAACAGACACTTACAATTAAAAACTGAACGCATCTGCTCAGTTCAGCTTGAGCCGTACGAGAGTCGAGAGCACAGATCAGCAGCAGGAGTCAGATATCATCTATCACGTGACGAGAGGGAGACAAGCTGACTGACAAGACGATGGTGGAAGATTTGGTTTCAAAGTGAAATGTAAAAGCTCCTATTCAGCAATATTTTGGATTTAAACCCAATGCTAATAGGGAACCTGCAAACATTAATGAGGCCATCTGTAAAGCTCGCCTGATGAAGGTGGCAGCATCCGGAGGTAACACTTCTAATTTACACACACACACCTTCAAGCGCACCCACAAGAATGAGGCTGCCGTGCTAATTCGTTTTGCTAATAAAACCGTCTTATTCATTTTGGTAATAAAAGTTCTATGACATTGTACTGTTTTGTTGTTGTGTTTCTCATTAAGAATAATAATGAACCCACCTTTCAAGCAATTGCCTCCCTCGAATTACTGCTAATTTGCAAAAGAATGTGCACGGCCGCACAGGCATTCATAAGCGATTTAAGGCCCCGTCCACACTACTGCGTTTTCGTTTAAAAACTGAGACCTTTTGCTACGTTTGCACCTCCCGTCCAGACTAAAACGGAAAAAACAAAGACCTAAAACGGAGAAGTTTAGAAACGCTGCAGCTCCGTTTTGCGTTTTGAATCTCCGGAGGGCGTTTTAGTGAAGACGGGACAAAACGGAGGACTTTAGAAACGATGACGCAGAGGCTCACGCTCGGCTCTATGATTGGGTGTCATCAGTCAGCCACCTGATTCGTCAGCCACCCATCACATGTCAATCCGTTTCCTGTTTACACCGGCACGCGCATGCCCAGTGTTGGTGAATGGTCACGTGATCCGCGTTTTCAGGCGTTTTAATATGGACGGAGATCAATTCTAAAACGCTGGTGTGGACGGAGATCGTATTCCTTTAAACTCTACGTTTTTAAACGAAAACGCAGTAGTGTGGGCGGGGCCTCAAAGCGAGATGGAAAAGAGGGAAAAACTCCAACGCTAGTATGCAGTATTTATAGCACACTAATCAGTATAAGCAAGAATCTCGTTTTAAACATGGCCAGAGACCACTGGGACATGTTTTTCTTTTTGTTTTGTGATTACATATTTCACCTTTGAAACCTTTCAATGAACTGATCGCTCTGGGAAAGTTGCACTTTTGGATCCGGTTATCCCCCTTGGCAGAACTGTTTTTCCCACACTGAAATCATGTAAACTCAGAGTATAAATGTCATAAGCTGTTACATCCACACACACACTCCCTCTAGACTGCTGACAGCACTTCAGTATCACTTGAAAGGCTATATCTCTGTAATGCATACATCGGCTAGAAACGGCCTCTGAGGCCTTTACAGTGCGCTGCAAAGAGTTCCAATCTACGTTGAGAATTTCTCTCTGTTCACTCTCTGATAAATCTGGAAAAAAATCAAATACACAGGCAGAACAGATCGACAGATCTTCCATATTGTCAAATTTGTCTGCTGGCTTTCTGCTGACAGCCTGGCCTCATAGCTCAAATCCCTGCAGAACATCTGTGCACTGATGCTCGTAGTCCTACCGACTGATACCGCTTGTCATTTCAAAGAAGCGACAAGCCGTTTGCTTGGGGAAACGATGGCATTTGCCTGCCACCGAAATTGCAATACGCCGTTGTTTGCATTAATATCAGCAGCGTGACTCAAAGTCTCTGACTGCGGCTGAAGCGAGATATGATATGATTTCTTTATGGAGCTCCTAGTGTCCGCAAACAGAGAGGCTGTGGGTAAAGTGGCTTGACGATCCTGAGGACAGAATAGCAGTTTTGCGTCAGCGAGCTCCCGTCTGCTCAACCGCTGGGCTGTTTGTGCTCTCTTGCAGTTGGTGAACAGGGAGTGACATATTGACATTGTCTCTGTGATGGAGTCTTAACAATGTTGCTCGCTGTAGGGGTCCGGCTACATACTGGTGTATGTCAATGAGGTTTTCAAGATTTACAGTGCCATGGTGTGACCAAAGAAACAGGGAGTGAGAGACAACAAATTAGATGAAGTCTTGCATAGCCAGTGACTGACTGTCTATCTGTCAACGTTTGTTCTATCTATTTATCTGTCTGTAATTCTATCTATAACGTTTGTTTGTCCTTTCTATCATTTGTTCTGTATAATTTTTTTTGTGCTATATCTATCATTAATTTTTTTAAACGTTCCTTTGTCTTTATATCTCCTGCAAACTTGTTGCTTTTCAGAGAAATTTGACATTGCAGGTGCCTTGTATACGTGGGTTACCAGGGTAACCGTTATATTTCTGATGTTCCATAAGCCCACCTAGAGTAAAATTTTCATTTTCATTCAGCCCACAGCAAAAATGTACCCAAATTTTGTATGCAGCATACACAGTGTTGTTAACTGTAGGAATATAAATATAATCATTTCTAATTTACTCTTTTTTTTTCAACAGCTATTTTTACAGCTATTTAATGGTTTAGAATGCTACCGTAGACATTGCCCTATCCTGCCCATATGGTCTTAATCTAATTTGTGCAGGTCTTAAAAAAGTTATTAAAAAGCCTTAAAGTTAGGGTAGGCAATTTTCAGAGAGGCTAGCGATAGCGAGCTAGCTTTGAATCCCACCCTCCCTTCAGAGCGTCTCCAAAGCCACGCCTCCTTTGAAACACATGAACGCGTACAGCAGGGAGCAAACAAAAGCGTCATGAGAGACTGCGTTAAATGGACTGCATTTATATAGCGCTTTCACAGACCCAATGGCCACCAAAGTGCTTTACATTTGCCTCACATTCACCCATTCACACACTCATTCATACACCAACGGCGGTGTCTGCCATACAAGGCGCCATCCAGCTCGTTGGGAGCAGCCGGGGTTAGGTGTCTTGCTCATGGACACCTCAACACTTGGTCAGGTGGAACTGGGGATTGAACCACCAACCTTTCGGTTCGCAGACAACCTACATAAACAACTGAGCCACTGCCGCCCCTTAAACTAACTCATATGTCAAAGCACAGAACATTTTAAAATGTTTATGTTCATAAAATATTGTAGAGCACTGACCTGTACCACCTGACTGCTGCAGATTCATTTCGGCATTTATAGTGTTGACACTGAAACACATAAATTCATGTCACAAACTGCTCCGGTTATAATGTCACAGGTTTCCATCTCTTACAAATTGCTGAAGTTAACGTGTGAATGCAGCATCACGCTGTTTTGTGGTTTTGGTTCAGGAGGAACTGTAAAAGGTGACTGCTGTTTCGGTTGCGGTGTTCGGTGACTGACGTCTGTCTAACTCTGCATAGCATGAAACGCACTGATGATGTGTGATGTTTGCAGTGGTGGACGAAGTACACATACCATGTACTTGAGTAAAAGTAAAGATACTCAAGGTAAAATATTACTCAAGTAAAAGTAGAAGTGCTGCCTTTAAACATTCACTTGAGTAAAAGTACAAAAGTATTTGCCTTCAAATGTACTTAAGTATCCAAGTACTTTGATTTTTTTATGGCTATAATGTCCTATTATAATTTGACTCAAGACTCTTGCTTAACTCAGTCTAAGTGAAGACTAATGTCACTCTTGGCACACCAATCTATTAATGAAATGACATTAATTAGTCTGATATATATATATATATATATATACTGTATATATATATATATATACACTCACCGGCCACTTTATTAGGTACCCCATGCTAGTAACGGGTTGGACCCCCTTTTGCCTTCAGAACTGCCTCAATTCTTCGTGGCATAGATTCAACAAGGTGCTGGAAGCATTCCTCAGGGAGTTTGGTCCATATTGACATGATGGCATCACACAGTTGCCGCAGATTTGTCGGCTGCACATCCATGATGCGAATCTCCCGTTCCACCACATCCCAAAGATGCTCTATTGGGTTGAGATCTGGTGACTGTGGAGGTCATTTTAGTACAGTGAACTCATTGTCATGTTCAAGAAACCAATTTGAAATGATTAGAGCTTTGTGACATGGTGGAAGTAGCCATCAGAGGATGGGTACATGGTGGCCATAAAGGGATGGACATGGTCAGAAACAATGCTCAGGTAGGCCGTGGCATTTAAACGATGCCCAATTGGCACTAAGGGGCCTAAAGTGTGCCAGGAAAACATCCCCCACACCATTACACCACCACCACCAGCCTGCACAGTGGTAACAAGGCATGATGGTTCCATGTTCTCATTCTGTTTACGCCAAATTCTGACTCTAACATCTGAATGTCTCAACAGAAATCGAGACTCATCAGACCAGGCAACATTTTTCCAGTCTTCAACTGTTCAATTTTGGTGAGCTCTTGCAAATTGTAGCCTCTTTTTCCTATTTGTAGTGGAGATGAGTGGTACCCGGTGGAGTCTTCTGCTGTTGTAGCCCATCCGCCTCAAGGTTGTGCGTGTTGTGGCTTCACAAATGCTTTGCTGCATACCTCGGTTGTAACGAGTGGTTATTTCAGTCACTGTTGCCCTTCTATCAGCTCGAACCAGTCTGGCCATTCTCCTCTGACCTCTGGCATCAACAAGGCATTTCCGCCCACAGAACTGCCGCTCACTGGATGTTTTTTCTTTTTCGGACCATTCTCTGTAAACCCTAGAGATGGTTGTGCGTGAAAATCCCAGTATATTAGCAGTTTCTGAAATACTCAGACCAGCCCTTCTGGCACCAACAATCATGCCACGTTCAAAGTCACTCAAATCACCTTTCTTCCCCATACTGATGCTCGGTTTGAACTGCAGGAGATTGTCTTGACCATGTCTACATGCCTAAATGCACTGAGTTGCCGCCATGTGATTGGCTGCTTAGAAATTAAGTGTTAACGAGCAGTTGGACAGGTGTACCTAATAAAGTGGCCGGTGAGTGTATATATATATATTTGAATTGAATTAATTTTTTGTGTGTTTAATTTTGGAGGGAAGGGGAATGTTCCCATAAGGTATAAAACATTTACAGTATTTACTGTATATATTTTTCTCCAGCGCCTATGGTCATAATTTAACATCTTAATGTTATGATACATTCACATAAACCTGCACAACGCCATTAAATATATACACACACGCGCGCACACACACACACACACACACACACACACACACACACACATACATACATACAGTATATATATATATTATATATTCTATGTAATGGGAGCAGCCAATTTCCCTCCAAAGTTAAACACAAAAACGTATTAATGCAGTGTTTCTCCTAGGCTACTCCCCAGAAAAAAAAAAGCTATTATATGCAAGTCATTTCAGTGGTAACGTAAGCAATGTACATTATGCGTCATAAGTTTACCGATAATTGCTGCAATAACAGCTGCTGCTCTCTGTCCCTCTTAAAATCATTGTCAACGCGATTTGTTCTGAACTATTGAGAGCTACACGAATGACGTGACCACGCGGCGGCGAGATCACTGTCACAACCATCTATGTTCGCAACTCTCATATTTAACGGCTCTGGTTCGCGCTTAGTAGATACCGCCAAGGCAAGTTCAAAACAAAGCGCGCGCGCTGTACTGTGATTGGTGGCTCGTTTGACCAGTTACGTTTTTATCCACTCACAAATAAAAAGGAACGACTGATTTTGAAAATGTAGTAGAGTAAAAAGTAAGATATTTGACTTTGAAATGTAGTGGAGTTAAAGTAAAAGTCTCCCAAAATGTAAATACTTGAGTAAAGATACGCAAAAAAGCTAGTACAGTAACGAATTACATTTACTTCGTTACTGTCCACCATTGGATGTTTGCACTAGCAGGGTGTCATGGAGGTATGCAAATATATATGCTGACAGGCAGGTGGACATCGTATCATTGCATTCAATACAATGATTGGGCGGACATTTTATATTCCTACGCCTTCCACAGATGATATATATATATATATATATATATATATATATATACATATAAATACATTTAGACCACTTAACTTAGTGATTGCTAACAGGATGAGAAGAGATTTTGAACCAACATGAAAACAAATCTGGAACAAATTACCCTGCCTCTAAATTTGATATTAAAAACGGCAGATTTCCTGAATTCATCAAATGAGATCAGACTTGTCCAGATCCAAGTTCTTTCAGGTTTTGGGTGGAACATGCATCAGATAGTCAGTGAACGGAATATTTAAGACTGCATGAAGCACAACAAAAAATAGTCTGACAATTGAATGGCAAGGGCAGCAGTTTTCACAGCCAGATACCCCATGTAGATAATAGCCCCAATGTTGTTGTTCACAGTGCATGTGGTTTGAACACACATGGTCTTGACATTGATCTGCTCAGTGTCGTATCTCGATCCCACCGGTGATGATAACGTGGTCCATCGCTGCAGCGTGACCCCTATCAAAAGCTCTCCAAGATGATTCCAATTGTGATGTGATGAGAGTCGAAATTGGCTTGATAATGTTGTTTGTGAGGATGGCACAAAGAAGTCTGTTGTGCCGCGCACACGAAGGACCGAGATGCACCTTTTTTGTTAAAAAGAAAACGGACCTAAAAGCCCAAGCGTAAAGATGCACAATGGAATGATTAATGAGGGGAAATGAGAGGTACAGATGGTGCTCAACCAGAATAAGTATTTTGTCGCTGTGGGTAGCGCCACCGTTTCTGCGGCATTTGCAGCTTTTGACCACTAAGAGGCTCTTTAACCATAGACTTTTACAGGTTGTTATCAGGGCGAACATATCAAAGCGCATTTGCCAATGAAATAGATTTGACGGTTGCAGTCGGTGGATAATCTTAAATTGGAACTAAGAAAAATATTGTTGTTAAATATGATGTGAGCAAATTTAGGAGGCAATAATAGGCATACTTTTGAACTTGTGTATGCGTTTGTTATTTAGAACAAATTCAAGCAGCATAGTAAACAAACAAAACTGAGAGCCTGTGTTTACGTTTTACTGTAGGTTTCACAGTACTACCGTATTTTAGATTTGTACACATTAACAGGTATGCAGTGTTATTTATATCATTGAATCCTTTGATATTATTCTTGCCATAGAATATAGAAAAGGTGGTTTACTTTGTATGGGAGTATTAAAAGTGGTAGCCTGTTTGTGGTAGATTTATATGTTAATACTGTCACTACATTATTTAATATTTGTCACAAAAACAAATATTTTGAATTTTTCATTTAATAATTCGCTAATAAAATGCTACACATTTCATCAGTTCACGTATATTCTTTTAATTATTGTCTGTCCTTTTTTGTAACAGGACAGATAACTACTCCTGCACATGACATCCAGACCTATACATCTGTCCATTAATTAAGAAATCGTTGAGCACTTTTTAGTTAGTTAAAATGTGAACATGTTGTATTTATTCATAATTCATATTAACAAGACATGAATGAATAAAACGTGGCCACGACTGAACTAAAGCAATGGAACGAAAACAAAGGGACGGATGGGTTAATCAGAATAAAGTATTTGTTTGGCTCAGTCTCAAATGGTGCACTTGAGTGTAGACTTCTTTCTTTCTTTCTTTCTTTCTTTCTTTCTTTCTTTCTTTCTTTCTTTCTTTCTTTCTTTCTTTCTTTCTTTCTTTCTTTCTTTCTTTCTTTCTTTCTTTCTTTCTTTCTTTCTTTCTTTCTTTCTCTTAATTTCTGTTCCTTGTTTTTTCATCTCAGAAACTCAATAACATAGCTTGCTCTCTCCCCATATTTCAAGACAGAATTGTGTCACCCGACTGGCCAGTGGTGATATTTATTGGCAGATTGTTGCAAAGCCATTCACAATTATTCTACGTTCGCCCCATGTGTATTGGGTACAGGAATATGTAGACTATGCTGAATCAGCAGCCCTGTCTCTGCAAAATAAATGCTCAGGATCACAATGACAGCAATCTTTTTTTATTTATTTATATATTTTTATAAGGCAGCAGTCTCTCCACCACCCCACCAGCTAAGTGCAGCTGGAAGTGTGCCCATGGTACTTAGCTTTATGTGTTTTCAGAGGGGGGATAGAATGGGGCGTGCATGACACAACTGCAGAAATGAAATGCCTCATATACATTTTTTAATGTCAGATGTGTTTTCTTTTTTTTCACAGGGCGGCCACCGATGCTTTTGCTGCAATGTTATGCTCAAGTAAGTTTTTTTTTTCTTTTCTCTTTTATGAAGACCAAGTATGGTAACCCATACTCAGAATTTGTCCTCTGCATTTAACCCATCCAAGTTAGTGCACACACATTAGGAGCAGTGACACTACACACACACACCCGGAGCAGTGGGCAGCCATTTGCTGCGGCGCCTGGAGAGCGATTGGGGTTAGGTGCCTTGCTCACGGGTATTGAAAAATTAACCCGAATCCTTCGGGTTACCAGTCTGACGTTACCACGACTGCCTTTTGCTTTATGTTTTATGAACATGCTGGGTGCATTACAACAATATTTCTGGGGACTTGTTCTCCCAGCATGCTTATGCTGTGATTGTGGTTTGAGACACCATAGCTCTGTTCCAAAACATATAAATAAAGCAAATTGAAGTGAGAAAAAATTAAATGGTAATTAAAATATACATTTTTAGAAATTATAGGTATTATAAGTGAGATCATAAGCAGAACTGCGTGCCGTTACTGTTTATTGTTGTTTTTTTTTTGTGATGGTTGTTCATGAGTCACTTGTTTGTCCTGAAGAGTTAAACTGTTCCTCAGAAAAATCCTCCAGCCAATTCTTTGGATTTCCAGCATCTTTTGCATATTTGTAACCTATTATTTTGAGATTCATCTTTTCACAATGAAGACAATTTAGGGACTCATAAACTACTACGAAAGCTGCAAACATTCAGTGATGCTCAAGAAGGAAACACCATGCATTAAGAGCGTGAAAACTTATGAACAGGATGAAGATTTTTCTATTGTTTGCTTAAAGATTAGGACTGCCCTTCAGAAGCTACAGAAGAAACTTACATGTTTCCCAGAAGACAAACTAAGTACAATTTACCCTTTTTTTTCTCGAATTAAAAAAGTTTCCCTGCTAAATGCATTGTGTTTCCTCCTTGAGCATCAGTGAATGTTTTCAGATTTACCTAGTTTACTGTTCAAGACAAACAAGGGACTCATAAACATCCATCACAAGACATAAAACAGTCATGGATCATCTGGGTTAAAATAAATAGAATTTTGAAGTTTCTGGCATTGTGTGTGTGAAGCTGATTTATTAGATTTTAGACATTTTCATAAACAGTTTAACATTAAAATATGAGATGCTGCTTCAAAACAAGCACCCTCTCTGCACCATGATAAAAAAAGTTTATTTTTTACCTTAAGAATCACATACTCAACCCAAAACAGAGTAAAAATTTGTTACTTTTTTTGCTTTTAACAGAATAGAGCAGGAGCAGAGAATATGCAGCTATTTATCCATCTTCTTAACCCTCTTGTATACTAGCACACTCTACCTGCAGTTGATCTATGGTCCTGCAGGGGGCAGTGTGACTCTGTGAGTCTCGTCCTGCGCTCTCCCATTGAGAACACAGGCGCTGCACCTGTTGATGCTCTGCAGTCTGCGAGCCTGTGAAGAACACAATGCTCTGTGGGGCTTTTAGGAGCCTCCTCTAAAAGAAACACGTCTGGCCAGTGATGCCGCAATTAATTCTCCTCCGTCGGGCAAAGCTAAGTCGACTGTGCCTTTTTGTCTGCTTGCTTTTTATTTCTCCGGAGGACGTGGCGAATGCTTGATAATCATCTAACGTGGCCATATTTCCTTCAGCGAGCTTTGCAGAAATATTGTCATGTTTTCTACGTGTCAGATCTGCGCTGCAGCATTTGTAACAGTGATTATGAGAGAACGAATCTCCTGAGTCCGCGATGACAGGACATTTTCATATTCTGAGACATCACATTCCATATTCCACTGTTCCAGACCTTGCTTTTAACTCCTAGAAAATCCTAAGGCTACATTAGCTGCACCAAAAATTCCTTCTAGAAGTCCAAGCCTGATAGAAACCATCGCAGGCATTAATATTTCAGATTGCTGTATTTGTGCAAGTCATAGAACTGCAGTGTTCTTAAGTTCATGACTCCCATACCGGGAGCTCTGGAGGGATACGAGCCAAAGAAGTAGATTCACAACACACACCTTCAAGTTTCAGCTCTCTCCGTTATAAAGTATTATTCCCAAGGCTCCGGAACTACCCAGAACAACATGAAAGTGTTGTTCTTTTTCCCTTATTTCCTTTTGTAATTCCATCACCGAATGGTTTGCGTGCATGGAAGTAAATACCGTTGACCTTCATATCGCAAACACTCCCGCTGCTCTCTGCCACGGCCTCCATTAGATGCGCTGAGTGCACAGAGCGATTGGCCGCTTTCCAACCCCTTCAACAGAAGCAAGGAGACTCTGGGCTCAGAGTCCTGCGAGCTCCCTCGCATGGAGGCCCCTGCCCTTCTCTGAGCGTCTTCGGCTTGAGAGATTTATGGAGAAACCAGCCGAATACGGAGCTTGGAGGATTTCTCTTAAAACAAGGAGAGTGGAAATTCTTTTGACAGTTTCGCAGGTGGGCTTTCAAACATTGATTTAATAATGTCAGTTCAATCCTGGAAAGAGATCAGTGGAAGACACACAGTGAATCTGAAACAAATCCTCTGCACAGACAGATAGACGCATAGATAGATAGATAGTTTTAGGTGTTTATGAAATCCCAGAGGTGGACTCTTAAAAAAAAACATTTGCATAGGTTGTGGGCACAAAAATACTTCCATTTAATTGTACACACGAACTACAATATTCACTTCACCAACAGCATTGTGATGAGCTGTTTGTCTCTTTGTAATGCAATTAGTGAATCTTTGAAACCACAAAGCAGATCAACATGAAGTAGTTGGTCCCAAATGGACTCAAGGTTCAGTGCAGTGCTGTAAGTCAAACATTTAGTTAATTTGAATAAAGAGTTTGGCTTCGGTTTATCTGCTGATAGAGCTCACCAGTGACCTCGTTCTTTAGCTGATTCTTTTGCGTAGCCTTAATATTTGAAACATTTCTTTAATTTAAATCTGTGTTTATTGTTTTCTCTATTTTTATTTTCTAAATTTCATAATTATTTATTTTATATTTAATTATTTTGCATTTATATTTTTTTACACTATATGCTATAGTTTTTTCCCACACATTTATATATATATATATATATATATTTTATATAGTGCAGCGTTGCACGAATTTTATGGAGAAGATGATCCGCAATGTATTTCGACAACCTCCATCCAAGGAGTCTGACAAAGCAAAAAAAACGGACCCATTTACCCAATATTCGTGCGCTATGTATTTTTATGTTTATTTGAGTATCTTCCTGTTAATCTTCCTTTGCCATGTTAATGCCCAACTCTAGTAGACAACATAACAGCTCACTGCATTACTAAAATGGCTCACTAGTTTTTAAACCCTTTAAACAGCTTTGAATTAAGTGTTTATTCCAATAAAACATTGAATACTTAGTGAAGCAATGGGTAACACTTTATTTTGATGGTCCCTTTTGAACATTCTGTTGACTATAAGTAACTTCGCAACTACCTCTCATTAGAGTATTAGTAGACTGTCTGCTTAATATCTGCCAACTCTTTATTGTGATGCTCCTCCAACAGACATTCTACAGACTATAAGTAACTTTGCAAGTACATCAACTTATTCTAACTCTAACCCTACCAATCTACTAATACTCCACTAACACTCTAGTGAGAGTTAGTAGAGATGTAGGTGCAACGTTACTTATAGTCAACTGAATGTGTTAAAGGGACCATCCAAACAAAGTGAAACCCAGCAATGATGAAAATATAAATTAATCTTTCTTTTTTTTATTCATTTAAAGCTGTAACTGAATGAGTCACTCTTTGAATCCCTATAGGAGACAGCTTGTGTTTGTAATGTGACCATTTTTATATTAGATATTAGAAGTTAATTATGTCATCAAACTTGGTTGCTAAGATACAGATTATTGGCACAAACAAATAATTGCATCTCTGGGTGTGGGAAATATTGTATATGTACAAGGGCAACCTAATTGTGACAGTAATAGGGGGGACTGTAGTATCAAACGGTTCATTAGTCAGTGCACTTAAAAGGTCAATGTTTTTTTTTTCTTTCTTTTCACTATTATTATTTTGTTCATATTCATATTTTATTTCAGATTTTATTTTATATTATTTCCTATATTTGTATTTATGCTATATTTATGTGTGGATGCCTCATGCACTCATATTTCATAATGGCACTGTACTTTTATAAGCTACAACAAAGATGCATGATGCATATTACACAGCGACGTTATTGATACCAGCTAGCTTGACCTCGTAATTTCGTCACAAGTAATTGAGTCATCAGTGTCCTAATGGTTAGTAGAACAAGACCCTTGCTAGTGGCAGTATTCTAGTTCACAATATACTGATTCACGACATAGAGAACTAAGGGGCGCTATGAGACATAACCGTGCTTTACCTCAGGCATCAGACCTGTCACTGACTTAAAGAACGGAAATTAAGTCTTCGCCTAGAGTGGCTCTCTCTCCGCCATCTTGTTTTTGATCTCATTTAACCTTTTGTGCCACACTGAGAAATCTTTTCGCTCTGACAGGCAGAGTCACATGCCTTTTTGTTCCCTCTCCATCATCCCAGTGTTATTGCATTCTGTTGATATGGCTCTTTAGTGCCCGAATGATGTATGTTCTTATTACATTTTATTAATACATAGCACAACAGAGCGTGACATGAGAAAGTAAGAGAGAAAGAGAGGTCAATTTGAATATGAATGATACATACAGATGCTTCCAATAAATATTAGCCTGTCTCTAACATGCTAACTAGCAAAAAAGCTTCTTTCTCCTCAAAAACAAATTTGGCATGTATTCAAATGGACACTGTGTTCTTGGTTAAATTAATGTCAGCCTCTTAGACTTTAATTATTCAAAAGCCTTATGGACAAAGGACTTGGAAAGAGTGATAATGAATGATATACATCTTGGTCATTAAGACCAGGACAAATAATAAAGCTAATGAGTATGAGCAGTATTTACAGTGGTAAATAGAAAAGTAGAGTCGTTACTAACTTGGCTACATTTCTCAAATGTTACCTTTACTATTATCATGTCCAGTCACAAACACATTTTCTTTCCAATAAGAAGGGATGTTACAAAACATGCTGCTAAATTGTCTTTTTTTCTCAGTAGTATAAACTTTGGTCTGGCTGGAAAATGAATCCATTATTAAGATTTTAGAGAGAATAAATCAATGTTTACTGTGTGATTAAATATGCAGAATTTTCTTTGTGTTCTTCTACAGAGGTCAACTGTCGGACTGCCTTCGCAAAAGGCTACATCGCAGATCTCCTGAAGGTGTACGAAGACTGGCACAACAACGACGCCAACCTTAAAAACATTCCTATCCGTAGAGCCCTACTGCATTGCCTGCACCGTGCCGCCAACTCAGATGTGGGCAGACACGCCATGGTCGCCGAAGGTGGCATTAGTCTTCTCTTCCAGACCACTCAGGTGATATTTCAGCCCACTTTGGTCTCAAAGTTCTCGTAACATCTCATATTGTGATATTTTTTTGTGTTTGAACTTTTTTTTTTAAAAAATTTTTTTTTTTACTACCTTCCGTAATTACATTTCTCTGTTCCTCATCATTGCCAATCATTTGCCTTTATATCACAGTGATTTTTATCGACCTTGCTAAGTAAACCAGCCCCAGTCGCTTCCAGATGATGCTCTAACTGTCTGTTAATGTGCTGTAAAGAAGCACATTTTTGCTTTTGCTACATATTTTGCCCAGAGGAAAAGTTGTTTGGAGATCACATGTAGCACCTTGAAGTATTTCTAACTGATTACGTTTCGTCTGAAGACCTGCTTGACCATGAAAGGTCTTGAATCTCTGGTGGAACCAGCGATCCAGCTGATGAGGAAGTGCAATCCCAAAGTCCCTCTTCCACTGACCTCAGATAAGAGTGCCTACAGCTTTCCTCTTCCTGGGAGGCCTGTCGATGACTGGGATGCTGATTTAGGACTTTACGGTAAGGTTTATGTTCCCTGGGTTTTTAAGCCAGCTTCTTTATTGCACTGCCAAACACCCAACAGTTACTATTATTCTCCTCGCACAGTCTGTCCGTGAGGGACACTGAGTCTGTCCCACTAGAGATATTTAGCCTTTACACACTGCCTTTGGCTATTAGTGCCTGACAAAGTCCTTATCGGCCAGGCCAAATTTGCCCCTGTTATCACACAGGCGCTGGGCATTTAATGAGTCTAGAAAATTCTTTCAGCCAACACAATATATCCCATTTTTCCTCTATTAGACTTCTATAGTAGGAGTAGTATAGTGCAGAGTATGCGAGTTTGGAAAGTTTGAAAGTATTTATATCCATACCTCTCATTGGTTCCTTCCAAGCAACGAATTGTTATTCATAACTAATAATACAATTATCAACAAATATATAAACCAGACAAAACAGACAACAGACAAATTGAATTTAATTCAAAACTGATTTAAATTTGACACTTCCATGTTCAATTTAAATTATTTTTCTATATATTACCTTATTTTCGAGGAAATAGGTCACACCTGACTATAAGTCGCACGGTCAAAATGACATTGTTGAGAGAGAAAAAAAACTCACTGATAAGTTGCATTGTGTAACGTTTAGTGTCCAAGGATGATGAAGGAAAATGAAGGTAGTTTAATAAATACAGCAAAAATAGATAATCCAATGAGAAAACACAACGCTTTCAGTGTGCATAGCACAAACAATACCGGACAATTGAAAGGAGCACAAAGAGGAACTTAAACAGTGATAATGACAACATAACGAACAGGTGTGATAATTAGATGACAACTGATGCCTGCTGGGAAATTAGGAACAAAGGAAACACAGGAAACAGGTAACTGATGAATGCAAACTAAAAGTCCATGAAAACACATCTAAACACACAGATTGTGACACATCGGTATATAAGTCACATTTTATTATTACATTCAGAAATGATGTAAAATACCAATAAATAAAATTAAACATTTACAAACTTTACAAACGTTAATAAATCCTTTTTAAATTGAATGGTATTCCGAACAGAACAAGAATGAAAAAGACATAATTATTATAGAATTCATTATAAACAAATGAATTAATTTAAAGCGCAACTACTGCAATGTGGGTAATGCACGCTTATTTACTTCTCTCATTTGACACAAATCGAAATGTGTGCTATGCTTATTCAATTATACAATTATTAGTAATATTATTATTGTATTACTTATTGTAAATATATAATAATAATTGATAAAATTATTCATTCAAATGCACATATTTTTTGGATATTCTCACATATTTTATTTCATAGCCATACAAGCCATACAAGTTGTGATCATTCAGACCTTTGCTGTGAAGTAAATGTCAAGACTGACCCTTGTGAAAGCAGGCAATGTGAGGTATCAGTTGTTCTAAACCAGATTCAGAGGCCATTTTGACTAAGATGCTGTTTTTTCTAACTCTTATGCTGTACAGCAGTATTGGGCATAAATGAACTACAGTACAACCCTCTTTTGGCAGACGTGTTTCTTTTTGACTAGGTCATCTTATGCAAATGTTCTCTTTGAACAAGGTCAGAACCCGAGCAGCCGTAAACAGAGTAAAGGAAAACAAGAAACGGAAGATATGCTTGGCCAGAGAACAGCAGATTGCTCTTCGCTGACCCACAATACAATAGTCTATACTCACTTGTTTCGCAGGGAGCTCTGAGGTGGTTGCCCGGGCAACACTGCCCAATGACACTGTGGGTGCTCGACTCACTACAGCATAGTGAAGAGTGTTAGTGTGCACGTTTTTATATATGTACGTACCACACATCTCCACCACATGTATTAATGCGTTAATACCGCTTTTCTCTGCACAAGAGTCTAGAATATTGTTGTTCAACACACTTTTCATACGTAACACCTTATAGATTCAGACACCACGTAAGAGGTTTCCTGCTGGGCCGTTCTCACTAATGAGTTTCCCATTGCTTTTATCTCGAGCAAGGGTGCTGGAGAGCTGGGAAGGCCGATATCAGACCGAACTAAATGATTATCTGTTTATCGTAATAAATAGTGCGGTTGACTTTTTTTACCCGCCGGGATGATACGTGTTGCCGCCCCTATCTGGTTTGAGATAACGCTGTGACCCATCCTGCTTACTAATCGAGAAGTTTCTGCAGGTTTTTCGCACTCTTAACATGCTAACCGCTAATGTTAGCATCTTTGCTGACGACAAACCCTTCTAAACTGAAAGATACGAGTGACCCATAACACTGAGCTTATTTGCTGTCCAATCTGGCCAGGCAGATAAGATGATGTTAATCTCCAAGACGATTGGACTGTAGCTGTAGTACTTCCTTGTTGCCCTGTTTCGTCTGTTTTATTAGCGTTTAGCTGCGAAAATCACAGGAAAACACCCTTAGGTGATGTAAGAGATTACGCAGTGATTTAGTGTTTAGTATTAATCTGTTATATATAACTATTTTAAAACCCTAACATTTTATTTTGATGGTCCCTTTTGAATATTATTCTAACCCTAAACTTACCAGTCCTACTAATACTCTATTAACACTCTAATGTGAGTTATTAGACATGTAGGTGTAACGCTACTACATAGTCAACAGAATGTGTTGTAAAGGGACCATCAAAATAGAGTGAAACCAAAAATCTTAAACCAGCCTAAGGTGGTTTGCTGGTCTTAGCTGTCCATCAAGCTTATTAGGCTAGCCTATTTTGATGGGTTTAGAGGGGTTTAGGGAGCTAGGAGACCTGCTAAATCCACTTAAACTAGCAAAGCTAAGCTTAGACTTGTTTAACACTAAATTTTTAACACTGTTCTAACAGCAAAATAACTTAATGTGATTTTGACATTTTAGCAATGCTGCCATTAACATTATTAGCTCTCATAAACTGGGTTATATTAATTCACATCCTCCCTCTAAAATATATGACTCATCCTAATTTATCCCACAGTCAATTTACACTTCATCCACACCAAATAAAATACATTGAACACACTTAAAAAAAAATTATGTAACCACTAACCAGTCATTTGGTTTAGCAGAGGTTGTTATAAAATTAAATCGATTTTAGTGTTATGTTTTGATTTGCTGCCATCAAATCAGATGAAAGCCTGTGAAGCGAACTCAGAAGAGGCATGACTACATTTATTTCTATTTCATTTTATTTTATCTCTGGAAGTTAACATTTATGTAAATAATCAAAGATCTCTATCTATCTATCTATCTATCTATCTATCTATCTATCTATCTATCTATCTATCTATCTATCTATCTATCTATCTATCTATCTATCTATCTATCTATCTATCTATCTATCTATCTATCTATCTATCTATCTATCTATCTATCTATCTATCTATCTATCTATCTATCTGTGTGTGTGTGTATTTGTGTGTATATGTATAGACACACACACATAATTATATATTTAATTATTTATATAATTATTTAATATAAATAATTGTATTTATTTGTTTTTTATTTTTACGTGTGTTTTTTTATTTTATTTCAACTGAATTATGCTTCGAAACTCTTTTCATTTGATGGTTGTCTGTCCTTTCTGGTATAGCACAACATACGCCACCTGAGTATGTGGCAGATATCTGCTTTTATGTGAACATATCAGAGGTAGAAAGAGCTAATGTTTGAGGACTCTGGGCAGGTCCTGTTTGATCCTACAGATGAACTGCCATATTTTGCTCATCTTGACATTTACGCCTTAGTCTCGCGTGTTGTTTATCTTTCTTTCTTCCTTATTGAAAGATGGCAGTTTAGAAGATGACAGTGACGAAGACACGGAGAACGAGGAGCCAGACAACAGGGACTACGTGAGTGTTTTGAGATTTGTTCTCGAGGAAGACGTGAGCAGCACCTTCAACGCATGCACGCACACATCGCGGTCTGTGCGATCCTGCATCGTAATTTTGACAGAGCGAACGATGTGCGGTAAATTCCACTGATTCATTCTCCCTCTTAAAATGTGATTGAAGAGCAGGTTCTGCGTTTGACAGGAGCCTGACACAAGCAGCTTCCTGTTCTCACATAACTTCAATAATAGGGCCCCTGATTCAGCCATAAATCAATGACTTCACAATCCTGTCCCTGCTGAGACGGCACCACCAAACCAAAGTGCTTTCATCCTCTTCTGCCCTACACGCTCTCTTCAAATACTGTTAATGCATTTGCTTTATTTCCATGTCTGCGCTTCATCCTCTTGCCATGACTAAGATGCCACATGGTACTTTATGCCCACTCTGTAGCGTGAATTCATGCTCAAAGATTTAGTTAAGGACATTTACAGCGAAATATTACCCATGTTGGTATAAGTTGTATTTTAATTGGAGCTGATCAAATGTTTCTACTGTTTGACAGTCTGAAGAATTTGCCTCAAAACTTTGTAATGGTAATGGTAAATGGACTGCATTTATATAGCGCTTTCACAGACCCAATGGCCACCAAAGCGCTTTACATTTTCCTCACATTCACCCATTCACACACTCATTCATACACCGACGGGCGACGGCAGCCATGCAAGGCGCCATCCAGCTCGTCGGGAGCAGCCGGGGTTAGGTGTCTTGCTCATGGACACCTCGACACTTGGTCAGGTGGAACCGAGGATTGAACCACCAACCTTCCGGTTTGTAGACAACCCACATGAACCACTGAGCCACTGCCGCTCAAAACTTTGTTTTAAGAGACACCCTCCAAATATGCTACTTTTATACTATTCAGTGACAAAAATGGCAGTATTTGAGTCTTGATAAAAAACAAAAAATCAGAGATTAATAAATCAATTAAAAACTGATATTAATCTGATAATCTAAGGCAATTTTTTGAATAAGAAAAGTTTAATTTAATGTGAATCTACAGCAGATAAATGCCATGCAAAACAAATAAATGAATAAATAAAATATATAAAAAATATATTTTAATTTAAACCTTTAAATTAAATATTTTAGATTTTTCTTTTGCCAAAATAATGTAATACTCTGTCTGTAATTATAATCCAGAAATATTACTTTAAAGTATTTAGGCTCAGAACATGTCCACATATTTAAATTATTAAACTTTATCCAATTATTATTATTTTTCTCTTCCATTTTGTCCTCATAATGCAAAAAAAAACAACACAAGAATGTCAAGGGGCTTTAAAGGGGCAATCATTTTTTATTTTTATTTTTTTATATAAAATGTGAACATTATAGGCGTATTTGTAATGCAAGTGGGCTTTTATTGTTATGTCAAAACATAATGGAAGTGTTTAGATTTTGAGATTGATCTTCGATTTAATACTCAATTTATTGTAAAGATATTTATATATATATAAAAGCCATGGAAATATTTTGAGGGGGTGTTAATAGCATCACTTTACCCAATTTCTATTTCCTAGTGGCACAAAAAAAGAACTGCAAAAATGGCCTTTTGTATGTGTGAGATTTGACATTTACACCACAGCTGTAGGGGTGACCGCTTACATGTGCCTCACCTGGCAAATAAGGTGTGTAATTGCTGTTTGTCTGCTGCTTGGCCCACTTGCCATAGAAATAGACTGAGTGAAGGTCAGAGATCAGAGCCTGCTGCATTCTATTGGCTGGAGCTGGTCACATGGCCTCTGGTCCTCACATGCAGTGACAGGGGAAGATATATGTTTCAGTCTGCAGTCAAGCTTATGAGTGAACAGTGTTTATAGCTCTGTGTTTCTCCATGGCAGGAAGATGACCTGGAAACAGATGTGAACAAGCTGTGTCCCCGACCAGAGCCTGACAGACCCCTGGAGCAGCTGGGCCAATATGTGCGCCTCTGCCCTGAGCTGCACCATGACTTCCAGGTGAACGTCTTCACCCTCTGATGCAGTAAACCAAAACCATTGAACCTCCATATCTACATCAGCACTGTATTTCAAAAAAAGGTTTTTCAAAAAGATGTCAGGTTCAATACAAGTTACTTTTGAACGGCAGCATTTGTGACATAATTAAAAAAAAGGTTCCAAAAGGGGGTTTTCACACTGATGCCATAGAAGAACCCTTTTTGGTTCCCCAAAGAAACTTTTAAGTGAACAGTTCTTAAAAGAACAATTTTTTTCTTGGTGTGAAGAACAGTTTAGAAACATCTAAAGAAGCTTTTTCCACTGTAAAGAACAATGGAAAGGTTCCATGGACGATAAAGGTTCTTCATGGAACCATAGATTCCAATAACGAACCTTTATTTTTAAGATGCTACCAAAAAAAAAAAGGTGAACTCGTCCCTTGTTTTCTTTAAAAAAAAGGCAAAATCGAGGTTACGGTTTAAACATTTACAACGGAACTGAAATAGGCCTATTTTCGGAGGATTTAAAAAAGAAATGTCAAGCTTTTCATTTCATAAATAGCACTTACAATAGATAGTTGAAATGTGTGTATTATATGAGCTGTAAAGCTGTTTAAATCATTTGTACAGTGATTTAGGAAATTATAAAATTGGGTATAACTTTAGTTAGAAAGGGTTACCAAGTAATTTTTTTGACACTATAATCATGCTAACATGCATATTCTTGATATCTTGTGGCTATACTATAGAAACAGTGTGTGTTTTGTTCATAAATTTGCCCCAATCACTTCCATTGTGTTCAAATGTAATCCAGATTTTTCTTAATTTTAAAGAAAAAGTGACAAGTGGAAATACATTTTTGTGCTATCAACACTGTGCCACAGATGCTGTCGATTGAGTGTAACTTACAGTTTATAGAACCCAGAATATTAATGCATAACTTCAAGATGATGACAACATGAAATGGCGTTAATTTTTCTTTAGAATAACGTGCCTGATAATTCATGCACAATAAGACCAGGAATGTGCATTAAGAATGTTCATGTTCATTTTAATCCGCTCCCGAGAAATATTTTAAAGAGATTTTTTGGAAACCGTCAGCATCTCTGGGGTTTAGTTGTTGCAGCCAGGCGTGAAAGTTACGAGTGTACTGCTCTTAATGGTAGACACCCAGGATAAAGTTTATATGAAGTGTCTCTAAGTGCACTTGGGGTGAAAATGGACCTTGTGTGGAAGCTGTAAGAGATTTTGATGGGAGCAGGATGTGCTATAATACCTACTGCAACGGCAACACTGCAACTTAAGAGCACAACAGGGACACGGCTTGTACCGAAAATTACCTCATTATGCTTTAAAAAAAATCCTTACTACGGCGGCATGTTTGCCTCACTCTTCATCTTAATAGAGTGATTTTGTTCCTGTTTTTGCTGACCTGAAGTGTTCTGGGGAAAAATGAGGAACATCCTGTTGGCAGAACGTCCACAAGAAATGTTTCATCTAATCTCTCAGTAGTAGCAATAATTATGTGGTAGCTTTTTGCTTGATAGTCAAAGAAAATGTGTGTATTTTCAGTTATTTCAAATGTATTTTTATATATATATATATATATATATATATATGCTTCTATTTAGCATTTCTACTGCAATATTATTTTATTATATAATATTTTCTTCTTATTTTTTAAAATTATTATGCACTGATATTTAGGTCATTATAATAGTACTACTAATAATGTGTGTGTGTGTATATATATTAGCGTTGAACCTTAAATATTTCTTGTTCATTTACCTAAATTCAAAATCGAATATTTATTTTCAGTTTTTATTTTGAATAAAAACAATCAATCATAAATCAATATAAAAATAGTCTTTTTAGCTCGTTGCACGACCTCTGGTGATTTCACCATTCTGCTCTTAACCCTGCTGCGGGTCAGTCAACCGTAGGGCCATTGACAGGAATGAGTGATGACATTTCAAGTTCTATAATATGTTCAGTGTGACTCTTCATTTTAAATGTGTCACCACCCTTCCCATCATGAGCGACTGGTATCGTTTTGATTGACGGCTGCTCTAGCAGCACAATAACACGCCTGCGGCTGTCTTGGAGAAATCCCTGCGTGGCTGCCTTTAGCATGCGGATGAGTTCAAACTAATAGAAATGTCAACACACCTCCGGTTCATCGACGTTCAACTCCCTTCTTATTCAGACGCTGCCACTATTTTAATTCAAATGATATAACATGATGTACTACTGCTGTTGAAAAGCTGCTTCTCCTTGGTTCATTTCCTCTCGCACGTATTGATGTTGTAATTCCAGGTCTCGAAGGGAAATGACGAGCTACTAATTCACTTTTTTGTTTCAATTTAACATTTTTAAAATCAATTCTATCTGCAAATTCTAGACATAAAGGCCAAGCAGTTCTTGCCATGCTTCTTCCTCATTATGAGAAGTCATTAAAGGAGAAGTTCACCCAAAAATGAAAATGTCATTATTTACTCACCCCGACCATCTTAGATGTATTTGTCCCATTTATATGTGTGATTATTTGTTGTGATTTGATTTGTCTACGGCTGTATGAAAAAAAGATTGTTGCTATTATTATTGCTCATAATATAAAATCGAATAAATTCTAACTTGTCATCACAATAAAAAACATGAAAACATTAAATTTATTTATAATTTATTTTGGAAATTAATTTTTGCTTTAGTTATATTTTTTTTTTTTTTTTTTTTTTTTTTTTTGGGATTGTCTATAATTGATTATAATATTGATTATAATGTACGAATGTTCATTATACAATTTTGCATTGTTTTCTTCTGGTTTAACTCAGTATATCGAACCCTGAAAGCATACTGTCCATCCTGGCCCCCCTTCTCCATACGCGTCTTTCATGTATCTCTCCCATTATCATTAAATGCCACTGTGATCTGGAGACTCTGCGACTGGATTGGACGCAGGGATTGTAATCACATTGCTGCATTATGCATGCTGTGGAAAATACCAAGATGAAAAGAATTTACAGCAGGATATTCATGCCAATCAGTTACCCACTATTAATCTTGCACGACAACGATGCTCCACCTATAATCTTCGGGCCAAAACAAAGGCCATAATTAAACGGGTTTAATACATAGCGACACGCTAGGGTTCCGCGGAAGAGAACACAGGTAAAAGTGCAGAGCTGTCAGAAATATTGTGGGCTCGATAAAGGGTTGAGATGTGAAACATAAACCCGGAAAGTGAGATTGGCACAGAGCTTGTGCTCTCAGAGGGAGGGTAACGTAAGGGTCTCTTCCCCCGAGGACTCGCCTCAGGATAATACGTTTCCCTTTGATATTCAACTCTTTGTGTGATACTGTACAGGACAGCCAGGAGTTGAAAATTAGATGTGCATTTCAATTCAGCATGACACCAACATCCTGGTTTCTCTGCTGACTAAGCCAAAGACTCGACATGCATGAGTCTTTTTTTTTTTCTTCTGACACAGTTCCTTAGTCAAGGCATGACTAGCATTACTGCACAATTTTAAATAGCTTACTCATAATATTTCATTTATAATTTTATTTTCTGTGTGTGTTGATATATATATATATATATATACTGTACACACACACACACACACACACACACACACACACACACACACACACACACACACACACACACACACACACACACACACACACACACACACACACACACACACAAAGAAAGAAACAATTAAAAAGGTATACACAAATAGAGCTGTAAAATCAATTAATCACATCTAACATAAGTCTTTTATTTACATGTGTGTGTGTGTATATATATACATATATATATTATATTTGTGTATATTATATATATTTCTGTGTATATTTATATATACTGTATAAATACTGTGTGTGTATATTATTATATATACACTGAACAAAATTATAAACGCAACACTTTTGTTTTTGCCCCCATTTTTCATGAGCTGAACCAGAGACTATTTATATAGAGACATGCCACTTCCTCAATCCTCAATACAACTATATAGGGAAAACCCGTAACGCCAAAGATGGCGGTTGTCTGGACATGTCCCGCCCCTCCCGCTGAAAAGCCAATCGTCTGCTTTTAACAGTCAAGCCGGGAAGCATTTAAGCCTATCGTCTGGTTCCACTGACGCATGCGCACAGTTGAGGTTTGCGACAGGGCAAAATACACTCACCGGCCACTTTATTAGGTACCCCATGCTAGTAACGGGTTGGACCCCCTTTTGCCTTCAGAACTGCCTCAATTCTTCGTGGCATAGATTCAACAAGGTGCTGGAAGCATTCCTCAGGGAGTTTGGTCCATATTGACTTGATGGCATCACACAGTTGCCGCAGATTTGTCGGCTGCACATCCATGATGCGAATCTCCCGTTCCACCACATCCCAAAGATGCTCTATTGGGTTGAGATCTGGTGACTGTGGAGGCCATTTTAGTACAGTGAACTCATTGTCATGTTCAAGAAACCAATTTGAAATGATTAGAGCTTTGTGACATGGTGGAAGTAGCCATCAGAGGATGGGTACATGGTGGCCATAAAGGGATGGACATGGTCAGAAACAATGCTCAGGTAGGCCGTGGCATTTAAACGATGCCCAATTGGCACTAAGGGGCCTAAAGTGTGCCAGGAAAACATCCCCCACACCATTACACCACCACCACCAGCCTGCACAGTGGTAACAAGGCATGATGGTTCCATGTTCTCATTCTGTTTACGCCAAATTCTGACTCTAACATCTGAATGTCTCAACAGAAATCGAGACTCATCAGACCAGGCAACATTTTTCCAGTCTTCAACTGTTCAATTTTGGTGAGCTCTTGCAAATTGTAGCCTCTTTTTCCTATTTGTAGTGGAGATGAGTGGTACCCGGTGGAGTCTTCTGCTGTTGTAGCCCATCCGCCTCAAGGTTGTGCGTGTTGTGGCTTCACAAATGCTTTGCTGCATACCTCGGTTGTAACGAGTGGTTATTTCAGTCACTGTTGCCCTTCTATCAGCTCGAACCAGTCTGGCCATTCTCCTCTGACCTCTGGCATCAAGAAGGCATTTCCGCCCACAGGACTGCCGCTCACTGGATGTTTTTTCTTTTTCGGACCATTCTCTGTAAACCCTAGAGATGGTTGTGCGTGAAAATCCCAGTAGATTAGCAGTTTCTGAAATACTCAGACCAGCCCTTCTGGCACCAACAATCATGCCACGTTCAAAGTCACTCAAATCAACTTTCTTCCCCATACTGATGCTCGGTTTGAACTGCAGGAGATTGTCTTGACCATGTCTACATGCCTAAATGCACTGAGTTGCCGCCATGTGATTGGCTGCTTAGAAATTAAGTGTTAACGAGCAGTTGGACAGGTGTACCTAATAAAGTGGCCGGTGAGTGTACGTTACTGTTTGAAAAGGCAGCAGATTTGATATGCTGTGTATGTGTGCGTTGTGTAAATATCAGACATCCCAAGTCTCCCGGAAGTTCCAGGAGTCTCCCGCAGATTGAATGCGGCTCCCTGATACCCGCATATTAGTTAAAATCTCCCGGAATCTAGAGCTCGCACATACTGTGCTTTAAACTGTGTAGCGTGCGCACGAGAGAGAGGGAGAGAACCCTTGCACATGCGTAGTAAAACTTTAACCTGTGGGGAAAAAGGCGTTTTAAACCTTATTTTGGGGCAAAGTCATCAAACTTTTTCAGCGATTTTTATCACATTTTACTGCTGTTTCTATACATGCAGTTTTTATGTCCCGGTGACCAGTGAAAGTGCAGTTCTGACTCTCTGCCCATTCATTTAGATAGGAGCCTGGTCTTGTTAGTCTGAAATAGCTGCCCGGAGGCGTTGCCAAGATGGCGGCCGAGTGGCATGACTTGCCTAAAAGGACTTTGGCTGAACTCAAAGATCTATGACTTTTTCTACACAAAAGGGCTATTTCTCTCAAATATTGTTCACAAATCTGTCTAAATCTGTGTTAGTGAGCACTTCTTCTTTGCCGAGAAGTGCTCACTAACCATCCACGTCACAGGTGTGGCATATCAAGATGCTGATTAGACAGCATGATTATTGCACAGGTGTTCCTTAGGCTGGCCACAATAAAAGGCCACTCTAGAATGTGCAGTTTTATCACACAACACATCACCACAGTTGTCGCAAGTTTTGAGGGAGCGTGCAATTGGCATGCTGACTGCAGGAATGTCCACCAGAGCTGTTGCCCGTGAATTAAACGTTCATTTCTCTACCATAAGCCGTCTCCAAAGGCGTTTCAGAGAATTTGGCAGTACATCCAACCGGCCTCACAACCGCAGACCACGTGTAACCACACGAGCCCAGGACTTCCACATCCAGCATCTTCAAGATCGACTGAGACCAGCCACCCGGACATCTGCTGCAACAATCGGTTTGCATAACCAAACAATTTCTGCACAAACTGTCAGAAACCGTCTCAGGGAAGCTCATCTGCATGCTCGTCGTCCTCATCGGGGTCTCGACCAGACTGCGGTTCGTCGTCGTAACCGACTTGAGTGGGCAAATGCTCACATTCGATGGGGTCTGGCACTTTGGAGAGGTGTTCTCTTCACGGATGAATCCCGGTTTTCACTGTACAGGGCAGATGGCAGACAGCGTGTATGGCGTTGTGTGGGTGAGCGTTTTGCATCAATATTTTGATGTCAACGTTGTGGACCGAGTGGCCCATGGTGGGGTTATGGTATGGGCAGGCGTATATTATGGACAACGAACACAGGTGCATTTTATTGATGGCATTTTGAATGCACAGAGATATCGTGATGAGATCCTGAGGCCCATTGTTGTTCCATTCATCCACGACCATCACCTCATGTTGCAGCATGATAATGCACTGCCCCATGTTGCAAAGATCTGTACACAATTCCTGGAAGCTGAAAACATCCCAGTTCTTGCATGGCCAGCATACTCACCGGACATGTCACCCATTGAGCATGTTTGGGATGCTCTGGATTGGCGTATACAACAGCGTGTTCCAGTTCCTGCCAATATCCAGCAACTTCGCACAGCCATTGAAGAGGAGTGGACCAACATTCCACAGGCCACAATCTGATCAACTCTATGCGAAGGAGATGTGATGCACTACGTGAGGCAAATGGTGGTCACACCAGATACTGACTGGTTTCCTAATCAGCATCTTGATATGCCACCTGTGAGGTGGATGGATTATCTCGGCAAAGGAGAAGTGCTCACTAACACAGATTTAGACAGATTTGTGAACAATATTTGAGATAAATAGGCCTTTTGTGTACATAGAAAAAGTCTTAGATCTTTCAGTTCAGCTCATGAAAAATGGGGGCAAAAACAAAAGTTTTGCGTTTATAATTTTGTTCAGTGTATATATATATATATATATATATATATATATATATAATATGTATATATACACTGAAACACACACACAGAAATATATATAATATACATATAAATATAATAATAATATACTGTATATACACGCACACATATATTATGTAAACACAGACTTTTATGTTAGATGCGATTAGGGGGACCACAACGGAAATAAGTCTTTGGGCTTTATTCTGTTATCCCTGACTACTTATGTATTTATTTATTTATTTTTAATGCATGACACAGTTTCATACTGTTTCATATTTTTATATTTAAGTGGTCAAATAAAAAAAAAATATCAATCAATCAATCAATCAATCAATTAGACGCGATTCTTTGATTTTACAGCCCTACACACAAATCTGATTGTTGCTGCTTGTCTGAACAGAAATTATTCATTTTAATAGTGGCAGCTGTGTATGAATTTGACACTTTAATATTTTACAGGTAAAAGTTGTGAATTAAGGTTTTGATTTTTGAATGTTTATTTATGCTTATATTTTCCCTTGCAATAGCTTCAATGTAGCTGCTTTTTACTTTTTATATATTTTTTTATTTTTTTTAAAGAAATGGTTCATTGAAGTTTGAGTACCTTATAGCTTGAAAAGCTACACTTTCCAAAATTTCCCCCAAATCAGTGTGTGTGACAACTCAAGTCAATTTATGATATTTGCAAACTTACTTAGCCAGAAATATCCATTCTGAATTGAGTTTGACAGCTGCGGAAGACTTTCCCAAATGTGTCACAATTTCGGTAATTTATTTGCTTTTTTATGTTCTGATTTCAAAAATCAGACATGAATAGGTTTTAATGGTTGGTGGATTGTGTAATTGAATTGACCTAAAAACAGATTAGTTCGCTCCCTAAGTGAATTGAATCGCTGCTTTCTCCCTCTCACCCACTTGAACGAACAACCAAGCACACGTTCCCACATTCCCACTCCCAGAGCTCATCAAAAGGACCGTTGTACTCGTCTGTATCAAGTTCATGATTAAAATAAGTCTTTGAAAAACATCTCTGTGCTGCTACATTGTTTTAGTGTTGTTATTTGTGGTTTTGAAAAACGAATATGACAAAGCAAGGCCCCCCTGAGATGCAATATGCAGCCTCAAACCCGAGACGTTTTTATACAGCAAGGGTTCATTTATATTAATGCATCCTCGGCTATTGGTATTCATGGAAGTTGTGGCGTTTTTGTGTTTACACACATTTTTAGGAGTGTGAGGAGGGGAAAAAGTGAAATTTAAATGCAATGAGATAGCAGAGGGTGCAGTACTAAAGTGTATCTAACAAATTCACTTTGATGGTATACAGTTTATGTGCACTGTGCCGAAGATCAGAGCAACTGATGGAACGTGGGATGCCATTCAGAATTCAAAGATCTTCTATAGGGAGATGAACGCCGATGATGTAGGCTTTTATCGGCACGATGTCTGCTGGAATTTCCACCAGTCAGCACATCATATCTATCGTGTTTCTTGGACATTTCATGTTCACCTTTGGGATGAGCCAGGGAATTGGACCACGTGCCTTTTTCCCGCTAAATTTATGGAAATGTATGAGGCGTGAGCTTAAATTGTTATTTGGTTGCTCTAAAAGCAGTTAGGGCCCTTGGCTATTTTGATACAGTTCATTTTATGCCTGTCAAAGACTGTAATTGGACGACCCTATTTGCTGTCAGTATCACCCTTTTGAAGTCAATAGAAAGCTGGAAGTGATGTGCACCACTCTGGGCTCCATCCTCAAAACAATTCCTTACCCTTTTTTGGCTTTCCTCCCTCAATATTCTCTTAAAAAAAAACTTTTATTTCCTCTAGAGTTTATTTTGGGTTGTTATTCTGCGTTACTGTGTGGTTGGCGGTGCCAGGGGGAAAACAGGATATCTTGTGGGTGATGTTTACTGTAATCTCTCTTTGTCTCCTTTTTGCTGTTTTCTCTTACACTTTTGATTTAAGAGTTGCTGATGTGGCCACAAGTATAAAGAGCTGACATCTGTGGATGCTCTTGATATTTTCCCCCATGAATATCAACATTAGATTTGCAGCTTCTTTCTAACAGTTGGGAAATCATGTCTTCTAGGATTTGGACTCCAGCTCAGAAGTCGATGAAAGCTCAGATGATGACAGGGACTTGGACAACAAGACGGCAAGTGACCAGGGAGACTCCCCGTCGCTCTCCGACCAAGAAGAAAATCACCTCCAGACGAGAGACTTCCATAAACATTACCTTAGCTGCTCCAGGAAAGGCCAGGAAGGCCACTCCAGCATGGTGGACAGGCTTCTGGAGAAGTACGGTACTTGCATTCCCAACCATAATCCACGTCTCTACGCCGCCACTGCAGCCAGTACCAAGTCTGTTGCTGGATACTCCATCCTAGCCTTCCCTGACTTCTGGGGACACCTGCCTCCTCAAGAGCAAGAGCCCATGGCTAAAAGACCACCACATGTGCAGAGGTGAGAATTTAAATCTTTCACTTTAATTATGTCCCACACATATTTTGACTAAAGGAAGTCAAAGTTAATAAATTATCCATCCAAACTCTCAACTGGTTCACAAGTGACAACCCAACATGGCACCAAAAAATGTATTCCCTTGCAAAAGGAACAAAAGGTCTTGCAAAGTAACGAAACGCACTGACCCCAAAATAGGAAGAATTATTAATATTACTTTGGTTAAAAAAGGAAAATTCAACAGTTTTAAAAAAAAAAAACATGAAAAGAAATCAGAATAAAGAATACGTTGGTAAAATGTTCTGTTTGTGTAAGATGTTAAGAAATAGTTTTTATTATAGTAATGTTCCGTTTGTTACCATCTTTACAAATTTATTATCTTATTTCAATTTTAATTATGAATTATGAAAAATTTGTTGAATTAATATATATATATATATATATATATATATATACACTCACCGGCCACTTTATTAGGTACACCTGTCCAACTGCTCGTTAACACTTAATTTCTAAGCAGCCAATCACATGGCGGCAACTCAGTGCATTTAGGCATGTAGACATGGTCAAGACAATCTCCTGCAGTTCAAACCGAGCATCAGTATGGGGAAGAAAGGTGATTTGAGTGACTTTGAACATGGCATGATTGTTGGTGCCAGAAGGGCTGGTCTGAGTATTTCAGAAACTGCTAATCTACTGGGATTTTCACGCACAACCATCTCTAGGGTTTACAGAGAATGGTCCGAAAAAGAAAAAACATCCAGTGAGCGGCAGTTCTGTGGGCGGAAATGCCTTGTTGATGCCAGAGGTCAGAGGAGAATGGCCAGACTGGTTCGAGCTGATAGAAGGGCAACAGTGACTGAAATAACCACTCGTTACAACCGAGGTATGCAGCAAAGCATTTGTGAAGCCACAACACGCACAACCTTGAGGCGGATGGGCTACAACAGCAGAAGACTCCACCGGGTACCACTCATCTCCACTACAAATAGGAAAAAGAGGCTACAATTTGCAAGAGCTCACCAAAATTGAACAGTTGAAGACTGGAAAAATGTTGCCTGGTCTGATGAGTCTCGATTTCTGTTGAGACATTCAGATGTTAGAGTCAGAATTTGGCGTAAACAGAATGAGAACATGGAACCATCATGCCTTGTTACCACTATGCAGGCTGGTGGTGGTGGTGTAATGGTGTGGGGGATGTTTTCCTGGCACACTTTAGGCCCCTTAGTGCCAATTGGGCATCGTTTAAATGCCACGGCCTACCTGAGCATTGTTTCTGACCATGTCCATCCCTTTATGGCCACCATGTACCCATCCTCTGATGGCTACTTCCACCATGTCACAAAGCTCTAATCATTTCAAATTGGTTTCTTGAACATGACAATGAGTTCACTGTACTAAAATGGCCTCCACAGTCACCAGATCTCAACCCAATAGAGCATCTTTGGGATGTGGTGGAACGGGAGATTCGCATCATGGATGTGCAGCCGACAAATCTGCGGCAACTGTGTGATGCCATCATGTCAATATGGACCAAACTCCCTGAGGAATGCTTCCAGCACCTTGTTGAATCTATGCCACGAAGAATTGAGGCAGTTCTGAAGGCAAAAGGGGGTCCAACCCGTTACTAGCATGGGGTACCTAATAAAGTGGCCGGTGAGTGTATATATATATATATATATATATATAGGTGTAATTGAAATTATTCAACCCCCATTGCAAATCAGGTTTATTGGCAAAATGTACAGACTCAGCTATTTGCATTGAACAAATCAAACAAAAGTAATTGAAATAGCTAAAATGTTTAAAGTGGTCACTGAGGCACCACCATGCTTAACTGTAGGCAGAGTGTTCTTTTCAGCATATGCTTCATTCTTCTTCCTCCAGATCCATAGGGCCGAAAAGTTCTAGTTTTGTTTCATCGCTCCACAGAACAGAATCCCAAAACTTCTGTGGCTTATTTATATGATTTTGAGCAAATTGGAGCTGACTTTTCTTGTGCTTTTGGGTCAGTAATGGTGTACGTCTTGGAGTTCTGACATGCGTTTAGTACTGTCACGATGTGGGTTTGTGTCCTGTCATGTTCTTTGGTTCCCTGTCTTGTTCATTAGTTTTCCCAGGTGTTTCTGATTTTCCCCACGCCCCCTTGTTATCCTGTCTAGCTCGTTTGTCCCTGATTATTTAAGCCCTGTGTTTCTGCCCTGTCTTTGTGAGTTGTTATATGTTTCAGGATTAACGTGAGTGTTGCTTTCCCAGTGTTAAGATTCTTGTTCCGCGTTCTGAGTTTCTGTTTGAGTCTATTTAAATAAAGCGTGTAAACTGCGTTTGGATCCAGCCTCCTATCTGCCTTCACCGCACCACGTTACAGAACAACTCACCACAATATGGATCCAGCAGTTGTCAGCAACCAGGCCCTCATAAGTTTCCTTGCCTCGATATTTCAGGAAGGCCAGTCCATCGAGAGGTACGTGAGGGACTTTATGTTGTGCTGTCGTCTGGGGGCTTTAGACGACCTCGAGCTCATGGACTTGTTTTGGAGCGGGTTGGACGAGGACGTTGCCCAGTTAATGCCGGATGACTGTACCAGCTGGACCCTGGAGGGGTATGTCAACCTGGCCCTCTTCAGGAGCGGTTCATCATTTACTGTGGGCGTGGAGGAGAAGAAGCGGCGAGAGACCGCGCTTCACTTCAGCTCAGCCGAACCCGCGCTCCTCAAGCCCGCGCTTCACGTCTGCTCAGCCGAACCCGCGCTGCACATCTGCTCCGCCAAACCCACTCTTCGTGTCGGACCCCTCGAGCCGTATTCCGCACTGGTCCTGTTGATTTTGCTAATCCAGAGACCGCGGCGGAGGTTTCGCCAGCCGAACCGGAGTTTGAACGCGTGCCAGCTGGCGCGAACGAGTCAAGTGAGTCAAGTCCCGAGTCAAGTGAGTCAAGTGCCGCCGAGTCAAGTGCCGCCGAGTCAAGTGCCGCCGAGTCAAGTGCCGCCGAGTCAAGTGCCTCAAGTGCCGCCGAGTCAAGTGAGTCAAGTGAGTCAAGTTCCAAGTCAAGTTCCAAGTCAAGTGAGTCAAGTTCCAAGTCAAGTGAGTCAAGTTCCAAGTCAAGTTCCAAGTCAAGTGAGTCAAGTTCCAAGTCAAGTGAGTCAATTTCCAAGTCAAGTGAGTCAATTTCCAAGTCAAGTGAGTCAAGTTCCAAGTCAAGTGAGTCAAGTTCCAAGTCAAGTGAGTCAAGTTCCAAGTCAAGTGAGTCCAGCCAAGTGAAAGTTTCAAGCCCAGTGAAGCGCCGTCGCAGAAGGAGGAGGAGGACTCGTTTGGCTCGCCAGGCTCCGGAGGGCGTTCCCAGATGCCTCGCCCTGCCGGCCCCGCCTCTGCGCCTCGCCCTGCCGGCCCCGCCTCTGCGCCTCGCCCTGCCGGCCCCGCCTCTGCGCCTCGCCCTGCCTGCGCCCTTCAAGCTCCGGGAGGGCTTTCCTGAACCCGTGGATTTCCCCAAGTATTTTTTGCGGGGGGGCCAAGGGTCCGGTGAGGAGACCATGAGGGCTGCGCCGCCATGGTCGTCTGCAGGGGCTTCATCTCCATGGCCGCCATCACGTCCTGCTCCGCCCTGGCCTTCGCCTCGTCCTGCTCCGCCCTGGCCTTCGCCTCGTCCTGCTCTGCCCTGGCCTTCGCCTCGTCCTGCTCCGCCCTGGCCTTCGCCTCGTCCTGCTCCGCCCTGGTCACTGGCCCAGTCTGGTCCGCCCACGCTCTGCGGCCCAGGCCCGCCTTGCCTAGGTCCAGGTCCTGTTCCCCTGCATGGGCCTGGCCCCCCATCCCTCCCCCAAGACCGCCCTCCTGGACTTTTGTTTGTTTTATTGGGCTTCAGGAGCCGCCCTTAAGGGGGTGGTTATGTCACGATGTGGGTTTGTGTCCTGTCATGTTCTTTGGTTCCCTGTCTTGTTCATTAGTTTTCCCAGGTGTTTCTGATTTTCCCACGCCCCCTTGTTATCCTGTCTAGCTCGTTTGTCCCTGATTATTTAAGCCCTGTGTTTCTGCCCTGTCTTTGTGAGTTGTTATATGTTTCAGGATTAACGTGAGTGTTGGTTTCCCAGTGTTGAGATTCTTGTTCCGCGTTCTGAGTTTCTGTTTGAGTCTATTTAAATAAAGCGTGTAAACTGCGTTTGGATCCAGCCTCCTATCTGCCTTCACCGCACCACGTTACAAGTACACACCTTACTGTGCAGCTGAAACCTCAATGCCTGTCGCCACCAAGTCTTGCTGCAGGTCTTTTGCAGTCACTCGAAGGTTTTCGATTACAACTGTGTGTATAAATTTATATATATAGTTCCAAACAAAGCCACAGCAGAACTGTGGTGCATCTCTGAGCAAGAGACAGTGGTGTTTCATCACTGTATGAATCCACATCTTTTAACGAATCGCGTGAGCCAATGATTCAGTGACTGACTCATTAAGACATCACAGATAACAAAACATATGCAAAGTGTTTTCTATTAGGGTTGTATTTAATTTTTTGTATCTAGCTGTATTTTCCCCTGCTGTTTGTGATCCTATCAAAGATTTTTCACAGCATTCTTCTTCTGATCAACTATGAAAGTCTATTGCAAAAACAATCCTGATTCAACATGAAGGAGCTCTCCATTCACCAGTGATCACATTTAGTATTTAATATTCAAAGATTTAAAGAGACAGTTGCTTTGAGAAACATATCTGGGGAATGGAGGAGAATTACTCTAGTGTTTTGTTTGCTTGTAAAAGCTGTGCCATTACAGACTGCGAAAAGCATTCATGAAAAACAACAAAAAGATGTTTGGTTCCATAAAGGCGCTTTCAAAACAACTCCCCAAAGATGCCTTAATTTGTACTTTTAGTTTTTGTTGTGGGTTTTTGCACAAATTCTGTGTTCCATAATGCAGCTGTTTTTAACCTTATACGTTTGCATGTTGTTGAGATTGCCAGAAAAAGAAAACGATGCAGATATTAAACTTCATTTATAAGCTCATTTGTCTAAATCAGATCACGTGGACACAATTTATTCCATTCTCCATCTTTACTTACACATTGCCTTATGCAAATGATTGTAAACATCGGCACTGAGTCATTAAACTCACTGTAAGTAGATATGAAATCCATTAAAATATTTTCTCTCTGAGTTATACTCTCTTGCCTTAAGTGAGTCTTTCTGCTCTCGCTGACTGCTTTGCTCTCAGACACCCAAACTCTTCTCTAGTGAGGAAAAGCACTTAAATCTATATCTAATTATGGTAGCCCCCTTCGGAAAACTTGTTTTTGCCCAAAACTTTCTTCAATGTGCAAGGGGGAGATTAAATGGAATAGACATTTATTTCAGTCATTTCTGTAGTTTATTGTGTTTCCTCAAGGGTAAGATAAGTTTATATGGGTTCTATTTTAACTCAAAAATAGTCACTTTTGGAGTTTCAAGAAGAACGTGTCAGACAGCCTGTGACATTTTGAAAAAAGTTAATAAGTTTAATTCCACATATTGCTTCCTACTCCACCATTGACTTTTGATAAGTCTAAAACATTTGCAGTTGAATTTGACATCTTACAATGTTTGTTAAAAACACTTATTTAAAACACATTTGACATGTCTGACACATTTTGCCAATAGTTGCAGGAAAATTACTCTCACAAGGTTTATTTTTAACCTTTGTGATGGACTCTACACTCAAAATGTAACATAATGAAGGACAGAATGCTTGTTTATGTCGTATTGTTTTATAGTTCTTTCCTTGAAGTAAACAACTTGATGAGAGCGCACCCAGTTTATTGCCGGTCACGGCGGACTGTTAACTTTGTTTTTGCTCATTCATTCTGTCCCATTATCATCTGAAATTTGCTCTGGGGATTGAAAAGTCCACACACATAGGTTTTTTTTCTCTCGCATTTTGCTCATTCGCGTCGAGAGAAAGGCCTTATTATTGTTGTTTATCAGCGACAAAGAAATAATGCACACAAACAACCAAGAAAATTAGCCAATTAGCATAATACAGTGCAAAAAGAGGAGGCATCATAGATTTGATTTGGAAATTGCATCATCCACAGAATCGAGAACGACCCGCCATTATCACTGCTTTAGGCAGACGTCTGCATACAGTATTATTTCGTCAGGCCACTTGATACGTGTCATGTTGGAATAGCTGATAGCTTTGCTTATTAGTAATTTGTTAAAGTATAATGATACGATTGTCACACCCTTTGTTATATATGCTGTGCGTACAGTGTTTACTGCAAGAGCTCCCTCTGCAGATTAGACAATTAAAACAATAACACTAATAAAGCTAACTACTATACAGATAAACCGTAAATGTATAGTTTAGCCAAACAAAAAACCTGTGTTTTGAAATCATACAATAAGTTTGTGTGAAAATTGAAGTCGTTATTCACCAATAACCTTCTCTCCAGTGAGCTGTTGACCATGAGTCCTTGAGTTGAATTCATGAACTGGATCAACCAGGCCATGTTCAGGCCAGTCTTGAGAATTGAATGAATTGAAAAGAATTGAATCAAAATGGTGATTAATTCACAAATCAAATATTATAGAATTATATAATATTATAATACAGCAATATAGCACTCAAAGTCATATGGGCTGCTTTTATTTAACTAGTTTATGTACAGTACAGGTGAAACTCAAAAATTAGAATATCGTGCAAAAGTTCATTTATTTCAACTTGAAAGGTGAAACTAATATATTATATAGACTCATTACATGCAAAGTGAGATATTTCAAGCCTTTATTTGTTATAATTTTGATGATTATGGCTTACAGCTTATGAAAACCCCAAATTCAAAATTAGAATATTGTGAAAAGGTTTTCATAAGCTGTAAGCCATAATCATCAAAATTCTAACAAATAAAGGCTTGAAATATCTCACTTTGCATGTATCGAGTCTATATAATAGATTAGTTTCACCTTTTTATTTGAATTACTGAAATAAATGAACTTTTGCACGATATTCTAATTTTTCGAGTTTCACCTGTATGTACATATCTACTCTTGGAAATCCCTGATTTCAAATCTTTTTTTCATTTTTTTTCAGGAGGAAAGTTTTTGAAGACATTCAGCGTCTCATCTGTCCAGAGGACGTCATCAACAAGGTTGTTTTTGACATGGACGATCCCAGGTAACACTTCTTTTCTTTTTCTTTTTGATTGCTTTATAACAATTACAATAGAGATTTGAAAAGGGTAATTGTGGTAGAAATACATTTCTAGGTGCAGTGCTATTTGAGATTTGGTTTGAATCGTATAGTTCCTCAATCCTCACCTTGTGTGTGTTTATCCAGTCAAGCTTGGTTTGACGTGACCGTGTGTGTCAGGGACATTCTGGGTGATAAACCCTTGAATGGACAGTGTCTCTCTGGCAGCTCAGATGCTGATGGACAGCTTGTCGTCTGTAGCTGCTGTTTACCGTCATGTAGTTTGTGGGTTAGCAATAAAGACCAGTGTTGTGTTATCTGAGCCGTGTGCCTCCATCATGTGGACAGTGTTCTGCTGTGACTTTACTTGTCATTTGCAGCGTGACTGGAATGTATTGATGCAAAAGGTGTCGAATGAATGATTTAGCAAGAATCATGGTTGCTGTGAATCAATATCTGGGATAAGTATGGTGATAATTCACTTGTTTGTTTAGCTAATGTGACAATATGGTGGAGTGTAACATGCTCAATCAGCACAGCTGCCCAAAAATGTGTCTCTCTTTCTTTCATCTGTTCTTCTATTCATGCTTTTCTGTTTATCAGACTTCTCCAATTCATTTAATTTGTCCCTTTCTTTCTCTTTTCTTTCACCTTTTCTTCTTTCTGTCCCTCATTCATGTCTTTCTCTTTTTACTTCCTTTAAACCCCCCTTCCTTCCCTTTCTGTTCCTTTCCTTCAACCTATTTCCCTTCCTTCTTTCCTTTCTTCTTTTTTCTTCCATTGTCTTTCTTTGATTTCCTTCCCTTCTACTTTAAATCTGTCACTCCTTCCTTCCTGTCTTTACATTTTCTCTTTGTTCCTCCTGCCTTTCCTCTTTACTTCCTTCCTTCCTTCCTATGTTCAATTTGTTTTGTCTTTTCTTTCTTTTTTGTTTTTTTCCTTCCTTTGTCTTTGCTTCCGTCCTTTTTACGTTCATTCTGTCTTCTTCCTGTCTTTCTCTCTGCTTCTTCTTTGCTTACTTCCCGTCTTTCCCTTTTCCTTCCTTCCTGTATTACCTTTTTGCTTCCTTTATTTTTTATCCTTCCATCCTATGTTCATTCTGTCCTTCCTTCCTTCCTTCCTTCCTTCCTTCCTTCCTTCCTTCCTTCCTTCCTTCCTTCCTTCCTTCCTTCCTTCCTTCCTTCCTTCCTTCCTTCCTTCCTTCCTTCCTTCCTTCCTTCCTTCCTTCCTTCCTTCCTTCCTTCCTACCTACCTACCTACCTACCTACATTGATTCTGTTCTTCTTTATTGTTTTTCTGTTTTCCTTCCTTTATTCTAATTTTGATCTGTTCCTACCTTCCTTACTACATCTTTCTCTTTTCGTCTGTATTTCTTTTATGTTCCTTCTTATATTCATTTCTTATATTTCCTCCCTGTCTTTCTCTTTTCCTCATTCCCTTCCTTCCTGTCTTTTCTGTATTTTCTTTCTTTCTTTCTTTCTTTCTTTCTTTCTTTCTTTCTTTCTTTCTTTCTTTCTTTCTTTCTTTCTTTCTTTCTTTCTTTCTTTCTTTCTTTCTTTCTTTCTTTCTTTCTTCAGTCCACAGTGTTCCACTGATATGTGTCCCAGTTCCCTTCGATTTTTCTCCAAATTTGAGAGTGGGAACCTGCGAAAAGTCATTCAAGTCCGCAGGTGAGTCTCTGCATTACAATACAGTGCACGTACACAAGCTCACAGACGTGCAAACATGTACTGCAGAGAGCGCGCGAGTGCCCTTGGGCCTCATTTGTAGTGCGTTTGCAATCATACTCTCTCTCCCTCATTCTTATGTTTCCATTCTTTCAGCAAGCTTGTCTCGTCAACGCATGCAAGATCAAATCAAAGACTCTGTCTACAGAGCAGTTCCGATACGCTTAAATAAAAGAGCCGACGTTATATTTTTCCAAATGAAATGTGGCGGCGTAACAACAGATAGGGACGGAGTGAGAGATTTCTCTCTGTCGTTTACGCAACACATTTCTCAGTCTCTCTCTCTCATTACTTCTTTCCTATTCTCTCTTACACCCACTTTGTCTGATTTTCTCCTGTCTGTCTATCTTTCGCAGTCATGAATATGATTTGATTCTCAATGCTGATGTCAACTCCTCTGCACACTCTCAGTGGTTCTATTTTGAAGTCAGTGGCATGGTGGCCGGCGTGCCTTATCGTTTCAACATCATCAATTGTGAGAAAGGAAACAGCCAGTATAACTACGGTAAGCCATACGTTAGCAACTACCATGGAGCCATATGGTTTACACAAGCAGTATATCCTATTCCTGGATCAGCATATGTTGTTTTAGAAACCAGGGTTATTATAATTAACTAAAACTAAAACTATTAAAAATAATTAAATAAATAATAATAATAAATTAAATTAAATTAAATAAAATATAAAAAACTTCAAAACTTTAACTTGACGTAGCAAATTAACTAAAAGTAAAACTGAAATAAAAATTACTAAAAACTACAGACATATTAAAAAAATAATAATAAGTGACAACTAAATAAAAATAAAAATTTAAAATACAAAAAAAACTATAAAAGTATCTTAATGATACTAAAACAAAAGGAACAACAAATGATTATGCACACTTTAATCCAAGGTACACTTTTTTAATATAACATTTTGGTACACAACTATCCATACGATGTATCTTTTGTGGTATGAACATGATCTCCTCAAATCACCATAAGTTGATCCAGGAATGTGTTTGTTATGTGGACCAGGTGAGGGTTATAAGAGCTTGTTTTTAATGCCGCGTACTAAGGTTGTATATTCTACGATTGTTCTTAATGGCACTAATTTTGACATCCCTCTCCTCAAAAGAAATACAGCACACCAAGCTTAAGAAGATGCCACAGTGGTAGCAGCTAAATCATTTCACAGCCTCACATTGCTCTCAGACACAGCGGTGGGCCTGAGCAGCTCTTAAATCTGACACTAGCCGTATATTCCCCGAAAAATACAATGCTCCGACATTTCTAAAGTTCCTCCCCCTATAAAGCGTTTTCAATGGCCCTTGACTGCCTTTTCTTCATTTTGGTGTGCAGCTGGGCATTTTAAAAGACTTGTGCTGGCCCGAAGTCAGTGTTTTATGTCTCTATATTAAATGAGATGTCCTTTACTTTTGACCTTATTTGAGTTTGAGTAAAACTTACTCCCAACAAACATCTACTTTGAGAGAATGCATTTCAGGGAACTCTGTCAACATGTCTTCTTCAGGGAGGCAGTGATTTGGAGAAATGGCATGTTTAGCGTGTTGGTTATAAGAAAGGAATGTCTTGCCTTTCAATTGGAAGAGCCAGTCAGCTTCTTTTTTTTTTAGCAGATTTATTTATTTATTTAAATATAACTGCTCTATAACTGTTTTGGTGATTTTAGCTTTCCTCATTACATTTTATTAAAGTATTTTGATTGAACTTGATGACTTTTTAAAAATTATTATTTAATGAATTTTAACAGTTTTTTTGTTTAATATATTTTATTTAGGGGTGTAACTATATCATGATACTGAACTCACGATACACGATATTATTATGATACTCCAAGACATATGATAAAAGGTTAACAAAAAATGTACTGTTGATTAAAACAAGACTTGGTGCTTGTAACCCAAGGACAATAGTGACACCAGAATAAAACTATTCATGATTCTGAAGCTTAAAATACAGAATTATTTTAGAGGAATATGCTTGCACTCTGTCACTGACTAGATATATTTAAAATAATGTTGGTCACTTTTTACTGGTAACATAAGACATTTGGCATTATCAGGACCCACAAATATTCCCCCATTGCATTATTATACATTAAAATCAACATTATGTATAGTAGTTTAATGTAGTACTGACCAGTGTTAATTTTGTCATTAAATTTTGATTTAGTTTTAGTCTTAGTCTTTTGACTAAAATGCCATTTAGTTTTAGTCATATTTTAGTCATCTGAATTGTTTTAGTTTTAGTCTAGTTTTAGTCGACGAAATACAATAACATTTTAGTCGACTAAATCTACAGTAGATTTAGTCGACTAAAATATAATGGGTTTAGTTCAATTGTAAATGCGTTAATTTAGAATTTCTCTAAAATTGCCAAACCCATATACTCCCGGAGAAAACATCTATTAACCTATTAATATGAATGATTTTTAAGTTTGAACATGCAATACAGATACAGATTTAACTGCTGTTACTTAAAAAATATCTTAAAATGAAATAAAACCACTTTTCCTAAAGTACAACACAGTCTTCTTTACAATGAATGATATATTCATTCCTTATAACTACTTACACATCATTCTTTATTCTTTCAAGCAGACATATTTATTTGTATGAATTAAATATAATTAATCCTTATTAAAGCTATTAACAAACAGTGAATGCTTTTCTCTTTTTCTTTTGTTGCTTGATCAAAATTAAGGACACGGACCGCATTAGGTTTATTGCCACTGTCACTTTAAGACGTCGGATCATGTCCAATGACATGCGGATACAATTGCACTGATGCACATCCGACACACTCACAGTTTAAGACATAACCAGCATAGTTTACATGAATACTCTCCAAAAAGGACATTTAGACATAATGTTGTGTATTTCTCCATTCAGACACGAAAGAGAGCTCAATTCAGTAGCCTACTCGCGCGCTGTAGGTGTATTGTGCATGACTGCACGCTTCGGGTTAGGTGTGTGCGCAAAGAAAACCGCACCGAATAGAGCTCTTTTTTGCATCGTCACTCTTATTCAGAGATCTATATGTCTGCTCTACTCATTCTCCCAGACGTTCACATTTTTTAACGTTTTATGACCGCGGGGTAGATCACGTTACAGTAGCCTACAAATGTGCGCATCTACCACACACGCAGGACATCAGTTCTGACGGATCGCTTCCCAAATCGTCACTATCTAACATTTTCGTCTAGTTTTTATTCGTTGACGAAAATGTCAATAGATTTTCGTCATAGTCTTTGTCATTCAAAACTAGGTTTTATTTAGTTATCGTCTCGTTTTCGTCTGTGAAAAAATGTCGTTGACGAATAATTTTCGTCGTTATTTTCGTCAACGAAATTAACACTGGTACTGACACTAAAACTCTGAAAAAATTGAATTTATTTATCACACAGTTTTTGTATTGTGATATATTGTGGCACGGTATATTGTTACACCCCTAATTTTATTTATTCATGTGATGGAAAAGCTGAATTTTCAGTATCATTACTCCAGTCTTCGGTGTCACATGATCCTTCAGAAATCATTCTAATTTCGTGCTCAAGAAACATTTATTGTTAATTTCAATCAACAGCATTTATTTCAAATAGAAATCTTTTGTAGTATAATAAATGTATTTAATGTCACTTTTAACCAATTTAATGCATCCTAAGGGCCATTTCACACAGAATGCACTTTTGCGGTTAAAAGCGTGAGGCACAGGTTAATGTAATGGGGGAAAAGGCCCACATGGTCTAGATACGTTTTTTAAAAGTTGTACTTCTTTTAACTTGACACCGCATTTTTAGAAAGCTGTGTCACGTTTACCTATTCAATTCAGGGTAGACCCAAAAATGATTAGATTTTTACATTTTTTTTAAGTATTTGATTTGGCAATTGGCCACCCTGAAAACATCCACTTTTATCAATTCTGTTTTTGTGCAAAAGCTAAGAATCTGCATGTTTAGCAATTACAGAATGACCTTTAAAAGACTGACTGTTTGACATGGTTCATTACTGTATGATTGTCCCGTGCTGTTTCAGGCATGCAGCCTGTGCTGTATTCTGTGAGAGAGGCTCTGGAGGGAAGACCACACTGGGTGCGATCAGGCTCTGAAATCTGCTATTACAGGTACTTTGCTTTTGCATTTTGCTTCAGTTCTTCACATTTAACCCTACATTCCTTCACTACACCACGCTTTACTGTACTTTTTCTTGAAAAAGTGAAATCAAATCTTTACTCAATATACTGCACGTGCAGCGTCTAATTGTGCTTTTGACTTCCACAGAAATCATTTCTGCCCTAGGAGAGGTCAAAAATGTTCTTTCTACACGCTGACCTTCACTGTGACCTTTCGCCATGATGATGATGTGTGCTACTTGGCTTACCACTACCCTTACACGTACACCACCCTTCAGGTGTTTGGAATTACCCACTTTGTATGAATATGTGTCCTCTATGGAGATAATAATAATCCCTGGTCATAATTAGTAATTCACCCAAATGGAACCCAACCCGGAAACTGATGTATGCATTTAAATGTAAACATATAAACGGTGGCTGACATTTATTTAAACAAACATTAAATAATTATGACCACTGACTAAGTAAAAATATGATGAAAATATAATATAGTGCATATATTAAGCAAAATGAGGCATTTTGTTCTAGTTGACTCACTTTATGGACATTGAATGGCTTCTCTGAGGTATGTAACATTACGTGACATTGTTTACAATCAGTTTTATTGACGTCTCTCCGTGGTTGGAACACTGATTGAGCGATTACATGAGACATGATACATTTCAGTAAGTTGTACTGTTTCTTTTAACATCTTCAGATGTTTATTTCATGCTATAACTAGAGGTTATTTCAACAACTATAACTAGAGGAACAGATGATTGGTTTATGTGCTGCTTGAACTGAGGAGGCTACACCGATCTGTCACGTGTCAAAGCAACATTTATTGTTTTAATTTAGTTATAAAATTGACTTATAAAAGGTAAATGACTTTGAAAAGACGCTCTGCCTTTGAAAAACTTATTGCGATTATTGTATGGTTGGCTCTCTACAAATAATGTTTAGTGAAGTTTTGATCACTCATCATCAGCTAAAAACTAAACACTTTTAAATCGATTTAAATAAAGAAATCATTATTGTCAACCTAGCCATAGTGTTCATACAGGTGACATGCTTACCTGTTGTAGCTTGTCTACATTGTGTGCATGAAATAGACACTGGCACAGTCAAAACACGCCATCGGAGGAGCGCTTATTAAATGTCACCGTTACAGTCAATGATTTCAGCCCTCCTAAACTGATATATTTTTGATTGCCGTAATGTCGGTGCATCAGTAGTCATAATGGCTAATGACTAATGCGAATGTTTTTGCAATTGTTCTCTAGACCCATTTGAAGATGTTGGAGAAGTCAGTCGACCCACAGAAAGTTTTCTTCAGGCAACAAAACCTCTGTGACACGCTGGCGGGGAACTCCTGCTCCTTAGTCACGATCACTGCCTGTCCCACTTCCAGAGCCTGGAAACATCTGCACCAGCTGCGTAAGTCTGACAGTAAAACTCGCAATGAGTCAGATTTATGCTCTTGTGTGTCAACACACCTGTGTGCTAAGCTGAAGGAGGATGTGTGTGTGCTCGTAAAGTCTGTACAGAGTATCTGAGCTTTGACGCCTCCTGTTGAGGAGCATCAGTGTGTGTAGTGTGTGTCTTTTTGAGTGGGTGGATGTATGTGTGGAGGACACCGTTAGATGGGATGACAGTGCTTGACTCACTACCTTAGTCGTATGTTATTCCAGGGGACAAAAAGTTAGTAGAACTAGGAAGACACATATGGATTGAGAGGAAGTCAGGTTGACTATTTCTTGTTGGTAGTCGCTTCAAAGGCAATTACATTTACATTTAATCTTTTAGCAGACGCTTTTATTCAAAGCAATAGAAGCAATCAAACCAACAACAGGGCAACAATATGCAAGTGCTATGACTAGTTCCAGTTAGTCTAGCACCGTACATGTAGCATTTCTATTTTATATATATATAATATTAAGTGTTAGTATAAATGGGTCAAGTGTTGATGAAAAAGATGCGTCTTCAGCAGTTTCTTGAAAATGACTAAAGACTCAGCAGCTTGGGTTGAGTTAGGCAGGTCATTCCACCAGCTTGGAACAGTCAAGGGTCAGTGAAAATGGTTTTGTGCCTCTTTGGGATGATGGCTCCACGCATTACTTCAGACCTATGTGCCCTCCAGAAGCTTACGTTCTGGAACTGAACGGCGCCACTTCCAGAACGCAAGCTTCTAGAGGGCACATAGGTCTGCCAGAACGTAAGCTTAGAGGGCACATAGGTCTGCCAGAACGTAAGCTTCTGGAGGGCACATAGGTCTGAAGTAGTGAATTTATGTATAGGGGTACAAAGCCAGTGGTTGTTCTTTACAAACATCAGTGCCTTGAATTTGATGCAAGCGGCAATTGGCTACCAGTGCAAAATATATATATATATAAAATATATATATATATATATATATATATATATATATATATATACACTCACCTAAAGGATTATTAGGAACACCCGTTCAATTTCTCATTAATGCAATTATCTAATCAACCAATCACATGGCAGTTGCTTCAATGCATTTAGGGGTGTGGTCCTGGTCAAGACAATCTCCTGAACTCCAAACTGAATGTCAGAATGGGAAAGAAAGGTGATTTAAGCAATTTTGAGCGTGGAATGGTTGTTGGTGCCAGACGGGCCGGTCTGAGTATTTCACAATCTGCTCAGTTACTGGGATTTTCACGCACAACCATTTCTAGGGTTTACAAAAAATGGTGTGAAAAGGGAAAAACATCCAGTATGCGGCAGTCCTGTGGGCGAAAAGGTCGAATCATTTCAAATTGGTTTCTTGAACATGACAATGAGTTCACTGTACTAAAATGGCCCCCAGAGTCACCAGATCTCAACCCAATAGAGCATCTTTGGGATGTGGTGGAACGGGAGCTTCGTGCCCTGGATGTGCATCCCACAAATCTCCATCAACTGCAAGATGCTATCCAATCAATATGGGCCAACATTTCTAAAGAATGCTTTCAGCACCTTGTTGAATCAATGCCATGTAGAATTAAGGCAGTTCTAAAGGCGAAAGGGGGTCAAACACAGTATTAGTATGGTGTTCCTAATAATGCTTTAGGTGAGTGTATATATATATAATGTATGTATGTATTCCTTAAAGCCTGGAACACACCAAGCCGACGGTCGGCCGTCGGGCAGTTTTTGTGCGTCGGCCGACTGAGTTTCCTCGGTGTGTTCCGTACGGTTCCGTGCCGTCGGCTGAAATTGGTCCTCGTCGGCTTTGTTTCGGCCGATTCGACATGTTGAATCGGCGTCGGGCCGTCGGTGAAATAGGGAACTCTGATTGGCTGTTCAGCTTAGTGAAAGAGTCATGCACGAGAATAATAGCAATACAGCGAGCAAAGAAGTCAAAACTCTACAGATAGAAGGCTGTTCTTATGTTATGTCATCTTACCTGAGTGTTCCTTGGCGAATATTTCAATATTAACACAAGCGGAGTGGAATAAAGAAAGTGTCTAGCAGGATTGATATTTAAAACGGTAAGCACGCACTGCTTTGTTTATGGTTTGTGTATCTGCAGCCGACAGTCGGTTTCCCCTTTTTGAATGACGAATGTAGAGAATATATCTGCAGAAATAGACAGTTGTCTCATTTACACGCAGGCGCAGAGCGCGCATTCTAGCTGACAGTCGGCTGTAGTTCTCTCGGTGTGTTCAAGTGCAGCTTTTTACCCCGACGAGAGGCGACAACACAGTCGGCTTTCATCAGTGCTAGTTCGTCGGCGTCGGCTTGGTGTGTTCCAGGCTTAATGCACTTGGAGCATCTGAGCATAAAACATTTTATGAAATAGACAAATTAATAAATATAAAAACTGTTTTATTTATTTATAAATAAATAAATAATACACAATTTTTATATGTATTTGGTTATTTGTTTACTTATTTGTCTTTTTGCCTTTATAATAGAAATTAAGGTGTAAACGGGATCCAAACCTTTGTGATCCGACCGCTCAAAAATCCATTTTTCCTTTGAGACAGGTCACATGAATTACGTTTGTAGCTCTGTTAGTTTCCTCCACCTAGTTTTCAGTGGCACACTTTTTTGAACTCATTTGATTGTTCATATCTGATGAAGGATCTAGCAAAAGCAGTTTGGCGGCGGGCTACAGTCTTGAATCGGTACTCGTACTCGCTCTTGCATTAAAGCTGACAGGTGTTATTGTCAGCTGCAGGTGAAACTACAGAGATAGATGCTTCAGACTGAAGGAAGACCTAGAGGGACACGCTGGGACATGCTGACCCAGCTGTGGGCCACTTCCTCTGGGTAGCACGGTGCTCACCAACCCTCGTCTCCTGATGAAAATGGAGGCGAGACATCTGCAGCTTTCTCCCCATAGACCCACATGGAGCATCTGGCTCGGTTGGGGGTGGAGGGACGGCCTGTTCCGATCAACCGACTGCTGACAGTCCCCAAGACACTTCGACATACTGCAAAGTGACCTGCTGACAATTCCCAAAGACTGCCGAACATAGTGACCTGCTCGCAAACTTGAAACTTGTGCCATTGATCAAAGACTGACAGTTATTAGCGCGTTTACATTGAGTGTGTCTGAATTGTGTGTGCGCATTTGTTTATGCTAGTGTAATCAAATCACAATGAGAGCACTCATATGGGCTTTCTTCAGGAATTCATTGGCTAATGAAATCAGTGACACGGAAGTGACTACCTGTATTTTTAATTCAGACTCTGTGATATTGTTTTAACAGCATCACACTTTGAATATGACTCCTATCCTAGCCTTTGAAAGCCTCGATGATTATTATTGTAGAACTTATTTTTAGTGAATAGATGTCCTGCTATTTTAACACTTCAATGATCAACATACCAATTATAAAAGCGAAATACATAAGAAATAAGCACAGTGTTGGGGAAAGTTACTTTTTAAAATGAACATACTTTTATATATTTATTGAATTTCTCTTAAAAAAATTACATTTGTCTTATTATGGAAGCCAGTTTCTATTTAGGAAAAATGTAATTGTGACTTTACAGTTGCAGCTATTTTTCTCAAAATGTAATTTTATATCTGACAACTGTAACATTATTTCTTGTTATTGGACTTTGTATCTTACAATTGTGACCAGGGGTGCAAAAATATGTTTTAGGTTGGGGGTGCAGGGTGCTAAACCCCATTTGCAAAAAAGAAACAATATATTGAGTCTATAAAACACATCAAAACTCCACGGAGCACAACGTGTATCAGTGACAACACTCGTTTAAACCGCAAACACACCGGGACATTTGACTGCGCACAACGGACCGGTCGACGGGACATAAATTAAGCCTTTAAATAAAAGGGTTATTGAGCTATTTACACTGACATATACAAAAAAAACAGTCTGCACAAACACAAAAAACTGCCTAACTTACACAACACCAAAGGTGGACTTGCGCTCAGGAGTAGAGCAGACGAATACTTTCTTCGCACACTGCAACGGTCACAATATGACGTCACACCCTGCGTGAATATTTTAAAAAACATAATTCGACATATAAATAATACTTTTTTATTTGTCCACTTAAAGTGTTATAAATAAAATAAATAAATAAATCATTTACTTAATGCTAAAAATAAATAAATGTAAATGAACGAAAATTTGCTTTGCATTTACAATCCTGTAAAAATGCAGCACCCCAACTTCCAGCGCCCTTGATTGTGACTATTTTTCTTGTAATATAGACTCATGACACGTTACCACAACATCTAATGCAATTCAATCTGGATAGAATTTGCATTTTTATTGCAAAAAGTATTCACATTTTGATAAAATGTCATTTTCAAAAAACAAGCGAGCTGCATCTTGACCAAATAATCTGTAGTATACATTTGCACCTGTAACCGAATTCTTCTTAAAATCGCTGCTTAAATAGAAATAAGTTCTTGTATAGTTCTATCCAAATTTGAAGAAAATATCTTTCCCATCAGTTGACACACAGTGCTGTTGTGACAGCCGCAGCAGCAGTCAAACACAGCCTCACTGCAGTGAACAGCATCCAGCGAGATTCACGTGGCTCTGCGTAAACATCAAGCCCGAAACACACACACACACTCACACATGCAGGGCACCTCATCCATCTGTCATCGTCCTGCTGAGTGTGTCGTCCCAGCTGACACCATGCCGAAACTTCACAGTGCATTTCATTAATCTGAACATCCGTGCAAAAAACCCTCCTCCAACAGGAAGAGGATGTGTCAGTAAATCAGACTATCTATCAAGCGATCCATAGACAGATGTGTATGTAATATACAAGATATATTACAAAAAATATATATAACTCCAATAACTATTAGATTCTTAAAATATTATTCTTAAAATGTATGTGATGTGACATAAAGGCCAAGTCAAATTCGTCCTCTGCATTTAAACCATCCAAGTTAGTGCACACACATTAAAGAGTTAGTTCACCCAAAAATGAAAATTCTGTCAGTAATTACTCACCCTCATGTTGTTCCAACCCCGTAAGACTTTCATTCATCTTAGGAACACAAATTAAGATATGTTTGATTAAATCTGAGAGCTGTCTCACTCCTCCATAGGCTTCTATTGTAATTGAAACTTGCCGGCCCAGAAAGTAAATAAAAACATCGTTAAAATAGTCCAAGTGACTAAAGTTTATCAAGCGACGAGAATACTTTGTGTGAGCAAACAACCCCCAAAATAACGACTTTATTCAACTATTCGTTTTCTTCTATGTGGGCCTCAGAGTGAGTTCACGTAGTGTAACAGCGCAGCGCTACGTCAGAACGTAGGCTCACTATTGGCCAGCATCACACTCATGACCAGCGTCGGCCAATAGTGAGCCTATGTTCTGACGTAGCTATTTTATATAGCTATATATACTATATAAAATAGTATATATACTAGCTATCTTGGACTATTTTAACAATGTTTTTATTTACTTTCTGGGCCAGATTGTGCCTGGCCTCAGTAACAATAATCAGGCACACCTGGATTAATCAGTTTGTCCAATAATGGCAGACAGGAAACAAAGGAGCTGGCTGAAGTTCAGGAAGTAGTGAAGCTGTGCATAAAGCCTATTACAATAGAAGCCTATGGAGGAGTGATCCAGCACTCAGATTTAATCAAAAATATATTAATTTGTGTTCCGAAGATGAACGAAAGTCTTACAGGGTTGGAACAACATGAGGGTGAGTAATTACTGACAGAATTTTCATTTTTGGGTGAACTAACCCTTTAAGAGCAGTGAGTAGTGAACACACACACACACACACAATACAAACCGTGAACACACACACACACCCGGAGGAGTGGGCAGCTATTTGCTGCGGCGGCCGGGGAGCGATTGGGGGTTAGGTGCCTCGTTCAAGTATTGAGCAAGGTATTTAGGGTGGAAGAGAGTGCTGTTCATTCACTCCCCCACCTGCATTTTTCCGGCCGGTATTTGGAATCGAACCCTCAACCTTCGGGGTACCAGTCTGACTATCGAACATTAGGCCACCACTGCCCCTAAAATACATAAATTTGCTTGTAAAAATGACTCCCGATTCATAGAATGACATGTAAACAATTTCAAATGAACATACGCTTATGAGTTTACTGTACGTACTTACTTGTGAACTGTACACATACGGCTGCTATCTGTGGCAAAATGTGGCAACAAACTCTGACATTTGCCTGTCGGAGGATTACACCTTAATTAGCACATTGGGGTTTAGCAGCGTTAGCCCATGAGCTTTGCCTTTACACATAGTGGGATTTTCATAATCACTTTACAATTTCTCTCAGATGCAGGACTTACGCGAACTCCCGTCCACTGCATTATTGAATTATAGGCCTCAGATATGATTAACTGTAATCATGGTGCCCCACATCAATCACTACAAACAAATTAGGCCGCTTTTACAAGCCAATGGTGATTAGAAGGTGGTGCGGGTCACTGCTTGTTTCTGTGCGTACAAGAGAGAAACCGTCTGGACATCGTTGTGGAATGAGAACTTGTTAATGTGACATATCAGCTTTTGTGTATGGTTAAAGTTGTGTAGCTGACCAACAGAACAACATGGATTAATGCGACAGCAATTCAACTGGATAAACTTAACGGCTTAATTTGTGGTTGGTGTATTTGCATAACGCTCAGGGATTTTCACAGGGTTCTAATTAAACAAATCCCTTTGATTAGCTGTACCTGTAAACAACACCAGCATACTGTACGTTTACACTTTTGCGCTTTCTCACAAAAGCGTCAGTTAAAATGTCTTGCAGCACTCCCTAAATAACAAAGATGTCAAGTTACATAACAAAAACTATTTTTGTTGACTGTTATTTGTGTGCGTTGCCTTGAGGTGTATATCACAGGCAGGTTATAATTTTTTGCTATTATGTATTTGGGACATTCTGGGTGCTATGCAAGAAATTAAACTTTTTGTTATACTGAAGAGTATTTTTATATTGTCAGTCTTCCCATAAAAAAGGGAAATATCCATGAATTGTAAAACTGTGACTTCCAAGCCTAAAGGTCATGTAAATGAATAAATAGTAAGAAATTAGTTGAAGATCCCAGGAAATTCCTATAGTCAATATAATTTTCTATTATACTTTTTAACTACATACTTTTTCTAGTTATACTCTACTGCTATATTTAAATAGACATATTAATATTATTCATATTAAATAAATCAGTAAATGATATGCACACACACACATACACACACATATATGTATATATATATATATATATATATATATATACTGTACAAAGTAAAATCAGGGTAAGAGACCAAAGAAATTTTTATTTATTTATTTGCCTTAACCAATAACATAACCTTTCTGATTAAAACAGCATTGTTTTAGGCATTCACGTGACCTTGCATGACTCAAAAAAGTTCAGTGTGTTCAAAGTGTGACACAATTGTTAAAATTACATATACATTTATTTGGCTGGGCCATGAAAATTTGATAAATGTTTTCCAGCCGTTGACAATTTAGAAAAGCCCCTTAAACGTGTGTAACAGAAATACAGGTTCTTATCTGTTAGTCACATTGCCCATGCCTTCTGCTGACAGTGAATGATAAATCCTATTTGCAATACCTTTCTGCTTGCGTTTGACTACATTAACTGTCTGTCCCCCATGCATCCTGCAGCCTACATGTTTCTTTCTTTCTCTCTCTCTCTTTTCACATCGTCATCTGTTCTATTGTTCTGTCCACGTTCACGAAGTCTCTTATAGACTCAAATAGACGCCATAACCCCCATTTCACCCACAGTCCACTGGACAGAATCCAGAAACTGGACTACATTACATGAAAATAATGACTTCGCTGTTCGGTTTTACCCCTTTTTTCAACTCATAGAGCCGATGCTCGGCTGGAAGATCAGCTCTCAGAACTGGTCAATTTTTCCCACTGATTTGAGATCTGATGGATGATGTAACTGATTTTTGCCTGCCATTTTATTTTAGCCAGAAAAAATGTTGAGTTTTGAGGACAAATTTTAACATGCATAATATGATTAAGCATCTTTATGCTTTCATGAGATGGTTTTGATGCAATGATCAAATATATATATATATATATATATATATATATATATATATATATATATATATATATATATATTATAGTCTGTATATTTTTATTTTTGCAAAGGTCCCGTTAGGGGCTCCGTAAAATACTGAAATATATAAAAATATATATATATTAAATATCATTTGATCATTACATTATTCATTGCATTGTTCATTGCATTAACCTTTGCAAAAATAAAAATATACAGACTTTCACGTGAGCACAAGATACGTTTCTCGTGAGCACGTGAAAGTTTGTATATTTTTATTTTTGCAAAGGTCCCTTTTGGGGCTCCGTAGTATTTTCATGGACATTTGAAAAATACCAGGGAATTTTAAAAGTGTGATTTCCAAAACTGGAAAGTCTGGACGTAGTACATTTTAAGAGATTAGATGAAAATGTTTTGAAATTCCTGTAGTCAAAATAACTTCATTTTGTATTTTACAGCCAATGCACTTGAAGTCATGTTCAGTGGTAAAATATTTTAATAAAATATACGATATTTAATATAGTGTTTTGATTACGTATGTTATTGATATCTTAATATTAATTAAAATATTTAATACAAATAAAATATGCAAATTGCCTTGATTTTACAATTACTATTAAATTAGTTTATCTCAGCTCTTGGCTTTTCAATAATTTACTTAACAGCCCTTGTCTATTGTTACAGGTGTGTTGATGTCATACACAAGAATAAATCTGAACGCATAAAATAAAGATTATGAGTCTAATTATAAAATCAGATAATATGGTTGTAAAATACAGATGCCTTCATTGTAAAAACTAGGATGACCCCATTATAAAAAATACAGACACATAAAACAGTGAATCCTCTTGTCGCGGAAAGTGTCTCCCTGCAGATCGCTTTTGGCAAAACTGTCATGCTAAACGGGATTACTCTTGATAATTAACAACCCAAGAAATGAGTGAGATTCATATGGAAGACTTTTAATTAATAAAAGGCTAAATTAAAAGCTGCATTTCATAAGCTTTGCAGGGCAAATTCATCTCATGATTACAAATGGACAAGTCTGATGTGTTCTAATTGGACCTGATTTGCATATACAGGAAAGGATTACAGAGATTGGGTTTGATAGCTTAAGGCTGGCTTTGTACTTCACGATCAAGAGGCGTTGACTTTTTCTGCTTGGGTGTGTATATTAGTGAAGAGTGTGTTAGTATGTTCCACTGATGATTAAAAATGTATCACATTTAAGCAAAATTGTATGACCGGCAGACAGATATGAACATTTATTTACAGAGATTTTATAGATTTTGCTAGATTTTAATTCTAGCAACTTAATTTGTTACTCTGTTGATACTCTGGACAAGTCTCTGACCAGTGCTGGAGTCTACGTCTAAATTTAGGTCATTGTTTTAGGACATAAACCCCCAGTTTCACAGACAAGGCTTAAGCCGATATAGTCACAGAATAAAATGCATGTTTGAGCTGTTTTACTGAAAACAACTTGAACTGTCATATCTTAAAATATGTCAGTGCCATTGTTTTGTCTCAAGATGCAGAATCGTAATGACTTTTCCTAAGGCACATTTATAAAAGCTACTTAATGTCCTAATTGAACTAAGGCCTAATCCTGGCTTAATCTAAGCCTTGTCTGTGAAACCAGGCTAAAGTGTAATACTAGCAGCTTAATTTGTTACTCTTTGTTGTGTGTGCTATTTAGGAAACGTCTCCAACCTTTGCTCCAACCAAGTTCTAGACCTAAATTAGACATAGACCCACACTATGTCTATTGCTGCTTCTGAAGTGTATTATAATAACAACTAATTCAAGTGATGCAGTCAAAGTCTGAGTCAAGGTCTAAGTTGGTGTCTAAATCTGGTTCTATGGATATTTCTAAAGTGTCTAAAACTACAAACTTAATTTGATAAGTTGGGCTGTACTGTATTTTAGCATATATGTTGCAGACTATAGCTGTGTCCCAATGTGAAGGCTCCATCCTCCAAAGGCCGTATTTGAAGGCCGATTGCGTCACAGCGGCGCGACGAGGGCTGTCCCAATTCAAAGGCTGCACCCTCCGAAGGTCGCATTTGAAGGCCGATTGCGTCACCGCGGCGGATGAAGGCTGTCCCAATTCAATTCTGCATCCTCCGAAGGCCGTATTCGAAGGCGGGTTGTGTCATTGCGGCGCGACGAAGGCTACCCTGATTCAAAAGCGACGCCAAATGCACCCTTCGTTTCCCCGTGAAAGAGAGGATACATAAATGCGGCCTATCCTACCCCATAAGTCATTGCGCTGGTGACGACAGCATTTTTTTTTTTTTTTAAAAGGGCGGCCGAGAGTTCGGTGGTGGACGGCAAATTCACATTTAAATGTAAAAGTATTATGTTTTCATTTAGTCAAATAGCTAGAGAAACCAGAGTTAAAAGCCACAAGTTTTTTTTCCCTTCTTATTCATCTTAACTCATGCGTCACCATTGCTTGGCTTCATTTGTCATGTGGAAACGCGAAAACGAAAAAATAAATTTCTGTAGATTATTTCTTTATTATTCATCATTTTTTTATTATTTTATGCAACTTTAAATGTGTAAATAAAATTAAATTCATGGCTCTGGACATTGTTTATTTTTGTAATGGTATCTGAGTGTTTGCAAGGTTGATACATCTAAACTATTTACTTTTGTGTAGTTTAATGTAAAACAATGCGTAGTGTTGCTGTCCTGTGAGGGAAAAACGTAGGCTACTTCGCATTTGTACGTGAATACTTAATGAAGTATGAAGTTCCTTACATTCCCCCACTGGTTATTTTGAAAATTAAAGTAACAAAATGTAGGTCTATTGTCACAATATTAACAAATTGTTGCTAACTACAGCTGCGTCCCATATCGAAGTGCGCATCTGAAACGCTCGGACCGGTCTACTGAGAATTGTTCTTGTCGCCTAGCAACTGTGACTGACAGCTGCCGATGACGAGCGGGAGTAATGTTACGTTTGCACTGGACTTTTTATATTCAACTGGTTTTAAATATTCAAATAGGGTTGACAACCTGTATAAATATATTCACCATGGTCCATTTCTGTACACAATAAAAAGAATACACTTGCCTACAAAATCGCATCAAGGTACGATATAAATGAACATTTGAATATATAGGCTATATATGTGCCTATGTATGTTTTTTTTTCTTTTCATATTTCATTAAATCATTTATGTAAGTTAACACCCAATATAGATGAACCCAGCCAAAAAAAAAAAAAAAACTTTAGGAGGTAAAATATTTTTTAGTGATTATGTGAATTACACTGCGCAAACCAAAGTAATACTATCCACCCGGATGAAGAAGGGTTGGCTCTCAGTCTCCACAGTACATAAAATATTCATTTTATTTTAGTTTTCGTGTTCACATTTATGAGGAAAAAACAATGTTACAGACGTGTTCTCCGTTACGGACGTGAGCGCTCTGAAAGCGGCACTAAAAGATGCTTTAAAACTTTCACAGAGACATCAAACAGAAAGCACAAAACCTTTCTTTAACCTGAATTTCGTTTTGTATTAATTGCATCTTAATTTTAATCAATGTTTCATCAACCAATTGCCTGGATTTAATAAATAAGAAGTAAATATAGCAGGCGATAGATAAGAAACGGAGGCGCCGGCGCGTTAACTGGAGCTCAGTGTATAAGGTGGCCCACTTGCCTCACATGTCTACTTTTAAACAGAACAATTCAAAACGAAAGGAAACAGACTACAGACTAGGGCTGGGAATCGCTGGGTACTTCACGATACGATACGATATGCGATACATTGTTCACGATACCGATAATATCACGATATGGCGATACTGCGATAATCGACATATTATCAGTAATAATTCACAATATATCATGTTTTAAGAAATACAATTTTTTTTTTAATTAGGAAAATTAATCTCCATTTATTTTTTGGGATGAAACACAATAACAAAAACAACTTGTGTCTTATCAGTTGCAACAAAACAGTCACAGACTATTTTAGTGTAACATTGCTGCAATCAGTAGTAATAAAAATGTTTACGCCGGGGTGTGTCGGCTTCGAGCCAGCACCAACCACGGCTTTCTCACAGAGCTCCGGGTGATGCCGCGTGAGGTGTCTGTACATGTGGTCGTGTTTCCCGTTTTGCGGACTTTTGCAAAGCCAGACATCCCAAGTCTCCCGGAAGTTCCGGGAGTCTCCCGCATAATGATAGCGTCTCCCTGATGCCCGCAAATTAGTTCAAATCTCTCGGAATCTAGAGCGCGCATGCGAGACAGAACAGCCTACTGCGCGCATAACATAGTACATAGCACGGCAGAGAGGGAGAGAGCGAGAGACTTTGCGTGTGTGCCTCATGAAAGCTAGTCAAATCCAGTCAACTCGGATAATGAATAGAGCGTTTTATAACGGCTTTTAAAGGTGCCCTAGAATGTTTTTTTTTATTATTTTATAATGTTTCCTGGGTTACCCTTATAATGTTAGTATGTTTTTTAGATAAAAAATAATCATAATTTAGAAATAAATGTCATTTTTCCTAGCCTGCTTTTAGCCTCCGATTTGAACACTGTTTGAAGGGGCGTGTCTGCTGTGGGATTCAGTGTAACCGCGGCCACTGCTGTGATTGGCTGACATGCTTGCATATGAAATAGCTACGCATTACATGTGAAACTCTCTCCCGAATACTTTTACTAATTGAGCGTCAGCGTCAGTTCTGGCAGGCCAGGTAGTCAAGCCGCTGCTTATGCTATTTGCTATCAACACTGTCCCGTCAGCTGATCTGCTCCAGCTGAGCCGCATTAGCTGGTTAACTCCCCTCGCTGTTCAATGGCCAAAGCTCAAACAAGGCGCCCTATTTAAAGCTCATTCACCTTGCTCATACATGCTTGCTGCTCGCTTCTGCTGGCTCGCTGCTTGCTTCTGCTGGCTCGCTGCTCGCTTCTGCTGCCCGCCACCTCCCCAGCTCCTCCTTATGCATAACGTGGCATTTGCTATGTCATGTTGCCTGCTCTGTTCACAGGGGGATATCCTAGCTCTCACAGTCTAAAACTGTGTGAGCGTTCCCTAATGCTGCTGCTGCTGTCCTCTGACTCTCTGCTATTTCATGGTGCTCATGAAAGGTCAGAGGACTCCCTGAACAGAGCCATACCGCCAAATTTCAATTCAGGAACATCAACCTGTTTGCAATCTATTCAAATAATTCTTAATTATTTTGTCTGTGTGTTCTTGACTTTATGGACCTGACAGAACTGCTATTATACGTTTTTACTATAACAGCTATCGAGATTAACGAATCGTGAGATGTTTTTAAAGTATTTAGATCTATTCCCATCACATAAAATGTTGCCGTGATGAGCATTGAGCAGATGACAGTGTGTTGATCGCGAGAATGAAGATCTTATCATTGCAAAGCAGTTTCTGCACTCTCTCTGCTTTCACCAATGCAAACACGATGATGTAAATACAGTAAGAGCTTCGTTGTGCAGTAACGTGCGTCATTGATTTCATAACGAGTTTGGCAAGTGTCCAGATAAACTCGCGCTGTGTGGAAAGATTGTTCTTTGATCGCTTTCTGTATATAATTTGTTAACAATTTAAATACGATTATTTTCATCCTACTAAAAGAAACGATGTGAAGCTGATATTTTAGTCACTGGCTTGACTTACTGATGCATAAACAGTATTGAACGATTTTGAGAGAAAGATTACCTGTCTGAACTTGAACAATTACACATCAGAAAGTGTTGCTTGGTAGCTCGATCCGAGGCCAGCTCTGTATTGGCCCAAGTTGAGGAAACAGTCGATGAAATGTTTGGAAATTTCCAGAGAAAATAAAATTAACCCATTGTTTCTTCAGAGGCTCAGATGAAGGAACTAAAAAATACTTTTGTGTTCATGTGTACAAACACACTGAGCAACTGCCATGCTTCGGCTGCGCAGTTCCGCCTGGCATTGAGGGCTGGCATTATGCAAATATTTGGAGGCGTACATATTAATGATCCCGACTATTGCGTCACAGTCGGTATTGTGTGGAGAACCGACCGTTTTTCAGGGGTGTTTTTCATAAACGTGAATTAAATGAGAACGCGAAAACAGTCCAGTTTGAGGCCCTGTCCACACGGACACGGGTATTTTTATAACCGTGACTTTTTTTACGCGGTTCGGCCGTTCGTCCACACGAAAACGCACTGAAACCGAACATTTTTGAAAACCCCTGCCAGGGTGAGGATTTTCAGAAACGCCGGTTACAGTGTTGTCGTGTAGACAGTGAAACCGGAGTTTTTGCCTTGCGACGTCAGAGTGTGCGCCGTTATCAGCTGTGTTTGACATCAGATTTGCGCTTCTGATTGGCCAACGTGGCTTTAGGGTTAAGGTTTATATCACCGCCTGCTGGCGTGGCATGCTCTTGACCGCGCTTGATTGCGTGTTTTTACGTTTTCATGTAGACGGAGACCGAGCATGTGTGGATGGGATTTTTTTTAAAAACGCTGTAGGAAAAACTCCGGTTATAAAAATACCCGTGTCCGTGTGGACATGGCCTGAGATTCACTCTATGTCATGTCCATGCACTGAACTCTTGTTATTTGACTATACCAAGGTAAATTCAATTTTGAATTATAGGTCACCTTTAAGATCGATACTTGGCAAGAGCGCATCGAGAATCGATCGCGGGAGTAAATATCGTGAGATATCGCCATATCGATATTTTGGCGCACCCCTACTACAGACTGCTCTCTGCTTATTGTTACATACAGCCCGTGCCGGCCTATGCAACAGAGAGGGGAGACCACGCGGATTATATTATTTCAAATGATATATTTATTAAAGACAAAGAATGAGTAACATAAAATAATTAAAGTCAGTATAAATGTACAACTTGAAACGAAAACAAAAGCGATCAGGGTATATGAAGTGTCATGCAAAAAGGAAAACAAAAATCAGCAAAACGGTGCGGGAGAGAAGGAGAAGCGGTGGCCTCCTTCAACCAAGTCTGGAAAGCTTTTAACACCCAGGATACTGGAAGCAACCACACGCGGTCCTGGAGCAATCATCTGCAACACACCACACCTGCGCTCCTCTCACCTATAGGGGAGACGTAATGAACAGCAAACCGCAAAGGAGGAGGAGCTGACTGGTCCGAGACCGTCACACCCCCTCCCTTAACCTGTTAAGCTTCAAGCCCACTTTTGAAAAATCCCCAGAAATGACATACCCAAACTAAAACAGATACAGTTCATGAACCCTTTGCACTAAAAGCACAAGTATGATCTCATTTGAAAGCTGACACTTGGTTGTTTATTGTAAATGTAGAATTAATTATTGTCATAATGAAAAAAACAATTTTAAATAGCTTCAAAGTTTTGTAAAGTTATTAGAAATTTATTTTTATGAAACATCTTCATGAAAATAAAATTGAAGTTGGCCCTGGAGCAATCTAGAAATGCACTGCAGCTAAAGCCACATGTCTGACCATTTTATATTTAAAATCTGAAAATGATAAGTATAAAGCTCTGTATTTAGTTAAATGTTTTTCAAGATCATGTCAAATTACTTTATTTTGATTAGACTCTATTAGCAAACTGATGTTTAGTCATCTTCTGAGTCATCTATTCAGTCTATTGTCTCTATTGTTTTGTGGTGCCCCATTCAGTCTCAGTCTCCCCTGCACACATTTACACCTCTCCGGAGTCCAGACTGGTTATTATGGCTCCTAAATATGCATTTCTTTTGTCTGCATTATAGCTACTAACGACTGGCTATTCACAAGCTATTCATAGGGTTTCAAACCCTAATTTATTTTATCAAAGTTCTCACTAAATATTTGAAACTGGTATCAAATGCACTGAAACATTTCAGTAAGCATTCCTATTTAGAAAAAAAATCATAAAACAATCGTGGCAGGTGCGCCTGGGCTCGCTAGCATGTTAGCTTAGCACACCATCAATACACGACCATTTATGAGATTAAAACTATGTTTGCGCTCCAAACTCACTATATAACGCAAGTCTAGTGTTTTAAATAATCTTCTGTGATCTAACTTGGCTTCAGATTAAAAAAAAATCAGACAGAAAATGTATTATTTAGTGTTCTGAACGATGATGAAATCTATATCGATTAGCATTACATTATAAACATAATCTATTATTATGAAATACCTGGCATGGCTTGAAGAACACAGGTAACTCAAATATCATTGCAATCATGTTTATTGTCTTCAAAACATCTTTATCTGCATGTTACAGCGATCTCTGTACTTTCTGTATCACTCAGTGACGTCCTGGAATGTCACATGACTATGGGTCTTCTTCATGATCCATATATGGACTTTTATTGGACATAATAGCGCCCCCATGCTATTGGTATGAATGGAAAACACAGCACATCTCAGTAAGAAGCGATCATTATGATTACATCGACGCATTTGGGTATAAATTCAATAAATATTATTCCTGTCTATAGAAATATGATGTGAATCTATGAGAATATATCAATATTTCTCCACATCTGCACATTGTTGAGCTAAAAGCCCTCAGGGACGTTGTTTTGTGAATCGCTATCATGACGACAGCACGGAGTGTTTTTTATGAATGGACCAGCTGACGCTCATAATTCATATTAAAGGTATCGACTCGTTTTTTTCATTTCATAACTCCTGACACAAATTAAGACATAACTGTCACTATAAGTTTCTCAGAATACAATAGTGGTCAAATACTGAATCTTGAGTCTTATATCTTTTTAATGATGTATAGTTTGTCAAGGTATAACATTAAATCTGATAGTATATTTGAACTAAATTAAAAAAAAAACGCTTCAGTGCGCCGACGCTCTGGAGAAGGTTAAGAGGTTAAAACAGAGGCCCCTAAAAGGCCTCTGCAAAAACCTTCCAAACCCCACACAACAAAATAAACAATTTTATTTATTTATTTTATTTTATTTTCCTATCTAAAAGTGAGCACTTAACTTTAGTTCCGAGATATGGATAATCCGCATACATAGACTGGACAGAAAAACCCTTCTGTCCACAGGCCCCCAACCCCTCTACCCTCCAGCAGCTCCAATCGCCCCTCCTCATCCCAGAACTCCAGCAAATCCCGGTACCTGGAAAGCTACATTTAAGGAGACTAAGCAGAAGAAGAGAGTGTAGAAACAGGAAGGGAGAAAAGTGGGACAAGACAAAACATTCAATCCAGCCCACCCGGAGCACGGGACAAAGCGTCTGCCATCACATTGTCCACGCCCCGAATATGCCGTATCTCTAAATTGTATGGCTGTAAAAATAAAGCCCAGCGCATGAGGCGCTGACTCGGACTCTTCAAAGAGTGGAGGAATGTCAGTGGATTATGGTCAGAATAAACAGTGATAGGAACAGCACCCCCAGCTAAATATACATCAAACTGCTGTAGACCCCAAACTAACGCCAATGTTTCTTTCTCAATAGTTGAATAATTCAACTGATGACAATTAAACTTTCTTGAGAAATAACATGTTGGCCTGTCCACCCCCTTCTCATCACTCTGCAGGAGCACCGCACCAGCCCCCACATGACTTGCATCAACCTGCATCCGGAAAGGCTGATCTAAACGGGGTGCCATCAAAACTGGAGCAGAGGTCAACAACAACTTGACATTATCAAAAGCAATCTGAGAGGTCACAGTCCATTCAAACTTCACTTTAGCTTTTAACAGGTTAGTCAAAGGGGCTACTACCGTAGAAAAGTTGGAACAAAAACTACGGTAATACCCTACCATCCCCAAAAAGCGTCGCAACTCAGTTTTGGTGGTAGGAACAGGAAACTTATCAACAGCCACCACTTTAGCATGGACCGGCTTCACTTGACCCTGCCCTACGATCTTCCCCAAATATGCAACTGTAGCCTGGGCAAACTCGCACTTGGCCAGATTTATAGTGAGACGAGCGTCAACAAGCCTAGTAAAGAGAGCCCGAACACGGTCCAGATGTTCAGACCACTCCTCGCTATACACAACCACATCATTAAGGTACACAGCACACCCCTGCAAACCAGATACGACACGGTTCATAAGTCGCTGAAATGTGGCTGGAGCGTTTCGCAAACCAAAACTCATAACAGAGTAAGAATATAGCCCAGATGATGTTATAAAAGCTGAAACTTCCTGAGCTCGAGATGACAAAGGGACTTGATAATAACCCTTCAACAAATCAAACTTACTTACAAACCTTGCGGATCCTACTCGATCAACACAATCTTCAACTCTTGGAAGTGGAAAAGAATCTGATTTTGTGATGTTATTCAATTTACGATAATCAGTACAGAATCTATATGTCCCATCAGGTTTACTGACCAATAAACAGGGAGAAGACCAACTCGAATAGGAAGGCTTAGCCAAACCATTATCCAACAGGTACTTCACCTCTGCCTCTAAATGTCGCTGTTTATCTTGTGACACCCGATAGAACCGCTGTCTTATTGGTTCTGCGTCACCAACATCAATATCATGCTCAATTAAATGAGTACATGATGGTGTATCTGAAAATAAAGAAGGAAAATCAGACAACAAAGACGACAGTTCTAATACACGTTCCTCTGGCAAATGTCCAAACAATGTATTCAACTCCCCCAGTTTTTCAGAGTTCCTCAGACGAGGTTTCAACATACCGTCATCAGGACCTACTATATCCTCACCACTACAAGCTGCCACCATGTAGGGAGTCTCCAAGGCCCTAGGAGCCTCAACAGCAGCGGCCAAAGAAACGGCCATCACCCGGTCACTAGACTCTGCTGTCCCAGAGACCGAAGACCTGCTATAATAGGACTTCAACAGATTTATGTGACAGAGCTGAGTAGAACGCCTACGATTTGGTGTAGAAAGTAAATAATTCAGGTCTGACACCTGTCGAATCACCCTATAAGGACCCGTATATTTTGCAAGGAAAGGAGAGTTTACTATTGGCAACAAGGCCAAAACCTGATCACCCGGACTAAAGGCCCTTGGTTCAGCTCGACGGTCATACCAACTCTTCATTTTCTGTTGGGCTTTAGTCAGGTTGTCCGTCGCCATCTCACAGGCTAAAAACAACCTACGACGAAAACCATTAACGTAGTCCAACAGATTAACAGGAGACTCAGGACTCTTTAGCTCCCCCTGTAAAACTGCTAAAGGCCCACGAACTCTATGGCCGAAGACCAGATCATTAGGCGAGAAACCCGTACTCTCCTGGGTTACCTCTCGTGCTGCCAACATTAGCCATGGGAGCCCTTCTTCCCAGTCTTTGTTAAGCTCAACACAATAACCCCTGAGAAGAGACTTCAGTGTCTGATGAAACCGCTCCAGAACACCTTGGCTCTGGGCGTGATAAGCAGTACTACGTTGATGTTTCACACGCAACTGCTCGAGCACTTCTCTGAACATGCGTGACGTAAAGTTAGATCCTCTGTCACTCTGTATTGTATGAGGGACACCGAAAATAGAAATAAATTGTGAAAGGGCTTTCACCACCGATCTAGTGGTTATTGTTCGCAAAGCATAGGCAGCAGGATATCGGGTTGACTGACACATCACAGTAAGCAGGTAAACACACCCTGCCTTAGATGGAGGCAATGGTCCCACACAATCAATTAACAGATGTTCAAATGGTTTACCTACAGCTGGAATAGGGTAGAGTGGAGCTGGCTTTAACACCTGATTAGGCTTCCCTGTTAACTGGCATACATGACACGTCTTAATGAAGGATGCCACATCCTTCTTTATACGAGGCCAATAGAAGTACTTCATAAGACGGTCATAGGTTTTCCTTACCCCCAAGTGCCCAGCTACCCCCCCATGAGCTGTCTGTAGGACCAAATCTCTAAACTTAACTGGTACTATCACCTGAAATACTGGATCCTCAACCCCTTCGTCAGTGTGAGAAGACCACTTCCGGATCAACAACCCGTCCTGAACCAAATAACCCCTTACTGCATTGCGCAACTCCTCAGGTGGTAACACCCCAACGAACAGATCCTTTAATGTCGCATCCTCCTTTTGAGCTGCAACAAAATCACTATGAGAGAGAGAAGGTGGTAGATTAGGCACAATAACAGACTTAAACTCTCTAGTCTGGGAAACATCATCATTAACGCCACGGCTCATAGCCCGTGTCACTGCACAAGCCGTAAAAACAGAAAAATTCTGACCATGAACGTCACTATCATCTGCAATAGAGGGAACATTCTTAACAATTACAGGGGGCGGTATATCACGCCAAACACGGCCTCCAGCCAGATTGTTACCCAAGAGAATATGAACACCCTCTATAGGTAAGGAAGGGCGGACTGCTATTTTTACTTCCCCCTGTACTAAATCAGACTGCAGATTAACTCTGTGCAAAGGAACAGAAACAACCTGCAATCCAATCCCCCGGACTAAAACATTGTTCCCAGTACTCGAGTCAACAGAAAAAGGCAACACAGACCCCAAGATAAAAGACTCAGACGCCCCTGTGTCCCTAAGTATCTTAACCGGCACCTGGATGGAACTACCCACCAGGGAAACTAAGCCATCTGTAACAAAAGGAAAGTAACCACTTCCACCCGTTACAACTGAATCAGCCCTACCATTTCTCTCACTAACTTCAGGCCTGATGTCTGAGATGAAGTCACAACGCCTTCAGCTTTAGCCTCAGTCTCACCCACCAAAACTTTAGCAGGTATAACTGACTCAGATACAGCAAGTGTGACCCCCCTAACAACATCAGTACCATTTCTCTGACTTTTCCCCTTTAAAACAGGACAGTCTTTCTTCCAATGCCCCTTTTCTAAACAATATCGACACACATCAGCATCGTTCTTAGCCTGCCCACCAGGTGTAAACGCAGAATACCTAGAGTCTCTGCGAAAACTCACAACACCTCTGTGTGACTGATTTGAGTGAATCTATTTTCCTCTGAGTAGTTGACTCCAATGGACCCAACGAAGAAGACCCCAAAACTCTATTGAAACGTCCAAAACGTTGTTCCTGATAACCCTTACCTGTATTGTTTTCTTTTAAACTATACTTATGTGTCAAAGCAAAATCGTCAGCCATCACTGCGGCTTCCGCTGCGGTTTTCATCTTATGCTCAAATACATGTGTAGCAACACGCTCAGGAAGGATATTTCTGAACTGTTCTAAAACAACTAAATGAGACAATTCTTCAAAAGTAGTGACTCCCACTGCAGAGCACCAACGATTAAAGTGGCTCTTCAACTCCCTCGCTACCTCTGTATACGTCTGTTTTTCTCCTTTTCTCCAACTGCGAAACCGCAAACGATAAGCCTCAGGAACTAATTCATAAATTTTAAGCACTGCCTCTTTTACTCTGACATATTTTTTTCTATCTGCCACAGGCAACGCAATAAACGCTTCTTGTGCTCTACCTACCAGAACACTTTGGACTAACAACGTTCTCTCAGAGTCAGACCATCCACGGTCATCAGCCACACTCTCAAATAAAGAAAAGAAAATATCGGGATCTCTCTCATTGAATTTCGGCAGCAACCTAACCATGTTAGATATATCAGGGGAACGCACAAACCCCCTAAGAGCAGTACCCTCACCTCCATCAACTGAAAGCCTACCTTCAGCGCTCAGTCTCAACCGTTCTAAAGCCACATCACGTTCACTTTTTATTCTTTCCATCTCTACCTCTCGTTGAGCCTCTCTCTCTCTCCTCTCCGCCTCACGCTCAGCTTCTCTCTCTCTACGTTCAGCTTCTCTCTCTCTCTGATCTGCCTCACGTTGAGCTTCTCTCTCTTTCTGTTGCATTTCTATCAACGCCTTTTGTTGCTCAAACGTAAGTGACATTTTAGAGAATTCGGTCGAAAGAGGTGTCGACGTTGCTTCTCCGAACTCTAACTCATCCATAATTAGAGATGCAGGTGACGAAAGAATATTCCTAACGACCAATTCCGCCTGAACTGACACTCTAATCTGGGCTAATTTCGCTGTTCTGGGTAAACCCAAATCAAAGTTATAATGTTCACAAACTTGGCGCAACTGATCCTTTGTCAAATTATTCAGAACCTCCAGAGATGGAGCTACAAAAAAATCCTCCAAACTAGCCATAAAAATTAAACTAATTCTACAGCATACAATTCTTACAGATAACCTACTAAAGAAAAAAAACAAGCTCACCTTTTCAAATTGTAAGTGTGGCCACAACACTGTGCATCAAGACGAGACAAAAACGGAGCTGCCCTATAAAAAAAAAAGAAAAACAACGATCCTCTTCATGCCTATCCCAAGGACAGAGATTTTTAATACACAATATCAGCGGTGCCTTAACTCCCCCGACAAAATGCCGTTAAAGCAGGCGTCCACGACGGTGCCCTCTGCCCAGGATAGCACAAAAATAACAAACTAAAATAACAAACAAACATTAAAACTTGACGGGCACTCGCAAAGCTCCGATGATTATCTTATCGAATACTTTATTAATAACTCAATCTTGCACGCGCAGTGCAGACCCACACTCACCCAACAATGGCACAACGCAAACTCTTCAACCTGGCTTCCTTCAAAAACAGCCCAGGCACAAATTAAACAAAAATATTCTCCTCCTCTCCGCACCACTAACAAAATATAAATTAAATAATTTTGAACGCAACTAATTTCAAACTAATCCACATGCGTCTTCCCAATGATTCAAAACAAAACGTTCAACTCAATGAACTATCAAAGCGCTTTCCAAATCAAACGTATACCTAAATGCAACGGTCCTAATATATTTAAAGCTTCTAACGCCCAGGCCATTCAAAACCTAGATATAAGCATCAAAAATATATTTACCGATGTCGTTTCAAATCCTTATTTTGACGAGCCCCCCAGTCTGTTTGTCGTTTCAGATCCCGAACGTTCAAATCCCTTGACGAGCCACCAATCTGTTACATACAGCCCGTGCCGGCCTATGCAACAGAGAGGGGAGACCACGCGGATTATATTATTTCAAATGATATATTTATTAAAGACAAAGAATGAGTAACATAAAATAATTAAAGTCAGTATAAATGTACAACTTGAAACGAAAACAAAAGCGATCAGGGTATATGAAGTGTCATGCAAAAAGGAAAACAAAAATCAGCAAAACGGTGCGGGAGAGAAGGAGAAGCGGTGGCCTCCTTCAACCAAGTCTGGAAAGCTTTTAACACCCAGGATACTGGAAGCAACCACACGCGGTCCTGGAGCAATCATCTGCAACACACCACACCTGCGCTCCTCTCACCTATAGGGGAGACGTAATGAACAGCAAACCGCAAAGGAGGAGGAGCTGACTGGTCCGAGACCGTCACATTATGTAATCCTTATGAAATGTGCATTTCTCTCTGGGGCGTTCACTACTGAAGATCGCGAGTTAGCATCGTCAACTTCATCTTAGCCGACAAAGAAAGCACTTGTTTATTAATAAACAACTAAAATATCTCCTTGCTATATTTTACATATTCATAATCATTACTTTTGCCGGTTCTTTGTGACAGCTTTTAGGTGCTTTATTGGCAGCGCCAGCCTTACAGGTTACATGAGTCGCCACCGCATCACCGCACCCACCAGAATAGGCCTGTATATATACAATTCTGGCTATATATATATATGTATATGTTGCCCCCTCATTTAAAGACGGGACCCCCCAAAAATAAAATTCTGGCTACGCCCCTGCTCCCATATAAAAAACAAAAAAATGACAAGACAATTCTGGCTCCATAGCTGTTTACTCAATTTTATCAAATGAATGATCAGGATGGCAGCTGTACTCTCGCACCGTTGCTTGGCGCCAGGAGCGGTGATCGGGAACACCTGGTTGCGCAATTAGGAAATCCTACGAAGGCTACATGGTGCGTCCTTCGAAGGACAAATAGGCTGCAGCCTTCACATTGGGACACAGCTCCGGTCTGCAGGCATTTTAAAGCTGCCGTCGGCAACATTTTTTTGATCATATTCAGTGAAATCGACACTATAATCTGACAGAACAACATAAATAAAGTGGTTTTAGAAAAAACCAGAGCTTCTAACTCCACCTGGAGCGTGTTATTTGTTTAGCAAAAATCCACAGCTCCCGGTTCATCATGTCCAATCAGCGCAGGGGGGTGTGAGATCTGACTGTCAATCACAGATCGGGCACACGCCACCCCTCGCGCACGCTACAATCACATGCACACGCCTGAAGTTCGCGGAAGTTCGCGCAGTAATGAAGAGTGATGGCGGAAAATCAAGTAAGCTCATTTAGAGTATAAATGACGTTAGCAATTGCAATCTATCGGTAGATTAGCCAGGACAGCATACCTCCAAATACTCCATGGTGTTGATGGATGCTGATGAGACGGGTGCGTTCACTGAAAATCTGGTGCACACGCACTGACGAGCACGAACTCGGTGGGAGGGTATCCGTTGATAGTGGGGGAGGGGCATGAGAGTTGTAAACATTCGAAATTTTCCTAAATCCACTCAATCTGCCAGACTTGCCGACTGCAGCTTTAAAGTGTGTAAAACTAACTTAATTTCAAGGCCTATATTTGGGAGTAATACTGGTTATATGTTTGAAGACATTTTTAAACTAAGTCTGGGTCTATTTCTGGTTCTACGTCTGCATCTCTGTTTGGGTCTATGTCTGGATCGAAATCTGGTGTGTAATTTTTTGTCGTCTTTTTTTTGTTGGTACATCTATGGACCCTTTAAAGCGTGTAATATTAGCAACTTCATTCGTTACTGTATGTATGCTCAAGGAAAGTGCTGGCTTTTAGGTCTAAGTCTAGGTTGTGTCTAAATCTAAGAATGCCACTTACACATTCTTATAAATCTGAGGACTGGGAAACATTTCATACTCTATTGGATCTTTTTGGAAATCAACTGCTATCAAGGAACTCATGAAACCTGTATTTTTTTCTTCACAATGGGCAGTATTATAAGCCCCACTTTCAAAAGCCTTTCCTTTGAATGTCTTAAGTGCCATTCAACAGAGGCACATAAACCTGGCTATTTAAACCCTGACACACACCCCACACATTTACATACAAGCACAGAAATAGGAAGTAGATAAACCAGCATGTTTTTAGGCAATGTCAGTGGGAGGTAAGTTTGCTCAGATAGCCGTGAAGCAGCAGGAGAGACAAAAACACAAAAGGGAGTTGTTTTGCCCTCTCATCTTCCCCTTTCCTTTATATTTTCTGTTTTCACTTCTCTTGCTCTTGCTCTTTCTCTGTATACCATTTGGGTTGAAGTAGACTGTGTGCCAAAGACTCCTCCGTACACACGGAGTAAAAGCCCGGCTCTTAAAGGATCGGGCTGTACTTTTCCCACTGGGAGCGTGGGAAGGCTGACTTGTGTGGTAGCGGCAAAGAGATCTAACGAAGGACTCCATTCTCTCGTAGCTTCACAAAGCACTCCCACGTCTTTATTCACTCACTTTGCGTGTGTGGCACATAACATATATTTTATTGGGCATTTAGCTGTGTGAACAAAATACACATGGAATGGAAATGTGGAGGTTTCTTTTCACAGATGGACAAAAATAGCTCCTTGAGCGTATTTGTGCAGTGTAGTTTGCTGTTGGATGTAGAATGGAAGAAGCCCATTAGTTTACAGATTACTGCACAAAATCGTTTTTAATTGGTAAGACAGAGTAGTGACAACGGATGTGCAAGAACACCAAAGTGAGAGAGTGTGAAGGCAGAGATGAAGGACAGATGGAGAGAGAATTTAAGTGGAGAGGACAGAGGCTTTGCAGGCGAGACATCATCAGGAGATCAGCCGAATGCATTGAGGGCCTGAAGTCTCTGATTCCGACTTGAATTGGAATTTAAATTATCTCTGTTTTTTCTTCTTCTTTTTTTTGCGGAGCTGAAGCAGCCGGCTCTTGAGGGGAATTGAGTGCCGTGCACAAAGCTGATGTGATATTTATCAAGCATATTTTATCTGTAGGACACTTTTGTTAGAGACACCTGCTTTTTCTCTGTAATGTTTGGGTGTGGTATAGTTGTTTTCAGCATTTAAACTGCATCATACTCCGCAATCAACTTACAGATTGTTGTTTAAGGGTCAATAACGTGACACTCTTAAATATAAACAGTAATTTACAAACAGATTATGAACTCAAAGAACTCAAACTCGGGGGAGCACAAACATTTTGCAAACACAAATGTCTCACGGGAAACGAAAAAGCATTGACTTATTATTTTTCCTCCCATCTCATTTTTTTCCATGTTACTTTTAGGGGTTCTGTAACACGTTAATGCAGAGATTTCTTAACTTATTTTAAAATAATTTTCTTGTCATAATCTTGGCCATCCTTGTTTGTCATTGACCCTTAAGCTAAATGCAAAATTGTAGGTTACTATTCACTTACTATTCATGACAAACGTATGCCATTCATTATTATGGCAATAGGCAGCAATAATGGCATTATCTCATTTTACGGCTCAAAAAAGTACGGAAAAAAAAATCACCCCAGCCTAATTGTATGGACGTATTCAGATTCAATTAAATACAGAAAATGAAACGGAGCCGGTGAAAGAGCGCATAAACAGAGACCATGCAGAAACTCATTATGAAATCATCAATACCAGAATCACACAAATTAGTTGCTCCTTCTGCCGTCTTTTGTGGGGCAGCAGCCAGGGCCGTAATAGTCAAGCTAAATTAAATTTTAATGTGTTTTTGATAAGCTTTGTCCATCTCTTTTGGCTTTGTAAACTTGCTCAGAAAGGTGATGTAATTGTCTGTCCAGATGAAACGAGTCGAGGGAGGTGTCAACTGAAAATCTGACGTGCCTTAATTGCTGTTTAATGTTCTGACAGCAAAGCGTCACACTGATTCGGTGGCTTTCTCCAGTTTTAAAAATGAGAAATCCACAATAGAAGCTACTCAGTTCATGCCACTGGTTATAGATATAAGTATTAGTCATAAAGTAATATAATTGTATAATTAAGCAATATGTTTATAAATGAAAACCTTATTCTCCTGATGGTTCTTTTAGGTAACCGGCCATGTGTGGTGCTGACAGCAAGAGTTCATCCAGGCGAGAGCAATGCCAGCTGGGTACTGAAGGGCACGCTGGAGTTCCTGTGTAGCAGTGATCCTGTGGCCGAGAGCTTGAGAGAGGCCTACATCTTCAAAATCATCCCCATGCTCAACCCTGACGGGGTCATTAATGGCAAGTATGTACACATGCATGCACATTGTGCAAAATGACTTCATTTATCACTTTCAAAACTTTAAATTTGGGGGGGGGGGGGGGGGGGGGGGGGGATAAACCTTTGCATTCGGTTCCATTTTGTTGAGCAGCGTCTAGCTGTCTTTGAATGCAAGAACGCGTGCTGTAATACTGGCACCTTTGCTGTTTGTGTGTTGTTTGATCTCGGGAAGGGTTGAATGAGGAGGAACATTGTTCGACAATTTTTGTATGGTTGTATGAAGGTTGTACTTTGAGCTTGATTTGCTCTTACGCAATAAATCTACAGATCAGGGGTATGATTCATTTGTGGTTTTTGTTTTTATTATTTAGGAGTAAATCCCCCAAATTATAGTTTTTTGTGACTTTCATTTATTTTATTTCTTTATATAATAATAATAATAACAACATATAATTTCATATACATATAATTTATTTTATATATATATATAATTTTTATTTCATAATTCACTTAATTTTTTTTTACTGAAACGGACTTAAACTTTTCACACTTATTTAACATGGCCCTACAAAAAAAATAAAAAAAATAAACATTTTCATTCGGTTGCAGATTTTGATGTCAGATGTAGATTCAGATATCCAGATTTTGATGTGGTCCATGATTCTGAATCTGGTTTTGATGGCCTGGTAAAAAAAAAAAAAAGCTTTTTAATACTAGAATGATTTGTATATATATATATATATTTTTTTTTTTTTATAATTTATTCACATGTATGAATGTGAGGTTTTACTTTTTCTTTTCTTCTTCTTTTTTCCAACAACTCAGTGACAGGTCACAAAGATGTCAAACCATGTCGGTTTAAACTAAAAATCTTTCCATCACAGCCTCCAGCTTATATGTAACCTCTCGTCATCATATGAGTAGTAGGTCCCTGCGTTTGGCACAATAATATTAATGATTGCCTTGGGCATCTGTAAGCAGGCTATTTCTTCCTGTCTGAACGTTCAGTCACCATCTTGTCCAACTGAGCTGCACACATTAAAGCAGTCACCTTTTTGCCCTTGGAATTGAGTGCTGAAATGAAAAAGACAAATGCCAGCATGTTTTAATCTACAGGATATCGCCATACCTCCCCTGCTGTTCTGAGCTAGATAGTATTTACATGTGTAAAACCAATACAGAGGTCAACTCTGTGCCTGAGCCTATTTAACAGCTCTCCGCCCCGGCTTATCAACACTCTATTCACAGTCAGGGAATAATCGATTCTCCTCACGGCCGAGGGTGACCTGATTTCCTCGCCGAGAGACTGGGGTCTCCTCCGTTGCGTGGCCTCCCCCTTATCTCCAGTCATGTGTACAGGAGCTTCTGTATGCCGTGCTATTGATCAGGCATGCTAACTGTATTAGAGAGGATGCTCAGAGAATGGAGGTGTAGATCAGTGGGCGGCGAGTTAAAGGAGACTCACTCTTTCCATCCGAGCGTGGATTTATTCCTCTAGTAACCTCATAACAAGCGTGTCGATGAATTCCGACATGATCTCCTGAAGTTATGGGCTCCAAGTTTGGATATGTGCAATAATCAGAAGGGTTATGGCTCTTTTATGGACAAGAGAGTAGGGGAAGTGGGGTAGAGACACAAGTGCAAATAGCCCACCTTGTTGGCAGAGGCTATTCACAGTAACTCTGCTCACCATTATCTGATTGAGTAGAGTAAGGTAGGTGGTGTTAGCTCTTGGCAAGTTCGATCCAAGTTCGAATCCACCTTTTTCCTATTGCATATCATCTCGGAGAGAAATTTAATTATTCATTTAAATAAAAATATTCGAAAAGTGGAAATAAAGTGCCTAATGGGTATTGCATATTGTGAATAACATGTGTAAAGAGTAGGGGAGGGCTTTAGGGATAGGGACAAGTAATGACCCAATAAGGCAGCATCCATTAATGATTTTAATAAATATAATCATATACACTGAATATTATTGCATACTGTTTTATAATATACTACAATACAGTGAGGTGCAAATAGTATCTGCCTAAAGTTGCACTAAGAATAAATGGCATTTAACTACTATTTACACTTTGTGCAAAGAAAATACTGCTATTTTCACTTAGTGTAAATTGTGGCAGATACTATTTGTACTTAAGTGTAAATAGTATCTTAAAAGCTGCTGCCAAAATTAAATTCTGTCATTATTTACCCTCATGTTGTTTCCAAAATTGTATGACTTTCTTCTGTGGAAAACGAAAGATTTGGTCAAATTTTTGATGTTTTGGACCCCATTGACTTTCACTGTATGGACAAAAACACTTGAAACATTCTTCAAACTATCTTCTTTTTTGTTCCACAGAAGAAAAGTTATACAGGTTTGGAACGACATGAGGGTGAGTAAATACATTTTCATTTTTAGGTCATTTTTCACAGCATTTGCACCAATGCAATCCCAGACTCTTATTGAAACCATTTAGTTTTTGTTTTCCCATCAGCCCCTACAAATTACGGTGACAAATTTAAAGCGCCAATTCACCTTAAGGGTATTACTTCCTGTATGGGTAATGGGTATAGCCTTTAAAAGTTCAGGGCAGCTTGTTGCTTGGTGACAGGTCTGAGGTAAGTAGGAAAGCGTTCGATGCCTTAAGCGCTGATCTCACATCCTCAATAACACAGATGCATTGCTGTTGGTGCAGTTAGAAAGCAACATTGATATATGCATTGTGTATTTACTGTAGATAAATACATTTGTAGTTTTATTCAATTTGTCACTGTTAGTGTGTTCAAAGCCTAAAAGTTTAGCAACAGAATGCACAAATGCACTTGCAAAAAGTCCACCGCATACTAACAAAGCTGCAGAGCTCACCTTTAAGATTGGACATCTTCTAAATATGGGCACTTTCGTCAGATTCATTTATATGGTAATGCAGTATTGCATAGATATAAATACAGCGGTGTTGCAAGCCCTTTGAAATGGAAATGACAATGTGTGAAAAGGTCACATTTGCTTCCATCAAATTCATCACAGACTTTAGAAGTTTTGAAGGGAATATCCATAATGTAGGTCAAGGGGTCTGATATTTTGTGAAACCCTCTGTCTGTTTGGAATTGTATTTTAACAACAAGGAAAAAGTGTTTATGGAGATGTGAAAGCGGCGATCATTGTGAAATGCTATTAGCACAAACCGTTTTATAATACTGTTTGATAATATAATACGATTATGATTACTTCAAACTCCTATTTGTGGCTTATTGCCCGTACAATTAGATAATGATCAGTAATGGCTTGTTATATAGAATACTTATGTTTAAGAACAAATTGTCATCAAATTAGCATTATATAGGCCATCATTTACTTCAGAAAGGCGCAATGTAGCTTTTGTTTGTGGCTAGATTTACAATATATTCGTTTTAAACCACTCAAATCTGTACAACCACCCGAGAGAAGCACGCAGCTGTACACATTTTTCAAGTTTGTTGATAAAACAGTGTGAAGTTTAGCTCTCTCGGTGCTGTTTATGTAGCATGTAGCATTAGCATTCACAGAGATCTGTGTGATTCTCTTGTTGAGATTGGAAAAAGACAATGCATTCAGCAATCTTTTGTTGACTGCAGGGACTAAGAGATGTGAACGGATGTGACTTGTGACAAACAGCAGTTTGGCGTCTAGTGTTATCGTGCCGAGCGACACATTGGGGGGCGAGATTACAGAGCTCACTTCCTGCTCTGGCTTAGCATGGGACAAAACAAGAAAGGTGTGAACAGACTCCGGCATTCTGAGGTTATGTTTTCATCTCCGGGTGTATTCATCACAGAGGCTGTTGTCAGAAGCGTCTCTTGGTAATGTCAAATAGAATTGGGTTTCCGACATTGTGAACTCCCATACGAATTGCACATCAGCTGCACATAGCCTGCGGCGTCGTGTCCCAGTGTTCCTGATCAGCTTCCCTGTTCATACTGCTTACAATAGAAGCTGGACTGGTAAACATGAAGCATTGATAAATTATGTATTTGGACTTCACAATTATTCAAAATCAGAGTGACTTTTAGTGTGACACTTAGTCTGTGTGTTACATTTTAGGCATAATATTGATCAAATTTACTTAGCAGAGGACAGTCAGGTTATAAGGGTGACTAGTTTATCTTTCTTTTCTCAAATTCGTGCCCTAATTTTAGCTTCAGTGTTTTGCGCAACAGTGCTTTAAAGGGTTGAATTTAGAGACACAACTTCTCAGAGGCATTTAGCAGGTTTTCAGTGAGTTGTGCTTTAGCATACTGAAACTGAAGTGGCGTTTCTAAAAGGTTGAAGCTAAGCTAATAGTGAGTTGGTGGACAACTAGTCAAATTCAAATTTAAACCACCTTAACAAGTTGAAAGTTATGGATATGATGCTAAATTATCCTAAGAGGACATTCACAGAGAGAATGTTTTTTTGAGCCGGAGGGCAGTCAAATAGGGGGGAAAATGCAAGGTCTAGAGACAAGTTTTTTTAAAGTGAACTTTTGACTTAAGCACTGCATTTTTAAAACATTGTGTCATGTACAATAGATGCAAAACGTAAGTGCAGCAGTCGAATATGTCCATCTAGCTAGCCCTGTCGGGATAATCAATATATCGACTTATTACACAAAATATGGACATGACCTTGATCATTTTTGGTAACGCGATATATTACCCATTATGTTTACAGAAACAGCAACATTTTGCCCATCGTGCTGTCTCTGTCATCTTATTTGCTCTCCGAGTCAGAGGTGTCAGGCAGCTCCTTCATAGTTCCCACAGGCCAATTAATGTCACGTGACCTCCCCGGAGACGCCATCTTTGAGGGCATAAGCTGCTCTGTTTACAAAGTTTTACAAGCAAATTTTGAATATTTCTTTCGGTTTATAATGTTACGAAAATCATGAAGAGACAAAGTGGCAGAGATTATAAAGAGACTCTATTAACACAAGACAGAGAGAGGTACAATGCGAAAATTTCAGTCATAAATGGTGTGGAGGAAGCACCGAGCACTGATTATGCAGCTTTGCCTCATACAGTATTATCATGTGTAACGTTACCATTATCTGGTATTTTATACACATGTGAGCAGTCCCGAGCCTGGAAATCACTGGAGGCGTACAATCAGTTTGACGAGGGTTGGGTTGGTGACGTTTGCTCAAGTGCAATCAATGGAAAAGTAGTCATCATAGCGAATGGATGTAGCGTGATGCTAGACTATCTGTCTATTAAAAAGCCATAGCCTTCATAACAGCCCTTATAACAGTCATCGGTGCTTTCTGTAATATGCATGTACTTATTTGTACTGAAGAATAGGGTTGGAACAGTACATGTATTCGTATTGAACCGAAACTGTACGGGCGTCACGGTTCAGTGCATGAATATACACGGTATAAAAATAAATAAAACCTGCGTGCAAATTAATTAAGGTAATGCGGAACTACTTTATACGTGGGTTCTTTAGGGACATAATCTGAGTTTGAAATGCTGGAGTGTGTGTGTGTGTGTGTGAGTCGCGCGCGCGATCGAACAGTGGAAAGTTTCCACTGGAAACTGTTGTTTTTAATACCTCGTCATTATGTTAATACAGGACATCATTCAAACTGCAAAGTGTTAACTTGTTTATTATCCTCGCAGGCATAACCTCCGTCGTTGTTCTGACAAAAGCTTAGTCTTCTCATATTCATGAAGTCTAAAGATGGGTATACTGTAAAATCCAAATTTAACTGAACCTCCGGCACGATTTGAACATCCATTGACCCAGCAGGCGATGACCATTTTCACTTTTTTATCACGAAATTAACTCGTTTCAGCTTCTTCTTCTAATATTCTGCCCGAAACATGCCCACAGAAATGGCGCCGGGTCAGCAAATGCCCGTATGTTGTGACGTCATGTGGGAACTATGTATACACAGAGCGGACATCGACATGTGAAAAGGTGTCATTCGAGGCGTTATAGTATTTTTATGACAACTACAGACAGTTTGGAAGAATAAGTCCAAATGCACTCGGTTTTTCATGCAAACTTGTGCTAGCCGGACGTGTTTGACCGTTGTGTTCACGTCTTTCACAGCATCTCGTGCATGACGCAGCGTTATAAAGCGCGGCGCTCAAGTTAAAAGAAGTTCTTCAACTTAAAAAAAAAACACCTCTAGAAAAATAGATTTATCAGCAGATATGGCCGATTGAGGCGTCTGTGCCTTTGTTCATATAGAAAAATGACTGTAGGGTTTGTGTTTTTCTGCAATAGTGTGCAGCCTTACTTTACTGAGAAAAGAAAGTCAGGGTAAAATCTGTAGATGAAAAATCTCCATATAAGTGCCTTTTGTGTAGTATGTTTTCTATTCTACTTGTTATTGTTAGCAAATGGCCTACTTGCATTATTATGCTGTTATATTTTGATCATATATTCAGTGCAGTGGCATAAAATGGTCTTTAAATGACAATAATATTGCATATCGCAATTATTTCTGGGACAATATATCGCCCAACAAAAAGTAGTTATCGTGACAGGCCTACATCTATGTTTATATATAATCTAGCATGTTTTTCTTCTGCAGTTCAGTGAAATGCAAAAAAAGCATTGTGTCAACGACCCCTAATTGTGTGTCTTCCTTAAAGGGACAGTTTACCCAAAAAGGAAAATTCTGTCATCATTTACATTTAACATCCTGTTGTTCCAAACCTGTATGAGTGTTTTTTTTTTTCTTCTGTTGTACACACAATAAGATATTTTGAAGAATGTTGGTAACCAGACAGTTGATGGTAGCCATTGACTTAGCCATAGTATTTTTTTCCTACTATGGAAGTCAATGAAAGAAACTTCTACCGGTTTGGAACAACTTGAGGGTGAGTAAACGATGACAACATTTCCATTTTTTTTGGGTGAACTATCCCTTTAAGACTGACTAGTCGAGACATTTATCAAAATATGTCGATTTGCGCATCCTAGAGATTTCACAGGCCTGAATCAAAACTTAAATCTTCAAATTGTCCATTTCTATGCCACATGACAAGCGTTTTATTTGTATCTTAATTTCCCTCAGCCAAATATTTTGCATTGACTGGAGAGGACAGATGTATCTGATTCACTGATTATTGGACATATTTGACAACTATTCCACACCTATTCCCCAGGCCAATGTCAGCTTGGCACATTGCAACCATTTAGGGCAATTCACATGAATCATCGGCCCGACGGCTGGCACGGATAAGGCTGCGCTCAGCACAGTTGAGCAGGCATCTGCCAGTGCTTTCTCTTACTGTGGCGAATCACCAGATGAGGTCTCTCATAAGCTGCCAATGCTTGTGTGGGCTAACGACCCAGATATGGCGTTGGATAAGAACGCGATCGGCTTGTTTGCTTGACTAAAGACTCTGTAAAACGAACCAACAAACAAGCAGTAAATCATGCTTTGTTAGTTCAGATGCAAGATGGATTTTAATTATGCCTGAAATTGAATTTGTTTGACCACTGTGACCAGTGGAAACCTGAAGGCTGTGATGTAAAATTTTGGTTTGGAGAGCCAGGGGAACTTTAAAGGCTTTTAACTGGCCTGTCAGATCACAGAATGGTTGACTAGGGTTTTAGAGGTAATGATCACAGCTGTCTGCCTGTACAAGCTGGATCTGTGTACCCACACCGGCATACGTACCTTTTTACAGAGGCCCCTGATGTGTCATTTGTGCGTGAGCTGGGATGCCAACACTTTTGAGTGTCGTGTGTTCACCCTATGGCATGCTTCAGAATGTTTGCTTTGAGAATAGGGCACGACTGGCCATTTGTTTGGGAAATGAGCTCGGTGAGTTAGCTTTCACAGGCTGTAGATGCTGGATCGCGATTGACTCATCAGCATAAGAGGACTTAATTGAGACAATTATTTTCTCATCCTACAGTTAAAATACAGTTAAATTCTGTGATGCTCTTAAAATTAGAGATTTGTCTTTCAGGTACTCAATTTAGCAACTTGGACGTGCATTTTGGATGTTTTGTCTCCTTAAGTAGATGACATTAGTCAGCCGTATAATCAAGAACTGAAGTGGGAAATGGAGCCAATTTGAGTATTTATTTTATATTGTTTTATACAAAAAATGTTTAGTTATTGATTTATTTACACTATACAATGGTTCTGGTCATCATTTGATAGGCCAAGTGACCAACAGTGCTGCGATGATGTTTTACTCTGCTTTCGAGTGTTCCAGACCAATGTGAATAATTTTATTTTATATTTTACTTTTATATATTATTTAATTAACTGTTTAATTAAAAAAAAAATACATTTTTATTTTATTTTGTTCATTTTTCATTTTATTATTATTATTTTTTATTATTTATTGATGGCACACGGAACAGGCTTTTTGGCTAAAAACATAGATATTTACATTAATTTCTAAACATTTGCATAATAATATAAAGGTATTTGGGAAACTTTTATTCAACTGTTTAGCGATATCGATATTAGTATAGCTAATATAAATCAGCTAATCTACTTTACGGTTTTGAATGGCATGACTTTCACTTCTTATGAATTCAACCTTGGCTGGATCATAGCAGGAAAAAAATGCATTCTTCTTGGGTCACTTTGCTCTGCCTGGAAACCTTTTAGTAAATCAGAATTCACAAGAATGTCGGCCTTGATATTTAGCCGGAAGTAACCTTCTGTAAAGTGTTCCTTTTCTTGCCCACGCCCAAATGTACTCCGTGACCGTGGTGAGTCGGTTTTAGCTGTGCCCGGCGCCACACCTGGCGCTTATTTAATTCTGCAACTTTCTGCCTGTTGCTGACACTCAGAAACTCTCCGGTGACAGCTTTCAGGTAATGAAATAACCCAGCTGGGATATTCTTTACCCCTGTCAGGAACATGGAGTACAATACTGTCACGTCAATGGAAATGATTCAGCTCTGTAAAGCGAGATGAACTCTGAAATATTTGGTCCCGGCAAGGTACGCTTTCTCTGGCTGCTCTTTGGGCGTGAAACACACTTTCCCCTCCTCAGACAGGAAATTTAAGATAGCCTGACCCTGTTCAGCTGCTGGTGCTGACGCAGATTCTGGCTTTATTCTCAAGGTATTGGCTGCCTGGATAGACACGGCACCTGCTCTACAAGAGGAAGTGGGATGTAATATTGTGCTTTTCTCATTCTGAAACTGGCCTTTAACCCTCTGGGGTCCAAGGTGTTTTTGGGGTCCTTGAGATGTTTTGACATACTCTGACATTTGTGCTTTTTTCAGTTGCTTATAAACATATTACTGGCAAAGGTGTAATTACACTCTATTTAGCACAAACAGGGCTAACATAATGTGTTATCAACATGATGTATGTACATTTTTGTATTTTTGAGAGAATATTGTTTATGCGTGGTTATTGAAAAAACTAAAACTTAAAGTTTCTGAAATAAGGCCACAAAACACATACTAAATATGTGTCCACGAGACTTTTGACTAATGGATGTTGTCGCCTAGAGTTTTTTCTTCAAAATGATCTGAAAAATCATCCTGCCTTATCATTCACATAAAACAATAGATTGGTTTAAATTTAAAAATGACACTTTTTGTTTGGAAAGGCAATATGCGCAGGGGTGTGACCTGCTGTGATTCACACCTGAGAAGACAATGGGCCCGCATAATGAGCGCATAATGGGGCTGCATACTAATGACCCTTTCATTCAGGTGTGTCACTGAGCCACTAGAATGCAATGACAATATATATATATATATATATATATATATATATGCCTATATAATACAAAATTGGTTCACAGTTCCAATTATTTATTTATTTTTCAAATTGTGCTTGCAAATTGTATAATATCAAATGTAAAAATTTCTAGAAATTGTGCAGTTAATTATCATACTGTTTTTACAGAAAGTTTGGGAATGTATCCCAAATGTGTCACTAATAAAACACAATACAAATAATTTAAAGAGGAGGCTTATATTGAGCTTTTAAGATTTACCTAAGATTTATTTATATGTAGCCTACATATATTTTTGTTATTTTAATAAAAAGGTTACAATTACAACAACAATTAAAATTTTAACTATATTTCAAATGTAATCTTTCTTTGTATTATATACTAAAGTATACATTTTATCATACATATTTCACAGTTGCGGATTAATTAGTTTGAATATAGCCTACAATCGAACAAACACTATAATAACATCTTAGCAAACAAGCTTATTTGATGTGGCAGTATTTTACAGTAAAAACGACATCTTGTCTTTCATATGTAACATATCGTTTTTATGATTAGGACATATAAATGTTAGTTTGCAGTTTAATACGTTGCTTATACAAAAAATATTTTATTTAAACATATTTCAGTCGATTTTTACTCATCTCAGTATTGGAATATAGTTAGGTAAAAGCTGTTCATTCATTCACACACAAAAACGCGATTCAAACAGTCTTTTTGTTTACAGACACTATTCCATATCGCGATTAGCACAAAGCACTTGAAAATAAAGAATGTACCTATTTCCTCGGCTGGATCCGTTGCTCCTCCAAATGAAACTACCTGTAGGCTACTTCTGAGGTAATTTTTTCCAGGATTATTATTTAGATAGTACTATTATTCCTCACAGCATCGTAATATGAGTCTCTTTTGGTGTGTTATCCAGCCGATGTGGGCGTGGATCGCCTCAGAGCATTTGTGTTTGAATAGAGCGCGCGCTCTGTGGGCGTGGTCAAATTAACTTTAATTAGCTGAGACGAGAACAACTATCATCTCTCTCTTTTCGTACAGATTACATTAAATGAGAAAATTTGTTTTTTATATAAATTACTTCATTTAAAAGAAGATAATTCAGGCTTCATGCCTGTGTGCCTGTATACCTGTTTGACTGAGTATTTGCAGAGTTACAGTTCATTTTTCGGACGCGTTTCAGAATGGACTTCACTGACAGAGAGAACGCAGAACGCGCATCATGTTTATTTTTCTTTATTAGGCGAAAAGCACAACACTTTGTTTTTATTATGAGGTTCCACAAAAAAAATACAAACCTAACAGGATCGAATGATGTACAACACTTATATGTAAGATCAAAATTAACAGAGTAATTTGAGTCTCTTTTGCACTGATAAGGAAAAAAGTGAGCTGGTATCGCCGTCGAGACCGCCGACCCCAGAGAGTTAATTCGCTCTACATTTCTAGCTATTTCCCTCGATTCATTAATATCTACCTAGCTGGATTAAAGATGCTAACGTTGTATAATATAAAATGTACCCTCTCCACAGAGTATCCCGCTGGCCCTCACCCCTAACGTAAAAAAAAAAAAAAAAAAAAACTATCCCTCCTAACAAGGATTTGTTTCCCAGTTGTCCCTCTGGAAACATGGAAACCGTTTTTGTTTAAACAGTGTCTGTAATCTCCAGCGCACGCCCCATCTGTCCTATCAGCCTGTTTTCCAATGCCGGCAGCCACTCATTTCCGGCCTTGTTGTTTGTTCTTTTCCTTTCATTCGAATATTTTTCCCCTAGACAATTTGAAAAACAACAGAATGGTCAAAAACATCTCACAATGAGACGGTTTGAGCGATATTTGTTCTCACCGGGAGTGAGGTGATCGTTTTATTGTACATGTAAAGGCACCGAAGCATGGATTGATTCATTCATAGTGTGTCGCACATGAAACAAACACAGATCGGGGGCGGCTTCCCGTCCATGATCCCAAACCCGGAGATGGTTGGAAGTGGGCTGAGCTGTATTAAAACGTTTTGATGCATGGGGGCAGTCCAGCATGCGACAGTGACATATTGTGGAGGCCCCCGTGGGCTGGAGGCAGACAGGTAGAAGAAAAATGGATATTGGCCCATGCTGTTCATCATTCCGTTGGGGTAACAGTGACCACAGCCAACTTACCCTTAGCCAAGCCCCCACCATCTTCACCTCCTCCTCTCTTTCTTCTCTCTCTCTTCCTCTGAGGTGCTTTGGTACAGATGATGGCCACCCAGTGTTAATTTGTACACGGTTTATTTTTAGTTGTGAGTTTTTGACCGAAAAATGCCCTTTACATGTAGGCGATATTTTGTCATGTCATATACCTGAAATCATACCACACTTGATAACCACCTGAAATGGTTACTGATGGCTAGTTGATGAAAAGAACATTTTGGTGATAATGTGAAAAATAAGATATGGATATTTTTTAACCAAATTATAAATAAATGTCACAATATTCAGATAGTAAGTACTTATGAGAATATAAATTGAGATGATTTTAAGTTATGAAGTGAATAATTGCAAGAAATTAAGTCTGAAATTGTTTGTCATGGAAAAGTGGCAGTGAAGACATTTATGATGTTACAAAATGGTTCAAATTAATGCTCTGTTGAATTGTCTATTCATCAAAGAATCCTGAAAAAATTGCCTTTTGAACAGTAGTGTATTAAATCACAAATATGTGAAAATAAATAATATATAAATAAATTATAATAATATGCAATATCTATCTATCTATCTATCTATCTATCTATCTATCTATCTATCTATCTATCTATCTATCTATCTATCTATCTATCTATCTATCTATCTATCTATCTATCTATCTATCTATCTATCTATCTATCTATCTATCTATCTATCTATCTATCTATCTATCTATCTATCGTCCCAAAAATGAATTTATTTTGCTTTCTAATGACTAGACAATAACCTGCACTGTTTACGCTCTGTCCAACCACCATTATTTATTGTGTTGTTTTTAAAGAGGGTTTCTGTTGGTTTTAGCCCTTATTGTTAGTTTTAAGAGACTTTGAAGCTGTAATATGTGCCAACAATCAATGGCCTTCTGAGGTTGACCAGTGTGAGGCGTAATTCAGGCCCACTCATCAGACAGGCCTACGGGCTGCTGAACGGACACATTTCTCACATGTGGAGGCGCTCGTTGTTTTGCAATGTCTCACGGTGAGCTCTCAGGTTCATGAGCTGCTGGATGTCATCCTAAAAGAGAAACACACGATGAAGGAGTTTAAAATGGAGGGGGATGGAGAGGTCACGCACAACTGAAGAAATCGCCCCATCCAGAACGAATGGCTGTGACCTAGGGACATCTATCTAAGAGCTTTTCTGGTGGTCGAAACCAGAGGCGTGAAGATGATCCACTTGCCTGATCGGATGAAGGAGCACGACCACGGACATCAGCTGATTTATTTAGACAAAGATGTCACTATCCATACCGCACAAGGTAAATTAATCGTAACCAACACCTCGAAGTGCAATATCTCCAGGGAGCGATGCTTGATCCGTATCGAGCGTCTGACCTTCTGCTTTATAATCTATCCATTTGTGTTCTACGCTTGTATCTGGAGCCAACCGTCCCCTATTATCAGAGTGCTGATGTATGCTGATTATTTTTTCTAAGCGACCATAAATTCAGGCTATTGATTATCTATGTTTACTACACCAATGTGTCGATGGGATTCTAATGGCTTCCATGGAAGCAGCTGTGTTACTTAATAAAGATGCACAAAGCCAAAGCGAAATGTCAGTTAATGCTAACGCCACGTGCAGTGAATTGTGATGTCCTCTTTTGGTACGACTGGTTCCGTAACTATTCACTGGTACATATTCCACCCAAAATCGAGAAATCTACTCATTTAGTAAATTTTGGGCTCAGACTACAGGTGTTTCAGAGATGGAGGAACGGCTGCCTTTATAATGTCTTCTCATATAATGTCTACAGCAAGTTTCCTCGACACAGTATTCATTTGGTTTACATCCGCTTCCCCGTCAGATCACGCGAGGTGCTAAATCTGGCATGATAATCTTAAGAATATCTTTTAGTAGGGATGTAACGATTCACTCATCTCACGATGCGATACGATTCACGATACTGGTTTCACGATACGATTTTCTCACGATTTTTTTAACAAATGAGATTTAAGACAAAAGTGTCCCTTTTATTATTTCTCAGAAAAAATGCTGCACTTTTTTTTTTTATTTAAAATATATTTGTCAAATAATAAAACTACATTAAAAAAAATTCCCTTCAAGGTTGTTTCAACTCAGTCTTTCTGTCTGTTTGGTCAAGAGGCTGGACACTGGTACCTTCGCACAGTATGTAAAAGACTGTAAAATTAGTACCAGATTGACAGGGGTTTTACATTAATAAAGGCAAGATTCTAATTTTGTTATAATTTGTATCATTACACTAGTAAGAGTTAAAAAAAAACACATTTAGAGAAAGAGATAGTAAAATAAATACAACACCTGGTTGCCACGGAAACACTGATGCACCTTGTGATCTCCGTGGCTCTCGCAATTGTCGTATTAATGACTTTTACATTTTACATTTAGTTTTAAAAACTAATATAAACTAAACTAACAAGATTTAAAAACTCCTGTAGTCTGAGTCCGGCTTTGGTGTTGTTTCAAACCCGTAAAAAACACTGTAAAAAAAAAAACACAAAAAAAGATTTTTTTTTAAATAACGATTTTTTTCAAAGGAAAGGTAAAACAAAGAATATTTAAGATTATATTTGTTTTACAAGAAAAAAAATACTATTTCAGTTTTTCTACTTCAAAATTTCACGTTTAATCTAATGTGTTACTTGCTGTTTTTTTATTTCTGAGTAATTTCTGAGGTTTTTTTCAGTATGGCTTTCTAAATTAATTCACAATTTTGAGATTTTCACTGACTAATCACACAAATATATCATACGGTATCGTATGTCTTTAGAAAACTTGAAAGATCAGGGAAAATATGCATTTTAATAATGTTTTTTAGCTTCTTTTTTAACCTTGAAAGCTCCAGTACCCATTTTATTTGAATTTGAGAGGATCCATAAATAATATCAGAATTTCAATTTTTATTTAGTGAAGCATCTCTTTAAGTATGGGTTGTTGTGAACGGAATTTAATCAAGATGAGCATGGCGGTTGTTGTATCCAGTTTTGAGCCTGGGCTTAATAAACAAATCACCTTCAAATAGACTTCAAGGTGATGCATTTGTTCCATATTGGATTGGATGTTTTGTGAGATGCAGTAAAAGGAAAAGATGTTTGTTTTGCACTTTTATGTGGAGGAATGAATATTTGCTTCAACAAAAGTTCACACTTGATATTGCTTGAGGACAGGGAAATTTCAAAGCACGCAGTGAAGCATCAGCCAAATCAAAGCTGACTGAAAAAGATGATGGGAGAATACTATCCTGAGCTTATCTTTGCGAGAGAGCACAGCATGGTCCATTTGTCATTGAGGGGAAAAAGATGAGGAGGATGATGAAATTGACCGAAGATAGCGACCGGCATGTAACTTTTCATACTTTCATGCTTTTCAAGATCCGTTATGATTGGATGGTATGCAAGATACATTTTACCTTATTTTGATTCAGGCTGTCTCTCGTTCTGAAAGAAAAGCGTACATTTTCCTGTGGGCTCAACCGTTTTTTCCGTTTTGTTTTAAACCTGGTTCCACAAGCTATCTGGCTGTCAGAGGCTGAGGGACCTGCTGTTGGCTCCAAGATTAGGATTGAGCTGGCAGCTCCATCCATTCAATTTACACTAGAGTCTAGCAGAAAGCAACGCAGCAAGGCCCACGTAACACATTGCACCCTGGGGCAGTTGATCAGTCACAATGGATGGGCCATGATGGGATGGAAAGAGGGTCTTGGGTCTAATCTCAAGGCCCTTGTCACCAGCCCCCAGCATTAAACATCCTCCTTGTAGCGATGGGAAGTCCGATTCATTTCCGTGAATCAGTTCGTTTGAACAATTTGAATTGTTTGTGACATTTTGTCTATAATCGTAACTTACTTTTTGCCCCAACAATCTCATCCCATTAAAATCATAAACGAATTTGAACATTCAGACAAATGATTCAGACCATACTTATTCATCATCGTAAAGATTCGTCTCAAATGGACAATTCATGAATCTGACATTTTCCCTCCTTTTTCATGAACTTCCCTATTGCTTTGGCAAGAACACCAGTAATTGTTCAATGCCAGCAAGTTTATATGCAGGATCCCGTTTATTGTTCGTAAGGTGACTCGTGACAAAAGAGGTCAAGGAACCGTCATGCTTTATAAGTGGAGGCAATGACAATTTCGCAGGTCAATGAATCCAGAAGCGGTGGCACTCCATTGAGGTATTGTTTATTAAACTGCTTGTATTGGTTGTCTTCAAAGCAGGCCTGCTGTGTCAGCGGGTATAAGCCACACGTTATTTGGGGGTTGTAATTATCATCACCGTTAGGACATATGAGTGATAAGGACTTGAGAAATGGCCTGCTGAGCGTCACAGGAAATTGCACACGCAGGGACAGAATGGGCTGGCATGAGAGAGCCGGTCAGAGCTGCGGTACAAATTCAAACGTCTGGAAGGATTTATTCATTAGCAAACTGACCTTTTGTTTTCTATTTGTTGAAGACGCTTCACCACTCATCTCACTGGCTTTATCAGCTGTCTGATGGAGACGAAACTACTCGGAAGTGTGTTGAAACGACGTCAACAGATGGAAAGCACAGTCCGGTGGCTTATGACTAAATTCCACCAGGCATTCTACGATGACCCGGATTAATAAAAACTCTAGCGGATGCAATGCAGATTCATTACGTAGCATCTGTTCCCCTTCTGCTACCATGCTGACGTATGGAAAGAAAATATGATATCTCATGAAATATAATGCAGTATAAGTGGATTAAACCAAGTGGAGGCGTCCTGCATACTCAAATATATTCGGTAACATTCTGGAGATGCTGGAGAAAAGTTAGTGTTATTCATTTATTTGAGTTATTTGTTAATTGTTTATTTTGCTTATTTTTGTAGTTTTTAATTGTATTTACTTGTTTATTTGCTATAATTTATAAGCATTATTTTAAATGGTTAAATGTTTATTATTTGTTTATTGTTAAATTAGTTATTTTGGTTGTTTGGTCATTTTTGTTTATTTTTTATTTTAATTAACATATTAGTTTGTTGATTTTTTACTATACAATTATTTGTTTGTTTGTTTGTTATAATTGTATTTTGCTTATTTATTGACATTTGTTTATTATCATTTTAATTTTTATACTAAGTTGGTCGGTTTAAGCGCTATTCTCTATGTCAGTGGTATGAACAATTACATGGTTAGTCGCATTTTATTATGTTAGCACAACCCACTAGTTGAGACCGCTTGTCTATGCTCTTCGGTGATAGTGTGTGTTGATAGATAGTTCTTCTGGATTTAACTGCAAGCTGACATTTACTGTAATAGGTACCCTCGGTTTTGATCAAACCTTGTCGTTTTACTCAGTTAATCTCCCACGGTTGTGGAACATGCTGTGTTTTTTCCCAAGTCCCAAAACCGAGAGCTCATTTGAATAGACCATGTTATTTTGTAGGCAAAAACTTGTCAATTAAACCATGGAGGTCATAGATGGGTCATAAAAAAAATCATAAAATTAAATGACAATGTGAATTCCTCTTCCTTCCTTTTTCTTATTTGGTGAGATCAATGAATGTTAAAAATACAGTGCTCATTATATCCAGGCAGGAAGAAGCACTTCTCGGTTGCTTTTTGCTCCAGGGTGGACTGCTAATGTTTTCAGACCTGCAAAACTCAAAACAATATAATTTAGTGTGGATCCTGGAGAAAACACACTATTAGTACCCCTCAAGGAAAGTTAGCAAAGAAACTGGATAACTTACTACTTAGTATTATCAAACAATAAATTATGACACATTTTAAAGAGATAGTTCACCCAAAAATGAAATTTGTCATTTACTCACCCTCATGCTGTTCCAAACCTTTATGACTTTTTGTTTGTCTAAATTCAAATATGGTACAGCTCAAGGGTTCTTTCGCCGTCAAATCTGGTACGACACATCTTGACATGAAATTTTTGAAAGTTTCGAAATTTGAGAACTACAATAGAGGGGAAGTTTTCGTGAATAATGGCTTGAATTTCAGTTTGTTTCTCTTGTATAGAGCACAAGTTGTATTGGCTACTTCTGTGGGCCATTTTATTTGTAATTTTTGGAATTCGACAACCATTTTGAAAAGAGCACCTTAGATTTTCTGCTAAAGTCTCTAAGTTAGGAAAGTAAATAAAAGATGACAGTTTTATTTTTGGGGTAAACTAGTTCTTTAAAGTCGATGTGAAACGAAGTTGCAATAGTCTTTTCTTTCCAATTGTGATGTATATTCAAGTGAAATGGCTTCTTGAGCAAGAAAAAATGTAAGATGGGACTTGATTTTCTCAGTTAGCGATTGATTGGATGGTTGTGGTTTGCTATTGGACGATCTCATGTGAGTGACAGGTTGCCCCGCCCTCATGCAAGTAAACACATCATCAGAGAAAAGAAGATATGTTGCTGCAAGAGGGAGGGAAATTATTTTGATTAAAAATTATGATGGCACATGAATTGTCATTTTGATTTCATGGTGACTAAAGCTGTTTGGTATCACTTGAAATTAGTTGTAGAAATGGACATATTTGTGAACATTGGAGTCTTAATTATTAGAACTTAGCTGTGATTGGTTTAGGAATGGCATCATTGTAAAACAGTTGAGTGTCGAACTAGTGTTTTCATTACTATGCTTAATTTTTGCATCAACTATTACCTGAAATAAGAGGGCAGTTGTTGTTTGGTCTTAATTTTCTTCTTAATATGACCACTGCCTTGTGTTTTCAGTTGAGTCCAGCCTATTTTTCACCTCAGGAAGAAGTTCTGTTCGTTTGCCAACTCTTGCCTGGGGACAAATTAAGACACAGTGAGGTATATCTGAATAAAACTGCAGGCCTCACAAATTGCTCTGTCCTCGACTGGCAAAAGCACCTGAACTGTACAATAACATTGCCACGTATGTGTTTAGATTTTTATACAGCTAGACATAAGCCAGTATTACAGCCATGCTGTCCGGGCAAGATAACACTGAGTGCTATGAGTAAGCGAAGCACTTCGCTTTATCCCCCTCAGCTCGTACAGAACTTTCCGGGACTAAACTCCGATCCAGTGATTGCCAGGCACAAGCCAAATGTAGGAGTGTAAATGTATGATAAAACTGTCATTTCGCAAATGATAGATGTAGCTTAGCTTGCATTTCATTTGAGAGCAAAAGAAGAGTTTAATCCTTCAATTGTGCTGGATCGTCATGCTAGTTGTTTTGATGCTACTTAGACTTAGCAGATGAGTGTCAAGAATTAGCAGGTAGCAACACAACCTGCATATTTGACGTCGCTTTCATCTCGAAGCATTAAAATGAGGATCAGTATTACGTCTGAGATGAGAACAAACTATTATCTAGATGTTAGCCTGTTCTGTTCACATCATAAGAGCCAAATGAATACCCAGCAACCCCAGTTAACCCAGCAGAACAGAACTTCCGCTAGTCGTAAATGTGAAGCGACAGCTTCATGTCAGTAACACATAATGCTCCTAATGAAACTGTAAGTCTCGATTGCCTAGGCAAATTGAAGCTTGTTGCAGAAACCCAAATGTAGACTTAGACAGATTGCTAGTATGCTGATACTATCAGAAAAGGCTTTACTATTTCTGATATGTCTAGAAATAGGAGCTTGAGATGAGATGAGAAGCTTTGGCATGTTAAGGCATGACACATACTACACACAATTATGTGAACGCAAATACTTCTCGATTCCATGTGTTGTTGTGTTCTGAAATGTGCCAGAATGTGTTTTATTACAAAAGCACAAGGGGCTTTTATGCAACATTAATGCAAACGCCCTTCTTCTGCAGTCAGTTTAATCATAACGGTCACATCGACAAATGACAGCTTCTGTTACACTGGAGCCGGGTAGTGAATCACAGCAGATTTGGTTCAGTGGGAAGTCAATAATAGGGCAATAGAATGGGAAGTAGACAAATAAAATTATAATTTTTCTATAATTATTATAAAGTGGTCAAATTACTTTTATTTAATGTTTACTAATTTTGTTTTAGTTTTCAGTATATTAATTTAACTGATTACTTATGATTGTCTAATTCTACATTCTTTAATTTATTCATCCACATTTCCAGTTGATTACTTGATTGATTTGATCTATTTTTCTTCACAGCTCATTTAGCATTTTTATGGTTGATAGTCATTTGGGAAACTGATAAATAATTTCAAATAACAATTAAATTTGTACTTTTAAGCCTAAATACTGACATTGTGAACAAACAGTTTGAAGAGAATCCTGTAGAGCTGGAGCTACCTAATACGTGGACTGCATATGTATCCCACAATCCTGTGTGTTCGATTCTGTGACATTTGAGCTCAAAATAAAGATGCCGTCTGAAAGTTGCGGTTGATGGTCAGTTCGTGTGTGAATGTATGTTTTTATTATTTCTTTTGATGTCATTTCTAGCAAGAAATGACTATTGTTCTTATTAAATATTTGCTCAGCTATCACCAAATTTCTCACAATTCTGCTGTAGATCATTAAACCATTACGCTGCCTCAAAAGTTTCCTTTGTGCCTGCAGTCACTGCCGTATAGGGCAGAGAGGCGACAAGTCAGCTGCCTTAGCTTGCGGACGCAGCCCCATAGACAGTAAAAGAAATGGACACAGCGACCCCGTAGATTTCAACGGAGAAAGTTGAAGCCCATAAAAGCACTCACTTCCTGATGGCTGAGCGCACTGCGCAGGCTCAAACTGAGCTTGACGACGTAGATGTCACGTGAGCAACCGTTCTGACCTTCTAGTAGCTGTGCCGAGACAAATCTGAATTGAAATCTGAAACAAATCTGTTGTTGATATATTTTGTCCCGTTGCTTTTATGAACTCTCTATCTATGGGCTTCTCCCTTGACTTTATGCCTCCATGTCCACCCGATTGCCTCATAGACAGTAGGGCTGTCGCGATAACCGCAATATTGCGGTACCGCGCTACTGACAGGCCAACCGCAGAGGAATGCAAGTAACCGCAGCAACCGCGAACCGCGTTTTCTTTTTTCATAAGGCCACCCTTCGTAGTTCGTACCATGTGTATTGAATGTTAAATAAGTTAATAATGATAACAAGACTGTTTATCATGGTGATTTGTACAGAGGCTTCGTGGATTAGGACTTAAGCCTAAACAGACTGTGAATGAGATCGCCTGAGCGCGTGCGATTACCTGCGTCTGTCTTTGAAGTCAAATCATGTATATTCGTGAAAAGGTTGCCGTTTCCAAGGAAAGCGAAATATTTGTCGTATCATCCTTTTAACGTGTAAGGGTAGGCTATTTACCATGAATGGCGTCAGCGCTGGTCAGTAGTCAGCATTACACAGCGCGAGGAAGCCGTGGGGGGAAAGCAGCGAGTCACGCATTGGTCTCTATTAAGTGAAGCATTGCTGGCCAGCTGAGCCTTGAAAAGTGGAGCTCAAAGTTAAAAAAAAAAAATTAACGCCTTGTTTCATTACATCTATCATTTAAGGAATCAGCTTTTTTGAACGTTTTCGTTGAATGAACGGTTTAATGACTCACTCAGTCTATGACTCAAAGACAGTCCGTTGGCATAACAATGTAACTGCGCGCTGAGTGACAGTCTTTCAATGCGCAGCGACGCTGTTTAGTTTCGGTTACATTGTTTTTGTGTATGCTGACCACATCATAACACTTATTTATAGCAACAAATAAATATAAATAAAAAAATAAATGACGGTAATACGGCATATCGCGCTATTGAGCCACTCAAAATTACCGCAAGGGAAATTCCTTCACCGCGACAGCCCTAATAGACAGTAAACGATTGCCTACGAGCTTCTACTTCTGTCTATACGGTAATTTCTCCACTGTGCGACAGAGCGTCCCGTGGTTATGACGCAATCGTTAGCCTATTTTTACAAAAACAGCTTCTACGGGACCATAACGTAAGATACAAAGTAATGGAGCCTTTTATCCATTGTCCCGTTTCTTAAGAAATAAATAATGGACAAATTGAGTCTTTGGACGCCTCAGATGTAAAGTTATTCGCTGTCAAAGTGACGCCAAAATGAATGGGAGTCAATGGGATGCTAACAGTAGGTGATAGCCAGCTACAATGGCGGCCCCCAGAGGAAGCTTCAGTTTCCGGCGGATGGATTACCCCCTTGCGCAGCCCTAGTTTAATGCCACAGAGATTTGAAGGGTACCTCTGGCGCCCCCTTGAGTACTGGAGTAAGTTACTGCCACAAGAAGATGTTAAGTATGTACTAGATAGAAGACCATGTGCATTTGTGTCTGTATTTGCATATATGCGTAGAGTATGTTCCTGATATAATATACTATATATGAATATTTTTGGGCAATATTGAAGCATTTTTATTTTTAGTTATTTACCTCCTGACTTCTCTTTTGTGAAACCAAACAATGACCTGAACCCTGTGTTTGTGGGAGTTTTGAATGTGTAAGCACTTGATCCAACATCACCCCTGAATATGCATAACTCTGCACTATCCTGCATATTTTTGAAACGTATCGTTTCGCACCAGCAGTGGCTTAAAACCCAAGTTGTGAATCATTCAACATATTTGATCTTATTTCTTCTTCCGAGGTATGAAAAACATCTGATTACAAAAGCCGCTGCACTGCAGCAATGGAAAATAATAGGAATTTGTAAAAAGAGAATAAAAAGAGATGAATTAATAAATTACAAGCCTAAACAATAATATTGTTTTCAACAAAGACACTAGGGAGATGCCTTTGAAGAGCGAGGCATAGTGTTAAACTTGCTTGTTTATTTAAATGAAGCTGAAACCTGTGTATTTTACATGGGGCTCATTTAAATTCCACGGTGTGACCGTTTGGCCGTAGACGGCGTTTGACGTGATTATTCTAAGCCGAAGTGAACCTCCGCATTCTTAAAGAGAAGAGCGTGTGTGTGGGTGGTCATGTGTGCTGGTGTGTGGGAATATTTTACAGTAGATGTTGTGAGGAGGGCTTCTCTTTTCAGTATTGAACACACATACATGCAGTAAGTGAGCAAGAGAGATTTCTAGCTGTCTGTAGTGCACTTTGTAATGCCTTTAGGAAGGTGGGAAGAGATTTGGAGATTTGGAAGTGCCTCTATGACTTTACGACATTCTGTGATAACAACAAGAAATTCACATGTTTTGTGTGTTTTTATGTGTACACCATTTATGCATGGGAAAAACCATAGGGAAAGGAGAATATTTGGAAAAATCTCAATTTTTCTTAAATTTTTTACTCCTACCGCAGAAAAAAGTAAGACATATACCAGTCTGATTTTGGCAAGAAGATTTTTTTTAATTAATATTAAATATCGGGGTAGGTGAGGGGCTGGGAAAAATAGAAACAAACAATGGCAAACTATTGCCATTGGATATTGTAAAATTATGAATCACAATCAAAAGTTGCATATCCCATGACTTCCTATATTTAAAAGTGACTTTATGAATAAACAAGCCCAAATTCGCTTACAGTATATAAGGTGAACATAGTAACACTGCCTCACAGCCTTGTTTTCATTCACGTCAAATAAAATATGGTGTCATGTTTCCAGAGTGCATAATCCAATTCCTGATTATTTGAACTCAAAAGCGGTTTTCTGCTGCTGTGGTAGTATTTTTCTTCTATGCATTATGAATATAATTGAATATTTTATCATACTCTGGCATCTTGCACAATATATGAAATTATAATGCCGAGCATGTGTAATGAAGATTTCAGTCCTCATTACAAAGGGAATATGAAACGACTGCTTGATTTGACTTTTTCCCCCAAGTTCATCATGAATATTTGAATTCACAAGCGAGCGAGTCGATCGAGCTTCAACGACTTTGTATTTGCTTCATTTTCTATAATTGCCACGCCAAACAAAAGGGGGATATTAAACAAGCTCCTATGACTCCGTCTCCCCCAGGAGAATTTGTGTGCCCTGCAGGCATTAATAAGCAAAACATGAATATTCGAGACAAGGCCGCTTCAGATCTCCCTTATGCAATCTGCACTGGTGATAATGCCACGCTGCCCAGTCGTGCTGCACAACAAAAAGGCGTTTTGATTCCTAGCCAGAAATCATCGTTATGAATGGAGAAATACCACCAGTACCATTCTCACGCTCTATACTTTTAACACTGGGAGGAAAAGCATAGGATACTTTAGAGATACTATTGCTGTCTAGGGGAAAAGCAGGAGCATGTGGCGCCCAATGCGGGGACCTCCCAGCGGTGACAAATCACTGGTAATCGGTTGCCGTGTATGTTAGCCGCAGCCAAGGGGAGCATTATGTTCATTTCACATTTCTGAAAGAGGTGCCATCTCCCTTTTATGTTGATGGATATTCACAGGGTTTGGCAGTGCAGATGCTTGAGGAACGTGTAGGCAAGGCGTTCAGACCTGAATGACGCTTCTATTCCGGCATAGGAGCAGGGGGCGTCTGGAAGTGGCAAGTGGTTGGTTTGTGTTGGCCTGTCACTGATGCTGATTACCTTGCGCTTTAGAAGTGCCACACACAAGCTAATATGAAGTGTTCTGGAAGAGTACGTAGGAAGCATGAAGGTCATGTTTGACAGCTGAATTATACGCTACTACAGTAGGATTCATGCTACCTACGTGGTCCATTTATGCTGAAATGCAGATTGAATTCAGCGTGGATGGATATTTTAGGCTGGTCAAATCAATATAGCCGTTTCGGTTGATGAAACTTGTCAGGGGTTCTCAACTGGTGGGTTGAAAACCGAAAAACAAGGATAAATGCAATTAAAGGGATAGTTCGCCGAAAGTCATTTCAAACCTGTATGACTTTTTCCCCCTGCAGAACGCAAAAGGCATTTTGAAGAATGTTGAGATACAAACAACATTTGACCCCATTTGGCTTTCATTGTCCCTGGACAAAACAGTTACAGACATAGCATTTACATTTACGTTTACTCATTTAGCAGATACTTTTATCCAAAGCGACTTACAAATGAGGAGATGTCTTTTGTGTTCCATGACGTGAGGTTGAGTAAATGAACATTTTTATTTTGGGCTGAACTATCACTTTAAAAAATGCAAATAGGTATATTTTCATGTATACAGTATTTTGCATAGCATAATAATTAGGCTCTTACATTTTTAAGTGGGAGGAGAAAGTGCTTCCTATCTTATTAGCTGCTGATGTCAAAAGTTGTGCATTCAATGGTATTTTGGTGTAAATTCATCAGAAATTAGGCAGATGTCAACATGGACAGATTGCTTAACATAAAATTAACGGAAAATATGGCATATTTAGTAACCAAAGTGACCATTTTTCCTATTGAGAATTGAAAAAATGTTGCAGTTGCAGTTCATGGTAATATTAATAGATGTAAATGTTTGATTTTAAAGCCATTATTGTTACTTTTGTACAATAAACCATTTTGGTACTGTGTTGTGTGGCCACTTGATGTTCAATGTCAAATCTGCTTGGCAAAAGCCATTATAAATTCATCGGTTATGAAGGATGTTGAACTCAGTGCTTGAGGAATTGCTTGATTGGTTATATTAACAGCAAAGCCGTTTTTAACCAAATAGAGTCTCTGTTGTAGCTGTCATTTATGCTTGTGTCCTACATCTGCTCCCCTGTCTCATTCCCGAGGATTTGTCCTGTGGGACACGTCAGTCATGTAGCCGCACTGGAACAATAGTTTTGCCGGAGTTTTGAATGGGGATGAGGGACTAAAGAGGCATATGTTGTATTGGAAATTATATTTAACTCAGAATAAAAAAAAACAGACAGTCACTACTAACAAGAAGAAAAGCATCTCATTTCCGTTGCTCAAGGCTAACAGAAAGTAAAGGTATGTGTCGTGACTGTTTAAGGAAGTCTGAGGAATCTAATTTGTAGAGCCAAGTAATTCGGCACAGATATGTCAATACAAAAAGAACAGATATGTGACGCATTTTCTGGAAGCAAACCAAAAATGGCTGTTTTCTTGTCTTGTTTACTGTTGCTCAAGTTATTCAGTGTCATAAAGGACTTAGTCGAGTGCTATAGTTCTTGTTTAGTGTGCAAGGGGATGCAGGTTCCAATCCATATTTATTTTATGTATATACATTATTATATTTTAAGAGTACAATTTAAATATTATTTAGATATATACATTTATATTATTTACATTATTTGTAATTTAATCATTTTTGATCTGAGCAAAATTGCAACTAAACATGTATGCATTAATGCAGATTTGATATTTTGATAATACCTTATTTTGTCTCCAATGGGTTTAGGGAGACAATAGGGTAAATTACTATGTTTATTTTAAAACAAAAGATCTGCAGATGGTGCGACCAGTTTTGGGGGTAACGCATTACTAATAATTTATGTAATCATATTATTTTTTTCAAGTAACGAGTAAAGTAACGCATTACTTTTAAAATTACAAAAAAAAAAATTTGAATTTCTTTTTTCAAATAAGTCAGGTTACTTTGTTTTCCCATTTAATGACTGACACCTCTCCTGTTCCCATGAGGCATTGTGCGCGCTGTGTAAACATGATGGTTATTTGTTGTTTTAGACTAAATGTTAGCATGCATTTACTCATCTCACTTGAACAAAAACAGATTCAATAATAAATACATTTTACTGAATTAAAAACAGTAAAATGCGAACTCAGAATAGTACGCACATCTGCAATAATGAAATATGTTAAATAAAACTAATATACTTTCGCCTGGTTTCACAGACAGGGTTTAAACTAAGCCAGGATTAGGCTTTAGTTCAATTAGGACATTTGAGTATTCTTTATAAAAATACCTTGACTGACTGGTGTGCATCTGTCAGAGCAAGTTGCTTTCAGTTAAAACAGCTCAAACATGCATTTTTGTCGGGGAATAGGCTTAAGCCTTATTTGTGAAACCAGGGGTTTATGTATTTAATCTCACTTTATTAACAAATCTCTTTGCTGCTGACCTTCAATGATCTAATTCAACCATACTAATAAGCAAACATCATTTTAGATAAACATCACATTTGTCTTTCATTTTTTTGGTAAGAGTGTTGAACTTTCTTCTCCTGCATCCGATTCTACTGCAATTCTGAATGGCAGCACAGCTAAAGGGCTTGTTTGAGCTGCACCCTCTACTGTACAGGTGTGAATTTGCATTTCTTTCGGACTGAGGCTTATTCATTTCACTTTTGGTGTGAAAGGGCCTGTACATTTGCCAAAATGTTTTTGTTATTTAAAAAAACAAAACAAGCAAGCCCCGCCCAGGTGAGAAAAAGTAACTTAAAAGTAACGTAACACATTACTTTCCATAAAAAGTAACTAACACAATTAGTTACTTTTTAGGGAGTAACGAAATATTGTAAAGCATTACTTTTAAAAGTAACTTTTGTCAAATTATAAACGCAACACTTTTGTTTTTTCCCCCATTTGATGATGCCCCCAGTTCATGAGCTGAACTCAAAGATTTAAGACTTTTTCTATGTACACAAAAGGCCTATTTCTCTCAAATATTGTTCACAAATCTGTCTAAATCTGTGTTAGTGAGCGCTTCTCCTTTGCCGAGATATCGGCATCTGATTAGACAGCATGATTATTGCACAGGTGTGCCTTAGGCTGACCACAATAAAAGGCCACTCTAAAATGTGCTGTTTTACTGTATTGGGGGGTCCGGGGTTTTCCAACATTCCACCGGCCACAATCAATAACCTTTTTTTTTTCAGCACAGTAAAAAAAAAAAAATCCAAAACAGTAAAACTGCACATTTTTGAGTGGCCTTTTATTGTGATCTTTGAGTTCAGCTCATGAAAAATGGGGGCAAAAACAAAAGTGTAGCATTTATAATTTTGTTCAGTGTACTTTTTCTTTTCTTTTTTTTTAAATCAAGTTAAAAAAATCTGAGAGGGCATGATGCTTCTGTCCAACTCGAATACATTATGTAAACTTTCTTTATGAAGACAATTGTTTGCAGATTTCATAGGCTTTACTTGCGTTATTAAAGTACACAAATCCTCTGCGACCTTGAGCGGCGAGATCCTTTTTTTTCATTTCTTTCATAATGTGTTGTGATGAGAACTCAAGGTTTAGCTAATGCCTTCCTCTTCTCTCTGATGTCCCTGTTTTGTTGCTTATGAAAGATGGTGCCCCATTTTCTTTTCCACTGATTTTCTGTGGCAGAGTCAGAGTCAATCAGTAGCACTCCACACTATTCACCGGGGTGACAGATTGTTCCCTATTCTTGAAATGATGCAAAGCATCACTCTGGAAATCATTAATTAAACAAAAAAAAGTTTTCTGTCTCTTCACAGTCATTAAGTAGTGATATGTGAGAATTGTAACACTTCTATTTTTTAAATTAGACCAATTCCCAGAGGGACCGCCAGCAACGCTACGTCTTTATATATTCAGTACTGTGCAAAAGTCTTAGGCACGTTAGTATTTTCACTCCAAAAAAATGGTTTAAGGCCAGTTATTAGTTGTAATAATCCAGTGAGATGTTTGAAGGCACTAGGAGTCTGAGAACAGCCGGTATGCTCCAGACGGAGATCTGATCTCACCATCATCGAGTGCGTTTGGGATTACATGAAGAAACAGAAAAAACGGAGACAGACTAAATCCAGAAGAACTGCGTCAACTCTTCCAAGTTGCGTGAAGAAACCTGCCTGCAAAGCTACAGTACTGTGAAAAGTTTTAGGCACAATCTCACTGGATTATTACAATAAGTGGCAAAAATGAATGTTTGGAAATGTAAACTGATATTTCCTACTGACACAATACAGAAAAAGATATAAATAACTGGCTTAAAACTAAAAAAAAAAATGTTTTGGGTGAAAATACTAACATGCCTAAGACTTTTGCACAGTACTGTATACATATATATACCGGGACACAGAAGTCATGGCTCGGTACGTACCTCGGTTTTGGGGTCACGGTTCGATTCGAGTACATATTGAACTGTCGATACGAATACGGTACAATTCGGTACAATAAGAAAAAATGTTCACTCTTTAGTTTAGGGTCCAATTCTCACTATTAACAATAACTTTTACCTCAATAAACTCCTAATTACTGCTTATTAATAGCTAGTAAGGTAGTTAAGTTTAGGTATTGGGTATAATAAAGGGATGTAGAATAAGGACATGCAGAATAAGGCATTAATATGTGCTTTATAAGTATTAATAAACAGCAAATGTTCTAGTAATATGCATACTAATAGGCCACTTAGTAGTTAATAGTAAGAATTGGACCCTAAACTAAAGTGTTACCGGATAAAGCAAATCCACAATGCTAGGATACCTTTTATTTATTTTGAATAGACAGTAGTGCAAATTAGTTTGTTCCACCTAGCAGCATTCAGTCCCCTAGTTACAGTACAGCCTCCTTTAGTGTATTAAGCACTAAGCAGCAGTAAACAGAATGCACTCTTGCATAGATCTCTTCTTTTTTTTTTCTTTTTTTTTGGGCTGATAAAATACAAAAGGTATTTGGTCATAATCAGCTACAAAACTGAAAAGCATCTTGTGTTATAAAAGTACAAAATAAATAGAATAATGAAAAATAAAACTTGCATTAGGAGTATTACAATTTGCTCCACTTAAATTATAAATATATATATGTGTGTGTGTGTGTGTGTCTGTATACAGTATACCGGTATATATATTACAGTATATATATGTTTTTTATAGTCTGGGACGTGGATTTCTAAAAATGACAAGTTTAAGAAAAGGGTTTGACAAAATAATATTAACTAGGTTGTTAGGTAACCCAAAGTGCCATTTATTAACACCTAACCAAATTATTATTCATGACCAGAACCATCACCATGTTCTGACGTCACAAGCAGCTCGCCAGAAGCTCCTCTCTTCTAGTTTTGGCGCTGCGGTTTTGCCATCTATAAGACACTGTTAGGAACATTAGTTCTGATAAACAAATGCCAAAAGTTGCTTTTCAAAAAGCACTAAATGGAAAACTCTGCCTCAAGATAACACCTATAATTTAATAATTCATCATTCCTGCAGTTTAATTGTTGAATGGAACGTCATTATGAACATGATAATCCCTGCAGCCTCTCTTCAAAGTTATATTTTACCATAACAGTCACGTCTCACTGTATTCACTATAAATGCACTTCACGCTTACTTGCCCCTCTTCCTCCACCGATAAGAATGTGCGGCTCTAAAGCTAGAGCATAATTACTGCATTGTGCCGTTTAAAGGTTTACAAAAATTTTGGCCTGTGTGCACAAAGTCCAAATTTTGACATGATTTTAAATGAATACACACTGTATGATTAATATATCGATGAATTCATTCACAATGGGGCTGATTAGATGTATAAAAAAACATTCAGAGAATGACAAATATTTGTGTATAAATACTCTATATAAATATTTTTCTTCTTTTGTCTGAAAATGCATTGTACTTATGTGTTGTTTAATGGTGGTAGTGATTCATTTTGTAACTTGACTATTTTTATTATATTCCCCAAAGATTCATTCAGATTTATTCACTGATTCCTTTTGTAAATTGACTCCTTTGATTATTTTCACCAAAAATTCATTCAGATTTGCTCACTGATTCATTTTGTAATGACTCTTTTGATTCCATTCACCTAAGATTCATTCAGATTTGTTAAATTATTCACTAAAGATTTGTTTGTAATGTGTATGTTTACTGATTAATTGTAGGTTACCAGTGAGCACCTTCTTTCTGTCTGTTAAGGAAGAAAAAAACATGTTAAAAGACTTCTGTAAACAAGTCAGTTCTCTGAAAAAATCTAAAAACATTGATTTGTTTAAAAACAATAAAACTCCACTATTGTTGAGAATCATTGGACTTGATGTGAACAGGCCTTTATACACAGACTGAAGAGGAAACTTGTCAAAACTGGCCTGCAGGTTTCTCTTCTTGAATCAAACAATAGCCAACAGCACTATCCATTATTGATGGCTGAAATACAAATAACACTTCACTTTCAGCTTGAAGGTGAACCAACAAAATACCCGTTCCCTTAAGTTCTGATGAGTCAGAGACGTGTGGGAGAAAGACTTTACATCATCAGATCTGGGCTCACAGAGTCAGCTAGTTTTTTTCTGACCTCAACCTCTATCATCCATGCCATCAGCACAGTACAAACAAAAGTGAAAATGAATTTTCACTTTCCAATTTCCAATTTCCGTTAATGGCAGTTCTTCGTGTCCCACCAAACAGCGCACACTCTAAATACTGACTTGTCCTCCTCTCTTTTGTTGTACCATGCAGTTGTGTGTGTGTATATATATATACACTCACCTAAAGGATTATTAGGAACACCTGTTCAATTTCTCATTAATGCAATTATATAATCAACCAATCACATGGCAGTTGCTTCAATGCATTTAGGGGTGTGGTCCTGGTCAAGACAATCTCCTGAACTCCAAACTGAATGTCAGAATGGGAAAGAAAGGTGATTTAAGCAATTTTGAGCGTGGCATGGTTGTTGGTGCCAGACGGGCCGGTCTGAGTATTTCACAATCTGCTCAGTTACTGGGATTTTCACGCACAACTATTTCTAGGGTTTACAAAGAATGACGTGAAAAGGGAAAAACATCCAGTATGCCGCAGTCCTGTGGGCGAAAATGCCTTGTTGATGCTAGAGGTCAGAGGAGAATGGGCCTACTGATTCAAGCTGATAGAAGAGCAACTTTGACTAAAATAACCACTCGTTACAACCGAGGTATGCAGCAAAGCATTTGTGAAGCCACAACACGCACAACCTTGAGGCGGATGGGCTACAACAGCAGAAGACCCCACCGGGTACCACTCATCTCCACTACAAATAGGAAAAAGAGGCTACAATTTGCAAGAGCTCACCAAAATTGGACAGTTGAAGACTGGAAAAATGTTGCCTGGTCTGATGAGTCTCGATTTCTGTTGAGACATTCAGATGGTAGAGTCAGAATTTGGCGTAAACAGAATGAGACCATGGATCCATCATGCATTGTTACCACTGTGCAGGCTGGTGGTGGTGGTGTAATGGTGTGGGGGATGTTTTCTTGGCACACTTTAGGCCCCTTAGTGCCAATTGGGCATCGTTTAAATGCCACGGCCTACCTGAGCATTGTTTCTGACCATGTCCATCCCTTTATGGCCACCATGTACCCATCCTCTGATGGCTACTTCCAGCAGGATAATGCACCATGTCACAAAGCTCGAATCATTTCAAATTGGTTTCTTGAACATGACAATGAGTTCACTGTACTAAAATGGCCCCCAGAGTCACCAGATCTCAACCCAATAGAGCATTTTGGGATGTGGTGGAACGGGAGCTTTGTGCCCTGGATGTGCATCCCACAAATCTCCATCAACTGCAAGATGCTATCCTATCAATATGGGCCAACATTTCTAAAGAATGCTTTCAGCACCTTGTTGAATCAATGCCACGTAGAATTAAGGCAGTTCTAAAGGCGAAAGGGGGTCAAACACAGTATTAGTATGGTGTTCCTAATAATCCTTTAGGTGAGTGTGTGTATGTATATATATATATATATATATATATATATATATATATATATGTATATATATATATATTGGCTAGATTGTAAATTCTGACAAATATTAGCTATATTAGCTAGTTAAAGGCTCTGTAGTGTGTACATTCTTATGGTACCATCCACCAATCAGCCATGATGACCTTAGTAATTGGCTCAAAAACATCCATAGTATCCTTTTTTTCTGGAAATAGTCAGTTCACAACACTGCCATCTTTGATATCTTTTCCTTTTACTTCTCGCTCGACTAAACGTCACTGATTGTGCCCATCTCCAGCTGATGGAGATTTGAGTAGAAAACGAGGATATAACCTCATTAGCCGAGGCGACGAAAAGCTATCGAGACTGATCCAACTGATCTATCTGTAACCATGAGAGTAAATTGAACTGTCCTGCTTCAGTAAGTTGATCAGGAAGTGTCTGTGTGTGTGCAGTATAATAGTGTGTGTGAGTTCAAAGGGTTAGTGTCGGCTGAGAGGAAGCGTCTTTCACTTTACGGTCACCCCAAGACGATGTCAGTATTATAACAGTCTGATAATGGAGTAGTGTGTGTGTGTGTTTATTAACTAAAACACACACACATATATAGATATATAGAAGACACATTAACGTATATTGTATTTAAAAACGGCACTCTGGGTGGGAAGTGCTGCACAACAACAATCATACAATTTAAGTAACTCCAGGATTGCTTATCGATTTCTGAGATTATTGTTGCATCAGGTGGCACAAGGAATCGTTTTTGTGTCCTTTCCTAATGGTTACCAAATCAATCATAAGCAAATTATACAAGATCTATATCGCACTGCATAATGCTTAGCAGTTAGACCCATAAAATAGATCAGTATTGGACGGATGTGACTGGAAGAGCGAGATGAGGCTTTGATAATTCCCCTCCTTCTATTATTTATCTGTGTTGTAGCTAAACTGAGCGTGAATTGTAACTCATCTCTGGATGAAGTGATGTGTCTGGTCAACAGATCACTACAGCTACATCACTTCCTCTCTGAGGTGATACTTGCGTTGATTCCTCTCATTGTCAGCCACTTCATATTCTTATAAATAGTTAATGTGACCAAATGTATGAGATGCAGTTTTCTCTCCAAAAACTCCCACTGTTTTGTCATTTCTTATCTCAGTGAGCATCAAATGCTTTTCTATTTTTCAGCGGGTGATTATAAAGGGGGAGTGACTTGAGTTAATGGCTTCATTATAACTTTTTGGATCATAAACTGTATAAACGATGATTGTATTATAATCCGTATACACTTGAACAACAGTATCCTTAATTAAAGTCTTAACTAGCTCTTGCCCGCTGTGAAATAAATGTTTCTAGAGCAGTTAGCATTTGCATGCTGAAGCGTAATGTGTTTGCTTTTGTCAATGAGTCAGGAGGCATTTGATTGGATGTTTTTGATGTTGGTGGAAGCAAATGGCCCGTGGGTATTTCGTTTGTGAGGTCGAGTTGAGTCAAGAGTTTTTGAGGTGGGCGAAGAGCAAATGATAATTGGGCATTCAGTTTTTAAGGTGGGTGGAGTAAAATGTCCACTGGGTGTTTTGTTTTCATGTGGGTGGAGTCAAATTACCATTAAGTATTTTGTTTTTGAGTTGGAGTCGAATGCTTATACTACATGGGTTAGTTACTATTTGATAAGCACCTTGGGAACCAATATTGCCTAAAGTTTTTAGGTGGGTGGAGTCAAATTACATTAGGTGCTTTGTTTTTGATAGTCAACTGCCTATACTACATGGGTTAATTAGTATTTGATGAAGCACTTGTTCGTTTATGAACTCGTTTATGAATTAATGTACTTAACTCCTTCCCCACCACCATTTTTTGTTAAAGTTTGATCATTTTCACAAAAATGTCATGGTCCTCAAAATATTTTGTTGTATGAACATCTGAACATGCAATCTATCAAACGAAAGAACTGACCCTCTGCTTTTAAACACACAGAAACTGTTTTATTCTATCTTCATGCATTCTTTTTTATCAACACTTGAATATGGATAAGTTTTATTAAAAAAAAGCAAAATATTCAGCAAAAAGCTGAGAAAATTGCGTTTTTGTCAATGACTACATCTAGATCAGACTCAGAATGATGATGAAAACAAAGATGGAGTAGACTGAGTCCATCAACACCCCCAAAGCTTGCACACTACTATGGGCCCTATCTTGCACCCAGCGCAATTGACTTTGTACACCGACGCATGTATCATTCCTATTTTGCACCCGCGCAAAGCACGATTTTCCCTCCACAGACACACGTCGCTAAACTAGAAATGAAGGAAATAAACTAGGAATAAACTAGGAAATGAACTTGCGCTCCCTGGGCGGTTCAGCGCAAAAAAGGAGGCGTTTTCCGGCGCAAACAATCCCTTTTGCTATTTTGCTGTTCCATAAAACAATTGCGCCACTGACCAGAAAAAACTAGTCAGTGGCGCGTTGCGCGTTGTTCATTATGCTATTTTAAGGGCGCATGCTTGGCCATAATCAATGTAGTGTGTGCACAACGCGCATACACTTTGATTCTCTCAACTAAGCAGCAGTTTTCATTTTTGCAAATCATACATTATTACGATAGATAGATAGATAGATAGATAGATAGATAGATAGATAGATAGATAGATAGATAGATAGATAGATAGATAGATAGATAGATAGATAGATAGATAGATAGACAATTTATTATAAAAGCATACATGTAGCTTACACATTTACCCAAATTATCATACGCCTGTTTAACAGAAGTTCATTTGGGTGGGTTTCTCCATCCCCAATGTCAATTCTCTTTGTTTTACGGCCCTGACGAGAACGTTGCTCTCCTCGGCTGTGAACCGCTCCTGGCAAATCCGCCGTTATAATAGGAATCCGCTTTCGAACAAGCGCGCCTGCTCTTAAAGGGAATGTGAGAAGACGCTCTGATTGGTTTATTTCACGTTACGCCCAAACCACACCTATCAATAATAAAGCTAATTCAGACCAACCCCTTTTAGATTTGCGCCTGGCGCAAGAGTCATTTATCCCGCCGGGAAAATAGCAACAGCGCCCAAGACCCGCCCACAAAGTTACTTGCGCTTTGCGCTTGACACTTGCGTTTTAGATCGTTAAAATAGGGCCCAATAGCTTGTCCTGGGTCGACATTTCATTCTGTAACGTTTGGCAGTTTTGATTTATATGCCGTTTAATGTTGATGATCGCGTTATTTTACATATGTATTTTTTTAGTCCAAATGGATATTGTGGGATATTGTGTTTTGCGGTGGTCATTAGACATTCTGTTCATTTGTTAATTGGTATTGGATGATGTCATTTTTTATTTATTTTAAATAGTAAACCTGGAACTATTGTGTTTGAATTATATTTGGCCTTTGAGACCAGGGTTGCTTTGGGCTACTGCAGAATGTGTCATGCACTGCAGTGCACTAGGTGAAATATTGAGAAGTAGACATTTTAAAAGCAGGATGTGTTAGAGGAGCTGTCAGTTTTCGGAGAACCATAAAAGGGGACAAAATACTGTTCCACCTCTCAGTTGTCATCAGACGCAAGAGCAGAGAAGTGTTCATAAATTATTCCTGGTGCCCCAAAAAAAAGAGAGGGAAAAACATGAAATTCCTTGATGTCGTTCATTCCAAAAGCCTCAGTTTGGTTAATCAAATATTTACGATCTAAATATCAGGCAATTGATACATAATGACACAATGAGTTGGAAATCCGAGTCAGAAATCGCCTAGTGTAAACGTGGCTTGAACAGACAGACAGGTAATGTTGATCTATTTTTGTGTGTGTGTTTTTTCTACGTAGGTTCACTTTAAACTATAGACAGCTGTTGGGAGGAACAATTTTCTTGCCGTTTCCACTTTGCTGCCCCCTGGGGTACTTTGGAAACTTGCCTGAACAACCGTGCTTTGTCGCCTACAAAATACAGTCATTTCCTTGTCTCCAGACCCCTCGAATATGGCATTTTTGTTTACCATGAAAGTCTCTGGAGATTCTGGCTTTTTGCTCAAACTTATTCAGCAGCGAGCCACAGCTTTTCAGAGGGTTGTATTTATAGTCATGCGATTCTGTTCTTCCTTTAATTTCTAATACATCTAACAGCATCTTAGTTTAATCGCTGATATCCTTAGAAAAAGTCTGTTTGAACAAACTGTTCAGAGGCAAAAAATAAATAAAAATGCAGCTTCCATCTTTTGTTTTTGCGCAACCATTATCAATGTCTGAGGAAAACAACCACAGAATGTTTTGATGCAAAATATTTATTTTCAGGTGCCGATTGTGTTTTACTAAAATATTACATGCTTCAGCTCATTACAGATCAAGAACGATGCAGAGAAATCATCACACGCCACACGGGGCACCTGTGATCAGAGAGCAACAGTCTCGCTCAGCCATTTCAAACGCGGCCTATCAATTTGTTAATGTTTGAACATTGTGTCTTATAATTGGCTTTCAGGAAATGAATGTGGGGGAGTCTATAGTTGGCAAGCTGCCTCCAAATGCCAGTAGGATTTTGTCTGGAGATAAAGCTCAGCTGCTGCTCGCTCTATAATCAACAGACTGGTTGTGTGGTGCGCTAGATAGCTCTGTTCACCGGCGACCTTTCAGTAACCTGTAAAGGAAGACGCTGATATGGGAACGTCACAATTGCACTGGTTTTAATGTTTACACAGGTACACAGACAAGCACAGAGAGAGTCAGATTGGTTATCTTGTCTTAAAACAGACAGGTACGCTGAATCAGATATTGGATTGCAAATTCAGATGGTTTTTGATGTTTCTTTGATCCATGGAAAAGTGTTAAAGTGCTCATGAAATCCAAATAGGACTTTTAGTTAGTTTGAAGTTGGCTTTCTGTTCTTTTGTAATCTCTCTTCTTTTCATTTATTTCAGTAATCGCTGTTCTCTCACCGCTGAGGATCTCAACAGACAGTGGCTGAAGCCGGACCCTAATTTGAGCCCCACAATTTACCACACCAAAGGCTTCCTCTATTACCTCAACAGCATAGGCAGGACTCCGCTGGTAAGTTTCCATTAAATATCACTGCACTGTAACTGACCTATTGAGTCCTAAAGTTCCATGAGGGGCCCGCCGGAAATTGCTCCATGATCTTGAAGCTTTCCGCTTCTAAATGCAGGTCAGGGGCGACCAAATCCATAGATGTGTGTTTGGTACGACCGATTTGGTTATTAGACCATACAGACTGAAGAAGGAGGCCTCTGTGGATCTAAGCACTTCAGTGTTGATCAGAAATGAATTAAAATGAAATTAATTAAATGAACTGTATTGCAAGTGATGAAATCATGTCAGAAAGACTGACTTAAATGTGTGACTAATTAAGATTTTTTTTTAAGAAGAGTAGAATAGATACAGGGCCGTGCACAGACATTTTGAAGGACAGTGGCTTAAACCAAAAAAGGGGGCACTATAAGGAGTTTGACTGACAACATACAAGATGGTGACCCAACCCCCCTCCCCTCCCCCAATTTGAGTTTGACGTATAAACTATCAACTTAGGGATTATTAAAAGTATATTAATTTAGCTAAAGTATTTGTATCAATACTATGTGTCTTTTGTGCTGGTTTTACCCCGTGTGTAGGCTACCTCCTTGCCACCTCATACATTAATACGATTTTTAAACTAACAAACCACCTTTATGATTTATTTTCACACAAAATCTGTTGCTCCATCAATTTTCAAACATATATTTTTCTGCAATCATATGTGAAAAGCAAATGTTAGGGTGTTCCTTTAGCCCCATTGTAACCTAGCTAATATACTAAGTTACTATTTATTTAGATCAGTGTTAATTTTGACAGCAAATTTTGATTTAGTCTTAGTCTTTTGACTAAAATGCCATTTAGTTTTAGTCATATTTTAGTCATCTGAATTGTTTTAGTTTTAGTCAACGAAATACAATAAGGTTTTAGTCGACTAAATCTACAGTAGATTTAGTCGACTAAAATTTAATGGGTTCAGTGTTAAATTGTAATGCATTAATTTAGAATTTCTCTAAAATGTCCAAACCCATTATATATTCCCGTAGAAAACATCTATTAACCTGATAATATTAATAATTTTTAAAGTTTGAACATGCAATACAGACACATATTTAGCACTGTGACATAAAATAATATCTTAAAATTAAAGTCTTACATACATCATTCTTTATTCTTTCAAGCAGACATATTTATTTGTCTGAATTAAATCTAATTAATCCTTATTAAAGCTATTAAAGAGCAGTGAATGCTTTTCTCTTTTTATTTTGTTGTTTGATTAATATTAAGTGCACAGACGGCATTAGGTTTATTACGCACTGTCACTTTAAGACCGAGTGTGCAGATCCAATTGCACTGATGCACATCCGATATTCTCACAACTGTACGTTCTGTAAAGACATAACTGACTGCGTTTAAGTGAATAATCTCCAAAACGGACATTTAGACATAATGATGTGTATTTGTCCATTCAGACGCGAAAGAGAGCTCAGTTCAGTCCTTGCGCGCTGCTCTGTCTATGTGCAGGGCTGCACGCGTCGGGTTGTGTGTGTGTGTGTGTGTGTGTGTGTGTGTGTGTGTGTGTGTGTGTACGCACAGAAAAAAATACAGAATAAGGGCCATTGCACACTGCGTTTTTTCGTATTCGGGATTCGTTGGCTCTGAATTGTCAAAACACCATTCAAACTCCATTCAAACTGCTGGCTACGGTTCGATTAGATTTTTACCCAATTAGATTTTTTTATGACGGACGAAAGTTTCGGAGGCAGTGTGCAAGTGTGATTGACATAACGTGAGGTCGTATTTATTTTTTAACGTGCGAAAATTCTGGAGCTATAACATAACGTTTTTATGGAAATTCTCTGGAGGGTTAGGGAGGGGGCGAGAGGGGCACCTCAGCTGATGAGGGCAGAAGGGCAGTGGCTCTAGCCACCGGGCCACCCCCCTGTGCACGGCCCTGAATAGATATATAACCATTGCTCCTCACTTACAAAGATTTAGTTTTAAATTTAGTTAATTTAGTTTAAGAGTCCTCAGCCAACTGATAAATTGAAACTAGGGCTGTCAAATTATGTAATAATTCAATGACAAGACGACGGACAGGGGTATATTTCTATAATTCTCGAACTGCATAAATTATTTAGTGTTTTTGAATTAAATTAGTTGAGTAAAGGATTCAGTGACTCACTCATACAGACAGTCACTTGTTTTGTTCCTGAATGAATGAATGTTTTTGAATGAATCACTTCATGAAAGGATTCAATCACACACTCATGAAGACAATTGGTGTGTTCGACTTAAAAAGGTTTTGAACGAATCCCGGATGAAACAGCTTTTTGAAAGAATCAGTTAAGTAGATGATTAAACAGCTCATAAAGACAGTCCCTTTTTCCTCAATTGTATACTATCTGCCCTATATAATATTCAAGATTGATAATCCAGTGTACTATTTTGTGTGTATAGAATGCAAATTGGAACACATGGAGTAATCAGCATTTTGAGCAAATCAGTTGTATAAATTATAAATGTCACTTGTTTCTTTCCAGAATGAATCTTTGAAATCATTCATTTGATTAAAGGATTCAATGATTCACTCATAAAGAGTCACTTGTTTTGTTCCTGAAGGAATCTGCATTTTGAGTGAATCAGTTGAGTAAATTATGTCATAATACACTCATAAAGTTTTTGAATGTCTTACTAATAAAGACAGTCGTCGCTGCCACCTACTGCCATAACTATCTATATTGCAGAAAGATTCACGGAGTTTTAGATGACCTCTAGTTCATGTCTCCTAACAAAATTAAGAGCTTTTTTTATTTTTAGTCAGGTCTATTCATAGTCTTGTCCAGTTCCTTTGAGGTTCTTCTGATGCTGTTAAAGCACTATAGAATAGCATCTATCTTTACCTCCGTCCCTTTCCACCCCCTGTCCTTTTTCAAAAGAAGCTTCTTAGGGGGGAAGTCAGGGGGGAAAAACAAAGCAACAGAAGTAGGTTCGCCAACACTTTAGAGAGAATACACTATTAAAGATGGTCAAGTAACATTCCAGTACAACCCAAACTGATGCTTGCCAAAAAAATTAAATTAAATAACGGTTTGGAACTGATGGAATGTTAAAATATTTATCTTAAAATAAATTATGCAATTAAGTGAATAAAAATCATTCAGAAACGACCATTGGCAGGCCTGTAATTGAGTGGTACTGACCTTTTGCGGAGAACATTAGCGAATATTCTGACACAATTAGCCAGATTTACATATCAATTATGCCACAATTCATAATTGATCACAGTAATAATTATGCAGCGTAACTGGTCAAAGGAACGTTGTCATTTCTCCAAAACCTACAATGGAAAAAAATGTGACTTGTGCAGTTAATGAATGAGGATGGAGTCCTCTTGTGGAGCCTTTACAAAAAGCTGACATGCATCGCTATGCACTGTCAACCAATTAGCGGTAACAAGAGACCAAATTTGAATTAGAGTCTAAACTCAATGCATTGTCTTGCGTTTTATTCCCCTCATCGTACGCATATGTGTGTCTTGTCACAAGATTAATTATGTTTCGCTCGGCCTAAAGTTAACGCCGTGTTGCTGTCGTGTCAGGAAAGCTAAAAAAAGACGTTTTGTTTCCACCTGATGTTTGACCTCCTTGTCCTTGGCTGTTATTCACGCACACAGACGCACAAATACAACACAATCTTGCCATTTTCGCTCTATGTCTTTTGAAAAACTGCTGTGTTATCACATCCCACAGGTGTTTTGCGATTACCACGGTCACTCCAGGAAGAAGAATGTGTTTCTGTACGGCTGCAGTATGAAGGAAACCCTGTGGCAGTCTGGATCTCCCATTAACACGGCCTCCCTAAAAGAAGACCCGGGATACAGGGTACACTCACTGCCTATAACAAAGACATTCATACATGAGATCATCTTTAATATCTCAAATGTTTCTCCTTGATGATAATAAGATAAAAAGGGAGAAAGTGGTGAATTTTTGTTTTTGACCCTTGACGATTTTTGTACATTGCTTGGTTTTTGTTACCATGTCATTGCGCTTGGTTCTGCCCATAGAAAAATCTCATTGTCCAAGAGGATATTAAACATAATATTCATAATATGTTCTGATTGGCTGTGATTTGCGTCACATTGCTCAGCAGATTTTCAAACAGACCCAAGTCTAAATAATGTCTCAAACTATGTCTCTAAACAGTCTCTAATGTTCACCAAGCCTGAATTTATTTGATCATGTATACAGTAAACCAGTAATATTGTGAAATATTTATATAAAAATGTATCTAAAAAGTAATTTATTCCTGTGATGACAAGCAGCCATTACTCTAGTCTTCAGTGTCACATGATCCTTTATAAATCATCTTATTATGCAGATTTTTTTTTAGAAACATTTCTTATTATTAATAATGAAAACAGTTGTGCTGCTTTATTTTTGTGGAATGTTTTGTTTTTCATGTTTTGTAACATTATAAATGTCTTTACTGTCACTTGTGATCAAATAAATCCATTTTTGATGAATACAAATATTAAAGTAAAAAAAAAAAGTCTTACTGACCCCAAACTTTTGAACGATGGTATATGTTATCCACATTAATTTCACAACTCTATCGTATTGTACGTTCATTCTCATTTGTTTTTATTTGTATTACTCCTATTTTAGGAGAAACATCTGAAACAAAGTTGATTTGTCAATGTTACAAAACTGAGTGAGATCTCTCAATAACAGTTTAGTGCCCAAGGAAGTTTCTCCCCAACATACAGGCTGTGACGAATTGAGTGAAAGGATAGGCATGTAAATGCGTATGTAAAATAATACAAATATGGCATCGCTGGCTGCTGTCTGTCTGATGTCTGCCATATATGCAAAATAGTCTTTTTAACTAAAAATACACAAAACTAGAACTAAAAACAGTGGAATAAAAATGCAAATACAATGAAATGCATGATACTTTTTCAAACCGTATGCATTGTTTGTATTGACAGACCATCGCAAAAACTCTGGACAGAATTGCACCTGCGTTCTCCTTCAACAACTGCAACTATCTGGTGGAGAAGTCTCGGGCGTCCACAGCGCGGGTGGTCGTTTGGAGGGAGATCGGTGTTCTCCGAAGCTACACCATGGAAAGCACTTACAACGGCTGTAATCAGGGCATCTACAAGGTTAGCCATTTCAGATGAAAGGGTTCACGAAGCGGTTGTGCCACTTTTTCGTGCCGAATTTTAGTGCAAAGATCGCCATCTCATTCACTAATGATGATCAAGTGATGGAGAAGAGTATTATAGGCTTCCACATATTCATACAATGTAACGTTTTAAAGGGATAGTTCTCCAACTTGATTAAGTTCTGTCATCAAGTTGTTCTAAATCTGTATGAGTTTCTTTGTTCTGATGAACACAAAAGAAGATATTGTTGGCAACCAAATAGTTTCTGGTCCCTATTGACTTACATAGTACTTATTTTTCATACTATGGAAGTCAATGGGAAACAGCAACTGTTTGGTTACACACCTTCTTCAAAATATCTTCTTTTGCTCTCAACAAAACAAAGAAACTCATACAGATTTAGAACAACTTGAGGGTGAGTAAATGACAGAATTTTCATTTTTGGGTGAACTATCCCTTTCATGTGGCTGAAACATACCACACTCCATTTTTAATCAGATTAGCTGCAAGCGCCTAGCTTAAATCTGACCTTCTTTTTATCCCCTGGCATTCTCCATCTGGCTTTCCCACAGCCATCCTCTTCTCTAATGATGCTGTCTGAAGGACCATCCCTCGTTTTCCCAGGTATTCATTATCTACTCATCCTCGCCCCATCTACAAGTTTAATAATCATTCATTAACCTGCTTATTTAGCCACATGCGGTTTTCGGATCGTAGCCTAGATACCTGCGTATTAGCTTCCCTGAGAATTAACTTCCAGAAGGTTTTTTTTTTTACTTTTTTTTTTACTTTAGTTTTTGCCTGGTTTGGTACCAGGTACAGTATAAGAAGCAGATGGAACAAATATGCATTGTGATTATATTGCTAATTTGATATTTGTTAATGCAAAATGATCTTGACAAACTGTACAATTGTATAGGAAGTAGCTAGAAAATATAAAGAAAATAGATACCTGGGGACATTACCCAAGATGGCCACTGAGTGAACTGGCTTGCCTTAAAGGGGTCATATAATGCCATTTTTGTACAAGCTAATATGATTCTTTAGGGTCTAAATTAAAAGTTTGTAATATACTTTGTTTAAAAATTCTCATTAGTATTGTAAGAAAACACTTATTTTACCTGGTCAAAAACAGCTCTGTTTTCAGCACGCCGTTTCAGTGTATATGACTTTAAATTATCATGAGCTGCGCTCACTCCGCCCCTCTGTTCTGTGCATACACCGTTTGTAACACAATAACCATAACGCGTTGTTCAGTATAAACGTGGAATTATGAGTTATATTGAGAACGTCATACATAGAAAACATGCCGTAATGTGCCCTGACTGAGTGTAAACCTTAGACGCATTCATTGTGAAGCGTGCAGCTAGCGATTTGCAAAGATTAATATATTAATATAAAGTTTAATAAAACGTTTCACTCACTTCCGTTCTTCTGGAGGTTCAGCAGGAACACGAATATCTGGTACCGATCCTTTTTAGCAAAGCTTCTTAGCAAATCCAGCTTTATACTGACCCTCGTTTATAAAGCAGTCTGGTGTGTGAAATGATTCGCGCAAACATGAAAGCATTGACGTTGCTCGTGGGGAATATTCCCTTCGAAAACAAACTCAGCCACTGCGTCTTCAGCGGTTCGGATTCAGGAACATTAAAATGACTGTGTTCATTATTACACCCAAGAACAGAACACCACAATCGCTTAGACGCCATTCTGCTCATAGACAGTGCTCCGGCACATCCACAATGACCGCGCCGGTCCGGTCCGCGCCGCGCAGACTATGATTGACAGCTACCTCATGTGCGAGGGCGGGTCTGTGTTGAAACGCTCCCGTCAATCAACAATCGTGGGAGGGGCGTCCGTTTTATTGACGTCACAAAAACGAACGGCTCGATTTGAGGCAGGGGAAAACATATAAGGAGATTAAAACAAAAACACTGGATGGATTTTTATCATTATATGATGTTTGTGTACAGGCACTGCCAACACACATTTCAGTACAATCAACTTGTAAAAGTGCATGTACCATTATATGACCCCTTTAAAAGGACTTGGTTTGGTACTTAGCTAGCTGAGCAAACAGTCATGTTGTACAGGCCAAACTTGGTAATATTAGCGATACTGGCAGATGGGATTTAGTCAAAGTAGAGTGATTCTAACGCGGTGACATTTGTGAACGTTCCGGGAGGTCTGGCAGCCCTTTAATAAAGGACAGGGTGCCGAATTACTCTTGACCATGGACTGCACCTCTAAAGGTTCTGAAAGTAAGAGGTTTTTTTTTTTTTTTTTTCAGAAAGAGCTAATGGTTGAGGAAAAATGTCTGATAGGAGAATGTCAGCTCTTGAGGGAGACATTTTATTAAGTTTTATCTCTTATTCCCAGTCAAAATAGGACTTGTAGCTCAAATAAAACAGACAGGACCTGTGGCAGCTAGCAGGTGGACAGATGAGAACAGCCCTATTCTTTCTCAGTAAGACAGGATTGACTAACAAGACCTTAGAGTTATCCATCCATAATTGTTTACTATCCAATTTTTGTTATTTTGCTCAATAACAGTTTTTTTTTTTCTTATGTGTCAGTGTTAGATATTCTCTGGCAGTCTGCCCAAAAAATTTCTGAGTCTTCTCCTGACTGTTGATGTTTAGTTTGTACTGTTCAATGAAGCTGCCAGCCAAGCACCAGTCAGGGGTCTGTTTCTCAGACTAGAGACTCTGATGTACTCCTTGTCTTGTTGTGCTTCTGGAACGTCCATGTCTCTCACTGTGCTGGTTAGATCCACTTTGCTGTCTTCTTTCAAAACAGTAGTGTGTGGAACAGCCTTGGTCTCTCAAAAGAATAACAAACTGTTTCTAGAAAAATCGGTTTATGTACTAAAAAAGACACTGTATTGATATATATAATATTAATAATAATAAATAAATACACACACTATATATATATATATATATATATATATATAGATATTTATGTATAAATATACTGTGTATGTATATATATATATATATATATATATATATATATATACACTACCGTTCAAAAGTTTGGGGTCGGTACGATTTTAAATACTTTTAAAAGAATTCTCTTCTGCTAACCATGGCTGCGCTTATTTGATTAAAAATACAACAAAAATCAGTTATAGTATTAAATATTATTCCAGTGTAAATCAGCTGTTTTCTGTGTGAATATATAGTAAAGTGTAATTTATTCCTGTGATCAAAGCAGCATTTTCAGCATCACCAGTGTCAGTGTCTTCAGTGTCAAATGATCCTTCACAAATCAGTATAATATGAGGATTTGATGCTCAAGAAACATTTATTATTATTATCAATGTTGAAACAGTTGTTGGTCTGTCAGTTGTACAGTTTTTTTTTTTTTTTTTGGATTCTTTGATGAATAGGAAGTTCAGAAGAACAGCATTTTGTTTGAAATATAATCTTTTGTAACATTATAAATGTCTTTACTGTCCTTGATAAATAAAAGTATTGATTTCTTTCCTCCAAAAAATAAAAATAAAATTCTCACTGACCCCAAACTTTTGAACGGTAGTGTATATATATGTATATATTGTGTGTGTGTGTATATGTATATATATATATATATATATATATAGAGAGAGAGAGAGAGAGAGAGAGAGAGAGAGAGAGAGAGAGAGAGAGAGAGAGAGAGAGAGAGAGAGAGAGAGAGAGAGAGAGAGAGAGAATGTAAATGGATTTTACACAAATTAAATATAAATAAAAAAGTCTAATTTTATAAACAGATTTAAAATTTAAATAAATTAACACAATTAAGTTTTGCATTTATTATTATTTTATAATTAATATTGTATATATTTTATGTATAAATGTATATTTTATTCGATTTACAACTAAAAGTCATTTAAAGTCAGATATTGTGTTTCCGAATGTCCATTGTCAGAGTAATCTGCATCCCTGTTGGTGTTTGAAGAGCGTATCGGACAATATGCAGGACGCATGAGCTTCTAAATGTGTATAGATTTGGACTAATGGATCAGAAAATCAGACATTTCATTACGAGCGGGGCATACAAGCGCAGCTGGCAGGCCAGATGTTTTGGTACATGTACTTTTAGCAATGGGCGGCAGCCCGAGAGTCTCTTGATTAAAAAGTCTGTACTAATATTCACTGCCGATGTCAGGAACCTGGCAGACCATTAGACTGTGGAGCCAATTCAAGTGGGCCCTCTCCGGGTCCTTTAATGTGAGTTAGACGAGAGTGGGAACGTAAAAAAAAAGAAAAGAGTGAGAGAAAAAGTGGGGAGTGGATAGAAACTCCCTCTGTTCACAGCTAATTCATGCCAATTAGCAGCTCAGACGAGCTCTGGGATTCGGGAATGGAGCGAAGCTTAATTACGTTCTCAGTCAGTAAATCAGAGCCCGGGTCATTCGGAGTAACGCTGTCTCTGAAATGTCATCACTGCCTAGCCGAATCCCTGATCAGATAGACAGCTACACCTGTACCATAAAAGAAACATCTCACTAAATCTGAGCTTTGGGCGGCAAGCTTTTTTTTGCTCTGGACTGAAAAGGAAGTGAAACTTATCCATTTTCCCAGATTGCCAATGACACCGGTAGGACCTTTTCTGACGGTCTCCCACTCAAAGCAGAGGTGTCTTTTGCCAAACGAAGGATAATCTTCAAAAGGAATCTCATTTGCATCACAAAGACGGCACCTTTAATCACCTTAGCTTTGCAATTTCAGACTGCCGAATGAAATTCCCCACTTCCTTTCCTTTGCACTTCTTTCTCTTCTAAACTTAATCAGCTATTGTCGTTTTTTTGAGGAAACACATGGATTAAGATAAACGAGAGGCGTGATGAAATTGGTACAAAGTTCGTTTAATTAAGTATGCCGAGTGCTACATTCTGATTAGGTTCAATTTAGTCGCAGCTAGGATAAACACTTTTGTCTCGAAACGAAACTGTGAAGCAAAGTTTGAATTTTAGCTTAGCGAGTCCTACAGGGAGTTTGCAGCAGCCGTGGAACATTTTTTAGTGGGTAATTTATCTCCTCAACTTAAAATTGACTTGTAATAGGCTGTAAATACTGTCTGATTCAATATCAGATGTTTAGACTTGGTATAGTTTGTTTGAAGGTTGGAGAAACTTTGAAAACAGAGCTTCAGTGCAGACATTGCTTTTCATTTCATGAAATTATATTTATATATATAACCTGCATTTTTTTAGGAAATATTTTAGTAGCTTGTTTTGGTGAGCCTTCATACATTTTTCGGAATTTATATAAACTAAAAAAAGAAATAATGCTAAACAAAACTAAATATTTTCTTTCATAATTCACATTTCTGTGTCTATATGTGAACAATTCATCAGTGCACATTAATCTAAATTTAAAAAAAAAGTGAAGCAACTTTCCTTCATGGCTGACATCATCAAGACCAAGATTTTGACCTAATGCCTCCAATCACCTGGCTCTATTCTGGCATGTATTTTTTTTACTTATCCAATCAATTCAAATCGTATCCCATACTGCAAAAATATGTGACATTATAGAAGGAAAATGGCTTGTGAGTTCAGTTTCATGTTCACTTTGGGATAAATGTGTCATACAAGGTGAATTGTGGATCAAGTGCGACAGGCCGGAGACATGAATCAGATTGACTGTTTGGATGGGCTGCTCTATGGCTGCCACTGAGAGGCATTTCCTAGACGATGACTGATCTGATAATTGTATTTCAGGACAGTAAGTGGAGTTATGACCCATACGATTTCCAGAAATTTAATTGGATCTCTTTAAAAAAAAAAGAAATAATGATGGCTACAGCCATTTTGAGGAACATATGCTCGAGACAGTAATTTGATGTTTGCAAATTGATTAAAGCAACTCTCATAATATGTGATTAATATCAAAGGACGGCTTTTAATTATGGCCACGGCAATATTTTGCAAGGCGCAGCAAACTTGAGGACACTGACTGTGCTGAGTGTGCAGGTCTGACAATCAGCTGAGAACTTCCATTAAATTATACGCCAAAGATGAGTCTATGGAAAAGTTTAATCTGTGGTTGTACCATGCAAGAGCTTTTTCAGGTTTAGTTTTTGTTGGTTGCTTGTCAAATCATTATATCTTATTCAAAGCCAGTTACGTTTTAGAATCCACCAGAAATATATATATATATATATATATTTTTTTTTCATACAATTACATACATGTATATATCATATTGTGAATAAATAATTATAAAATTAATTAAATCTAATTTATATATATAAAATTAAAATGAAAAATAATTAAAATAATACAATAAAAATTAAATGATTTACAAATTATATACATATAGTTTTCATATAATTACATACATTCATACATCATATTGTGAATAAAGAATTAAAATTAAATTAAAATGTATATGTAATGTAAATAAATAAATGAATAATAAAATAATATATATATATATATTTAATTCAATTATTGTTTTAAATAAAACAGTTCCTTCTTTTTAAGTGTTCTTCAGATGTTGTGAGATTGAAATCCTCATGCGTTTCGATGTTCGTCTGGACTTCCTCTCTCTTGGTTGTGTGATATGCGCTTAGATGTTCTGGATGCCTCCAGCGTCTCCATCTCAATGTTCTCCAAGGTGAAGGGAAAGCTAGCACTTCAAACGATGAACACCACAGACCTCTCTAAATCATTTCTGCAGGTCAGGCTTTTAGAATCGGATCTCTGTTTCCATTCACTATTCATCAGTAGCTGATGTTAAATGATGGTGTCATGCAGGAATATGAGAGGAAATGTCAGTTGCCTGGTCTACTGGAAGTGAGCATGGATTTTAAATGAGGATTCATTTCACACTGATGCACACCACGTGAACACACACACACATCTGGTTCACTATCTTTGTGGGGACTCTCCATAGGCTTAAAGTTTTTTTATAATGTACAAACTGTATATTCTCTCCCCTTACATTAACCCTATCCCTAAACCTACCCATCACAGAAAACTTTCTGCATTTTTGTTCTTATTTTACACTTATTCTGTGTGATTTATAAGCTTGTTTCCTCATGGGGACCTCAATTTAGGTCCCCGTTTAAGTCCCCACCGGGATAGATAAACAAGCACACGCACACACACGTTGGGTTTTCATGTTTTATGGGGACATTCCATATAATGATTTTTATACTATACAAACTGTATATTCTATCCAACCCTAAACCTACCCATCACAGAAAAAGTTCTGCATTTTTACAATAAAAAAAAAAACATAATTTAGTATGGCTTATACACGAAACATGGACTTTGGGATCTTTGTGGGAACATTTTGTCACCATATCGTACACCCTGAACACACACACACACACACACACACACACACACACACACACACACACACACACACACACACACACACACACACACACACACACACACACACACACACACACACACACATAGATAGACATGTCCAAGTAGGTTAAAAAAAGCTGTCCATAAAAAGAAGTCCATAGTGTAGAGTCTATATATTGAAAATGTGCAATTCAAAATATGCAAATAAACAACATTTTAGGATTTTGAAATATTTAAAACAAATGTTATTATCACATACTATGAAGGTTATAGCATAAATGGTATAGAAAATGAGTAAATAAATAATACATCTATCTATTTATTATTAATAATAATACATTTTTTTATTGTTATTATTTAAATTATACAAAAAATTACTTCAAAAAATGATTATTAGAATTGACATTGATATTGATATACTTGACTGTGAAAAAGAATATAATGTTTTTAAAAGTCAACAATATGCACTTGGATAAAAACGAGATGCAATGGCTCTTCCTTGGTGTCTCTGATTATTAGCATTTCGAAAGAAAATAATTCACATGCAGTATGTCAATCACAGCTTTCTAATTTGACTTTTTGTTCAAAGGAGAATAAAAAAAAAAGGTTCAGGAACTAAGAACTCATTTTGTCTCAAAGTATTAGATTTTGTATTATTTTGTATATTTTTAAGCACAATGTACAAACCATATTTATGGAATGTGATTTGAAAGGGTGATGTTTACTGGATGTGACTCACTTGAATAAACAGATGATGTTGCATGACCTTAATTTTAACATCTTTATTAATAATTCAATTTAGTTTGAGATTATCAATCTTTAAAAGTTTCTAGCTGAACTCACATCAGGAAACATATGGTCGATCAAAACCAACCCTGGGTGTCTTTAAACTTTCACTCCCAACGAAACACGGCTTATCTAGGACTTCATGAAAGGCGCATGTTTCACCGGGCTTGTTTCGAAACTCTCTATTATTTTATACATACATTATTATTTAGCATTTAAAGAAATTTATTTTGCTCATTTGTTGATTTTAAAATGAACAGAAACGTTACAAAATTACTGCCAGACTGTATTTGAATATTTTAATGTTGTGTGCCACAGACAGCAGTGATAAAACAATGCTGTGTAAATGCTAATAATAATATGCAGTAATATTATTATCATGCATAGATAGAATAGCTAAATAAATAGATTTTTCTGAGCAGTTTCTGGAATTTGACTAACTTTTAATTTCCCCAAAAAACTTAGCTTTTAATCACAGTATAAATGATGAGAAGCATTGTGATAAAAAATAATATTCCACTGTCAGATATTCCAGATATTTCTCAGAGGTCATCTTTATCCAAAGCGACTTACAAATGAGAACAATAGAAGCAGTTAAACTAACAGTAGGACAAAAATATGCAAGTGCTATGACCCTTCTCACTTTAATCTAACGCAGTACATGTAATTTTATATATATATATATATATATATATATATATATATATATATATAAATAGAATAGAAGAGAAAGTGTAAGAACTGGATCAAGTGCTACCGAAAAAGATGCGTCTTCAGCAGTTTCATGAAAATGGCTACGTACTCAGCCGCTCTGCATGGTTGAGTTAGGCAGATCATTACACCAGCAGGGAACAGTCAAGGTAAAGGTCCGAGAAAGAAAAACAGTAGCTTAGGTTAGGTTACTTTTATTGTACCCGTAGATAAATTTGTTTTACAGTGCAATGACATTCTATGGCATCCAGTACAAAACACACAATACAGAACACTCAAAAACATAAAGACAAGAAAATAAATACTCATACTTAGTAAAGTGCTCTCAAGAAAGTGCTCTCAAAACATTACATATGGTCTTTTTAAGATCATAAAACCCCTAGTACAACATTTCTGAAAAACCACCTCTACAATTTGTTAATCCTGTTAATCGCATTTGGTACGAAGCTGCTCTTATATCTTTCCGTTCTTCACCTTGGGACTTTATACCTCCTCGCAGATGGCAATAACTGAAACTCACTGTGCAGTCATCACCTTTGTAACTGTTTGGTATACAGGGATGCCACTCCTGGTTTTGACTCACCTATCAAACGGCCAGACCATTTTACTATCTGGTCTAACCGATTTTTTGCCTTTAAAGATATGTGACCACACCATACTACAGTGGCAAAGGACAACACAGATTCAATAAAAGCACGATAAAACAGCTTCATTATTGTTCGGTCAAGATTAGCTAATCAGAGTAGCTAATTTACTCTGTTACTCTTCTAGGGATTGTGTGAGAAACCATTTCCAGTGGTGCAGTGTTACAGTTTAGAACTAGAGGGAGCCGCTGAGTCAGTAACTCTGCTCCCATCGTGACTCACTTCATCAATGACACTGAGGCTTGCTAGCAGAGCTCTGATATGCTTGGGCCACTATTGGAAAACAGTTCCAAAGAGTTCTTTGCTAAAAAAAAAAAAAAAAAAAAAAAAAAATGTCCTGCTAGATTGTTTAACTACAAGTCGTAGCAACAGAAGCCTCAGGGGAAATAAAACACTTGGTTGAAAGTGGCCAGGTAGCCACTAGTTTGGCATTTGTGTGACTTGTCATTGATTTATGATTGCAGGCTGAAAGGAAGAAAGGTGTGTTTTGTGCGTATATGTCAAGAGGTAAGTGGGCGATGCGGCGCAAGACCAGACAGTTCATATGATATCATTGTCATTTGAAATGCAGACAGTGACATTAGCATGCCACGTGCTAATTAGCAAAGTAAGTTACATTCAATAAAATCATTCAAATGTACAAAATCACTTGGAACTTGGAAAAAAATGTAATTGGCCAGGATGGTTGACGAGTCGATTAGTGAAGTTTATCTAGATTTGATAAATTTAGAGATCCTGCGTTTTGTTGCATATAAATTTGTACTTAAACATCTAGGAGCAGAAATTGCGTTATTTTATACCTGCAAGATGTTAAATTAGCATTTGGACGTGTTGTTAGCTGTTAGCATGATAAATTCAGCTTTTCACATTCATTCATTCAAAAATGTTTGAACAAATCCATAACTTGAACCATAAAATGTAAGATTTTTTTTTTGTTCAGACTATATATTTGTTGAATATCTGCAAAGAGCTGTATTTTTTTCAATGGTGATCAATGTACACCGACATCTTTGGCTGTTTTTAAGATGGCGTGTCGAGTTCGGCAGCTCTTCAAGTGCACTCGGTGTCCAAATTCGCTCACACATTTGTATTCACTCATTCAGTGGATTCATTTAGTGGGAATAGTAAATGTAGCGAATGTTGCACTACAGTACTTTGGCCTCTCTATCGCCTTCTGTGGTTCAAAGAAAAAAATGCAAGTTATTTATGGAATTGAGATGTACAGTTGCTACTTAGTGATCACCATTTCAGATGTATATCTGAAAAGTATTTCATCTGAACAAGTTATTAGCATATCTGCCACCATAGCTGGATCTTCTTTTCTATTCTTCCAGACATGACAAAAACAAGATCAAGCATATCAATAAGATCAATAATATTATCATGCATTGATGTTGAGGCTAATAAAGTAAACGGTATGGTTATCTTTATAGTCATCATCCTTTGTGTTTTTGATTTGTTTGTACAGTTTTGAGCAGTTTTTTTAATGTACATATGTGAATGTACATGATACGTTATCGTATATTTAATATATTTTATACGCTATATTACACAAAAGATGTAGTTTTCACATCCCTGTGAATGCCCTTTCTTCTATTCGACTTTAATGCTCCAAAATCGAGAAAAAATTTTTAATTTGCTGCCACGGGACCATTTCTTACGATGGATACCAGTCTATTCAGTGGCATAGTGCCATGGTGATCAAGCCGTATGCCGCTGAGATTAGCTTAGAGTTAATAAGAGCGATCAGGAGGGGTAATTTACCTCTCTAATGGCTTGGGCCCTCTGAAAGGGCATGATAGCTGCTATGCCTCTGTGTGGTTTTGGCAGTCTTCCTGCTGCTTGCTTGGCTCTCCTCAACTCTGGCCTTATCAAAGGGAAAAACTGTCACTCCAATAAACAAGGAATTTGCCCCTGCCGACCGAAACGCTTTGCTGCATAAGTCAACAAGCGTCTTTTTATTTATTTATTTTCCTCTCTCTGTCACACAAAAAGTCTAGGCACAAAGTGATTTAGATTGGCTAATTTGCAAACAAGAGCATGCAAAGTGTGTGTATATGTGTCTGTGTTTGGGACTCATCTATTACGTAAGTCATATTTTTGTTTTATTTGTTCCTCAGCGATTGTTAAATCAACGATTGCTAACTGGTTGAAAGCAAATTACTTGCATTCTTTGATCAGTTAATCAGCTCTGATGCCTGGAAATGTCTTTATTCAGTAAACGCACACATATACATCGCCAAGATGGCCGTTAGGCAAGACACATTATGCAAGGATGCAAACGCAGATGCGAATGCTTGGCCAACAACAAATATTCAACATGAATTTATGTGATACTGTTCCAGTAACAAACTGCAGTTACCTTCAAATGTCTGTCTGTTGTATTGTTATTCAAGTTGTATATTGTGGTGAAAAATATGAAAGGAAATCTCAAAAAATGTAATTTTCTAGAAACTACTCTTTGTGAGTGCAATCTTTTTTATTTATTTATTAATTCTGCAGAAAGTTTGGGAACTTTCTAATAATATAGTGTGCGGATATCTGAAATCCTAAGAGATCAGGTTCATGCGCATCATTCTGAATCATAAATATCACAAAACATCATCTGAATGTTGTACAAACATCTGAAGAACGTATTGTAGTATTTGTACTGAACTGTTCATAACTGCTTCCACATTTTCCTTGTGGAACATTTTATTTATTATTTTTATGTAAAACTGTGTCAGATATGGTTGTTCTTGACAACGTTTTTGACGTAGTTGCTTTGCTGTGCTTCATTTGCAATTATTTGCATGCAAACATTGATGGGCTCAGCTTCCTCTCTAAACATACAAGTGTTTTACCATGAGCGATTGCATCCGAGAGGAAGTTAAAAGGGCCTTGCGTGAGTTGAAATGATCAGTGTGGCCTTCTCAATGCAAACATGGTGAGAATCGATTTTCGACTCCGAACAAACAGCCCAGGCTCTATGCATTCTACACATGTAACCCCCCGTTTTGCCTCTAAATTATTGAAGAGCGATACCCAGAACACACCGTCGCACTCATACTGAGCAGTTCTCCCTCGCTTTCAGCACCTCGGCGTCTCATTGGCCGGTTGGAGGGAGGCTGCGGGTAAACGTCTGTTTATGTTTGCGCCCGTCTTGACAGAGTGAGTTTGTGTCTACGCCGTGGACGTGTGTGTGTGTGTGTGTGTACGCTGTGTCTCTCGATCACGTAAAGGTCAGGTGTAGGTGGGTGTGCCTGGTGTTGCTCGCCCATCATTCTCTTCCTTACACGGCTTCCCATTAATTTGGCCGCTTCCCCAGAGTGTGGCGAGACTCTTAAGGTATTAGCGCCGGCGCTAGCTCACTTCTGACTCATCTGGCATGCTGAGTTCACAAGCAAGGCTCGCTTTTCTACAGAGAGAGAAAGAAGGGATGTAAGCAGTGCTGGGTAGTAACAGTAATATGTAATCAGATTCCAAAAATTAAAAACTTGTAATTAGATTACATTACATTTTAGATTACATTACATTTTACAATACTCATAATCAGATTACAGTTTTTTTTTTAATTGATGATGAGTATGACTGCTTAACCCTTTCATGCATGAATTATGATAACCTCAGTCAGGATTTTTTTTCCTATGTGTTTTTATTGCTCTTAAGGCATGAAAAACAAGATTTGATTTGATTTTTTTTTTTTTTTTTACAAATTTTCCAAAGAGATTTTCAGATGTCCACTTGAGTGGACAGCATGCATTTATGGTTTAAACTGAAGAGATACTGTATTACACATAATACAATAATCAAACAGATAAAGTATGTGTATTTAACAAACTAATCAATACAATTATATCAAATCATGTGAAAACTATAAAATATATAAAAAAATATATATAAATCCAAAATATTGTAAAGGCAATTGACCTTCATACAAGTTGCACTTTGTGTATCTTTGATATCAGAACATGAGGACGTGATTCCATCAGAATTTTCTACAGCCTGTCAAGGTACAACTGTGGAAACCACTCAGATGCTCCCTCCAGTACCAGAGGATGTCAATTTACCCTTATTAGCTGATAATTCTGATTACGTTAGAGATGGACACATTTCTAGCATAGCCCTCTTCTGAGAAGACCTAGCGATACGTTTTTTTTTCAATCTCATCTGAAATGAGCAGTGTTGGGGCATGCATAACGCATTCAGATTACTTTTTTGATGTTACAAGTAAAGTAATGTGTTACAAGTAACATGCATTACATAATCAGATTTGTTTTAATGTTACGAGTAAAGTAATATATCACAAGTAACATGCATTACCTAATCAGATTACTTTTTGATCTAACAAGTAATGCATTACAAGTAACATGCATTACGTAATCAGATTACTTTTTGATCTAACAAGTAAAGAAACGCATTACAATAACGTGCATTACGTAATCAGATTACTTTTTGATGTTACGAGTAAATAAATGCATTACAAGCAACATTCATTACGTAAACAGATAACGTTTTGATCTAAGAAGTAATGCATTACGTAATTAGATTACTTTTTTGATGAAATGAGTAAAGTAATGCATTACAAGTCAAATAAATTATGTTATTACATAACTTTTTTAGATGTCAATGAAAATTACATTCTAATAATACAAATACATTTATTTACAGTCAAAAAAAGTTACTGCAGATTAAGTATTTTCAAGAACAATATTCACAGTATAAGTATGAATTGTAGCTGAAATATAGCCATTGATGCATGAGGTCCACTATAGTGGACAGATGATAAATCTGTCCAAATTTTCTCCCAATCTAAAATCAAAACTTGGAAAATTTTACTGTGATGTGACTCATTAGATATTGCTTGATGCTGCAATATTTTTTTTACCTACAAGAGTCTCCTAGGATAGAAGGAATGGGTGGATATTCCGGAGTAACTTGGCATTTCTGACTGACCATTGGCCATCTTGGTTTGGAGGGGGAAAAAATCTAAACACAATGGCTTACAACTTGGTTGCAATTACAGGAGGATGCACCAGGGTCCACTGAAGAGATTGATGTGCAACTTTGCCATCAAAACCCTTGCAAATTCAAGAAAATGCTTTTTAAATAGCTGTCCACTGTAGTGACCACTATGCGTGAAATATTCACAAAAATGGCTGTATATTATTCAGAATTCATTTAATATCCCTAATTTTAAAAAATTTACCTTTTAAAAGTGTATTGCTTATATATGTTCAAAAAGTCTTGCAGTTTTATGGAATTGCACGCACAGACCAGCCATAACTGCTTCCAGGCTATAAGTAAGGCTATACTTACACAGCAAATCGAGAAGCCAAACAGCATAATCAAATAAAATATTTTTCTATTTAATAAATATTAAATCTGTTTTAATAAGTGTTTTATTTTAAAATGATTATTTCTTTAATGTAAAATTTAATGTAAAAGTTTTTTTTTTTTTTTTTTTTTTTTTTTTACAATTTACAAACCCCCGGCAATTCCTTTACAAATCCCAGTTTGGGAAACCCTAACATATGTATTTGTTGATAGCAAAAAAAATTAAACAAATTCTTTGTAGTTTTGTATTAATATGGTACCTGATTGTCCTTTTCAAATCAATGTGATGAACGAGTTAGGTCAAAAGTAATCTAGAAGTAATCAAAAGTAGTCTGATTATATTACCTAAAATGTGTAATGTAATAGATTACGCTACTAACTGCAATTTCCATGATGTAATTTGCCTTCAGTAATGGACTACAATTGGTAAGTCTTCAATTGGTAAGGCATCACGTGGGGTGAAAGATGCAGACTAAATAAGTGTGGTGGCTCATCTAAAAAAATTGTGGCACCTTTTTCTCGCTTGATTTGGTTGCGCCGATCGCTCATAATGAATGGTCTCTAATGGAGATTGCGTTGAAGGCAAACGGGGATCAATCTCACCAGGCCAGGGTTGCAGTGAATGAAGGCCTCATGGGGATTCACCGCTGCACTTTCTCAGGGGAAGCGTGCAGCGTTCACACGCTAATAACATGCTTGAGCGAGCAGGTGCAGCTGCTTCGTGCTGAAATAATCTGTAATCATTATGATGTTATGAAAGGCGTAATCTGACAGAAAACTGAATGTTGAAACAGGCAAGGTTAAAGACTTTATTTGGACAAGAATCAATATGATATGGGGGGAAAAAAACGTTGTAATCATGACTGTTTTCATGTTGTTTGACTGTTATGACTGACTGCACATAGTTGATGCATAATGTCTTGATTGAATCTCTTTATTATCTTAAGATTTTAGCTTAAAATGTGTGTGTGTGTATATATACTATAACAGTTTGACATTCAAGACATTTATTTTATGCAATTGAATGTCTGTATATATATATTATTTTATATCATCAATATATATAATGGATGCTTTGGTTTGAATTTGATGGAAGCGTGAATAATGACGTAGATGAGCAGATAAAAGCTCCACAAGCTTGCTTGTTCTGGCTTCACCAGTGAGTGGAGCGCTGAAGGAACATGGAGACGCTGCAGATTTATTGATTTTGTTAACCTGCAGTAATCCACAGATCATTGAACCACTGGGTCAGTCCGGGTTATTGCAGGGGTTTGTGTGCCTAGAAAAGCGTAAACGTTTCAATGCCTGTGCGGTGTTTGTTTACTAGTGGCAGAAAATATTGTTTGTGTCTGGATTTCCATTAACGGTTATTTCTGGAACAGTGCATTATATGAGAGGAGAGTTTGTGCACAGCGGGAAGCGTGCAATAACATTGTGGTGGCAATGCAGATTCATTTTGGGACCTGACTAAATGCTACTTTCAGCAAAATTTCAGCAAATGTGCTATAAAAGGCTGCAAATACAGCGACCACACAAGATATTTGGGCACTGAAGACTCACTTAATGTTACTTGATTAAAAAAATATCAAACCAAGTGTCATCTGCAAACAAATGCTAAACTTTTCTTGAAGGTTTTTTCATAAACCTTTAGTTTTACCATTTGAATTGTTAATTTTGTTGTTGTTTTTTGAAATGTTGATTTTTTTGTTTGCTTTGTCGTTTCGTTTTTTTCTTTGTTTTGTATTGAAATGTAAAAAATGTTTGTCTATTTTTTTTCTCAGTGTTTTGAATCTAACCTTGTTTTGATTGACTTGTATTTTACTGACTTGTATTTTGCGCTTTAAATCAATGACTTTCATGTCTTTTAAATTTCATAAATTTTCACGGAGCAAACGCAGAAGGGTCACTTGTGAAACTGCTCCAGAATTAAGAGACGAGTCTGTAAATGTTGTTTGACAGCCCCCATCAATCAGTGTGTCACTGTCAATCTTAAATCTCAAATGTTTTCACCTCGCAGGGCTTGCAGACAGGGACGCGGGAGCTGGAGGAGATGGGAATGAAGTTCAGCCAGAGTCTTCTCACCCTCAGGAGGAACTCCATCCATTATAACAGCCGTCTGATCCACCAGGCGCCTGCCCTGCTGGACCTGGACGACAGGCTGCTCGACCACAAATCCAATACGTGAGTTTTAAATGAAGATATTTTGACCTCACATGCGTCTCGAGCTTCAAAACTCGTCAAAATAGACCACAATAAAAAGTTTTTCTAAATCAATGGTTTATACTCAATACTTTAAAACAGTGCTTCTCAACTGGGTTTGCTACAAATACAGATGCTTCAAATTTGCGAATACCGCAGAGTTTAATTAGACATAAACGAAGATATAAAAAACGAAGGATATTGAGAATTAGTGTCTATTCCCTTTAAAAGTAGGAATATTCATTTGAACGATAAATCTTTTTATTTTTCTATACACAAATTACTCAGCTGCATTTTATTATTTAAAATTAGCATACTAACAGACACTTTTTTTTGTTAGTATATGCACATTCAGCTGGCCTTGTGGGATTTATATTTGATGACTATAATTGTCTGTAACTATATTATGATAACGATTCTGCTTCGGTGGAGGAGAATGAAAATAAGAGTTAGATGCGCATTTCCTAAAGGAATATCAGTGCAAGCCCACAGCAGCAAAGGAATAGCATTAAATGTTTTTATTAAAATTAGCATTTGGAACATTATAGAGGGAGAGAGAAATTGATGGGGTTCTGCATTTATGGTTCACTTTTTTATTAAAGACCCCCTGTGGTAAAAAATCTAAATTTTAATGTTGTTTATATGTCTATGTGGTGTTTGTAATGTGCTTTAAGACAAACCATGTGCAAATTCATAGTTCAACACCATTGAAGAGTATTTTCTCCTTAAAACTGTAGTGAACCACCGCCGGTGTCTCTTACATCACAAACTACCTTGGAACCAATCACGTCACGAGGGGGGCGGGCTTTAGCATGTCATCATTACTATGCTGCAAAGCAGGGGAGTCTCAAGAGAAGCCCACTATATTTTATCCCACTATATTTTTCTGTTGATATGAACAATCGGGTACATTTATCAATATAGCAGGTGAATTATGTATATGATGTACAGGTCCTTCTCAAAAAATTAGCATATTGTGATAAAGTTCATTATTTTCCATAATGTAATGATAAAAAATAAACTTTCATATATTTTAGCCCCTTAAGTGTCACGGGCCCACCGGTGGGCCCAAATTCTTTACATTTTTAAAACAGTAATATCCTATACTAAACCTAAACTAATCTTGACAAACTATATATCATTTGAAAGCTTACAATCTCTAGTTTCCATATTTGGTGATTGATTTTCAAAATAAATTACAGAGGAGCCGTAATTTATCAATTTGCAACAATAATATTTTCATACTCTTAGACCTTTATTTTGAAATAGTGATGAACATGAAAAATCATGAAAGAAGGGTAGAAACCTCAGTTTGTTTTCATTCCAAGAGTTCAAAAGATAGCATCCATTCAATTATTAAAAAAAAAAAGGTCTGAATTTTTTTTTTATATATAAAGAAAAAAATTATATGATGTGGCAGGAAGCTGAAACGCACATGCGTGTTCTTTTTATGTTTCTTAGAGGTTGAAATCATATCAAAATCTGCCAAACTTCTCATATTACTTCTGAATAGGATGTCTACTTCATAAATTGTATGAAAATTGTGGAAATAATGGTTCATATCACTCAAAACACATATGGAAATGGAGGCGCCCTTATATGGGCAGTGATGGAGTCTGGTTGTCATCTAGTGAAAAAGTTTGGTACTGCGCCCAAACAAAATCTTACTGAAAGCTCATTTTTTGAGATATCAACCTAAAATTTGAAACACAACTTGTTCAGATTTTTGGCTTTGATTTCTTTGCAGTTTTAGAGTCGCCCAGGTTTTGAAAATATATATTTTATATAAAATATGAATAATTAAAAATTTTACATTGTACATTTTCATAAACTCAAACTTCTATAACTTTTTTTCTGTTTCACTTTCTTAATTTATTTCACTTCTACAAGAATCTGCCAAATGTCTTCTTTAAAACAAGACCAATCTTACGTCTATATTCCAAAGCATTCTTGAATTACAACCATTTAAGTTCGAAATGTGCATTTTCATGTATATTCAAAAAAAGGGGGGTGACACTTAAAGGGTTAGATTCATTGCACACCAACTGAAATATTTCAGATCTTTTATTGTTTTAATACTGATGATTTTGGCATGCAGCTCATGAAAACCCAAAATTCCTGTCTAAAAAAATTATCATATTTCATCCGACCAATAAAAGAAGTGTTTTTAATACAAAAAAAAAAAGTCAACCTTCAAATAATTATGTTCAGTTATGCACTCAATAGTCAATACTTGGTCGGGAATCCTTTTGCAGAAATGACTGCTTCAATGCGGCGTGGCATGGAGGCAATCAGCCTGTGGCACTGCTGAGGTGTTATGGAGGCCCCGGATGCTTCGATAGCGGCCTTACGCTCATCCAGAGTGTTGGGTCTTGCGTCTCTCAACTTTCTCTTCACAATATCCCGCAGATTCTCTATGGGGTTCAGGTCAGGAGAGTTGGCAGGCCAATTGAGCACAGTAATACCATGGTCAGTAAACCATTTACCAGTGGTTTTGGCACTGTGAGCAGGTGCCAGGTCGTGCTGAAAAATGAAATCTTCATCTCCATAAAGCTTTTCAGCAGATGGAAGCATGAAGTGCTCCAAAATCTCCTGATAGCTAGCTACATTGACCCTGCCCTTGATAAAACAGTGCACCAACACCAGCAGCTGACATGGCACCCCAGACCATCACTGACTGTGGGTACTTGACACTAGACTTCAGGCATTTTGGCATTTCCTTCTCCCCAGTCTTCCTCCAGACTCTGGCACCTTGATTTCCGAATGACATGCAAAACTGAGCAACAGTCCAGTGCTGCTTCTCTGTAGCCCAGGTCAGGCGCTTCTGCCGCTGTTTCTGGTTCAAAAGTGGCTTGACCTGGGGAATGCGGCACCTGTAGCCCATTTCCTGCACACGCCTGTGCGCGGTGGCTCTGGATGTTTCTACTCCAGACTCAGTCCACTGCTTCCGCAGGTCCCCCAAGGTCTGGAATCGGTCCTTCTCCACACTCTTCCTCAGGGTCCGGTCACCTCTTCTCGTTGTGCAGCGTTTTTTGCCACACTTTTTCCTTCCCACAGACTTCCCACTGAGGTGCCTTGATACAGCACTCTGGGAACTGCCTATTTGTTCAGAAATTTATTTCTGTCTTACCCTCTTGCTTGAGGGTGTCAATGATGGCCTTCTGGACAGCAGTCAGGTCGGCAGTCTTACCCATGATTGCGGTTTTGAGTAATGAAACAGGCTGGGAGTTTTTAAAAGCCTCAGGAATCTTTTGCAGGTGTTTAGAGTTAATTAGTTGATTCAGATGATTAGGTTAATAGCTCGTTTAGAGACCCTTTTCATGATATGCTAATTTTTTGAGACAGGAATTTTGGGTTTTCATGAGCTGTATGCCAAAATCATCAGTATTAAAACAATAAAAGACCTGAAATATTTCAGTTGGTGTGCAATGAATCTAAAATATATGAAAGTTTAATTTTTATCATTACATTATGGAAAATAATGAACTTTATCACAATATGCTAATTTTTTGAGAAGGACCTGTATATTACGATGTTATGGTGAACTATATGTTTTTCTCCACTGTTGTTCTGAGTTGTTCAAAGCGTTTCTAAGGATGCTGATTGTTAGAAGGCAGCTGCCTGACTCTGAGATGGCGAACGGGAACATGGTTTGTGTAACATTAGCAACACATTATTAGCTGTTTGATAACGTAGTCAAGCCAAAGGCTAATCATATTAATTAGCGTTATGTGTCCGACGTTGTAGTGAGATACATAAAATGCATTACCATTCTGATACATCGACTTGTAGACAACCCTATAATTCACTCTTTCTCTTCTTCTGAATCAGTTTCTGGTTCAAACATATATGGCTGAATTAAACCAGTATTTCCACTTGCCATTGTGCAGAGTTTTCTACAGTAAAGTTGACCGAGTGGATCTCTGAGCTGGTGTGAGTGAGTAGAGGAATTATTAAAAATTTATAAAAACTAAACATGCATAAATGTAAGGCTGACATTTTCTTATTAATTGCTGAAAATTGTGAGAAAATGTGCTTGTCCTGAAGAAAATATCAGGGGAGGAAATGTTGAGGTTTTGGGTAAATTTAAATGTTAGGATGTGGTTCTGGGTAAATAAAATGCTGCATCAGAGGGGTTTTGTTGTTCTCATGACTTGCTCGTCTTGTTTTATTGTCTGCAGCTTGTGTGGATGTCTATATTTGCATACTGAATTCTCACATAATTAACCAACCAATTGCAGTCAGTATGCAAATAGAACAATGACGTAATAACTCACGGTTCGATTTTTCATAGCACTGTAAAAATAGAATGAGGAATATCTGTAAAATGCCGCATTCTAAGCACTATACCACGTTATGATATGAGATTATTGCTAAAGTGACCTTGTTAATGATCTTTAAGAGTCATATTCCAGAGTAGCTGTTGCCAAGTGAGGCAGCCTTTTTACTTTGGCTTTTTAAATATGATCTCGAGCTGTGGGACGTGGACAGAGACTTATTCAAAGTGCATCAGCTCCCTTTCAAGTTTTCAATTTGCCACTGAAGGGGTTTCCTGGGAGCACTGCCACTTTCTCTGTTTTCCTTGCGTCTCTCCAGCTCCTTTCTTCTCTACGCACACTCTTTCTCTCCTCTCCCTCTATTTTCCATTCCCCAGCATCCTCAAGTTAAAATTCACTTAGAGTCTTGATTTCTGTCATGGAATGAAATGGACCAAAGCTGAGCTATTGATTTCCACGAAGTTCAATTAAATCCCTTTTGTGTGCGTTTTGAATTGTTACATCTTGTCCGTACAGACCGTTCAGTGTTCTGAGGAGATTATCCCACCCCTCTCTCTTCTCCGGGATTTCACGGCATTTCTGTTGTTCCCCTCTTCTTCTTCTTCCCTTTGCTGAAGAGAAAACTGTAAACTTGACTGGTCTTACCCGAGAGTATTGCATAACTCAGTTATGCGCAACTGTAGAATTCTGCTTATGAGCCTTGTCTGGTTCAGCTGAGCTCTACTTAGATGGATGTAAGATATAGCTCACCATTTTTTTACTTTCACAGACAAACAAATACTCTTTTACGATTTCATAGCGCTTTTCTCAGCACTCAAAGCGCTTTACATAGACGGGGAATCTCCTCAACCACCACCAATGTGCAGCATCCACCTGGATGATGCGACGGCAGCCATACTGCGCCAGAACGCCCACCACACACCAGCTTACTGGTGGAGATGGGTTTTTGACATTTGACAAATAATGTAAAAATTTGGGTTCCACGACTTATCGTTTGTGTTCAGTATTGGTCAATATTTTATATATATCGGACGATATTGAATATTTATTTGATGTTTATTTTTATATTTATTGTTTTTATATTTAATCACATTTTTTATATTTATGATTTTTATGTTTATGTTTAGATGTACCGTCCCCATGACCTAACATTGGATAAGCGTCTCGGTAAATGGATGGACGAATGTTTATTTTTATGTTTAGTGGTAGTTAGTGGTGGTTAAGTGATAGAATATACAATTTGTACAGTATAAAAATCATTGTCTATGGAAAGTCCCCATAAAACATGGAAACCCAACGTGTGTGTGTGTGTGTGTGTGTGTGTGAGAGAGAGAAACCGTCTCTATTAAGGATGTCTTTTCTGCTTTAAGGTCTGTAGTGATTTGATCAGTTTATTTTGACAGTCAGCACAGATGACAACAGATGGATATCATTTTCCACTCAAAGGCGGTGACCGCCAACTTCACAGCTCTAGTCGTGCCTTTTGTGCTTTTTACGAGTCAGACCAGGACAGCCGGCTCTACTGACGGCATCCATCCAAAATCATCCCAGACAAAGTCATGTGGATGGTTAATTCACCTCGAGCCCCAGACACAAAAGAGAAGCGAGCGCTTTCAGAGCTGACAGGAAGCCTGTTTTGTTTGCGGCTCCTCTGTGAGGGAAACAATTCGCATTCAGATGGATGCTATTTTCCTGCCCAACACTTTTGGTTATGCACTTCCGAATGAAAAGTTGCCCGACAGAACGCTCAATACCTGCTAGATGTCAAATGAAGCCCTGCGGCTCACATGAACACTCTTCATGTTCAAGTCTATTATATCTTTTGTGTCAAAAGTTCAGCTTTTTTGCTTTCATAGTTAAAAAAAAAGTCCACAGAATTGATTTTCTAATAATAAAGCATGACTTTTTTTTAAATAGATTCGGAAATGGGCTTCTATCAACGGCTGAGCATTAAAATGAAAAGTTAAATGTTTGTGTCTGACCCCAATTTTAGTCTCTTTAGAAACACTTCCTGATGACGTCACTTACCAGCAAGTGTTTTCTTATCTAATGAACTAAAGACGTCCAAGAAGCCGTTTTGATGCCAGACCCCTCAGAAGATAACAAGCCCTCATAAAAACGGCTTTGAACATCTCCACACCTTTCATGACATCTTATATTTCAGCTTGACACATTTGTTCAGTTCTTTCATTACGCAGTTCGGAAATGAGTCCCCACGGTATGTTCTGGCTCGCTGTGTAATTCTTCCCGAGCTCGATTTCTTTTCTTCCCCCACATCAGAGCGTCTCGCCAAAAGCCTCGAAGTTGAAAGCTTAGTCAACCACGAAACACATTCAATTTCGAGACAAGGGGGATCTTTAGAAGGGTAAACAAACAAACAAACAGACAGGCAAAAACAAGAAATAACACTAATAATAACAACAACAGCAATTGATTATTATCAATTTTAATATTTCCTCAACAATTCTAGCTGAATTTACATGCCAATTGGCCCGTTTTATCCTTTTGCAATATTGTCCTCAGACTCACCCAGCACCTTCAGCTATTCCAACAATGAAAATTGAGCCGACTTGTGAAACTTATTCCATCAAAAGTTACCACAAACTACATTAACTTGTTAATCCACTCTGAAATGATGGTCGCCCTTCAGGAAACTGAGGAAGGTTGAACCCGCCAGTTAGCTTGCTTCATTTCAATTTATTTAGAGCATTTAAGTATTCTTTAGAGAGAAATAGGCATGCATCACACTGCTTTCCAAGGTAGTCTTCATTCTTCAGTTATTTTTCTGAGGGAGTACAGGTTTATGAGTTGTCATATGTATGTGTTGTGTTGGTCATAGGTTCAGAATAATAACATGTTTGTATAACTACCCCAAATCTTCGTAAATGTGGTCAAATTACTTGTATTTACTATGGTATTTTTTCCTTCTTTTTTTTAACATAATTCTTTTTTTGTGTTATTTTTTTTATCAAGCCTGCTATTTAACGCATTAAGTTAAATTATATATAAAATGCTATAAAAACTGCATTAAATTATATTATTTATATTTTGTATATATTGTATATTGTTGCCTGCTATTAAATGCATGAAGTGTTATTATATATATATAAACTAATTATATATTGTGTTATATATAGCATATTGTATTTATATACTGTATATTCATTAATTTATATAAATAATAATTTTGCGTATGAGCCAGGGGTTGTAAATTTTTACATTGCAGTTTTGCTAATTTTTTGCACTAAATTTATGTGCTAAATCTACTTAGGAATCTTACATCTTAGGAATTCATTTCTAAACATTCCACCGAAAATCACTGAACCGATCAACCGCAGGGAAGCTCCGCTAATTGTTTTGCACCTCTGAAAGTTCGCCAGAACTTCATATTCCTTAGTTGTTCAAATGCACGTTTAATTATGAATGCACAATTGGACAGACCCTCCAAAAGAATCATTATAAGCATACTTAAAATTCAGAGCTGCTGTTCCCTGTGTTACAGTCCCCGGATGAACAGGCTTGATAGCAGGATGTGTTGTAAAATGAAACTACCTCTGCACATCTTTTACTAGCATGCGTTCAGACGCAGAGACAGAGAAGGGAGGGGAGAAAAGTGGGCAGCACACAGCTTTTGAGTGGCGTTGATTTTAATGCCTTCTAGGAGATATTTGCTGGCAGATCTCTTATGAGGTGTCTGTAATAGTTTGTGAGAGCACACACTGTAAACAAGAGCTGCGTATCCTTGTGCAGCGATGGCCGTCTCCCAGGAGAGAGCTGATTGAATCTCTGTTCCCTGCCGTCACGCAGACACGAACACTCCCTCGCACGCAGCTTGCCCCTTCTAATCTGCAAATGAAATTATTTCCGGAACTTTGGACTTTTTTTACTCAGTCTTTTTTCACTCGGTTTACTGAGATTTTTGCAGAGCCTGACATTTTGTTCAGGGTAGAAGATTTATTATTTTGAAATAATGCATGCCATTGAGGTCTTAAAATGCCTGTTGATTTTGTTTTACCACAGATTTTTTTTTTTTTTTTTACATTTTTCCTTTAAATAGTGATGGACCATATCAAAAATAATTTTTTTATAGATATAAGTATTAATAATAATAATTTTTACTTTAAATAATTCAATCTTAAAATAATTTAATTAAAATGACTGCATTTAAATATATTAGTACATTTATTAGTAAATTGTTATAATATATATTATTTAGTAAATACAAATAATTCGTTTTGCTAGTTTGAACAGGTTTAAATCCCCAAATTATGTTTTTTAATTGCTAATGGCAAAAATATTAGTAGTATTATTAAATCCTAAATAATATTTTATTTAAACTAATTAAATTTGTATATATTAGTATAGTACATTTATTAGTATATTATCATAATATATAGTTATTTATTAGTATATATAAATGATTACTTTTGCTAGTTAGTTTGCAGGTCTAAATCTTCTTGACTAACTTTTGACTGCAGTTATAGTCATCATTCTGGAAAGATCATGATATTTAGAGAAAAGTAAGTACAGTTTTAGTAGTATTATCTGTCTTATCCTTACTTGCTGCCACCTCATAAGTAGTTTATGGATGTGAAACTGTAATCCATTGTAAGTAGTTTATGATATTTTATTATATATATATATATATATATATTTGGAGCAGGTCTTAACCAGGGGATTTGAGAAGCAATTACATGCCATGTGGTTGTGTACTCCAGATCTACTTAACTCATTTTTTTGTGTATTTAAATCATGGTTCTGCATTCTAATGAGCTAAAATATCAGTAATGTCATTAACATGAAGCACCTTGCTGCCTCTTTATGCTTATTAACTGCATTAATTGTATCTGTCCTCATCACAATGTACAGATAAACGTAATTTAGTGAAAGTTCATAAATTGGGTAAAAGTTTTTTTTTCAGTTCTGATATAAATCTTTCTATTTAGGGAGAGTTAATAGTCATTAGGATATAGTATAAAGTATGTCTAAAAGAAGATGCTTTTGTCCAAGAAACCAACCATATAAGCTGTGAAATTGTTCAATGTTTTTGTTGTTGTTGTTGTTGTTTGGTTTTATTATTATCATTATTGAATAACTGCTGTAAAAATCTTTTTCGATTGAATAACAGCTTTACTCCGAGTAAACAGTTTTAATAGTTTTATTGAAAAATTAAAAGATGTACTTAAAATACAAAATAGCAAAAATATATACTTGTATAATCTTTAGTTAATTTGTAATTTGTGTGTGTGTGTGTGTGTGTGTGTGTGTGTTGGTATTCCCTACGTTGTGAGTCCCCACAAGGTCGAAAATGTGTGTGCATTGCCTTTATATTCACAATTTACATAGTTAATTCATAGTTATAATTATAAATGTAAATCCAGAATATATACAGTATATTTTCAGACTTGCAATTATATTTATTCCGATGTACATTTTATATATTTACAAAAATTTGACAGCTTTCCATGTTTTTACTGTTATACGTAGGGGGCGCTATTACACATACATAATCTCTGGATCAAAACAGGCGAAGAAGAAGCAGAAACAAGCGATAGCATAATAGCATATAAATCAAAACTGCCTAACGTTACTGGCATGATATGCGACCCAGGACAAGCTATAGGAGTGTGAATCTGTGGGGGTGTTGATATAAAAAGAATCCATGAAGCTAGAATGAAACAGGGTTTGTTTGTTTGTTTGTTTGTTTGTCAGCATGGGTCAGTTCTTTATTTTGATATATTGCATGTTCAGATATACATACAACAAAATATTCTAGGGGCCATGAAAATTTTGTGAAAATGATCCAAAATACTAGCGGTGGCTGGCAACTTTTCCTTTTTTTTTTTACGCTGGTGTGGATAGAGTTAAGACTCATAACTTAATATTTGGATTTATAAATACATATTCGTAACACTTTACAATAAGGTCACATTTGTTAACATTAGTTAATGCATTAACCAACACAAACTAACAATGAACAATAATTTTTACAGCATTTATTAACCTTTGTTAATGTTTGTTAACAAAAAATGTCCATGTTAGTTTACAGTGCATTAACTAATGTTAACAGATACAATTTATGATCTTTAAAATGCATTAGTAAATGCTGAGATTAACATTAATTAAGATAAATGCTGTTGAAGTATTGTTCACTGTTAAGTATTGTTAACTAATGTTGAGTTAACTAATGTTAACAAATGAAAAATGATTTTAAAATGTTACCAAATATGAAAATATATTATTGTAGCTGTGTTTTATAGTAGCATTTCTCTGTGAGCGTTGAGTTTTGCTTTAAGTAAAGTTTTGATGGTGGCATCAAAGTTTGGTTGGAGTTCACAGAAAATTAATTTTCTGAAACTGAAATTGGTCAAATCAACTTTATGGCACAATCCGCTGTACATGAATATAGTGATTTGAATGCATCTTGAACTTGTGTCAGAACAGCAGCTTCGTGTATGAATGAGTTTGTTTCATTGCTTTTGCTTTTTGATTTGAATAGAGCAGAAATGTCTTCTCCAGCCCCAACTGAAGCTGTTTTTTTTTCCTCACTGCAAAATTAGGCTTTTAAAATTCAAGCCGCTTAGACTCTCCTTTATCAAACCAGCGAGGGGAGAATTCTAATGACCCGTGGATTGTTCTTGGTCAGGAGGTGATGGTGGGAGCAGATTGGCCCCCGTCTCTCACTTCCATTGTGTTTTGATTGTCGATTCTGATTGCTCTGGAATTTGTCGATGGGATGACATAGATAATCCGATAGAGATTGCATATAATTACAAAACTAACAAAAGATTTCTGTGCTATTGTACATACACAATAGACAAGCCATGGGAGAGTAAATGAGGAAATGACTTATGTAAATAAAATATTTGTGGTTGAATTACATAAATCTCATTTTAGGCCTGACAATGAATCTATAACCCGTATGAAAATGTTGCTCTTACGTGTTCTTCACTTATTTAAAAAAAGACCTAGAAATTCATCAAGACAATTCAAACTCATTTAATTCTGCAAAGATGCGTTAAATTGATCAGAAGTGACAGCAAAGACATTCATAAGGTACCAAAATATTTCTTTCAATTATCTATTAAAGGATCGTGGAGGAAAAAAGTATCACTCAAAAATATTAAGCAGCGCAACTGTTTTCATCTTTGATGATGATAATAAATGTCTCTTGAGCAGCAACTCAGCATATTAGAATGATTTATGAAGGATCATGTGACACTGAAGATAGTCAAATAAAATAGTTATTTTCAGTTGTAATAATATTACTTCTTTTATTGTACTTATGATCAAATAAGTGCAGCTTTGGTCTGACTTAAAACAAAAATCCTACCAATCTTTTGGAACGTTATTGTGTATGCATTTTGTTGATTTCTTTCTTTCTTTCTTTCTTTCTTTCGTTAGAAAAATGATATTACCTTTAAAAATATTTGTCCTTAAAAATCAGTTTCTTCTGTTGAATATTCAGAGAAGGAAACAGAAATATGCTTTCCTAATGGTGTCTAAGGCTAACCTGACTCCGCCAGATGGATTTGCTCCGCATATCCATCTGGAAACCTTCCGTTGAAGTAGTTTTGGTAAGGGGCGAAAATACTGGTTAGCTGATTGGCCTATGTTGGTGATAGACGGGCCAAATCAACCAATCAGATCAACGAAGCATATGACGTACTAACAGAGCGTATCTTTTCCTCTGAGAAAAGCCTCCAGAGCAGTGTTTTGCTCTTCTTTCAGTGAAGAAATACTCTGTAATTCCGATAAAACTTGCTCGATAGCCACGCTGATGCTAGTTTCATCCGCTGAAGCCGACATGTTCTTTAGACTGAACTGACGCGCTTCTCGTTGCGTCACACCTCAACCCGCCTCAAAGCCAACGCTGATTGGACGTTCGTTTGGTGAACTGCTCCCAAATTTTCTTTAACGGAAAGTATCCAGACTGATCTGCGAGTGAAACCTTGAAAGCTCGCGAGATCAGGATGGTCTCACGAGGCTAGTCTAAGGCACAGTTTGTGGTCTATTGATCACCCCTGACAAGATCTGAGAAAAACCTGAGAAATATGCTGAAAACAGCCAAAATGCTAAGGCATACATTTAACTCGGTGAGGTTAGTCAAGGTAATGATAATGAGCATTGTGCTGCTTTGTTTGCAGTTTATAGCCTACAATATAAACAAATTGTTCGAAAATCTTGTTTGTTTGAAATCATCCTCCCAGCAGACATATACAGCCTGTCGGAATAATAATGCAATCAAATGTCTGCATTCACAATGTGTGTGTAGATTGCAGGGTCAATTTCTGTGTACTATTGATTCGTTTTATGCACCACAAGAGGGGGAAAACAGTGTCTTTGCCACATTTCTGTACTCATATTCATCGAGATGTGGCACAGGCCTTGTAAATATTTGCATAATACTTGAATGAATGATATATTTACTTAGCAACTATCCAAAGTGGAATTCAAACTCTTTCTGCTAGCGTGCTGGCGAGATGACAAATGGAGAACGCGCTAGTGTTTCAGAAGCACACGTACCAATTTAGCTGAGCCAACAGAGACTTCTGTTTATCATTAAACCAAATTAGTGTTTTTTTCTAGCTGCTTCCCGTGTCTTAGAGATGACTCTGAGCATTTAGAGTTGAAAAAAGCGCAAATCAGATATTTCAACCATCAAACCATAAGACATAAGAAGTTATTTCTGCTGAGTAAACACTCACTGGATGGGATGGAAGGAAACTAGGGCATACATTTTTCATCTTTACATCAGACGAGCATTTGACAAGTCAAACGGTGAAAAGATTTTGTATTATAGGTGTTCCCAACTGCAAGATAGTATTTTTAGTTGTTGTTAGTTGTATTTTGAGTGATGAAACTGTTCCAGGGCCTATACCATGAAGCTGTTTTAGGTGGCTAGCCTGGTATGTTTCAGTTTAGTTTGCAACCCTGGGTTTTAAACACCATTAAAGTGGTTTGGCTTTTAGCAGTGTTCATCACGCTCCACGGCTAACCCGCTCCTTTAACTTCACAACTTTCACTTGCACTGATATAGCAAGATATTTTCTTCTTGCTGTGTAAATGCATTAAGGCAATTCCTATTCTTCAATCTCTTCATCTTCGGCAAATGAATCTCGCTGATTCTCTCGCGAGAAGTGAAACATAGTTGCTCTGTTTCAAGGCATGTGATTGGCTGTTCGCTACTGCTGTCACACTTCCACACTTTTATCCAACGGCAGACACTTTTATCCAAAGCTACGTATTTTATCAGTTCTTGCTTTCCCTGGGAGTCGAACCCATTGCTAGCACCATACTCTACTGTTTGAGATACAGGAAACAAGGACGTTTTGAAGCTTTGTATTGTTATTGTTAGATTATAGATAAAATATATCGGATACTATATTTCTAAAAAGCAAGAACAACCTTGTTTTTTTCCCCTTCCTCTGGTTTTAGGATGACGAAATCAAGGAGCCGGTGTCTGTTTAGCACAGTCCAGTTAGCCCCTGCTGGTTGACAGTGGAAGCGCATGTAAAAGCAAGTGCTATGTGCCAAGTGGTCAGCCGCAAACCATGCAACTGTCCGGTTATCTATCGCCCAGAGTCCCTGTGTTCAGTCTCCAGCCACAGCAGCATAATCCTCCCGATAGGCATTGATTGTCTTCCATCCGTTCGGTGAATTACAAGTGATCTTGGATTAATTGAAATGGCTGGTGATTGTGTTCTGGAAACCTGCAGCAAATTAGCCTCACAGGACACATTTAACTTCTTCTAAAACAACATTGACTTTAGGGAATTGGATTCTACATTTAATTCGTTCTTCTTTCATTTTGCGCTTTTTTTTCCCATAGAGTAGACCGGGGTTGTTACATATTACAAAGAGCACAACATATCGTCTTCATAATCTTAAATCATAATACACTAACTTGTTTTTCCTCTTAAACAACTTTTCCTTTGACATCACGTGGGCCTATTGGATAATGTTAACCAATAGTCAAATAGCTATTTTGGCCTTGTTTGAGTTCCGTTCTGGCATGTACGCTTACTTTTCAGCATCCAGTAATTTCTCGATTGACACCATTTAATTTGGAAAAATATCACATTACTGAGGTAAAATGGGTTGTAAATGCCAATTCATGTTGATTTTAATGGCAAGTTGCCACTGTGAAAGTTTACCCTGTAGTGCCTGGGCATGTTTTCACAGAAGTTCAGTAGTGTTAAACGTGTAAAACTATTAAAAACGTTGTTTTTGTTAGTGAAATAAAGCTGAAATAAATATAAATATTATATAAAATACTTAAATTTAAAATGCAAAAATTAGTTTAAATAACCAAATTAGTTTATTTTAAGTTATTTTGATGTACTAAAATGATTGAAACTGAAATAAACAAATAAATCTAAGTAGAATTTTTTTTTAAATAAAAACAATTTCAAAAGCACATAACATATTTACTGAAACTAAAATTAAAAGGAAAACTCAAAATATAAAAATGTATGTAATACAACATATTAATACAAATATGCATATTACTAAAATAACACTAATAAACTGCAGATCTCCGTTCTCTCTTATTCCGTCTACACTGCCATCTTACGATCTTTCGAGATGTGTGGTGCTGTGTTTTTATGATTGAGTGCTGAAAAGCCGACCTGCTGACTGGCATAAAGATGCATGGACTCGCCGTGGCCAAGCGGCACAGAAATGAACACCGCTCTCGCTCAGCGGCCACTTAAAGTAATTGAAAGCAGACCTGCATAAGCACACGAAAGTCTTTGCTTTCAGAGAAGTCAAGAATAGAGCTCATCAAGTCAGAAACCTGCATCACTGTTAAACTTCTACAAGCTGTATAGTTTGAGGTGGTGTAGCTATACACAGATGAAGGTGCCTTGTTTCCTCAAAACTGATCATTATGAGTTCATTCTGTAGGTTATTGGCACGTCTCTGCGGTATTTCTATGGAAGTCGATAATGATTTTGTCCTTCCTTCAGTGTCATAACTCAATGAGTGAGTCTCCAGAGCTCAAAGGACAAAATTGCTTCCAAAGAAGTTTAAAATTAAATGTGTGTGTGTGTATTTTTTATATTGTATCGTCAACTTTTTATATCTTACGGCGCCTCCAAGGGAAAATGGTGATTTTCCTTTCTATCTCAAAATGTTTGCGTTCCCAGAGAAACTCTGCATTCGCTCGCAATAGCTTTGCGTTTCCAAAACATTTGCTAGAGAGCACAAAAAGCATTGACATATCATTTTTTCTCTTCCACCTCATATTTTTTTCCATCACCATGTCCCTTTTGGTGTTCTTCATATCTTAATGAATCATTTTAATTAGTAGTGGCGAGCAAGAATTCTTGAACAATTTTTTTGTATTTTTGTGTCCAAACAATAACAGATGACTTGTCACATCCTTTACGGTTTTTAAAATAAAAGGTTTCTCAAAACTCTAGAAGCATTTGTTTAAACTTCGTTTATAAAGAACTGTTCAAATACTCAAAAGGCCTGATTAGACTCAGTCATGTGGTCTATATATGCAAATCATCTCTCCTTACAAAAGACAGGTGCGCCGACCACAAAACAGACACTAATATCCCTGCTTGTTATGTGTCCCGCACTGAATTTGGACACCCAGTAACAGCCAGAAGAATAGACGAGTAACACGCACCTGTTGCCGCACTGACAACCGCATAACAAATTGGTTCATTTTGCGAGTCAAGAGGACGTGATTTGTTTGTGAAAGGGACATGTCTCCTGCGTCTCATGAGACCGCTCCCACACACTCTGTCTTTCACCCAGAGCATCATCTCATCTTTCCCATATAATGAAGAGGGGGAAATACAATGTTGTTCTTCACATTGTGGCACACCAGATGTTATTTTTTTCCCTTTAATTTCCACCCAGGGCAGAGAAAATGATAAACAAACTCACACGTGCGCGCACACACATACCGGGCGGCGGCGAGGACGGGCGAATCGGATTGCTCATCACATCCACGCTCTCCATGGATCCCTGTGGTTTTGATCTGATTAGTGTGACTGGGCTTTATGTTTACTGTCAATCAAAACACTCCGCAGACTCAAGGTCACAGCGTCCTTCGCCAGATGCAGCAGCGGGGACAGAGCGATGCGTTTCCGTTCAAATTAATTTTGCTCTGTGGTGATGAAGTGATGATTTACAGAGCACTTCATTTTTTTTTTCTTCAAACCTAAGGCCTTTTTCAAATGCATTGCTGTAGTTTTTTTAGTATCATGTACAGGGTTTGAAATTACAAGATGTGATATGTCTCAGAATGTGTCTGTGAAGTTTCACCTCAAAACACCCCACATATCATTTATTATATCATGCTGTAAACAGTGTTGTGCTAGTTACTAAGAAATAGTAACTAGTTACTAGTTACTTCATTCAAAAAGTAACTCAATTACTTTGTTGATTACTTACACCAAAAAGTAATGCGTTACTGTTAAAAGTAACTTTTTAGTTACTTAAAAAAAAAACATTCTTTAATGTTCCCATTAATGCCCTTTTATGCGTTATGGTCTATACAAACACAAAACTGACTTAAACAGAAAGTAATTTTTAAACACTATTTTATTTAAATCAGACCAGCACAAACTGAATATATCACAAGGATTTCTGAGGTGACTCACTATGCTGACTCGCGATCTTCGCAGCAGTAGACGCGCCAGAGAGAAATGCACATTTCATACGGATTACATAAGCAGAGAGCAGTCTGCAGTCTGTTTTCTTTCGTTTTGAATTGTTCTGTTTAAAAGTAGACATGTCTGTGAGGCAAGTAGGTTACCTTATACGCCGAGTTTCGGTTTAATCGGTTCATTTATGAGACGAACTCCAGTTCACGCGCCGGCGCCTCCATAGCTGCTCCCGACGAGCTGGATGGCGCCTTGCATGGCTGCCGTCGCCCGTCGGTGTATGAATGAGAGAGTGAATGGGTGAATGTGAGGCAAATTGTAAAGCGCTTTGGTGGCCATTGGGTCTGTGAAAGCGCTATATAAATGCAGTCCATTTACCATTTTATTTACCATTTCGTGATTATCTATCGTCTGCTATATTTACTTCTTATTTATTAAATCCAGGCAATTGGTTGATGAAACATTGATTAAAATTAAGATACAATTAATACAAAACGAAATTAACTTTAAAGAATGGTTTTGTGCTTTCTGTTTGATGTCTCTGCGAGTATTAAAGCATCTTTTAGTGCCGCTTTCAGAGCGCGTCGCGTCCGTAACGGAGAACTGTCACGTTCGTAACATTGTTTTTTCCTCATAAATGCGAACACTTAAAATAAAATAAAATGAATATTTGTTCTGTGGAGACTGATGGTGCGTTCACACCGGACACGAATAGCGCGTCAGGCGCGAGTGATTTCAATGTTAAGTCAATGCAAAGACGCGTTACGCGCGTAAAAAATTCCTGCGGCGCGAATGAGGCGTAGAGCGCGGCAGACGCGAATACGCCTCATTCGCGCGTCAAGTTCGCGCGAATGGCGCGAATTGAGCGTCTGGCGCGTTAAGCGCGTTACGCGCGAACGATTTAGTTAGTGCTATTTGTGCATTCACGCGTTTGACGCGAATTCGCGTCTGCCGCCCGAGTTGAAAAATCTGAACTTCTGCGTCAATTCGCGCCGCGTTAACCAATCAGGAGCCTAGCTGCTTGCTGCTGTCACGTGGTGAAGTATCTGGATGCTTCAATAAATTATTTTGTAATATATGACTGTGGTTCTAATGCACAACAAAGCAAATATTTTATCACATAAAACTTGATTTCAATATATGAGACATATTCATTTTGCATTGAATGCTATTTATTCCATATCTAGATTATATGAAATATTATTATAATGTAAAGACCAACATATAAGTTCGTGTCTGGACAGTGATGTGTGAGAGAGAGAGAAAAATCACAGGACAGATTAATCACTTTTGGAGGCTGGCTTCATTTCTTATCAAAACAAAAATAAATGACAGATTAGGTGGATGCGGGCGAGGGTGAACCTCGCGCCGGGCTGTAGAGCGCGGGCTCGACAGGCATAGCTAGACCACTCGAGGCCGAGGGCTTATACGGCCTACGCTGTCCTTGTCAGCGTCCTCACCATTAGGTCCACCAAACCTAGCTCCTGGAGCAAATTGTGAAACTCCTGAAACCCTCCGGAGGTTCTGGTGGACCCGAGTACAGCGACGATGTCCCCTACGGAGCTGTTTCTGCTCTCCAGAGCATATACGAGCGGTGACTCTCTCGAATAATGCTAATGCTAATGCTCGATAAACATCTAAAAAGATGGCCGCCAACGGGTTTCGAAACTTTCGCCTCCGGATTTCGCCTCTGACGCGCGTAAATTTCGCTTCAAACTTTTGTTTTTACGCGCGTCAATTTCGCCATTGCCACGCGAATTAACACAAAGTGGTCAAGCGTCAAACTAGACGCGGTAGACGCGAATTTGACGCGCTATTCGCGTCCGGTGTGAACGCACAGTGAGAGCCAACCCTTCTTCATTCGGTAGGTAGTAGTTTGCGCAGTGTAACTCACATAATTACTAAACAATATTTATTTTAGGCCTATAAAATTCAGCCCGTATAAATGTGCATTTTCTAAGCTTAGAAAATTGACAAAATTCATTTGATTCTAATCATAATGTAACATTATTGTGAAATTGATTTATTTATAGGCTATTTGCTATTAGTATAGTAAAGCCTATGTTTTTATCCAACTAGGCTATGTGTGGGCCTTATGTAAAATACGGGACAAATCGCGTCCCTTATTGATTTGATACGGACGCGTCATTTTACTTGTAAATACGGGACAATTCCGTATTTTAAGGGACGAGTGGCAACCCTACCACCAACAATGCATCGCTGCTGTAAACAGGTTAGGCTGTAGGCTACACTTCAGCCAAAATTAATTAATTTAAAAAAGTAACGGACAAACGCACCATATGGTAACGGTAACGGAGTTATTTTATTTAAAAAGTAATGCGTTACAGTATGAGTTACTGTAATGCGTTACTGCCCAACACTGGTTGTAAATGAGTCCCACATTTTTGAGTGGAAGGAAAAACATGCCGTTTTCGTGCATGTCTCTTTAAATGCAAATGAGCTGCTGCTCCCCGCCTCACTTTCCAGAAGAGGACGGAGCCTTTACAGGTCATGCCTCCATACTCTGCCAAAAACGAACAAAACATCTGTTTAGGTTTGGTTATCATCTCTATTGCGATCACCAGCCATTCAGAACTTCTATTAACCAAAACAAAAAAGATCAGAAATAAACCAGATTATCAGTTACAGCTTAGATTTAAATATTTCCATTATTAAATCTGATTCTGAATCTGTATTGCTTTCAACTTTACTACAGTCAGTCACTGTTTGCGGATACCATGTAAATGGAATAAAATAGAAATAACAACAAAATTCTCTTATAATTGCCACAAGTTTAAAGATGCTAGGGCCCTTTTTTATAAATGCGGCATTTATGAACGAGTTTTTGATTTTTGAAAATGGTTCTAAATGGTTTTTATTTTAGTTTTATTTGACTAATTGTAATTCGTTTTTCATCTAATATTTTTATTTAATGTTATTTCAGCTTTATTTTAAGTAACCAAAACACGATAACACCACTTACTAGCCAATTTATGACCTTTGTGTTTATTCGGGCAGTTGTTTCGAGGACGACGAGCCGCCCTGCACAGAGGAGATCGAGTATTCGTCCTGCAGTGACCCGTTTGGTGCCAACGAACTGGACATGGAGGTGAACGGCAACACGTCCAGTGCGGAAGAGGATGAAGATGAGGAAGTGTGTAGGAACGGGAGGCGGCGGAACCACCTTGTTCCTCACTACCTACAGCAGGACGCCCTGGAGACTCTAACCATCAAGAGCGGACAGTGTAACGCCATTGACATCAGTAACGGCTACTTGTGTTAGGCTTCTTTTGTTTGCCTTTTCTGTTTATATTTTATATCAGCTGAGCAGAAGGGGGAAACGGAAATATTCAGCATTTAGTCTTGAGTCGAAGAAATTAAATAAGACGTCCACACCTGCAAAACATTTGCAAAACACCCCACGGATGAGATTCCACCTGTGTTCCCTGATATAAACTATATGAATATGTATTTCTCACATAAAACAGCACTTGAAGAATAATTCCCTGATGCATAATCATGATGGCGTGATGAGCTCATTGGGTGTTTCGGCCCTTTGGTGTTTGCGGTGAATCATTTGCAGGTGTTGTGGGTTTGTTTACGATTGCTCTTACTTTAAATAGAAGCCGGTAGCTTGCTCACTAAAGTACTCTGCCATATAACAGCTCTTCCACTGAAACGCATTAGTAAACACTTGACATTGTAAGATAGCACTGCATATAAAGTTTACCTTTAATAATGTGTATTTATTATCATAGATTTTGAAGATCAGTAATCATGTATGTTTTTATGGTTTTAGTTTTTAGTATCAAAGTGATACTTGATCGTTCATAATATATATATATATATATATATATATATATATATATATATGAGCTGTCCTTGCTCTAGTGCCTACATATACTGTAGTAACATGTTGCTTGGTTAATGTGCGATTTTCTAAGCATAACAATATTAATACGCACAAATACTTATAAATACGTATAAAATGTATAGACAGAGAGAGATACTGTATTACTTTTTCTTTTATATATATATATATATTTATGTATAAACATGGATACATGGATATATAAGTAAAAATGAAAAGAATAAAGTGTTTACGAAACATTTCTGCAGTGACATATTATGACTGTTATTAAGTGAACAAAACTCATACTGTTAATCATTGTTTATGAGTCATATTCTGAGCACTGAAACAATATAATGAGACAGACACTAAATACAATGTAAAATACAGTCAGATAAATGCTGATTGTGGTCTTGGTCTTTTCTTCCTTTTTTCATCTTATGCAATTTAAGCTGATATTGGGATTTCGGTAAAAAAAAAGTCATTTGTTTTACAAAAGCAGTCTGAGCCTTTGAGACAGATTTCATCCAAACTCTCCTCTGAATGTTTCATATAATGAGTTCTGTCATATCTACACAGTTTGGACCCACACAACCTTTGGTTTGAGAGCAAAGCTACAAAAACGTACTCATGTCAGTCCATGTTCAAATTCAGGAGCCAACAGAAGCCACCAATAAGAGACTGACACTTTTAGCTCAAAGGTAATTCTGCCATTGCGTGAAATGTGTTCATCTTCGGTCTGTGGGACAGAAGTTTGATAACCAACCAGCAATATTACTGTATTTCTATCATGTTTTCTGTTTTATGAATATAGCCATTTTATGAATATAATCATGGCTAAAGGGTGTTATTAAGTGCAACATGCAGCGGTGGCCTGCACCAATATGATATAGTATACTATAGCTTTAATAGCAGTAATAAATAAATGTGTGTGTGTGTGTGTGTGTGTGTGTGAGAGAGAGAGAGAGAGAGAGAGAGAGAGAGAGAGAGAGAGAGAGAGAGAGAGAGAGAGAGAGAGAGAGAGAGAGAGAGAGAGAGAGAGAGAGAGAGAGAGAGAGAGAGAGAGAGATTGTGTGGTCCTGGTAAACCCTACGTTGTGGGGACACAACAAATGGCCCCACTCCCCACAAGGATAGTAATAGTAATCTTTGACCTTGTGGGATCTTTTTTTTTTTTGGTCCCCATGAGAAAACAGCTTATAAATCATAGGGCCTTTTATATATATAGCCTACACACACACTGCCCATGAGTTAAAACAACCGTAGCGAAGTTTCTACACAGAAAACCCCGAATGCACTGAATGTAACCTAGTAAACAGAAGGGTAAGTCTTTATTTCTCTGAATAAAGACAGTATGGGTAATGACTATTTTCATTCTCCCTGTGTCATTCAGGGCTCGATCTAGGGCCGGGTAATGACTTCGCTGTGACCTCCAGCAACCCGCAGCAAACGGCATGCTATCCTGTCCTGTAATCTCATTCCCATTTACAAAGAGATGGTCTAATTAGATCGTGGCGGGGGTGGGCTATACCTGAGACCGGAGAGGTGGGCTGGTCTTCATTGGTATGCTGCAGACGCGGGGTACGACACACACCACTGCATTTCTTAATTGTGTCTCTCTCCAGCTCTGTCTGGCGCTATACCCACTGCAGACCGAGCGGGAAGACGTCAGCGACCGAGGCTTTACTCTCCCCTGCCCGCAGAGGAATGACCCTCTAGGAGCTCTCAGGCCTGTGATAGTGATTACTACATTATCACATATGTTCAGCTAGCAGGTGGCTTTCTCCAAATATCTATAGGGGGCTCCGATTTTACACACTGCTGCTCTGTGTGGCTCAGGGACACAAGGAAGGACGGTTTCATGTTGCCAAAAGACTTTTCAAATGCCGTCGATATTTATACATACACAAAATGGCTCTATACCTTAAAGGGTTCTGTCAGGTATAAAATAAAAATAGCCTACTATAAAATAATATAATAGTTTTTGGCACAAAGTGTTGTTGTTGTTTTTTTTTTTAGTAAATAACCCTAGGGTTATAGGCCTATAGAATGTTTCTTCTAATATACAGTAGCCTATATTACTTACGAACTGTTGTTTTGGGTTGTTTCTTCCTAAATTGACACTTTTTGTTAATAAACTTCTGAAACAATTCTGAAAGTCAATCGTTTATTTGATTTACCCACTAGCAATATAGGATGTAACAGAGGATAACAGAAGAATTGTCATTGTTCTAAAATATTTGATTTTTAAAGCATTTTTCGAATACAATGACTGACTCCTTTGTTTTGCTTATAGCTAGCATTTTATGTAGGCCTATGTTAAATACAATTAAATAATATTGTCTTACTTTTTTTCACAAATTAAAATATAATTGTATTTATAATTATACAACAAATATTTAAATGTTTTGTTTATTTCAAATCTTTATATAGATTATTATAGTTTGAAAATTTCTCAAGTTGATGGGCCCCATTGACTTTTATTATTATTATTATGAAAGTCAATGGGGCCAATCAACTGTTTACCGACATTCTTCAAAATATGTATTTTGTATTCAGCAGAATAAATAAATGAATACAGTTTTGGAACAACTCGAGGGTGAGTAAATGATGACAGACTTTTCATTTTTAGATGAAAAATCTACGGTGGCCGAGAGACCTCAATACGCTGCAAATAAAGAAAACGCATGCAAATAGAAAAACACCCGCAAATTAAGAAAACATTTTCAACAGTTTCACAACACTGTGCTCCAAATAGTTCTCACAACACAACCAAATACAGAAACACGCTGCAAATAACACAGACCACAACAGAAATGTTTTCAGGTTACCCCAATAAGTGACGAACACGGATGGGACATGCTTATTGCTCAATGTCTACTTTTTTTTTTTTTTTTTTTTGCAAAACATACAGAGATGACATGTTTATGACATACTTTGTAATACACAATGTAGGCTATTAGTTAACAAAGAGCTGAAAAATAAAATAGAAAAAAGAACATAAGGGTAAGATATTAATACATCAGTAAAATTGTTCCCATTTTTGTAATGTTATGTTTAATAAGTTTCATAGGTAAGAAATGTTAGGTAATGCAGGGTCCAAATATGAGATAGCAATTTTTAAAGTTGAGACACTCGCACACATATAAATAAAGCATATTATAAAAACATTTTTGTATAAAATGTATTTGCAACAGCAATAATAAGACATCTCTGTCCTAATGGTGCGTTCACACCAGACGCGACGCGACACCACGCGACTGTCGTGTCTCGTGTCGCAAAAGTGGATCTCTACCGTCAGAACAGCTATTCAGCTGACGGACGCCGTGCTGCGTTGTCATGGGAACATCCCAGGTGAAAATAATGAGGAAATTACGCTGGCTGAATCCGAAATCGCCCCCTAAACCCTCATTCACGAAATCCCTACGTTCACTGAAGGAGTGAATGAAAACGAGTGAGTGAATTCGGAGAGCCGTTGATCGTCCATCGGCTGTACACAAGGGGGTAATCCATCGACCGGAAGTTGAAGCCGGCCGGGTGCCGCCATGTTGTAGCAGAACTTCACTTGCGTTAGCATTTCCATTGACTCCCATTCATTTTGGCGTCACTTTGACAGCGAATAAATTTACATCTGAGGCGTTTAAAAAATCCATTTGTCCATTATTTATTTCTAAAGAAACACGACAATGTATAAAGGGCTCCATTACCTTGTATGTTACATTATGGCCCCGTAGAAACAGATTTAGTAAAAATAAGCTAACGATTGCGTCATAACCACTCGACTCATGTCGCGCTGTACAGAAAGTACCGTACAGACAGGAGGAGAAGCTCGCAGGCAATCGGGGGGACGTCCCGTCAAGGGAGAAGCCCATAGATAATGAGTCCATAAAAGCAACGGAATACTTACTCCTGCTCACTCACGCCAAAGAACTCTTTGCTCAAGTTCCCCGTCTCTGCAAGATTAACGTTGGCAATTTTCACGCACAGCTACTAGAAGATTCACGTCTGTCAGACAGGTTGCTCACGTCATCAAGCTTAGTTTGAGTCGGTTTGAGTCTGCGCGTCAGGAACGGAAGTGCTCAAAAATCGCTAAAAATGGGCTTCAACTGTTTCAACTGAGTTCTAATGAGATGGCTCTGCCCACTTCTTATACTGTCTATGGACGTTTCTCAATGTGCGTTCTTGTCTGTACTTGTGTTCTTGTGGACTTGTGTAACGTCATCAGTCACTGCCCAAGTACCGTTCCAATTCAAAGTTCACATCTAGCCAAGTCCAGTTCAAATCCCCGGATGTGTTCTTGATCCGCCCCGTTTACCGAGGATGCATCGAGAGGTGGCTTGTGCGGACTTGAGACAGCCGGGTATCCCAGAATGCATCTCCCACCAACCAGCAAGCTTTAATAGCAGAGGAGAAAACCCGCGTAATATCAAAATACTACTGTTATTGTGTCATGAAATGTCATTTTAAGAGTGTTTCAGGCGAGAATGTGGTTGTTTAAAGCTCAAATCTGTGGTTTATTTATAAAGATAGCGCCTATTTGAAAAATGCATCTGACGTTTTCGGAGTTGTGACATCCAGGCGTTCACCGCGGGTGTTCAACGCTCATCAACCCCGACTGGAACAGCTTTTCCTCGGCTAGTGCTTCTGACGTTTGCCGCTGGCTCTGATGTGTCTAGTCTAGTGGATAAACTTGACGTATAATTCGTCTTGTGTTAAGTCCATGTTCATTTTATTATGCAGTGAAGATAATCAATGTACGCGTTGCCTGCACCACATGGCCATTAGGCTATGTGTAAGATTTTTTTTTTAAATGAAAAGAGGCAGAGTGGTGTTTTATAACATATTTTGTTTTATTGTTGACGGAAAGAGGCAGAGTTGTAGCATATATCGTTTTATTGTTGCCTAAAATACACATAAAGAGATAACCGGAGTAGCCAGAGCGTGCTGAGTGACGCGATCAAGAACGCACTGTTCCATTTGCAGAATAACCGGACTTGCGTCCTCTCGTCATCGGGAGTTCGTTCTCCTGAGTCGAACTTGGCTAGTCCGAACTACCAAGGACGCAAGTCCGAAGTTTGCGTACTTGGTATTGAGAAACGGCTTATGGCTATACACAGTCGGGTTCGTCGATTATTGGGGTCCCCTGAAAGCATTTCCGTTGTGGTCAGTGCTATTTGCAGCGCGTTTCTGTATTTGGTTGTGTTGTGAGTATTTGGAGCACACGTGTGTTGTAAAACTGATGAATATGTTTTCTTAATTTATGGGTGTTTCTTCTATTTGCGTGTGTTTTCTTAAATTGCAGCGCGTTGCGCTCTCTCGGCCACCGTAATTAAGATATCCAGGATTGAGAGGTATGCAAACCAGATGCTGTAGTTCTACATACCTTTACTATAAGATTGTCATTAAATATGAATGTTTCTTATGCATTTTCAGTTAATTCCGATAAAATAAAAGTGTGTATCAACAGGTGCTTTATTCGTTAAAAAGAAACATGCATGTAAAACACATGCAATTTCAACAGGAGGATCATTTCAAGAAAGACGCCAGTTCATCTTTAATTTATACCTCTAACTCCTCAGGAGACATTTAATACTGTCCAAAATGGATAAAATATGACAGAATTGAAAAGCATCCGAGTGTTATGAATAAAACATTGCTTAGAAGCTCTGTTTATAATGAGAGTCATTCCCTTTTAACTTGATTAGATTTTGCTGGATGCTTTGTGTGGTAGATCTTCCTATCAAACTGAAACCTGTTTACATTGATCATTAGCTCTGCCATTTGTTTTTCTTGTCAGTGGGCCATCTGGATATTATGTGTCATTTTTTGATTTATGGATGCTGGTTGTAAAATAACTTTTCTGAGCCATGCATCTTGTATCTTCATACGTTAGTATTAAGGCCCATTCAAGGAATAGTTCACTTAAAAATTAAAATTCTGTCATCATTTACTCACCCTCAAGTTGTTTCAAACCTGTATGAATTTCTTTCTTGTGCTGAACACAAAGGAAGATATTTTGACGAATGTCGGTAACCAGACAGTTGATGGACCCCATTGACTTCCATAGTAGGAAAAAAAAAATACTATTGAAGTCAATGGGTTCCATCATAATATTTTCAATAAGGTTGGAATAGATAGTGAAGGAACATCATAATTGGAAATTTTTTCATTTCTGTTTACAAAGCATCCAAGAGCTTTTATTTGTCTCATATTTTACATAAGTCAATAGTCTACGATGAAGGTATGTCCAAACTTTTGACTGGTAGAAATTTGGAAACTATAAAGCTTATTCCCTACAGAACAAACTTTCTCACCTTTAAAAAGAAATGTAAAAAAAAGCTCCTTTTTAAAGTGAATTATCCTTTCCCTTGTAATGCCCCTGTACACTTTGCTTTCAAGTTTGTTTTCGCCCCAGGCTTCACTGTCATAGCAGATAAGAGTCGTGAAAAAGAGTGTGACACTAAATTACCTGTGTTAAATTTGTCTGTAGTGGATAATTGACCACTTTCTCTGCTCTTGCGAAGGGGATTTAATGCACTACTCTCAGGGAGACATGCACAACTTTGAAAATGTGTTGCACTTCTAACCATTCATGTCAGGAAAGCTATAGCTGCTTTATTGACAATCCGAGGAAGGATGGCCATGATTGACTTGTGCTGCAAATATTGGCGCTGCTTAATACATGTTGCAAGACAACATTACGACTAAATAAAGGTTCCAAAAGGGTGTTTTCACAGCAATGCCATAGAAGAACCATTTTTTGGGTTCCTCAAAGAACCTTTCAGTTAACAGTTCTTAAAAGAAGTACGATTAAAATTTAACTCCATCAAATTACAAGGAGCCTGTAGCAGCCATTTGCTTTAAGCAGCTAATTAACTTTTTACAACACCGGCTGTGATCTTACTCAACATATCTCATTGTAACTGTGACTGTGGCCGTACAGTTTCTCCAGCTAATTTGGTCTTCAAGTGAACCATTGAGAATCTGAGCATTTTTATTCTGTTCTAGGCTGTGGATTTAACAAACTGAACAGCGTCGTCAATCCTCCGTAAATGACAAAGAAAAAAACTTCAAAACTGCTTTTCATGGCCTCACACTCAACAAAAATGAATTTAGACAAAGGTAAATATTGAATCTTCCCTCCATTTAATAATTTTTTTTTTTGATTAATTGGTTTGTTTGTTTATGTATATATACACTCACCGGCCACTTTATTAGGTACACCTGTCCAACTGCTCGTTAACACTTAATTTCTAAGCAGCCAATCACATGGCGGCAACTCAGTGCATTTAGGCATGTAGACATGGTCAAGACAATCTCCTGCAGTTCAAACCGAGCATCAGTATGGGGAAGAAAGGTGATTTGAGTGACTTTGAACGTGGCATGATTGTTGGTGCCAGAAGGGCTGGTCTGAGTATTTCAGAAACTGCTAATCTACTGGGATTTTCACGCACAACCATCTCTAGGGTTTACAGAGAATGGTCCGAAAAAGAAAAAACATCCAGTGAGCGGCAGTTCTGTGGGCGGAAATGCCTTGTTGATGCCAGAGGTCAGAGGAGAATGGCCAGACTGGTTCGAGCTGATAGAAGGGCAACAGTGACTGAAATAACCACTCGTTACAACCGCGGTATGCAGCAAAGCATTTGTGAAGCCACAACACGCACAACCTTGAGGCGGATGGGCTACAACAGCAGAAGACTCCACCGGGTACCACTCATCTCCACTACAAATAGGAAAAAGAGGCTACAATTTGCAAGAGCTCACCAAAATTGAACAGTTGAAGACTGGAAAAATGTTGCCTGGTCTGATGAGTCTCGATTTCTGTTGAGACATTCAGATGTTAGAGTCAGAATTTGGCGTAAACAGAATGAGAACATGGAACCATCATGCCTTGTTACCACTGTGCAGGCTGGTGGTGGTGGTGTAATGGTGTGGGGGATGTTTTCCTGGCACACTTTAGGCCCCTTAGTGCCAATTGGGCATCGTTTAAATGCCACGGCCTACCTGAGCATTGTTTCTGACCATGTCCATCCCTTTATGGCCACCATGTACCCATCCTCTGATGGCTACTTCCACCATGTCACAAAGCTCTAATCATTTCAAATTGGTTTCTTGAACATGACAATGAGTTCACTGTACTAAAATGGCCTCCACAGTCACCAGATCTCAACCCAATAGAGCATCTTTGGGATGTGGTGGAACGGGAGATTCGCATCATGGATGTGCAGCCGACAAATCTGCGGCAACTGTGTGATGCCATCATGTCAATATGGACCAAACTCCCTGAGGAATGCTTCCAGCACCTTGTTGAATCTATGCCACGAAGAATTGAGGCAGTTCTGAAGGCAAAAGGGGGTCCAACCCGTTACTAGCATGGGGTACCTAATAAAGTGGCCGGTGAGTGTATATATATATATATATATATATATAGGCCTATATATTTTTTTTTATGTATGTATTTATTTATATAATTTATATTAATTTTATCACACTGTTCTCTTAAAGGGTTAGTTCACCCAAAAATGAAAATGATGTCACCCTCATGTAGTCCCAAGCCCGTAAGACCTCCGTTCATCTTCGGAACACAGTTTAAGATATTTTAGATTTAGTCCGAGAGCTTTCTGTCCCTCCATTGAAAATGTATACACGGTATACTGTCCTTGTCCAGAAAGGAAATAAAGAAAGCATCAAAGTAGTCCATGTGACATCAGTGGGTTAGTTAGAATTTTTTGAAGTATCGAAAATACATTTTGGTCCAAAAATAAAAAAAGCTACGACTTTATTCACCATTGTATTGTCTTCCGGTTCTGTTGTCGAGCCGCGTTCAGTGACGCTGCTGACGTGTGTCTGGTGCGTCCGTGTATTTGGGTTCAAATAAATATGGCTGGGCAAAAAAATGCAAGTCTTCTTCTGTGTGGAAATCCTTAGGCATGTTTGCGAAGATTGTTTTGTTTCCAGCGTGCGTCTCCCTCAGACTGTAAACGAAGCTCTTTCGCACCAGATACACGTCAGCAGCGTCTTACGTCAGTCATTAATGACATAATTTTCATTTTTGGGTGAACTTAACCCTTTAAGGCACAATTTATTTGTGTATTTATTTATGTATGTGTTTATGTTTATTTATATATTTTTGTATTTATTTATTTAAATCATAGTGATATTATCACACTGGTCTCTCTTAAGGCACAATTTGTTTGTTTGTTTGTGTATTGATTTGTTATAAATTTTTATATATATATATTTTTTTTTCAAATCATAGTGTTTTTTCACACTGCTCTCTTTAGGCACAATTTATTTGTTTGTTTGTGTTTTTTATTTATTTATTTATTCATATGTTATACATGTATATATTTTTTGTATTGGATTAATTAATTAACGTATTTAAATCATATAGTAATTTTATCACACTGATCTCTAAAGGCACAATTTATTTGTTTGTATTTATTTATTTATTTGTGTATTTATATGCTATTTATATACATATTTGTGTTTAATTTATCTGTTTATTTATTTATTTAAATCATAGTAATTTTATCACACTAGTCTCTTTAGGCACTAGATCTAATGCCATCTAAATATAATATAATATCATCAACACTTTACACGATTAGTTAACCTTGAGAGCTGTAATAGTAAAAGCTTGCTAAAAGTTTTCGAGAGAGTTCCACTTGTACAGCGTCATGCTAGCCTGGTTAAAACCAGACCATTCTCAGTTGTAACTGAGTTATGGTCTGGCAAAGCGTCATAGACAAATCATTTCCAGAGGGGCGTCACCAACGGACGTCGCGGATAGACCTAAACCCAATCAGAGCGATGAAGGAGATGACGTATGCAGAGCGGCGGAGAAACATCTCCGAGTGTTGTTCTTTGCTCGGTTTTTAACAAAAAGGAAACGTTCAAATCGCTTAAAACAGACGCGATAGCTGATTCGAACGAGTGATGTTCGACGGCGGCATCCATCTTTGTAATGTAGGCTACAAAATCTGCTTCAAAATCCCAGCGCTGTCGTCATCGTGTAAAGCCCGCCCCAACGTTTCTGATTGGTGCCTCGATTTCGACGGATTGGAAATGGGTTTGAATGAGCTCTTTGCCAGACTAACTTTCAGAGCAAATCTAAATTTGCCGGAAGTTGTCTGGGTTTTCCCAGACAACTATTCTCAAGGAGACATGCACAACTTTGAAAATGTGTTGCACTACCAACCATTCATGTCAGGAAAGCTATAGCTGCTTTATTGACAATCCGAGGAAGAATGGCCATGATTGACTGACACTTATTTCATATGCAAAGCTTTCAGCCAATCACAGCAGTGGGCGTTTACACTGAAGTCTCACAGCAGACACGCCCCTTCAAACAGAGCGTTCAAATCAGAGGCTAGAATCAGGGTAGGAAAATGCCTTTTACTTCGAAATTATGACACATTATGATGTAAATATCATATTATAAATGCACAACAGGAAACATTATAAAATAATGCAGTTCATGACCCCTTTAAGTGATATTACTCTGACCTTTTCTCTTTTGTAATGTCTCTCAGCCATCTCTCTTTCTACTCTCTCTCCTCCCCCATCATGAGTGGACACGCCCCCTCCTGCTGATTGGCTACAAGTGTGTAAGTACAAGTGCTCCATCCAATCCACTTTCAACAGCGTTTTTTTGAGAAATCTCATACTGCTCCTTTAATGTGTAAACTCAGTGGACATTTATGGGCAATTTAAAATCTTGTCAACCAGCATATAATACAAAACAATTATTATTGCATGTGTTGATAGCCTAAGGGTTTTTTGGGTGTATTAAATATCAGCTTTGAGTTGTTTCTGACCTGCATGTGTTGAGCATTGACCCCAACAATAGATCGATCGAACCCACGTCCAGACAAAAACATTTCATGGCTGGTTTAGCAGTTTTGTGATTGCGGCCTGTACTTTTTCAGGGTTCTTTTGTAAATGTTTCTATGTTTGCTTTTTCCAACATAACTCTTCCAGATCATCACGCTCAACAAGAACTCAGCAATAGATTATCGACATTAAGTAAAACACAGCTAATCCCACTCCAAGTCAATAGCGTCTGCTGTGAGACACAGTGCAGCTTCTACTTTAACGCTCGGTTTAATTGTGATCTGAGGTTTTATTATGTGTCCGAATCTTTATCAGTTTTGCTTTATGAAAAAGGTGACGGCAGTTGCTTGTGTGTCGTGCTCTCATAAATTGTTTAAATATCCCCTCATTCAGCCCTCCCCTCCTACACATAATGTTTCTCTGCAGGGAATTTCATTATGGCCTAGATTAGAACAATCACTCTAGAGAGAGACTGGAAGAAAGCTGAACAAAAATAAGCAAACGAAGGAGATAAGGTGGCATTTCACCGTCTCAAATGTGGACTGGGAGTAATATTAATAAGCTATGTCCACTTGGTTTTATCCTATTATTGATTTGCTTTGTCTATCCTCATTTAAATAATGAAATGAGTAGGCCCTACTTATTAATTCTTGAGGCAAACCATTCATTAATTAATTGATTTTTTAATTAATAAAGGATTTTAATGGAGGAATAAGGCCTTTTAACCTTATGTTGCAGTTGTAATATATATTTAAAGTTTTATTTGTCATTATATTAATATAGATATATTAATATGAATTCCTATATCAACTGTTGTATATTGACTGTTAAATTGAATTACAGTCTTGCAGTACAAATACATTTAAATACCAATTTTACAGCCACTCGGTAATGTCCTAATTGTCATTTTCTATAATCATGCCCCTTTATGTTAATGGTTATGCTACGAATTTTTTTTTTTAGTTTTTAAGTTCAGTAGAAATGTAGTTTAATTGGTCTTATGATAACCCTCCAAATACTGACATTAAATATGTAATTTTGTAAATATTTTTGTAAATTTGGACAAATGCTAAAGTACAATACTGGAATTTTGAGTATCCAAATGCATACTTAATATAACAGTAATATAATAAAAATAATAATTATTAAATTAATTAATATTATTTTATGTAATATGTATATTATAACATATTTGTATATTTACAACATTATATGTGTGTGTGTTAAATGATTTGTAAATATTTGTATCAAATATAAAATATATAAATATATAAATATAAATATATAAAATATTAATAATAAATATACATAAATAAATAATATATGTAATATATATAACAAGTAATATAATACAATTATATTTATAGCTTAACTATTTATTTTATTTTTGATATATTTTAGGCTATATATACGTGTTCAAAATTATATGAACCTAATGACAGAATTTGTGAACATCTCTAAAGTTTAGATATGACAATACAATAGCAGACAATATGCTAATAGTGAACTACACTTTACATACAAAAACCTATGATTACTCATGATATCATGTTGAAATACCTGAGAACTTTTGACACAAGATGAGAGTATCTTAACCCTTTATAGGGCACTCATTGAAATACTTGGAAATTCTAAATTTCAACCATAGAGTGTTATTGGAGGATATTATAAGACTTCTAAACATTTGTGAGTTTTTAAAAAAATATATTTTTTTAGGTTGGAAATCAAGGGCAATGAAGTTACCATATATGGTTCCTCGCCAGTCTAGGGTAATTTTTTTTCCCTTAAAAAGTGTATATATAAAAATATAATAAAAACACATAAACTTGTTACAAACATAAAAATATTTATTTAGGAACATTTTAAATTATTATTAGGAACATTTTAAATTAAATTACACCTCTTGGCAGAGGGGCCTATATCACTCTGGCCTGGAGTGTCTAGGTTGTGGGTGGGTGGGAGGAAGTCAGGGTCTGCCTCATCATCATCTTCCTCCTCAGAGCCCTCATCATCACTGATGCTGGGGTGGGCTGGCACAACTGTCTCCCTCTTGCCGTAAAAGATTCGCGTAGATAGCTGCAAAGAACAGAGAGTACATTTTTGAGTCAATATCAAGCCCAGTTTGAGTTATTTGTTGAGTAACAGTGAAGTGCAGATCTACTGAAATATAAATAATAAGAAAAATAAGTGAGTAACATTGGACTGGTCTGTCATAATATATGTAAATATATAATAAGAAGTGCAAAATATCATTATAAGTATTAAAAACTGTTATAAAGGTCATAAAACTGACCAAAACCACACATATTTCAATATCTAATATGGCTTGAAAATGTCTATAAATGTGTTACGTTTCCCACTGGATCACTTTATAATGTTATTCAAACCTGTGATAACATCCAATGCACTAGTAAATACTATTGTCCTACATTATAATCATAGACTCTGGTTATAATGCATTATTTGTAGAAAAAATACCCTAGTACGTCTTTTCTATACGCATAGGGCGTATGTCTAAATATGGTCTTCCTATCACTTGCGCTAATCTTACGTGAACAGGGCGTATGATCAAATATGGTCTCACCATTTTTCATGCCACAAATGTCGCTACTTTCAAGAAATCTATGCAAGCAACACCTATCTCAACATGTTGCACAACTATTCAACCATAGAATGTGTGAGTTTCATCAACTTACCATTTTTTGTTTTGAAGTTATTAGCGCTGATGTGGGAGTAGGTAGTAGCGCATAACCTCACTTTCCAATATCCAGAACGACACTGAAGTTTGAAATGCTACGCGCAACTTCTGATTGGTCAGATGCCATGGTGTGACTATCAGTGACGTAGCCTGATCTTCGCTGATTGGCTAGAAGAAATATATACGCTCATACGACAACGCAAACAGGCAGGGGAGAGTCAGTTTGAATGCGCGATTAAGTTACCAAATATGGTTCCTCGCCCGATAAAGGGTTAAGTTGCAAAGTTCCATAGATAACTGATAAGATGTGAAACTTCAGAAATCATGCAGGACCTTCCTCCATGCAGTCTGCAAAGTCAAACATCAACCTTCGGGATGCCATTCTAACTTTCCTGTCTGTGGCACCACAGCAGCCAATGAAACATGAAATTAAATTAGTGCCTCTATATGTTTTGTGGGCAACAGAGCCACACAAGAATGATCGTCTGTCTCTTGTTTGGTTTCCTGTTCGTAGCGCTGTAGAAATAACATCTCTCTCCCCCTTGGCTATCATTTTCTCTGGCCTCTGCCCAGCTAATGGGTATATATCTCGAAGCAGACTTTTGGATTTTATGTGTTTTCCTAAAAATCAAGAAAAATGTCTGTGGAAATCCTAGCGCATGGAGCAAATGCAGGTTTGTCTTTCTGACACAAATAAATACATTTAGAAAACTCAATGTTTCACCTGGAAAAGTGAAGGAAAGGCTTCTAAATTCAAGGTCAACCTCTTTTCCTGAGGCTCTCAATGTGGTTCCTCAGAAGCCAGTGATAACATTCTTTCAGATCTGCCCAACAACTTTTTCAGACGGCAATCATAAGTTTCCCACCTTGATCTCCATCTGCGCCCTGGCATCCTAAATTTTCATTCACCTTGAATATACCTGAAATTATTGCTTGTTGAGAGTTGATTGTTGCATTATGAGTTTCGAACAGATTGTTCTCTGAACATATTTCTATATTCATGCCACATCAGATTTAACTAAAATGATTTCACCCTACGAATACATTAACACAATTGTGACACTCATTACACGGTTAAATCAACCTCAAAACCGCCACAGTGGTTGTAAACAACAGCACAGCTATTTGAAGAAATAACAGAATGTGTTTTTGAAGAAATAAAGAAATGTGTTTTTATCTACAGAAATGAATGCAATGCGGAATACAAATAGCCATGTTTCATTTGTATTCCGTGAAGGGATTGGGACGAAACAGTTCCTGTAAATAAATAATGGAGTCTTGCTCAGGATGGGCATCATAAATGTTTAATGTGTGCTGCCCAGCAGGACACACTGGCAGACACAGGCAGAGGGCAGAGGGAAGCTGGGCACGCGTCCTGCCGTTACACTGGATTCAAGTGTAGGCGCTCAATGGCTGATGGGGCGTATATTGGTGATACAAAAAATAATTATTCTTTTTTTTTTTTTTTTTTACTGTATCTTCCTTTTATAACAGTTTCTTTCTACAGTTAAAAACAATATTATTTTGTCTTATTTATTTTCCATAAAATGTACTTTCAGGCTACTTCATTTGGGGCGAGACTTTATTGGACTATGCTTTACTGATGATTCCTAGGCAATTTGATCATCAATGTCATTTTAGTTAGTTTTCATGCAGGTTCATGTATATTATTAAAACTAAGACTTTAAAGCAATTTTATATGGGAAGTGCTCACATTTATTTATTTGTGTATTTTAATGTGCACTTTATTATTATTATTATTATTTCAGATACAACATACAAAATATATAAATAAAAAAGCATTAGATATATTAAGATAAGTGAATCTACATATAAATATTGATAATTTAAGAGCTTCAAAATAGCCTGAAATTATTATAAAAACCAAGATTTTAAAACAATATTAAATGGGATAAGTACTCACCTATACATTTTGTTTAACCATATTTATTGTTACTTACAATGCATTGTTATCATTATTATTATGGTAAATTTACTATTACCGATATATTTCAGATGCAACAGAAAACGAAACAAGAGAAAGAACAAAAATGTTTTTTTTGGATAAATCAAGATAATCAAGGCATTATCATTAAAATATCATTAAAATATCACTCATTTATCAGGTTCAAAAATGATCTGAAATCAGGAGGTCAGAGTTTTCCCCCAGCTTGATTAATACTTTGATTAACTCATTTTCCATCCTATTTCCTAAAAGCACTGAATATCCATTGCATCGCTGTTTCTGCCAAAAACTCTTTGACTGAGCTGTGGACCACTTCCTGCCAAGTCAGTGTCTTTATTTTTCTTTCTCTCCCTCTCTCTTTTCTCCCATTAGGAAAGTAAATGCTTGGTAAACATGGCCAGCTGTGAACCCTCTCATCCCATCTGCTCCGCTGGGACGGCCAGGCCTTCGGTACTTAACTGTAATGCATTCATTGTAACTTAAAGCAGCAGTATTAGGAGGATGATTAAGACTTACCAAAGACTTACCAAATGTCTGTTGGAATCAGGTATGTGGATGTGGCATGAACAGCCGACCGCAGTCAAGAGCTGTTGATTTGAATGGCATCCCACCACTGGGATCTCCAGAAACAAGTGTGTCCCATGTTGATAAGGTGCCTGTGTATATCAGCTGAATCTAAAGAGGATCGTGAAATGTGTGAGAGCTGAACTTTACGCCTCAGAGACCGCAGACCAGCAGAAAACTTCTGAACTTGGTGAGTATCGTGCCATTCTTGAGAAATAAGTTTTCTTTATGACTATTAGTAAACAGCATAGATAGAATAAACAAAGAAATATTTGATTGGGAATAAAAAAGGGGGGGAGGTCAATGATAATACTACTTCAGATCTGCCCAACAACTTTTACAGACGGCAAACCTTGATCATCTGCTTTCTGATCATATTTGGGCTATTTGATTTTTTCTGACCAATGGCAGACTCGAGTGGGAGTGGCCTTTTTGAACAAAATCATTGTTTGTGCATTATTTGGTGATGGTGGTGGTGGCACAGAAATTACTCACTTCAGCTTTAAGTATGAAAAAGAAAGAACTGGAAAGAATATTCCCTGAAGCGTGCAAATGAAATTGTCAGCTTCAACTGTGGAGTTTTTGAAGCTTTTAAATATTTATGCAATGTAAAAAAAAAAAACAAGACAAAAGAAGCAATGTACCACGATTAAAACCAGAGAGATATAATACGATTTTGTCTCTAATTCCCCTCTAATTCTGTACAGGTTTGACCCTGGCTCTGACATTTCATAACATCAAACTCTGTGCAAGAAGTTTGGAAGTGTGTAAGTCAGTGCCATATATACATGTGTATACATGTGTGTGTGTGTGTGTGTGTGTGTGTGTGTGTATATATATATAAATATATATATATATATACACTACCGTTCAAAAGTTTGGGGTCAGTGAGAATTTTATTTTTATTTTTTGGAGGAAAGAAATCAATACTTTTATTTATCAAGGACAGTAAAGACATTTATAATGTTACAAAAGATTCTATTTCAAACAAATGCTGTTCTTCTGAACTTCCTATTCATCAAAGAATCCTAAAAAAAATAAAAATAAACTGTACAACTGACAGACCAACAACTGTTTCAACATTGATAATAATAATAAATGTTTCTTGAGCATCAAATCCTCATATTATACTGATTTGTGAAGGATCATTTGACACTGAAGACACTGACACTGGTGATGCTGAAAATTCAGCTTTGATCACAGGAATAAATTACACTTTACTATATATTCACACAGAAAACAGCTGATTTACACTGGAATAATATTTAATACTATAACTGATTTTTGTTGTATTTTTAATCAAATAAGCGCAGCCATGGTTAGCAGAAGAGAATTCTTTTAAAAGTATTTAAAATCGTACCGACCCCAAACTTTTGAACGGTAGTGTATATACATTCACATCCTTAATACAAAATAAAGTTACTCAAGAAGGCAAAGAAGGCTGATTTCAGAGAATATATCTTGAATTTTGTTTATTTTCCTTACCCTATTCATCATCATCATCATCATCATCATCATCATCAAACTTTATTACAAAAGACAGCCCAAAAACTAATACAAAGACAATACATAAAATAAACAATATACAAAAACTAGAACAATTAATGCAAATCAGTGTGATGCAAAGATATTATTATTGTTATTATTATTATTGTAAGCATAAGAACATTTTGTGAATATTATGTTTAGCTGCACAGAAAAACTTTAGTTATGATGTTTTTTAATAGGGAGGACTTAAAATAAATCAGCTGATGTCTACCAAGACCTGAGGAAGTTCTAGGTCAGTGGCTTCAGTAATTAAAACGCCGCACAATTTCTCATTAACTGTGTCCTTTTCTGTCATTCCATTTAAACTGATATGCATAAATGCTAATCAGTCCCCATCATCCACAGAAATGTGCATAAATATACAGTGAATGAAAAATGCATTTCAACAATTAAGCCAAATTTTCTAATTTACATTAGTCGTTTACTGAAAAGACAGTAAAACAAGAAAAGAATTGAACAACGGAAAGCATTAAGCATTAAAACAACAGAAAAGCCTATAGAGATAAAGTCTAGCATCTCATTGTTTGAGATCTTCCTATCTATGCGATGGAAGTCATACTTTTTTTTAAGCGCAGCTTAATTTTACAAATACTTTTTGTGGTCATAGTTTGCCCCCCATTATAAAAATGCAGCTTTTAGTAAAGATAGCTATCAGTATTCAAGGTTTCAATGGTTTTACAGTCTCCTCCGAAGATGACTTCAATCTGCCATGGACAAACTCCTTAGGATTTAGAAGCTTCGCTGTTATTGACTGAATCTATTCAGCATCTGGTGATGAAAAGCTTAGATAAGCTCAGCTGCCTTTGAAATCAACACAGCCAAGACAGAAAAAAGACCTGAGAATGTGATGAAGTTTTATTCATATAAAAAAATGATAATTCATTTATAACTTGTAAGTCACTGTAATAAACATTAACTACATCTATTTATTTCCATGTTTATTTTCAAGGTGTGTTGGTGATATTTGAAATGTCATGTGTTTTCTACCTTTAGTCTGCTTCAGTACGTCTTCTTCCTCTTATGTATTATGAGTCAATGTTGGATGACAAACTGGTGTATTCCCTTAACATATTTTTCTGCGCATCGTTCAATTTGGTCAGGTTTCACAAGTGACAGATGGAGATTACAAAGGAAGAGCGCATTAACTGTGAATGGAGTGAACAAAGGAAAGTCCGTGAGAGGAAAGACTCCCAATCCTTAGAGTGTCAGAGTCTCAGGTGAATTTTTCCCACCTAATCATACAAAAAAAAAAAAAAAATAGACTGGAAAGATTATCATAGCATGTTTAATCTTCTGTTCATAACAGAGTGAAGCCATGAGTTGTTCCTGCAGGAGAATTTTTCATTTTTCTTTGACTTTTTCCCCGCATTTATCTTGAAAAGCTTAAAAATCAAATGAACAGTTAAAGGAAAAAAAACTTTTTTTATCATACACCTCAGGAGATCCATTTAAATATTTTTTATAGTATATTTTATATGAATGGATTGCCAATTTTGAATTTTTATGAATATTTTATCCAACATCCTACTTAAGTTTGTTACATTGAAAATGGTTTATTTAATTACATTTGATCTCCTAAGTTTATGAACAGCAAAATAAATTAACTATTTTGGTTTTCTAAAATAAATGTCAATATTAATTGACCTTTTAAACTACCTTAATTACAATATTGTCAGTGAATTAACTCTTAATTTCCCTCAGCTAGCCACAGATCATACGTATAATAAGATAATATGATGTATGGTAATATAACTTTCATTATTGTTTGAGAAACATTTATTTCGATAACAGATGAAATATGAACACCTTGTTTACTTTTATCATTGTTTCCAACTTTAGGGGGAGAACAAAAAAAAAACTTTGAAAACTTTTTACATTGAACAGCTGCTGCAAATAATGCAGTACAACACTGCCAACAGCATTTTTCACATTATGAGCCTACAATTACGTCCTGTTTTCAACAGCAGTTATTTGGCAGTTCAGATCTAATCATGCAGGAAGTGAACTGTTCTTCTTCTTCTTCTATTAAAACAGGTTGTTGGTGCTTTGTGTTATAGGTATAACTGGAACTGACTCGCATTCAAACAAAGTGAGGCCGCTGTCAGCCCAGCTTACACACAGACGTGCGTTCAGCACCACGGACAGCAACCAAACACACAAGCACATTGTACGCGATGAGCAGGAATTGGGCATGTCTGGAAGAACCCTCGAGAACCCGCTTCAGCTGTCCAGAGCACATCAGAGAAGACTGAAACGCATCAGGGTGGCATCGTGCAATGCTTAAAGGGTAACTTGGATGTTTCACCTCCTGTCATCTGCAGATGCTTGTCTTCAGCTGCATGGCTGGAATGTGTTTCCCTTCACATCATCTCTTCTTCAGCACTTCAACCAAAACGGGTATGCATGTTTTTTTTTCTTGTTTTCCAAGAAATTTCTCTGAACAACCATAACAATGTCCCACAACATCCTGAAATACTAGGTCCAGAAGAGCAAGTTCTCATCTTGACAGTGAATGGAGATGTGAGAAAATGAATTTGTCTCGTAAAATAAGTAAGTAAAGCTATCAGAAATATAAGAGCGTGTCTTTGACCCTGGACAGGACCAAAAATTTCTTTTCCGCCACATCTCAAATGATGGATCGTGTTTCACAGCATTTTGTGGTGGAAATTACATCTTTAACATTTTTAGAGCTTAATTTCATAGCTAGCATTTTACACATTCTAAATACAATTAACGATTCATTATTATTACTGCACAAAAAATTATTCTGTGATATTACCTTGATTTTTTTATTTTATTTTATTATGCATCACAAGTCTCATATTTGATCTCAAACATGCTTTTCACTGACATCCTTTGGTAATCAAGAAAGAACACACTCTTTGAAAATATTTTTGCATTTTGGTCAAATATGTTGGTTGTGATGAAAAATACACGTTTTGGGAAAAAGTGTCAATCAATATTGAAATGTTTATTCGACCCTCTCTGATGGGTTTGTCTGTCTGTCTGTCTCTCTTTCTCCGTCTGCCTGTCTGTCTCTCTGTCTACGTCCGTCCATCCATCTGTCTGTCTTTCTCCGTCTGTGTGTCTGTGTGTCTGTCTGTCTCCGTCCTTCCGTCCGTCTGTCTGTCTTTCTCCGTCTGTGTGTCTGTCTGTCTCCGTCCTTCCGTCCGTCTGTCTGTCTTTCTCCGTCTGTGTGTCTGTCTGTCTCCGTCCGTCCGTCCGTCTGTCTGTCTTTCTCCGTCTGTGTGTCTATGTGTGTGTCTGTCTGTCTCCGTCCTTCCGTCTGTCTGTCTGTGTGTCTGTCTGTCTCCGTCCGTCCGTCCATCTGTCTGTCTTTCTCCGTCTGTGTGTCTATGTGTGTGTCTGTCTGTCTCCGTCCTTCCGTCTGTGTGTCTGTCTGTCTCCGTCCTTCCGTCTGTCTGTCTGTGTGTCTGTCTGTCTCTGTCTATCTGTCTGTCTGTTTGTCTGTCTGTCTGTCTGTCTCCGTCCGTCTGTCTGTCCGTCTGTCTGTCTGTCTGTCTCCGTCCGTCCGCCCGCCCGCCTGCCCGTCCGTCCGTCTGTCTGTCTGTCTGTCCTCCTTCCGTCCGTCCGTCTGTCTGTCTCCGTCCGTTCGTCTGTCTGTCTGTCTGTCTCCGTCCGTCTGTCTGTCCGTCTGTCTGTCTGTCTCCGTCCGTCCGCCCGCCCGCCCGTCCGTCTGTCTGTCTGTCTGTCTGTCTGTCCTCCTTCCGTCCGTCCGTCTGTCTGTCTGTCTGTCTGTCTGTCTCCGTCCGTCCATCTGTCTGTCTGTCTGTCTGTCTGTCTCCGTCCGTCTGTGTGTCTGTCTGTCTCCGTCTGTCTGTCTGTCTGTCTGTCTGTCTGTCTGTCTGTTTGTCTGTTTGTCTGTCTTTTACCGTCTGTCTGTCTCCGTCCGTCTGTCTGTCCGTCCGTCTATCTCCGTCCGTCCGTCTGTCTGTCTGTCTCCGTCCGTTCGTCTGTCTATCTCCGTCCGTTCGTCTGTCTGTCTGTCTGTCTCCGTCCGTCCGTCTGTCTATCTCCGTCCGTTCGTCTGTCTGTCTGTCTGTCTCCGTCCGTCCGTCTGTCTATCTCCGTCCGTTCGTCTGTCTGTCTGTCTGTCTCCGTCCGTCTGTGTGTCTGTCTGTCTCTGCCCGTCCGTCCGTCCATCTGTCTCCGTCCGTCCGTCCGTCTGTCTGTCTCTCCGTCCATCTGTCGCCGTCCGTCCGTCTGTCTGTCTGTCTTTCTCCGTCTGTGTGTCTATGTGTGTGTCTGTCTGTCTCCGTCCTTCCGTCTGTGTGTCTGTCTGTCTCCGTCCTTCCGTCTGTCTGTCTGTGTGTCTGTCTGTCTCTGTCTATCTGTCTGTCTGTTTGTCTGTCTGTCTGTCTGTCTCCGTCCGTCTGTCTGTCCGTCTGTCTGTCTGTCTGTCTCCGTCCGTCCGCCCGCCCGCCTGCCCGTCCGTCCGTCTGTCTGTCTGTCTGTCTGTCTGTCCTCTTCCGTCCGTCCGTCTGTCTGTCTGTCTGTCTGTCTGTCTCCGTCCGTCCATCTGTCTGTCTGTCTGTCTGTCTCCGTCCGTCCATCTGTCTGTCTGTCTGTCTGTCTGTCTCCGTCCGTCCGTCTGTGTGTCTGTCTGTCTCCGTCCGTCTGTCTGTCTGTCTGTTTGTCTGTTTGTCTGTCTTTTACCGTCTGTCTGTCTCCGTCCGTCTGTCTGTCCGTCCGTCTATCTCCGTCCGTCCGTCTGTCTGTCTGTCTCCGTCCGTTCGTCTGTCTATCTCCGTCCGTTCGTCTGTCTGTCTGTCTGTCTCCGTCCGTCCGTCTGTCTATCTCCGTCCGTTCGTCTGTCTGTCTGTCTGTCTCCGTCCGTCCGTCTGTCTGTCTGTCTGTCTCCGTCTGTCTGTGTGTCTGTCTGTCTCTGCCCGTCCGTCCGTCCATCTGTCTCCGTCCGTCCGTCCGTCTGTCTGTCTCTCCGTCCATCTGTCGCCGTCCGTCCGTCTGTCTGTCTGTCCGTCCATCTGTCTCCGTCCATCCGTCTGTCTGTCGTCCCCTACTGGGACAACAAAGCACCTGTAGTTGGAGAAACACGTACATCTGTACTGGTTGTGACTCCTCTCAAGCTTTGAAATGTTCTTTTCTTCAGTAAATAAAAGTGTCTGCTCTACTGCTTCCAGCACTTCTTCTCCATGACCTAGAAATCACTATTAGTCCTGCCATTTTAGTTTAGTCCCAGTGGTGGAGAGGATCAGGAGATGGGCTTCAGGATATTTGAGTATGTCCTTTCTCAGATGTCCCGCTGATATAAATGCATTTATGCTCTCACAGGACAACGTTTGATGTTAAATGATAGGGGAGGTCCCTATTCTTTACATGTGTTTTTGTATTAAAAAGAACATGTCATTTAAGTCATGGAGTATCTTCCATCAAACCTGCTCGTGGCAGAGATTGTTTGATGTTTGATTGTTTGATTGTAGAGAGCGATGGAGTCAGTTGTGGAAGACTGCTCTTCATCACTGTCACTTGTTTAGTGTGTTATTTTCCTCTTTTTCAACATGTGAAGAGAATGAAAGACTGTCAGTTTGATAGATGCCGGTATGACAGATGAGGTGGATGATGGGATACCGTACCCGCCACATGTCCAGTATAACTGTTATGCTCAGCTCAACTAAGCTGAACCTCATCTGCTTCCTAATTTGGCTTTCAGGTGTTTGTCTTTTTTTTTCTCAAAAGATCTGCAGCAGATCTAGATTGATGGAGGTGCATGGTTATCTAGTTGGCACCTTCACTATGTTTGTTCATGCATTTTGTCTTCAGTTTTGTTTACTTTGTTAAATATTTATTGACTTACGTAAGCAATTTACAAATTTCTTGAAGTTTCTAAAGAACGACTGAACAAAAAATAGATGTTCTTGTAAACTTTCTGCCATGCCTTACTATATAACAGTTTCAGGCCAGCAGTTTCAGGCCAGCCATTGGTTCTGCATTTACACTACTTACCTTCCAAATGTCCCAGACCCAGGTTTAAAAATATGAAAATCCATCTAAAAAATATTAATACATTTTATTTGAATAAAAGTTATTAAATTATAACAAAAAATATTTTTATTATTATAAAAACTATAATAATCACCATCGTAAACATTTAACTATTTATTGTGTACAATTATTTAAATCAGATTTAACAAGCAAATTTTTAACAAAATTAAAATCTCTGTCATAGTTAATGCTACTTAAAACAATTAAGTTTTCTGGACGAGCAGTTTAGTTTTATTTTTGTGTGGAGATTTGTTTTTTTTTAGTAAACCACTACACTGAATATTTTTAAGTATAGACCCCTTTTGCGCCTACGTCACAATTACGTCACGGCACTAGCTGAAGGCAGCCAATACAAACCAGCACAGATTCGGCTACATAATAAAAAGCTTCAAAGTTTCAGACCAGACATGGGTTCTGCAGAACTATAACTATATAACGGCAGTTTCAGCTTAAATTATTATTATTATCATTAAACTAGTGCAATGCCCGTGCAAAATCAGTTTTTGTGTGTTTTTAGTAATTGTTGGTTTGGTACGTTTGAGTTGCTGAATAGACTAGGCTACTATTACACATTTTAATACAAATGTATTAAATATAACAGCAGTTTCAGGCCAGCAGTTTCAGACCAGACATTGGTTCTGCAGAACTATATAACAGCAGTTTCAGACCAGCAGTTTCAGACCAGACATTGGTTCTGCAGAACTATATAAAATCAGTTTCAGGCCAGCAGTTTCAGGCCAGACATTGGTTCTGCAGAACTATATAACAGCAGTTTCAGACCAGCAGTTTCAGACCGGACATTGGTTCTGCATAACTATATAACAGTAGTTTCAGACCAGACATTGGTTCTGCAGAACTATATAACAGCAGTTTGAGACCAGCAGTTTCAGACAGGACATTGGTTCTGCAGAACTATATAACAGCAGTTTCGGACCAGCAGTTTCAGACCAGCAGTTTCAGGCCAGCAGTTTCAGACCAGACATTGGTTCTGCAGAACTATATAACAGCAGTTTCAGACCAGACCAGTAATTATACGTTTTTTACAATGTAATGTCTGGTATAGTGTATATAGTGTTGTATAATTGTTGTATAGTTGCATAAACGTATAATTACATTGTAATAAACGTATAATTACATTGTAATAAACGTATAATTACATTGTAATAAACCATAAATGTTCCTAAGTGTTAAGACTAGGGCTCCGTTCTTCATACGTTGCTTAAAGCTTGACACTTGACATGAACATAACTTGACTAAAAGCCATAGACTAAAATTGAACATGAATAGAACTCACCAGCAACAGAATACAGATAAAAAAGGAAGACAAGAGACAAAGTTCCCATGAGGGAACATTACAAATAAAAATAAATAAAATTTCCAAAACAGAATGCTATTACCACAACACATGATTTGAGATGTGATGTAAATGATGTGATAGAAAAATGACAAAACTAACTGCTGGACATTTGTTAGTGGACCAATTAAACTAAAGTAACAGTGTGACAGTCTGCCATGTGACAGTTTAGTTTATTTTCTTAATGTCTATAGGGTAAAGAGAGAGAGAGATTCAGCAGAATCAGAGAGCATCTGATTATGTATCAGTGCAATCCTGACTACATCAGCCCGTGCTGTCAGCTTTAGCGGCCATGTTTATAAGATGTATTATGAGAGTTTATACTGCTGCTTTATCTCCTTTGAGCAAGGGCCATAATAATCCAATTCTGTGTTATGATCATAGTCAGAAAATAACTGCATCCCCTTCCTCTTGTTTTGATTCAGATTGGATAAAACTGGCACACAGTTTCCAGTGTTGGTGTGCGTTTAATTACATGGTAGATGGTGCTAATTGAACAACAGCAAGACCGCTGAACACACTGCTTTAGATAGTATGACACACTGCTGGAAGGCTTAAAATAAAACGAAGGAAACAAACAGAGTACTGATGTTGTAATCTGCAGTGGACAAAAGCTCCTTTATGTTTCTTGGTGGTATAATGCCAAGAAACATAAACATATGTACAAATTAATGTACAAGCAGATGCAAAATTACTTTGTGGGATATTACTTATTAAAGTACATGCTTTTTCAGTGTCTCTTTCTGTTGATTACATTGATATGCCACTAGACACGTTAATCAGACTATCGATGTAAATGTCTGTTGAGACAAATATGTTAGAAATCAAAGTATTCTTGCATCTCAATGATCGCATTACATTTACAGGAACTAGTTTCTCAGCAGCGGCGGAATTTTACTTTACTCCGGTTAGTAGTACCGCGCCGAAAAGTGAACACAGAACAGAAGTGCACTACAGTCGGGACTACCTGTACTACCTCTCTCTCTCACTACCTCTCTCGGTTGCCTAGGTAACTTAATATGCAACTGGAAGGACTGGATGAAATTGTCTCCACTGATAAATAACACCCAGGCTAACATGGAAATGTCCAAAATCCTGAACCACCCCTTTAATGAGTGGGCCATTGTTCTCATGTTACATTCAAGTTGGAAATGCTACTATGTAAAAAAAAAAAAAGTATAATAATAATGTAATATGCATGTTTTATGCATGTTCACACTATTCCACGCATTGTTTTGGTCCTCATTAACTTTCATGGTGAAACCATTGTTCAGAAAACTTTCTTTCATGTTCTGCAGAAGAAAGAGTGTCATTCAAATTTGAAACGAAATGAGAGTAAAATATGACAGTTTTTTTAACTCTCCATTTATTTTGGTGGCCAAAATAAAAGTATATGATCATATTCACAATGTTGCATAATTTTATTTTGCCAGCAAAATCATTGCAAATATTTGATGTATCAACCAGCCTTAGTTGCGTTCTGTGTACAACTATAATATCAGTTCCAAGCAGATTGTAAAATGGTGTGTGTGTGTCTCCATTTGCTTCCCCTTTGTAATCTTTAAAGCCACTTAGTGTCTTGTCATTTAATCTCCCCGGGCTGTTGGACCTTATCTGTCCATTATGTCTCCACTCAGACTCCAATTGTCCCTTGCGGTGTGGCCTCTAGTTGTGTCCATCTAACTATCTCAAAATCCAGTGTGCAAGCTTCCCTGCCTCTAAATGCTGCTGTGATTGTACTATAGATATGTCCTTTCGGTCATGCATTATATGATCAAAATGATACATATCACAATCTCACAAATAATCTATATGAATAATGTTTATTAGCTACTGAATAGACAAAATCTGTCTGGCACACAGATTATCATTACATTTTGACTGCTGGCACAGAAACCATTTGATTGCATTGCTCTGAGATGCTAACTGCCAGCATCACGACTGTGTAACGTTCTAGCTCTGTTATCATACCCTGATGCGTCTCATCATCTTTAATGAAAGAGATGACAGACGAATTCTACAATTTTCGAGGTTTTTTTTTTTTTTTTGTCTCCCAGCATGTCATTTTGCTTGATGGCCCTTGAGGTGTCCAAGAAATTGTCTTAACCATCTGGTGCTGTATGGTCATTTTTTATGTAAAAAAAAAAAAAAAAAAAAAAATTGTACTTCATCGGAATGGTAAGAAAACTTGGTAAAGGTTTTGGCACTTGCTATGTGAAAACAAATACACACACACAGAAAATCATGGACATAAAAAAATAGTCACACATGTATTGTTTGTGGTCAAAAAGGACCGCATTAGAAATGAATGGGAGATGAATTTCATCTAGTGAAAGTGTAACTTTAAAATTTACCTTAATTTTTTTTTATATTTTGTAAATTTTTCATCAAAATAAACTTACATTTCTCTACCTTTTTTTAGTTTCACTTTTTTTTTTTCACTACAGCAATAATCTGCCAAATCTCTTCTTTAAAGAGAGGCCATGATCCAAAGCATTCAAGATTGACAACAGTTTAAGTTGGACATTTTATTTTCAGGTCTATGCTCAAAAAGTGGTTAACAGGTAATAAAAGGATCATAACTATTTCATCAATATAATTTAGTACTATAAAATGCAAAAACCACTGTATTACGATAGACGTCATCATCATCATCATCATCATCTTCATCATCTTCTTCCACTTATGCCAGGTCGCGGGGGCAGCAGTCTAAGCAGAGATGTCAAGACTTCCCTCTCCCCAGACACTTCCTCCAGCTCTTCCGGGGGTACACCGAGGCATTCCCAGGCCAGCCGGGAGACATAGTCCCTCCAGCGTGTCCTAGGTCTTCCCCAGGGTCTCCTCCCGGTGGGATGCACCCGGAACACCTCCCCGGGAAGGCATCCAGGAGGCATCCGGAACAGATGCCCGAGCCACCTCAGCTGGCCCCTCTCGATGTGGAGGAGCAGCGGCTCTACTCTGAGCTCCTCCCGAGTGACCGAGCTCCTCACCCTATCTCTAAGGGATCGCTCAGCCATCCTGCGGAATAAGCTAATTTCGGCCGCCTGTATCTGGGATCTTGTCCTTTCGGTCATGATCCACAGCTCATGACCATAGGTGAGAGTAGGAACGTAGATTGACCGGTAAATCGAGAGCTTCGCCTTGCGGCTCAGCTCTTTCTTCACCACGACAGACCGGTACATCGACCGCATTACTGCAGAAGCTGCACCGATCCGTCTGTCAATCTCCCGTTCCATCCTTCCCTCACTCATGAACAAGACCCCAAGATACTTGAACTCCCCCACTTGAGGCAGTAACTCTCCACCAACCTGAAGTGGGCAAGCCACCCTTTTCCGACTGAGAACCATGGCCTCGGATTTGGAGGTGCTGATTCTCATCCTTCACACTCGGCTGCAAACCGTCCCAGTGCATGCTGAAGGTCCTGGTCTGAAGGGGCCAGCACGACAACACCATCTGCAAAGAGCAGAGACGAAATCAAGTGGTCCCCAAACCTGACACCCTCCGGCCCCTGGCTGTGCCTAGAAATTCTGTCCATAAAAATTATGAACAGAACTGGTGACAAAGGGCAGCCCTGCCAGAGTCCAACATGCACCGGGAACAAGTCTGACTTAATGCAAGCAATGCAAACCAAGCTCCTGCTCTGGTCGTACAGGGACCGGACAGCCCTTAGCAAAGGTCTCTGGACCCCATACTCCCAGAGCACCCCTCCACAGGACGCCGCGAGGGACACAGTCGAATGCCTTCTCCAAATCCACAAAGCACATGTGTATTGGTTGGGCAAACTAGCATGAACCTTCCAGCACCCTGGAGAGGGTATAGAGCTGGTCCAGTCTTCCACGACCGGGACGAAAACCGCACCGTTCCTCCTGAATCCGAGGTTCTACTATCAGCCGAATTCTCCTCTCCAGTACCCTGGCATAGACTTTCCCGGGGAGGCTGAGAAGTGTGATCCCCCTGTAGTTGGAACACACCCTCCTGCCCCCCTTCTTAAAAAGAGGGACCACCACCCCGGTCTGCCAGCCCAAAGGTACTGTCCCCGACCGCCACGTGATGTTGCAGAGGCGTGTCAGCCAAGACAGCCCCACAACATCCAGAGACTTGAGGTACTCAGGGTGGATCTCATCCACCCCCGGTGCCTTGCCATCGAGGAGCTTCTTGACTACCTCAGTGACTTCAGCTCAACAATACCTCTATGACGTCTATAATAGACATCAAATATGAAATTCAGTGGAAAGACTAAGTATATCCTAAACAGTGTTAATTTAGATTTACTCTTTAAAACCCCTTGATAGGCAGGGATCACTGGTGATCCCGGATTAGTGTTGTTCAAAAGTCATTACTTGTCAAAATATCACACTCTTACTTGATCTGGACGAACTCAGCATCATAAGAAAGGTTGAAGTCTACAGCTTCGATGTTTGACCACTGTTTATGATTTAACTGGTTTGCAGTGATATTAATTTCTTAATTTATGCCAGGAGTGCAAAATAATTAATCTGTAATGTTCGTTATTTTGAATAGAAATCATCACTCATAAAACATTAATTCTCGTGTTCTCCGGTTTATTTGTGTTCAAATACGTACAATATACAGCATCCGCCAGGGCTATTAGTCCAATTGTGCGCATATTTGGAGAAATGATTAATAATTATCACATGCTAGTAAAATATTTCTTCATAAAGAATAACATTTCTATTCATTTACCACTGAAATGTGCGATCTAAAGAGCTCAGACAGCGAACGGAGCGAGATGTGTGTCTTCTCTTCCTGAATCGCGTCACATTTGACCTCAAAGCTATATCATTCGCTGTACAGCTGTCAATCATCTCACGTGGTCCAGCGTGACCTCTTCTGCATGACGCGTCATGTGTACACTTCCTCATACTGGACATCCGTGATAACAAAGCGAAACTGACATCTCTTCACCCGAAACAAGGAACTAATAAATGCACGATTGAAATATTATGTGTTTTGTGTTTGATTTTCGTGCGATTTGGGGTTTTCATATCAATACAGAATGTTTACAGAATGCATATGCTAGGAAATGCTAGCCCATAGCTTCATCTGAAATGCTAAATATAACATATTTCAAAATCTTTTCATGACTTGAAACCATTTTAATCCGCGACCGGCATATGATACAAATACTCGATGTTGTTTTAAAGTGAACTTTGAATAAAAGTGTAATATTAAAACATTAAATTGTGTCATGTAGCTCGAGGCTACTTGTGCTAATGCACCTGCTTGCAGAAGCTATTCCATTTCATACAATCATTTAAAAAATAAAATAATTCGCATTTAAAGTTCCAAGAATTGTTTGTTTTCTAACAAGACTTAATATAATAGATGGATTGATCATGTAGGGTGGGATCAGAGAGGTTTAGATGGCCAATATAGGCTATAATGGCTGAATTCAAACAAAAGAATAAGGATAAAAGAATAATGAAGATTAAGTCTCATACCGGCATAGGTGTGAAATGTTGGTCGATTAAATGAAAAGAACATGAATGGGCCAGTTCTCCTCGCCAGACATTAATCAGAGACTGTAAATGGGTGTTTACAGGGCAATAAAATATTTGATGAGAATCTTATATTAGCATCCTATAAAACTTCTCTAAACTCTCTCCTGACATGGTTTCACAATAGGCTTAATAAAATGCATAATTTTAGAAATATCATCCTCAGATTTTAAATGAAGCATGACCACAATTGTGGCTACACTTTAGTTGTGGTTTCAAGTTGCTATCCTAAATTCACATAATATTTGTATACATTTAATAAATATGTTCTTAATATTTGTTGTTTTTGTTTTTATGTTTGAGCTTATATATCTCAATATTAATAACAGTCTGATTAATTTTGAGTCTTGAAATGTAAACTCTCAAGGGTTGGCTTTCTAAATATATGTTGGTTATGTGTCTATTCAGAATGACTTAAGAGCAGCAACCTTTTTATTTTGGGTATGTCATGAATGCTTCACTTGCCAAAATTGGGGCCGACTAGTAAGGGGTTAAAAAAAATGCTGGAGCCGTCATCTTATTCATTTAATCTTTCCCTTTTGTGAGATCTAATTTGACACGAGTTTACCTTTTGATGTGCTATTTACAAACACAGTTGATCATATAGGCCTATATTCTTCACATAGTCATAATATAATATATAGCCTATATTTCAAGTTGAAATTGTTTATTTGACTTTAAATGTTAAAATCATTCTTCATAGTTTATGTGATTAACTGCTCCTGTCCATACACTGCGTGTGTGTGTGTATTAATCTGTTTCAGTCACGTTACTTTTACCATTCACCCGCCACATTCATGACCGTCAGCAGGGCAGAGTAATGATGGTGAATACAAAAACACATGAACAGAGATACTGTTAATCACTGGATTTGATCCATATCAGGTCCGAAAAAAATATTATTAACAGATTTCAAATTTGCACAAACCCTACCTTAACATTCGTGGACATTTATATTTAATGAATAATCTATCTCCATTCATTTTATTCTTTGTTAAATATGGCAGATGATGAGTAACATACAACAGTTCAATACAAATAATATAATGCTGAGTGACTTTAGACATTTTAGACATAAAATCACTGTTAGTTTTAAACATTTTACTCCGCCAACAGAGTCAAAGCAGTCACTTAAATAAAGTTCATCATCATTTGCATCGTTTCTGAATCGATCAGCACTTTTGAACGAATCGTTTGAATGAATGATTCGATTACTCAGTTGTAATCAGTCACTTGTCGCCACCTACTGGTGTAACCTGGAAAAACAGTCACTGAAATATCTCCCAATACTAGTAAACTTGTACCAAACATATTCCTGTAATACCGGAGGCTGCAATTTCAGGACCACAGTTAGGACTAGGACCTACTTTTTTTGTGACAGCGCCCCCTAGCCAATACTCCAACAGAGTAGACCTGTATTCATATTTTAAGAGGGTTACCAACGGATGTGTTTAGGTTTAGGGGTTGGTTAGGGCAATATATACATTTATTTTAAATAATTAAACAACTAAATCATTCCTGAAAATGAATAATACAAATACAGAATTGAATAGTAAGTGCTATAAAATAGTATAAACCATTAGTACAAAAACGTCATATCGTACAAATGCGGTCCTAGTGGTCCTAAAACTGTAGCCTCCGGTATTGCAGGAATACCCATACAGACATGATAGATCCATCGATCAAGCTTCATCAGTATCCAAGAAGACAAATTCATGTTTAAAAAGATGACCAAACAGAAGCTGTTTAGTTGTCTTTAGCTTACTTTTACACACCACTAGAGGCTTCAAAATCTCTTCCCATGCAGGATTCACAAGGTTAAACACTAGCATATTTATCCGTGTCTTTTGAGCATGTTTCACACCCCATAGATCGGATGCCGAATGTATAGAGCAAACTAACTGACATTTTCCTTGCCGAAGGGATTATACAAGTTTTTTAAAAGGTGACTCGGTGAGGGGCAAAAGCTAGAGCGAAAACAAACAGATTACAACAAAGAGCAGCCTTATACCACAACTATAAAACACCACAGCAGGCATATGAGGTAAAAGCCCATCTCATTAAAAGCTGCCAGATCGCCTGCAATCCCAGAATTGTACATTAAAATGATTAAAGGGAACCTGGAGACTGCGGGCGGTGGGGGTCTGCCAAGGAGCAAAGAGCAGTGCTCGGATATGTGGCGAGCACTGAAGACATCACTGTTATGAACCAGGTATTTAATTTCGATATGATCCTGTTGCATTGGTGGTGAAAATTTACCACTGTACGTGTGAGCAGTATTGGGGGTAAAGTGTTAAAAGGAATGCGGTTCCAGTTGTAATATCATACACTCACCTTTTTGAGCTCACAAGAGAAGTGCCATGTGACTGTGATAAACATTGTAAAAACAACATAAAAAAGATTTTCAGGGAAGAAAGTAACATCTTTTATCAAGATTATTTTTTGGAAAAATTAAATAATTAAATTAAATAAATTATTTAAAAAATTATTTGATTTAGATAACTTAAAGTAGCCATTTCTCTAGTTTATTTTGAGGCTTTGCGTTCATGCTTACTTCAAACCCACATGGTAAAACAGTTAGCAGTGTTATGGTTGTTTGAGGTGGAGATAGTTGTAACAGTTCATTAAAAAATGTTACAACCAACCCCTTATGATAATTCCAATGGGTCCAGTTATAAATCCAGTTACCAATCAAATCCATTGAGGGATTTATTCGGTAAATGTGTTTCCATCATTAATGTTCATGTCTTGTTAGATAAAAAATAATATCTGCCTCAATTAAGCACATACGGTTTTTTTGTACACAATTTTAGAATTTACGCACATCTTGGCGTTTTCATTCAGTGTTTTTTAATGTGATATCAAAAAATTCACATAATAATAGGTGGCAGATTTTGTCACTTTAAATGGCTCACTTTATTCAAAACGGATTATTCTTTGTTCTTCAATGAAGCTCTTGCATAAATTAGACAGTGTGGATATTATTTCAGCAAATCACCTCTCATCTATCCCCAGCTATAACGCTGTTAGGTTTTAACAACGGAACTCATGTATTTGACATTAACTCACATAATCTGTGATTGTGTAGTACTGTACATGTCCAGTCCAAGTGAGTTTTATTTGTAGTAGACAAATGTGGCTACCATGTATCAAAGTTTGAGAGATCTAGCACAAACAACCTCTGAGTCACTGATGCTCAAACAAAAAGTGTTACTTCCATCCCCGGTCTCCCCCTATTTATTTATTGCCAAGTATAATTGATATAATCTCCATTGGGAGTGATTTGAGCGCTTGCTAAGAAAGCTCCACTAGATTAATCCGCACTCACGGTTAGTGGAGTAGTAAGCCTATATTTTGAAAGGTTTGCATGAACGAAAGATGGAACGGAAGTATACCTGGGCTTATACTAATTTATGCAAAAATTGGCTTTGTAAAAAATGGTTGTAAGTCAACATGAGAGAGAGTCTGCGTCAGTGGATGACAATGAAAAGTCAGAGTAACACGTGTTCTGTAAAAAGAAACAAGTATTAATGCTAATGTTAACTAAAATGTTAATGTACCATAACGAGTGACACAATACTGTAATGTTACTTTAAAAGTAAAATTCCCCAACACTGCTTGTGAGATTATAACAAAATTGAATAGCTTTCGGTAAGTCATGTTGTTTTTTTAGGATCGCGTAATTCAACTACCCAGGAGATAAATATGCATGTCCTCCGATGAACGGAAAGTCAACATTTTGGTTCTTTTTTTCTGTTGTCTACAGACACAATCCGCAAACATAACAAGATCAGAACCCTTTGCTGGTTCCCTGATCTACCGCAGGTGACCCTGAAATGGAAAACGCTGAAGTGTTACAGAGCTGGTTACCCACATTTGACTCGTTCACCTTGAACAAGGCTTACAATGTTCCTATGGTGAAAACAGACGAGTCTGCTATTGCCTGTGACCTCGGTAATGAAAGCCAGTGTCTCTCAACTGCCCTGTTTCAAAGGAATGATGCACATACAGAAGATTAGAGAGAAATTACCCCGGAGGAGCATTTATGTTAACAGATAATTATATCTTAATTATTAAGCCAATAAGCATCACTGTTACTTACCTGAGTCATACACTTAAGATGCAAATATCATAGAGACTTTGGGGGTGGGCTCTTTAGACCAATAAGAAACCAACAAAAAAGCCCCAGCAACCACGTAGAACACCATTCCGATTAAAACTTGTAGAATGTTTAATGGTGCCAATCTGCAGGCAAGTATTTCTTTTCATAATCGGAGGGAGTTACATCTCATTTAATTAACGTTCCAGTGCATATGCGCCCAGGACCCAGTCAGTGCCAACAAACAAATTAATTACGTTGAAATGATCAACTGGGCTGGGCCACCATAAGTGTTAGATGCAGTATGAAATTACATTCTCAGTACCCTACAAATCCACTAATCAAGACACTCGTGTACAATCCTCTAGCATATTAAAGGTTCTCTAAGCGATGTCGGGTGACGTCACTTCTTGTTGACGTTTAAAATATTGTCAAACAAAACGGAGGCTAGCTAGACCCTCCCTCCTCCTCATCCGCGCACTAAGCCCCTAAACCCCGCCCCCAAGTCTTTCTTGTCGGTGATTGGCTGGAACTGTTTGTCATGTTTCGTGAAGCGGGTTAGCCCAGTTTGTTTTTGTTGCTGTGTGTGGAGCCTGGGCTGTCTGATCGCGTTTCTTTACAGTGTGTTCAGGGGACAGGCAGCCAGCGGGTAGTGAGGAGATGTTTGCTGTATGTGACAAAAAATGTTTTGGCCTAAAAAACGCGTGACATCGCTTAGAGCACCTTTAATACAGGCCGAACAATGACAACAGAGTACAAATGATATCAGTTTGACTGAAGAGTCGAAATGGTTCAAATATTTGTATACTGATTAAAGCTGCAGTACTTTCTTTGTCTTGAACTTTTTTCTGTATTACATAATAATCAATATAACACTATTTTTTAATGAGTGGCATCTAACATGCTGTCATGATGCTAGTGTTAACAGGTGACTTGAGGTATAGCTCTCTCATTCACGTCCAAAGTAAATACTTTAAAAGGGTTTGGTGTTTGCTTGAATGTTAGTGATGTTAGTCTTATCAAGCACTAATGATTGAAGACTCTATTATATTTGTGTTTAGAAAAAAAAGTACAGAAATCGAGCTGGTTCTTTTTAGTATTTGAGAAACAAACAGCGCTCCCGATGTATCCAACTCACAAACAAATTACTCTTGAGTTGGTTCTTTTTTAATGAATCAAAAACATCCAGCGCAAACAATGGCTGCATCCGAAATCGCATTCTTCCTATAGTAGGCGAAAAACAGTATGTGACAAAAGATGTTTGTCCGATTTCACAGTACTCATATAGGCAAAAAGTACTCAGATGACCCTGGTGAGATTCTGGAGTGTGCATAAGATGGATACTTTACTATCCCATGAGGCCACTGGAGGTTTATGAATGGAGGTGAAGCGACACTGACAATGCGTCACAAGATAATGACAACATGGCGAATGCAGTACATCCAGATTACATTCATACTACACACACTCATACAATATAGAACATACTTTTTAGCGGTCGTGAAGTACTTATTTAAACCTACTCAAGAGAGTATGCGATTTCGGAAGCAGCCAATGTAGTTTGATTCCTAAACGAATGACTCTTTTGAGTCGGTTCTTTTTAGTGAATCAAACACGTGCAGATGAATTAGTTGTTCATTTGACAAAATGTAGTTAAAGATGTATATTATGCATTTTGTCAGTAGTGTTTATACATTTTAATGAATGAAAAAAAAATTCACTTATTTCACAGTGGAATTGCATTCATTGTTTCCAAATATTTGTTCTTTAAAGTAATAAAACACACGCTAATGGAACCGTTAAGCTGAACTGAAACCTGAACTGGAATCATTAAATTCTTTAAGATTCTCATCCCTACCAAGTGAATCAGTTCTACTCTCTTTATGACACCACAACGGATTTCATCACATCTCCAACCTGTGCTCTGGCAGTGATCTCTTTATTCATAGATGATTGAACTGCTGAGTACAGCAGCCTGCAGTTTCTTCTGACTGCAACACTGTGACAGTGATAAAATCCTTTTCAAATAATTTAATAGCCTAGAGCATTCTCCTGTTTCTCAGCAAATATGATTTGGATAAAGACACAGTTAAAATAAAGAATATGATGTATTATATAGATAACTCACTCAGATCTCAGGGTTCACGTCTACCATTCCTATAGTTGCCAGCACAGATTTTCCGGCAGAGATTTATAAGAGGTGGCAAGGAGGGTATTCATATTTCTTGGCTTCAAACACTATTTGCTGATGTTGAATCTCTTTGAACTGATGAATTGGCCCCCTGAACCATTTTCTATGGCGACAAGATTGATGGAAAGCGAATATCATTCACTTTTTCTTTCTCAATTACGGATCTTTAAAGAGGTTAGATTGAGGATCTCAGCTTTATGCCCTACATTTGTTTAACATATTTAGTTTATATGTCGTTCAGTAGTCAAGTAAACTAGACATTCACTGTAAAACCAGTGAGCATTAGGCCTTCACTATAGTCACTGACCATTAGAAATGCCAGTGAATTAACAGCTACAATGGAGCTGCACGATAAACAAACAAATGAGGTACGTTACACAGCAATACTGTTCATAAATACGAGCTAGGTTTTAATGCACAGCCTCGTAATTCTGTCACAGGTAATTAAGTCATCAGTGTCCCAGTGTTTAGTGGATCAAGGCCCTTCTGTATATAGCCTTTCTAATAGTTATGTTCAGTTTGGTTTCATTGTCACTTGCCACGTCCCAATTTGCCTACTTATACTGTGCCCTGAAAATATGTTCTGTTTTTGTGAAGAAAAAGTACATACTTTTGAGTGTGTATCAGAAGAGTAGGCAAGCTTTGGGACATACTTCCTCATAAGTGCGTCTTTAACGGACAGCTCGGTCGCTTAGTTATATGCATTCTGTCACCGTTTAAACTCCCCTGTCAATCATCTTCAGAGTCACAGTTAAAATCCTCCACATTTAATGTAATTTAATTTCCTACCGTTTCGGAGAGGAATGTAGTAGCAAGTTGAACTGCATGTCGTGAGTCTTTCATGCAGAGAACTCCCCTCATGTGTTTGCAATTTGCATAATGATGCATTTAAAAGTTAATGACCAAACCTATCTTTACAAAAGTTCACAATGCTGTTGCAGATGAAATTTAATGTAAGATACTGATTATGAATCACTCAAATCCCTTTTATCTAAACCCTTTCTACTTAACTGTTGGACTCGCACATCCACCATGTTTGTAGTTTTTTTTAGACTTTTTATTTGTGTTGTGTTTGTTTGTCAAGTCAAGTCAAGTCATCTTCATTTATATAGCGCTTTTAACAATGAATTGTTTCAAAGCAGCTTTACAGAGATAAACATATACTTTAAGGTAACAGATTGTTTTGGCGTTATAGCGGTTCTTGAATAATGTTACTTCCAGCTAAAGTTAACTTTGATTGATTCACCTCCGTCGAAATGATCAGACTTTAAACGCGAACCTGTGATTAACGCTGATGGCGTTCACATGCTCATTCAGAATTCTATAGTTATGTGCTTTTTAAAATATGTGCGCAGGTTTGTAATTCATACAACCCAGCCTAAACAAACTACTTTCTTGCCTATAAATTTTGATACAGAATTTTGTTTTATTTTATCACTTCGGGGTACGCGAGCCGGAATTCACAGCGCTTTATCTGTAGAGTGGGAAAGGGATCCTCCATAGGGAGAGGATAGTGGATACTTCAGCACTGCATTGTCATCGGGTCCAGGCGGATCTCCTTCGTCAGATCTGGACACGGCCTGGATCCGGCAGGCTGCGGGAAAACCTCGGGATAAACAAAGACACTAATATTAGCGTAGATGCCATTCTTCTTATGATGTAGCGAGTACATCAAGATTTAAGGGAAGTGTTCCCAGTTCCGGCTGACCTAATCTATGCAGCCTAACATTGAATTTATAGAAGTCTATAATGTATTATGTGTATGCTAGGTAGAGGTCTGCACGGGCTTTAAACTGAAGCCCGAACCCGGCCCGTATCCGCGATCATTTAACCCGACCCGACCCGACTCGACAATAACATTTACATATTAAGCCCGAACCCGACCCGAACCCGAGGTCCATTCTGTTTCTCACAGCAAATACCATTTTTGCAATAGGCTATGCTATGTTGTATTTAATGATTGCTTGACATATTAAACAAATACATGTAGGCGCAGCGGCCCTATCAGCAGGCAGCACAGCAGTAAGAGAAAAAACTTACCAAGTAATTTTTTGCTTTATCAGACTCATGGTTTGCTTGTTGTCGTCGGCTGTCTGTCTGTATTCTGTATTGTGACTGAAATAGTGCGCGAGAGCGGTAGCACATGCGCAAAACAGTTATGATATAAAAGATATGATAAAATAAAACAAATAATTAAAATAATTATATATATATATATATATATATATATATATATATATATATATATCATTATATTTGAGAGAGAGAGCCTGTGTGTCTGACTGTGTATGCACATATTGCACATCTGCGCACGTAACGTTACGTATACTTTCTCTCTCTCGCGTGCCGGTCACCACAACACAGCAAGCAGGCAAAGCACACGGCACGCAAACTATATATAGCCTATTTAGTTTTTCTTAGTTAAACCCGAACCTGACCCGAACCCGAGGCTGTTCATTAACAGTAACCCGAACCCGACCCGAAACCCGCACATTTTTCGGGACCCGTCGGGCTCGGGTCGGGTAGCAGACCTCTAATGCTAGGTCAAAGAGATGTGTTTTTAGTCTAGCTTTGAACTGACAGAGTGTGTCTGCTTCCCGGACAATGGTAGGAAGACTGTTCCAAAGTTTTGGTGCTAAATAGGAAAAGGATCTACCGCCAGCAGTCGATTTAGATATTCTAGGTATTATCAACTGGCCGGAATTTTGAGATCGCAATAGACGTGAAGGACTATAATGTGTTAAGAGCTCGCTCAAGTACTGCGGAGCTAAACCATTTAGTGCTTTGTAGGTAATCAACAATATTTTAAAATTTATACGATGTTTAATAGGGAGCCAATGCAGTGTTGACAGAACCGGGCTAATATGGTCATATTTCCTGGTTCTGGTAAGAACTCGAGCTGCGGCGTTTTGAACTAGCTGTAGTTTGTTTATTAAGCGTGCAGGGCAACCACCCAGTAGAGCATTACAATAATCTAGCCTTGAGGTCATGAACGCATGGACTAATTGTTCCGCATTTCCCAATGAGAGCATATGGCGTAATTTAGATATATTTTTAAGATGGAAAAATGCAGTTTTACAGATACTAGACACGTGGCTTTCAAAAGAAAGGTTGGTATCAAATAGCACACCCAGGTTCCTAACCGACGACGAAGACTTGACAGAGCAGCCATTAAGTGTTAGACAGTATTCTGGGTTATTACGTGTGGAAGTTTTTTGTCCAATAATTAGAATCTCTGTCTTTTCAGAATTTAGTAGTAGGAAATTACTAGTCATCCAATTTTTTATATCAGCTATGCATTCCGTTAATTTTGTGAATTGGTAAGTTTCGTCGGGGCGTGAAGAAATATACAGCTGAGTATCATCGGCATAACAGTGAAAGCTAACTCCATGTTTCCTAATGATATCTCCTAATGGTAGCATGTACAGAGTGAACAGCAGCGGTCCTAGTACTGAGCCTTGTGGTACGCCATACTGAACTTGTGATCGATAAGACATCTCTTCATTTACTGCTACAAACTGATAACGGTCAGTTAAGTATAATTTAAACCATGCTAATGCAATTCCACTAATGCCAACATAGTTTTCTAGTCTATTTAAAAGAATGTTGTGGTCAATGGTGTCAAATGCAGCACTAAGATCGAGTAACACTAATAGAGAGATACAACCACGATCGGATGATAAGAGCAAATCATTTGTGACTCTAATGAGAGCGGTCTCAGTGCTATGGTACGGTCTAAATCCGGACTGAAAATCCTCGCAGATATCATTTCTTTCTAGAAAGGAACATAGTTGTGAAGATACTGCTTTTTCTAATATCTTTGACAGAAAAGGCAGATTCGAGATCGGCCTGTAATTGACTAATTCTGTAGGATCAAGTTGTGGTTTTTTAACAAGCGGTTTTATCATAGCCAGTTTAAAGGTTTTTGGTACGTATCCTAGAGACAAAGATGAATTAATGATATTAAGAAGAGGATATATGACCTCTGGAAACATCTCTTTCAGTAGCTTAGTCGGTATAGGATCTAACATACAAGTTGTTGATTTAGATGAATTAACGAGTTTGCAGAATTCTTCCTCTCCTATAGCAACAAATAAATCAAATTTTTCCTCAGGGAGACTACAATGCACTTCCTGATGCGATACTGTGGTAGACGGTTGCATAGTTATAATTTTGTCCCTGATATTATCAATCTTATAAGTGAAGAAGTTCATAAAGTCATCACTGCCGTGTTGCTTTGACACTTCTGAGCTTGAAGCTTTCTTTTTAGTTAGTTTAGCCACTGTTTCAAATAAATACCTAGGATTATGTTTATTTTCTTCTAATAGGTTTGAAAAATAAGCAGATCTAGCAGCTTTTAAAGCCTCTCTGTAAGCAATTGAGCTCTCTTTCCACGAAATCCGAAATACCTCTAGTTTAGTTTTCTTCCAGTTGCGCTCCATTTTTCTGGCTGCTCTCTTTAGGGCCTGAGTGTGCTCGCTGTACCACGGCGTTGGACTATTTTCTTTAATCTTCTTTAAGCGCAACGGAGCAACTGCGTCTAAAGTGCTGGAAAAGAGAGAGTTAAACGTTTCTGTTGCAATATCGAGTTCTTCTAAGCTATCTGGGATGCTGAGATGATGAAACTGATTAGGAAGATTATTGATAAAGCAATCTTTAGTGGCAGAAGTTATAGGTCTAACGTATTTATAACACGGAGTCGGCTTTGCAGCCTTGGCTAAATTTAATTTACATGAGACTAGATAATGATCTGAGATGTCATCGCTCTGCTGCAGAATTTCAACAGCACCAACATCTATTCCATGTGATAATATTAGATCTAGAGTATGATTACGACAATGAGTAGGTCCTGACACGTGTTGTCTAACTCCAATTGAGTTTACAATGTCTTTAAATGCCAATCCCAAAGCATCTTTTTCATTATCTACATGTATATTAAAATCACCAACAATTAGTACTTTATCTGCAGCCAATACTAAATCTGATAGAAAGTCCGCAAATTCTTTGATAAAATCTTTATGGTGCCCTGGTGGCCTGTATACAGTAGCCAGCAGAATTCTCAAATGTGATTTATCGTTTACACTATATATTTTTACATTAAGCACCAATACTTCAAAAGAAGTATATTTAAAGCTACATTTCTTAGTGGTTTTGAAAATATTACTATAAATACAGCAACACCTCCCCCTTTGCCTTTCAGACGAGGTTCATTTTTATAACTGTAATCTTGTGGGGTTGACTCATTTAAAATAATGTTTGTAGTTCCAATTGAATCCTCATCCAACGCGCAATGGGTTGAGGGCAATATTAGCCATTAGAGTGTGCATGGGTCTGCACTTCGTGTTCTAACCGGACAAAATAGACAATCCTGGTATCTTTGGAACACTCATTTCAAAATGCTATGCTTTGGGACACACTAATAATTTCAAATACTATTTAGGACGGATAGTATGCGAACTGGGACGCAGCAACTGTCTTCTGTTCCTATTCAGCATGTCTTAGTTCTCTAGTCAGTGTTCCTTTGTTCTCATTTTCCCGCCACTAGTTAGTCTCCTTGGTTACTCATTAATTAGATCACACCTGCTAGTATTCAGTTCGTTATTTTGTATATATAGCCATCCAGTTCATTCCGTTCCTTTGTCCAGTATTGTTTGGGCATGGGACACTTTTTCGTTGAGTTTGTACTTTTGTTTAATAAATAGACTACCATTTCATCTAAATCTTCATCATCATCGGACTAGAACGTGACAGCATTAGGAAGCTGATTCATTTTAGGGAATATAAATTAACCATATGAAAAATTATTCACGGTTTCATTTGACAAACCTTTACATCATTTGTGAATTAAAATGTGTAGTTAAATGATGCTCTTTGTCATTGTTTTGGACTCAGTTATGTAAATTAGTTATTATATTGTTAAAGTATTTGAATTACAGTCAAGCTACCTCTTAAAAAGTGTCTAGCACTACAAACTACTAATAAAAAGTAGCATTGCAGCGATGGGAAAATATCTTCATAAATGATTATTTTTTATAATCAGAGCAGTATTTATCTGGCAAAAATACAAGGAGGATCTAATTTTGGGCGAAAGAGAATAAATTCACAATAAATACAATAAAGAAAACTTGAAAATACACAATTAAGTTGAAAACACAGTGACGAAAAGCAACATTTAGCAAAAAGGACACACAGAAATGAATCATTTATTTGACCTGTGAATCATTTTTCAAATGAACTGATTCAATTAATTGTATTGGATTCTTTTCACTGTACAACTTGGATACAACAAAATGTAAGAAAAAATAACTTGTTACCCAAAAAATAAAAAATAAATAAGAAAAAGTAACTCGTTATCCAAAAAACTACTGGAAAGTACTTTAAGTTATTAGCATTGCTACTTTTAGTTAGTTAGCCTACTCCCCAAAACTGAGCACCAGCAGTGCAGGCAACATGCAGATAAACTAATATTCATGATTTTCTACCTACATGGCCGATTCAGTCATTACCAGAACTAAACTGCAAGAAAACTCAGAGTTCTGATTTCAAAAGAGCGTAAAGAGAGTGATGAATGGAAACAGGACAAAAATACAATATCTCTTCCCACAGTCACTCGCATGCCCTGGGTTCTACTAATCCAAGCAGAAATGGGCACAAATGCTCTTAAATTGACATTCCACGTGTGCCAGTAAGCCCTCCAGAAAAGCACAGGATTTCTGAGGCCTCTTCAAAACTCTCAGTGCTGCCTATGGATATCCTGCAGTGGCAGACGTTAAAAAAAGCAAGATGATAGATGCCGCACCTGTGGGTTTCTTCTCACGTGGGTCGGGTACCTCGGGGAGATTATTTCTTTTGACTGTCACTCTTATTACCTGTCAGCTTAATTTTTTCATCCAATTTCACTGGCCCAATTTTCCACCTCCACAGAAGTAAACACCAGTAGACATACAGAGAGAAAAGCTGGAAGGTCCAATAATTGATAAAGAATTCTTGTTCGGCTTTTCAGTCAGACATGAATTTTTAAAACTGTTATTCTCAAAGGGTTTTGAGTAATGATGGGATGATGACCCATCTGTTAAACTTGCCATTTGGCGTACAGAATGGGAGAAATAAATAGGGGATCGTATTGCATCTGGGAATTACTATGCCCTACTCTTTCAGGTCATGTCGTCCCAGCAATATCAGACCACTTTGACACCCTAGGGAGAGGGCCATTGAAAATTTTTTAGAAATAAGAGAACATCTGATATATAAGATTAAGGGCTCAAAGTAATCCTTTCTCTCTCTTTCGTTCTCCCCAGCACAAGAAGTCTCAATTTTGAGGTATCGGATTTTTATCTGAGGTCTTCTCGTATGCAGTCGCCAATGACATCATGACATCGGCCCTTAGACAAGATGGGGATCTTATTTGTCCTCATAAAACTTTCAGGGCCTTATCTGGGGTTCCAACTAGAAAATTATGACCAAGATGTGATGGTCACGAATGGAAAAATGAGTGTCTGTGGGGGAAAAAAAACGGTTATGAGATGGATTACCTGTCCAGCAGTCATGCATTCGGAGTGCTCCTGGATAAAAATGGTTGGAAAAGAAAGGCGAAGACAACCCTGAGAGCGATGTAGAGTACCTATTTTCATGCATAATTGATGCCTTATCAGTGTCTCCATCCCCAATGTACCAGCCTTTCTGATAAGTCTGACAGCTTAGATGTGCCCATAGCCACACACCAGCTGCTCGGTCAGCCCTGAGATGGATCAAATGTTCGACATTGCACTCCGATTACCACACTGGTACTGTCAGTGTGTGTGTATGTGTGTGACACACTGTTGAAGCCAATGCTTGACTTGGTTCAGCTGTGAATTGCATTTGTCTGGACAACTTCAGATGCAATGAAGCAGAATTAGATGAGGTCTCCTGACTTGATTCACTTTGATAAGCAAAAACTGCTTTTGCTTCTTCCACGGGCATGAAAGACAAGTCATATCAGTATCACAGTTGTTTCGTGAAACATTGACTGTAGAAAAATGAAGCAGTAATGAGGAATGTTCAGATGTAAAGTTGGTATGCCTGTGCCCAGGGGCGGACTGGCCATCTGTGTGATCTGGAGTATCACAGAACGGCCGGTACTCCAGGACGGCCGGCGGGCCGGCCCACCACCCGCCACACACGCAGTCATAACCTGTTTTTTCCCCCCACTAATCTGTTTCACACTCCAGTAGTGTAGGTGGCAGCAATGTACCTTTAAGTTGGATGCCAGCGCGGAGCATTATCAGCTCGGCCCAAAAAAACTGCGATCGCGGCCGAAGCAGCTGTGCGGACTGATCTCGATCACGCGAACATTATTACACAGAGTTGCGCGATCCACTGAGAAGCATTTCAATTCAGCGCAGAATTCTCTATCTCTATTATAAACCCACAGATGGCTGTGATTTAAGCTAGTTAAAAGCCAGATTAAACAGCGCTGATATTCTCAACATCTTGACGCAAAAAAAACAGGCGAAACATTGTTCCAAGAACAAACCAGTTAGAAGACATTTCACTCCACAACTTATGAATTAACTGTAACTTAGTAAAACAAACTTTTTTGGCAGAAATGTGCCTGTATTCATATTAAAAATGCTGTTATATTAATAGTCATGTAGGCCTATAAATGTAGGCTATTAAATGTAATGCAGTAATGTTTTTGTTTAGAAGTTATGGCAGTGTATTTATTTATTTTGCATTAAATATTTATACTAAATGTTTATGCTACAATAGGGTTTTAGAGAATAATATATATATACACTCACCGGCCACTTTATTAGGTACCCCATGCTAGTAACGGGTTGGACCCCCTTTTGCCTTCAGAACTGCCTCAATTCTTCGTGGCATAGATTCAACAAGGTGCTGGAAGCATTCCTCAGGGAGTTTGGTCCATATTGACATGATGGCATCACACAGTTGCCGCAGATTTGTCGGCTGCACATCCATGATGCGAATCTCCCGTTCCACCACATCCCAAAGATGCTCTATTGGGTTGAGATCTGGTGACTGTGGAGGCCATTTTAGTACAGTGAACTCATTGTCATGTTCAAGAAACCAATTTGAAATGATTAGAGCTTTGTGACATGGTGGAAGTAGCCATCAGAGGATGGGTACATGGTGGCCATAAAGGGATGGACATGGTCAGAAACAATGCTCAGGTAGGCCGTGGCATTTAAACGATGCCCAATTGGCACTAAGGGGCCTAAAGTGTGCCAGGAAAACATCCCCCACACCATTACACCACCACCACCAGCCTGCACAGTGGTAACAAGGCATGATGGTTCCATGTTCTCATTCTGTTTACGCCAAATTCTGACTCTAACATCTGAATGTCTCAACAGAAATCGAGACTCATCAGACCAGGCAACATTTTTCCAGTCTTCAACTGTTCAATTTTGGTGAGCTCTTGCAAATTGTAGCCTCTTTTTCCTATTTGTAGTGGAGATGAGTGGTACCCGGTGGAGTCTTCTGCTGTTGTAGCCCATCCGCCTCAAGGTTGTGCGTGTTGTGGCTTCACAAATGCTTTGCTGCATACCTCGGTTGTAACGAGTGGTTATTTCAGTCACTGTTGCCCTTCTATCAGCTCGAACCAGTCTGGCCATTCTCCTCTGACCTCTGGCATCAACAAGGCATTTCCGCCCACAGAACTGCCGCTCACTGGATGTTTTTTCTTTTTCGGACCATTCTCTGTAAACCCTAGAGATGGTTGTGCGTGAAAATCCCAGTAGATTAGCAGTTTCTGAAATACTCAGACCAGCCCTTCTGGCACCAACAATCATGCCACGTTCAAAGTCACTCAAATCAACTTTCTTCCCCATACTGATGCTCGGTTTGAACTGCAGGAGATTGTCTTGACCATGTCTACATGCCTAAATGCACTGAGTTGCCGCCAAGTGATTGGCTGCTTAGAAATTAAGTGTTAACGAGCAGTTGGACAGGTGTACCTAATAAAGTGGCCGGTGAGTGTATATATATACATATATATATATATATTACAAATTTTTCACCAATTGTTGAACCAGAATATCAAGATATTTTATTATTTCGCATATGATGGTGAAAAATAAAAAAGTTAAAGTTAAAAGTAAAGGTAAAGGTAAGGTAAAAAAACACCACCATGTTATATGTATAATAAATATTTTTGAGTATAGCCCTTCTAGATTATTTTATCCCTTGAGGTAGCCCTCACACACAAAAAGGTTGGAGACCCCTGGTATATAGTAACTAAATGTTTTATAATTACAAGTTTGTGTAATTAGGGTTTCTGTAGCCAGTGACATTTCATTATTTGTATTTTATTTTCAATGCAGATGTAATGGCATTGTACATTTTTTTGTTTTTATTTGAAGACTGAGGCTTCATTAATAAACAAAACCCCAATTGTTTGTCATCATTGTTTTTGAGATATTACTTGCTGTGAATACCTTGTCTGATATAGGTTACAGTATTGTGGCATAGTATCAGGACATCCTAGTGGCTAGGGGTGAATGGCTGGATGATGGGCCTATTTGGGAGAAAGTCCAGGGCTGTTTTTTAGCCCCAGTCCGTCCCTGCCTGTGCCTTTGTCTGCTTTGAATTAGGAGAAGGAAATGCCAGGTATCTACGTTTTTCAGGTATCTAGTTAACTGCCATGTGTGATCATTTCAAGTCTCTCTGTTGGCAGTACTTAACATCTGAGATAATACCAACTTTAATTGCCCTCGCTGTGTCAGTTAAAATCGTCAGAATGTTAAATCAAGCAGTTAGAACATAAAATGGAGCATTTTAATAAGATTTTATTGATAATTATTAGTGTAATAATTGCTATTATTAGTAGGCAATTTATTGTATTGCCTTTATTATATTATATTATATTATATTATATTATTAAAGCAAAACCTTTTATATGTAACTCATCTCAAACCATTTGTGGACATGGACTTTAATTGAAATGTATTGATAATTATTAGGGATTTATTAGTTATTATTAGTAGGCAATTCATATTATTGCTTTCTACTTAAATATTTAAATGTATTATTATTATCCCAAACCATTTGTAGACATGAATTCATTCCTAAAATCATGCAACTTTTTGCTGAGAGGTTTTACTTTTCTAAATGATCACAGGATTTTCACCAGACAAGTAATAATAATAAAAACCATTCATGACAGATGTTCCTTTTAAACTGACAGCGCAGTCTAATGGGATCCATTGGGTGTTTCTCCTTAAAGTATTATAATAGTTTTCACAAACTTTACACAACATGTGGCTAGCCTTGACTTTTACACGTTTTTTTTATGGATTAAACACCATTACCTTGAATTTGCCATTATATAATCAAAGGCAAATATGTCAAAATCTGTTAACTCAGACGTTAACCATGGGAAAAATGTTGGCCGCATGGTATGACGGGAAAATAAAAGAAAACAATTACAGTGGAAATTTGAGGTCTGTAAAAAGGTCAGTCAGAGTGACAGCTACACTCTCGTCTGCAGCATGTGCACTCCAGGGGGTGGGGGGGAAAGAAATAAAACACTAGAATATGGGGAAATTAAAACAAATCACATAAACCATTACACTGCAATCACTGAATTTCTTAAAAATATACTGTAGCTATATATTTTTCTATTGAAACATGCGTGAGTTCTTTTCACAGAATTTCATGCAAGTTCCTCTCAAGAAACTGCTTTGAGTCTAGTGTTGTAGACTCAGGTGATGCCCCTCTTTGATTTCTATAGACACAGTGAAGAGGCGTTGAAGAGGTTTGTTGCTTTGTTCTTGCCTAAGAATGCAGCGTGGGTGTCCTTTCTGCATGCATTAATGATATTAATGTAACCTCAAAGTCATCCTTTACCTTGAGTATATTATGTATGTGTTAAGCATATGTAGGCTACCTTTTAAGAAAGCCTCATTCTTCCATGTAAGCCATATCATCTTATGTAGAATTACTGTTTCTAAAAGCAAGTGATAATGTTTAAAAGCCCATTAACAGTAAACTATTATCGTAATATTTTAGGTGCTGCAAAAACCTAGGACGTAATAATGATAATCTTTTTTTACATACCTAGTATAAAGATAAAAAACGGAATTAACACTTTTGTGTCATCTACCGGTGTTTTAATTGCATAAGTATAGCTTCCTTTTGCTCATATATTAAGTGGTACTGCCACTCTAATCATAGTATAATGCGGTGGACTTGCCCTCATCACTACATCCTTTATTGTACACATTTTATTGATTTCTGTACATTTAGAGCATTTAGCCCGTATGAAAAGAAAAGGTGCACTTTTGAAGAGCATTAATGTGCAAGTGTTGTTCATCTGTGGACGGTAACTCATCTCATTGACAAGCAGAACTGCAGGTGGAACAATCTCAAGTCCAACAAAGATCTTGTGAGGTAAAGGAAGACAGGAAGAGAAGAAGGAAAAACCCAGGAAGGAAGAAGGAAAGTACACAGGAAGAAAGGAAGGAAGGAAGGACACAAACGAAGGAAGGAATGAACAAAAGGACGAACGACTGAAGTAAAGAATGAAAAAGGAGGAAGGAAGGAAGAATAAAAAAGGAAGGAAGGAAGGAAGAACATGAAGGAAGTAAAAGAAAAACAGGAAGGAAGAATGAAAAAGGAGGAAAGGAAGAAAGATTACAAAGGAAGTAAGGAAGGAAGTACAGAAAAACAGGAAGGAATGAAGGAAGGAATAGGGAAAGAAAGCACACAAGATGGAAAAAGGAAGGGAAAACAAGAAAGATTTTTAGAAGTACACAAAAATGAAGGGAAGAAAAATAGAAGAACAAGGAGGCAGGAAAAGAAGAAAGATCGGAAACAAGGAAGAAAAAAGAAAATAAGAAGGAGACAACATAGGAAGGAAGGATGGATTAATTAATGAAGGAGGGAAGGAAGGAAGAACACGAAGGAAAGAAAAAAGCATGATGAAGGAATAAAGAAACGTCACTTTTGAGAAATTTGTGTGTTATTGTATGAATGGAAGAATGGACAAAAAATGAATAACCTGATCTGAATCTGAATATGAAGTAAGCGAATTAACAGAAGATCAATCACAGTTTTTTCTTCTTCATTGTTTAAAGTCACTTATACATGAGTGATGTGAAAGCTCCACTCCACAGTATGTTGCAATGAATAATCTTCTCTTACCATCTCACTCTGAGACCCTGCCGCTGAGGAACAGGGAGGTTTACAGTCATTCCATGTTCTTCGCTGAAATCCTCAGTAAAAATCTCATGAATCATTTCTCATGTGTGAGTGTGGTGAGGTGAGTTGAGGATTTGTTAAAGCAAGCAAGATGATCAGTTTTACCCCCCACAAAATACCTCCTGAGTTGCTATTCACAGTTTTCCACTTCTAACCGTCCTAGAAATATTTTTCCACAACACATGCAAGTTACTATTTTTAATATTAATAATACACATATTGCATTTCCAGTGTTGGGCAAGTTACTTTTAAAAAGTAATTAGTTACAGTTACTAGTTACTTCTTCCAAAAAGTAACTAAATTAGTTACTCAGTTACAAATTTTAAAAGTAACTAGTTACTTAAGAAAGTAACTATTGCATTACTTTCAAGTAAAATTAAATGTTAAATGCTCAAATGTGACCCCACCTCTACCCCTCGGAACTTAAAATACATGTGCATGTTCAATATTTATGATAAATCTGAATATTATAATGAAATGGACAATTAATAGGCACTTTTGCCCAGGCCATAATGTGCATTTCACGATAACATTCGTTCCTTTAATTTCTTGAAAGAAAAAGTAATGTCTATACTTGCATTTAGAGAAGGCTTTTGGATTATTTGGGCTCGTCGCCATACCTGTCTCTCGTTGACTGACTGGCTTGTGTTGTTCCTTGTGTGTCCTGTCCTGTCCGACTATGCGTTATGATGGGTCGTTCGCAATTCATGAGCGTTAGCCGTTAGTGATGATGGGTCGTTCGCGAATGAGCGTTAGTGATGATGGATCGACTCGTTCGCGAATGAGCTTTTGATGGGTCGTTCGCGATTCGCGAATAAGCCGACTCTAAGAGCCGGCTCTTTTAGGTGAACGTCGGGAGCTGGCTCGCATATCTGAAGAGCCGACTCTATTTTTTTTATATACAAATTTAGCCTATAGAAATTGAATAATTATGTAATAAAAATTGAAATATTATAGTCAAAGTCATTTAAAGAGCCGCTTGTGAGCCAAAAGAGCCGGCTCTTTTCAGTGAACTGAGTCAAAAGAGCCGAATGCCCATCACTACTATGCGTGCTTTCGAATTTTCGAACACCCGCCCAACTCTACCTCTGATTGGCTTACAATGACATTTTACTCTACCTCAGCCAATCGTCAGCATTTATGCGGTTGTCTCGTGCTCTGCCCACTAACCAAGGAAGAACAGTAAAAAAAGTATTTGCCTCTCGCTCAGAGATCTGGTTGGTCTGATGAAAAAAAAACAGCTTAATCAGTTATAGTAACATGCCGCATTTTTTGGCAGTAACGGTAATGGCGTTATTAAGATGAGAAGAGTAATCAATTAGATTACTCGTTAGCCTACTGGAAAAAGTAATGCCGTGCCGTTATTCCCATCACTGTGCATTTCCCACAAATATAGCAAGTAAGAACTAGCCTCGCGAGACCATCCTGATCTCGCGAGCTTTCAAGGTTTCACTCGCAGATCAGTCTGGATACTTTCCGTTAAAGAAAATTTGGGAGCAGTTCACCAAACGAACGTCCAATCAGCGTTGGCTTTGAGGCGGGTTGAGGTGTGACGCAACGAGAAGCGCGTCAGTTCAGTCTAAAGAACATGTCGGCCTCAGCGGATGAAACTAGCATCAGCGTGGCTATCGAGCAAGTTTTATCGGAATTACAGAGTATTTCTTCACTGAAAGAAGAGCAAAACACTGCTCTGGAGGCTTTTCTCAGAGGAAAAGATACGCTCTGTTAGTACGTCATATGCTTCGTTGATCTGATTGGTTGATTTGGCCCGTCTATCACCAACATAGGCCAATCAGCTAACCAGTATTTTCGCCCCTTACCAAAACTACTTCAACGGAAGGTTTCCAGATGGATATGCGGAGCAAATCCATCTGGCGGAGTCAGGTTAAGTAAGAACTAGTGCCTGATATGAAATGGAGTTCGGGGCAGCATAAAGTTAAATTAACATTAGGAAAGTTCATGGGAACGGGAGTCTTGGGAGAACAGCGCGGAAGTCTTGCTGAGAGTCTTAATTAAAGATTGGTGTACTCAGGTGTGAGGCATCAACAGCTCAAGGAGAGTAAACAGCAAGCTAATACAGGCAAGGATTAAGAAGATCAGTTTCTTTATGGGAAAATGTCAGATTTTTGCTATTTGGACCATCAGCGGTTGCAAATCGCTCTCACTTTGTAGTTTTGTTTCTGCTTGAAGGCGTATCATATTGGTGAAGGCGAGCCAAACATACGAGGAATGAGTCCTCCACACCTGTTCGCTCCTGCTAAAACATACAAACAGATTTAGAGCAATATGTATCCACGTTGTACCTAGTGCAAATGTCTCTAGCGGAAGATCAATAAAGATTAACAATGTAGAGAGGTTGAAACAGCAAGTGTCCTCTTGGGAATAAAACGCAGCCGTGTTCTCTTTGCCAACGGACATGAGTTTAACAAGCTGGCGCCGTCATGCCACTGGGTTGTCGATACTCAGGGTATTGAGGCCAGCAAGGATGACCTCCTATGAGTTTTCCTTACATCATCTCGCTCTCTCGCCTGGTTCACTGTCCATTCCGGCAATGAAACCGGACACAGCAATAAGGACTCGAAAAATAACTACAGAGGAACCTCTCCAACCATATCAACTAATAGGGCTGGAGGAGAACAGAGGGCTCTGCTGTCTGATGAGGTCATATCAGACTGAAGCCGACACGCACTTGTGACATATCAAGAGACATCCAGATCAAAAGCAAAGATCCGAGATGAGAGGTCTGCTCTGAAGCCACCAGTCTTCAATCTCAAGGGTTGTTTCAGGCAAGCTGCTGGTTTGGCAAAGCGACTGAAGCATATAGATGTTGCCTGACTTCAAGAATAGTCATTTTCCATTCTTTTTGTCACTGTGTAGGATACTGTCTTACAGTCTTGCAGACGTGCTGTGTGTGGACAAGTGACCAAGCTTAACCAGCCTTGCAGATGAGAAATGAAAAGTAAACATATTTCGGGAGGAGGTGTTTATCATTGTAAGCACATTTTAATCACATTTCAAATCTGCTATCGACCATGTTTTCCTGATACATTATGTGGCTGAGCTTTGAGTTTACTCTCTCTATCTATATTTCATCAGATCCCTCTCCTGCCCTTCTGGGCCATAAAGTGGAGTTTATATATTACCCATGATGCACCTCACTAGAACCCTGTTATTAGATTTATGCCGTTTGAAGTGGCCTCGGGGAACGTAAATTAATAGAGTGAAGGGTGGTTTGCGTCTTTCATACCATACTTTTTCTTCAAGACCTCCTTGACATTCAAATATTGCACTTATATTCCTAAGATGCCACCCTGTTCCTCCATGAAACACATTGTAGCTAAACACATAATCCATCATCATCTAAATATATCCTCTTCAATTCTAGCAGCTAAGGTGGAAGCTGGCAAAATAGCTTTTTGTAATACCATGTCAACATGGAAGATCACATTGTACTCTTATCCCAGAGTCAGCAATAAGTAATTTGTGAGTTAATTTCCCTCCAAAAGTGTAAATATTGTAACACTTCTGTGTGTTTGAGTATCCCAGCAACAAGCAACAGATAGCCACACCCCCAACTCTTGCCAACTCTCGCAAGAGTTGGGGGTGTGGCTATCTGTTTGTCTCAACCAGTACTAATCAAGGTGAGTAAAGCCTGTTATATACAGTATATATATGATTTTTTTTTTGCAATTCTGTTTGGTGACATGAACACACTTAGCAGAATATTCTAGATATTTACTCAAAAACATTTTTATCTTTTGTTAGTTACAATAAAAATCATTATCGTATTAGCAAAATTGTGTAAGATGTTAGCGGTATGTCTGTAAAGATGACTTGTACTTGAGCTTACTTTTCCTTTTTATTGCTCTCATTAACCTCTTTCATTCTATCTTATTGATGTAACAAACACATTACTTTAACTAAAAATAGATTATTATTCTAATCAAGTACATGCAAAAGTTTATACATTTGTTTATGCTTTAAACAAATAGAAGCAAAATACACTTATACAATCCCTGAAAACAAGGGTTTACCCAAAAATGAATATTGTGTCATCATTTACGTCCCATCATGTCTTTCAAATTATATATGACTTTGACTCTTTCCTTTGTGGAAAACAAAAGGAAATACTTTAAAAACGTTTATCCATGCAATGAAAGTTAATACCCAGCTAGCAAAAATTGTGCGGGCCGAGAGCGGCCCGATTAAGGCTAAAACACTCGGCCGATCCTCGGCATGAATCTAGGTCCGATTGCTCTGCGAGCACTCGGTTTTAACGCTGTCCGATTAAGGCTTAAACACTCGGCCGAGCGCTCGGTTTTAATGCGGCCCGATTGCGGAACCCCGAGTGAGAGGACGTAACGCTCCCCTCCAATCCCGTTCCTTGTTTTGGCTTATTTAAACTATTGATTTTTCATTCATGTCAGGTTAATACTAAAATAGCTGAGCAGCCGTTATTTATGCAAGATAATTTTAAATAAAACAGCACAAGGAAGACAGGTTTCATGTTTAATGCATTTTTTTATTGGACCACACTTCTCTCCCCTCTGATGAATGAAGGACACTACTTAAATTAACAAAGTCAGCTCATCACACACACGTCTGGTTCGCTATCTTTGTGGGGACTCTCCATAGGCATAATGATTTTTATACTGTACAAAATGTATATTCTGTCCCCTTACACTAACCCTACCCCTAAACCAACCCATCACAGGAGACATTCTGCATTTTTACATTTTCAAAAAACATTACTTAGTATGATTTAAAAGCTGTTTTTCTCATGGGGACCACTGGCTGGTCCCCACAATGTAGGTGATCTAAGGTTTTACTATACTTGTGGGGACATTTGGTCCCCATGTAATATAAACAAGGGCACACACACATTAATAACAGATATTGAAATATCACAGCATTAATGTAAAATCAAGGAGTTCAAAATACTAATTTCCAATATCAAATTTGTAACTTTAAAACATTTAATCCCACTGCGTTTTTGAGGTCTATGTTGTCTGCCTGTTCGCCCTCTGGCTTCGGCCACCATCCCTATCAGAGGCTGCAGCCACCTGGTGATGAGGAGCTCTATTTCCTTTTCTGTAGAGTCTTTGGTCAGGGCATTCCGGCGGACTGCATCTGAGAAAAACACAAGATAGAAGAGGGCAGCATGACCACGTGATGTTACTCTGCAACCACCAAAACTTAATTTGGATGCAAGGCTCTCCTCTACACTTACATTTCTTTTTAATTTAAAAAGTTTAGGAGCACAGTCAAACATTTAGGAGCACCTGATGTGACCTGATCTGAAAAATGACAAATTAACCTTCCCATTATAAGGTGATTTATATTTGACGGGTTCGTACAGACTCTGCCATTATGAAATTCCAGGACTTTCAAGGACGTAAAGCACTACTTTTTTGGATTTCACGGACTTCAATCAGCACTTATCAAACAATATCTTATTTTTATTTATTTTATTTTTTTACTCAAATTACATATGGTATCTGATGTTTCACTTCATAGAGATCAATCCATTGACCAGCGCTGTCAGGCATGGGAAATTAGCCTGGCTGCGCCCTCCTACGCACTTCCGCTCAATTTCATTTTCCTTCAGTACTACGTCTGGGACTGCTGTATATTCTTAGGTTTCCAGAAATCAATTTTTTGTAGGACCAATCAGCGAACAGAGGGAGTGGCTGAGAACGATGATGGTTGACAAATGAAACTTTTGAGGAAAAATACAATACGGAGATGTTACATACAGTAGGGGTGGGCGATATCTCGATATTTAAAATATATCGAGATATTTTTTAAACACGATATGGATTTTGACATATCGTATATATCGATATATTGTTTATATTTAATCCTGATTTCGCCACTTTGCTTGTTTGCCTTCTCTGTGCTGTGCTCGCCCCCGCCTCCTTGCTTTTGTTCCCCCTCACCTCGCGTGTTGTCTCATTCAACAATTGTCTCATCCGCAACCAGCCCGGAGGCTACAGAACTCCGAGTGTGTCTGCGCGCGAGCGACAGAGCACGAGAGAAACCGAGTGTGAGCATTAATTGCATTAGTAAATTGGTAGCCTACATACTACAATATATAATTACTATATAAGAGGCATGGAAGTTCGATTAATGGACTCCAGTAATCAGAAGGCTACTACAAACGTCTTGTTTTAAACTATTCCAGGGCTCGAATTTCGGCGTGGGTATTGCGCATAATTCTAATCATTCCCGCAGGTCTCCCATTTATAATGCGGGAAATTCCCGCAATCGTAATCCACACAGATTATAAAATCAAATCATTCTTTTAAGAACTATCTGCCAGACGCAATTTCACAAACAGCGTGAGTGTTCAGCGGTGCCGCGTCTTCTTTCTCTTCTCTCATAATGTGTTGTGCAAGGCAAGCATCAAGAGCTGCGGCCATAACACACACTCGCGTTTAGGAGTCGGGACATGATGGATATTCACTCGCACAATCGGGCCAGCAGTGCATCGTGACTGAAGTTTACCATTTGCACGTCTTTTTAAGTCTTACCCGTTTAAACATTCAAGCGATTTTAAACTAATCAGTGCTCGCGCGCTCTCTGAGAGATTATTTTCTATGCGCACATTCATAGAAAATCCGCCTTAAGAACAGCTGGCCAGTAACAAAAGTTATTTTTCGCGGATTATATTGCTTTAACACGCACAATTGTCAATTTCAGTCGTCGTGAGTATACTCTAAACATAGTCGGTTTTGTCTTTAATAAGCATAAAACGCATGCCAGTATAATGAACACAGGATCCGTGCACTAGCTCTTAAAGTGACGGCAGCCATATGTGTGTCATTCATTTTGTTGTCAATACAACAAAAGATAGCTTTAAGTTAAAGCAGTGGTTCTCAAACTTTTTCGGTCATTCCCCACTTTGGACAAGGGGGAATTTTCAAGCCCCACCTGCCCCCATCGCCCCGACACAATGCTAATGAAATACATAACAAGCTTAAAATGTTCCAATTTATTGAAGTAACAAGTAGTATCAGTATAGTAACACGTTGTATCTAAATACAAACTAACTATCTACATCAAATAACAGCAAGTTCAAAAAATACAGAGAATGAAGTGCATCTGTGTCATAACTTGCATTAAATTCAAAAATAGAGAAAATAAAAGTGCCTCAAAAATAGAAAAGAAATAAAAGTGCCACTTTGCAATCTGTTAAAAAAAGAAAAGAAGAGAAATCCATTTGGCAAGACAGGTCTATTTATCCCTGCATTAGTGACTGCAATGAGCCTGTTTTGCATTGCACAATTTCTCAAAGCAGGGTTGCAGGCTTGATACTGCCACTCTCAAATCATGTTCAATGTTTAGAGAAATTTCATGTCTTGTCGTAAGCCACAACATAATGACGTCACATATTTTCCAACCCAGCCCTCAGCCCCCACTTACGCATGAAACAGCTTCCAGCGCGCCTGGCCATCGGCGCGAAACATAGGCTACATATCTATGGGCGCAAAAGTTTGTTCCGCTACAATTAATATGCCGACGTCACGTCAATCATTATTTTGGGGGTGGGGAATTCCTGTTACTTGTTGTCGCCCCCGGGGGTGAACCGGTCTCATAAGCGGCAACACACAGCTGTTTGCTCTCACACGCGCTGCATTAATAGTCACACATAACACTAATCTAGTGCGCCGTCTTGCTCCAGATTCCGGGAGATTGGATCTCATTTGCGGGCGTCAAGGAGCCGCTATCAATATGCGGGAGACTCCCGGAACATTTGGGATGTCTGGATAAAGATATAAAGGCATAAAAAGGAAAATTTCCTCCCGTTTGGCGCGCCCCACCTATCACGTCTCTATTCCCCACCAGTGGGGCGCGCCCCACACTTTGAGAACCGCTGAGTTAAAGGAATCAGGATTAATAACCTATGTATTTAGTTTATTCAGGACTAAAATACTACTCAGTGTTATTTTCCATTTGATTACTTTATTCAGTTTCTGTATATGAATCACGTGATTAATAATGATGACGAAATTCAGGCCCTGTGTTTCATTTTTCTCATTTGGTTACATTCTGTTATGGAAAATTAATTTTCTATTGATTGTAGGCCTATATTTTGAGTTGTATTCACATCCATTTTCCTGTAAAGATATCGAGATATATATCGAATATCGAGATTTAGCAAAATATATCGAGATATATTTTTTGCTCCATATCGCCCAGCCCTAACATACAGCACAATTTTTAAGAAACAAACATCAAAATTCAAGACCTTTTAAAGTCTTTTTAAGGTATTATTTCCAAATTAATAAATTCAATGCTTTTAAGGCTTTTTAAGGCCCCGCGAGAACCCTGTTAGTTATTTAAGGAATATAGCATGAGTGAGAGTGGGGACTGACTTTTAGGAATGATCTGATTAATGTATAAATTAACTCACCAGATTTTTCCTCTCCTCTGGATTCTTTAATGTCTCCTCCAAACATTGTAGCTCCTCAATAGTTGAAAGTGGCGGGAGCCCAAAATGTGTTGGGTCTGGCGTGAAGTCTGGAACTGCTTGACTGCTGGAGATTTTTTGGAAATGCACCAGGATGACCAACTGCTGCTCTGATAGAATCGAGCTGAATGAGGATCTCCTTGGCAATTGCTGTAAGACAAGAAAAAGCAGGCATAGCAGATTAGTAGCAAAACATTATATGTAGATATGTCAGAGTAAACCGAGAAAGATCACTTTGTAGAATTCCTACCTGTAGGCACAGCCTCTCGAGAAGACCTGTTCTGTGTGTCATGTACTTGTGGGGTGTTCTAAAATAAAAAAGCCACAAATATGTTACAAGACATGTAAATTTACATTACAGTAAGATATTGCACGTTGTGCATTGGAAGCACTTATTTTAACAGATGTCTGTTTTGTATAGCTAACTCTGTAAAACAGAAAGCAAACTTATATATATATATATATATATTATTCATTTTTACAGAAGTTGTAACGTTAGCATATTCCTTTTGTAAAGCTACAGAACATGTTTGATTCATCAATGTTTTGTAAGTTTGAGCCATGTGTTTATTAAGGTCTGAAATAAAACTGAAATAAATATTCCCAGCACTTTCTGTGATGTAGTATGCTTGCTTAGCATAGGAAGTAATAAGAAATTACTCTTTACATTAAGGGAGATTAAGTGAGAACAGGGTGTTTGGGGAATCACTTTTTTTCATCGCATACAATTGCATAAATATTCCGTCGCATTTTTTAAGAAAACGTGCCGCATAATTAAGGATTTTTGCCCGCAACAAATCACAAAAAAAAACTCTGCATTTTTCTGGAAGGACAGGTTAAATGTTACTATAGTGCATACGTTACTTCAGTTTGCACCATAAAACTACAACTATAGGCCAATTCACACCGCACAGACAAACGCCAGCAAACATGTTATGAATAATAAGCCATCAGCCACCGACAAATTCGAGCACCCACGGAAAAACACGAGATATTGCCCATTCATTTTAACCAATACAAGTAAAAGATTGCAGCTTTCAGACACGACTTTCTTCTTCTCGATATTGTTAAATGTCGAAAGTGCATCTGTTACAGGCTCTGCGCAAAAGGCCATTAAATGCATTTCACGACCACGTCATGTCACAGCGTTCACAAAATGGCGGACGGTCTGCACATATTCAATATCTTCACAACCCAGAACATTAATACACAAAATATTTGCAGCATGAACATACATCGGAATTACAGGACTCGTCTGCATATTAAGTTGTTATCATACCTGTAAAAACAGGAGCAAACGTGTCAGAGTAATCATACTGCGAGGGCGCCGGCGCAATACTGCTCCTCTATAAGAGTCCTCAGTTCATTTTCATAATAAGAGTCCCGATCTCACTCAGCAACAGACAATGACCCAGCTTTCAGCATGACTTATACCAAAGTCTCACATCATTCCTCTATTACAATTTACATAAGTAAAATAAACATTTTCTTACAGGATCAAAATGTGTATACTTTTTGACAATGTTTGTTGCCAGTCTGTGCGGTGGGCCTTAATCCAGCTAAAATTTTGTTCCACTTTATTTTCTTCCACAGATCAAAGACTGTGCTCGTAAATATTATTCACGTAAATTGCATTCAATAAAAATGGCGTCTAATGTACTAATTCTGGCTCCAAAGAAGAGCTAACAGCCCAGCTAACGTTAGTCAATGTTAGCTTCGTTCGCGCCATAAAAATCAGAGCCACTTTCATATTAACCTAACTTGCACTACTTAGACATGATAAACAATTATTGTCCTAATTAATAATTCTTAACTGAATTCTGAATTCTTTCTTTTCGTTTCATCTGGAGGGAAGCATGTCAAAGGACCACGAACAAAGTTTAAACGGATCGATAATAATCAACATTTAATCAGCAACAGTTCGAAATGTAGAGTTAATATAAGAAGTTAAGGGAACTCGATTGAACCTATGCTCGGCGTGAAATGTTGATGCTTGAAATTGAACACAAGACTTACCTCAAGTTCACCGTAATGGCGCAGAATCGAGAAGGGATGATTCCAAGTCAGGCGTGGAGTTTTATTTCACCCAAAGTTGTCCACACGTCACTCCAGTGATGAGCTGAGCATGCGTGCTGGCGCTTGCTGCAGTAACTAACCGTTGAAATCGGCTTCATACTGGTAAACGGGTCTGAGCCGACCGAGCGCCCAGAGTTTACAGCCGTCGACCGCTGTCAATGGTGGTAAATATTTGAAATAGGCAATAAAATGAAGTGACTTTGCCTAATTGCGGTTGCCACTACTCACCCAATGCCGCGACTGCGATCACCATGACTGCTGTGCGAGTGATGTCACCTAGCGCGCATGCATGTTTAAAATACATAAAGTAAAGAATGATCTTCATGACAACTAAATATTTTTGCTATGGTTATAAATATTAAAGAATGCTCTGTGTAAAACGACACTATTATTATTATAATTACTGCAAAAAATATTAATATTTTGTTTTGGACAAGCATCAGATACGGTCAGGAATTTACGTCAATTTTAAAATAATTTTTATGTTAATTATTGCTTCATTAAAACCATCATTGATTTAATCTGAGTCATTTCCAGAAGTGGTCCAGATCATACAGGCAGAGCCGGGTTACCAGTTATGGTGAACATGAATCGGCCCAGTGCTTTACAGCCGTAACAAAAATGCATGTGCCAGAGCGAGCTGCGGGCCACACTCGGCCCGGTTAACACACGCCGATGCCGAGTCTGAGCCGCAGGCGCCGCGGGGCAGCCGAGCTCGGGCCGATTATATCTGGGTAGGGTCCAAAGCTGTTTTGAACCCCACTGACTATGATTGTATGGGCAAAACAGTTGACACATTCTTCAAAATATCTTCTTTTGTGCCACGCAGGGAAAAAAAATGTCATACAGGTTTTTAACAACATGAGGGTGAGTAATATTGCCAGAATTTTCTTTTTTGGCTGAACTATCCTATTGATAGATTTTTTTTATATATATATACCGAAATCAAATAGAAAATACAAATTCACAAAGTCATTCCTTTGCAGGGTAGGAACTCTGTAAATGTACATGTAGACCTAAACAAACACACTACCTCAGTATATTATGTAAGTAGTGAAGTGTCCCACCTTAGGTGGTAGAAATCCATAGTTTAGGTTTGACTGCACCATCGCTAACAGTAAAAAGTGCTTTGTTTTCCCGTTGATACCGTGTGCCATGAGCCCTTGGGGGACGTGCTGAAAAGGGACTGCTTTATAGCGAATGAGAAACGGCAGCCTCCCTAAGCGTATGCCGGGGGGCCATAACCAGATGCATTATGGTGCTGCTGTATTATTTTCCTGATATAAAAGCGTGGAGGACCCATATTGATCATGGCACTCAGACGAGCCTGCTGTCTCCCCCTGGGGAACTCCAGCGTCTCTCTTTTCCGTCGCTTCTGATAAGGGGAAGATGCTCTCACTTGTGAAACACAAGAAAGCCTAGAAACACAACAGCACTGAGTAAGTGGCCACAGTTATACGCCCCATTTAAGTGTTGGACGCAATCCTGGCACGAAGGAACAATAAACGGAGAAGACGATGAGTCGTCTGGAGATGAAACCAGAGACTCCATTATTGGTGAGACCACTGTTTGATCAATTCACTGCGGTAATGCCATTGCATCCCTCATTAGTGAAACTAAGTGGCCACTTGATTGAGTCAAAGACAATTATGAGGTCCTGTGTTACATCTTTAATTAATTTTCACTTGTTTGAATGGGAAAACAATCAATGCAGCAGTAGGTCATGGCACTTGTATTTTTGAAATGTACACCAAACAAGACCTGGTTACATAGTTCCACAGGGAATCCAGTTATTGAGCTAATCCATTGATCTTATTAGTCTATCCAGTCTTATTCGTAACTCAGGAATTTGTCCCCCAAATAAACGCAAGTGTTTTTGATACGCTTGTAATTTTAGTCGTCAACCTACCCATGTTTCATTCTCAGCCAATTGAGAAAGCCTATAGATTTTATGGGGTTCAGCATGCTGTTTATAACACAAAAGCATAATGTGAGATTTAGCAGCACAAGGGCCTAAATCAATCCAAAATCGCAATGCAACTTAAGCACCACAGTAGCCTCCATTCAATTAAAGTCCATTCTCCATGCTAGATTAATGCTAAAAAAAAGGGCAATGAGCTAAAATCACACAGAAAAGAAAATGTGTCAATACTATTATCCTCATGCAGACATGGAACTTTGGTTTTCATTATAGTTTGACTGAATGAGGGCTGCCGTTCTAACCCGTAACACTTTTTATGTACCCAAAGGAGATTGCAGACTACATGCCCAGGAGGAATATCCAACAATCCTGACACATTTCTAGCAGCCTGGTCTTATAGTGTCGGCAGATGTGTGAACGTCATGATGTGCCTGATCTCCGCCAGCACCTGGTACTCCCATGGATAAATGCGGTGCATTAAAAGGTACATTAAAGGAGTGGAGAAAATAGCTCACTTTCTGAAATGTTAATGGGACCTCAGGTTATGCGTTTTTAATAAATCATAAAGCAGCCGTGGTTTCGGCAAGAAAGCGAGCGCTAGGAATTGCCCTGGCAACCTTAATATATAATTTAATAATTCTTGAAAAATAGCCTCTTTACTTACCGAAACCTGTCACTGTACTGTTAATTGAATGCTTTGATGCTTTGAATGCTTTTATTTCATAAATGAGGAGGGATGGAATGGAGGAAAAAAACATTTACAGACTTTAATTTGATCTAGGCCATGAGAAATGTGTGTCATGAACAGCATTTTTCTTATCAGGGAAACCTCCAAATTCAAGTCTTTCAGAACTTGTATTAAAGGAATAGTTCATGAATAGTCATTATTTACTCACCATCATGTTGTTCTTAACCTGTATGACACTATTTCTTCTGTGGAACACCGTAGAACTCTTTTCGTGAATTAGGACTAATAGTTTATGATTAGCTATAGTTCATGAAAGAAGTAGCAATGTCAGATTCATGAACGAATCATTCTTTTGAGTCGAATCTTTCCAATGAATCGGTTGATCCAAACTGTACGGTTCGTTCAAAAATGGGACTGATCTGGTAACTAATGAAGAACAAAACTAGCAGTGAATAAAAACGTAATGATTTGTGTATGATTTGTTAAAGAAATTTGACTGATCCGGTTCCATTGGAGATCAAGATTAGCTTTAATTGGATCCATTCACATAAAGATGTCGTATCACTTCAGAAGACCACTTATCATGCTTTTGCATTGTTTTTGAAGTTTGAAAGTTCCTAATTAATATCCTTTTGTGTTTTGTGGAAGAACCAAAGTCATACAGGTTAGCAATGACAAAAGGATGGGTTAATAAGACTGGGCTGTTGGGTGAACTGTACCTTTAAGAAACTAAATCGTTTTTTTTTGTCTGTTGATTTTTGAATACAACGTAAACATGTCTGGATTTCAACAAGGGGGAATGCAAATTACCCTCCTAAAGATTGCCACAGATATTATAAACAAAAACTATAATATGCTGTGGTAATAGATATAATAATGCAGTAATCATTGGGGGAATAATGCGTTAAATTAAACCATCATTTATGCTTTGCACATGCCTCCCCTGTCGCTCGCACACAACACCTCAGTTTCTTGTGTGCAGTGTGTACCCGGGAGAAAGCCGACTTTCACCCTCCTTTCCAACCTTCAAAGGGTTGTCAACTCACCCTGTCTGCATAATTCATTACCAGTTTGACTTGCGTGGTGTTTGTAATGTTTGATCTGTAAATTGCACTGACGCAGGTCTGGTCTGATTCACAGTTGCCTGTCATTGCACTGGGAGTTCCATGGTGAGATGAATTACCCGAAGTCTTGTTGGGAATCAGAAGAAGTGCCTGTGAATGAAGAGTAAATTGAAAAACAGCAAAGGAAACAACAACAAACCAAAGATAAATGCCGTGCAAAATGAACTTTTCTGATTAACAACACTTTATAAAGGCCTTTATTATGTTAAAACTGTTTATTTATCACTGGTGCCACCAAACAGAATTGCAATGCATTAACTTGAGCAGTCTGCCTTTGTGTATTCATGCTACAAGTGAAGCTTAACAAAAATGCTCCATAAATGTTCTCTTTTCCACCACAGACTGCATTCAAGAGGTGAGGAACGGGGTCATTGCGGATTTAGATTGGCAGGTCGGCTTTATCTTATCTTCAGTCGCCTGGTGTGCTGCGAGAGAGAAGTGTCATGTTCATTCCTCAAGACGATCTCACACTGTCTTAATTAAAGACGAAGGGCTCCACGGCCTGCATGTAAATTAGAGATCTATTAAACTGCTGTCTCTCACTTTATGTTGGGTCAGAACGATACTCAAAAAAAGATTTACAGCTATCAATCACGCCATAACGCTTTGGATCAGAGGACTGCAGGCAGAGGTGGAGATGAGAAGGGCGACCCCATTAACGAGGAACTAATCAAGATTTGACAGGTACCATATTTTGGATGATTCATTAAAAAAAATGTTTGAACATTTTTTTGCATTTTGTTCCTTTCGCAACATACAGGAGTTCAGCAGTGAATCTGCCACTGCACTCTGGGAAGAGAATACGGCGATGCAGTGCGGGATCATGGTAGATCATTTACTGTCCTGGTTTTATTATCATCTATTTGGATCCACAGTAAATACACTTCAACTTCTAGGTACAATTAGCAACACTCAATCATATTAAAAATTGCATCTTTGAGCTACAATTATCACTCTAGCCTTCCTATCTTGTTCGGGAAGCAGACACTCTCTGTCAGTTTAAATCTAGACTAAAAACACATCTCTTTAACCCGGCATACACATAACACATAATCAATTTCTATTATTCAAATCACTTAAATGATTGTTAGGCTGCATAAATGTGGTCAACCGGAACCGGGAACACTTTCTATAACATCTGATGTACTTGTTACATCATAAGAACGGCATCTATGCTAATATTAGTCTGTCTGTCTCATCCTTATCCCGAGGTTACCGCAGTCAGACAGGTCTGGTCTATATCCAGATGAGATGGTGGACCTGCACCTAGACACGACCAAAACGCAGCCCTGCATGTCAGCAGAGATCCTGTCAATTAGACAATCCCCTGCGAAGGCCTCGTCGACATGACAGCCATTAGCACAGATCCTCAGCAAAGACCATAAGAACCAGACAGGTCCCTCGCACAGACCCTATGGCCAGTTTCGGCTCCATACCGGCATGATGAATCTATATTCAAGCAAAAGGAACTGGATGAATATTTGAATGCTACCGATCCCAAACTGAATTCTGACTTGTGATTAAACCTGAATCATAATCACCGTGTCCGTTTGTTGGCCAGAGGAGAACTGGTCCCCTGACTGAGCCTGGTTTCTCCCAAGGTTTTTTCTCTCCATTCTGTCACCTGATGGAGTTCGGGTTGCTTGCCACTGTCACCTGGGACACTTCATTTTCAACAATATTATTGATCTGACTGTACTGATGCTGTTGTATGAGAACTGAACTGAGCTGGACGATGACATCATACTTTTTTGCAGAACTGCTTTATAGATGAAATGAAGATGCACAACACTGGCTGATGCACACAATGGTGGGCTGTTTAGCACAGGTTCATGTTAAAGACCCACTAACAAAGCATTATTCACACAATGTTCCTGCTCTTAAAATGTAAGCGAGTGCAAATGTCAGCATTATCATATATGTCTAAAGAATTGAAGTCTAAATCAAGAGCTTATTGATGCAGTTTAGTCAGTTTGCTGTTTTATCCCAAACAATTACTCATGATCGAAAGCTTCCATAAACATTTTGTTTATAGTAAAGTTACGCCCTTAAACTAATGGTGCAACGCAAAAATATTGCGCAAGTTGTAACTCAAGTGCAGCTAGTGCAACAGGCCCCAGGTGTGGACTTTTTTCAGTAGGCTTCAAACTGTTTTTTTTTGCGGGGGACTTTGTCAGTGCAAAATGCTTGTGGTTACCAGGGTGTTGCTAAGGTGTTCTGATTGGCTTTATGCAGTTGCTAGGCTGTTCTGGGTCTTTGCCAGGGCATTGGTTTTCTAAGTGGATTTTAATGCATTGCTCTGTGGTCACTTGGGCGGTTGCCAGTGCATTGCTAAGATGTTTTTAGTGTGTTTTAGCACATTACTAAGTGTTTTTAGCACATTGCTTGGGTGTTTTGAAGAAATAAGGGAATATTCCAGTACAAGTCTATGAATTTTTCTGCTAGTATGCAGTGCTCCAATGCAGCCCATATAAATAATTATGAAAAATAGGTCCCAGGGTTACCAGGGCATCAAATAAGGTCTAATTTGATATTGTCTCTGAACCATGAGGGTTAAAAGAGGACAGTGCTTTACACTGCGTTCTCTGGAAAGGTCACAACTAAAAAGGGTTATCGCCACACTGCAGGTAGAAGCGCTTAATGCCTCCTCCTTCCCACCCTGGAGACAGGCTGTCGTGGATGCAGAGTGATTTGGGTGCATATAATATATGGCTGTGATGGCAGCAGTGGCTATATCATGTTTTCCGGACCACTGTGTGTGAATGAGGAGACAGTTATTTCTCTCAAGGTCAGATGGCAAAGCAGCTAAAGGGGTTTGAGGATCCAGAAAAGGTGCCCTGTTTGTTTGCTCAGATGACTTTAGGCTGTAATTCAGGTATTGTACAGCTTCAAGAGTGATATTAAAACAAAAATATTGCCAAGAATCGGTGACAACGTTCTGATGGTATCAGCTTTTTCCCAACCCCCAAATTTCCACTACTACTTTCGAGTTACATTTTCAAATGATAAAACATATCAATGAAATGAATACGTTTATTCTGCAAGGGTGCATTAAATTGATCAAAATATGTGACTGTTTTTGTTTTATTTACATTGTTACAATTTTTTTTCAAATAAATGCTGTTCTTTTGAACATTCTACTTTCATCAAACATTGATAAAATAAGAAATGTTTTTGAGCAGCAAATCAGCATATTAGAATTATTTCTGAAGGATCATGTGACACTGAAGACTGGAGTTATGATGCTGAAAATTCAGCTTTGCAATCACAGGAATAAATTGCGTTTTAAAACTGTGAAATATTATTACAATTTGAAATAAGAGTTTTCGCTATTTTTGATCAAATAAATGCAGCCTTGGTGATTTCTCTCCAAAACATTCTCTTAATGAAATACATTCATTATGAAACCTAATATTTACACAAACATCACACAAAGGGAAGTGTATTTTTTCGTTTTATTTATAGAATAAGTCTACATAAATCATCATAGGATACATAGTTAGTTACAGCTGTTTTTAGTTTATAGATGGATCAGTAAACGGAACACAGGTGGATTAACGATGAGTTACAAATAGAGGAACGGCGAGATTTTTTTTCACACCTCGTTCCTTCGTCATTCTAACGAGGGTTCGGACAAGATGATAGAAATACTCGAGAGAAATCGTGAAGTCAGCACTTCAGCTAGGACTTCTCAGATGGAAAATACATTACTGTGATTGCCAGAGGGAGTCACAAAGTTATTATATTGAAACCATACACAGCTCAATGGCAATGAAAACACAAAATATCTGCACTCATCACACATAAATATTCAGACATTTGTACTCGACATTGCCCGACTGCTGTTCTTGCATTTGCCCAGATGAAAAAGACCACATTTATAAACAGATGTGTAGCTTAAATGTCTCCCATAGTTGAATATTGCAATGGAATTTTCCGACACACAATTCACAGGAAGAGAAATATATTAGGTTGAAAGATGAATACTACAATGATAGTGACACACACACACACACAGATATTGCTAATGAGTAATATGAGTTTCATTGAACATGGTTTTATGAATCGCTTAGCTTTGTTTACTGTATATACTGCCCATGTGACATCAATACCAAAGGCGTCAATGAACAAGCTGTTGAACAAAGCGTCCATTTAAAAAGACATGAAAAACAATGAAAGCTTGTTGACATGGATTTGAGGCTACTGCAATACAGCCTCCTTGTAATATATTTCTCTTCCACCAACATCTACCAGTTTTGTGATTGTTACTGGAAACACAGAGTCCAATCACATACATGATTAGGATTCTATCTGCTCTCCCTGCATTCCAGATCCCTGTCCGGCCTTTCCTCTAGAGCCCAGGCACCATGACAAAAAGATCAGCTTTTCAAGTGCACGTCCACTACCTGGAGGGCCAGGATGTTTGAGAGATGAAAAGATGGTCAAAACAATACATGGTGAGCCATATTGTTTGGACGAGAATCCTGTTGCCTGCAGAGTTTAATATAGCTGAGGTTGGCTTTTAAAACAAGGTTGGAAATGTCAGTTCCTGCTGTGGCTTTTTAGGCATCGATTGGATTTAGCACTGCAAGAGTAGGGGGACAACATTTCCTTTGCTTCCACTGCAGTGCTTATCTGTATTATATCCATTCCAGACCCACACAATTTTCCCAATCCTTTTTCCCTGTTCCACAAACAATAAAGCTAACTGGTCCGATAGAACATAATTTAAGCGTGTGCATATACTTCTAACGTGATTCCTATAACATACTTCCTCATATGGCTTTAAATACCAAATAGACTATCTATCTATGGCTTTCATTACAATATTTACATTATTTAGCAAAAAAGAATGTTTGATCTGAATTGTTTAAAAAAGAAAATTCTTTAAAAAACCCTGCTTTACAAAGAAAGAACCTTCCGAATCTTAATCTTAATTGTCATCTTTAATCACCAGTCTATATCTGAGAAACAGATTCGAAGACTTTACAAATTTTGCCAAGAATTCAAATGCTGTCTTATATCCCATGACTAATGCTCATATGAATGATGCAATGTTATTATGCCTTACATCAAAGATGACACTGCTGTATCACTATCTCTTCATATTATGATGGATTCTAAAAAGATTTTGTAAAAAGGGCAGAAGTGATTAATAATATAAGATTTTCGACAACATTGGCAGACCTTTCGAGAGAAAGAAAGTGTAACTTTACAGCTTTGTCACATTTCCACCAAAAGCTACTTAAATTCCCATCAAAAACATCTTGAACTAGTCTAGCAAGTCTGATCGAAACACACAAAGCTTGAAACTTGATGCTAACATCTTAGCTTAGCTAGCTAAAGTTAAAAAAGTCAAATCCCAGTGATTCTTACGCTAAAATCGTTTGGTCCTCAGCAGCGACTATAACCCGAATATAGCGTCCGAAATACGTACTATGATGTTCGCTTAATATTTAAAGTTTATATTGTCCCATTTTTAATGAACAGAGCTATCCTCATACCAACTCTTCAACATACTGTACAAAAACACTTGACTGATAAAATTGTCAGTTTCTAAAAGCATTTGATCTCTAAAAACATCCCTGTGTAGAACAGCATGGTAGATGATTGTTACGCCGCCGCAGAAAATAAAGCATATGTGTCCTACATTACTTTGACCTAAGGCCAATTAATTGTTAATTCTGACCTTCTTCTCTTGCTGTCGTTCAGCTATCAAACACTCTCCGATAGCAATGGCCTATGTTAGTCTCTAGGGTCTGCTTGTAGTAATAAATAACTGTTTGCATAATCGCATTAGCATTACGTGCATCAATAAAAGAATACGAGGAGACACTGACACAGATTTCACCACATTCCTGTTTAGGTTGTGTCCTGATCTCATGAAAATATGCTAAATGTGTCATAAACTATAATGTCAGCTCTATCATGATAGGTTTAATTGAAACTGATAGGCCAGGTGTCGCACTATAACTGTGACTCAAACTTGTTCTTGTTACGCTGCAGTCACAGGCTAGTTTGCAGTATTCGGATTAAAACGTATGGTGTTGTGGGTGGCAGTGCTAGTGCAGACGAGCTGTGATCTGAAATGTCACCCAAGTTCTGAGGCAAACGTAGGCAGCATGGAGTGAGTCACAAACTCGCCACCCCACTTCTGCTCTATTCATCCTTCTCACTATTTTTAGTCAGGTTATTGTATGGGTGGAACCCCTGCTAGCACCATCTTAACTCTACTGTTAGCCATGCCGTTAAGGAAGACATTTAAAGCAATCTCTCAGCAGTCAGAGAGCCCTGATTTGTTCATTGTTGGGTTATGGGCTCCATTAGTTAAAGGCAGTGTTTTGAACGGTGCTTTTACAATTACAACCATGCAGTAAAAAATAGCTGGTCTTAGTTGATCAAAGAGCAGTGGTTTAAGCTGTTGTTTTTAGCAGGACAATCTGCTAAACAACATCTTGGCAAGGCAGGTACTAGCTAAGACCAATTTGTTTCAGCAGCAAAACCCTTATACACAAGCATACTGCATCAAAGACGTTTGGAAAGGCTACAGCTAGAAAGAAAAAGTGACTTATTGGCTCCTTATTGAGTTGACAACTGGCAGTTTATTTTACAAACTTGGCCAACAAAAGGGTAACGACTAATCGTCATGCTGTTTAGATATTGAGCTTTGACCAACAAGGTTACAGTCATTATCTGGTACAAATGAAAAGAAACAATTACAAGCGAAATAACTTTGCACTCAGAGTTGGAACTGCCTTGTAGTAATCACCTCGGTAAAACATCTTTCTCCCACAGTTTGACCAGAGAGTGGAACGAGCTTGAATAATACATTTAAGAGACTGAACAAAGAGCTCAAAGGAGCTCAGTCCTTTTTTGTTCTGATTGACAAGTATTCTTCTGTGGAACAAAGAGCTGTAGTCTCTATTAGGAAATAAAACAGTTCTGTACAAAAAGACGAGAGAGAGAGAAAGAGAGAGAGAGAGAGAGAGAGAGAGAGAGAGAGAGAGAGAGAGAGAGAGAGAGAGAGAGAGAGAGAGAGAGAGAGAGAGAGAGAGAGACTTACACCTAGATGTCCACCTAGACCCTTTGGCATATGCATACTTGCTGGTGGACTAGTAAACTCCGGGAAGGGTGGCAAGGCTGGGACAGATCGCCATTTGTTCAACATTTCCGTTCCAAAAAAAGATAACATCCCCTCCCACACAGACACACATACCTCCCTTGGATCAGTGTGTATGTGCTGGCTCATGCTTCCCACTTTCCTTTTCACACAGGGAAAGAGGGGGCCAAGGTACCTTTGGAATAGGAGATCCGAGATGCTTCTTGCATCCTAATGAGAGCCGTCAGCACGCTCACAGCAGCAAGGTTAATCTAGATGTCAAAGTCTGCTGACAGTGCAGGAGATTGCTCTGGGGTGACATCCCCATCTGAAGTCTTAATGCCGCAGTCAATTTTAACCTCCCTTTTAAAGAAAACCGGAGTTGCATTTGGCCAGGCTTTTCCCGAGTTAAATGCACAACTGTCCTTGGAAGCGGGTTCAGCTTTTCCCACAGCTCAGGAGATCTGCCGGCCTAAACTATAGATCACTTTAGGTTCTAAGTAACAAGATTCACATGCTTGTCCATGTGCCAGGAGTGTACAGCAACTGCAGCGTGAGCTGAGTCAGGCTCTCAAAATGCAGCTGGCCCTTTCTCAGGGATATCGCTACTTCAGATGTATAAAAACACTGCCATTGTTATATGCGTATCATCAGCAGAGTGTGACATGAATCGACCACAATTTTGGAACGTCGTCTTTCCACAGTACATTAAGTGTACTTAAGCCGCAATGCACTGGAGGTAGATAAGGACTTGTTCTGGTAGTCTCATTTGTAATTTAGGAGTGGGGTTTCAAATCAGATAAGGATCTTTAATTAAATGTTTTGAAGGCAATGAAAATGAGTTTTATCCAGCAGGCAAAAAACGAATAGCATGTTTTATGTGAGTCACAGTAACAGCAGAAGATCTGCAGCGACAACAATTTGGGATAACAGATTCAATCAGTAAGATATTCAGCGTGACTGCATCTCTTGAAGATTAATGCTCCAGGTGGCCACATCAAATGTCGGGGGGGCTAAATGAGTTCTAAAAGCTGGTCGGCTAATTTGATGGGGTTGTTACTGGTTTTGAAAGAAGCAAAGCTTGGATTAGTATTGCCTCCAAGTGCTCAAAACAGAATATATTAAAGGCAGTTAAAAAGTTAACACATGACGTCTTAAACGTTTTGCAGGCAAATCTAGACATTGGATTTGAGCAACATTGCCGGTGATTGGCCAATTACAGTTTTTCTTCTTCACTTTGCCCTAGTAAAGCAGTCTTGCATGCGCTAAATGCTTTGGTAAATCAGGCCCACAGAAGGTAGGATAAATGGATGAGGAGAGAGCTGATCTGAGATCAGCAGCAAAGCGTGACAGTGCCAAGGTTCCTGCAGCCCTTCTGCAGGGTTATGAAGTGCTGAAAGAGAGCTCATTCCAGACGTAATGTTCCAGCTTCCTGCCTCGCTTCTTCTCCTCATGATTAAGGTCTTAAACCTCTCATCAATCGCCCTGCGCCTGCTTGCTGCCATGGCGGCGGTAAGCGAGAGAGGGAGATTCTGCTTGCCTCACAGCTCTGAATGCTTAACTCAACTCTGTTAGCCTGCCAACAGACAGCGCTGTGGCACTTCTATCCACTCTGTTAGCGTGTGACCTTCACTGATTCATCTCTCCTACCCCTCTCTTTCACACACACACACACACACACACACACACACACACACACACACACACACACACACACACACACACACACACACACACACACACACACACACACACACACACACACACACACACACACACACACACCGATACAACCACACACACCTCTCTTCTCTGCCTCAGGGGGATTACCGAAAGACTGGCCATCATATTTAAGGGATATCTAAAAGCCTGGGCCAAAAACTCATTTCATTGGTAATTTCCACCCATTTCTGCAAGGTGAAGTCATTAGAGTCGCGGCAACCCCTGGAGCTGCCATATCGTCACCCTGCTGTCACACTCTCTCTCTTCTGATCCCCCTCTCCAAACCAGCTGTGGCTTACACACTCGCGTCCTTTCGTTTACAGAAACTACTAATTCAGTTCGCGCTAGTTCTCCGACGGCTTCAGGTGATAAAGATACAGCCTCCCCACTCCCCGCAGCTATGCCGACCGACCCCTTTGTATAATCCACATTTCACAGGTCGTTGAGCCACGATCGGTCCCACCAAGTAAACCACAGAGAAATGTTTGACTCTTTCAACCCTGTTAGTCACAGTTATGTACCCAATGACTCAAATAATCTTCATTAAAAACCGCCGGCAACAGTGAGCCACAACCTTTAGTCCTCTTCAGGAAACAGGTAGGAACTAAGTGCAGTTTATTTGTTAGAGATATATACTATGATTTGGTTTCAGAAGTGGAAAATGCTGGCCAGTCATAAAACAAATGCCCAGACAATGTTCTAATGCATGATTAAATGATACATTTAATATCGATTGTTAGCATTTAAAGGAATACTTCTCTTAAAAATGAAAATTCTGTCATCATTTACTCACCCTCAAGTTGTTTCAAACCTGTATGAATTAATTTCTTCTGTGGAACACAAAGAAAGATATTTTCAAGAATATCGGTAACCAGACAGTTGATGGACCCCATTGACTTCCATAGTAGAAAAAAAATACTATGGAAGTCAATGGGGTACATCAACTGTTTGGTTATGAACATTCTTCAAAATATCTTCGTTTGTGTTCAGCAGAAGAAAGAAATTCATAAAGGTTTGAAACAATTGAGGGTGAGTAAATGGTGACAGAATTTTCATTTTTTTTGTGAACTATTCCTTTAATAATATTGCTAAAAACTGCCACAGTGGAGATGAAGCAGGCTAGTGCTGATACCATTTTCTTTTTAGAATAAACCAGCAATTTATTAAAGAGAAATGTGAGGTGGGCAGCAATGTTTTTTCCCCATAAAATTGCCCAAACAGAAAAAGGAGCAATAGCCTGTTCATGTTAACGTTTCATATTTTGAACTCAGCCCCACGTGCATTCTCTAAGTCTTGTCTCTTTACGGGAAAGCTGGGAATTGCTTTCATTGCCAAAAGTTTCCTTCCAATTAGAACCTAATTCAGCATGAATGCTCACTGCGTACTACAATTGACATGTAAAATCTGGTATACCACATCAATGAGAGATTTGCAGAAATTACAATTAATAAAGAGGACTGTTTAAAATGTAGTCCCAAATTGAGGGCTCGTCCAGGATGCAGGCCTGTTTTCTTAATAAAACTCAAGTCTTTTCGAGCAAGCAGTTGGGTACCCATACCAGGGTAAATTTCCACTGTTACTTTTCTGCACAAAAGCTTGGTTTGCAAAATTGCAAAGTCAGTGGAGATCTGCAGCAGGGCCCCGTAGCTGACGAGAATATCAAAATGTGGAGCGTCTTATCACACATAAGCACATCGCTGACGGTGTTATTGAAAGACTTTTGCAATTTCCCCCTTGTCATAGATGTGGAGAGAATTATCTGGCCACTGTGGGAAGCAGAAAGAAACAACACAACAAGATCAACAAATGTTCAAGTCACTTCCTCTGCGCCAGGAACTTTTCCTGATGTGAAGGGGGAGATTATGGTTAAGCGCAAATGTGTTCTGTCGAACTGTGATGGGCAGGTTGCCTCGAACAGCAATTTAAGTCACGGTTTCCTGATAGAGACTTTTTCCTGTGAAAAGCAGGAAAGTTTCTGACATTTTTCACTTTTGGCAATGGTTTAGTTGGGATAAAGTTGCGAGAATCAAAGTGAGCACTCGCACATAGAACACATAAAATGTTCCGCTGTTGATATATATGTAAGGGTTAAGCTAAATTCAGGATGAAGTTCTAAATCGTCACTTATTGTGTGCTCAAGAATCGTTTGCACAGATAGGCACACAGCTGCTGCAGCTGAACTCAAGATTACTTGGCTGATTTATTCCACGTGTAATGATTATAGATTTATCATTAGACAAATACTGAGCCACAGATCACCTTGAATGAAAAGCATGAGCCAGCAAAACTGAGCGAATATATTACAATAAAATCCAAATGTCACTTCAGAATAAATGAAGAATGTTTCAAAGAAGCCCTTTAGTATTAGGAAAGCTCCATCTCGATTATGCAATTATCGCAGTATTGTGTTTACAAGAAAAGAAGAATATTACTTGACTGAATCTACAATGCTGTTATGGATTCTCTTCCATTATATTTTGATGACTCTATTAGCAGCAACAATATTTACTAGAGGAAACTGGTTGCAGAACTAGGAATGGACAGTGTTTCTTATGGAATTTAGCGCAGACATAATAAAAAACGCTGCTCATGCTAGTTCTTCCAGTTAGCGTAACCATCTCTCTTTTATTAATAAAACTATGGGAAAGGATGATATATTATGTTTGCAAAGAAGCATAAATCACAGTTCATAAAAGCAATGAGGGCTAATGAATGGAATGTGAGTATTTTCTGGGCATGATCTCACTTGGGAAACAATTCTACTGTTCCTGTTACATTCATTTCAGAAGCAAATGGTCTCTGGAATACAAGGAGCGAGGCAACATCTCATGATTTTCCTTTTGTGGTGTGTTTCAGCTTGAAAACCCTAACCGTTCTTGAGCTCTAGGTCACATCCAAAACAAAAGAGGAAAAAAAAAACAAGAAAAAAAAAAAAAAAAAGTTCATTTAGAAATATCAACATACATTCTATGGACATGTGGAAAAATAAAAAAAAACATTAAAATATTATCAAAATATTTATAGAAGTCACTCACCGTAACAGCACGCCAAGGAACTAAAATCATCTAATCAGGAAATGAAATAAGTTAACATACTGTTGCTTGTGACAGAAATTTACATTATATACATTCTTTTTTTTTTTTTAAATAAACTCCTTTGTATTGATTGGTGGTTCCTTCAAGTTATTCCATTCACTAAAAAGCTCCTCAGAATATTTAAAAGCCCTGTTGGATACTTCCTGTAGAGTCAAAGAGAAGATCCGGCCAATCAGAGCGCAGTAAGGCTTTTTTCGGGAAAAAAGTCCTTGCCAATTATCTGACATGGCAACGGTAAGCAGTCATATCCGAAAGGCGACCCTCAGCAAGAAACATGGCATACATCCACACTCGGAAGTGAAAGAAAAATAAATAAAAAATATATATATTTATAAAATGAAAAACAAGTAACCACGGGGAGAATTGTCAGGCAGTCAGGAAACAACAACAACAACAAAACAAAACAAAACAAAACAAAAACCTTTTTTTTAATAATTTTCCATATTTTAGGGGGAAATAAATGGTTTCCATTGTTCCTTTTTTAGAGTTTAAAAGTAGGATGTTCTCACCAAAAAAAAAAAAAAAAAAAAAATAAAGAAATAGAGAAACTCCTCTTCTTGCAGTAGAACTGTACATCTTTATATGCAGGTAAACAAAATGTAAAAGTGCTTTTTAAAGACTGTTATCCAGTGTATCGAAAGGAGTAGCAGGCACTTAAGTCCATCCCATGTTGTAGTTGTCTGACAGTGGTACATGTTGTTTCGGGTAAATCCCAGGTTTTTCCGTTCCTCCGTTGGATAGACGCAGACAGACATCCAAACATATTCCCAACAAACATTAGCCCAGGATATCCAGGTAGACAGGTGTGGCTTTACCCAAGGCATAAAGAATTTTCTGGATGTCTTTGATGTTCAACCTCTGCTGCGGTTCCCTCTGCCAGCATCCCAGCATAATGTCGTACACTTCCTTGGGACAAAGCCGTGGCCGCTCCAGCACACGTCCTTGTGTGATGCATTCGATTACCTGTAAAGACAGGGAGAGAGTAGGGAATTATTTGTTGATAAATATTCTATTGCAGGGGTCTTCAACCTTTTCCAGGCCAAGGGCTCCTGTTACATATTGTAGAAAACTGAGCATTGCATTTTAAGCGAGGTCTTTAAGTATTTACATACTTTATGATACCATCAATATTACAAAATCAAAACATACTTATTAATGTAGGAGGGACAATAAAATTTTTAGCTAAACTAGTTTTGAGTGATGTTAGTTTTTTAAATGTATTTTATTTTTATTTTATTTCAATCAATTATTCTAAGCCCTCAATCTGAACTTACTCTATCTACTGATTTCAAAATATTCAAATATAGAAATACACTACCATTCATGATGCTGAAAATTCAGCTTCGCTATCACAGGAATAAATATCTTTCAAAAACACTTTTGAATGCAACTTGTTTCAGACCAACAGCATAGGTACTGCAGTATTATTTTTTAGATATTTCAGATATCAATTTTTGTAATTCAAGTCACACAGACTTAAAGTCAAGTCAAAATTCAGAGCTTCATTTCTAAATTATTATATTTATACTCTATGAGGATTTTTGGAAGTATATGAGGAAGCTTTGCTCCGAATTATAACACAAGTGCATTTCTGGAGCAGTCAGATGCGGCGAGAGGACTTGCTGACAGTCCTGACAACACAAGAACCGTCTGATGTGTTTTTTTTCTTCTGTACAACAGACTTAATCTATCATTTAACAGTTCTATGTTTCTGTAGAGAAACAATCTATGGCCTTTGTGTTATGATACGCAAAATAGGACCATCTCATGAAACTGAAGACATTTGCTTCTGTGGATGGCTTCGTATCGACTTTTAGAAAAGACAGATGATTGTTCGTGGTCCCTTGTGTCCACCGCGCTGACTCCAGCTTGTGGATGTCTGTGTTCTATCGACTGAAAGTTTGATTTAGTTTCTTCCACCGGCAGAAATGACAGCATAAGTTCTGATGCAATACAGTAGCCACCAGCCCTCTGGCACCAGAATATGGAGCAGTGCATGTGATTAGCATTCAAGCCCCTTCAGTGCATAATACAAACACACATCTTTCTTGCATAAATCGCACAGCACCTATAGATTATGGTTCGCTGAGTTGATATTGATAATCTCAGTGTGAAGTAGTGCTCAAACCAGCTGCGAATAGAAGCTTCAAGAGAATCGCTGTCGCTTTTTCACTTTTCACAGCTTGGGAATCTGAAGTGGGGAATGAAGTATTTTCAGCACATCCAGCTGTGTTTGGTCAGCAGAGAAAAACATGAAGACTTTCTCACAAAGACTCTGCTTTAGTTTGTATTTGTTCAAGTCGTGGCTGATTATATTTACATATATATATATATAGGCTTAATTTTTAATATGCAAAACAATTTATTTAAAACAATTTTCTTTTGATTTATGGGGGAGAAATATGGCATTATTAGAAGGTTTCAAGAGATTCATCCTTAAACAATCTACATTCACTTCTTTTTTATTGTACAGATAATCCGAGTAAACATATGTGGATATTTGTTTGCACCATTTTTGTTATGAATGCATAAATGAATGCATAAAGCCCAGTTTAGTATCAGTACTGAAAACAACATTATAAGGCTCGTCTAACCATAACAACATTTAGTTCAATAGTGGCAATTATGAGATTTATGTGAAAAGGTGAATAATAATCTTTGCTCTTCAGACACAATGGAATAGTTTGGGAGCAGCATCTCTATGTGTGTGTGGCTGTTTGGAGTTCATCCAAACCTTAGTTGTGAAACGTTACATGGAGAACAACAATAGCCGAAAATTAAGTGGCAATGTTCCTCATTAACTCGACACACGAGGGAATATGTGTGAGACAAAAATTCCAACAACATGACATTTCAACATGTGTACTCCCTGTTCATTTCATAGGAAGAAGTCATGTTCGAGATGAGCTTGAGTTACAAGTCTATACCTGTCAACCGCCGGTGATTATGTTGTTTAATTTCGCTCCTTAGTCATCCTGTCTCAAAACTGAATGCGTCTCATAATGCTAAATTATTTTCACACTCCAGTACCAGTTTTTTCATCCAGTATAGACTTTCTGTCTCCATTAAGCTTTTTATTATCATTTCATCTGGGCAAAGAGTCTTTACACCTTGCTTTCACCTACGGCAGTCATACAGTTTACTAATAACGCGTGACCAAAGCTAGCCAGAGGGCTAGCAAACAGATAAAAAAGAAGACTTCTTTCTGTCAGAGAGATTTTTCTTATGAATCCGATAAAATGAACATACCTCATTATTTGCCAGCTGAAACCATGGCTGCTTGCCGTAGGTGAAGATTTCCCAGAGGATGACGCCGAAGCTCCAAACGTCGCTCTCCGTCGTGAACTTCCTGTACATGATGCTTTCAGGTGGCATCCAGCGAATGGGTAGCATGGTGTGTCCACCCACCTGTTGGAGCACCATATCCTGATTATCAAAGACAGTCAGAGACTAGTGAACTTCACAAACTCGTATACTAAAGATTAACAACACTTTATGTTAAAATACAGAGTTCTATGGGGAAGAAATGATTAAAAGTCTTGCAGATGCATTTTGAGATTTGTTCTTTTTTTTACGTCCACATTTCATGACTTCCAGAATTTTTCATAGTATTTTGTAATTTCTTAAGTACGTCACCAAGGACGATAGCTATAACGTTTCAATAATGACATTTTAATAACGTTTCAAATCTATGAGAATGGAGACGTCCACACCACAACTATAGACACATCATTTCAGAATTGATTATGCCCTGATTCACACAAAGGACAATAACTATAAAGATAACGATACAAAGTTTGAATAATCACACAATTCTTTGAAAATAGAAACAATGACAGTATACCAGAGAAACGATATCTTCAGAATCAATTTCAGATTTATTTTTCAAGCTGATGAACAATAAACTGACAGCCAATGAGAATCCATTCCGACTTTAAAGAGCCAGATCATTTAAAGTGGCAGAGTAAACAGAACGTTATCGTGCACTGGTGTGGAGGCTAATATAGTTATCATTATAATCATTGCTATTCTTTATTCTTCAATTCTGCTTGTAAATTGACCTTCCTGGTTGCTGTGAAAAATATCAATATGATGTACAATTATGGCTGGGCGACATGACCAAAATCTTATATCTAATATCACAATATGAGCAACAAAATATATCTCGGTATAGTTATTTTTGCATATTTTTTTTATGACAAAGTTTTTGATACCATTGAAATTTCATAATTCTCATTACCAATTTTAATATAACAAAAAACGAATACTAGCAAAAGTAAAAAAAACAAAAAAAAAAACAAACAAGAACACCAAAAAAACTCTCAAGCTTACTGAAGACAAGTAAACAGTTATTGATAAAATAAGAACAAAGGAAGCAATTACAAGCATTAGGACAAGACTACATTAGAAAAAAGCCCTACCTGAAAAACTTCAAGCACTAAATAAGTAATTCAATACAAAAAACACTGCATAGTCTTAGGTGTTTAAATTAAATCCAAATTTATTCTCAATAAAGTTACAAAAGTGATTCAGTCAGTAGCAGCGAGTGATTTTCTCTGTCATTCAGACAGCAGGTTTATTAGGCTACTGTCACTTTAAGACTGATAGAATATTGAAACACATGGGATTTCTAAACTGTTTACATTCACTTAAGGCATAAATGACTGTGTTTATGAGAATATTCACTGGCCATTTTGACACATAAGTGTGTTTTTGACCGTTCAAATCCAATAAGGCGGCAAAAAGTTTAGTATTCGCGCTGTATGAGTATCGGCTTCACGCACAGCGCGTGCATGTACTGAAATGAGTTCTCTTTCGCTGCTCATTGTGCTTCAATGGTTTAAATTCACTTGTTTTTAAATAGCAATGGTTAAAAACGTATGCAAATGATAAGCTTTTGTGACAGCACGCAGCACGGGTGCATTGGTTGATAAATTTCTACCAGTTAATTCGTGTCTATCGGTATATCTCCCACCCCTACTTACAATATTTTGAAGAGCTTTGACATGGAAAACTGAGAAACCAGAAAAGATGGAGGAAGGGAAAACAAATGTATCCATTAAGGATTTTTGACAGCTCCAAATCATCAAAGGCCATAAATAAAGTCTCCCTCCAGGCCTTCCAAATGTTAAGCGAGATATTAATCGATTAAAACAACAAGACATTAATCATCTCTGCCCTGGGCCGGCACCGGACTGGATTGGTTTAGAATCTATTTCCTCTTCGTGTCTGTTGCTTGTGTTAATTACAGCCATGCCAGGACAACTGAGAGTGAGGTTTCAATGGCAGTTGCGTGGTTATTGCGGCTTTCAACTCGTAAGTGGCGACTGCGTATTAATTACAAGGCTCATTAGTGGTTTGCTCACATGGGGGTCAGGCTATTGACTGTGTGCAGGAATACAAAGCAGTCTGCGGCGTACTGTACATCCACAGACTGCCTATTTTTTTCTTTGTAGGGTGCTTATTGTGCTTTTATTTTTTTTTCATAAATGCATTTAGGTACAAAATAGTTGTGTGTTAAAAATAATCAGAAGAAAAACAACTATAAATGAGAGTATGGTAAAATGTTCTTTGGCTCTTTAATCCCACATTGCTTTGTCAAGAGTGTATCCTTGGCAACAGGACGTGTCTCTAAGCTCTGAGCACAACAACGACAATTTAAGAATTAGGAAAACGTCACAGTTTCCGATGCTTGGCGATGAATAAATTGCTGTTTATCAATAATCAACAAAACATCTTAGGTTGCACATCCGCGTAGCTCACAACTCATTTCAATTTGCAAACGGCAAATGACTCAGAATAATGAGTGCAAAAATATGAACGTCTTCGTGATTAGGAAACTATAGAGGCATTGAGATGTACTATAATTAAAGTCTGGGAGGTTTTTTCCCTGTGTAATGTCTTTAATGTAGGGAACGATAAGGCAGTAGAAGGCTGTGTATGTTAATCAGCTACGCTTCTGTGATTCTCATTCGCAGCCAGTTCCTCACAGAGGAGGAAGCTGTCCCACAGGCTCCAGTGATGTGTGGCAAATATCCCTCCCCTCGCTGGCTCGCTCTTTCCCTCCCGCCTTTGCCCTTTAGGAGGTGTAAGCAATATGCCAGTCCTGCTGCGGTCAAACAACACTCCTCTTGTTCCGTGAGATGGAGTTCAGGGTACTACTGGGCCGCTGCTAACGCTCCCCATGCGTGGGCAGGAACTGCTCCCTATGGCCATACTGAGCTGCTCGCCTGGCTAACTCAGCCCACTTATGCGTTAGCGCACAACATCCTTGCCAGGAAAAGTCAGCCAGGGATGAAGGTAATGAAGGTATGATCACCATAATGGACATAGATAGAGGGGAGAGAGACAGAACAATGTTTGGAGAGCTTGAAACAGTCAAAATGCGGCGCTAACTGTGTTAGCTGCAATGCTGGCGACTTTCTGCTGCCATGCCAGGTCTTTCCCACAGCCTGATTAGAAATTATATAGAAAATAGCTTATGAAAACATGTTAATGTCTTTTAAATGACACGTCACAAGCTAAAAATGGTCATATGAAAGATTTTTTTCTTTGTGTTTTCAATAAGCCTTTGATTAAAAAGCTAAGAGCTTAGTCTATTAGCTTAGCATAGCGCTAACTGCTTAAGACTGGTTAACTAGATCTTTTGATTAGCTAGAACAAGATATCGCAATAACAGGCTACGTTTTGGATCAGGCATTGAGAGGGATAGTATCTTGTATGATACAGTTAAATATACTAGCATACTATTATTTTTATACTATTATACCTTTTTTATTTTTTATTCTGTGGTGGAAACAAGGTTCCACTGTACACAGCTTACTTTTTCTGTGAGTGGCTGTTATTGCATGCAACTTTTATTTCCCATTTTTTATTAAACGTTTACAAGTTAGATCAAATGAGTTAAAAAGATTACGGCTATAAGTAACAGTTCAATCGTCACACTGGAAATGTAAGGTCAAGTGAAGTGCACTGCACTGTGAGATGCAGTCTACTCTGTTTTATACTGCAATGTATCTATAGAGAAAAGTGCACTAAGTAGACTACAGTATATGTAGTATGTTAGAATGCTAGTCCAAACACATACATATTTAGTGTTTTTGTTTAGTGAAACTATTTGTGCTCGAGTGTTTGGGAAATTGAATCGATTGTATTGATTGAACTTCCATTCATCTGAATAGCTTCCCCCAGATTGCTCCCCCCATCTTATCTGAGGTGGAACGACGAGACTGCAGATGCATGTAAATCAGTCTGCGGGGCTTCGTTGAGATCGGAATGAGAACTGGCAGGGTGGTGACAAAAATGCCAACGCAATCTGAAAGGGCACTGATGAAAGGCAACACAATTAGCGACTGGAGGGGGGAAGAATCATAGACGAGGAGGATGGGAATCACATAGCGGTAATTAATGCATATTAAAATCAATAGCATGTTTGTTTTTTAATGAACAGCTGACGAGAGATGATGTCATTAAATGAGTTAAAGAGCGTTGAGGAAATAGACATATGCGGTTGGAATTTCCAGCAGTTTTCTGTGTCACTTAGCTAGAGAAGATGTACAATGTACCAAACAAATGTGCATTAACAGATGGAAAAAGTAACACACATTGCATAATGCAGAGTCAAGGTTTTCTGTTCTGGGACTATTGACTTGGTTACCCATCAGTTAATGGAGTATCCAACCTCAACAAGTCCTTCATCCACATTATAGAACTGTCTAGCACCAGACACGGGTGGGTTTGAAGCAAGGTCTTTGCTTTGCCAGGTCTTGCTGGCAGGAAGTTGAGGTGTTTGGTTCCTACATCATGGCCCTCAGCGCAAATTTACACTGACAAAGAAAACCTGAGCAACTCGAAATCGACCCCAGCTTCTTTTCCTTCTGCAAGTGAGATTATACGGCACAATCATTACATGGATGAGGAAGCCAAGCTGTTGATGAATACTGACTCTAGGCTAACTGACTGCGTTCAATCCCTGGAGACCACCTTGTAGAGGTTCTTTCTGGAGAATGAACACGTCAGAATGTCACGGGTGTCAGAGAAGACGGGCTGTTGGATGCCATTTTGGTTTATATCTGCTCTGAGATGAGAGGCGTATGTGCCTATTGTGGTTAGGCGCTCTTAAGAGAGACATTTTCAGATCAGGTTTAGGTTTATACTATAACAATTTGTGGAAATCAAGGATACTCAACTCTGAATAGTGATAAAGGCTTTGTTTCTGAAACCTAATGATATGCTTCCTACATAGATAGCTAACTTCTAAGGCTACATGCTAAATCACATTAAAGTGTCTGATTTGAAATGCTCTACAATGGCGCATAAACAGAATTCTGCATGGCAGATTTGACTCAAAGGAATCCAATAGAGCTTAACGATAATCCTTAAAATACATAATACACAAACAGTGGACAGAATAGCCCATTGTATTTGTTCATCAATAGTATTCTGTATTGAATTAAATGTTAAAATAGATCTCATGCTGCTTATCTTTAGGCATCAATGCCAACTGCCTCGCAGACGCATGGGGCTTTAGGTTTGCTTTTGCAAAACAGTCAGGGTTTGGGTCACTTCCTGTTTGTTAGGAACAGTAAATTGATCGCTGCCTCTTTTGTGCTGCAGAGTGCAATCAGCCATTTCACAGTGCCATTAAAATAAAGTAAGCCACAGAATATATTAAGTGAGATGAGATGCAATGGTCTATTTGACATTTACTGTTAATGTAACATATTTCCTCCATTTCAATTAGGACTGATTCTATGGGAACAGCAACAACCCGTGTCTACTGAAGGATCTGCATTTAGAAATATGCTACTTTTGAGGCAAAAGTAGCTTCTGCTTTTTGGTCATCAGGTTTATTTTTTTTCTTTCAGTGTATTCAAAAAAATGTCTTGCTTCCGGTCACTTTTACATTGTCCACCGGGGTAAGCAAGGTTAGGCATTGTTTTAAGCATGAAATAGGTCATTTTAAATATTATATTACTCTACAATAAATAACATATATATATATTCATAAACATCACAAAATAAATGTAAAATTAATTTAAAAAATAATAATAATATAATAGGTTTATATTAATAATACTATCTTATTATTATTTTTATAGCAAAAAAAGTTAAATTAAATTAATAAATTTTTCTATGTATGCAGTGATGCTAGCCAATCATAACAGTGGACGTTTAGTGACAAGCCTTAAAGGAGCCGCCCCTTAAAATGGATACTGGAATGAGGACTAAAAATAATAATTTTTACGCATTTGCCTTTTTGTGCGAAACAATTTGTTAACATTATTAAGTGAACCTCAAAGAACATATTAAAATAAATAAATTCCATGTCATTACCCCTTTAAAAACATTAAAGGTGCTATATGTATTTTTTAGCGGCCTCTATCGGTGATGTTTCAGATTGCAACCATTTTTTACAAGAGCTCATGGTACCGGCCACACTGAGACTTTCAACACACCGGCGAAAGCATCACACAACATGCTGGAAACTCATGTAAACTCCCACTGCAACGTTACAATAATAGGCTACTTTTATCAGCTTGACGTTGAACTAATGCTCCATGCTCGTACCATGATAACGTTACATTGACTGCATTTAGCCGACATTTTGTGTTCGCATAAGGTATTTCACTAACTATTCGTGTCTTTTACAATCTGGCAGCAATGTCAATATAGATGAATGTATAATATGATAATGAAAACGGTTAGTGACTAGACTGAACAATTTCAGTGTAACAGTAAGATCGTAGGAAGTAACATTACTGTACTGAACGTGTCTGGAAATGTGTATTATAAACAATATGATAGTAGTGGGATGAGTGACGTTAGACAGTAGATCTAGTACATAAAATAAAAGTTACATCCTAAAGTACCTACATTTTGTTATCCTGGAACAGTCTTTTGTATTCATTTCATATCTCATGTATGTTGTAGTTTACCTTGCTATTTCATTACAGTTTACCATTATTTATTTCAGCATATCTGAAAACTTGTAATTTATCACAATAAAAACAGCAGAGGTCTCTCCATAATTCAAACGCTCTGCCGATGTTGATCCGTGTTTTCGTCCTAAGTCGATCCGATTCACGTTTGGCCTGACGAGCTTCAGCAGATACATTTTTGTTTTGTTTTTTATATTTATGTGGAGTTAGTGTTGGAGTGTGTGTTGTGCTGGAGGCAGGTCGTTTTGGGGTGTTATCAGACTCCATGTCGTCAGCTGCAGTGCCGTCGCATAGACTGTATATAAAAAGGAGAGAGGCTCGGGAGCGCGCATGCACGTCACATCCGATGGATTTTCCAGAAAATCCGACCCGGAGACTTCACATAGAAATAGGAATACTGGCCTTCAGAGGTAATAGCAAAACCCGACAAGTGGATCATTGTAATGTGTGATTACAACCCCTTCACACACAGGCAAAAAAAAAAGGATTCATTTTAGAAGAAAAGTTCCATATAGCACCTTTAAAGCACACTTACACTAAAACATTAGAACACAAAAGCATTAAAAACACTTTAAAAAACAAAGAAAACACCTAAATAAACCAAACTTGATATTTGATGTGGCTTGTTTGAAATACATAGTATGGCATTTGTCTCCTCAGTTCAAAAGTCCACCACAAGCCACTGATAGAATCAGTACGAATGCTGATTGAGCTGTTTGCTTGTTTCTAATTTCACTTCAGTGCCCTAAAAATGGGAGTCACATTCAAAGCAGCGAGATGAACAATCATGTTCAAATCAACTTAATCTAGTCGAGTGATAGAGGAGCTCTGTAAATTCCGCGTCACCTCATTCATCCTCTTGTTGAGCACTAAGTGAAGACATACATTTTAATTCATTTAGGGCCCTCATCTTGCAAATTGAGCCCTCTGTCATCCAGACCAAATCTACAGAGAGGCCCATGTCTGTGTCAGACAAAGACAAGATTTTGATTGAGGATCTTCTGTAGAAGCACAAATGAGTGTGGAGCATGTAATTGAGCCAACCAGCTTGAATGAGTCAGAATTGTCTGAATTCATTCTTGAAATTTTAAGAAATAGTTCATCCAAAAATTCTAATTTCTATAATCATTTACTCACCCTTGTGTGGTTCCAATATCTAGCAGAGTGTCCAAGCTGCTATTTTCCCTACACTATTTTCTCTTCTCTTCATGGTCCCCATTCACTTTCATAACACAGACAAACAGCAGCTTGCACATGTTTCTAAATCTCTCCGTTTCATGCAAGAATATATAAAAGGCAAATGAATTTGGATTGACAGGTGAGAAAATGATCACAGAATTACCATTTATGGTGAAGTACTGTATCACTTTAAAAATATACTCCTTTAATTTAAATCTAATATGGTTGTGAATCCACAAATTATGAATGTAAATCTACAGAATTATCCTTGCAAAACATGAATATGACATGTATTTTTAAAATACCCAATAAATGGTAACATTTCATCAAGGCTTGTATTCAGAGCTCTGTGTATGATTTATATGTTTAATGGGCTTTGTTTGTATTCATGTTAGTATCTTTAATACCAAATAACAAATATGGTGATTTGTTTAACCTTGTTCTTAATTAATTAACACTCAGTATGACTAATCTAATGACTGTAAATAAACAATTTGATTAAGGTCTTTTATAATAAAAGCAGCTGGATATATCAATATTACAACTTTCAAGTCATTCAAAATGAGTAATTATGCATCCAATTATGGATCCATCATACGCCACAATTGACAAAGGGTTAATTTGTGTTTTGTGGATATTTGATGACTAATCAATGAGCTACATACAGGTTCAGACTGTCTCGGAGCTGAATAATTCAAGATCGTATGAATGTTTTTTCCACCGACTTAAAATTTTTGACAAACATTTATTTTGCTCAAGCATTTATGAATACAAAACCGCTCTTACCCGATAGTAGTCAGTGCTGTAGATGTCTCTTGACATTCCGAAATCTCCAATTTTCACGAGCAGCCCGTTGCCCACCAGGCAGTTGCGTGTCGCCAGGTCACGGTGCACAAAGTGCTGAGACGCCAGGTAGACCATCCCTGATGCGATCTGAGTGGCTATGTGCAGCATCTGAGACAAACCCAGTTCACCATTAGTCTGCAGTGGCTGTCCGTCAACCAGGATCATTGCATCTGGACCATGAGCTCTGGAAGTATAAAATAGACAGAATGACCCAACTGATTTCAGTTCTGTCACTTTGGACCCAAAAACTATTTGGATGCTTACAACACACTTAAGTCAATGGGGCCTATCAACTGTCTGGTTACCAAAATCTTTCAAAATATCTTCCTTTGTGTTCAGCAGAAGAAAGAAATTCATACAGGTTTGGAACAACTTGAGTGTGTGTAAATGACCGAATTTTTATTTTTGGGTGAACTACCCCTTTTGAAAAGTAAACGAATTCTGTAGTGCATTATATAAGAATTAAAGTTATATTCATGAATGCAGAAGAAAACAAATCAATGGAAAATTAAAATAAACTAATGCGGCTATTCATGTCAATGCAAATTATCAATAGAGTACTTTCCTCTTCAAAGGAAACGAATACTGTATGATGCAATTTGCATCCCTGCCAGTTGTTTCTGCCCTTTCATGAATCTATCGCCTTATAGTGTCATTACGTATAAAGCAGTTTTGACGAAACCTGTTATTCCCTATAATCCTACTAGCTGGAAAAAGAAAGCAATTTCTGCTCTTGCGACAGAGCCCTGTCAGAAACCATGTACACCTATGTATCCAACTTGTTCAATACCTTTGTGGAAGGTTGTAAGTAACCTATCAGTCACAGTCAGATGAGCCCTGCTGACATCCCAAATTTTACATCACAACGATAAGAAAACGGCACGCAATTGGTTTACCCAACATTCTAATGCAGGGGTTCCCAACCATTTTGTCATCTGAACTTAAACTCTCATTTAAATTAAAATATTACCTATATTGCTATACAAATTTAAAAAATGAATCACTACTCTATATTTTTTTTTAAATCTAGAGTTATTACAGGCAATACATTGCTAGATATGTCATTAGATTTATATAATTATTGACATTTTTTTTAATTGAAAATTAACACATATTTTTGCATTTTTGCACGCACATAATTACAACTTTCAAATAATTATATTTTTGGAATTTTTTTTTTAGATACTTCTGAGAAAGTGTCCTGTAGTCAGATAAATATCTAAAACGATTTATTTATTTAGCAAATTATTTTATACTTGTGATTGTATTCAATTTTATGCCCATATTAATTAAGAAACTATATGGAACAATAAAGTTTGTCTGACTGCAAGACCATTAAAAAAGGAAAAAGTCATTATAACATAACAAACCTAAACGAAAGGGATCAGCTGATCAGTTATAGGAGCTGAAATATTCATGTTAAGCATCAAGACTTTAGATGTACAAAAATGGTGCACTCATATTACTATGAATGGGAGAAATTTTAAAGCGCAAAGAGGCAGAATAGTCCCATCTTCTAAAAAAAAAAGAGCCAATCTCCAATTGGTAAAAAGCCAGCATTCTGAGACAGGCGCTTATGACTGCACATGCGCATTGGCCGGTCTAGCCTGAAAAAATGCAGGGTTTTTTTTTTTTGTCATGATTGAGCATCTAGAAACAAAATTTATTCAAAGAGATAGGAGCTGTACTTGCATGACTGAAATAGCTGCCCAAGAGGTGTTTCAAAGATGGCTGTTGAGTGAAATGTCTTGCCTTAAAGGGACTATTTGTACCAATTTCCATGTATAAATCTCTTTTTGTATTGCCAATGTATGAACAGATTGTAGCGAAAAATAGAGACCTTCCCTTAACTCGCTCCCGAAAGCATCTCTTCCGAATGTCACATGGAATGAATGCTTATACAATGTTTATGATAAAGGGCTATTCTGTACTGTAATGTCAATGTGTCATGCACATAAAAGGGATTAATTCAAACTATAGTCTCACATAGTCAGATCTATATAGTCTATAGCAGCGGTGTTTTAAAATGAGGCAGATGTAAATGTAAATTTATGTCCGTTACACTTCATTTTCCTGGTTAAATAAACATTAAATTAAAAAGAGAGACCAAATACACTTCTATTTTTGACAATAGCTATGTACAGTTCTATTTATTAAAATCAAGTATAAATTTCATCCAGATAGTGTTTTTATGCATATTTACATTTATTAATAACTAAAGGTAGTAACAATTTAAACAATGTATATTACTTGTGAACTAATGTTCAGCTTTTTTTTTTTATAGTTAACTTATTTTCATCAGTCATCAACCTTGTACACACTGGTCACAGACACGAAGATGTACCTTTAATTTCACCAAGCTGATTGATCACTAAAAACTTTCAAGTTTGATTTAATTACTTTTTTATTAGTCTTCCCCCTAGACAGCAACGTCTTGGCCCAGATCCGGGCCACATCTGGTACATGTGGATTTCACGCGTACCAGATGTGGGCCGGATAAGGGCCAACACTATGTTGCTCTCTGGGACATTAACGCCATCATTATCTTCATTCAGGCTAATGAGAATGCGCACAAAAACAAGAGGCAGAATTTATCACACGAACCAATCATATCCAATCATAACTGATCATATCCAATTAAAGCATGATAGAGGCAATGCCTCCTCTCATGTGACTTTCCCCCATTCATTCTCAATTACCCCCCACAAAACCTCTTCTGTCGACACGATGCTAGTGAATCGCAGATCTGGTGGAAACATCCGCTATTATCAAATGCTTTCTTAACTGCTGCTTTCACACCGCTGTTATTTTTGTTGCATGTTTATTTTGTTATTGAGACGAAAGTGCACAGCACATATTTACATATAATTCATCTAAAAGCAGCTCTCAGCAGCATGGACGTGTCGGGATGTTCACTGCAAAGGTATTTCCAACTTTTTACTTCTAAGCCGAGAACGAAAAAAAACTTCGCTGTGAGGGGCCTAAAATCATGTTCAGATTAAGTGTGCACAAGTGCGAGCACGTTGTTGGCTGCATTTCACTTAACGGCCACAGGTGTCGCTAACAACAAGGGTTTCTGAATTCTACATATACAGTTGTGGTCAGAATTATTGGCACCCGTGGTAAATATGATCAACGATGGCTGTAAAAATAAATCTGCATTGTTTATCCTTTTGATCTTTCATTATTTTATTTTATTTGGCAAAACTCCGACCTTTTATTGAGGTGAAAGAATTGAAAGTGGGGGGAAATCACATTTTGAAATAAATGTTTTTCTCCAAAACACGTTGGCCATAATTATTGGCACCCTTTTATTAATTATTGCCTTTTTGCAACCTCCTTTTGCCAAGATAACAGCTCTGAGTTTTCTCCTATGTCTGATAAGTTTGGAGAACACCTGACAAGAGATCAGAGACCATTCCTCCAAACAGAATCTCTCCAGATCCTTCAGATTCAAAGATCCATGTTGGTGCTTCTTCTCTTCAGTTCAGCCCACTCATCTTCTATAGGGTTCAGGTCAGGGAACTGGGATGGTCATGGCTGAAGCTTCGTTTAGTGCTCAGTGATACATTTTTGTGTTGATTTTGATGTTTGTTTTGGATTGTTGTCCTGATGGAAGATCCAACCACATCCCATTATAAGATTTCTAGCAGAAGCCATCAGGTTTTGATTTTTTTTATCTGTTGGTATTCGCTAGAATCCATGATGCCATGTATCTGAACAAGATGTCCAAGAGCTCCAGCAAAAAAAATAGGCCCACAACATTAAAGATTCAGCAGTATATTTAACCATGGGCATGGGGTACTTTTTATCCCTGTTAGCACCAAACCCATCTGGTGGGTTTGCTGCCAAAAAGCTCTTTTTTTAGTTTCATCTGACCCTAGAACCTCATGCCATTTGATGATCCAGTCATGTCTGACAACTGAATATGCTGGAGTTTGTTTTTGGATGAGCGAGGAGGATTTTTCTTGAAACCCTCCGAAACAATGTGGGGATGTAGGGTTGTTTGATTTTTTTTAAGGCTTTTTGACCCCAAGGCTCAACTAATCTCTGCAATTCTCCATCTGGGATCCTTGGAGAGTCTTTGGCCACTCAATCTTTCCTCCTCACCGTGCATTAAGACAATATAGAGACACATCCTCTTCCAGGCAGATTCATAACGGAACTTCTTAATTTTTGCCCTGATGGTGGAAATGGGGATTTTCAATGCTTTAGCTATTTTCTTACAGCCACTTTCTATTTTGTGATGCTCAACAATCTTTTGCTGCACATCAGAACTATGTTCTTTGGTTTTACTCATTGAGATGGATGATTAAGGGAATTTGGCCTTTGAGTTTCCTCATATTTAAACTCCTGTGAAACAAACAAGTCATAGCTGGACAATTTCATGTTTAGTCACCCTGGTGTGATAAAAAATGTAAATATTCATGAAAACATACTTCAGAGATATTTTACTCATAAAAAATTCTAGGGGTGCCAATAATTGTGGCCAACGTGTTTTGGAGAAAAACATTTATTTCATAATGTGATTTTTCCCCCACTTTCAATTCTTTTACTTCAATGAAAGGTTAGAGTTTTGTGATTTTTTTTAATGAAAGATCAAAAGGATAAACAATGCAGAATTATTTTTACAGCCATCATTGATCATATTTACCAGGGGTGCCAATAATTCTGACCACAACTGTACCTGTAGCCCCTTTAACGGGACATTGGCATCAATTACTCATACAATATCACAGTCAATGTTATATTTTGTTTTTATTTAAAACATTTCATTAAAAAAAAATGTTTTAAAAATAATTTGCCATTTCTGTCATAACCCTAGCCCACTGCAACTCCTGAGGATGATTTGTATCATAAGACTCTGAAATTCCCAGAGCATGACATTGGAATTCAGTGGGTGTATAATTATGTTCAACAATGGTCTGTGACCTCAATCAATAACAACTGATTCCCTTTGTATTTGAGATCATTTTACAAGCAAAGCATAACGATTACTGCATCATGACATAATGTGTGTGTAGTGTGTTGATTCCATCCACACACCTGAGGAACTTGTTGAGGTCTCCGTGTTTCATGTACTCGAAGACCATGATAAGCGGGTCACCGTCCACACAGACGCCGTAGAACTTCACGATGTGGTCGTGCTGAAGGTTGGTCAGCAGCTCGGCCTCCCGCTGGAAGTCTTTCCTCGCCGCAAGGGTTGGGTCCTTCAGGGTCTGAAGGAAAGAAACAGAAGACAGATTGTTTATTGTCTAATAATCACAAAATTAGCTACTCAGCCAGGCACTTGAGCATTGTGGGCAAAAAAGGGAAAAGTTCAATTAAAATGAATGAATCCATATTTCAAAGACAAAATGGTAAATGGACTGCATTTATGTAGCGCTTTCACAGACCCAATGGCCACCAAAGCGGTTTACATATTGCCTCACATTCACCCATTCACTCACTCATTCATACACTGACAAAACATTAATATTAGAGGATATCCAGGAATGAAATGTGCCTTTGTTTTTTGATCAAAATTTTGGGATTGCATAAGTCAAACTCATCTGCATAGTTTTGGACTTGGAGGAACCTAATGAGAAATGAGTTTGAGATCTCAGGAGACTTTAGTATCTTGACTAATCAGCTAATCAGAGACATTTTTGAGATTTATTCTGAAACATCAGACATTTGTTTGACAAATAAACATATAAAAAATGTTTTGGTAATGCATGTTTAAAATGTTTAATTACAAAAAAAATTGATAAATGTTTAAAAAACAAATCATTAATATCAGAGGTGTAGATTTAGAATATTGATATTGTAGATAGTGTAGATAAGATATTATGCTTTCCCCCTGATGTTGTATAATTCACGGAACCAGACACCAGTTATTTTGCCAAGAGATCTATTATTTATTTTAATCATTATAAGAAGATATAGGAGAGAGTGACAATGGACCAAACAAAGGTCTTCATTCCAGCATCTCTGTTATCTCTGTCCTCTGGACAAAGAGGTTCGGTCTTATATGCCACTGACCAAAAAAAACTGCATTACCAGAGGAACATATGGTTTCTATTATATCTAATTCCTATGCTTCGGTGGAATCTACATACACTGCTCACACATTTCACGTCTCTAACTCTTCAGCACAAACTCTCTCACCCCCTGTTCATGCAGTCTAGCTTGTCCCAAAGTCTCTCTCACACATATGTATTCAAGAACTCTAAAAAATGCTGGGTTGTTTTAACTCAATCTTGGGTCAAATATGGACAAACCCAGCCGTTGGGTTCCATTTTTAAATTGTATTTTTAATCCAACGTTTGGGTTTGTCCATATTTGACCCACAATTGAGTTAAAACAACCCAGCATTTTTTAGAGTGAGTGATTCACAAAATACAATGATTACAAATGACTATGGATACAAATAAAAAGTAATAATACAGATACATAATACAATTGATTATGAATATTAATAAAAAGTAATACTAATACTGAAAACAATATTAAATGATGACATTTTAGTCTTCAAGAGGATATATTGTGGATATACAGGAATGAAATGTGACTTTGCTATTATTTTTTTGTTCGGTACAAGTAAATTAATTAAGGGAGCTTAAATGAGTCAGTCAGTAATAAATAATTCAAGTGAACAATTAATAAGGTTAACGGGACTAACCTCTCCAACTAATCTGTATATAAACGGATCCGTCTCTAATGGCTTATGAATCTTCAACAATTTAAAACCAGTGGGGCATGCTGAGCTATTTTTGACAGTATATGTAAATGCATAATCAAAATGTAGATGAGTTGACACAAATATTATTTTGTAGACATCTAAAGTGCTTTAAATCATTCAGGTAACATCAGACTTTTTCACAACAATTAAATGCATGGACTAAACCTAGGGATGCCAAGGAAGATGCACAAATTGACCAGTATGACGTCTCTGATTTGCTCGTGCCCTTCTTTGTCTTTTCTTGGAAGATTAAATAGTCACCTGTACACATCCGTCTTTTTGTCATTTTATATCCCATCATTCACAGAAAAATACCCCCCCTTTGTGGCCTTGGCCGTGATATGTCAATTGGTTTCCCAGACACTCTTGCAGCCAGATGCAGCATCACGTTGTGTTTGTGAGGAATCGCTCCTTCAATTATGTTATAATTGCGTTTCGCCCTCAGAGCTCGCAGTTTAATTTTAATTAGAGCTACCGTGGGTTAATCCATATCAGGAATTGCAGAGAGGTTCATGCGTTCGAGATGGATGAGGGAACCAATTCGCAGATGGCGAGGTATCTATCCCTATCCATAATGCTTTATTACCCCTGTGTTGCAAAATTGGCCACCTGCACAGGCTGGAGAGAGCAGAGGGGACGAATCCAGCACCACCTGGGGGGCTGTCACTCGTAATAAGGGTCTAGAGGTCTTGGGCATCAGGTGGAGATGAGGGAGAGCAAAGGTATGAGAGAGACGCTGGCAGCTCTTTGGCCAAAATACAAGGAAAAACTTGACCTCTCTGAATATGAGTTGGACGGCTTTCAAACAACAGCTGCTGTGATGGAGCTCCATGAAGCAGACGAAGCCAAGCAGCTTCCCAGAGGAACTTTTTATTGCTCAGAGGTTGTTCTTTCAAAGCTGAAGAGACTCATTTAGATTTCATTTAAGTATCAACTTTGCCTCAGACTAGACATTTCTCCTACAATGTCTAGATAAAAACGACACAATTGTTGAAATACAGTGGGGGGAATAGAGCTATAAAATGAATGTGGGCTGCATAGCTCAAACTCGTGTCTCATTAGATTCTTCAAAAAACAGCATGGTTTGGTCTTGGAGGAACCTAATGAGAAAATAGTTTATTGAAATCACTGCCTTTTGATTGAATATTTTAATATCTTGACTAATCAGAGACATTTTTTTTGTGGTTAATTCTGAAATCAGACAATTGTAGAGTCTTTTTAATGGTGGTGCAAAATCGACAAATAAATAGACATTAAAAATAAAATAAAAATAAATTTAATAAAACAAGCATTGGTCAGCTGCTTTTCTTAATGGCCATCTCAGTGTATTTTGTGTGTCAAAGTTTATTGGCTGCTCCCATGTGAATAGTCCAAATGACAAAATGGATTAAGAAATGGGAGAAACATTAATTACAGTATTTAATTTCTATGTATGCATCAATTTGGAAAGGGAGTTATTAATCTATGTCATAGTTACATTTATCTGTTTTAAACATGATTTAAATAAACAAATGTATAATACATTGTATTTAGATTTCTTTTTAGATTCTTTAATTTTAAGTAGCACTCTATTCTTTTTCTTAGGAAAACAACTGAAGTCTCCTCTATTTGCTCTCAAGTAATTTCATTTGTTTAAAAGAAAAACAAATTAGATATCAGAGAGATCATTTTTGGATTAATCTTCCAATGGGTTGGTGGTAAAACAGGGCATGTGGCTGCTTGTGTTGTTCTTCACATGAGAATCTTCTTCAGAAACCGTCAGCTCCATCACTCTTGATCACAGCATCTCCAGAATGATGTGCTTTGCTGGATGATAAACCGTCACTAACAGACAGTGTTATTGCCCCAGATTTATTTCTCCAACCATCTCGGACTAAAGCGAAACACCATGAAAGCCAACAAGATCTCACAGATGATGAAAAAGAAGAAAGCGTGGGATATATATATATATATATATATATATATATAATTAAAATCCAGGTAAAAAAAAAAAAAAAAAATCTCTATATATTTAGGTGGGTGGGGTAGGTAGGTAGGTAGGTGGGTGGATGGGTTAGGTGGTTTAGGTTGTTAGGTGGGTCGGTGGGTGGATGGGTTAGGTGGTTTAGGTAGTTGTGTGGGTGGAGTGGATGGATGGGTAGGTTGGTCGGTGTGGTGATGATGGGTTAGGTGGTTTAGGTAGTTAGGTTAGGTCGGTAAGTCGGTGGGTGGATGGGTTAGGTCAGGTGGTTTAGGTAGTTTAGATAGTTAGGTGGGTGGGTGGTTAGGTTAGTTGGTTAGGTAGGTGGGTGGGTAGTTTATAATATTATTTCTTAAATGATTAATATTATTTATAACATCATAAAGCTGATAATTCTTCCATTTTTTTCCTCGTGTAAAAAACTCAACAAAATACAAAATATGTTTGACTTCATACTTCAACATGTCAGCATCTGTGAAACCTTGAAACTTTGACATTTCTAAACCGACAGACAAACTGACGCACTTAGATCAGCACTGATCTGAAGACCTCCTTCAATAGACCGCCTCAACTCACTGGACGTTGAGTTCCTTGACCTTGGTGAATAGTCCCATGTGGTAAACCATGTTAAAGCATTATCCAGGAACTGTCTGCCCACAGCGATGACTCATTCCACTCCGTCTATGCCATGAAGACTAAACCACAGCACTGCAATATCTTAATACCCCTCCAAACCTTATATCAATGCCAAATATTAAACGCTATTGTAGCTGATCTCTCCTCGGAGCACAGCAGAGCTCTTTCCATCATTGATCTTAGTCAACAAATCCTCCACCACCAAGACGTCTAGCGCTCGTTCCCTGAAAGTAACCCCGCTCTAGCGGGCACAGGAGGATCAACTTTATATGTCATTTGAAGGGGGCTGGAAAAAGGGGCTTGACCTTTCGAATGAGTCCTGTGTAACTGGAGAGCGCTACGGTCCTGCTGGAATGGAGGGATCATCTCTTACCTTGACAGCCACCAGCATCTTGTCCTTAGTGGGGCTTAGGTTGTAGCACTCTGCCAGGAACACCTTCCCAAAGGCCCCTTCGCCCAGTTCCCTCTTGAGCACGATGTCTCTGCGCTTAATGTGCTGTACATCTGGAGGGGGAAAGAGAGAGAGAGATTGAAAGGATTGTGTGACAGTCTTCCTGCGGGCGGTGCTGCAAAACAGAGATTGAGAAATGTTTGAATTTCCTAAGTCGGATTGCTGTCACTCAGGCTGATCAGGTAACTTAAAGGAACGTGGCACCAAAAAACTATTTTTTTATGACATATGGAGTGAAAGAAAAATTAATTATATATACACACATATACACACAACAATTATAATAAATAACAATATATTTATTATCATTGTTATAATAATACAATAATATTACACATAAATTAAACAAATTAATAATAATAAAATAAAATATTTATTTATTTAAAAATTAATTATTAATATCCAATCAATTAAAAACCACCAATTCCTAAATATGTCACATAGAAGGCAAATGTATTGTACATACTATTTAATTTTACGTTTACATTATAAAGGGTAATGTGAGGTAATGTAACCTTGCAAAACATGATGCACTGAGGCAACCTTTTGATGTAATTTTGTTTTTCAGCATTCATGTATTGACTATGTATTATGTATCATTCACTTATCACTTTAAACCTAGAAAGTTTATGTGATCTCTGAAACCATTTAATTTAACCCGACTGGTTATTATTATATTTACGCAAAACACACACACATTTGCATTGTTTTACACCAAAATGTTTGTGCGAGCTCCCATTGGGAGCCTCAGTATGAAATGATCTAAACACAAGAGATCAGGTGGATTTGCCACTGAAACACAGATGAATGAAGTCACGCTTGGTCCACTGGGCAGGGTAATGGAGCAGATACCAGTATGCTGCCGGTTCATGTCCCCGCAGAGCCTTACTGCGGCTCTGCCCTTGAGAGAGGAATGTAACCTCGAACACCCTAATAAATATCACCACAACATTAAAGACGGCAGGTGATAATCTGCAGATCATCTCCTGTCTGATTTTGATGTACAGATAATCACTGGATGTTATAAAGAAATTGATCAATAGAACAACATATAATGGGTCACCATGAGAAATAAAAGCAACCAAGCTTTCCAGAAGGTGGTTATTTTTTAGAGCACTGTCTGTTTGTGCTGTATGTTTGAGGAAATGCAAAACTCAAACAGCTATAGCTGTTGCATGCAAACTACATCAGGAAGACAAACTTGTCCACAGCAAAAGTAACCACTTTAGATATGTAAAATAAATAAATAAATGTATAAAAACACGTGCAGGCTTCCATTCTGGAACAAATTGGCAAACTGACAATAACACAAAAGTAACTACTACTTTTACTTACAATAGGCTTCATTCATGAAACACAAGCAGAATCAAGTGTAAAAAAACAACACATTCTTATGTAAATGGTCTGAATTGAATGTGACAACTTGTGAAAGAATATCTTTACAAAGAATTCACACAGACATTCTTTAGAATGAGAAATTAGTATGAATGTTTTTCCAAATAAAATCAAATAAATGAATACATAATATTTATCATTATAGTTTATTTGTATTGGAAAATCTTACCTGCAAGAATAACAAAAATGCACTGTACACAGACATTGCAGCACAGGCCAATATGCGCATGCACACACGCACACGCACACACACACACACCCATTGTGTTTTCATGTTTTATGTGGACTTTCCATAGAGACAATGATTTTTGTACTGTATATTATATCCTCTTACCCTACCCCCATCACAGAAAACAATTTAGTGTATATATATATAGCTAAATAATAAATGCTCTATAAAATACACATTTCTAAATAATGTACATTAAACGTACAACAAAATTAATTCTGTTCGTCTTTGAATAAATCCCAATGCAATATCCTACTAATTTAAGAGTAACATGGTGGGGGGACATTTAAGAGGGACATGGTGATAAAAAAACAATGAGATGGGAGGAAAAATCATGTTACTGCTTTTGCATTCGCTCTAAAATGTTTTGCATCCCCCAGAGCAATTTTGCTTTCGCTTGCAAAACTTGAGTTCTTTGTGTGGGGGGCGGGACGCAAAACTTTTGCGAAACTTCTCGGCACAACGCAAAATAATTGAAATATAGTTATTCCTCCCATCCCATTTTTTTTCCACCATAATGTCCCTTTACTGGCCCCGTAGTAACATAATAATGCATTGCACATGTTTTTCTGAGTAACCTTTACTAAAGTTGATGACCCATTTACAATACGAATAGAAACGTCAAGATGAGCAGATTTAAACGTGGCTACCGAAGCGCAAGTCGCCATGATGTAAGGCAGCCTTAGCGGGTCTTTAATCTCTGTACCTTCCACCTGTTTCCATTCCCAGCTCCCAGTCTGCTGCGAGGCAGCGAGCTCCATATGGCCGGCCGAGACGGCATCTGGTATTTACTCCAAACAGGAGTTTTGGATAAGCCACCGTCCAACATCAACACTTACTGCCCAAAGTTACGAGTCATTCTATTTTTTCTTTCACCTGCAGAAAGGCTAATTTTGTGATGAAAAAACAAATATTGATGAATGGACAGCACTCAAGGATAGCCTTTTAATACAAAAGCAGGCAAACGCCGCGTTCTTCGTCTAAGCAGAGCACCTAATCAGCAGAAACATATTAGGAACAATTTCATTAGGGTTGCCGAGCCAATTGCACTTTGTGGCAGGCATCCAACGGCGATGGTAAATATTTCAGCACACTCGACTGTACGAGTCTCCGTCGCAGAAGGTTTTTTACACAATGGCATCGGTGGAGATTAAGACAAAGGACGGCGAACACATGCATTACTTCCAAACTAATTAAAAAGCATTTATTTAATCAGGACAGAAAAAAGACGATGGGAGAGAGGTTGAGACAAAGATGGAGAGAGAGAAAGGGCTTTGTTTTCTCCATTTCCTGTCCTCCATTTTCTTGTGAGCGATAGGTTCACAATTAGCAGGTGACGGACGCACTGGAAACGTTTGCAGCTTGCGGCACAATTAAGAAAGTTACAAATTGCGCGGGCTAATTGTCTTATTACACCAACTGTTGTGTTGCGTTCACCTCACAGGCTGCATTGTGAGAGGGCACTCAGGAGAAGAGGTTACCCGCGCTAGACGTCGTCTGTCTAAACATAGCGAGCAGCTGGGAATACAGGACATCGACTTCATCCTAATTAGGACGTTTTCCCCCCCACCGCTTTCCTGCAGATGTTTACTTGGTGTCGCTGAAAATGACACAACAGACCAAACCAAAGCTGATTTGGGTTCAAATGCATGTAAATCGCTGCTAGAAAACAAAAACAAAAACAGGATTATGCTGGACTTTCCCGAAAGCAACGCTAAATGAATCTGAGAGAGCACCTGTTCGTTTCAAGTCAGCCACAAAGTCATTTCCTCCTGCGTGATGACTTGATGCACTTACAACCATTTTGTAAATGGCTCCTTTTTAAGATACTACACTCTCTGAAGTCTGAGGAAAAAATTAAATGAACAAAACAGACCAAAATAAAAATATTGTTGAGTACAGGGAAATAGGAAATCTGGAGCATTGTTGCTGAGAACCTGAGATGCATTAAGAATCATTTTTTTAATTGCTTCAGAACTCCCTGAATCAAATTCAAAATGAATCTCGAGGCACTTGAAGAATCCATCCCTAATTCCTGCTGGACATTTTCGGTTTAAACTAACATTGTGGGCCTGGTAACTTCATTTCTGTCATGACAACTCACGGGAGATTGGTATGGTAATAGAGATGGATATGGCAATGCTAATGTATTTGATCTGGGCAGAATAGATCTGCTGCTGCAGAGCAAGTACAGAAACTTGCTATTGCCAATACATTCACAGACATTGATGTGAGCATGTAAGACATGCGGCTGCTGCACATGTAACATACATGATTTAATCCTCGTAGCAGATCTATACAGGTGGAGCTGGGGAAGGTGGAGGGTTTCTGAAAGCGCGCTGCATACTGCTAAAAGCAACACTACTGGTATTTGTTTGAATGTTGAGCCATAGCTCATTGGCCGCTGATGCAACAACAGCAACCAATCAGCTGTGCAATGTAGATAATGACGTGATTGCTACCAAATTAGTTAAAGACCTATAAGCCTGCACCATCTAGAGTTTCATGACAGAACTATGTGTTTTTACTGATTTGTAAAAATGGTTCCATTTACACTTGACCACATAAATGGGTCTCTACAAAACGAATATAAATCCGATCTTCGATTCCTGCACAACAAGAGATACTCATCTACTCATCTGCGGTGGTGCGTGTTGCAGTAGCGCTGTCATATCTGGCTATAGGCATATCTGGCATGTCATTTAGCCAATAACATGTTTTGACACAGATAATTTTTTTTTTACATTTTGGGAGGTAAATTTGACATATCAACCAGATGCATTAAAATTTGTCCAGTTTCATTTGGAATGCGTCTCAAACCACCTTCTGAATTGGTTTGAGTGATCAGATTTAAATCCATCTCACAAGTGTGAATTTAACCTAAACCTAAAAAATGAAACCTATTTTTTTAAATCCTATTTAAAATCCTAATTTTAAAATAACCAATATGTATCTATGCAATAATCTGACCCGATTATAAATTATAACCCATATATTATTATTTGTTCTGAGACTTACCAGAGTCTATTACTTTTGAAAAAAAAAAAAAAAATAGATTTAAAAAAAAAACAAAAAAAAACATGAAAGCCAAAAAGTAATGCATCAAGAGATATGGTTCGCCCAGTATTTAACCTCATTAAAAATAACTTGTGCCTTGAGAGCAACACACCCACATTAAATAGATCCCCGTGTGACAAGGCCACATTTGTGTTTGCAAAGATGTCCAAGTGTTATTTTTTCACAGTCTCTGTTAAACGAGCACATGTGCTATACAAGCGCCCTCAAGATACTATTAATAAAGCATGGGGGTGTGCAGCCATTTGCAAGCAAGGTTAATGCGAGCCTGTCTTCTGCGGTGTCCCTGGTTGCGTGTTTACATCCTTTGCTTACTATCGGGACTGGCTGTCAGAAGAAGGCCCGATAGGATTGTCGGAGGGGGCCGTGGGACGTGTTCCTGTCTGTGAATGCACACACACACACCCTCTCCCTGTCCATCAGAAGACAGACTGCAGTGCATAGACACGCCCACTTGACAACCATGTGTCCTACATACACACGGCTGTGCCACATCCTCACTCTCCTTCAAGAACACATAACAAAACATCTCTAGTTTACGAATCAGGCTTGTTGTGAAAACGAACATCTCGGATGACTAAATGGAATTAATTACTAAATGTAATTGCCACAAATAAAGTATATGAAGAGCTATATAAATATAAAGCCTCTAAATAAACAATTTAATGAAGATTTGTATACATATGATAAGAAAGAGTGTGTGTATATATGTATATATATATATATATATATATATATATATATATACACAGTACACACAGTGTATAAGGACACATTTTTTCTCGTTTTTGACCGCTGGCACATTGGTAATCTAAAATGTAATCTATATGTAATCTAAAATATAGCAGACATATGTAGGAAAAAAATAAATGGCTCATGACTGTTAAAATCCAGGTGGAAGGCATGCTCCATGTGGTTATTCGCTGGCACAATACCACATATATCAGGTATGCATTATTATGATAAATATCTTTCCCCAGGTCTTTCCTACAGGGGCATTTTAAATACAACATGGTAAAATAGATCTAAACACCATTTTAAAGGCCTATATGTCAAATGAATAAAAAAAAATGCCTGCAAGATAAACTACCAATTGTAATGCATAATCATTATATTGTCTCATACAATAAAAAGGCATCATTGTTTCATAAATATATAGGTTTCATATGTATATATATATATATATATATATATATATATATAGTTGTGGTCAGAATGAATGGCACCCATGGTAAATATGATAAAAAATGGCTGTAAAAAATATATCTGCATTGTTTATCCTTTTGATCTTTCATTCAAAAAAAATTCTAAAATCTAACCTTTCATTGAAGTAAAATAATTGAAAGTGCGGGGGAAATCAAAATCACATTATGAAATAAATGTTTTTCTCCAAAACACATTGGCCACAAATATTGGCACCCTTTTATTAAATACTTTTTGCAATCTCCTTTTGCCAAGATAACAGCTCTGAGTTTTCTCCTATGTCTGATAAGTTTGGAGAACACCTGACAAGAGATCAGAGACCATTCCTCCACACAGAATCTCTCCAGATCCTTCAGATTCCCAGATCCATGTTGGTGCTTCTTCTCTTCAGTTCAGCCCACTCATCTTCTATTGGGTTCAGGTCAGGGAACTGGGATGGTCATGGCTGAAGCTTTGTTTAGTGCTCAGTGATACATTTTTTGTGTTGTTTTTGAGTTTGTTTTGGATCATTGTCCTGATGGAAGATCCAACCACAGCCTATTATAAGATTTCTAGCAGAAGCCATCAGGTTTAGATTTTTTATCTGTTGATATTTGATAGAATCCATGATGCCAAGTATCTGAACAAGATGTCCAGGACCTCCAGCAGAAAAAATAGTCCCACAACATTAAAGATCCAATGGTATATTAAATTGTACACATGGGGTACGTTATATCCTTGTGTGCACAAAACCCATCTGTGTGTTTGCTGCCAAAAAGCTCTTTTTTTAGTTTCATCTGACCCTAGAACCCTGTGCCGTTTGAAGATCCAGTCGTGTCTGATATGCTGGAGTTTGTTTTTGGATGAGCGAGGAGGATTTTTCTTGAAACCCCCCCAAACAACATGTCGGGATGTAGGGGTTGATTGATTTTTTTTAATGCTTTTTGACCCCAAGGCTCAACTAATCTCTGCAATTCTCCATCAGTGATCCTTGGAGAGTCTTTGGCCACTCAATCTTTCCTCCTCACCGTGCATTAAGACAATATAGAGACACATCCTCTTCCAGGCAGATTCATAACATCTTCAGTTGATTGGAACTTCTTAATTTTTGGTGGAAAAAAATGGTGGAAATGGGGATTTTCAATGCTTTAGCTATTTTCTTACAGCCATTTTCTATTTTGTGATGCTCAACAATCTTTTGCTGCACATCAGAACTATATTCTTTGGTTTTACTCATTGTGATGGATGATTAAGGGAAATTGGCCTATGAGTTTCCTCATATTTAAACTCCTGTGAAACAAACAAGTCATAGCTGGACAATTTCATGTTCCTAGTGCCCTTGGTGTGCTAAAAAAAGGTACATATTAATGGGAAAATACTTCAGAGATATTTTACTCGTAAAAAAATTCAAGGGGTGCCAATAATTGTGGCCAACGTGTTTGGAGAAAAACATTTATTTCATAATGTGATTTACCCCCCACTTTCAATTCTTTTACTTTAATGAAAGGTTAGAGTTTTGCAAATTTTTTAATGAAAGATCAAAAGGATAAACAATGCAGATTTATTTTTTACAGCCATTTTTGATCATATTTACCAGGGGTGCCATTAATTGTGACCACAACTGTATATATGTGTATATATATATATATATATATATATATATATATATATATATATATATATACAGTATAGGGCTGGGTACCGTTAAAAAACTTTCGATATCAATAAGTTGAATTCGATATACCGCTTCCTGGGCGATAGGCCTACTTTTTATCGATACCAATTCTATGAAATCCATTTTAACAAGATAACATTAAATATTACCTAAAAAAAAACAACTTTGGCTTTATTTTTTCAATTTGATGACGTGCATAATGCTGCGCAAAGCATTGGCAAAAGTAGCCTAATGATTATGTGTCAGAAAACACTATTAAAATGTCTCCTTGCTATTTTTTCCTGAGTCACTGTTGGCTGCAAAGATAAAGTTGACGTTGCTGACTCGTCATCTCCGCAGTAATAGTGAATGCTCACGCGCCTATAGAGAGAAATGCACCTTTCATTTGGATTACATAAGAGTATTAGTTTTTTATTCTAATTGGTTGGTTTAAAAGTAGTAATTTCAAGCTTTCTATATGCCTATTTCCAGTGGCGTAGGTTTGATTTTGAAATTGGTGGGGACGGGGACATCAATATATAAATATATTTTAAGTTTTGATCGATTATTGCTAGGGATATATCAGTGTCACTGGATATTGGTAGGGACACGTCCCTAGCGTCCCTACTAAATTCTACGCCCCTGCCTATTTCTCATGTCTGTGAGGCAAGTAGTCTATACGCTGAGTTTCGGTTCATTTTTGACCAGTTTTTCTTGCAGTCGAAGACAGAGCAACTTTCTACTCTTACGTTTATTCCGTGTACTGTCAAGTGCATAACCAGATTTGAAGCGTTGCTGGTAGTGTTGTCAAAAGTACCGACTTCGGTACCAAGTTTTTAGCACTGTTGGACGGATTCTTAAACACCTCTAGTTGGCCATTGCGTTTACTAATATATCCGCTTATAGACGCCTGCTTTCAAATGCTCCCATGTGTATCTGTGTAAGCGCTCGGTGGAGACAGGTTTTTGAAGCATTGATCATTGTAGCCAATCACAGACATTTATGTTGAGCGCGTGAACACAATGGCCAATCACAGACATATGTTGAGCACGTGTTGAGCGCATGAACAAAATGGTCAACCAGAGGCGTTTAAGAATCCGTTCAACAGCGCTCAAAATGCTAGAGAGAAATGCTGGTAGTGTCACATTTTAAACATTTCAGTACCGACTTAATACAGAAGTCAGTACTTTTGACAACACTAGTTGCCGGCATTTTGAAATATAGCCACACTTTTGATCTTTTCCTGCCATAACTGGATAACTGCCGTAAACTAGTGTCTTTCCTTGATGCCTCGCCACAGCCAATAATGCTGCATGCTTATTGGCTCACTGAGATTAAGTAGGTGAGATTAACCCCTTAGGTATCGAAATTTGGAAATTCGGTCGGTGCCTAAAAAGTATCGAAGTTTAAATAAAAAAAACTAAAAAAAACTAATATATAACAGTAAAAGCAGGATACTAAAATATAAAATAAATGGATAGTAAAATATAAATGTAAAAGCCGGAATGGGTGGTTGTAAAAAATAAAAGACTAAGCAATTCGAGACTGAATCAGATTCCCGAACGACAATAACAGGGTAAGCAAACATGACAATCACATGAATAAGAGATGAAGCTTAACCGCGAGTACTGGCGTGTGAAAAAGCTTGTTGATGATGTGTATAGAGAGGATGTGCTCAAGAATGAGATTTGAGCTTTGTGGTGGTGCCGTACATATAGGAGAGGTGAAACGTAAGCAATGACAGTCAATTTGCCACTGCGAGTTAGTCATTCATGCACTATAAGACAGGGAATTACAGACCAGGCTGGAATGTTTATACATGAGTGTCTATTGCAATTTGCCAGTATTCAATATGAAGCAAAAAACAGCGAATGCATTCTGCGGCAACAATACTACTCAGTCTATTATGACACAAAATACACCGCTGAATGTATATTTGAAATTTTTTTATGAAAATGCCTACAAGATAGAGTTGTAATCATCTGCCAGGGCTGTGATGCTTTTCAAACTAATTAAGAGAAAATCAGGATGTTTAATTAAATAAATTAAATGGCAAAATGCTAGCATCAAACAATTGTTTTTAGCTCTTTAGTTTATAAGTGTGTATTGTTTGACAAGTTTAGAAAATCATACAACAAAAATAGCTTTATTTATGCTTTCTCATGATCAGAAATACCAATCTATCCCAATATTCAAAGATGTCAGAGCTTGTCCATTTTCGAGTGAGTAGTGAGGACACTGTGCAATAGAGGACCCTCTATTTCCTTCCTTTCTGTCTGTCTGTCTTACTGACAGTTTGAGGATCCCAATGTATCTCTTTTTAATACTTTTCATTGGTTAAATATTTGCAAAACCCACAGACAGACGTAAAAGGTGACCAATTGTAATGATTTATGAAAAAAAAAAGAAGAAATATGGAGATATGAGGTAAATTATGAAATTTTGAGTTTCAAAAATCCTGTGAGTATGAGAGATTTCTGATACTGCAAAAATCCCAACCTGACTCTTATGTTCTGAAGCTTACCGTGGAAGATTCATTCATTCATTACATATGTCATCCCTTGTTGTGTATGCGTGAACGAGCACACGCATATACACACACACGGGTCATTTAGACCCAGTGCTCAAAAAAATTATCTTGTACCTGAGTACATTTGTGTACCGGGGTCTGTGATAGGCTTTTTCAGACGAGCTCTAGAGAGATGAAAAAGCTTGAGCCGTGTCTCCGAAAATAATGAATGCATTACTATTGAAAACACACCGGGCCAGAAGTCAACAAACTTAATTCAACCAGATTTATATACAAACCAATTTGTGCACCAAACAAGGATAATCCACAGAGCACGCATACCGTTCGATGTTTCGCCCCAGGTAATTGTGATTTAGTACATCGTCTCTCGGGCGACAGACGACGGAGGTCGATGCATAAAAGTTACAGCATCAAAACAGTGATGTCAGTCACATCCCTACCTTAAGAGCTAGGCCTTTATTTATAGCTTTATTGGGTTAATTAATTAGGTTGCAGTGGCAGCAGGCTAATGATTTTATTATGCTGCATATTGTGGGAGAACGGACGGGGAAAGGGAAGGATGATGAGGAGACGTGATGAAGGTTATACATTGTTGGCAAATGACCGTTACGCCACTATGTTGCAATTAGAGTGTTTTAATGAGTTGGAGGGGGATGCATTAGCATTTATAGTGTGGTACAAGGTATCAACAGGGCAAAACGACACAAGAGAGAGCATGGCATGGCTAAAGCTAAAGTTGTTTATATTAGCAGTTTTTTTTTTTTCAGGGGCAATTGTAAGATTTCAGTCTTAGGAAGGCTTAGCCCCTTGAAGTGTGCCATGTTTTCCTTAAATGCATAGTTCACCAAAAAAATTAAAGTCTGTCATCATTTACCCACCATCATATCATTTAAAAATATTTGTGATTGACTCTTCTGTGCAAACACAAAAGAAGATCTTTTGAAGAATGTCCATACAATGAAAGTCAATGGGGTCCAATATGGAAGCAAATAAGAGACATAATCTGCTGAATTTGAGCAGTCGAATTTGAGATCTGAATTTGAGCAGTCGAATTTGATCAACCTGAATCTATTTTATCTGAAATTCTGTAAGTTGATTTTTTTTTTGTATCTGAATTTGTGAGCATTGAAAAATATTCATCAAAATTCAGGTTTTAAAAATGGAAATCAAGAATTTTCATAGGCCTATTTAAATGCCAGAGGTAAATTCGAAACAAATAAATTCAGATACATGGTTTCCAAAGTAAAATAATTTTAAAGGGGTGAATTTTAGAGCAAATAAATTCAGATAACTGTTTTTCAAAATAAAATATTTCAAAACTAAGTATTCAGTGGCTGTTAAATTTCAAATAGTTATGTCTCTTATTTGCTTCCATAGTCCAAATCAACCTTGGATCCCATTAAACATCATTGTGTGAATGGACAAAAAAAGAGAGAGAGACTTTTTTCAAAATAATCATCTTTGCGTTTCACACAATTAAGAACAACATACATGTTTGGAATGACAAAAGCATGAGAAAATGTCCATAGAATGTCAATGGGCTCCAAAACAACCTTGAAAGTCGATGGGCTTCAAAACCTTGATCCCATTGACTTTCATTGTATGAAGAAAAAAAAACATCTTTTGTGTTCCACAGAAAAAAATGTCGTACAGGTTTGGAAAGACAAGAGAAGATAACACAATTTTTATTTTTGGATTAAATATCCATTGTTCCTCAAGACATGTAAACTTTTTCTTTCTTTTTTTTGTTGTTGAAAAAAATATATATGTATTCAATTTATTTTACTTGTAGAGAATTCACTTTCAAGAAATAAAAACATTTTTAAGTAACGCACTTACATAAGCTTTTCTCAAATGAACATCTCGATTTCATGCAAACAAAAGGCTCTTTCTAAATATACGATCATGTTAAAAAATTGTGTACTGTTTATTAAAATAAGGGGTTGACACTTCTTACCCAACTACCCACTATATTTTATGCAATCAAAACAAAGCAACTTTGCACATGATGTAGCTGGATGTTGTAACTTTGGCACCACTTTGACTTTACGTACAAATATAAGGCTGCAAATAAACTTTTGCATTTTAGTAGATTATTTTTTAATAATAATTAAGGGAAATCACATAAATCACACATTTTCAGGGGTCTTAAGATGAAAGACACTGGGCTGAAGTCCCCCTTAAGAAAGTCTCGAATTGCCTTTGAAGTAACATTAACGAACTAAACTAAATTCAACATTCATCATGTTTGACAAACACAACTGCAGCCAACTGGATCCAGAACTGAGAACGTCATTACTGATGCAACTTAACACATCTGAAAGCCTCAAACTCTCCCAGTCTGCGTAAACATTTCATGCTATGACGACTGGGGCCCGAATGGAAGAGATTAAGACATAGATGGATGAGAGAAAGGGGGCATGACATCTGGAGATGGGGTAGAGCGCTCGGATTCAAGTCAATCTTTTGATATTGATTGCATCTGGGGCAAATTCATTTCCAGCACATGATCTGAGAGCAGAGAGCGGCGATTGCTCGCCGGTGGGATATGGGAGGGTGCGAGGAGGTAGCGTCCTATCAATTACCCTGAAGTGTGTGGCTTTTAAACATCGGGATGCTGCCTTAGATGGCCCTAATCATTGTATCCTTTCCTTTGATGATTTGGCATTTGGCTCTGGATGGGATGTTGTTATGGGTTCCTGGCTCCAAGAAAAGAGCATGAGGGAAGGGATGAAGGGAGGCACGCAAGGGAAGGGGAAAGAAGATGAAAAGTGAGAGAGAGTGCAGACGGGGAGGACCGTGATGACCTCATCCAGAGGACCGAGCGACTCGAGTCTCATTCAGATATGGCTATAAAGATGTCATCTGTCATAGTTTGTCTGATCATTAAGCGATTTAAAACTCAGCTGCCTTCAATATCTCCTGCCAGCCCTCAGGACCAAGAGCTTTCTGACAGGTGCTACAGACGGCGAAGCTTACACAGCATTTAGCTCGACAGCAAAAGTTTAATAAACACATTCTGAGCTCTGTGGAGAACAAATAGGTGTCTTTTGGTTATCACAGATTAGCCGTGTCTGAGCAACGCTAGAGATGCGGTGCAAATTGGTTTTAGGAGAGACATAGATCTTAAAATGTCTGCAACTCGCACGCTACAAGTGTAGAAAACTAATAACATCTCAAGTCAAACTTAGTTAGGAAGAGTGACAAGATGGACAAGTAAAAAAATAGGGCTGGCAATCAAACAAAAATGATAATTACATAATATCGCAAATAATTGCATATATAAATACTAGCTAAAAAAATGTCTTTGAAAGTCAATATATTTTATTTTTATTTCCATCGAGTTCTGAATTTTTTATTTCAATTCCTCTCACAGTAAGAACATCACTTTATGAAAGTCAGGGGGCATAACAAAGAAATATTAAAATTGTAAATAAAAAAATTTGAAGATAAGGAATAGCCATTTAATATATATGTAGAATAAATTAAAGCTATATTAAAACTGTAAACAATGAAAAATAAAGATATAAACCTAATAAAAATTATGTTTACACTTAAACTATATGAAGACTTCAGATACAAAACCCTCTAAGTGCGTCTGACATTTTTCCTGATATTTGTCTTAAATTAGCATTTTTATGTTTTTAATTTGACTCTATCAGTGACATTTTGGAAAATAAGGTATTTCAATAACTGACTAATAAACTTTTCTTTGCCATTAAAGTGAAATTACTCAACCTAAACATAGGAGCCTGATAAAAATGCTAATTTAAAAGAAAAATGTCAGATAGACAGACAGATTAAAATGTACAATTTTATAGATTTGTGAATCTAACACTCTAATGCATAGTCCACTTGCATTAGAGTCTTAAATACATCCATCGAATGCAAATATCGTATTCCATCTGGATGACTCAGGCCTGCCATAACTACAGTACTGTCATTTAAAACAGCCCAGGGAAGCAGTTAAAAAGATAAAAACTTGAGGCCTCTCCAAACATCATGCAAAATGATTACCCTTGACTCAAGCAAAAGAGCCTAGCGCACTGGAAATCTGTTCCTTCAATGCTCGCATTCCATCATTCCTGCTGCACAGTGCTCTCCCATTACCAAACAGGCTCTCCGTTAATGTCCTGCAAGAAATCTAAAGCTATCATCTAATACAAACTGACAGATGATAAAAATACAGATTCATTAAAACGCCAGCACCGGAGCGCCAGGAGGCAGAGCCAGGGCTGAAGGAAAAATAGGACCTCGGGCAGATATGTATCTGTCATTAGGCTAGCAGAACAGTCCAGTGTCTCACCCCCTTCAACGCTCCCTAATAAGGATTAATTTCCTGCGGTGGTTACACCTGCAGCTAATGGGACAAGGCCGACCACAAGGTGCGCACCATCAGCACGCTTATTGTCAGCCAAAGCTCCCTGTGGTTCACAGGAGAAGGTCATCAGTCTTTTAGACGGGTTTGATTCTTTCAAGAGGGGAACGTCAGAGAGGAAAATATTAATAAAGTGCTGTGATTTAAAAATCATTTGATATGCATGGGGTTTTTAGAGAGCCCAGTTAACTCGTGTTAAATATCGATGTGCTAAAAGGAAAGGTTGTGATATGGCAGTATGCATAATGTGATTTACTTAAGCAGAACATTTACCAAGATCTACACCTATTTAAATCAACCAATCAGATTTAAGACTATAGGGTTTATAGATACTGTTCAAAAGTTTGGGGTCGGTAAGATTTCTTATCTTATGCTCACCAAGGCTGGCTTTATTTGACCAAAAACGGCAATATTGAAATATTATTAACATTTAAATAACTGTTTTTATTTGTAATAAACTGTAAAACATAAAAACATGTATATAAATAAAAAATGTAAAGGGGAAAGCTGAATTTTTTGCAGTTTTCAGTGTCACGTGATCCTTCAGAAATCATTCTAATATGTTGATTTTGTGATAAAGAAACATTTCATAGTATTAGCAATGTTCAAAACAGTTGCGCTCATTAATATTTTTATGGAAACATGATGCTTTTTCCAGGATTCTTTGATGAATAGAAAGTTCAAGAAATAGCATTTATTTGAAATGGAAATCTTTTGGAATATTATAATGTCTATGTCCTAATTTAATGCATCCATGCTGAACAAAATAATTAATTTCTTCTTTTTTTTATAAGTACTGACACCAAGCTTTTGGAATTGTAGTGTATATACACTGAGATATTAAATGATTATTTATTGGCTTTCATTGTATGGATAAAACAATTGAAACTCTCTTCAAAATATCTTCATCTTAAACAGGCATCCACCGTAAAGACATCATAAAAGTGAAATCTATTTACAGCTATATCCTGATTCACTATGCTCAAGGAATAAAAACGTATTCATCTCTATAAACAGCATTTGTTGCATCCTCAGAGCTGTTATTGAATCTATTGCTATGGTGCATCATGCTATTTCTACTGTAACAACACAGGATTGCTTCCAAGATAGACACTATTCTTTGTCCACCATGACCATAATTCTATAAAGGTAAACCTCTGCCTCTGGATGTGAACAAGCCCAAGGTTTATCATTCTTTTTGGTGTCTGGAGCACACAAGCAGAGAAAATAAGGACATATCTTTCAGTGCATTGTGTTTGTATTGAAGTTGCTTGAAGTAAATAAGTTTCTAAAAGGCCCTCAAGAGTGCCGTTATACTCAGGCACTTTGTCAATTTCAGACTGAAATGGTTTCTTTCTAAACTTTCTGAACTTCTTTCATGGAAACAAGTGGAAGAAATAGTTTCTGGTATACCTCACTTATGTCACTTTGATAGAAACATCACAGTGGTAACACAGTTTTGCACTTGCTGACTGAGGTCAACACTGGATGTTGCTTGACATTTTTTGACTAAACGGTTGGAGATAAATGTCCCATGCTGATCTATGCTTGAGGGCTTTCTTCTGGGCTGACAGGGCTGAAATATGCATTCCAGTAAAATGAGATAGAACACAATTGGGGCATGAATTCCTTGACAGTTTTTCCCACTGTTTTATAGGTAATTCTGGCTGTTCTCAATGCAGATCCAAGTGATTGCATGGGAAAATTACAAAATGGCTCCTGTTGAGCAACTGAGCTCTACTTTTTGGTTTTTAGTCTTACTTAAAAACACGATCACTTGATATGGAAGCACAACTCCCGCCCCGGACGAAGGCTTGTATGCCGATAGCCATAGAAATAAAGGCTTTTTTAACTTTTCTAAAGAGAGTGCCTTGGATGTTCCTGATGATTTCTACATGTTTTTTCTATTCAAAGACCACCTCAAACTTATTCACTTGAGTCCAGGAAGCGCTTCTCTATAGACATTTGGTTATATGGAAGCACAACCAGTTGGGAAACCAATGGTGGGGATTTACTGCAAAAAAATCAGCTGAGATGAAATAAGCAAAGTCAGTCTACACAAAATTAGCCCACACAGAACTTCGCTTTGAACCTCTCTGCACCAAAACAACAGCAGCAAAGGGTCTGTAACTCTTTATAGCAACTTTTTATAACTCTTCTTCTCTTATATTGCCAGAAAACAGAAGAGAAAGATCATCATCTTTAATGCTGTTTGAAAGAAAGGTGCTCTGTCAAAACAGTTAAGGCTGTTCTTTTCTCTTTTCTTGGTTTCAGATAATAAAAGCAATCCTTTATCATAAAAAATAAAAAGATATATCCTTTAGCCCTTGAATGTTCCATCCCATATAACAAAATATTTCATTTTAATGTATTTTAAATGTTACCATGTACAAAAATGATGGATGGATGGATGGATGTTTCATTGCTCCACATGCATCTCAATGCTTTCAGTAGAGATCTTTGTGCCTTGTGAAAAAAAAAACTGCTGCTAGCTAATGTATAGACTATATTCTTCAGTACTCAAAGTTTGTATTTTCAAATGTGCTGTGGAATTCTGTGGGGTCCTTTAATGGGTAATTGGGGTGGAATGAGTTCGCTGCTAAAATGCCAGAAGGTTCCAGGTTGAAGTCTAGAGAGAGATGATTACAGGGAAGAGGCTTGGGTAATTGACGGCCATTGAACAAAGGGATCACTGCTTCCACAGAGTTTGGCCAACACTGCTACAGGCCTTGCATTTAGCCAGCCTGTAATAATGAAGCTGTGTGTCTTTGTTCGTACTGCAGCCAATATATCCATCTCAATACTTTTTAAGGCCCTGTTGATCTGACAAGTAGTCAAATGGTTTAACTTAGAGCAGAATTTAGTCTGAAATTGCGAGGTACTTTGTATGAAAACATTTGTGGATCTACATAAACCCGAAATGTGTGAAAACGGTGGCGTCATGCGCATGCATATAACGTTATTAGTCTATAGGTGTGTAGTGTTTCTTTACTAAGTGAGATCGCCAACTACTGGTCTGGAAGATGAATGCAGCATTTTTAGTCACTTAATTGTTACATTTTAAAGGTGTAGCTTAATGTCTGACAAAAGACTTTCATTAATAATGACTCATGCTTGCATTACGTCAGTTTTTCTATTCTCAGTTCCGGCTCAGTTCAACCCCTTGCGTGTGAAAATGAAGCGGTACTGGAAATAAATAATAATAATAATAATAAAGAAAAAGAATAGTATGCTATTAATCTATTACATTGCACTTTCTCAAAACCCTTGCTGTAAACACCCACAAACACAAGCCTGGCAGATTATAAATCAGTCATTTTGCCATTAAAGATTCATGCAGTTCATAAAGCATAACTCTGGGTGTTTATATATACATATGTTTTTCCACACTTAATATGATTTTTCTGGCTTAGCCTGTGCATCGAATGGAGTATCTTTCAAGAGGGGTTTAAAGAAACAGGGCCACTCATTATTTTAAGAACCATCTGCTAGTCGGGGTACAGACTGCAGAAGGATCTATTTCCTCTTCTACTCGATGATCTCCTGTAGCTGCGTTTGAACTTGAAATATTTTGGTTATCAGCCCAGCTTCTTAACCACTACGCCACCACAACAAAACATTCAGAAGAGGGAATGAATCTAATTAAATTAAACATTTCATGGTCTACCAACTATAGCTACACTGGCTCCAAAGTCACCATCCACAGCTAGTCATGCCTCATTCCCTCCACGTCCTCCACTCTCCAAGTACAAAATGACAAATCAAGCAGCTTTACAACCCATCCATGTGCTTCTCAATAGCCACCAGGCACTGTTTGATTGTGTATCAGCTTCATGGAGCAGCGGATATTGGCTTTGTTTGCCTACGGCTTCGTCGTTTTTCATCTGGATCCCTTTTTTTTTCATTTGGTATCTGAGTTCACTGAAATGTGTACAATTAGGATCCCAGGAAAGACTAATAAACAAATTTGACAAATTGCCAGTGCTCAAAGTAGAATGAATATACAAAATGAAAGAAATAAATCCAATTTCCAATCCGCTTGTCCGATGTTAAAAACTAAAAATCAACATATACAGAAAAAATAGTAAAATTACATATACATATATATGTATATATAGAAATAATTGTGGAAAGTATCCGCAATAAGGTTTTCCCAGAGAAAAAAAAAAGTTTAGAGAATGAAATATTCATGATTTGGACACGACATTGACACCTTATGCAATCAGCTGTATTGTTATTGCTTTGGCTTAGATGAATTAAATTAATCTTCATGGTCGCCTCCAGGTGCTTCAAAAGTGTTATCCTGCATGAGTTGCATTTCTCTGCCCACAAACAAATCTAATTTATTTGATTATTAAGCAACAAAGCAGCACAATATGACTGATGATATTCCATTGCTTTTTGGGGTTCAAAACAGGCTGGAGAATCAGAATTGCATCTTTAGAGGCCTGTAAAATTAAGCTGATTTAACAAAGCTTGCTTAGTTCGGGATTGTCTCCACATTGGAGATAGAACGGGCAAATCAGAGGCACACAGTGCCCGGAAACACAAGGTAGCGCCATTTCCCCCCCATGCACACCACTGAGAATCCAATTTTGGCTTGATTTGGAAGTCATGGAACCGCTCATAGGAAGTACAGAGAGAATAGAAAGGAGAGAAAGGATGCATTGAGGGAATACAGTCTGCCAGCTCCGGAATAATGTAAAATCCTAAAGACAGATAATTCACACACAGATTAGTCCGGATCAAGGCCGTGTGGAAGAGAAAACCCATCAGCGTCCCAAAAGGACTAGTGTGAATCCTTTTCTCAGGTGGAAATCAGAAGGTTTGCCAATTGTGCAAGATATTAAAATTACCATATGAATATGAAGTCTTTTTCATTCTGGTTAAAGCAGATTAAAATCTATTCGGGAAACTAATCATCAAAGTTCACAGCAAAAAGGATTTTTATTATTTTAAAAATATTAACATAAAATACAAATATTTTAAATATGTATAATCTTATAGATAACTATAATTTATTAGATTTAGAAAGTCAAAAAAAAATATATATACAGTATATTGATACAGTAACTTTATTTTTCAAAAGAGCATTACATAGTTCAAAATACTCAACAAAACTTCCACTCCCTTTATGTGGCTGAAACCACACAAATTCTTCTTAAATGTGAAGTTATCGAATCAATTTCACACCTTCGTTTCCTACTTCACATTTTCTTTCTCAAGCATATGCTTTTGTCTAGAATTCAATCTGTAAGGCACATGAGGGAATTTGCAGCCAACCTAAATTTAAACCAGAGTTCAATTTACTCTGGATATATGAATATGATGAAAATATGATGGGTCTTGCTAAGATTTACGCACTCCTTGAGCACACTAAAATTTTAGGCAAGGACAGAGACACCACAAATCACAGTCAATGTCGGTGTCACTCACTGTAATAAGTACGCTTTCATAAGCTTTAAAAATGGCAGCAGTCTTCAGACTTTAATTGAATCAGTTCTGTTTGGAATGGTACTCAAGGGGGCAATGAAGAGCTCGGGAATGTCTGACACCTTCTGTGTGGAGCAAAGTCGGATTACGAAAAATGTCTGTTGGTAGATATTCAAAGGTAAAAATGTGTATTCAAATTTTAAATGGCAACATTACAGTGATCCATGATTGAAATGATTCAATTCATGATTCATCAATTTACTGATTCACCAATGAACTGATTCACTGATTCTTTCAGCAGAAAGGCCCGTTCACACCAAGAACATTAACTATAACGATAAAGATAATTATATTGTTTTAAAAGTCATCATCACAACAACAACAACAACAACAACGATAATGACAGTACAACACTGGAATCACTTTCAAAATAAAAAAAATTCCAGACTTTAAAGAGACCAGGCATTTAAATCAGCAGATGCCAAAACTTCAGCGTGTGCTTATGATAAACAGAAAGCTATCGCACGTTGGTGTGGGCGCTAATATTGTTATCATGGTAACACTTTACAATAAGGTTCATTAGTTAACAACCTTAGTTAGCATGAACTAAGAATGAACAATACTTCTTCAGCATTAATTTCAACATGTACTAATACATTATTAAAATCAAAGGTTGCAATTGCTAACATTAGTTAACATTAGGTAACATTAGCTGTATTTTTATTAACTAACATTAACAAAGATAAATAAATACTGTAACAAATGTATTGCTCATTGTTAGTTCATGTTATTTAATACATTAACTAATGAACCTTATTTAAAGTGTTACCGTTATCATTATAGTTGTTAACGGTATCCACAGACCTTAACAGAGCACAGTAACAATTCTTGTTTAAATGCATGTCAAACATGACAAAATGAGTGAATTGCGGTTGAGTAAGTGAATCTGAATAATTCAGTAACCAGTAATTCAGTTTGATCTGAAATTGGCTCATTTGTTTGGGAACCAAACTACACTGCTTGTACCGTATCATGCAACTTTTTTCAAATAATGCATACTCAAGAAACAGAACTGCAATCAAAAAATTGGAAACATTTTTAGCATTAAAAAACATCTTGGTGTCCATTTGGTACTCACAAGTGGTGGGCTTGTTGCAGTTGTGCCCGTGCCGGAAATACTGTGGGTTCTCGATCACTGGGATACGGGTCATACCGATCACCACAGCGTCTGGCCCAGCGTCCAGGGTACACGGGGTTATGATGCCGTGATTGACGTGATGGAGGGGGCTGGCGGAGTCTTCTTCACCGCTGATCACAGCCACGGGTCCTGCAGAGAGAAAAAGAGAGCCATCACACAAAATGACATTGGTTGCTTAATGGAAAATGAATGCAGCGTAATACGTCTGAGAGGGAAAAGCGGGCAGGCTCATTTGTCAGAATAAACGTTATCTCTTAGAGCTGCGACTGGCCTCTGAGCTCTTCTCTGTCATTTGGTCACACATTAACCGCCTCGGCCTGATTCAACCCCAGAAGCCTCAGCTGCCGTGGCCCCGGGCCGCGATAAATACCGACTCCCCAAGTTTCCCAAAGTCCCATCATCGGCTCATTTAGTAGCGTCAACAAAAATACGCCCACATTCAGTTTTGGGCCTCCAAGCTGGCAATATAAAATGACAGGCCTAGACAATGAAGAAGGCCTGACGGGTGCCAATATGAGAGAGTTTCAGGACAGCTGACTAAACCAGCACTTTCATTGCTGAATTTATGTCATCCATTTTTTTGCATCATTTCTTCCATCATTGTTCCTGATAAATAAAATAAAAAACATTCATTATTTAATGTTTAAATAAATACAAATTTAAAGATATACAACATTGTTTGTAAGTTGTTGTATACATATTTAATATAGCAGACTGGTGAGCTCTGAATAAGTGAGCTAACATTTGAATGCTTTGAATGTTCGACAACATGATATATTGTGAGAACATACAGAAACACTCAGGGTGTCATTCAAGGCTTTTTCTAAGAGAGTTTCAGGGTCGAACTGAAGATTCACAGGGCTATTTAGTTCATAAGCTCAGGCATCTTGACACAAGGCCAATGAGTGAATTGGATATAGACAGAAAGAGACAGTTATTATTATTAATTGATATTTCAGTAGGTCATAGTACTCAAAGAAAGCTTCATGTTACAAATAAGCATAGCTGCTTCAGTGTTAGAGACACAAAGACTCATAAAAAAGAACATTCTTATGAAAAAACATGTAGAATATGCATTAGAATTGTTTTCCCCTCAGGGATTTTCCCCTCCTTTGGAAGGTATCATGACAGGAAGACAGTCGGTAAAGTAAGCCATACTAAAGGAAAAACAAGTAAACAAATATATAAATGAGCTGCATATTTTAAAATATCTACCAAATGCTTCACTCATTTGAATGACTCTTTTATTAGGAAGCATACAAGTCGTCATTAAGGTTTCATTTGGAATTTAGTTGAAATGCAAAATGAAAAAGACTTTTATCTGATCTCATTCTGCTCTTTGTGAACTTCAATCAGAAATCCAAATGTAATGAGCAGCCGCAATCGCATTTCTGGCTATAAATTGAGATTATTTTGAGACAATAACAGTGGTCTGCGGTGACATATTTAAGAGGAAATCTTGGGGAAAAGTCTTAATTAGTTTTAGCCTTTAAGACAGGAGGAGACGCTCAGTGTCAAATGACCCCTGCAGCTAATTGGGTCATTAAAATACTTTTCTTTTCTTTAATTGGAAAGTCTAAAAGCCCCAAAAGAACCATTCAAATAATTGTTGTAAATACTAAAAGTCTTAGCAAGGTGAAAAAAAGATCTAACACGATTACTCCTGTTCTTTCAAACCATCACCCTGATTATAGTCATATGGTCATTACTATTATTATTAATATCATTATTATTCAATGGCTCAAGTTATACATTCATTTTATCCTCAAAATGAATAGATGTTTTTAATAGCTCAGTTTTTGCTTCTACGTGCATTAGTAATATTACATATTAAGCCTAAAACTAAAAGCACTCCTTAAAATCACTCTTTGGTGTCTTCAGGTTATACTTAGAGATGCGCAAGGTCAAACACAGCTGTTAATGCGCTTCAAAATAAATACATAAAGCATATCAAATGGCACTTTCAAAATCCTATTATACAGCTGGCACGGTGAATTGAAGATCGCATTCACTCGCTGTTGCCTTTTGGCATTCTGAGTTAGAAACTCCATCAATAAAGTGCTGGAAGCAATTTAGGTGGCCGAACTGAAAATGGGTAGCTTCCTCCTGTTGTCATCATCTCCATTAACCTAGACAACTGTGTTTTATCCATAAGTTTCCATTTATTTTAAAGGACATCCTTCTCTGTCTGACAAAAAGACAAAAAAAATGAATTATCATTATCAATATATTCCAAAGGATGCGTTTTCAGAAATCATAGAAATAACAAAAATACATATATAAAATAAGCGCATGTATTATCAAGCTGCTTTAAGTGTACTTTGAGCTCTCTGCTGGGACTGAGCACTACATAAAACGCTTAAAAAAACACATTTCAGTGATGAATTACGTTTTTATTCCTTCTTCCCGTACAATGAAAGCCTAAAGGCCAATATTATTTAAGTGCCTACAAGGAGACATTATTTGATCTTTTCTTCTATTTATGCATCGGAAGAACAAAGTCAGTTTAATAAGATTGTGAGATGTGCGGAAGAGAACCAGCAAAACCTCCATAAAGACCGTTTCTATGGGGTGGGAGGGGCTAGAATGTAACTGGAAGTGCCTGAAATTAGATTGACGGCTGTGAGGATAATATTTTAAGAAATAATGTTACATTTTGGTGTGTTCCTCAAACCCATTAAATGCAGAAGAGAGCCCCCATTTCCATTTATATTCATAATATGGAAAAGAGCAGCCTGGACATTCTCCAAAACATTTCTTTTTGTGTTTCACTTAAAAAAAAAAAAGATACAGGTTTGAAACGCCATGAGAAAATAACGACAGACTTTTTATTTATGCATGAAAAGACTTTAAATGTGAATACCTGCAGCCATGTGTAAGAAAAAATGCTTGCCTTTTTTTTTTTTTTTTTTTAAACGCAGATGATGTGCTTCCCCTTTCTGGGCTGATTATCATACTGAATTCCACTTACAAGAAGTTCTCACACAGTTGTTAATTAGTGCTGAAAATAACTGCGGTAATCCTGCATGAGGACATGCACATGCAAACTCGCACACAAATTATCCCCTTGCTGTATGTAGCACAGCAACTTCACACAATTTGTGCCATATGAGTGACAGTACTGCATGATAGACATGTGTATTGTAACGCAGAATTACATTGAACTCACTTTTTGTCATCGCAATGATTTTTCCGAAGTATGATAATAGTGGAGCTGTCTATCACATCTAAATGAGGCAGGAGGGACTCATCAAAACGGAGCGGTTTCTGGAACGTATGGAACCATCCTAACCACAAATAACTGATTTGAAACCACATTGAAATATATATATATATATATATATATATATATATATATATATATATATACACTCACCGGCCACTTTATTAGGTACCCCATGCTAGTAACGGGTTGGACCCCCTTTTGCCTTCAGAACTGCCTCAATTCTTCGTGGCATAGATTCAACAAGGTGCTGGAAGCATTCCTCAGGGAGTTTGGTCCATATTGACATGATGGCATCACACAGTTGCCGCAGATTTGTCGGCTGCACATCCATGATGCGAATCTCCCGTTCCACCACATCCCAAAGATGCTCTATTGGGTTGAGATCTGGTGACTGTGGAGGCCATTTTAGTACAGTGAACTCATTGTCATGTTCAAGAAACCAATTTGAAATGATTAGAGCTTTGTGACATGGTGGAAGTAGCCATCAGAGGATGGGTACATGGTGGCCATAAAGGGATGGACATGGTCAGAAACAATGCTCAGGTAGGCCGTGGCATTTAAACGATGCCCAATTGGCACTAAGGGGCCTAAAGTGTGCCAGGAAAACATCCCCCACACCATTACACCACCACCACCAGCCTGCACAGTGGTAACAAGGCATGATTGTTCCATGTTCTCATTCTGTTTACGCCAAATTCTGACTCTAACATCTGAATGTCTCAACAGAAATCGAGACTCATCAGACCAGGCAACATTTTTCCAGTCTTCAACTGTTCAATTTTGGTGAGCTCTTGCAAATTGTAGCCTCTTTTTCCTATTTGTAGTGGAGATGAGTGGTACCCGGTGGAGTCTTCTGCTGTTGTAGCCCATCCGCCTCAAGGTTGTGCGTGTTGTGGCTTCACAAATGCTTTGCTGCATACCTCGGTTGTAACGAGTGGTTATTTCAGTCACTGTTGCCCTTCTATCAGCTCGAACCAGTCTGGCCATTCTCCTCTGACCTCTGGCATCAACAAGGCATTTCCGCCCACAGAACTGCCGCTCACTGGATGTTTTTTCTTTTTCGGACCATTCTCTGTAAACCCTAGAGATGGTTGTGCGTGAAAATCCCAGTAGATTAGCAGTTTCTGAAATACTCAGACCAGCCCTTCTGGCACCAACAATCATGCCACGTTCAAAGTCACTCAAATCAACTTTCTTCCCCATACTGATGCTCGGTTTGAACTGCAGGAGATTGTCTTGACCATGTCTACATGCCTAAATGCACTGAGTTGCCGCCATGTGATTGGCTGCTTAGAAATTAAGTGTTAACGAGCAGTTGGACAGGTGTACCTAATAAAGTGGCCGGTGAGTGTATATACACTATATATATATATATTTTAACAATTATAAATAAGTATAATAATAATGTATCTAATAGCAATGTTAATAATAATACAAATAGGCCTAATATTATGTTCACAATAATAATACAATAGTCCTATTTTTACTATTATTATAATTTGTATTATTATTGAATATATGCAGTGATATTTTATATGACAATAATTTAATAAAATATTATTATTAAATTATTCATAATAATTAAATTACAATTTCCATTAATGATATTATATTTTATTATATATTATACAATTATTTGTATTAATTTTGTATTAATTAATGCTAGTTTTAATAATTGTAATACATTAATAATAATAATACTATATTACAAATATATTGTAATATTATATAATAATTATTATTATGTAATATTATTTTATATAATACATATACACTTTAACATATATAATTCCAAATTATTATTATCATTATAATTTATATATATATATATATATATATATATATATATATATAATACATTATTATTATTTTTATTTATCTAGCTTAATTTCTTAATTTTCAAACTATGACAAAGTGTAAAATTTTACTTTATATTTGTAATAAAAAAAAAAAAAAAAAAAAAAAAAAAATCAACAACCCAAAATGAACAAAAAACGAAAGGGTTCTGAGGAGAATAAAATTTTGCACTTGGGTTTTGGAACAGGGCAAAAACGATATAAATCAGGTTTATCTTCTTACTCGCGTTTCTGATATGATCACGGATATATTTTGGAGTGTTTACACATGCAAAACGCATACTTAGCTAAACATTGGTTATCGTGACAAATCCAGAAGGAAACACGGTTTATCATGACTGAGAATCACACTGCACGCAGTTAGAGACGGGTATAATCAAAACTGATCTCAATCTCTCTGCTCTTTTTTCGAACGTACACTTAAACACGCACACACCTGCTGGGACCGATTCTGTGCAAAAGGTGACAGGGACGATTGATCCTGTTTATAAAGGCATCTGAACCCTAGCTGAAAGCCATTTGCCTGGAGTTGATGTGGCGTCCTTTGATGTTGAAAGTCCACTAAGCAGTGTATCTCAGGTAGCTGTAAAAGATAAAACAGGCACTATCCATGCCCAATTCTCTCTTATGGCAATTGTGCGCTGATTGCAATGCAAAGCAACCATGGAAGACCAGCACGAATAAATTACTCACATTACTTCCTCTGATCTCACCAATGTGCATTGAAGTGTCTCCTTGACATCAAACCACCTCGTTAGAGAGAGAGAGAGAGAGAGAGAGAGAGAGAGAGAGAGAGAGAGACGGAGAGAGAGAGAGAGAGAGAGAGAGAGAGAGAGAGAGAGAGAGAGAGAGAGAGAGAGAGAGAGAGAGAGAGAGAGAGAGAGAGAGAGAGAGTACAGACATGGGCAAAGGGGATGATTCATACTTTCCTTAGCATATGATCCTGATTGGAAGTGGTAGAGCTGGAAAATCAGCCATATAAAAACACTCAAGCCACTTCCTATGGCCGTAATTGCACTGTCCCTTCTGCTCGTTCCTGTGCAAACCACTGTAATGTCCTGAAGTCGGTTGCTTTTCTTGTTTTCCTGATCTGCGAATTGCCCAGATATATCTGTGATGCCCCTTGGTGTCAGCGGCAATGACAAAACTCTTTTGTTGGGTAAACAGAGAATATGAACACAGTGAATCGGCTCCCCGGTGTTCTGATTGCCTGCAAGGCAGACAACATCAATGCAGTCTTCATCTCGCCACTTTTCTCATCGAAAACCCTCTTCAATTGCGTCTCGGTAAGCGTGTCTGGACTCAACAGTTATTTACACAAAATATCCTCAAACATAAAGAAACGTTGGGTGCGAAAAATGCGGCGTGTCTCAAAGAGCCGTAAACATGTAGGACCTTCAAACTGAAAGGATTTTTATTTTATTATAGGATTTATTTTTATTGGATTGACATGAATAAGGAACAACATTTGGCCTGAAAGTCTTTCAACAAATGACCAATTAACAGAGAGGCTTAACATTCAGAAAATGTTACATGATATATATTCTTCTACGAAGATAGATAGATAGATAGATAGATAGATAGATAGATAGATAGATAGATAGATAGATAGATAGATAGATAGATAGATAGATAGATAGATAGATAGATAGATAGATAGATAGATAGATAGATAGATAGATAGATAGATAGATAGATAGATAGATAGATAGATAGATAGATAGATAGATAGATAGATAGATAGATAGATACATTTTATTTTATAATTTGGTTGTGTTATGCTATGAATTGTGGAAAATATTACATATTAAATTAATGTTATTGTTATTTTTGTAGTAATACATTCATAAATTGTAATCAAATTATTATGATTATTTTTGCAGGCTTTTAATTACAATTAACTGAATTTAAATATTGTCTAATACAGTTGATCTGTTTAGTATAGAAAACTATTTTACAGACATTTGATGCGTTTAAAAGTACCGTTCACGCAAGGTTGTTCTTATAGGTTATCTAACATCTAATATCTCTCGAAAAAAAAAAAACATGGGACTTAAGCCTCTTATGCTTTTTTTTTAATGTAACTAAAGTGCACCGTACAGAAAGAGCCTAATAGACCTCATTTGCTGCTTATTTCCTCTTCAGTGAGGACGGCCCACTACAGTGACAAGCGCAGAGGAAAAATTGAACGATTATAAGGAGAAATTTTTCATAGAGTGCCTCCTTAAGTAATAAGCAGCTCGTTCGCTCGGTATGAGAGATGGAAATGTGGAAACACTTTGAAAACGGCAGCTTACTAGTTATCACAATTTCATCTCTGTGAAACAGATTAATAGTACAGCAGCTCCTGGAGCCTCAGGTGTACTAAAGACTCGCCGCACCTTCTAATATGCATATCTAATACACTTTCCTTGAGCATTAGCTACATTTATTATTGCTCATACTCCGGTTTACAGATTTTAGGGAGTGCAACGAACACTAATAATACCTCACATTGTGCCATTTGTTGAGGAAACTAGTGCTATTTCTTTTCAGACTTACAATTTTACCCCAACCAGACTCGAATTTGCAAGCTTAACTAAGTTACATGCTACATGCTAACCGCTAAGCCTAAGTTCTGATGCTTTTGCACCTATTTTAATTCTTTTTCCCCTCACAGCTTGTCACAGTATAAAGTATTCTTCCAGCACAAATCAACAACGGCATGATTAGCTCCCTATGTCATAAAACAACGTTAGCACCTGCGCTAGTCAACAAAACAGAGTCCCGGTACAGGAAGCATTAATATCCCCTGCCAGCACCTCTGCAGTCGGGCCAAACAATGAAAAACCGGCTGGAGCATAAAGGCAGTCAGTCATCTTTATGTTCCTTAACAAAGTAGGCCATAGTCACAACATTCGATGTGCATTTTGTTTATAGCTGTATAAACGCCCGTGGAGCTGGAGGGGAAGGACAGTGTACAGCCGCTTCGCCCTGAAGGGACAGATGAAGAAGCAAATAGTGACCAAATCTCCGCAAACATAAATCAGTCAGACAAACACACACACACACACACACACATTAGCAGGATAAAGGACACTAGCACAAGACTGAAGCCTCTTTATAATAAGAAACAACCTTTAGCTGTTTGGATACAAAGGAGAAAAACAATTATTTGCAACTATGATGGCAGGTGCTATTTATTATTTTGATTTTAGCAAAAAATAAGATTGTGAAGAATAGAAGTGCAGCTCAATACACTGTCTTAAAGTGACACTGTCCCAAAATTGTAGCCCATACAAGACGTGCACAATCAGTAGATTCTACATGTATTTTAATATACAAATAAATTGTAAATAAATATAAATATAAAGTCATATATTTAAAGAAAAAATGAAAAAAGAATGCAATTTAAAATAAAGTTCTATATTTAAATTCATAGATTAATATTATTATTTATAGATGGATGGATGGATGGATGGACGGACGGATGGAAGTAGGACAGAGAGGCAGATAGAACGATAGAAAGAACGATAGAATGATAGATAGAAAGAAAGATCAATCGAATGATAGATAGAACGATATAGCGGTGGATGGATGGATATTAAATGTTTGTCTATGCTTCACAGCTATGTTGTTGTTGTTGTTCACGTCAAACAAATATTCTCTCTGCTTTTATGTTACCTCTCAAGGACACTGACATGTTTAGCTTGGTTCGCTCAAGGTCTGGTGTATAAGATGCAATGTGAAGAACAGACAGAAGACGACATGGACTCAAAAACCCGCTTCCAGAGAACGGTTCATGTTAACACACAGATGGCACATTTATGCGTAATGCTCACATGTACATTCATTACAAACCATACAATATTTCGAACGTGCGAATCACAACAAAGTGCAAAGGCTTACATACAGTCCTGGCACTGCTGAAATGTTTCACGCTCAGCAAATTCCCCTGGTTGGGATACAGTACTGCAAACTGCAACGCTCTGTTTGAGACTCAAAGGATCCTCATTGCTTATGACTTTCTCGGACGTAATCATCTCTGAATATAATCAATTAGACAAGCAAATCAAAACAGTCAATATTTTGTCATGTATTATTAATTTGAAGTAAATCTGACGAAATCTAATTTTAAATGAATAAAATTGTGCTAATGAAAATCCAACCACAGAACAAAAAAGAAAGAGAAAACAATCGCTGTCCCAAGTGACTAGCTGCTAGCATGAGCGCACATCTCTCCATCATATGAGTCACAGCATTGCTTTAAAAATTCTGCCTACGGGTATCGCGGTTTCATTCTCGTTCATTATGTCAACTGCCAGTGTGTAATGGCACCCCTAGGGGACTGGAGGTCCGCGTCGCATGTAACCTTGTAGTGACCCTGTGACGTCTTGAGCATATCGCAATTGGCAACTAACCAGGTTGTGTCCTAAATGGAAAAATGAAGTATGGCTATACGTTTGGGCTGCCAATATTCCTACAACTCCTGGAGCGATTTTGTAAAGTGACGCAAGATCTGTGACAGTAAATCAGAGTGCGGTGTCGCTCAGGTGCACCTGAAGCCTCTATGCGGTATTTTACCCTCACAGACCCCCTCTGGTGAATCTTAGATGGAGGAATGGAGGAACCGGAGGAAGGGAGGGAGGGAGCAAGAGAGAAAGAGAGCAAAGAACACATATATCAACTGGATGGTGACAGCCACACACATCATCGCACAAGGAAAACATTTGGCTGATTGTGCTCACCGCAGTGAGGCTTCACATGGCTGGCAGGTGTTTGATTCCTGTGGAATGCTAATGACCCCTGATCTCCCAGAAGAGAGAGAGAGAGAGAGAGAGAGAGAGAGAGAGAGAGAGAGAGAGAGAGAGAGAGAGAGAGAGAGAGAGGAGAGAGAGAGAGAGAGAGAGAGAGAGAGAGAGATGAGAGAGAAGAGAAGAGAGAGAGATGGAGAGAGAGAGAGAGAGAGAGAGGAGAGAGGGAAAGAGAGAGAGAGAGAGAGGCTGATTGGTGAATGGAAATCTGACTTGAGAGATGAGCAATAATGTTACTGACTACAAAACCTGTCGTGCATTGCAATCTTTTGGCGTGTTTAGTTCATGTCGAAATGATCTTATTTATGAGACTGAACGCACATGAGCTCACCAAGTCGGCATGAAATGGAAATTCACCCAATCTATTTTTTAAATGCATGTCATTGATCTTATTGTGAATGATTCATCAATGCATATATTTCATTTTTATTTATTTTTTTTATCTTGTAATTTTTAATAAAAATGTCATGACTCAATCTTACTCAATCTTTGAAAGCGTTGCGAAATGTACAAGAAGCAACATAATATCATTTTTCAGCCTGGGCTGTATGTTATATCGCAACTTTTAAGTTGATTACCACTGCGAAACCAAGCGTGCCGCACAAGCCCTCAAAAGTGAAGCCAAAACGTCTCGATCGCCCCCCAGAGGCCGGTCCTAGTATAGGTCATAAACCCCGCCTCCCATGTTATTCAACGGGACGTGAGACCAACTAAAACATATCTTTTTTCTAAAGATACTTTCTGTCATTTACTGTAGTTTCTATCACGTTGATGTAATTTCAAGTGTTTGTTTTTAATATAAGTTAGTTTTTAGTTAGTTATTTGATGCTATAAAAACGGTGCTGTGACATCATGACTGACAGCTGTGATTGACAGCTTCTTTGTGCGAAGTAGTCACTGAAGTACTAACAGACTTTTTTTCATAATGTTGACTATGTGGTTAGTAGTTGTATTTACCTTATTTAACCATGTACTGCAATCAGCAGACATCATTGGAGAGGAACGGAGCAGACAAGGCCACTTAAGAAAAGTGCAGGGCGTGTGCTTGCGATTGATTCAGCGAGAGTGGGGGCGGGGCCTTGATTTCGCGGCTTTACTTCCTGCTCACTACTGCGCATGACTGGTCCCGAAAACGCTACTGTGCAGACTCAAGTTCCAATATGTCAGCGCCATATCGGGACACTGGCGGCTTCAGTTCTCTCCAATGGAAAAGAGCGAAGGGGCGTTGTCCATCTTTTTTTACAGTGGCTCAGTGGTTCATGTAGGTTGTCTACAAACCGGAAGGTTGGTGGTTCAATCCCCGGTTCCACCTGACCAAGTGTCGAGGTGTCCATGAGCAAGGCACCTAACCCCGGCTGCTCCCGACGAGCTGGATGGCGCCTTGCATGGCTGACACCGCCGTCGGTGTATGAATGGGTGAATGTGAGGCAATATGTAAAGCGCTTTGGTGGCCATTGGGTCTGTGAAAGTGCTATATAAATGCAGTCCATTTACCATTTAAACAAGTTGTAAACTGTCAGGAAGAACGAACAAAAATAGAAGAAATTGTCCAGAGAACCTTTTTTATTCAGACTAAAATCACACAATTTGTTTTACGGTTCTTGATGTCACAAGTGTCTTTAGAGTTACATGATTCATAGCAATCACACTATATTTCGAAAATAGTTAGCATTAGCAATTAGCCATTCTCAGTTTGAGACCAGCAGGTTTTAAGGGCCGAAGTGGAGCTAATTTCTCCGGTCTGCCTTTTGTGCAGTTAAAGCTCTGGTGGAAAGGTGTCTCTATATGGGGTGCGTTGTCAAAATGGAATCCTGCCGGTAAAATGGCGATTATATTTTAGTAAGAGAGAAAAGCTGAGACGAGTGCTGTAGACGGGTGTAGAGATAGGCAAACAGGAGGAGAGGCCACGGGGGAGTGGAGGGGACAGAGAGATGGACAGAAGGAAGATAAACTATCAGACAGAGGAGAGCTGAGGGCCAGGAGGGACCACACAGGGCCAGACCCCTCATTTGTTACTACCCAGCCAGACGAGACTCTTGTGTGCTTTTATTGAACAGTGTCTTCCTGATAGATCTCTACTGCCCATGTAGAGGGGATGGGAGACAATGACCTTAAAGTCCCCGTGAACCGGAAGTTGCAAACGACTTTTCTCCAGTGTTGTGACGTATTTCCGAGAGAAACGGCTGATTTTTAAGTGCAATCAACTTGTATGTTTAAGTAATTTCAACTTAAATTACATTAAACTGACTTTAAAAAATGAGTACAGTATTGGATAACAATTTTACATTTTTAATTTAACAACAACAACAAAAAAACATCTGATCATATAATAAGTCAATAATGAGAAAAATCCTGATTGGCATTACTTTTAGTTCATTAGTCTTACTGGAAATGTAAGGTTGAGTCAAGCATGTTGCATTATGGGATATACAGTACATCATATTCTGTTCTTCACTGCAATTTTGCAAGATGTACTAGACAGATCATTCAGGTATTCAGAATATGCATGCATGCATACTATACACAGTAGACATGTTCAAAAGAGTATTGTGGTAGTCAGCTGTTTTGAACCAAGAAAAAGGAACATCTTCCTCTCACCTGTCTGTAAGACTCCCTTCCCTTCCTCCCTCGCTCCCTATCATGCCCATTTCTCCAGTGTCATTTCTCTGAGCTTTTCAAAAGCTCCTCTCCCTTTGCTTTAGATGGCAGGTGCATGACCAAACGAATACAGATTCTGTGGATGTCTCAGCATGACGGGGCCTAATCAGACGGCTCGCAGGCAGTGTGAACACACTTAAATACACCTCCTCTTGCCCTCTATCAGCTCCATCCTCTGCCACAAGCTTTATGTGTATCTCCCCATCAAAGAGGAAGACGGAGAAAACAAGGCAGAGAAAAGCCAGGTATATTCATTTCCTCCTGGATGCAGGAAACAGGAGGTGACCCATGATAAATATGAATGTGGCGTCGCTCTGTTCGAGCTGGTTCATGGATCTGCACAGAACTGGATTCTCAACTGTGTCTCTTGGGAATAATGCTGAATGTGACTGTGTCTAGCGATAAGAAAATGTGCAATGTCTTTTTGATTGGAAACACTGATACTAGAATGTTCTTCAGCTGTGAAAATGCTTATCTGAAAGGCCTTAACAAACTTCCCTGACAAACAAAACAAAAACAAGTCTAGTGAAAATTGCTGCTGATATTATTATGGAACCTTTGACTTATACTTTTAATTTTACTGCTGGGCTAAACACCGTCCCAAGGGCCAGAAAGTCTGCCTTCATTATTCCCAGCCAATAGTTGTTTTATCACCTAAAGGATTTTATACACCAGCTTAATGTGGTGGTTTAAACTAAAATATTAATGTTTTTCAGCAGCCAGGAGAGTCATAAGAGATATTTTAGGACTTTACACTTAAAATAGTTGAATGTTTCTTTGTTTGTGTATATTGCTGATCACACCATTGTAATTCAGATAATTAAAGAAGTCAGCAGTTTACAGAGCACAGACTGTCCCGCCAGACGCTTTAGTCTGAGGCAAATAACATGGACATGGCACATAAATACATAGAATAAAGGCAAAATGTATACATTTTTATGCTGTAGCTTGTCAGCATTTTAATATTTTAATTTATTTAGTGTAACAATTTAATTTGATCAAATATTCAATTCAGTCTCACAATTAATATGATCAGCCATGAGTCATATAACTAAAGTAATAATAATAACAACAATAAATGTTTAAAAAATATATATATTATTAATATAAAAAATATATAAATATGTTCTACTGTAGAAAATAATTCATAATATAATAATAATAATAATAAATTATTAAATAAATAATAAATAAATAAAAATGAAAAAAATGAAGTACGGTGTGTTCTGTAGAAAAGAATTCACAAAATAATAATGATGATAATAAACATATTATTTGAAAAATATACATAAATAAAAATAAGGATAATAAATATGTAAGAAAAAAATAATATGTTCTACTGTAGAAAGAATTCACAATATATTATTCTTATTAAATAATAATAAAAAATATTGTTCTACTGTGGAAAATAATTCACAATATAATAATAATAATAATGTTATAATAATAATATTTTTAAATATCATTAGTAATACATAAAAAAATAAGAAAAGTATGTTCTGTAAAAAAGAATTCACAACATAATAATAAGTAAATTTAGTTCACACTATATTATATAATGTCCCGCTATAATAATAATGCTAATAATATTAAAAAAGACATTAATACTAAATTAAAAAGAACAGAAATTATGTTACAGTATATAAACAAAAAGTATGTTATACTGTAGAAAAGAATTCACAATATAATAATAATAATAATAATATATATATATTATTAATAAATAAATAAAAATTATAAAAATTAAGTATGTTCTGTAGAAAGAATTCACAGCCTAAAAAAATAGATGTTCTATACTGTACTGTATGTACATCTAAGCCAAAAAATAATTCTTAAATATGGATCTTATTGGATCTTAAATGAGTAAATTTCTCCCAGTTATTTAAATCTACACCATGTTTCAGTGATATATTTAGTGTGCTGGACTCTAAGAATGAAGTATTCTTCTTTATCCAAGGCTATAGTATACATCTCAATGATTACAATCCTAAATAGATGAGCATTGACTAAACACAATGAAACGGTTCATAGCCAATATGCCGTCCATGTCTGCATAGTTAATTCATAGCCTGCTTGCACAATGAGCCACAAAACTAGCCAATTTCAAGATAAGGTGGCACCATGAACCTGTTCCCTTCGGATTGCCTTTTCTTCCCACAATGCTTTGAGTGTCGATTAAAGCAACAGGGACAGATAAATGTGATTCATTATGCATCGTTAGATAAAGCCTGCTAATCCCAAGAAAAGCTGCGATAACATGTCCTTCCTCTTGTCAGCAGTAAAAAGGAAACAAAATTCAACCTTCATAAGGTGTTAGCGCTTATTTGTGTGTGTAGACGTGGTGCTTTTCAAAAGTGGGAGAGCACAGATGCCGCTTTATTTTGGTGTCTGAGATGTTGCTCCTAAACCTATTCTAAGCAGTTAATTTAGGAAAATAACTGAAAGAAGGATTGAAATGCTCCAAGAATATGCAACATATCTACAGATTATTAATAAAGTGTGTTTCCGAGCAGTCATAAAGCGATCTGAGGTATGCTGATTGCTTCAGTGAGCCATGATGGCCAACACTAAATTGTTCAAGCAGGTCAAGGTTTTTTCATTTCAAAGCCATCAGGGTATTGAGATTGACATGACCTTTGTGGTGGCCCTCCTCTCTCCTCTCGTAATTGGTTTACATGTGAGTGATGTCAGCACTATGACAGAGCGAGGCGTTGAGGAGACATCAAACACACAAACCACTCTACCTTCACATGTACTTCTCTTTCCTCTCGGCGGGCCTTGATGTTATCCGTTTTGCTGTCTGGAACACTTTTGGATATTTACGTCACACACACACACACACACACACACACACACACACACACACACACACACACACACACACACACACACACACACACACACACACACACACACACACACACACACACACACACACACACACACACACACACACACACACACACACACACACACACACACACACACACACACACAAAAAAGAATTCCTAATAATAATAGTACATTTCATTATTAAATAAAAGCATATTATTTGTATTATTAATTATTGTATTATTATAATTTAAATAAATTGGTAATTGATAAACAACTGTAATCAATACTACAGCTACGAATAATAAAATGAAACAATAATAATATGTATTATTATTATTATTGCTGTTGTTAATTTCAGTTGTGTATCATTTAGAATTTATAACCATTTATTAAGAAAAATATTAAAATACAACATAATAATAAAAATAAAAAATATTCATTATTATTACTATTAGTTTTTATAAATGATAATGTTATTATTAGTTTATATAAATATTATTCTTAATAAATGGTAAATGAAAAAAAACTGTAATATTATTATTACTATTACAATTACTATTATTATCATTAGTAGTAGTAATTACAATTGTTTAACATTTATGATTTAGAATATGTATAATACTATGTATAATGATGATGATAACAATAACCATATGCTTATTTAATAATGAAATGTATTATTATTAATAATAATGTTATTATTTTTATTCACTATTATAGTAGTATTAATTACAATTGTTTAACATTCACCATTTATTAATTAGAATATTTAGAATAATATAATATGTATAATGATTATTATTAATTAATTATTGTTATTGTTACTATTTTTATTATACTGTATATACATGCTATTCTTAATAAAGGGTTATAAAAGGTAAATTATAAACAATTACATTTTTTATTATTATTATTAGTAGTAGTAGTATTTATAATATAATAATATTTATAATGATGATGATTATAATAATAACCATACTTTTATTTAATAATAAAATATATTATTATAGTAGCAATAGCTTTTTACCATTTATAACCCTTTTATTATTATTATTTTCCTTAAAGTCAGTTTGTATACTACAGAATTTTTAATCACATGTTAATGCCAGACGTAAAGAAAGGCTATGTTTAATATTTTGTTATATAATGAAAAAGAGATTCAAACGTTTAAAAAATGTGGCTTAAGTGTTCTACAACTTTTTGGAGTCTCTGAACAAAATCTGCAGGAATTAAACTTGAAGCGGGATAAAAAAATGAAGCGTTCTTATAATAGCGACAGTACATTTTCTTGACAAGCCAGTGGCCGTGTGACAAGCTGTCCACCTGCCAGTCAGAGCCAGACAGGACGTCCAGCTTGCCAGGACTTCTCCGTTTAAAGCCAAAAGCAGACGGAATGGGGACGGACATTGCGGTAAACACACAGACAGGTTCCTTCTCCGTCTCCGTGATTAGCCTGCGAGGTATTCCGGCGAGACGAGAGGAAATGAAGGGGCTGGATGTTTGCACTTCCACCTGAGGATGTTGCTGGAAATTAAACCTAGCAGTGATACGAGACGAGTCGCAGTCCAGCTCAAATGAGAGTCCCAGTCACTGAGACGCATGTGTTATCCTTATTGAGATGCAACGGAAAATAGGCCTACTTGAAATTCATTTAACTTTCGCAACGTGACGCATTTCGCTTTACGTAGTTCTTTCAACAAACTGTGCGACAGAGTACGATGCCACTGTCCTGAACGCGCTGCCAAACACCAGATCCTATTGCAATGCAATTATCCCAAAATCAAGATATTATGGGCAGGCAGATGGACAAATCTATATTCATAGCATTATGCAGTCCATCCCTGCGGTGCTTAAATGAATGGTAATGGATACCTCTGGCAGAAATGCCTCAAAGTAGGGGACTGGTGAGGCACAGAGGTGCTGGCACTGGAGCCAAGTGACTGCATTAGATGCGGTACTCTTGTGTACATATAGCCATCTGCCTCATGGGCTCATTGAGAGGCGGTGTGTGTTGTGTCCTTTCTCTCGACTGTGACAAGTTCACCGCTCTCATTTCGTCATATTTGTTGGGGCTGGTCTGGTGGCGGTCGTGTTTTATCAGTAATTGTGCAATGCTTCGGTCTAAGGTTTCACTTGGTTGCAGACCAATGTGTTTGACAATGACAGGGGACGTGTTCAGATGAAAGTTGATTGACCACCCAAATACTATAAATAAATATAAATGCATTACACAGCAGACTGCAAATCATTTTGTTTTCAAACAACAAGGCATGAAGCACAATCCAAATTTCACTAGATCAACAACTATGGTAATAATGATAAACAACATTGTTATTATTATTTATAAAAAAATGTTATTCATGTTTGGTTCTGCTGTAATGATGATGATTATGATAAATCATTATTTATTATTATTATTATAAAATGTATTATTTTGGTTCTTTTATTATAATAATAATAAACGATGATATTATTGATATATATGATGATATTGATTAATGTATATGATTATGAAAATGATGATACATCATTATTTATTATTAATATTATTATTATGACATAAGAACTGAAATAACAAATGTAAAAATAATAATTAAATGATAATTTAAAAAAACGTACACATGGAGAATTTCAGTACAGACCCTGGGAGCTGTGTGCAAACTTTTTTGAATAATGTAGATGCTGTCTCGAAAGGGCATTATTGATAAATGCGGGGCATTTCTATTTCATGAGAGAGTATCCAAAATTCTGACCTTCTTTTGAAGTGATTGCAGCAACATTTCCTCTGCAACCCCTTAACCTATAATCATGGGCTTTTTGCTGCAAGGGACCATTTCAAAGCCTCCGCCAGCATTGGAAATAAATTATATATGTCCTCTCCTAATGCCTTGTTATTCTGGGGTGATCCCTGTAGTCGAAACAGGCCGTGCGGGAAGCCCCGGGGGTTTCAATCGCCCCCGCAGCCCAGTCGGCCCTGGAATATCGCACAGATAAAACGATTCTCCTTTTCCTGTTTCGAACAAAAGAAAAACAGATGAAGCAACAAATCTCCTATAATCCAGAGAAAATGGGTCTTTCTCTGATTTGATCCTCTGTACTGTCTTTACAGCAAGGAGAGAGAGAGAGAGAGGAAATGGAAACATATCAATGCTTTTTCAGCATCCAGTGGGAGTCAACAGCCACTTAATTTATGCCCTGACCATCGGCCCAGGACTCCCTGTCTGTTTAGGAGGGCTGATCTTTTGGTTGTTTGTCCAGATCTCACAGGAACTTGGTAGTGCTGATAGTCCCCTGATATAAGTGGTTCCAGTCAACATGGAGCGGGGTCATTATATATCCTGTCCACCCACTGAGACCCGTCTGTCTTAAGTCACAGGAAGGGAAGGTTACGCTTTGAAAAATAGAACCTCCAGGAATCGCAATGATTTCTTCCTCTCTCTCCTTCTCCTGTTGCTTCATATCTTACTTCCTTCTCCTGACTGTTGCTGTCATCAGTATTACCGTTATGACATTGTAAAGCTAACTTGGAAAGATATAGTGTTCTAGCTGTCATAATCGCTTAAAAAAACACATAGCCAATGCTCCTCTTGCCCTTGGCTGGCACTTCCATAGCACTCATTGTGACAATAACTCACAGCGAATGGTAAAGTTCCATCTTTAAATTGTTACAAAGATCCAATGTGAATAATAATGCATACATTTTCTTTCACCATGGACCATAAAATGGGTAATACATTCCTAAAATAAATACATTACACGTTCTAAGAAGAAAGAAAGAAAGAAAGAAAGAAAGAAAGAAAGAAAGAAAGAAAGAAAGAAAGAAAGAAAGAAAGAAAGAAAGAAAGAAAGAAAACATCCATCCATCCACCAACCAAAACATCCAAACAATCCATACCAACAAAGATGCATCGATTAATATGTAATTTTCCGACTTCTAGTGGACATTCTGTCAATGTTATTGAAAATTATGAGGAAAGAAATTCGGTTTTCTCTGGAAAAATATGAACTGATGAATCACATTAAGCCCAGGATCTTGAACTACACAGGGTTCAATGGCCTCAAAAGGCATGTTAGAATTCAAATGAAAAGATCAAATTGTGCCTTTTTTCTTATTTTGTAGCAAATGTTTCCTCAGAAATCAATGGCTTGTTAAAGATGCATTTATTTTTACCTCAGTTCTGTTTAACCAGAATCCTTTCAGCAGATGTTTTATGCTTCACATCTGGCGAGTGGCATGCAAACAGTGCAATGAAAAGCAAAGAGCCAATTACGGAGAGTGACTAGATCAATATCCTGCAGAGAGGGCTCTGTTTTTGAGCTGGTGTCTGTGTGCGCAGGTGTGAGAGCACGGCTCTTGCAGACGGGCTAAAGGCTAATGATGAGAATGAGAGAGAGAGAGAGAGAAAGAGAGAGAGAGAGAGAGAGAGAGAGAGAGAGAGAGAGAGAGAGAGAGAGAGAGAGAGAGAGAGAGAGAGAGAGAGAGAGAGAGAGAGAGAGAGAGAGAGAGAGAGAGGAGAGAGAGAGAGAGATTGGTTCAATTCAGTGGTCCATGGGCAGGGTACGTAATTGATATCTACTTACTTTTTAAGCTGATTACAGCAAACAGCAAAAACTACAACCTATGTTCTTCACACAAGACTAGGCGTTAGTAGCTATCAATTAAATTGTTTCCTGAGAGGATAACACCCCCCCACCACCACCACCCACACTTGCAAAATGTAACAAAAAGTACCAAAATGTGATGTCCCAAAAATACCATAAATGTATCACAATTGTCATATGAAGGAAGGCTCTCTGCTATTGTATTACCACCTATATGAGATGAGAGATTGTTTATCTATAGCGTTTTTGCAGCAAAACGATTTGACATTTTTGCTGTGCTGTTTTGTGGAATTGACAGATTACAATTATTATCCAACAGCTGAGATCAAAGGCAGGCAAAACTCCTGACTTTTATTTTCTAACGAGTGCGCAAGGCTGATAAATTCCCCTCTGTGTGGGCTGCTATCTCTAGGCCTTGGGGCACTACAGAGATTGACAGAAGCAGTGCTCTGCACCAAGCCTGATCCTTCTGCTTTCATAATGCTGATTTCCCCAACATTTAACAGACACAACAATGGAATTTGCAGCTGTAAGCTGAAGGAAAGTCCTCCAGGGGCATTTGCAACTGTTGCTGGTGTCACATTCTTTTTCTTGAATTCGAGTGGGACTGCAGATAAGAGTTCAACTATTTTGGGGGTTTGCGGTTCATAGAATACTCTGGAAATTGATTAATTACAGCATGTTTAAATATATAGCCTGATGTTACAGTATTTCCAGTTCTGTCATGACAACTCTCGGGAGATTGGTATGGTAAGAGATTGGCATGGTAATGGATATGGCAATGCTTATGTATTTGGTATTTGCATAATAGATCTGCTACGCTGCTTCTGTAGAGCAAATACAGAGACTTGCAACTGCCAATACATTCACAGATATTGATGTGAGCATGTAAGACATGCGGCTGCTGCAACATACATGATTTAATCCTCGTAGCAGATCTATACAGGTGGAGCTGGGGAAGGTGGAGGGTTTCTGAAAGCGTGCTGCATACTGCTAACAGCAACACACCGGTATTTGTTTGAATGTTGAGCCGAAGCTCATTGGACGGAATAATATCATCATCAAGAACAAGAATTACCACAATTAATTAAATAAAAAAATAATCAAGAATGACAATTACCAAATAATTGAAAGAAACAGAATAATCATTTGGAAATAATGTACGGTGGATCCAATCAAATTCTAATATACAGTACAGTCTTGCACTATTTTCTGCATGATTACACTGTTGACTGGCTGACTGTATTTATCCTGCTTATTACATTTATTATTCATCCACACATTAAACAAACACTTAAATGGACATGATTTATATAATATTACGTTGTTTAATTATGTGAGAAGAAAGAGCGTGAAAACTATTACATCAGCAGGCATTTCAGAAGTGGAGAAAGTTGATGAATTCTGTCAAATTAGAACAGAGACAACTGCTACATTAGAATCACTGTAACATTTTAAACAATGAAAGTTCACTATCTGAAGACTTCTTGCTTCCTGTGGCATATTGCATAAACTGCTTAGACGTGTCTAGTTAGTAATAAATAAAAAAAACTTACATAAAACAATGTATATTGGTCTAATTTGAATCCGAAAAGTAAGACTGATTAGCGCTAACTAATTGCTGATTGGTCAGACTAGTTTATAAGACACGGCCTTAACTTAGCGGCAATGTTTATGCAACTGCAAATGGTAGCATGGCACTAGTAATGCTAAGACCACATTCTTGACTGATAAGAATGTATATCTAGCCTGGTTAAAACCAGACCATTCTCAGTTGTAACTGAGTTATGGTCTGCCAAAGCGTCATAGACACATCATTTCCAGAGGGGCGTCACCAACGGACATCGCGGATAGACCCAAAACCAATCAGAGCGATGAAGGAGATGACGTATGCAGAGCGGCGGAGAATCTCCGAGTGTTGTTCTTTGCTCGGTTTTTAACAAAAAGGAAACAAAATCTGCTTCAAAATCCCAGTGCTGTCGTCATCGTGTAAAGCCCGCCCCAACGTTTCTGATTGGTGCCTCGATTTCGGCAGATTGGAAATGAGCTTGAATGAGCTCTTTGCCAGACTAACTTTCAGAGCAAATCTAAATTTGCCGGAAGTTGTCTGGGTTTTCCCAGGCTAATGTATATCTTGAATGCATGCCAAATACACGTTTACATGGGGGGCAAAAAAGCAGCATGGGATACCCTGCTTGAAATATTCCCAATAATGAATTTGATCCCTGCTGCAGATAAGACCAAGATTAGAGAACATTCTCTCTGCATCCTTTTTACTCTCTCTCTCCCTTTATTTACGTCTTTGTTCAGCTGGAAGTGATAAAATCCGCCTGCCCGCACAGTCGTGCACCACCAGTCCCCACCAACTGTAACTCCAGCCATTCAAAATCAAGCATACACACGCCCCCTCCTGCCCACACACACACGTCTTGACAGATTTACAGCCATTTAGAATATACAAAATGCAGTGAGATGTATGCGAGGGCTGAGATGCCATCAAAATATGACAGAATTAGATTTTATTAATGCTAAGAATTTGATTTAAATGAATCACTGTTGAGAATCAGTCTCGGATTGAATTAATGCTGTTACCATCGACATGACATTAACAACAAGAGCTTATTAAGAAAGATTTGTTGACCAGTCTGCGTGATGTCAGTCTAATTCACGGTTGTCATGGAAAATAGAGGCCAGACTCAGAGCTGGTATTCCTTGTATGGAGTGGGCGGGTTGACGATGGCATTTTTTATAATAGATTAATAATGCATCATGAGAGCAAAAGCATCTTGCAACACAAAACAGTACTACAAATATTATAAAACAGATAGGTTCGAAATCTTTCTACGGCCACAGTATGGTATACACCGTCATACCGCCCAGCCCGACATGAGGAGTATTTGTCAGCTGCTTCAGATCAGAGATCCTTTCACAGATTTTCTCTGCCCTTTTCAGAGTCCTAATGAAAGTCTGTGTTCTAACGCTGGATCTCCCAAGCCTCATTACTCCAACCACACATCGCCTGCTGCACTACCAACCTCTCCGAGACAGAGAAAAAAAGGAAGGATACAGATGTTGACAGTGATAGAGAGAGTGAGATAAATTGAGGTGTGAATCTCTCGAAGCCTGTCAAGAATATCTTCAGGAGGTATTTCACCTCAAAAATCAAAAGAAAGACATTTTGCTTAAAGGGTACATATCATGCTTTTAAATCGTTCCTTTTTACATATAAATCATACATTTGTAGTCTATATAAAGCGGAACTGCAATGCTTGGGTCTGAATTCCTCATTATAATAGCTCCACAGGCCCCTTTTCTGATGTGCGTCTGAGAGCAACTCGTTTTGGTGCGGTCTCTTTAAATACAATTGAGACACTTCATACCCCGCCCCCTCTCCAGGTTGTAGCGGTGACACTCGCTTCAACTCCACCCCGTTCGGCCATTTTTGTAGTTTGATAGCAGAGATTCGATTATCTAGCGGCACAGAAACTTTTTAATCACACGTTATTAACAAAATGTCAACAACGGAAGACTTGTCCAGCCAGCCTTACATGTTCTAGCCAGAGTCGGAGCCGGAGCGAGATGAAAATGAAGACGACGGACCTGCAGAACAACGTCTTCATATGGATGTATCGCAATAATGTGTTTCTGTATTTACACATGAAACTTTGGTCTTCCGACCTTTTACCACCGTGTCGATTTATTTTGATTAATATGTGCGAGGGAGAGAGAGCAAGACAGCGCCTAGTTTGGAGACGGCGAAGTCTTGTTTACACTTTTGCCTGGCTCCGAAGAGAGAGAGTGCGCGCGCGACCGGGTCTCTCTCTCTGCTCGTTCTTTCAGTTAAACATGCGCCCTGTCACAACACAAGCACAACATTTTTCTGTACTTCTAAACACTCCAAATATACAACAAAATGCATTTAAGGGCTAAAAAAAATGGATTAAGCATGATATGTCCCCTTTAAAAGTAAAGTCTGTAATTTCTGCGCGACAAGCCTCACTATTCAGACATGCAATAACGACTGAATAACGACATTCAGACAGTCTTCAGTAGAGCTGCTTATTGCTGAACTGAACTTCTCTCATGACAACTCTTGGAGAGACTGGCATGGTAATGGATATGGTAATGCTAATGTATTTGGTCTGGGCGGAATAGATCTGCTACGCTGCTGCTGCAGAGCAAGAACTGAGACTTGCAACTGCCAATACATTCACAGATAATGCTGAGAGGATGTAAGACATGCGGCTGCTGCTGCACATGTAACATACATGAAATAACCCCCGTAGCAGATCTATACAGGTGGAGCTGGGGAAGATGGAGGGTTTCTGAAGCGTGCTTGTACAAAGCGCTACAAAAATAAAGGTGACTTGCAAAAATATTGATTTAACTCTCCTGTGCTGGTCAAAAATGACAGATTTTTTTAATGAAATTAATGTTCTGTACTTTAGTTTGATAATGTTGTGTGTGTTCACATAGCAAGTGCAAAAAACGTTACTAAGTTTCATATTATTCTGATGAAGTAAAAAGTTCAAAAAAAAAAAAAAACGTAACATTTTTTCCGTCAAAAATGACTGAAGAGAAGCATGTTTTACAATCAATCCCCCTATTGGCCTTTGATTGTATTTATAGATAGTCTCGCCCCTAAACTCGCTCCATTGTTTGAGGCAGTAGCTGTGTCAAGAAACATAACAAAAAAGTCAAATAAAAAACAACACCACAAAACTCAAATGGTTGCTCACGTATCTCTGTCGGAACAGGAAAATGAATTAAATATTTTTTTTTAAAATAGGCTTAATTTATTTGAGCCAGATATAATTTCTTATTTCATCTGATTTTGAGGTGAAAATGACCTCAGGAAAGGAAGAAAAAGAAATAAATCATAAATCTGCCTTACTCTCTCAAAGTCTCGAGTCTCTATGCTAATTACCACCTCCCTATTTTTCCTCCTCCTCCCTATGCTCGAAACGTTCCCCTTCCGCCTGACTGTCTGCGACGTGTTTATCCAGACGGCACCGCTGTGTGTAAAAACAACACATGTAGGTGTCACCGCAGGGTTCTCGTCCTGCTTTAACCTAGTGACTAGCATCATGCTAGTTTCTTCCTCTCTCTTTCAAACCAAGCCAAAGCCCTTTTTTGTTATTGTACAGGTACAACAAGCATTAAAGGTGCAGTATGTGAGATTGACAGCTATCCGCTAAAATGGGTACTGCAGTCCAAATTAAAAATATTGGAGAGAGTTGTTTACCCCGCACCCTCGTCCTCAGACTCGACGCTCACGCAGGTTGCCAGATTGACGACACGCAACAGGAACGAGCGCAATTGTCAATAGAATGCGAGGAGACTTACACACTGTAAGTTGATATCGTGTTTTAATCTGCTCCCGTTCATAGAGATTTTAGATAGGTTTGGAGGCTTTTTAGGTCGGGTAGAATCTGCGATCTCTGACCCAGTTTTTTTCGCTGGATTCCATGGCTGCAATATGCTGTGGCAACCTGTGGTGGCTAAAAACTATTGGGTAAATTGGCAACGTGGGGTATCGCACAGACCAGAACAAAAACAGACATTCCGACACGGAGCGCACATTTCAAAGTAAAATAACTGGCTGTAGAAGTGTTTTTCAGAGAAACGAGTATGTGAACTCAGCATGTTTCATAAATATCTGCAAACATATTTTTATGGTTTAGTGCAGTCAAAAACCTCACATACAGCACCTTCAAATTTTAATTTATAACCCTCTTAATGTCTGTAACATCTATACTTTCTCCTAAAATGTACAGCTCGACTCCAATTGGTCTCAGACTCTGATTAAGCGCTAACAGAAAAACAACACAGCTCTTTAAACACTACAACCCCACATCTTCAGCTTCCATTTCACACTTCAGTTTGATGGCGTTTTGTGATGTTCCACAGATAGAGTCTTAATCAGATTTGCTCCACGGCTGTCCTCTAGAGTCAGTGTCACACGTTTGGCTTCATCTCTTCCTCAACGTTCCCTCTTTCTCTAACCAAGAAGGGTTCTTTTGGAAATGAGGTCCTTCAAACAGTCAAGAGAGAGCGTTTCCCTCCCTTCACAATGGGAAGCAGGATGTACTTCCTGCACTTGTCTTGGCTCATTTGCAACCCGGGCTAATTGGCAACATTTGCTCATCAAGGTTCCTTGAGTTTGTAAATGACTTGTACAATTGAAGCCAATTATCAAGCTCAATGATTTAAAATCGACACGATCTGTCCCTGGCAGAGCAGGAAAACAGTAAAGTACAAAATACTGGCAACACCAAGATCAATAGAAGGAGAAATTTTGGTCTCTAATATAGAGACTCATTTATCTCCTACAATGTAAATATAATGGATTTTCCACTCGCTTTGCCATGAGAATAATACTGTACTATAAAGTTGAGACATCTTTTTAAAGTGTGTGCTCTCATGTAACAATGTATTTGTAAAATTATTTTAGTCTTGAATCTCTAAAATGTTTCCTGTCTGATGTTAAGAACGTTCAGCATGTTTACACAACGTTTAAAGTTTAGAATATGAATGTGCTCATTTTAACAGGTTTTTAGACATTTGTGCGCAAGTACGAAATAGACCGCAAAGTTTTCCAAATAATGACCTCATTCACGTCTTGCAATGTACACTTGCACTGAAAATAATCCTAATCCTAATGAGCATTGTGTCTAACTTTCTAGGTAAAATATCTAAAAGTCCTTCAAGATTAAGATACATTTACATGACACAAAAGTGCATAAGATATTAAGATTTGTCCTCATAGACTGTATTGAGAATATAAGTTTATTTTATCTTATGCATTGTTGCTTCACAAGAAAATGTATCTTTTTTTATACGTAAAGAGCGCATTTGGCCCTGCATACAGGATTGTTTTTGGATGTTCTGTAAATTGTCACATAAAAAATATGACAAACACCATTTTTTGTTGTTGTTATATTGTATCTTTAGATTCGGTCTTAAAAACGACAGTGTGAACGCTACGCAAACCAGGGGCCGGTTGCATAAACCGCTAAGACTAGTTTTACAAGTTATTAAAAAAATGATCTTTAAGACTGTTCATAACTTTTTTAAGTCAGTTACATAAAAACGTACATTAGCCTAATTTGATACCGAAAAGTAAGACTGACAGTCTCTTGATTAACTTCTAGTGGGTCATACTAGATCTTAAGACTTTACATAATAGTTATGTTTATGCAGCTGGCTCCAGGACTAAATGCATAATTTTCGTTTTTGGACGGACTAAAAGAACCAAAAGAACCAACAGAAAAACAGAACTACAAGTTTGAACACATCCTAAATCCAAAACGTTGCCAAAACATTTGCTGTATGTTGCTCCAACATCCAACTACTTGGAGATGTACAAATGACAACAATTACATATTCATTATAACTATTTTACTGGAAAGACACTGTTTTATCCACTTACCCCACTTTTGCTTATCAGTCCATTTCATAAAAAAATAAAACAAACTACAACCAAGACCTTGGGTACCTGATAAATGAGAGTGAAACTACAGTAAGTGAATGGCACACGTTGCATGAACACGGTACAACTATATTTTTCTGGTCTGGTTGTATCGATGGGAAAAGATGACACTGATGAACAGTGATGCGTCTGTATAGATCCACATGCACCCACACACCCACCAAAAAGCAACAGTCTCCCGGATCCCAAATCCTTATTTGAAATGGCCTCATTCTGTATAAAACATGATTGACAGGCAATTATCTTTCCCAAAGCGGATTCATTTTTTTTCTTGGCTGTCCTAAAGAACCTTTCCTTTTTTCATAATCTTAAGGTGTCTTTCGAAAAACAAAGTTTCATCAGACAGCCAGCTTCACAAAGCTTGGGGTATCACATGTACGCGAGAGTGGGACTTTAAAAAAACACTATGATGGTGAAAGTAGACCACAAAGTGACAGCTATCTCAGAGGGAACTGAGGGAACGCTGTGCACACACACATTTCTCATTCTAATTGCCGCCCATTTATTTATAGGATGTGATTGCCTGAAAGAATGATGGGCTTGTTTTGCCCGTCTGCTAGTCCTGATACCACAGGAGAGTTAAGACGGGAATTAGGCAAGACGTATTCCCCCGGTAAGTAGGTAAATAGCCCAGAGAGATGGAGGAGAGGCATCATTTTGCCTGAATTTTATTAGACAAAGAGTATGAACAAGGCTAGTTGAAAGCTATTGATTTAGTTCACAAAACTAACCAAGTAAATGCTGTGTGTGTGTGTGTGTGTGTTTTTGTGTGTGGGCCAGAGTTGTTTTCTGATTTCATTGCTGCAGTCCAGCTGCCCCGAGGTCCCCAACTCATTCACTGGAGACAGGTGGACAGATACTGCATGTCACAGCCAAAGATGATTGGTGACCTTCCAACTTTGACCGTTGCGAAATCAATACGAGAATTTTTCACACACATAATTTCACCTGCCACTCCTGCAAACTGATGCACGTCACATTTATGACACCTAGAGAGGGATGCCTGCAGCTGGGACGAGAGTAAGCTGTTGGAATGGTCATGGGTTTTTTTTTTTTTTTTGGGGGGGGGGGGGGGGACCATAGATTCATTTTAAATCTACCAGACAAAATACACCATAAACACAACAAAAAAAGCCTGATCACTTACTTTATTGCACACCATCTCCCCATTTCACAGACAAAGTCCCAGACTAAAACACATGTTAGAGCTGTTTAACTGAAAGCAACTTCCACTAACATATCTTAAAACATGTCAGTGCCATTGTTTTGTCACTAGTAATGTTTTTTTTTAAAGTCACATTTATAAAAACGACTTAAATGTCCTAATTTAACTAAGGCCTAACCCTGGCTTAATCTAAGCCCTGTCCTTGAAACCAGGCTATAACATCTAAAATAAGAGAAATAGCAAGACTTAGCAAGCCCCACTAAATATCCAGCATCTCTAGATGCCAACAGCCATTAAAAATGCAATGTTACATTTCTGCTGCTGCATTGTCACAACTCCATTATCAGACTAAATATTCTGCATGTTTTGACACAGGCTAAAAGGAGAGCAGACGAACAATGGCAAGAAGCAATAAATGCGACAAACAATGCCAAAACAAAAGCACTTAATTACCAATTTTAATTTAAAAGGCTCTTAGTTAAGGTATTATCCACTTTGTCCCCACAGCCTTCTAGATGAAATGAATGCACGACGTGGCGATAGGAAACTGCTCCACTGTGGTCTGCTGGCGGGCCGTGAAGAAGCACTTAGGGGCTTCTCAAATTCCACATCTAAAATGCAAACCATTTAAATCAACTGCAACAAGGTTAATCTGTAACTGCTCCAGTTACAGCATATGGAACTGGTTTGGATTTTGGCAGCTGTATTAGAGATGTGTTTGACATTATATAGAAATCGCATATTGGAACCACACAAGGCTAGTTAGGCTAACGTTCCCCAAGGAGCGAAGCATATGCGACCTCTTATGGAAGCAACAGAACGTGCTGTACAAAGGATGCCGTGTGAATCCAGCTAAATGGAACGTCTGCAAATCGTGCACGCTCTTTGCATGCCTATGCACAGCCGCACAGGTGTCTAATTGCTGACAAGAGGCTAGGTCCTTCAAATGTGTGCCAGCTAGCCCATTAGAGAGAGGGAAAGCACAGGTGTTCTTCCACAAGCACAGCTCATGCTTTGACCAGAACAGCTCGTTTTGATATTGCGGGATCTGTGATGTTACACAGGCAAATACATTTGCATATGACTGCCTCCAGAGCAAGACATTGACGAATAGATATACATCATCCCACCAAGTCCCAGCTATGGCATTCAGTTGCTTAGCGGCTGACATTCACCTACACTGGATGCGAGCGTTGCGTTGCGTCAAAAACAAATATAACCAATTATAATCACTGAGGCTTTCAACACTGGATACAGTATACAGATGCACGCTCAGTTTCTGACAGACTCCATGGACTTGAGTCTGTCGACAACAGGACAAATGGAAGAGTGAAAGAACATTCTCTTTGAAGCGTCCAGTTTAAACAGCTCTTTTTTTGCGTCTCTGTACAGACTTCAGAAGGATCCCAGTGTCGGAAACAAGTGGATGGTTTATTTTAATAGCATCCTGGATCACGTCGGATAATGTTTATCGGAGTATTTTGTTTTGTAAACGAGGCACAGTGTATCAGAGTTCGCAAAGAAACTTTAGTTCAAAGTTGAAGCATCCATCTGTATTGGATCTGGCAGTAACTACATCACAAACCATAAGTAAACGATTTAATAATGCTTTGTTGGTAAATGACGGTTTTATACGGAGAATGTTTTCACCTACTCACAATAGCAAGTGGGCCTTTTCTGCAGAAAATAGGTTGATGTGATAAGACAAGGGTCAATGCCAAAACAAGAACATGTCGACTTTCAAAGGATATGCTTTATTTATCTTTATTTATCTTACTTTAAGAAGAAGATCTTAACCTTAGTTCAAGACCCAATTAGTAAACATCATGCACACACGGCTGGAGTCACCACTTTTACCCCAGAGATAGCTTAGTGTCCCCATAAAGAATAGGAAGGAATCTTTGTTCATTGACAACCTGCAGTGTCAAGCTTTAATAGGAAATCCAATAACAGGAAAAGTCCATAATTCCTTGCCAGGTTTAAAAATACAGCAAAAAAAAATAAAGAGTTAACGGCCCCCTAGCTGGCTGGGGGCCATTAAAGACAGAGCTGTGAACTGAAGGAGGAACACAGGAAGTGGCTCTCAGTGGATTCATTTATCCTTATCCATCAACCCGAAATTGCCACTTTTTCTATCCCTCTATTTTTTCCTGCCCCTTTCTTCACCAGCTCCTTTACTGTGCCTCTCTTGAACTTCACAAATGAATAATTAAGGAAAACGGCTTGTGATTACACAACAATTATTCCCAGCTAGTTAAAAATTGAAAGATCTCCTCATGAAACATTAAGAAGCCGGAGTTCTCATTTGCGAGGAGCCCCAGGGAAAGAACCATCCAGAGGCCCCATTCAATGAGGACACCGGCCCAGTGCGCAGGCCAGTCACTGGAGAACTGAGCTCCAACCTGAGGGCATCTACACACACTGATGAAAACACTGCAGCTAAAATATACTGATGATGGCAGAAAGCTCTGCAGATTCACAAAGAACCGTGAGCACACTTCTCTGTTGTTGCTACTTCAATAGGTTGGAGTTGGTAAGTTGTTTTTGAAAGAAGTCACTTATGCTCACCACTGCTGCAATTATTTGATAAAAAAAATACAGTGAAAACAGTAATATTGTAAAATATTTTTACAATTTAAAATAACTTTTCTATTTGAATATATTTTAAAATGTAATTTATTTATGTAAAGGCAAATCTAAAGTGAAACAAGTGATATAAAAACCGTGCTTTTCAACAAATCGGTTGAGTAGCCTAAATGATCCAAATAAATCATTAACAGTCAGTTTCTGTTCCTATATTAGCATTTCTGAATTAATTAGTTGAGTCAACAGTTGGTTGACTAAAACTTATTGTATATTCTATATATTGTACACTATAAAAAATGATAGTGATTTTAATGGTAAAAGACTGTAAAAATGCTACAGTGAAAAACTGTTAATTGGTTAACAGAACCTGATTCCTTACTACGGTAAATAACTGTGATAGATCTAATGGTACATTTCATGTAATTTTACTGTAAAATACTGTTAAATTTACAGTTTTTGAAAGTGAAAATGAACAACTCATCGTATAATTTACAGTGAAAAACCGTAAATTGACATTTCCACAATTCCCTGCGTGACGCTTCGCATTTGATGTATTTTTGTTGAAATAACTGTTTCTTCATAGTTTGCTTAGTCTTTTTCTAATCAGTTATGTACATTAGGGTTGTATGTGACATATAATGTTGTTAAATTAATGTTTATTGCCTTTTTAAAATTTCATGTGTGTTACCATGACGGTTTAATGTTTGTGTGAATGACACTGTGCAGCTTCTATATATTAATATTAACTTTCTTGTGGAAGAGCTGCACGTGTTGAGCTTTGATTCATGTGACTCTCATCACTGCTGTGATTGTTGGTTGTCAGTGTATTACGATGGTACAAAACAGATATTAATACTTCAATAGGTCGGTAAATTAACCTTATATCAGATAGTGAAATATGGTTTATTTCTGTAAATTTTAAGTTAAGTCTGTAAAACCTTGCTACTGTAAAGTCTTGCTACTGTATTTTATACGGTAAATTTCTGGCAACCACAGCTGCCGGTGGATACATATATATATATATATACATATACATATATATTGTATGTATGTATGTTAAAAAATAAAATAAAAAAAACTGCAGTGGTCCAAATCCTATATGGTATATAGCTGTATATTAAATATTCATTGATTTAATATGATTTTATGATCAATACTGGAAACGTTAAGCGGTTTAGACATAGTGTGGGACATCCCTCATGTTACTCTCTTGGTTTAGTCGTCAATGTTTTTGCCTGAGGAAAGAGTGAACATAAGATATACTTGTATTATCAGCTGAATATCATTAAATACTGTAGAAATCAACTCTCAAGTTTCAAAAAATCGTTCAACCTCGCTGCACATCCAAACACTTTCATTACCGTACATGATGAAACAGCATTAGCTCTAACTGAGGGGAGCTGTCTGAAAGTTTCCCCCAAAAAAGCAAACGCACAGACCAATCCAACATGCAGAAGTTCCTTTGAATGTAGCGTAATTAGTTTCATCAGACATTTCTCCTAAATTTCCCATGTGCCCCCCACCACTGGTCTGCTGCGAAGCGGCACCATGTACAAGAAACCGAGCGGCCTGCAGAGAACTAGCATAAACACACCATCAAAGCAGCCATTGAACTTCCTTATGAGGGAAGTCCCACCCCTTTTTCTTCTTTAAACAACAGTCAGACATTAGCCAAGCTTGAGATATTCACCAATTAGCCTGCTGTCTTGACAGCTGAGGACTGTGGATTCTTTTGGGTTGCTACAGGCCTGCCTGTTTGAAGCTTCCCAAAGTAGGGCTGAACAAAGCTCACCATCAGATCTCTCTACATAAGAAGAAACGTCTCTGGCCAAGGATCTACCATTTTAACAGTCACTGTCACAGGATTTCGAAACCATCTTAGGCTTGTGGGACCAGACATCAACAGAGCCACTTTCATATAGTCGCATGTCACTGCGGTGCCAAGAAAACTTCATGGCTCATGTCATAGTTGCAGCTCTATTTGTGGATTAAAACTATTAAGTAACTTACATTTTAAACACAATATTGTACATTACTTTGCTTGGAACTATTTCTGAAAATAAATTTAAAATAGACAAAGCCACAGCAGAATTAATCCACAGTAGTGGTGTTACCGAAGAATCAGGGACTTTGATCAAATCGGACGAATGAATGATTCAGTGACTCAATCAAAGACAGCCTCTTGTTGATTCAGTGTTTTTGAATGAATCAGCTGAGTGAATGCTTCAAATGACTCGCTAAAAACAAATTCATTGACACTTGTAATAATGCAATCTGTAGAAAGGGTCGCTGAAAAATCCCTACCACTAATAAACAGATTAACAGTCTGTTCATCTTTAATGTGCAAATACAAAAAGACCAACAACTATAATGCATGTGTGTGTGTATGTGTTGTTTATATATATGCCAAAAATCATTATAAACACACACAATACATACATGTAGTTATGCTGTAGCAAAAACAGCAAGGAAAAACTGTTTACTTATCTGCATTCTGAGAAAAAGAAAAAAAACATGCTTGATGCAGGCAAAAAAACAACCACAAATTATGACAAACAGCATATCAAATGCAGCAGCCACACTGCTTACACCATAAGTAAACTCAAGTGCCTCATTATCCACTACATTTTAGCATTGCAAAAATGTGCTGAATTTCCAAGGCCATTCATCTGTCCCAACTACCTGTTCCTGACTCAGCTCCACCTTTACATATAACACCAGGGAACACTGATCGCCTAAGTACAAGTGGGTATACAGCCGTTTAGCACTACAAGACAGTACTTAAACATTCACTTTTCTGCGAGGGAACTTATAATTATGTATATCTTTAAGCATCCAATTAAAATGCTAATGAACATTTGCTGAAGACTGCTTTCCTTAGGGGAGCGAGTAGAACAGCCTGTTTTATGCCCACATATTTGGGTGAAACTCTTAACGCATGGCCATTCGGAGCCTAGCGACACCGCAAATCTTTAGCCCGCCTTGGGCCTTGACTTTTTTAAACATAATTCTTTGAGCCAAACTACATTAGTTTGAAATGAAAATCAATTTCATGCTTTGAGTTCAACTAAATAATTAACAGTGTTGGAGAAGCTACTTTGAAAGTGTAGCATGCTAAGCTAAAAGCTAATCATCCTTTAGTCAAACTACAAGCTACTGTTTTCCAGCAAACTTCATTGAAGCTACTTATGCAGAACTTCAACTTAGCCTATTTTTATCAAGAACTATAACAAATATATACAATAATATAATTTATAATTTAATAATTTGTACTTGCACAAAAACATGAAGTGGTTTTGAAAAGATTAACTTTAAGGTGACAGTATCAAACTTGAACAGGTAAATGTTTACTAAATACAACAAAAACATCCTATTTCCAAGTCAAAAATATAGTACAGGGACTTGAATCAATGAATCATTTGTTGTGAATCATTTGTCTTATTTTTCAACATTACATAAGAGAGAAAGGACCATTTTGGACAAACTGATTCAACACTTCAGGTGAGAGAGGGGACCGTTTAGAACGAACCGATTCACAGTAAATCAAACTTTATAATACAGCATATAGAATGAGAGAGAGGACTGCATGCTTAAGATGAATTGATTCATTAAATTTAATCAACCTTTCCTATGCTACAAATGAGAAAGAGGACCTTTAGGGTGAACCGATTCCGTAGAATGAATCAAACATTCCAACACTATTTGGTGAGAGAGGGGACCATTTAAAACAAACTGATTCACTAGAATGAATCAAACATTCCAACACTTCAGGTAAGAGATGGACCATCTAGAACAAAACGATTCACTAGAATGAATCACACATTTCAACACTACATATGAGAGAGAAGAAAATTTAGCAAAAACCCATTCACTAGAATGAATCAATCTTTCCTGTGCTACAAATGAGAAAGTAGATCTTTAGGATGAACCGATTCACTAGAATGAATCAAAAGCCGCGTTTGCACTGTCGAGCCGAACCGTTTTCGTTGCTCAATCATTCCATTCTTTGCCGATCTGGCCCAGTCGGTACGGATATGGTTTCAAAATGTCCAACACTATTTACTAACACAGTTTAGGACAGATATATTTACAACTAACAAACTACATCGCTAATTGGTAGAATAGTAAATAGTCTTGGAAAATGTACCAAGTTTAGCCGACTCACAAGTTTTGTAACTGCTGATGCAATTCCCTCGTCTGTGAATTTCTAATGGGGTGGAAAAAACCTGCCATAGTTGGCATCCATCAACGTTCCAAATCTTTTTTGTTGTTGTATGGATGTACTAAGATGTACAAGCATTCAAGCCCTGCGAAAGTCAACACATTCCCAGGACGACCCTGGCAGAAGCTCAGATGGAGTGGCTTGCCCGAGGAGTCCCATAAGCCTCCTCGGTCGGCCTTCTTTTCATTAGGGTCCTGTCTTTGATACTGCGGCGATTATGAAGGCTCTGCCCCTTCATCGCTCTGTTCTATTTCTAGGACACTGACAGTGGAAGGGAGCCAGATTCTCCAGGGTTCTTCTCATCTATCTTTAACTGCCATACAGTAAATAAATAAAAAGGTCTGAGGGGCTCCTGTTTTGTTTCAGAGCAAAGAAACGATGGCAGATGGGAACGAGGCCTGCGGGCGATGGAAAACAGTGCCATTTTCTCCTTCTTAAGCCCTGCACATGGAGATAGAAAAGAAGCTGATCTGAATGCTGCATTTTTCTTGTTTCGTACAAATGTTCATCTGGCTTTGAGGAGCTTTTTGCAGTGATGTAAACAGAACATGTCTAGTTTAATACATAGATTCTTGGCAGCATGCTATCAATGTTGGCTAGCTGACCGGTACGTCTGGGTTGATAAATCCCCCCCTGTTTGCATTCTATTGAATAAAACATAGATTATGCATTTGTTTGGCCACTATGCCATATTCATTGATTTTAAAATATGATATAAAGGTATGTCAATCTTTAATAGGCTGTTAAATTTACAGTAGATGGCCATTAAACTGCATTAAGGTGGCTGCCAAAACAATATGAATGCCTTACAAATAAGCAAAACAATTTTATATAAGTATATTATACACACACACACACGTCTATATACATTCACATATGTTTATTTCATATACAGTACAGGCCAAAAACTAAGTTTTTTTTTTAAATACAGTAAACGACAATATTCTGAAATATTATTACAATTTAAAGTAACTGTTTTCTATTTTTATATATTTTAAAATGTAATTTATTCCTGTGATGGCAAAGCTGAATTTTCAGCATCATTATTTCAGTGTCACATGATCCTTCAGAAATAATTCTAATATGATGATTTGGTGCTCAGTTATTATTGGTGCTCAGTTATTAATAATGGTTCTTATTGTCAAATGTTGAAAACAAATGTTTTTGTTACTCAATATTTTTGTAGAAACTGAGATACATTTTTGTTCAGTATTCTTTGAATAGGATAGAAATAAACAATACACAAATTAGTAGTAATTAATATTATAATTTTCAATGATCAAATTGAAAATATTCATAAATTAAAACCAAAAGTATTAAATAAACTTTTCAAATAACATGCATTCTAAAAAATGCAGGGTTGTTTTGACCCAAATTTGGGTGAAATATGGACGAACCCAACCGTTGTGTTAAAAAATATTTAATCAAAAAAATGAAGCCAACGGCTGGGTTTGTCCAATTTTGACCCAAATGAAATCCTTGTGGTTATTTATACTTTCATCAGAATAGAGACTACATCAGCACTCTGAGCAGTGCTGCTGCTCCCTCCTCTGGTTCCATGGCTGAGAGCCAGTCAGAAGTGATATACTTTGTTTCACTGGTGTGTGCTAATCGCCCTTCGGCGCTACACAGGTAATGGTGCACAAAGGAAAGGAAAAACCCCTGTGACAGACGTTTGGGAAGGTGGATGTGGGGAAAGGGGGAAGAGAGTGCACCCAGCACCAGGAAGCTGAAGGGAAAGTGTCAGGGTGATAGAGGCCAGAATAGACTGAAGGCGATCGAAGCGGACAAGGTGGAGGTGCTCGGGCTGAAAGCGGTTGGTTAGTCACAGAGGAGACGGGAGAGAGTCGTGGTGTGTGTGTCAGAGTTTAATACGATGCCTGTCAGGCCCCGCCCCTGATCTGGCAGCTCCAGTTCACTGGCTGACACGTGGAGGCCGGTTCTCGGAGCGCAGGTGCCTGCTCTCATGCGGCGGGGGGTCATGGGAGGTAGAGGTAGACACCGCGGAAAAATGGACAGTGACAAATGACAGTGCAGTTCAGGCCATCACTGGCAACTCCAATCAACCGTGGAGAGAGTGAGATCCTGACTCTGTAAGCCAGCTAAGCGGCAGGTAGAGATGGCAGAGGATTGAATGTTGTTATTGATCTTGATTTTTAAGTAGTCCGGCACAATTAGTCCCATGATACACTCATCAAAGCCAGCGTGTAAAGAAAAAACAAGCCACCACTGATAAAAAATGAAGTAAGTATTGGTACCCAGGTGCAGGCCATAGCATTGCTTTTTGCACCCCAATAGTCCAATGGAGTCACCTGTGACAAACCTATGCAAATGTAATTACCAATAGTTTTAATGACTAACTATATAAAGTAAAAACTTCAGAATGTCTTTAGTGACCATGTTGTAGAGAGAAATAGTACAAAGCTTAAGGGATCATCTGAATCAAAAGAAAAGCCACGCATATCACACTCAGTGCCTTTGCTTTATAATTTCATAATGCTAATATCGTTATGTTGTCCTGGTTCAAAGCTAAGCATCACCTAAAGCTTCCTGGGCAAAGAATGAGATTGTATTTAGATAAAAGGCCACTGCTAAGAGGTAAAAAAAAAAAGAAGAATTTTATTCCATCCGCCCTTTTGGCAGGGAATCTATCGTTGAAGGACGACAAGCAGCGGATGCTTAATAGAATCATTTGTTCTCGTGTCCTGTTCTTTTTGTTTTAAAAGCCTCTTTTTCCTCTCTTCTTCTTCCGATGTTATATCACCAGATGAATCTCTGCATTCCCTAAAGGGAAGGTGCTGAACTCTGAAATAGCACAGCCAGTTGCTTTACATCAGATAAAAATGGACACAAGTAAAATATGAATGTGGTTCCAAGCCCACCAAGAATCACAAACAAATGGATGAGACCTGTAGTCTTTGTAGTCTCCACTGTGCAACCATAAATCAAGTAGTTTTCATGTGCTTGCGCAAAATGCAAGTAGGTTTATAGTGAAAGGAAGGAAGTAAAACAAAGAAGAGGGGAATGGGGGAACAAAGGGTAAACCTGATAAAAAGTAAGTTACTTGGAAGGTGGAAGGAAAAAGAAAGTTGAAAGGAAGGAGATTGAAAGAAAATGGGAAAATGGAAGAAAGGAAGGAAGGAAGGAAAAAAAAAGAAAAAGTAGGAAGAGAGTAAATAAGTAAGGAAGGAAGGAAGGAAGGAAGGAAGGAAGGAAGGAAGGAAGGAAGGAAGGAAGGAAGGAAGGAAGGAAGGAAGGAAGGAAGGAAGGAAGGAAGGAAGGAAGGAAGGAAGGAAGGAAGGAAAAAAAAGAAAAAGTAGGAAGAGTAGGAAGGAAGGAAGGAAGGAAGGAAGGAAGGAAGGAAAGAATGAAGGAAGGAAAGAATGAAGGAAGGAAGGAAGGAAGGAAGGAAGGAAGGAAGGAAGGAAGGAAGGAAGGAAGGAAGGAAGGAAGGAAGGAAGGAAGGAAGGAAGGAAGAAAGGAAGGAAAACTAAGAAGAAACAATAAAGTAGGAAGCACGTTAGCAAAAAAATTGGGAAGGTAAAAAAAGAAGGGAATTAATTAATTCATTCATTCATTACATTTATATAGCGCTTTTCTAGGCACTCAAAGCGCTTCACATTGAAGGGGGGAATCTCCTCAACCACCACCAATGTGCAGCATCCATTTGGATGATGCGACGGCAGCCATATTGCGCCAGAAAGCTCACCACACACCAGCTTACTGGTGGAGAGGAGACAGTGATGAAGCCAATCAGTATATATGGGGATGATTAGGAGGCCATGATGGACAGGTGGCCACTGGGCAAATTTGGCCAGGATGCCGGGGTTACACCCCTACTCTTTCGAAAGACATCCTGGGATTTTTTGTGACCACAGAGAGTCAGGACCTCGGTTTAACGTCTCATCCGAAGGACGGTGCTCTTTGACAGTATAGTGTCCCCGTCACTATACTAGGGCGTTAGGACCCACACAGACCACAGGGTGAGCGCTCTCTGCTGGCCTCACTAACACCTCTTCCAGCAGCAACCTGGTTTTCTCAGAAGGTCTCCCATCCAGGTATTAACCAGGCTCAGCCCTGCTTAGCTTCAGTGGGCAACCAGTCTTGGGCTACAGGGTGATATGGCTGCTGCAATGGAAGGATGAAAGAAAGAAGAAAGGAATGAAAGAAGCAGACAAAAAACATAGGAAGACAGAAAGTAAGTTCCAAGTATGAGGAAAAAGTAGGAGGAAAATTAGTAAAGTAGGAGGAAGAAAGGAAAGAAGGAAGGAAGGAAGAGATAGAAAAAATGGAAGGGGAAGGGAGGGGAAAGATATAAAAAATGGAAGAGGAAGGAAGACACACAGAAAGTAGGAAGACAGAAGCTAAAGAGAGAACCTAGAGAAAGACATTTGTTTGACGGTGCGACAATAAAATGGGTCATTTCCAGCTACAGAGGCGGAAACATAAAAAATGCTTTATATGGGAGATTTCACAGTAAAGCAAACTCAGCAGACTACACCTGCTGAGGTCAGAATCAAAGCAGCGAGGCCAGAACTGAGGAAAGCTGAAGAGTGTGTGTGTGTGTGTGTGTGTGTGTGTGTGTGTGTGTGTGTGTGTGTGGCTGTATCCACTGCAGGTTGGCCATCTATAATCGATCACCGATTACCACCCTTGTCAATGAGAACAAATGAGGTCGCACATGGGTCCTCTTTCCTCATCTCCTCTTCATTATGCTGTTCAAAAAGATCGGTAATTATAACCCGAAACCTCAACACAGAAATAAATCAAGCGTGCTTGCACGTTAGATGTAAAAATACAGAATGAACAATATCCAACTGGTGTCACACTAGCCTTGCTGGAGTTGAATCAGGGTCCTGCTAGCACACCATCTCTCATTAGATGCACTGGAGCATTATAGATGAGGGAAAAGAAACTAGGAAACAACCTAGGGAGGATTTCTATGGGTTGATCTCTGCAACAACTAAAGCTTGAGATGAAGGTACTTGGCTTGCTTTGTATCTCAGAGCTGCTAGCATAAATGCTAACATGTTTTAAAAGGGACCAAATGACTGAAGAAAAACCACTTTGAACAATTTCTCGGCAATGTAACAGAACCCATGACCAAGTAGGATCATCATCCTCATCATAAGAGGATAAATCTATCTATCTATCTATCTATCTATCTATCTATCTATCTATCTATCTATCTATCTATCTATCTATCTATCTATCTATCTATCTATCTATCTATCTATCTATCTATCTATCTATCTATCTATCTATCTATCTATCTATCTGCATAATAGCTCTCATTACCATTATTGCTGCACAACAATTAAGCATCTCAAGGATGAACTTCCAAATCATTCATTACAAGAGATAATAATCCATGGCTCATGAATTCATGCCTTAGACTCGTAAAAGAGGTCTTTTGGGGTTAAGTAAATCATTCTTAACTGTGAAGTAGAACTCCATCCGTTTCAAACACACTTTTAATTGACTGGCACACCATGGAAGTCTTCGAGGAAAAAACATCACCAAAGAGTTAAAAAAAAAAAGTGACAAAAACAATCAGATATAAGTAAATCACAGGAAGTGTGATGTGCTATTGATGTTTTCAGATCACTTATTCTTTAATGAGCAATATGCTTCGAGTCGATTAAATAGACTTCCCCGGGTAACCTGAAGCAAAGCAGTCGAGCTCCATATCCGCAGAAATGAAGTCTGGGAGTGGAGAACTACTACGGCTGTCTATTTTATTGAACCAGAAGGATGAATGCAGGCACTGGAGCTACAGATCTCTCATACACACACACAAATATATTTTACACACATATTCTCTCTCAGATGTAAGGACTTTAAAGAGAGAAAAAAAGCTTTTTCCATTTGTGTGAGAGCCCTGCTGTCAGATTTAAGATGGTAATAATGGGATCTCACTGCGAGCCCTCAGAGAAAGTTTAACTCAGACGTAAGATGCAGGCTGGAATAAGAATCAGGAGACTTTAAACACCCTGCGGTCCTGCTATAGAGAGCCAGGTGGAGCCAGGAAGCACTTGCAGATGAACAAAGACTGGACCAAGATCTCTTCAGATATCTCTCTCTTTCGGTCTCCACCAGGAAGCATTTGAGGAGACAACATAGGAAGTGATGTACCTCCAAAAACATCCAAAATGGAGACAAAAAGCGCTATCTGCCTGAACAGCTTGATCTACAAGTACTTCAGAGAATTACTAATGTTTTTTAAAGGACTTTTGTGCGTCCCCTGGACCAAATCTTTCTCTCACCACAGGAGTAGATTAAGATTATTTATGCCTCAGTTCATATGAACAACTCTCATTCATCGCACTGGATGAGAACCAAAAGAATAATGTAAAGTCTCAATACCAGAGCACAAACAGCTTCTTCCACAGCTCTCAGCCGAGACAGTCGGACAGAAAGGACTACTGTTTGATTTTGAATAAAGGAATAATAAAATCGCTGAATAGGGTGACATAAGGCCACATTTTATCCCCAGGAGTTTACGGCTCTGAGGTCAGACTTGAGGGCCAAAGTAGAAACAAGGCCAAGAAATGAAGTCTGATACTATAGCAGAATGCGGGCACTGTGGTAAAACTGCCTTCAAGACACTAACAATTTCAAAAAGTGAAACGCATTTATTCAACAACAACAAATAAATATAAATATTTATCTAAAAAATTTCTTAAGGATAAAAAAATCTCTGCTAATGCTGTAAACTATATATAGGGAGCCCTTATTTACACATTACTATAATATTAAATTTTGTGATAAAAATGGACAGAATTTGAGAGATGAGACTTTGTTTCTTATCAAAAGTAAGAGAAAACAGAGCTTATTGTGATTATTGGTGGTTAATAGTGGTACATGGGCTGCAATGGGCTATTCATCGGTACACATGCGTAAAGAACCGAAAGACACAACAAAAATTCTCAGTTCGAATACGTCTAGGCCTACCGTCACACCCCTAATATATATAAATATATAACATGTTTTCATACGATAAAAAATGCATATAAAATTGGTTAATGTCTATCAGCACAATAGCACTCACTGTAATGATTTTTACACAACAATGAAGTAACTAAAGGATATAAAAAAGTGCTAAATGCAAATTATTCAGCTAATATTCACAAGATTCCAATAAAAAGCCGTGTCTCATGAATTTACCCTTTAAATTCGTGTAAAAGAGGCCTTTTACTAGAGTTGATGGATGTTCTTTCTTTTTAGAGTCTGAATAATGGGGTACAAGCAAACCAAAGCACAACAATCATCTTTCTGTAAATTGCTGGAGACCTAAAGAGCCGGAACAAGTCGGCTCGAGCCGGAACAGGCTGCCGGACTTCTTCCAGCACCATCCAGGGCTCTCCTCCCTCCTCCATTCTCTTGCTTAATTCCACATCCGTTTAAGTTATCGGCTTAATCTCCAATTAATTAGCTTAGTTAAAAAAGGATTGAGAGTTCTCGCTTTCTGTCAACAAGAGTGGGGGGTAACAGACGGAAGAGGGTGGGAGGGTATAAAGGGATTGGTGGAGAGAAGAGACAAGGGTAGCGGTTGTAAAACACGGTAGAAAGAGAGGAGGGGGGAAAAAAGAATGTCCCCGTGGGAACCAAAGTGCAACGGAGAAAGTCAATGAACGTGGCATTGTGCCAAGGCAAGAGTCAGCCAACACGGCACACATTCATTTAGAGCTCTGTCTGCGCCGTAGCAGGGACTTATGGGCACTCTGACACCGCTACCACCAGACAGAGCCAATGATTAGATTCCAGTTGATGTTGAATGAAAAATATAACATGGCAAGAGGCTCCAGGGACTGAAAGCATCACATTAATTATCCCTTTGATACATGAGCATTTGTGTTGGTTGTATTGTAATTGGCGTTGCACGGTTCCACACGAGCCTACATGTCACATGCAATGTTCATTGCGAAGCCATTATATGACGTCTGGATGACTCATATTTACAATGAGTGAGGTGTCAAGGGGGAAAATGTGAAATGTCTGCTTTTAATGTCAGAGCTGGGATACAAAACAGGGTTGTTTCCCACTTCTCTGGCTAAAAAAAGCAGCCAAAATGCATCACGGGTAGCCAAACCGATCACGCTTTGGAGGATTCTGAGAGGAGAGAGGAAAACAACAACACTGCCAAACCCATTGGAGAATCAGGAAAGCATGACTGAGCCTAGCATCCCACCATCCCAGCACGTAACCAAGGCGATGGCTAACTATGGCGTCCTCTAACTGCTCGCCAGCAACGCATAGGCTTTGGAACTCAGACAAACCCAAGGGTCCATCCAGCACAGTGACATATGAATCCTATTTAGGGACTAAAAGCGTGGCTGAAACTCCATCAGGCTCATTATTTCTTGAAATCGGTAAACACGACACCCATTTTGACTCAGTTTAATGAACAACTAAAAATGTATATACACGTTCAAACTCCCACAAATTAACATTTGCAAAATACAACCTGATATCGCCTAGCTGAACACGCTTAAAATGTCAAATATCCAGAGACGCTCAACTCAACAGTTTGAGACAGAACAAACTGCTAAAATAGAAAGCATAAGAATTAGCATATCGTTTTTCTTCTTCACACAAGTCGTTGGTACAAAACAAATTTCTCAGTTGATGTCACACTTATTCACTAATAAAGCAACATGCCAAGTTTCCCGCTGAATAGTTTACACTGGCTTACCTTTCATGCCAAACTTTGAACGTCTGCCATATTTGTTGATTAGCACAAACATAACGACGAGGAGAACGCAGGCAAAGCCAGCCAAGCCAACCGCAATCGACACCTAGAGAAGCAGGAAACACAACATTTAATCTATTTGAAGAACCAAAATATGAAATGAGAGCAAGATTTCAGCACAGACAGGTTAGCGCTTAGCTTAGCTTTGGCAGGTTTAAAGTGAAACAGGATCATTTTTAGAACATAAAACTAGCATATTGCTTAACTGCACAGTCTAAACGGTTTACTGCCTACTAATTCAAATAAAATTGTGTAATACTACTCAATATGGAAGGATAAAACTAACATTAGCATGCTACACTGTTGTCACGTGTTGTCTCATAACACTGCATGTTAAAATTAAACAGTACATTTTTACTTTGTAATCAAAGTTTGTTAAAAAAAATGTCTTAACTTGTGACAGTCAGATCAAAATAATGGGTAGCATTTACTAACTGTGTGCACACGCATTTGTGTGTGAAATCTGTGTATGAATGTTTTCATTAACAAATCCTGACAACTTTCATTCTAAATTTATGAAAAAAAAATTTAGGAACAACAAACAACACATGTACAAAAATCACATATTCTGGGTGGCCTTATAATCATGTGAAGATGAAAATAGAAAGGAAAACCCTTATATGGAGAGTGATTTATGCAAATTACTAACCTTGGGCACACGGTTGCTCATTTATTAGAATACTCTAAATTAGATAAGAACGAGGTTAAGAACAAATTCATGTGCTGTTGAAATTTTCATGAGAAGTTCTCCTGTGCGTACAAATACTAGATACACACAATTATTAGTGAATGAGACGCATTGAGTCTGGTAAAATATATTAAAACTGTAGATATTAAGTTGTTTCCGGCTCATTAATCACACCGGAATAAAAGGTCAAGTCAAGCACAATGCATTGTGGTAAACAGTATGCTTAGTTGCACATTTTTGGCAACCATAGCAGGTCATCTGGGTATTCTACATTTACGCACAGGGCAAATTTGCATGCTGTTTACATTCTACACACTGCAGAAATAGTACTATTAGCATGCTAGCTATGACATTAGCTTCATTCTCAAAACATGTCTTTAGCATGCTTGATTCTCAAAACATGCGTCAATATAATTCAACTTTGCCTATATGTATGTTTTAAAAGCTTTTTACGAGAAAACTACAGTCCAGGAATGGCATAACTAGCAACCTAAAACGTGTCAAATAAATATTTCTGTCTAATCTCGAGTGTCTCGCAAAGGGGGAAAAATAGCAATTTTACAGCAAACCTATGAAGCGTGTCTTGGCTTGTTTATATGATTTATATTGATGTTGATGTTGTAATCATGAGAGGTTTATATAATTGGAGTCATAAGTTGCATATGGCAGCAGTAGCTTTGATAAATTCCATGAAAAGGGAAGGGCAAAGTGTATAAAAGAAAAAAAAATTATGATAATAATAATTCATGTTAGGTATTCTAAGAGAGTGATAGTGATTAACTTGCAGTCAAGATACACTTTCTTTTGGGAAATACAAAGCATACAACTTAATATAATGTCTAAATGCTCCAGATAAACACAAAATATAGACTATAAACAATAAATCAAAGCAGTCAAAGTGCTGGAATAAAGCTATTTGAAGCAAAAAGCTTTCCCTCATAATTAGGAAATCCAAACAATCGAGGACCAAGCTTATTCTTTGTGCCGTCGCCCAAGTCCCTAAATCTTCAGATGAGAAAATAATCTCTATTCAGTCAATTACAGCACAGAGAAGAACGAAAATACTTTTTAAAAGAAGCTGTAAAACACGCAAGCCACAAGGGAACCTGAAGATTGGAGGTACAATGTGAGAAGGAAAATGAACGAAACGAAAAATGGTTTAGAATGGGGTTTGTTTTCAACACCTTTACCATGTGTTCTTGGGAAACCTCATTATACTTCATATAGGTGCTTTCGATCTCAGGAGAGAAAACAACACTCACGCCAAACGTGTCCTCTTCAGGCCGATGTGTCATGGTTGGAATAGCGGTCGGAGTAGGACTCACTAGGAAACAAACAAGAGCTTAGTGTTCAGAGAAAACATTTCTGAAACTTTTGGAAAATAAAAAGACCACATGGACACGCAGAACTGTAAGCCCAAACAGATATTTTGGGGTAATTGACACAAACATGTCCAAAGTCTTATGTTCAATTATGTTCATTTTTACGTTAAAATGTATATAGGTGTAAAATATATATTTTTTCACCATCCCAACTGACATTTGACAACAGATAAAGTGTCAAAATGCTCTTTATCTTTAAACAGTTTATATATACATTATATAATTTACAAAATTGAATTTACCGTAATACATTTTGGAGCTATGTACTGTATCTTTCCATGAAATTAGCATTGTTTTAATTTCCCCTCCATTTTATGTCATTTTTTAATTAATTTCCAGACATTATATAACTAGCTTGATTGGTAACATAACTTTATTGGTTTGGTCATAGCAGCCTTTAAAAGGTGATGGATGCATTAAATGTTCACTCTGAGCAACTATTTAAATTGTGCATTCAAATCATTTCGGAAAGATTGTATTCAGGAATTGAACGCTGGTGAAGTTACAAAACACGGTACTTTCCTGTTATCCGGACCCCACCACCATATACCATGGGCGGGGTTAGGGGTAGGCCATCGTCCCTGATTGGTCTTAACCCCAGTGACGGGTAGGTTTAGGGGCGGGGTTAGGGGTAGGCCATCGTCCCTGATTGGTCTACCCCAGTGACGGGTAGGTTTAGGGGCGGGGTTAGGGGTGGGCCATCGTGGGGTCCGGATAACAGGAAAGTACCCAAAACACAAAGTCACTCCAAAGGGAGTTATTCTCCATATCAGTACGCAGTTTCTGAACTCCCTAAAACACCTCAAATGCAGTCTTGAGTTTTCTTCCGGGAACGTACACTTCACAACAACATTCCTCATTGAATTAATTCCCACGCAAGGCCTGGTTGAGTTGCGTTAGTAGTGGTTTTGTTAAGGGGCGTGACATTTCTGAAACATGCTTGAAGCGGTTGACCAATCACAACACACTGGTCCAATCCAACCAATCAGAGCACATTGCACTTTTCAGATGGAGGGGCTTCATAGAGAACAAACCAGGGGTGTGTTTCCCAAAAGCATCGTTAGCCAACTATGGTTGAAAGTTCCGTCGTCATCAAAATAATTAAACGAGTCTGTGTTTCCCGGTGTTTTCCCAACATCGCAAAGCTGTGTGGTTGAAACTTCCACTCTTGACTTGTGGTTAGAAGCATAGTTTCTTGTTTGCATGACATGTGGAATTAATAAATCCTTATCTTGAGCAAAATAAGCAAGCTGACACATAATACAATCTATATCTTTTATTTTTAACATATACGAATTATATACGAACATTTAAGCATTTTTTGCCTGGTTTCTCAGACAGGGCTTAGATTAAGCCAGGATTTGGCTTATCAATCAGGACATTTAAGTGGCTTTTATAAATTACAACTTCCCAACTCGTAAATACAAACTTCCCAGGAGGACTTGAACACACCATAAGACAGTGGTGTCAAATCCTGCACCTGGATGACCAATGTCCTGCAGAGTTTAGCTGTGTTTAACACCTGTCTGGAAGATTCTAGTGTCTGAAGACCTTGATTTTCTGGTTCAGGCATGTTTAATTAGAACTCCAGCTAGACTCTCCTGCAAGGTGGCCCTCCAGGAACAGGAATAGACAACCCTAGTTTTAAGAGAACTGTTAGGCATAATTCACTAAACATGTCTTGGGGCAAATACTGTTTTATTAGACCCGTTTTTTTGCAAGGATATTGCCATTTCGACAGGGAGTCTGCTCCTGAATTAATCTGCCACTATTATTTATGTAGTATTGAACAAAAGCCTTAGGCTGTTCTTATTTTATTTATTTATTTTTTTTACCTCGAAAGAGGTCCCGTGTGGAAAACCTGATTCTCTACACCACAGCCATCTTCATTCCAACTTCATTCAGAGGTCTGACAGTAACAATCTGTCATTCGTAGAGTTTCCATGCATCAACTTTATTAAATATGGTAAATTAGGGTGGTATCAGTGTAAGAAATGTTCTTGTGAAGGTAAGTGACTGTCCTCTGGACACTGTCTGGAAAAGGATCTGATTTTCACACATACTGACAAATATCGGTCACTTTAAGCCAAAAATACAAAACAGGTCTAATAACAGCATGCCCAACTATGGCGGCCAGCCATTTGAGAATAAGGCCAAGGTAATTGTTTGGAGGATATTTGTTTGTTCAGTGCACAAACTAAATTACTTCTTTCTAAATCATTCTTTGTTTTATGATAAACAAAACTAATGAATAAGTTACAAAAATTCATGCCGCATCCAATTAAAGGGAGAAACTCACCATAATCGGGGTAGTCTACAGAGAAAAGGAGAGAAAAAAACACACATATATAATTACCAGATATGAATATGTCGAGATCAGCTCTAAGGACTCATGTAAACACATTTTAAAATGATCAGCATGCACCCTACAGTGCATTTCTTGTGCAATTATGGTAATGTTCAAATTAGTCTTTTAGAATATAATATGGGGCAAAAATGACAATATTTATCATATATATAATATTACATTAATGTGGAATCATGCATGATGTCATCATATAATCTGCATAAATATATATATATATATATACATATACACACACATCAAGGCTGCATTCATTTGATCAAAAATACAGTAAAAACAAAAAACTGTTTAAAATTTAACATTTAAAATAGCTGTTTCTTATTTTAAAATGTATTTTATTCCTCTGATGGCAATGCTAAATTTTCAGCATCATTACTCTAGTCGCAGTGTCACATGATACTTCAGAGATTATTCTCATATGCTGATTTGGTGCTTAAGAAACATTTCTTATTGCTAAATCAGTGCTGATATGTCATAAATGCGAGTTTTTTTCTTGGGGGGAAAAAAATCACTTGATAAAAATCTTTAAATTAATTGTATAACATTTTAATATATATAAAGAATAATATACATAGAAATAGTCCAGAATCTTTAGTAGATAAAATATTAAATGTATATACATATAAAATCTTAAAACTGTTCATTTCCAGCTTTGAATGAAAGCAGACAGACAGACAGATAGATTTTTTTTTTCAGTGATACATCATTCATCAATTTTAAACCCAACTCTACATATATATATATATACCTACCCCGGTATGTAAGCACAGACTGAACCTAGGTTTCCAGAATACACTCTTATGCCTGCTATAGCATCACACAAAAAATGTCTGTATCTATATTTATCTATAATCTTGGTGGATTCTCACCTCAGGTGTTAATAAGTTATTCAGGCGGGGCCTTTAAAGGACATCAAGTCGGTTCTGTTTCTCAACACGGCGTCTGCAACCTAACATCTCAAATCACAGAACCCCTCCTCATGTGCTCTTTAGAGGACACACCAGTACCAGAGAATTTGACTACTTTTGCACAAGCGGAAAATGAGCGTTTAAAGTAAGTTTTGCTGGTCCACTAAGCGTTATATGTTGTTTTCTTTTGCATTACTTTTCCCCACTCTTATAAGAAAAAGAGATCTTTATATGTATTTGACAGTTAAATAATGAAACAAATAGAATTTTTTTATATTACTCATTGGGGGAAAAAAAACAAGCAACTATGGATTTCAGGCTGACATAGACTTGAAATGTCCGATTTAATTGAGTGTAAGTCAGTCACGTACCATCAAAAGGTGGTTGGAGGAAGTGGGCGTACACAGTTTTGACAGCCACTCCCAGGAAGTTGCTGGCCTCCAGCGTGTAATTGCCATTGTTGTGGTGTGTTGGGTTTTTGAACATGAGGCATCCCTCCAGGTTGTCCTGATAGACCTCCACATCTGGACGAACGTAATCGTTGGTCTTGATCTCCTCGCCCTTATAGTACCACCTCAGGGTGGGCAGGGGGTGCGCACGAACCGTGAACATCATGCATGTGTCGTGCAATTTCTGCGGCTCCTCAAACTTAATGATGACAGGAGGGACTGCAGAAGAGAAACAAATGACTTTTTATACAGAAAGGATTAACTACCTCGTGTTACCGTCCAACATAAATCCATAGACCAATGAGCACGGATAACCATAAACCACGTTTATGCATGAGCGGGACTTTGGCCGCTGTGGCACAGGTGGTCTGTATACGGATGTTTGTTTGATCCGCAATCCTGCCTCTTGGACAGAAGATCCCAAGTTAACTGCCTGGCTGGCCATCAAGCATGTGTGCGAGCGGACATTCCATGGAATGGAGGCGCCGAGCCAAAGGTGGGAAACAACTGCAGTCGATAAACGTTTCCATTATCTTCTCCACCCACCATGTGTTAGTAAGACGGTAACTGTCAGCAATTATGATGCGGTAAATATGTCAAACGTCCATATTAAACATTCATCAGGGATCAAATCAGTGGTTAATTCGCTCAAATGTTTCTATTCACATGAATAGATCTATTCATGTATTTATTCTAGAAAATGTATTTCAAGTTATTAATATAAGGATTTTAAATTTATAGATAATACAGTTTGTAAAGAAATGAATACTGATATTATGCAAGGATGCATTCAAGTGATCAAACGTGACGGTAAAGACATTTATTATGTTACAAAATATCTCTAATTCAAGTAAAGGTTGTGTTTAACTTTCTATTCATCAAAGAATATTGAAATAAAAGTATAACGGGTTCCACAAAAAAATATTCAGCAGCACAATTGTTTTCTAAGGAGCCCCTAGGGACATGGTAAATGAAAACAATATGAAATGTTTTGCATTCACTCGCAAAGAGCTCAAAAGGTTTTCTCGGGGAACACAAAGGTTTTGCGAGAGAACGCAGAAGTATCGTCTTAATTTTTCTCCCAATTTTTTTTCCACCACCATGTCCCTTTAGGCCAGGGGCTCCGTAGTTTTTAACATTGATAGTTTTTTTTTTTTTTTTTATCAATCAAATACATGCATCCTTGGTTATAATAAGAGACTTCTCCCAAAAACTTACAAACCCCAAAGTTTTGAACAGTATTGTACATCTAAAACTTTTCATCATTTGACATCCCTTGATTTCTGTGACTTTTCTCCAGTCTCAAGGCCAGAGAGAGAGAGAGAGAGAGAGAGAGAGAGAGAGAGAGAGAGAGAGAGAGAGAGAGAGAGAGAGAGAGAGAGAGAGAGAGAGAGACTTACTCTTATTTCCACAGAATTTGCCGCTCTAAGCAAATCTCATGCGGTCAATAGATAGAATGTGGGAAGAATCATCTTACATTGTTGTTGGCCAACACCGTTCAGTATAAATGTAAATACAGATTCAACACGGCGACCTCACATTACATTGTAATTGTAGCTGTGTTCATATAAGCAGGTCTATAATTGCCTTACTTCAATCTAAGTGGGCGAAAACAGCTGTTGTTTGATGGTGTGATGTTGTAGTGTGGTTGCTTACTGTGATTTTTTTATTTTTCTATTTATTTTAATTAATGGCAATAGTGGAATTAATATTTTAATCACTTTATTTCTGATTGTGACAATTTATGCCGTTAACTCAAATAGTTTTAATATGCACAAAAGACAAGCACATTCAAAATGGTCTTCATTAAGTAAACTGAAGGAAGCACACTTCTATTTAGTCATTACATCACCTAGTTAGTCAGTTCTGGAGTAATTGTTTCATGCATTAGTTTCATTTGATTTAGATCAACTAAAGTTTTATTACTGGATGTCAAAATGTGATGGGTAGAGCCACGTCTTTATGGATACTTGTTTGAGGCAGATTATGTCTTTGTTCTTGGCTTTTTCTTTGTATTTTTGTTATTGTTTCTCAGGGGTATATATGTTTGATTAGAGGCATAGTTTCTTTTTGCCAATTTTCATGAGTTGCTTATTGCCTCAGGATTGTTGTTTCTTTCATTTTATTTTTCATTTGGGACATTATTTTTTGCATTCGTACCCCTATATGGGAAAAATAAACTTAACGCCAAAAAATGCAGCATGCATTGATTTTTTTCCAAGTGTAATATAAAGCAAAAACATATTTTAAGTGAACAAAAACTGGAACATTTCCAAGTTTCTGATTTCTAAGACCCCAAACACACACAAACACAGAAAATACACCACCTAACTCTGCCACAAAGCAATCACATGTAGCCTACTACACACTGAAACATGATAACATTGATAAATCTCTCTAATATTTCACTTACAGCCTTTTTTCGTGTGAAAAGTCCAGATGAAGAACAGCTCTCACTTTCATAGATCAATAAACTACACAAATGACTTTCCTACAACACATAGGGTTGTGTTGGACCTGAGTTCTTGTTTATTTTGTTTTTTGTTGTAGTAGGAGGATTGTTTCTGGTGAACCAATTTCTAATGACTTCATAACAAACTTAAATAGCCTCACTGTGATTTATAGAATTTGATTTGACAAAGAAAGATCATATACAAAATATTTAAAAGTTGAAGTGTGAACTAACATCACCTAACGAAAACAAACTAAAACAATCCAACCTGATCTTATGAGAAAACATAACTATTTTACAAGGTGGTGATTTCATATGAATTTGTATGATGTGATTTTTTTTTAAAAGAAGAAAAAAAAAACGCAGATCGTATGAGATTGTACAAATTCATATCAATTAGCCCCCAATTCACCAAAACGTAAAAGAGTTAAAAATTGCCATGTAAGTATGTCAAAACCATCTGTTGTCAAACAGGTTTTCATGACACACTCTCTCTCTCTGTCATTGGTCAGTCAATCAGATAGCCCCGCCCCAAACACATCCCATTGGCTGAGCCAGTTGCTATGCTGTGCTGGTCAGAATGCTTAATCAAACCGCAAAGCTTTGAAATCACCAGAGCCACAGTGGGTACACTTTTCAGCAACATCAACCGACACAACGACTTACTCAGAGTTGCCTACATGTTAAGCTGAAATAATAGTACTTATTTTAATAACAAAAAAATTACACACCTCACCCCTACCTTGTTCTCGCATTGATTCTGCATTCCCCAGAGCTATTTCAATCAATAATACTCACTACTTCAAAGAAGAAAAAAAAGAAAGAAAGCTTTTTGGTGATCTTCCTTCCATAAATGCCTACCCTTTAAAACAAAAGGCAATACAAATTAAGAGTTGGTAGCCGTGAGGCATAGTAGCAATTGACGGTATCAAGCTAAAGAGGCAGACAGTGTTCAGTGAGCTACTCTGAGGCAGAAAGGTAGAATTGGCACGTTAGAGGAAGTGAGGCTGAATGTAAAGGCATTTGAGCACAGAAGCAAAAAAAGAGGCACTTACACTGCACTGAAAGCTGTATTGAGGCATTAGTCATCCCAACTATATTCTCTGCAATGCAGGTCAGCATGAAGCTGTTATCGTCTCGGCTGACATTGACCAGAGTTAAGTTGATGGAGTGGACATTCGGTGGATATTGATTGGACTGGAAGAGAGGAGGACACAATAGCTTCTGAAAACAAAGCCAAGCTTGCACAGATTCAACAAATGGTTTATGGTTATAACTAGTCACTGTAAGGCTCAAGTGGATCATTTAATAGTCCGAGGCGTGGTAGACGCCATATTTTATTCGAAACGAATAAAACCAGGCTGTAAGGGATAAGTAGTAAAGTCATTTTAAGGCTGTACTGGCCATACAGCAGAGAGGAAAAAAAACACAGCTTAAGCACAGTTTACTAGTTTAAAGTGGTTTAAGCTGGCCTCCAAAAGATTTTGTCGACTAAATTAAATATGCCATCCACCCTGACTAAAATACATATAAGCTACAAAAAAGTGCATGTTTATTTCTAGTCAGCAGAAGTCCGCCTTACTTGGTGTGTGTTAATTGAGTGCAGTTCACCGACAGTCCAATCCACTTCCGGTACAGGCACCCCTGACCCATTGCAGGTGATTGTGACCCTGTCACCTTCTATCACCGTCAGGTTACTGTGACTTACGCTGATTTCCGGCAAATCTTGGTTGGAAATAGACAAGCAGTCATTGGTATTAAAAATAGACAGCAGGTAATTTATTGTTTTTAATATAAATATGTATAAGGTAATCTAAATAAGTGAAATAGCTATTGACAGCATTTGTGGCAAGAATTCCATTATGTCATCAATGTGGGCACAGAAAATAATTTTGACTAATAATAATTTAAACAATAATAATATTTCAGTTTACCAGCTTTTTAAGATAATGGCATTAAATGATAGGGTATCATTTTACACAAACAACATCAGGAAGCCATTTTTCCACACTAGACTCATGCTAACATTCATAATTGTTTAAGTTTTAAAGCTCTATTTTTGAGCCTTTTTTTCCACTTTGAAAATTATGAAGAACAACAATGCTGTGGTAATCGCCATTGCCATAAATGCTGTTAAAGAACTTCAAGGATTTTACCCAAAAATGACAATTCTGTGATTCTTTACTCACTCACAATTGGATTCAAATCTGTATGACTATCTTCTGCGGAACATAAAAGAGGATATTTTTTGACAAATGCTTGTTTTTGTCCATTCAATGATGATCAATGGGGTCCAAAACAACATTTGACCATTTGAGTTCTACAGAAGAAAAAAAGTCATGCCGGTTAGGATGACATGAAGGCGAGTAAATAATGACAGAACTGAGAATTGTAATTTTGGGGTGAAATATCCCTTTTAGCTTGCATTGAAGCCAAACCATTCTTTTCATGACAACCACAATTTACAGAAAGTGTCCCATACCACACTGAGAGATGTTCATGAGCTGTAGAGGGATCTTGGAGACTCCGTTGTTGCAGAACAGCTGCTGGTTATGGAGTCCGGCCTCGCCTCGCTGCTGCCACAGCTGGATCCAACGGATACTGCAGCTGCAGTTAAACACCACTCCTTCCAGTTTCCTGCCACAACACAATAGAGTTCTTAGTGAGGACTCACAAATATGCATACAATGCCAAGTAGGTCCATTCAGAGAAACAGTAGCAAACTAGGTGAAGGACACCGTTATTCAAAACATCAACTTTTCCAGCACCCATCAGTCAACCACAGCCCAAAGAGCTGCTGGCATTCTTCCATTTTGCAGCCAGAACGAGTTCTGTGCCCAGGGCTTTGTGTACGAATGCTTTCTGGACTGCAGCCCTTTCCTGGCCACGTCTGTCCAGCTATTCGGCGTGCCAAATTCACCACTGGTGCCTAGGGCGATCAGAGTCCCGCAAACGAAGTCAAACAAAGCATGAGCTTCTGGATTAGGGCAAAAACTAAGCTGCAAGATGTGATATAAATGTGGCATTATATTTTGATACAGTCTAAAATGTATTCTCGCAAAATGATGACATCATATAATCCAACAAATTGTAAGAACAATCTTAAACCAGCTGATGTAAATGCCGTGAGCAAATTGAATCAAAGACAGTGAATTGAAGAATAAACCCGTCTCAAAGAAAAATCAGGAGTTCATGTATAACAGCTTTTACCTCAATCTTGAATCAGCTTTTGTGACAAACAAAATCACAATTTTTGTCCAAGATAGAGAAATGAAGATGGACTTCGTATATATCGAAGTCCATCTTTGATATATCTGGCATATACCTGCGCTGTTTGACACATTTGCCATTTTGTTTTTTATTCGAAATGACTGAAAATGCAATCAAGGTTCACATTTTTCTTACTTTACCAAAGCAAATGTTTTGGGTTCAATTTGATTAGAGCCCAGCATGTAGAAGCTGTAAAAATGCATGTAAAAGACTGCAAAATAATGTGTTTCATCGTCAAGATAAATATTTAAATATCAAAAAAAAATTATATTATGAATATTTGCCTGTATTTTTTTCTTAATTAAGCCCACATTAGCAAGAAGTTGGACCTTGTGTGCGAGTAAAAGATATTAGGCATTCTAAAAGGATCTTCTCTGTGCTCAGTAACATATGGGATTATAATTGCATACGTTTAACTGGACAGACGGAAGAGTGTGAGGTCAATCCCACATAAAACCTCCACCCACAACTACATCACTTGGCCCAATGAAGGGCTTCCTTTCGGAACCATCTCAATGCCAATGACTCCAACACCTACTCCCAGAGCAGCTATATCACTGTGAACAACAACCATCTCTAGCCCTCTCAGTATCGCATTTCACGCTCTTTCAAACAACCTTTGTTCGCAACCACCCCCACTCCTGCACCAAAAAACAGACATCATCTACATCAACCTCCTCCAAATGTCTAAATGTCAACTCTGACATATCTCTCCGCGATCATGAAGGCTCCACTGAGAGTTTAGAGGGTCTTCAACTTCCTGGAAATGTTGAGTCAGGGGCGTCGTTCCAGTACTTGACACTATCCTCTTTCCCTTCTTATATCTTCTCTTTCACTCCTTCACTTCTCCTTCAGTGCTTCACAACCTTTTTCACTTCAAGGTTATTCAAAGGCCCTCATTTCTAAGTGGATCTGAACCTCCGGTAATAATATACTAAACAAAACAAAACAAAACAAAACATAAAAGATCAACTAGGAGATAAAATATACTTAAATAAAATAAAATAAAAACTCAGAGATAGATATTTAGATTAAAGATTGTATATTTTTAACAAACAAACAAACCAACATGGGAGACAGATAAACTAGATGAAATGTAATTTTAATAATATATTAAAAAGAAAATATGGGGAGATGAACTAGGAGGTAAATGCATATTAAAAAATAAATAATATAAATAAATATAATATATTATAATATGCTGGGCAACGATTAATCGCATCCAAAATAAAAGTTTGTGTTTACATAATGTGTTTGTACAGTGTATAATTATTTGTATATATAAATACACACACACGCGTATGTATATATTTAGGAAATATTTGCATGTATATACTGTATATATATATATATATATATATATATATATATATATATATATATATATATATATATATATATGTAGTATATATTATATATAAATATACATATTTTATATATAATATAAATAACAGTTTTTTCTTAAATATATACATGCATGTGTGTATATTTATATATACAAAATACATAACACATAACATAATATAATATAATATAAAATTAAATAAAAAAATAGGTAAAAGATCTAGAAAAAAAAAAGTACACCAACACACAACATTTATTGTTGTATAACATATATTCCAATTTAGGCTTTGATTAATTCTGTAGGCCAAAAACAGTGTAAACCATGTTCAAATGCTCCCAAAAAGAACATAATGGATTTATAAAAAGTCTAGCTTTAATATATAACATTAACTGTTAGAATAATCCTTAATTATACTTTGTGTCAGATTACAGGCTAATTTGCCTCTGCAGCCCCCAATTGTAATGATTTAGTAAATTGTATGAAAACTGCTTTTATATTTTATCAACCATAGTTACTGAGAGCAAAGAACAGGGTGTAATCGCCTTTGTTCCGTTTTACACTCACTCCTCGCTTAAAGGGCTTCCAGCCGGCAGGATCCTGCAGCGCTGCGGAAGGTTCTGGATCTGATCTCAGTGGGAGTCTCTCCCCTTTAAGAGTACGAAATATTAAAACCCGCAGGATATGTCTCACCTGGCCTGCAGCCTGGCGGAGCATGACGGCCTAAACCTTTGCACGCTCATTCATTCATCAATTGGTGCGAGCGAGATAACCTTTCTCATTTGCAAGATAGGGCAGGAGATAGAGGCATATGAGCTGAATCCCATGCATATGAAATTGGCCGAACTGTAAGCTCTGGGAAACTGCATTGTTGCTCATTTGCACAAATGAGGGGGACATTTTTCTCGTGAATCTTTAAACACTTTTGTCGGCACGTTCCGCACAAGGACAAGCGCAACCTGCTCGTGCATTTTGGAGCTTTGATGAATAATGATCAAAGGACAGTCTAAGTAGTTTCTCCACCCTTTAAAACTAAATTAACATGTCTAATGAGAGGAGTTCACATTTCCTTTATACTAAGCAGTGTCATGAACAGTTCATAATGGAGAAAGAACATGCACAACATGTTAATTTATAGCCCACGTTTTACAGACAATATGATAATCTAGATTAGTGGTTCTAAACTAGTGGGTCACAACCCAAAAAATAGGTCGCAACAGGCCTGTTCTGATGGACCACAGGGAAAAAGAATGCTAAACGATAACAATAAAATGCAACTAAATATAATCTACAGCTAGGATTTAAAAAAAAGAAAAGAAACCGCATGCAAAACCTCTCTGCACCCACAAAACAAGCAAACCAAAAAATAATAACAACCCAGCCTAAGAAGGTTTATTGGTTTTACCTGGTTTAGCAAGTCAGACCAGCTGACAAGTGCCCCAAAACTCTCTAAAACCACCTAAACAGACCATCTTAACTGGTTTGACCAGGCTGAGAGACCAGCTAACCAAATTAGACGGGTTTACAAATTCAACTAAGGTGGTATTGCTGGTTTGATCTGGTTTGGCTGATCTTTCATCTTTCTCCAAGTGGTTTTTTTTTCCCCAATATGGCCAAGCTGGTCTTTAGTTGGTTTATCTGGTAATTCAGTCCAAAACCTGATCTAAAAACATGTCAAATCATTAAAGACCAACCTAGGGTAGACAACCTAACCATCTTAGGCTGATTTAACTGGTCTCACAGCATGGCCAAGCTGGTCTTTAGATGGTTTCCCAGCTAGACCAACTGACAAGTGCCAAAATCCATCTAAACAGACCATCTTAACTGGTTTGGCCGAGCTAAGACACCATCTTACCATATTAGGCTGATGTACCTGCTACAGAAATTCAACTATTGCTGGTTTTACCTGATCTTCCCACCTATCCAAGATGATGTTCAGCTCATTTTCTGCTTTCCCAATGTGGTAAATCTGGTCTTTAGCTGATCTTAACCAGCCTGACTAAGTGTCCAAAGTTAGTCTAAAACAGTCAAAATAGATCAACCAAACCAATCTTGCTAAGGTAGATAAGCTAACATCCAGATTTAAAGACCAGCTGACAAGTGAACTATTACATAAGGCTAGTTAAAGCTATTTTTTCATCAGGGTGCTCTTAGGAGAGCTAATTTACAGCTAAAGAGAATAACTATTTTCATAACTTGCTAACTTGAATAAAATATAAAATTAACCTTTCGAAATGTCAAGGTGACTGCTAGCTGGGGAAGAAAAAAGAAAAAAACACAGGGGACGTTGATGCATCGAGCCTGGGTGCTTGAAAAAAAAAAGCCAAAATAACATGGTCTGAAGTACATCTGCATAGTAGCCATACATTATGCATGTGCTTCTGTATCCGCACACAGTCAAACGATGGGACACCATTGAATAAATCCACTGGAGCATTGAACAGTGGGCCAAGGAAGGCAGATACTGATAAATAAATGGTAATACACACATCTCATGCCTTAATGAAAAGTGAGAGTCATTGAAATGGAGGTGACAAACAGCAGTTAGCTTCCTAGCTAAGACGGAGAGTATAATTGAGCCTTTATAATATGAATCAATTCAAAAGCACTCTAAAAAAATGCTTTATTCATTCTTCCTCTTATAAATTGATCATCTGCATACAGTAGCGCACACAACATGAGCAGAATTTATACATAAATAATCAGAAGACGGCATCAGCGTATGTTCAGGGAGCTCTCAAGACATGCTGGGTAAATGTCAGCTATGCATTGTAGATGAGTTAAACCCATATGTACTAACTCAACTAACGCTCTCCATGGAAACACTTTTCCAATAAGAGGAAACCTGGAGGACGAGAAAGACGGCATAATCCAGATTTAATGACAATTGAGAAATAGGCTACACCTGCTGCAAGTTCGCATATTTTGATGCCGGTTAGACTCGAAAACAAAGTGAAGCAAGGCAGCAAACAGAAGGTTAAAGCCAACGACAACGAGTGCAAATAAAGTGTAGAGGGCAGCTAGGTACACCTGTAATGTTAGAAAGCACTTTCCCTTAGGATAAAATGGCTGACAGAACCAGCTTTACCGCTAGGCCTGGATGTAGACTGACAGATCCATTCAGATTCATTATATGGAGCCAATGAAAGGTTAAGCTAGGGGACAAGGCTCCGGCGGGTGCTCTACAGTTTCAAGCTGCTGGGGTCATACGTTGGGACATATTACAGTGGGCGGCAGTTTAAGCTCCAGCCATTGAGGTCCTAACCTGAGCATCTAATGCTTTCAGAGGAGACAATTTAATGTACATGCATATGACTAAAAATTTAGGCCATATCAGTGATAATGCAGAGGCAGCAACCCAGTGCGTATGGAAGAGAAGGAGAAGTTGACAACATACAGAACAAAAAACTCTAATACACTCCCAGAAAAATAAGGGACAAAAGCTGTCACTGGGACAGTTCCCTTAATATGTACCATTTAGGTACTAATATGTACCTTTGAAGTACTAATACACACTCTTTAGATACAAAAGGTGTGCCTTTTGAAATGACAGCTTTTGTGCCTTTTTTTCCTGTGTAAATAATTAAATAAATGCATTTACATATACAGTATATAAAGTCAAATAGATCAAATAAATGATATGAACTATTATATATTATATTAAAATGATACAAAATTTGACAATTACATTTATTATTATATAAAATTATTTAATAATAATAAATCTTAGTATTTATACATGTATATTAAAATATAAATGAATACATACAAAATGAACAGTAACACTTTTAAAAATAAATATGATAAAAATGATAAAAAAATAACAATGTGAATGTTTATATACAGTATGTAAACAAAAAAATTACAATTAAATCATTTAGAATATACACATAAATAAACAAATAACACATTTGCAAAAATTTGTGTGTTTGTGCGTGTGTGTGCATTTTTACATGGAAAAAAACTGCAGTTTAGACAAAATATGTCTCCACAAAAATGTTCCCAATGAGCCAAATAAAGACAATAATTAGCCATTGACTAAAAAAGCAGTAAGCTTAGGGCAGAGTTATCGGAAACACTTTAGTAAATGATTCTATGAACCAAATTGGATGTCACAAATGTGACATCCAAAATGTGCAGTGTTGGGGGCCATTACCTTTTATTAAGAGCAATGAATGTAAAATAGAAAGTTTCCCATTCAAGTGTGTGTGTGGTGACAACTGCTCGCAGGGAGACCGAACCTCATGCGGCGGATATTAGGGTTCTCTCTGCAAGCTCTCATTACCGTTCCTGTGATGCTCAGAGTCATTCTTACAGGGATTAAATTGGCTTTCCTGCATCGTTAGCCTGATCTGTGAGGGGGGCATTGTTTAATCATATTATAATTAAAGTTTTAAGTCCCTCCAGTCATCACAACCTAATTATCAATCAAACAGGGTGTCATATACAATCACACGGTACCTGACGGAGGGTAAAAATGAAAGAAAAAAGACAAATTGTTTGCTTAACTCTCCATTAAAAGACAATGAAAGCCATTTCATGCCTAACTTTCTCAAACAAATCCGCAAAGAAATTCTCACGTAGACATTGAGACAAACTTGGTGAAAAGCGAACTGGTATTTGTAGGGCTCTCACACCTTCTGCATCATTATCTTCACAATATGCCTGCACTGCCAGCTTCAAAGTATGGAAATCCACATTCGTCTCAATCCATATGGATTTTCTGGATGAGCTCCAAACAGCAGGTATCATTTCCCAACCTGCACTTCTCCACCACATCTTGGGACTGACTCCATTTCCATTTACGGTGGCAGTAGGCAGTTTCCATTAAGCAGCTTTGGTGTTTTTCATAAGCTCTAGACTGGAAGCTGTCAGCGGGCAGTGGGAGCGAAGGGAGTGATAAAGACTCGTCATTGACCACAGCTCTAAATGACACACGTCAATATGGATTGGATGGGAGCGAAACATGCAGCGCTGCTCTGTCAGGCATGAGTAGTGTTTGCACAACAGAGAGCGACCGAAGGGGAACGACAGAGATTGATGGTGGTCTGCCGTGACCCGAGAAAGCGTGAGTGATGCTGAAATATGCCTACGAGTGGGCAGGGAAGTATGAGATTGTGTTACCGAATGACCTGGTGACATCAGATAACAACAGACACGCTGGTAACTTCCATTTTCTGCCATGGAAAAATCTGGAGTTTGTGTGTGTGTGTGTGTGTGTGTATGTGTGTGTGTGTATGTGTAAAATATAAAAGTATTAAAGGATTAGTTCACTTTAAAAAAAACTTTTGCTGATAATTTACTCACCCCCATGTCATCCAAGATGTCCATGTCTTTCTTTCTTCAGTCGAAAAGAAATTAAGATTTTTGATGAAAACATGATTTTTCCATGATTTCCACCAAACGGGTCAAGGTCCAAAAGACAGTTCCAGTGCAAACTGCAAACTGTTCAAAGGGCTTTAAACGATTCCAGACGATGAATAATGGTCTTATCAAGCGAAATGATCGGTCATTTAAAAAATAAATTACAAAGTTTAAGTTTAATAATGTCAAATGCCCGCCTTGCTCTGTTCTGTGATGCACGTTCGTGACTCTCCTGTTCGAACTCGTTCATCAAAATGAACAAATCTTTTTTCGAGTCATTTGGTTCATTTAACGAACGAAATGAACGAATTGACTCGGAAAAAGATTCGTTCATTTTGATGAACGAGTTCGAACAGGAGAGTCACACAGAACAGAGCAAGGCGAGCATTTGAGCTTATAAAACTTAAACTTTGTTATTTATTTTTTAAATGAGCGATCGTTTCGCTTGATAAGACCATTATTCATCGTCTGGAATCGTTTAAAGCCCTTTGAACAGTTTGCAGTTTGCACTGAAACTGTCTTTTGGACCTTGAACCGTTTGGTGCCCAGCAAAGTGCATTATATGGAGAAAAATCCTGGAATGTTTTCATCAAAAACCTTAATTTCTTTTCGACTGAAGAAAGAAAGACATGGACATTTTGGATGACATGGGGGTGAGTAAATTATCAGCAAAAGTTTTTTTAAAAGTGAACTAATCCTTTAATTTCATTAATCAAACAAAATATTCTGATTAAGATTATTTTTATATATGTATATATATTATGTGTGTGTGTGTGTGTGTGTGTGTGCGCGCGTGTGTGTGTGTGTGTGTAGCAACGTGACTTGATTAATTACTGTAATATAGTATTTTTACTGTATTTTAGTTCTTATATTAAACACTTTTGGGTTTTTTCAATAAAAAAAATAAAAAAAACATTTTAAGCCATTTCAGACGAAACAAAGAACCAAATTATACAAAATAAATAATTAATCAAAAATATTCTTATCTGCATCACCCAGCCCTGAACAGCTTCCTCACTGTCTTCCTGCTCTTGTTACCCACAACCCTTTGCGTTGAGTATTCCATTGAAAATCCATATTTCATAGAAATATATTGCCCCCATCAGTCTTGGATTAACATCTTGATATAAAACGCATTAGGCAAATTGTGAAGGATGGACATTGATATTGCAATAGATACATGGCGCAAAAAGACTGAATAAATGTTTTAGCTTTTTAAACTGAATTTCATTAAATATGTAAACTAATCGCTGGGGTAAGTGGGAAGTAATAATCAATACAGGGGGACATCATTACCAGTGCATGAACATTTTGCCAGGCATCAGTCATGTTCCTCTCTATAGTTCTCTGCTGAGCTTATTATCTTCATCTTCTGAGTGATTACCTCATGCTAACAATCAATATGAAAGCATAGTTCCTATTATTCGACACATAAAAGGGCCTAACACCACAAAAGAAAGAGAGAGTGGCAGAGGGAAAGAGAAAGAGAGAAATAAATAGAATGCAAGAAAGAGGTACTGTAGGATGCGTTTGCCGCTTTCAAACGTTTGATCTTTTGAGATTTGCAAAGCATTAAAATCAATGCGTCACTAATTTAATTCTATTTAGTTAAGCAGAATAAAACAAAACAAAACAAAATAAAACAGTAAGTGTGTGCAATCAGTATGGCTTTTTCTACCATAGATGTAAAAATACAACAAAACTATTCATAACTAAAATACCATAACTAACTCTAATTATTTTGTATATATATTTTCTTATATATAACTAATCAGTGTTGGGGGGTAACATTACAAGTAATGTGAGGTGCACAGGTGTGAATTTGCATACCCTTCAGCTTGAGAGGCTTATTCCTTTCACTTTTGGTGTGAAAGGTACGGAGCCCTTAAAGGGACCTTTGCAAAAAATAAAAATATACAGACTTTCACGTGCTCGCGACTCGCGAGAAACTTATCTCGTTACAATTCCCGGATTGCGTACAATTTGCGTCACTGCCATCTTACTATGAAGAAAACAAGAGCATGGATGTGGATGCGCATGAATTAATCGAGATATTTAAAACTAGGACTTCAATACAGAGACATTGTTTCTGCTCTTGCCTTTCGACACATATATATAAATCACTGTGCGACATTTAAAACGCATTTTAAGGTCTAGAAGTCTGAAGTCAAAGTCTGTGTCTTTGACAGCAAAATGCTCTAACTGCAAGACGATCCCCATATCTGACCATATATTTTGCTAGTTCGTCTTCAGTCATGATCGCAATGACACTTATGTTAGAGTGAAAGAAAGAAAAAGGTCAGCTATAAATACATTTGCAACAAACGTATGCATATGAGTGTCATGACAAGGCCCTAGTGGATAATTATATAATTATTACTGTTACACAATTTACTATCATCTTTTAGTTTCTCAATTGTCAGTCGATAGTTTCTCGTGAGCACGCGAAAGCCTGTATATATATATTTTTTTGCAAAGGTCCCTTTAGGGGCTCCGTAGAAAGGGCCTGTACATTTACAAAAACAAGCAAGCCCAGCCCAGGAAAGAAAAAGTGTAACCATAAAAATTAACTAAGTAAAGCAGTTTGTTTTTTAGGGAGTAACGCGATATTGTCACACGTTACTTTTAAAAGTAACACTGCAGCCAATACTTAGGGTTAATATTTGGTATAGTGCGTAAATTCTTCAATTTTTATTTTCATATCTGCATTTCTGTTAGGTACTCCAATGAACTGTAAATGTCCATACTGTCCCATGATTCAAGGATTTAGTTTGGTCTGCATCCAAAGTATACAGCCAGGCACACAGAGCTTTGAAGTAGCACAGCCATATCGATGACTTTTCAGCTTATGAATTGCTTATTTTCATCTGGAAAACGTTCAGAGTGCTAGTACCGGTATATGCAGGTCTGTGTTCCTCAGAGCAGTGTGTTACTGTTAATGGTCAGGAAATTACAGACAGATTTCTGTCAAGTATCTCTGTTTTCTTCTCACACTTTCACTAGTTGGTGTAACAAAAGCTTGGCCTTTCTTGATGGATAGACAAGACCACGTGTAGTCATGGTAACAGGTGGGGTCAGAGGTCAATGCGAAAGACAAAAGTACCTTTATACCCGCTAAAATCGCACAGCTCGGTTTTAAACTGTCAAAACACGTTCTTCACAGTCCTATCTTGCTGTTATATTGTGAAAAATCACAGCTTTTTTCATGCGTCAAATATTTTGTTGAGAATACCACTAAAAGCAGTGCAGATAAGCAGTGTTTTTTTTTTCATCTGTGATGCTAATTAGCATGTACGACATTAAACAAGCCGTCTTTAAAGCGTCACAAATGCTGCCAGGTTTGATAGGAATCAGAAATGTTTTTAGGAAGTGAAGGGAACTGTGAAAAATGGATTCTCAGCAATATTGCCAAGTTCTGTTTAACAGTCCCAAGACTAATGAATATATGCATTTTAATCTTTTTCCACATGCATAATGACTTAAGCATCCTTATAAACCGAGGATTAATGTACGATCTCCCTCCACAATGTGTCAGCAGGCTTAACAGTTCTCTCCCAAATCAGTAATCTCATTATGTTGCAGACAAACAATATGAGCGAGTGTGTGGTTTTTTTATCGCTCTTTTTTTGTGTCATGTTTGACAGAGACTTAAAAGTGAACTCGATAAATTGGCATTTGTTAGATGGCTGGGCATGGTTCCACTCAGCTGATGGACACTACCTGCAATCACTACTAAAACGGGCACCGATTCCACAGGTTGCGACGCTGGAGTCGAGGGAGGTCAGGTCCCTTCAGAGAAAACTTTCAAATTATCCAAATTATACCATAGACTTTCATCTATAACTTCAAAACTATTTCTTCCAAAACGGACAGTTCCTGCACCATTTCTGACCCTGTTCCGCAGAATAAAACAAGGATAAGAGTTAATTCACTACCCCCGTTGTCGCTTCAAATTCAAAGAGTTAGTTCACTACCCCCGTTGTCGCTTGAGATGGCAGGAAATTTTATTAGAGCTGTAAAATTTACTTCTGATAGACTGATGAACTTAATTGCAAGATATATTGCTATAATGCCACTTGTGCAAAATGGAGATAAAACACACCACATTGACTTAAAAAAATAAATACTTTTTTTAATGTCTATTCAATGATGACAATGTCTATTCAATCTGAAGACAATAATTTAAAATAAGCATTAATTTGATAAATAAATCATCATTACATAATTAATTTTAATCGATTTTATTATTAATATATTTTTTTAATTTATATTTATATATATGTATATATATATAAAATAAAAAAAATTAATAAAATCAATTACAATTAATTATGTAATATATATATATATATATATATATATAAATGTGCTTATATACATATATATATAAGCAGTTCTCTACAAAATTCTATTTTAAAATGATAAAACGCTAAACTGTTATACATTTATTTAATATTCAAGTTCAAACCCTGATAATTAGCATTCTCTCATCAATTGTTTACATAACTTTTTATCCATCCAATTAAAGCTCACATTGGGTCATTCCAACATCCTGGAAAACATAATTACTTTGTTATATTATTTAACTACCTTGGCTCAGTGACAACACTAGGCCTGTTAAATAATCTGATTAAATTGTTAACCCGGCTCCCTGGCTAAAAAACAAATTGCAGTGTTTTGTTTCTGTTTTATTTTTTTAATACTTTTTAGACAGCTGTAAATGTGGGAAACAAATGCCTTAAAATAGACTCTCCCCGCAGCTTGTTTACTGTCACTATTACTCTTAGTCCTTTTTTTTTATAAACGGTGATGATCCTTCGAGCGATGAGCCAGACATGAAGTTCGTGTCTGTGGGAGCCGCTTTATACAGACTGAGATTAGAGAAAGGTCAACAGAATAAAACGGATTGATGGTGCTCGCAGCTGCTAGCCGGAAGGCTGAACGCGGCGGCTGAGTGACTGAGTCTGCGGACTGTGGCGAATGCGCTTTTGTGCTTTGACCGTAAATAGGCTTGTATCATATCATCATCCTCCGAGCGGGTACAGAAGATTTACCATTTGTCGCCTCACTCGCACTTGAAAACGCTCAGAAACAAGGGGGCTAGGTTCTGCACCGCAAACCAGCTAACTTCAGGTAAAGAGGAAAAAGTGAAAAATGCAACTGTAAAAGCAGCTGTTCTTAACTAGTTTTGTCCTTTTTGAGGATGAGGGCATGTCACACAACCGGCCTGTTAGCATCCTGCTAATCTGACTAGTTGCTACCAAGTGACCATAAATTTGCACCAAAATACAGCAGTTTTTTTTATATCAACACCAAAAGATAAGGAAAGAGTCAACTCGTCTCTTGTTATTTTGCTATCTATATGCATTAATATGGCTAATTTTATTTAATTATTAGCATTTAGCATAGTTTTTTTACCCTGCTGTCCATGAGTGTGTCAGATAAAGCCTGCTGTGACTCGTTTTTAGCCTGTATTTTAAAAAATCACTTCCGCTAAGCACGGTAACGTTAATCTAGAGAATTCTCAGAATCCTGGCTAGATACAGTAAAAGGCAAAGCTTGCACTGCTAACCAGCTATCTTCAGGTAATGGTAAACAAATAGGTAAAAGAGGCTGTTCTTAACTAGTTTTGTAGTTTTTGAGAATGACGGCAAGCCACACAACTGGTCTATATTAGCATCTGGATAATTTGACTAGCAGCTACTTAATAGTGACTGATGAATTTGCCCAAAAATGCAGTTAATATATATAAATAAATATATAAATATATATATATATACACACTGTATATATACACACAATAAAACATATAAAGTGTTTACTCCTCTCTTGTTATGTTGCTATCTGGTTAATTTCATATTATTAGCATTTAGCATTGTTTTTACCAAATTGCCCATGACTGTGTCGGATCAAACCTGATGTAACCCATTTCTGAGCAGTAACCAACCAGTTGAGAAGTTTATTTTTATGAAAACAAATGTATATATAAAATGACACACAGTGTGCATACAGAGGTCTACATGAACTATGATAAGAAAATCCCTCCTGTTAGACACGCTTATCGTTTTGATCGGAGTCTGTAATGTGTCAAGCTCCAGCCATGTGACTGCATGAGATACTTTCTGCTTTGATTTGCCCAACAATGACTCTCCATGTCAATACAATTCTGACAATGCGAGAGATATCAAGGACTTGTCGTGAAGGATCAGCGGACATCTTTAAAATCAAGATCACCTCAAGGGCAAGCTGACAAACATCCAGGCATACTTCACGCTTGCCTTGAGATTGTAAAATAACAACAAAAAAAGGGGGGGAGGGGGGATGGGAGTGAGAGGTTAAGGTATATTCTGTCAGAGAAATGTTCAATCCAACAATGACATCCCTGTTACAGTCGAAAGGCCTCAATCTTATTAGTTATGTTGTAAAAAAGCAAAGATGTCAGAAAATAGATAACTGACAAAACGGAAAACTACAGCGCTTCCTGCTGTTCCTCTCCAAGCTTATTCACGATAACTGGATTTGCAGCAAATAAACATAAATGAGACACTTGGCCTACATCTGCACCTCAGATAGGCTACTTCAGTGTCCTCTGCTGTGTTTTTGTACTTGTTGTAATTTATTGTACAAAGCAGACTAATTATGGTCATTCACTCTGTACAATATAGTCTGCGTGAGATATTATTTCAGGCCACAATTTTCCTGCTGAATGCAGTTTTCTCCATCTCACTCTATATCGGTCTTGATTACTGCAGTCCTTACTGTTTCTCTTCATCCTTTTTGGGACAGTTAGTGCCCGAGGAGAATGAAAATTAAGTCGAGTACGTAAAATGCAATTTTTGCCACAATTTTGTCATCTAAGATGACATTTCAGGGATCTTAAAAAAGACATTAAAATCAGTCTTTTGTCAATCCTCTCGTTTTCTAGTAATATCTAATAGAAGTAATGTTTTAATTTCACAATGTTTATTTTGTAATGTGCAGGTCTGATTCGTTAGTGAATCATTTGGTTTAGATGGTTCAAGTAAAACAATTCAATAGTTTAAGTCCCTTTTATTTCCTTTAAAAGAAAATTAAAAGAGTTTTAGGGGTCGTTTACAGTCGATACAGTTCAATCCACATTTATTTGTGTAGTGCTTTTCACAATACATATTGTTTCAAAGCAGCTTTTCAGAAAATGCATGACAATTACAATTTAGAGTGTTCTGCTATCAGGGGTGACTGTGTCTAAGTTATGCATTTTAGAAATGTACAAATCATGCAGTTAGCTAACAATATATTAAACGACACCGTTTTTAACTGTCAACTTTTTGTGCGGTTTGGCCGTTCATTTGCACGACAACAGTGTTTTGGAGGCCTGAAAATGCAAACTTTTGAAAAGAAATTCAAAGTGCAAGTTTTTGAAAATGAAAAACTTCTCTGTGTAAAATAAAAAAAATTGTGAAACGGTGACATCATGCGCATGCGTATTACGTGTTCAGTCTATAGGCGTGTAGTGTTTCTTTTAATAGTTTTCTTGGACAATTGTTTTTATTTTGACAACGCTGTTACAAAGGAAGAACTTTTCCATTTTTAGCATATCGTTGTCATCATGTACACTTACCCTTAGTTGCATTTAGAGGAGTACTATTACTGATCACACAATTTTTGTTTGTCGTATGATTAAACACATAGACGTCTACAGACTAGGAGGGATCTACAGACAAGATTGGGAGACTTGATGATCTTTTGACTTGGACTAGCAAGTACTCACTTGACAACCACTCAAAACACCCTAGCAACACCTTAGCAACCACACACAATTGATTAAAAACAAAACAAATTAATTACATATATACCAATTAATGACCAAATTAATTGACAATTCAGACCTTGCATTCTTGTGGCATGGGTTTCCATAAAAGGCATGGGTAATTGGCACATTTCCTACATGCAACTGCAGTGATAAATAAGTTTCATTGTAGGCTGGCTTTTCTGCATGGGTCGTTTCACTACGCAGTGATTATACCCTCGGTCCTGAGCCACACACACTACGCCCCTATCACCTCCCGGCCGTCAAGAAGAAAAACTGACAGCAATTATATGTGTGAGCACACTTGAGCGTGGGTGTGGACAAACACTCACATTCACGTTTTACAGGTGTTCGCATCAGTTCTTATAGAGTGACAGTGCTGGCACTGACTGCAGACATTACATGTGATTCCCAGAGCCTGCGTCTCAAATTTTGGCAGCACTGTGGCAGGTGTGCAAGAGTGCATATAAAAGTAAAGCAGTAATGTGCTTAAACCATTATGCTAGTTATACAGGCCTTTGTACATGTTGTTGCATACCAAAACCATGGTTGAAATCACACTGGCAGACATACTTATTGCTTAAAGAACAGGTCATTTTAGAGGAAAAAAGCGGTATTTAAGGATAAGCTTCCCATACTTAATATAGCGTGCAACAGCTTTAAGCTTCAGTGCACTATTTGTTATTTAAAATATGAAAAAATGCTAAAAAAAAATAAAAATAATGCATGTATATTAAGTTGTTCTATGGTATTATATAACACAGATTTTTTTTAAAACATAAGTAAAAAGTCTTTATCTAATTGAATCCAATTCATGTTTTATTATGTGACAAAGATCAAGTACAACTAAAACAAGCACAAAAAGAGCAGAAAACGGTGTCCTCTTTTAAAGAATGATGATTTCGGCTCCATGCTGGTTGAAGGACAGGAACCGTCTTTCAGCTTATCTGTTTTTAATCAACAGATGTTGAGTTTTATCTATTTGTTATATATATATATATATATATATATAAATAGATAAATAAGATTTCTTCAAGCAAGAAAATACTAAATACTATATACATTAGACAGCTTTCTGAGTGTGCCAAAATTCACTCTGATGCTTGTAGGGATATTTTTAACAGAGGGATTAGTACAAACAAAACCAACGAGAAATTATTAAAACATCAAAAGACTTGCAGATGGCTAGTATTACGTAACAGTGCACATATGTAAAATGGTTGTGTTGTCCTTTTGGAGAGGGTGTCTCACAATCATTTTCGCTTCATGGCTCTGGTATTACCCATATGACCTGCGTTATGTCACACAAAATTAATTTACCCTCAGTCTAATCACATGACTTGTCCAAAGCGCAGCTGTGAATGCTAGGAAATTTGTCATTTCCTTCTGTCCAGCAGAATTTAAATTAACCAAGAAGCTAAATGCCATAATATGATGTTAACTGCACATTTAAATGATAAACAAGAACATATTTAACCTAAGGTTCACTGGAAACCCCATTAGACCTAAAGGGCCAAGCCAAACATGCTAACTAGAAGGCTGTCTCTTGAATATGTAGCTAAATTAGGATAGTTACCCACCAAGATAGAGGAAAGTACACGCTCACATGCTTTTGTTAGCACTTTCCTTCTTCTAAGGACAACACATGCTCGATATCTCATAGGAAATCCAAAAGTACTCCTCTCCTTTGAGGATCTCCAAAGGACGTGCTAACCCTGCAGAGAAGATGGGCCACCTCAGAGGAGCTGTCCTGCTTCCCTGGCTTAAAATATCACATTTAGTCATGCGCACACGAATACACACAGACACAGATGCCTGTATGGATAAAGCCCTATGCACTCAGCTGATTAGAGTTTGCTTGTTGGACAGGACTGAGATGACACCTCCGCTATAATTATGAAATTGATTTACCGGTACTTGATTTGCTTTAAACAAAGGCCCAACGACTTGCTAACACTGATTTCACCTAATAGGCAAATAAACAGGTAAACACGTTAAAAACTGCTAAACCAAAACTTTTATAATGATCATAATATGGAGGATAGCCCAAAAACAAAGTCTACTCTACATTGAATACTTCAACACTCAAAATTATTTTATTCATGTTATTTTATAATGATATATGGAAAATGAATTATACTTGGTCACTTTTTTATTTATTTTATTTAGTTGTTTTATGCCATGTCAGCATCCATCTAGTGTTATTTTCATGGGGGGAAAAAACAGAAAAAAAAACACTTAAACAAATTAATAAAAGATATTTAAAAGATACAAGACTGAAAAACATGATAAATAATTTAGAGACAGGAAATTTCTATTTAAAATTGTTTTGGTGCACTTAAAAATTCTAGTAGTTTTCCTGTTACTAAATATATCCTTTAGACAACAAATAAAAATCACTGTCCATTGACATTAAAAGCAGTAGAGTTTCAAGTGTTCCGATCAGGTACAATCCGATCATGGAAAGACCATGTAAATGCCCTTTACATCCAATCATTTGCATAATTTGCGTAAAATGTATTATGCATTCCCAATCGGATCGCAATCCGCTCGATCAATGAGGTGTCCCAGTGTAAATGGCTCCACTGAGATGACGTGCAACTTTGAAACCAACAGACAAATCTCACAATGCCAAAACACTGATGAGCAACAATAATTAGCACATTATAAAAGGTTTTCCTCCCATTTTGAAGGTCAAATATATTGCAGAGCGAAAGTGGCTTAATGTGCTTTTACGACCTGATAAAAGAACATTCAATGTGTCACAGCAAACGCATCACGGTGCATCCTTGGTTGCTTACGGTGTTAGGTATGAAATTCAACCCTGCAGGGTGTCTGTACGCCAGTGTTAACCACAGCTAAAATCAATAGAGGCTTGAGAGAATAAAGAAAGAAAGAAATAAAGAAAGAAAGAACACATTTAACTTACAGCTCGAAAAGTTGGAGATTCTGAAAGAGTTGCCATGAAAGAGTTGTCAGAGGGTTCCCGGACAAGTTTCTGCAGGGGAGAGAAAACAGAGAGAGAGAGAGAGTTTAATGATTTAATACTGACTATTTGCGGTATGGTGATAAAGGAAACACAGGGAAGCCAAACAACGGCAGTGAGACGACCAGCCCAAAGTTAAGAGAATAAGTGCAACAGTACGGTACCTTGCAGCCTGGCAATTCAATAAACGGAGACTTGGTCATTTTGAAGACAACAAATTAAATCGAGGAGGAGGAGGCCTGGAGCCTTAAAAGCCACTAAACTCAATACAATGCGAAATGACTGTGAAGCAAATAAGCCATGTTTTCAGAACAGAGCTTTCAGATGTGGGAGGCCGAGATAGAAGCATTACTCGAAAACAGAAGGGAGGGTCTCTAAGAACCCGTTTACAACTGGTATTAAGATGCGTTTTGGTCAATCGGATCACAAGTGGATGACACTAAATACAGGTGTAAAAGGGGTCTAAAACGTTTTGAGCTTGTCCACTTTCGACCACTTCCAGAGGTAGTCGAAAATGCATTAGACCGGATTGCTTTCGTAGTGGTTGGTTAGAAGAAGAAAAACGTACCAAGCACAATGTTCTCTCACCATTCCTGATTTCTCTCACACACACTCAGCATGGTCTTGTGGCAGTCAGAGCAGAAACCAAAGCTGCGCTGTTCGTTTGTTTTTTTTCGTCGTCTCCCGCTACATTCATATGTAAATTGTACGAGCTTATTTTTCCATTCGAAAGATCAAAATTTTTTTTTTTTTAAACATACATTTACCCGCCCATAAACCCTACCCTCGAAGAAATCAGGACAGAAGTGGTTGAAAGTGGACAAAAGTCATAGCGGGATTCGAACCGGCGTGGGAGGCAGGCGGGCTAACAAGAACGCTAAATACCCCACCGGGTCACGGCACCAAATGTAACCGGTCCTACTCGAGCCACTCAAAGCAAGATTTAAAAAGGTAAAATATTAGTATTTTTCTTAGACACACCTATCATTATCTGGGGTCGTATGGATTACTGTCACATTTGTTGTGTGGCTTTTCACGAGTCAACCGAACAGCACCTATTCATTTGCATATTTTGGGTGAACATCCCTTTAAACTAAAAGAAAACATCAGTTCAGCTCTTGGATCTTTCCTCTTGCATACTTACATGCACAACGCATTGTGGGACGGCAGCTAGCAATGCCTCTCCTGGGGCTGAAACTAAAACCCTGGAGCCTCACTAACAGGCCTTCATTATCAATATTTATTGAATACTTCAGATCACTTAATACCCCCAACACTGGCCCGCTCAGATCCTATCAGGAGCAGTTGACAGATAATCAATGCACCCAGATCCATCCTTTCACCCCAGTGCTGCCCAGGGGACCGGAGCGTGCAGGCTACCCGTCCCTGACCCGTCCCTTCACCTGCATTTTCTTTCAGCATCTACTGACAGCAAAACAAAAGATCATTACAGCGAACTAGAACAACTGTTCATAGAACAATGGAAGTCGAGCCCTTTCAGCCTATAGATCTACCGGTATGTACACACATACATTCAAAGATTTGGAGTCAGTCATTTTAATTAAATTTTTTTGAAAACGTTTTTTTTTTTTTTTTTTTTAAGTGATAGTTAAGACTTTTGCATTGTGACAATTACAAAGATTCAATTTTTTTTGATAAGAGCAATTCTTTCATTAAAGAATCCTGAAAAAAATGTATTGTGGTTTCCACACAAAATATTAAGCAACACAACTGTTCATTCTTTTTAATAATCACTTTGCCACCACAAGAATAAATTACATTTTAAAATATATTAAAAATATATTACATTTTCAAACGTACTTCAAACTGTAGTAATATTTCATAATATTACTGTTTTACTTTGATTGCTTCCCCCCCAAAAAAAGAATTCTTACCAATCTCAAACTTTAGAATGTGCGTGTGTGTGTGCACGTGTTTGTTTAAAAAAAATTGCTGCCTTAAATTTAAGTACAATCAACTTGGATGTTTAAGTCATTTAAACTTAAATTACATTAAAATGACTTTGTTGAATGTTTTTTTACATTAAAAAAACATGTTACAAATTATTGATCATATAATTTTTTTGTCAATAAAATGATAAAATAATAAAATGTGAATACAATATTCAAATGTGGATGTTCAAATGTTAATAAGCATTTATTGAATCTCATGATTATGATGTCAGAGTTATTAGCAGAAGATTTTTTTTACCAAAGGTTTACCAAAATGACTTTTAAAATGAGATTAGACTGTAGCCAAGTACTAAATAGCTGCAGCTGTCCATTAAGTAGTGCATTTGGCCTAGAATATAGAAATTATATTAGCCAGGAATATAGATATTCTAAATTGAATTTGTTTTTATTCTGCAGCTAACATGTGTGTTAATGGTTCTTCAAATGTCAACTTTGTTTAGCAACCCCAGCATGCATATTTTTGCAGCTAAAAGTAATGACATGGAGAAAAAGAACAAAAAAAGCTTAAAGGGCTTTTGGCACATCAGGGAAGAAAGTTTCAAGTGCCGCTGAAAACAAGCTGTGCTTCATGGAGAGCTCTTGAAAGGAACCAATTGAAACGAAAACACCCACTTGTTAGATATTTTCAAGACAAAGTCGGTCCCTAGTGTGGTGCTTAAGGAATCTCCAGTAGCAAAAAATAAATAAATAAAATAAAAATGTGCTTGCTGCTCTGACTTGTTGCCATGGCAACTTCAGCCTGTGAATCCTCACACTTTCTTTTCTTCCCATTTCCTGTGTCGCAGGATGGGAGGAAGGGAACCAGCTAACCAGTCAAGGAAAGCATCCTGACACCCACCGTAGACACGAGGAGGTGGCGGGTGGGAAAAAAGACTGATAAAAATGAATAAATTGACAAACAAAATAACCTTCGGTTCATCAAACGAAAGTTTCTCGGTAATGCGCCAACTCCTGCTCCGCTTGCCCTCGGCATTCTAATCACCTCATTAAATTGATAATGAGATTATTAAGGTGGCCTCCACAGGGACACACAAGGGCTCCGGATTTTGGCGAGGACATTATTATTCTCAGCACACAGAAGAGTTCATCTGGACAGTGGGCTTTAAAGGAAAGGGGTCTGGGGGATCAGGACAACTAAATAACCCGGAGGGCTGTCCATCAAGGCTTGATTCCTCCTAGACCCTCACGTAATAACAAATCTTCAAATGGAAAATAACTTTCAAGGACTTCAACAGCTAGGGGAACTGGATCATGACAAACTGAAGATTCTGAATATTGCATATTGATGAAACAGTTAGTGAGTTTGGCTTACTAACAGAGCTCTAAGAGATTTTAATGTTTTTTTAAGACAGGAAACGTCAAGGGGAGAGGGAGAGAGAGAGAGAGAGAGAGAGAGAGAGAGAGAGAGAGAGAGAGAGAGAGAGAGAGAGAGAGAGAGAGAGAGAGAGAGAGAGAGAGAGAGAGAGAGAGAGAGAGAGAGAGAGAGAGAGATGAATCATTTCACATTTTCTCAAAAGAGCATTACAGGCATAAAAGTTTAGATTTAAGATTTTGAAGTTAAGACTGTTTCACTAAATCGCCAATACTAAATATGGCAAAAATCCTTAGAAATATTCATATAATATATACTGTATAATAAAGCATGGCAGAAAGAAAAGTAAATAATCTCATAAAATGTTTCAGTTTTTACACAAATTGTATTGTTACCAACAATAGTCAAACTCAGCCAGTCAACATTTTAACAAAGTTGTTTAAAAGAAAAAAAAGAAGTTTTGTTTCCCTTTTGATTTATTTAAAAAAAAAAAACGTCAATCAATAACTACAAACAAACATGCGTTTTGGCTGACAAAAGAGTAAATAAATAAATAATGCATTATTTATCTATTTAATTATTATAATTAAATGAACTCGAAATAACAGATTTTTTTAACCAGTAGGCCTATAGTATTTCATATAAAAAAAAAAAAAAAATTATACAACACCAAAAATATGACTAATGACTAAAAATCTCGTGTAATATTTAGTTAAATTGTTTTGAAGGTTATGCACCTACTTTCACTGAAAAAAAGGAAACAAAAAAAATTCCAGGCTCTATTTTGGATACTATTCATGGATAATTACACTTATTCATAAGCAGAATAACTCGCCTCTGTGTTAATGATTTTATTCTCATAAATTGTAATTCAATGAGAATACAAAAGTAGATTTTCAAAGAACGGAAAATAATCACACACTCTCCGCTAGTTTGAAAATAGAGCACAATAAACAAAGTTGTGTGTAAACCGTCTTACTCCCTTGAGGGAGTTTAGCTCCCAAACAAGCCTTTTCAGATTGTCGCAGCCTATCAATTACGGTAATGACTTTCAGAGAAGAACGAGGCATGTGCGAGTGGTGAATGAGAACAGGAGTGGCTTTAAACACTTCCTGTTAGCCGGATAATGGCTGTGCGCGTATATGTTTACACGTCCGTTAGCAGGCCTACATATGCTTGATGCGTGTGTAAAGGCGGAGGGGTCTCGATGTGTGCCCTTGCATACGAATGATGTCATTACCGTGTCATCCATTGAGAGTCAGGCACATGTGGGACGTGGGAAGGAGGGTTAAGGGCCTTATTGAGACAGATCATTCACCCGCATTAGCATAGAGAAAGAGGAATTATTGAGTCCCTCTGAAAGCTTCATTAGCTCCTAACCAGACATTGCACTCGCCAAGCACACGCTTCTGTGCACTCGCTTCTGCTGTTCTCAGGGTGTGTGACGGTCAGCCTCGGAGATGGTGATGACGATAAAAACGTCAACGGAAGCACAGACAGCTTCAAAATATAGGCCTTTCCATCAAGCAGCGCAAACACATGAAAGCGGAATCGGGCCTTCACTCGTCTGTGGCGTAGCAAAGCTGCCCAAATCTCCGTCCGCGCGCAGGAAGTGTCCTTTTCAAAGGTCATACTTCGTTACAGTCAGAAGAAATGTCAGCTAAAATTGGATTTGGAGAAGAGGCAATAAAGAAATAAATAATCAAATCACACATCAAACGTGACGTGCAACCTCAATACAAAGGTTGAGATCATTATTACAGATAGAAATAGACAATATTTCTGAGAGTACTTTCGGAAAGTCATCTTAACAGGTGATTTTTACCGTGATAGCAGCAAATTAATTCCTATGTTAAACGGACATGGTTTATAACCGTTCTAAGGCAAGCTACTCAAAAAAACAAAAACAAAAAAGCTAAATGCTAAGCTATCAACTTCTATACAGAAAAATTAACTGCGCTAATTATTATTATTATTCAATAATGTATTATTAAGGGCAAGCTACAAAAAATAGCTAAGATGCTAAGCTAGTAAATAAGCTCATAGATATAAACACTAGATGTCGCCTTGGCTACGGCAGTTCATTGGAACGAATGCGTCAATAGAGCCGCCATCTTGAAACAGGGGAACCCCTCATCAGCGTCAATGTAGGAAAAGGTCTAACGGAAATAAAATCACCATAAATCGTCATGAATGCGATTTTCTAGTTGTTTTGGTTCGTTCCAATGTTTTTAGATTTCGTTCGTGTAAACATCCATACGCAGCACAAAAGTCCGGCATCATCCATGAATTCAGCGTTACCTAGCTACTTCCTATGACAAGACCCCTGTTCCAAGATGGCGGCGGTTTTGACGCATGTTTAGAACCCCAAGGCGACATCTAGTGTTTATATCTATGAAATAAGCTAAGCTGAAGGCTAGCCTTTAGAGAAGCAACAGTACAAGGCTAAAGTAGCTTGCTACATATAAAATGCATGAAAATAGTCAGCTGTAATCTGAAAACAAAAATGTATAATAAAGGAAAATACATACCCATGATACAGAAATCTATGCTATCAGCTAAAAATAGAGGTTAACTTCTAATTATTTAATTGATTTTAAAATAGTCAATAGCAAAACCTAATTTTCTTTTTGAATATACAGTAAAATTACAATATGCCATTAAAATTAAACATTGTTATAAGTACATCACAATTTTTGGTCCCCATGAGGAAAACAGCATATAAATCATATGAAATTAAGTTTTTTGAAAATGTAAAAATGCAGCAAGTTTTCTGTGATGGGTAGGATTAGGGGTTGGGGATAAAACATAGGTTGTACAGTTAAAAAATCATTATGTTTATGGAAAGTGTGTGTGTGTATGTGTGTGTGCGTGTGTGTGTGTGTGTGTGTGTGTGTGAGTGTGTGTGTGTGCGTGTGTGTGTGTGTGTGAGTGGACACTGACTCAAATGAGCACTTCTTTCACAAATGAAACTGTGCTAAACCGCTAACAGAAAATACCAGACGCTTATCTTGCTTAATTGCTTTCAGAGAAAATGTAATACTATACTAAGTGCAAAGCTACTCCAAGCCACTCAGAAACTTACTCATACTTAACCTTCAACCCTTTTACCCAAGTTAATCTAAAAAAATTGATCAAAAAACACCAGCCCAGACTAGGCTAAATTTGTACTAACAATTAGCTATGCTACAATTCCACTACTTTTCATGATGCTACTGCTCATCCGCCTCTAACATCGTATATATACTTGATAAATTATTAATTTCCTATTTCTTAGTAATGCTGTGACCAAATGGAGTCAGAAAAAAAAGAAATAAAAGTATGTGTGTCCCCACTGCACAGACCTCAGTAATTAAATTCCAAATCTCTGATTAACACCTCAATTAAATAAGAGCATCTTTGTGAAGCTGGAAAAGGGAGCAGACACAATGGAGGACAGCAAAAAAAAGCCATATTGTTTTACCTCGTTTTCCATACGCATATCGCTGTGGCACAGCTGTGTCTAATTAGCCTCCATATTCCCAACAACCGTGTTGTCCATGAACGGCCACGCCATGGTTTTGGCATACACACGTGGAGACGCATGAGCCTCACAATGACGTGACAGAGAGCTGTGCTCTCAATGCCTGAAAGCATTTGGTGAGCTGCTCTGGGATGGCAGCGTCTCATCAATAATACACGCCGAAGGAGTTACGGGGAAGGCAAGGGCTAAACGGTCATAAAACGACAATTAGATACATAGCCTGCAGTCCCGGGTAAGGTAACTATGCATGAAGGGGTAACTGAGGGCCAGGGGCAGGCCCCGAGCTTCCCTCAGCCAGCCAGCGGACCATGGGAAAGGCTTTCTACCTGTAAACAACAGACAACAGGTGTCACTCCCTCAGGAGTACAGTGTTATCTGTGGGACACCGCGGACGCTAGACAGGCACCAGAATGGACTGGCAGCTCTGATGAGAAAACATCTTTTATATTCGACACCTGCAAGACAGTAATTGCCGCTGTGGAGTTCTTGGGGGACCGTGATGCCTTTTGCGACCTCAAATAAACCTTGAAGATCATAAAAGGCAGATATTGTAGCTCGACAGTGTATTTTCCGTATTTTGTGCAGTCACAGGTCCGGTTTTGAAGGATAACCGGCATTTGGCTTCATATACGACTTAGTTGCTTGGAAATGAGCTGCAGACATGCACAAACAAAACCCACACCTACTGTGCACCAAAGAGTCCCATCAAAAATAAATCCATATGAATATTTCACCAGCTTCTCTGTGACTATTCGACCAATACACATTCATCAAATGCGTCTTCAAGGTCAGAGTTTCTTTCTCCAAGGCAAGGCTGGCCTTCCTTCCCACACATGGATATCCGAATCCCCTCTGTCAGCAATGTATCGCTCCGTTTGCTTTGTTCAGACTCGTTTCTACGGCTGCCTCATCCTCTACGCTTGTCTGCTTTCTACAGCTGTCAGTTATTCATGGCTTTTTGCACTGTCCCAGATACTGTAAGCCTGCTTTAAATGCTAATTCACCCAGACTTAAACCTCGGCAATAAAAATAAATTAAAAGATAAATAAATAAATAGCATACATACAGTTAAATGGGGATACATGCATAGCGAAACGCTCTTTGGGGATTTAGAGTTTTGAAATAACAGATTTCTCTGCATACAGATATAAAAAATATAACAAAAAAAATGCTTTCTCATTATATACACTGCAGCATCCCCCCTATTCTCAAAGTATGAAATGGTTTGATAAAGAATTTGGTCTTCCTAAACATGCATGTAAAAATGCATGTAAAGTGAACTTGCTTTTGCAGCACACAAAAAAATGTGTCTTCTCGATGTCGACAACACAAACCAAACTCTTCCAGGCCTCAGCTATGACTACAGTGTTTGAGGGCTGGTCAAAGTAGACCTACGTAGGTTTGTCCAAGATGTAAGACTGGAATTTCTTTTAGGAGACAATAACTCCATTTGCCATGAACTTTGATCTTTGAAATTTGCAGATGTTTTACATTCACAAACAGCTACTATATTACACACGACATGAAAGGTTATATTCGAAAAAGAATAATAGGGGTACTAAAAAATGTCTACTGTACTCTTATGAAATTCACTTTTCAATAACATACAGGAACCAAAGGAATGTTGATGCTACACAAATAGCCATTATGCTAATAAGAAGTCAAACTCAAAAAGGAGAGATGAGTTTCAACAGTTCATATAGAAGCCGGATGATTGGTCAATAATATTAGCCGTTACATAGAGCACAATACAATGGAAACAGGTTTTAAATAGAACCCACATCATGTGGGCTATTCTCATGAGACGGCTAGCCTACCACCTTAGGTCATTACCGCTGCAGTCACATCTATGATACATAGCAAATCCCTTCCCACAATGCCGCAGAGGCCTGAAGGTGCTTGTGACACCACTGTCCTTACCTTGGCCTTCAAGGACTGAGGAGAAGGACAGTAGACAGAGGGACACGAAAGACAAATCTTCTTCTCCACTCAGTAGGGAGCAATTAATCAGTTCAAATATGTATTAGCGCCCCCAGAGACAGCCTATGATACAACACCTAAAGCTGTCACAGTAGCGGATAGAAGAACGAACACAGAAAACTATATACACTCGTGCCGAGCAGTGGGCCTAGGGTCTGTGCGCTAACTGTCTCTTTAATGATCTCTGACCAGTGCTTGTCTCAGATTCCCACTTCACAGTGAAAGATTTATGACTTTTCAGGAATAATCCATTCAGTGCGTTTCTAGCGCAAGGAGTGTGAGATTGGGAATTCTCCTTTGGGTCCTGGGCCAGGGGCATCAATTAGTGTTGTCAGTGTTCAGAACTGTGAAACAGTGGGTTATGGTTTACTATGGTGTTTTTGACATATGAAATTTATAATTAGGGGATAATTGGTGCTACAGGAACTAAAAAAAGGAAAAGTTGCTCATAGGAGACATAACCCGACAGAATATGAGCACTGCGGTGAAAATGAATGTGTGGTCGTATCACACACACAGACCCACAAGGATGTTCTCATAATGAACAGTTAGTATGAATAAGATAGTGCTTAGCCACAGGCTAACAGGAATTTGTGTGTGTATGAGTGTGTGTGTGTGTGTGTGTGTGTGTGTGTGTGTGTGTGTGTGTGTGTGTGTGTGTGCGTGTGTGTGTGTGTGTGTGTGTGTGCGTGTGCGTGTGCGTGTGCGTGTGTGTGTGTGTGTGTGTGTGTGTCCGCATGTCAGAAGAGAAACCGAGGAAGAAATTGACAATAAGCAGCTGGTAAAATGCCAGCAGCACCCCGTTTCTCTTGCCCTTCTCTCTTGGTCCGTTGGGAACAGTTGGCAGCTCAGAACATTATAAAAACACTGATCTGGAAAAACGACAATTACGGTAAATATATCACCAGCAGCAACAACTGTTTGTGCGGAGAGACTGGACACAAAAATACACAGTTTAAAGGGATAGTTCAGTTAGTTAGTTGAAATGAACACTGGAGGAAATAAAACACCAAGTGAAATTCTTTTAGTACCACTTCAGATTTTGAATCAATGAAAAAACACACAAATAAGTTCTAATTTAACCTTAAAGTCTCAATGTAACGAAGTAGTGACAGATGATGTATACGAGTGAAATGGATTATCGGAGAAAAAAAAACAGTGTTGTTAATTGAACGGAGGCAGATCTCAATGTGAGTTTGCAGTCGATTGTATTAAAGGGATGGGGTTTATGCAGATGAAATGATCGAAGAAGTGCAACATACAGTGCATAACAAGAGAGAAGTTTGTTGATTGATGTCAACAAAACACACGCAAGGATAAATTATTCACAAGATCAATAATATGCATTTAGAAAATTGATTGAGTGAATCTCGATATTTTAATTTACTGTGAGTGAATCAAAGCAATGTGTCCTAAAATTTGGCAAAAATGTAAGTCCGATTGGATCACCGGGTCTTGTTTACAGGCCAGTTTGGGCTTCAATGCAACGCCCATTCAGATCTCTATTCTTTTGTTCCAAATTTGTGTCTGCACATTTGTTTTGGTAGCGAAATGGGCTTTTGAGCTACATAAGCTTAAGTGAAGCACAGTCACGTACAGCCTGGCTCCCACTCGCTCATATCTCTCAAAACAATGAGCTGTCTGGCCTGGCAATGCCCCAGACAATGGACATTTGGGTCAGGGGAAATACAGTCTTCCAATGTGTCCAATGCGAGACCAGTGGAGCCATCCACTACCACAGCTGTTTTGGGCTGGAAGCAGGTAGAATAACACGTCTCCATTACTTCCTTCTCCTCCAGTGCCACGCTATCTCTGCTAGCAGACCCGAAAGGTATTGTAGGACGATGGGGCCCAGTGTCTCTCAGGAGCACACTTGACGTTATTGGCTCCTTCTGAAAGTATCAGATAAAAAGATTGATGGAGCGTTCGAGAATTTGTGAGATCCTAAACTGCAGGGTGAAGTCTGAGGCTGAATGCCCACAATCAACATTCACAGAGAACCAATCAAAGAATGGTATCCAAGCGGACAAAGTAAACAAACATGCTTCTTTCTCATTCAAAGCCGTCGTCTTTTTTGTTTTTGTTTTTTAATCCCTGTTTCCATGGCACGGGCCGCCGCAATCAGAGTGGCAGGAGATGAGATGCATTTAATTAGGACTTAATGAGATGACAGAGAAGGGATATGAGTCAGTTGCGGGGAACAACACGGCGGCATCACACTCCTCAGGTGACTGACAGGCTTGCGGCAAACACGGGCAGTGAGGGCAGCCATGCCGAACCACAACACTCTTGAATCGCAGGCCTTAATAAACAAGGATGCAAATCACGGCTGCCTAGCTGGAGTGGCTCTGCCTCGGCGCATTTCCTGATAAATACAGTGTTACCGAGAGAGGTTACACGTGTGCTCTGTCAATCAGTATTGTGAGTAACGATATGGCTAATGTTAGTATAGCAAAGGCAAAAATGTGATGTAAATGCAATTTCACTAAACGCATCCTGATTCAGTATATAATTGCGGTATAATTTGTAAAGTGCAAAGGAGGTCATGTAGGCAGGCGAACGTAGAGTATAATTAGCTATTAATTGGAACTTCCTGTTTATACAGACAGGAGAACAGAAACATTAAAAGGAATATTTCATGTTAAGTTTAATCAACAGCATTTGTGGCATGAATGTTGATTACCATTTTAATCATAAAAAAGAATTGTGGTTGATTTAATATCAATTCTCTCCGTTTCTGATATTAAAAAAGTGAATATTGTTTTGGACAAGGGGGGCCTATGAGACGAAATTTTTTGGAAACTACTGCTTTAAAGGAATAGTTAACCAGTTTGTTCATTTAATAAAGGTCAAAGTGGTCCAAAAACAACACTGATGACTTTCACTGTATGGACAAAAACTCCACCGAGACATACAGTAATTTAAAATAAAAATTTATTTTCATTTGTGTCTCTTAACTATTCCTTTAAAAGCAGCATATACACTGGATGTTACAAGGAGACCAATTGACACTGTCCTCGAAAAAATTATCTTGCTTAATAAGAGATCTGGCGGAAGATGCAACCTGGCAGAATCATAATCAAACGTATAAGGACAGCAGCACATGCACCAAAGTCATAAAAATAATGAGTTGACTGAAGCAGAAACCATTTCTCACGGTAAAGGTGAGAGAGGTGCGCTTTGCGAAGATTTATAAAGAACAGAAGGGAACAAATGGTGTAAAAGACAAAAAACAGATGGAGAGACAAAAGTGGGACATAAAGGTGGATAGATTGAGTTATCATTTAGATACAGACCATTACCCAGGACCCTATACCATCTCTTTGAGGGTACAGAGTGACCGTGACATTAGTCTGGAAGGAATATATACAGTATGTCATCTACCTGTCCAGGAGATGGGCAGCACCCATTTGACCGTCCAATCAGAACTCTGGTACATTCTCACTAGGTTTCAGGTGACCTTCCAGCTGCTGTGCAGAACAAATCAGTCATTGATGGTCAAGGAAGGCCCAAAACATTCTTGCGAATTTCAGAAACAAGGAGAGAAAAAATCCTGTGAGCATGTTCGCCCCGGTCTAAAATCATGGCTTTTACCTAAGTGAGGCAAATGTGGGCTGATTGATTATTTTAAAGCACTTTCAGGAACTCTGTCAATCTGACCTCCTGTCTGTCTGCCTTTTGATCTTTCAACATCCTACTTTCGAAGAAAGCGCAAAAGCAGAAAAATCAAACACTCAGGCACTTACTGACACCCGCAGACTGTGTATACGAGGCTGGTGTAAGTGGTATAATCTTGATTGAACGATCCAATCCACAGAAGGCACAACAGGGCCCCACTTACAGGCTGTGTTCTATTCTAGTGCTACACAATTGTTGGTAATTACTTAAACAAGCCGCATTATTCAGAGTAAGAATAGTCAATAAGAGTCCTATTTCATGCACAATAACGGCAGATTACAACTCTGTGTTCCACCTTCTTCTGTCACTGCCTATCAAAGGGGCACTACACGAGCAACAATAAATAGTTTAATCGTTTTTAAGTGTGTTTCCTCATTTTGCTGATGCTTTTTTATCTTCTCAAATCAATAAGTTAGTATTTAGGTGAGTATTCTGGGATTTCTTGGGTTGATGCTGTGCCACAGAGTGAGACATGAATGGGGCAGGTTAGGTGAAAACAGACCAGCCAGTAGGAACAGAGATTTGAATGGGTCAGTACTAGTACCTTTCGATCTGTCCATCCATCCATCCATCTATTATGCAATTTATTTTTAATTTGTGTTCATTTTCTGTATGTTTGAAAGCAGGATTATTCATTAAACTGTATCAGGAAAGGTCGAAAGTTTGGCCTGAGGATCCTGTGAGACTGGGTTTTATGTGACATATGTCATCCAGGCAGGTGGCTCGAACTAGTGCAACATAACAACTCCAACTGGAGGAGACTCTGTCACTTCCATGACCTCCCTTCATCCTCACACCCTTGATTGACTGTATGTAACATGAGTCCTCAGCATGATGTGTCAGGATGGCAAAGCCCACACCACATGTAATTCGCAGCATTGGTCCGGGACCAAGCATCCTGTCGGGCTCAGTGCTGAAACAGCGGCTGACATGAGTAAACGGGGTGTAGAGGAACTACGCAAGATGGTCATGCCTGCAGCTTTCACATCTGATGCCGACATGTGGGACTCTTTCTTTTGCCAACATCAAACACAGTGAAGAGGTTGCCCTCACTCTAGACAGCATGAAGATTTTTGTCTAAGAGCCTGTTCTTGAAAGGAAGTCCTGTCATCTTGTCCCAAATGTGCTAGTTTTATTTAGTTAAACTTTTATACATAAGTAATTATATATAAATTATAATTCCATTTAAACGTACATGTATAAAAGTACATAAACACACATTTATACACTATCCATCCTCTACTCGCAATTACCCTCATCACACAAACCCACATTTACACCTTTATTTTTCTATAATCGCTTATATATCTCACAGCGAGATGAATTTATCATGGGAATTTGATAAACGATCTGTCACAACAAAACGTCTACTTGTGCAAGCAGCCATTTACTGGCCTACGGTCCGCCCACTCTATTAAAAGCAGGATTTTCAAAGCTGTTCGGTTCACAGCTGATTAAGGTCATTAAATAAGTGGGCTGGTTTACAGACACGCCGTGGAAAGCGTTTAGGTAGAACAACATCTCTTGCTGAGCGGCGAATGTTCAGTGAAGATGCAAACCTCTCTCATTAACGCCGCTGTATATTCATTGGTGTTCTCGGTTAGACTGTGCTGTTCTGAACCCCCCCTGAATGAGAGGAATTTTAATGGCTATACTACCTCTGATGGCATGAGGCATTAACTTCCTGCCAACTGGCCACCTTGTTTTTTTTTGCAGATGCTTTACTATTGCATCCAAGGCAACAGGCCAGAAGGAAAAAAACCAGGAAGGGGTGATCTTGAACTCTTTCCGAGCTGATACATCCTGAGCGGTAGGCACAGATGGTATCTTGAAACTGGCATGTGTGACCGTTTGAAGGCGTAGCGCCAGAAACAACATCGGGGAACACCTCTGCCACTGACGGGACCAGGGAACTGGTAGACTTGGCTACCTCTTCCTCAAGCAGAGGTGAATCTGGCTTAAATCATGGAACGCACTACATAGACTTTGGAAATATGATGATCGCCAGCAAGGGACATGGGATCTACTAAAAAATTATGACCGAAGAACGAACGGTAATCATTAAATTTAAGTATTCGCTGGTTGGATTTAAATAGGGATTCAAATGCTTAAGAGTCTTTGATTGGATCATTATTGCAGTGATTAGTATCTTTGTATCATGTTATATCTTTGGCAACAGTTCTTCTTAACCCTAATTGATGGAGTGTGTAGCTTTTAGTTTTCTTTTCATCATGGCTCAAACTGCGAAAGAATGGTTGGGAGGGAGCATGAAGAATCATTTTCACACATGAATTGGCACCTCTGAGGCCAGACCTTAAATTCATTGAAAGTCGTTGGGATGTGCTGGAGGAGACTTTACTCGACTCTTGCATTGTCAATACAAGATCTTGACTAAAAATGGATGCACCTCTTGATGGAAATAACACCACAACATTTATTTCCATCAAGAGGTGCATCATTTTTTGGTAGTAAGGATAGAGATGACTGACTGGCCAATTTCGGAGGATTTGGTGCGGAACAGATCCCGAGCGTCTTTGACAAATATCTTATCTTGTAAAATGTGTGGTCCATACCGCCGCTCCCTATACATAGAGTACACATGATCGCGACTTGTAAAGCGAAAAGCGAGCGTGCATTCAAAAGTGATTTCAATACCCCACATATAATGAGGCTCCCTGATACCCGCAAATTATAACCAATATAATTACCCAACTACATAATTGCGAGAGAATGAAAAAGCACTGAAATATATTTTTTCCTCCCATCTCATATTTTTTTTCATCACCATGTCCCTTTAGGGGCTCAGTAGAATGCATAATTTCCTTTCCCAACATATTATTCGGAGTATTCATACTATTCGGCGTGGTTTTGCTTTATTTTCGGTTCTGTTTCTATTGTTGACATTTGTTTCCATGGTTGCTTATTGTTTGATTATGCACCGCACCAGTTTCTCGTTTCTTTCATTGGTTTGAGTTAGTATATATTGAGTCTGTTTTCAGTTAGTCTTTGTTCAGACCTCGTCCATGAATGGGGGTTGTTTTGTTCGTGTGTTTTTTAAATCTTCTAGTGTCCTGAGTATTTTGTCATTTTGATTTTGCTATTACACACTACTTGAGTTTGAGCAATAACTGTGTTGTTTAAAAAATAGCTCATCTGGAAAATATTTACTTTGTTTTAAACTTAACAAGTGTGTCTATTTTCCATGCATTATTAATGAAAGACATGTAATTTAAGAGAAACATATTCAATGAAAAAAAAGGGCACTTTTTAGAAATACCACAACATAAATAAATCAATTTATACCAATGTTCTAAGTTTTAAAAATCTGCAGACCAATGGCACTATTAAACTGATAAAACTTGTGTTATACAAATAATAATTAAATGTAATAAAATGTCATTAGAAATGTCTCTCAAAAAGTTAATATGTCTAATATTATCAAAATGGGTAAAATAATAAATAATTATGCACTCTCAACTTAATACAAAGTAAATATTTTACAAATAATAATAATAATTTGTTTTGGCTTTAGCACAATGAAAAGAAAATATATAGAGAGATATAGTTAAATTTATAAAATGTATAAATATAAATTAAAATAATATAATCCTATAAATAATATCCATTACTTATTTTTACCTTCCCACATATTTAATACTTTCAAACACAGTATTTTTCCTCACACAGTATAAATGTATAAAGTATAAACCTCTGCTTTCCCTGTTTAAAAGATATTGTGCTTTTGGATGTCGGTACCTTTTTTTAACTGTTTTAATCAGCAAGAAAGACCATGCTTTTTGAGTAAATCTTTTTTGCTGGTGAACATTATGTCTACAGCTAGACCAGCGCTAACCAGCATGGGACTAAGTTGGTCTTTTCAGCAGGTTAATGACTTATTAGTGGGCCTAACTGGGACACTTCAAATTGGTGAAGACATTTTCTCAGACTTGCACTGCTAGCTATCTTCTCTGTACAGAGTATTGTAATGAACTGTGAGATGGAGGCTTCCTCCAAGCTCATACGGCCTGGCAGCTTTTGACAGAACCCAAAGGGACGTCTTTCTGCACGCCAAGCACAAGAGCACACAGCACTGACCTAATACTCCATTTTTCCCCACCCTTTTTCCCCGCACTTTTCTTTTTTCAACCCAAACATGTTTTGTAAGATAAGCCTTAACCATGGCAGATTCTGCATGCTTTTTGTCTGTGTGAAAACGGATTAGAAGAGGAAAGCAGAGCGGGAAAAGCCATACAAAGTGAGGGAATGAACAACTGACTTTTCTTTTTTTCCACCAAGTTCTTTCAGAGATTTGAGCCCGATGACGCCCCCAACCGAGGGAATGGTCTGTATCGCGGTTTGTCGAGGCCACAAGAGAGGACAGCGGACTCCAGTGTCAATGTTCTCCAGCCTTCCGTGCCATTACTTAATGAAAGTGCCGTAGTCCTTTCTTCAACTTCCTGTGGGCTTTAATTAGATCATTAGCAGAACAGATTTAATTATAGCTCAGGCAAGTGCAAGGCGTATTAGATACACCTGGCAAACTTGGTCCATCATCAAAATACTGTGCGCAGAGGAGACCGGGCTTTCCAAGGGTTGGCAGCAAGTCGGGATGCAGTGGCCTTCTGGGATTGCGGAATCATAATGAAGTATTATATTCATACCATGCTAGGAGCTAAACATTTTCCTGAGAGCAGTAAACCAGCAGGGATGCTATTCTTGGACCTAACTGGTCTGCTTGATTTGGCTGGATTTGACTTGAACCGACATTACTGTGCTTTTACGTTTTTTTTGTTTGGCCCTTTGACACTTATTCTGTAGGCACAGTAGAGAGATAGCAGGAAATAATGGGGGGGGGGGGGGGGGGGACAAAAAGGACTGACATAACCCATATTTAAACTTGCATTGAGCAAACACAGCTCAGTTTCGAAAAGTATTGTTTTTTCTTGCAAAACAATTCCTGTGTTCAGCACCATTTCATGCTACTATGCTAACCACTAGAGCACAGCTCTGTCTGATTGTAAGTTTCTTTTAGACCTGGGGTTAAAGACTTATTTTATGCCAAAGACGCCCAAATTTGATGATCCCTGAGGGACTCCTTTGCTAAAATATGGAGGCATATAGAAAGACCCATTTGTAGACATTTTACATATATTATTTATAAGTAACTTTGCAACTACATGTCAACTACCAGTCATTAGAGTATTAGTAGAACATCTGCTAACACTTTATTTGGGTTCACTTTATTTTGATGGTCCCTTTAACACATTCTGTTGACTATAAGTAACGTTGCACCTACATGTCTACTAACTCTCATTAGAGTGTTAGTATAGTATTAGTAGACTGGTAGGGTTAGGGTTAGAATTAGTTGACATGCACTTGCAAAGTTACTGATAGTCAGTATGTCTGTTGGAGGTTCATAACAATAGAGTTAGCAGATATTAAGCAGACAGTCTACAAATACTCTAATGACTGATAGTTGATATGTAGTTGCACAGTTACTTAGACATCAGAATGTTCAAAAGTGACCATCAAAATAAAGTGTTACCCTTTATTAAGATGGTCACCCAAAACACATTCAACTGGCTATAAGTAATTTTGCAACTACATCAACTTATTCTACTATCCCAAATCCTAACACCTAACCCTAACCTAACAGTCTACTAATACTCTAATAATTGTCAGTTGACATGTAGTTGCAAAGTTACTTATAGTTAGTAGAATGTTTAAAGTGGACCATCAGAATAAAGTGTAATAACCCAATAATGCTTGCAATTAAATATCCAAAATTCACCATCATGTTTTCGTCAGGCAGATGTGCTGGCATATTAGTTTTGCTCTGATATTTTTCATTAACTTTGCAGGCTGTCGTAGTCTATTTACCAAATGAATACACACGGTTTACAATGAAGATGCAAATGGAGGAGAGGAGTGTTTGACTTTCCGCCCTGGCACCAAACCAAACTAATGTGAATTGCGCATTCCGAACATGGCAGACAGAGAGGAACAAACAAACTCACGCAAACAGTGATATTTGTGTATGCAGAGCTGTCAGTTCCTCTGTCATGTGACGGTGTTTGTATGCATTTGCGTCTCTCTTTCTGCCGCTTCCTCTCGCAACTCTCTCCATCGCTGTGCTCCTAACTTCATTATCTCTTCCTCCATCATCTTTTCTTTGCATCATTTATTCCAAGCCACTGTAAAATGCTAAACCATCTCCCTCCGTATTTCTATTACTGTTGATTTTTATACCTTTTGCTTACCGACAGCTTATGCCAAAAAACGGGGCTGTAAAAATAAAGGCTGCACTGACATTCCTTAGGATTGGTTTGCAGGAGGTAACAGCTCAGCGGCCGCAACAGAGGTATTGATCCGTACAGTGTCAGCAGGGTTGGCGTGACCTCCCAGGGGAGAGCACAGGCTGTGCCCGGCGCATCTGAGCATCACAGCCCATTAGCCTGGCTGATATAGGGAGCACCGCTCTACCGGAAAAGGAACATAAGAGGCCAGTCGCTACAGTGTTTTTTTTAGTCCAGTGACAAGATTGAGATACCGGTATGCATACTTGGCTTGCATCCACTCACACTGCATCCAAACATTCACCGAATTTGAAAAATGATGACTTGGTTTCCTCCGACCAGTTTTGACTGGTCAACAAACAGAGAGTCCCGCCCCAAACTCACACCATTGGTTGAGGCAATGTTGCAATGTTAAGCTGCTCAAACAAATGCTTGCAACGTTTGGATAACACCACATTGGCTCGTTGGTTGTCTCATTTTTTTACAGTTGGCTCTCCATATTAATAAATGAATAACTTATCTGACTTTGGAAAATTGAATGCAATACATAATATAACTGAATTAATACAAGTAAATTATAATAAAAATATTAAAAAATAAAAAGAATTAATGCAAATGAATTATTTAAATTTATTATAATTTACAATAAATTAGAAAGTAAGTAAAGAAAGTGGGGGGAGAGAATTTCAATAAACAAATTATTATATAATGTTTATCATTTATTTGGAAGGAAGGAAGCAAGGAAGGAAGGAAGGAAGGAAGGAAGGAAGGAAGGAAGGAAGGAAGGAAGGAAGGAAGGAAGGAAGGAAGGAAGGAAGGAAGGAAGGAAGGAAGGAAGGAAGGAAGGAAGGAAGGAAGGAAGGAAGGAAGGAAGGATGGAAGGATGGAAGGAAGGAAGGATAATATTATGGGGAGAAAAAGAGCTGCAAGATATGATAACATACAGTATAAGATCCCAAAGCAACATGAAATTGTCAGGAAAAAAAGAAGGGGAATCTGTTTGGTATTTGTTGCAAATCTTATTTTTAACCCTTCTCTCCTGCATGAGCGCCACAGTTAATATTCCAGTAAAACACTTTCTCTCTCTTCACCCTGAACTTCTAGCCTCCTGAGAGGGAAAACCTCAGACAAAAGGATGACAAACCACCAAACAGTATATAATGCCGTGCAAGTCAATCCTGTGGTTTTGACATACAGCACAAAGCAGCCAGACGGTGTTACGAAGAAAGTGACTGACAGCTGAAAACGGAGAGGCCAGACCCCAGCCTCACAACTACTACTCTCCTTGTATGATTGACAGATTTAATCGGTGTCACACCGCTCCATCACGTAGACCCCAATCTATTTTAGTCAAAAAAGACACATCTGACAAATGGACAACATTGCAAGAAAAGCATGGTCAGGTGTGACATGCATGCTGATAAGTTGAAGATGGTTTAGTGGTTTGTTTCATGCCATTAAACAAGTCAAAAGTGAAACTGAAATAACAATTGAAATAGAAAATATTGGTAGACTTAGTGATTTGTTGATTGAAAAGGAGGTTATTTTTTCCAGTTTAATTTAACACAAATCACTGTAGAGAGACGTGCCTAGAGTACCAATGCAATCCTATGAAAAGCGATCGTATACGATTGTACTGCCACATCCCAAAGGGACAGGATATTGGGGAAAAAGAGGGAGAAAAGGGATCAAAACATGTTGCACGCAGAATTTACACATACAAAAGTTTTTTTAAAGTTTAAAGAAAACAAAAGAATAGAATAGAATAGAATAGAATAGAATAGAATAGAATAGAATAGAATAGAATAGAATAGAATAGAATAGAAAATATGGATAAACTGACTGGCTTTAAATACATCTTGTGCAGTGTTTTACTTTCCCTTTTGTTCAATTTAATGCATGCTTGCTGAATTTTTTTAATGTATTATTAATTTCTTTAAAAAAATCATAGTGAACCCAAACTTTTGAGCGGTAGTATTTATGGCAGGATGTCTAATTTGATTGTGAAAAAAAAGAATAATAATAAAAATTTGGATGAGGACAAAAATGTTCCGATTGGCAGCGATTAAAAAAATAATCTGGTCAAATAAATGTTTGATAGTAATACCGGTACATATTAAAGTAGATGTTTTACAGGTGACATTATTTATTTGAGCAATAAAAAAACTATAAAATGCCGTTTTAATTTTCAAAAAATAATGTTATTTTCCTGATGCTCCAGAGTGGGTCACATGGCATTAAATAAATCTAAATAAAATAAATAAATACATTTATGACATATAGAAGACATATGACATTGTGTTTGGTTTTTACTCATAGTTCGAGTAAAAAAACAACAACGCACATTTAGTCCTGGTTCGCTTACCATTCACCCTGCCATTTTTAACACCAAAACTAAAGATACAAAACAAACAGAAAAACTGTTCTGGGCTAAATGCGCTCGCTGTATGTGAGTACATACGATGGCATATGATGGAGCTGACAACTCGTGAGGAGCTTATGAAACACAGCGGCAGGAATCCCTCCATCACACACACAAATGCAGATCTTCTGCGAGGAGACGCGGTTCTGATGCCTGTACCGAACTGTGATGGGCAACATCACGACTATGACAAGAAAAAAAATGGGTATGCTTGAGCATTCTGTCCTTTTTGGACTCATCTTGTGACATCATGTCCTGGTTTTTGGTTTGTTTACATGGCTGGTCGTGGTCCATGTTGCATTCATATGTCATTCGAACCGCACCAGAGGTTGTTTTCAGCGGTCTCAGTCCGCTTGTTTGGTGCGCATCAGGGTTCAGATGGCAGAGTTCACACAAATGAACCACGCTAACAGAGCAATCGCACCAGGGTTCGCATCAATCCAACCAAACATGCCAAGTGTCAACACACTAAATGTTGTGTTATTCAACCAGAGTGGTCCGCTCTTGACTTGACAGAGTGGAATCAAATGCATGAAAGCTAGTATATAATAAATATTAGCCAGTCCTTTTTGTATGCTTGTAATTATTAAAGCTTCCATCCTGATTTTTGCTTAAGATCAATGCTGAAATCTGACTGTGAGTCAGCTGCCATCAGACCTTGCTTGTCACCACAACATGCTCTTTCTCTCACGTGTGTCACAGGGACACTATCAGAAGCCTTGGCTATCAAAAAAAGAAACATCCTCTTTTGACATCTCTGACAAAGAAGCCAATTAGTTGGCCCTCTCATGGCGCAGACCTGTTCTGGTGTATGCCAGAGAGAGCTTTTATTCTGCTGTACAAGGACATCTCCCCACGGAGAGATGACGTTGATGCTGAGAGCTAGTGGCGCGAGGGTGTGAGTTTCATGGGGGCGAGCGGAGGTTGGTGTGATGGACCTTTTTGTGTGTCTTTGAACACCGATCTATACTGAAAAACCAACAAACAGGAAGTTATAAAAAGGATAACCTGCCTGTCCACTCCTACACAGTTTTCCTGCACTGCAACGTGACTCTGAGAGATGATTCAAGGAGGCTGGTTCAGTCTGTCAGTGAGCAAAACATTCCCTCGTCATTCAATGAGTAGTAGTACACCACCATTTAAAAGATTTGAATGTTTTTAAATAAGTCTCTTATGCTCAAGAAGGCTGTCTTTATTTGATCAAAAATACAGTTAAAACGTATTATAAAAATGTATTATAACTGTTTTCTATTTTAACATATAAGCGAAATCACCTTATTGGAATGATTTCTAAAGGATCATGTGATACTGAAGATTACTGAAGAGCAATGATGCTGAAAATTCAGCATTGAATCACAGGAATAAATTACATTTTAAATTATATTGAAATAGAAAACAGTTATTTTAAATTCTAATAACATTTCACAATATTAGTGTATTTTAGATCAAATAAATGCAGCCTTGGTGAGACTTCCTTTTAAAAAACAATTAAAAAAATCTTACCGACATCAAACTTTTGAACTGTCGCCTTACTGAATTAGTGCCCTCAGTAGTCAGCTACCAAATGAAGAGATCATGTCAGATTTCTACAGAACAGACAGAAGTCAAATATTATAAAAAATATTTCAAAGTGACAACTGCTCGAAAAAAAAGAAAAAAAAAACTTTCCACTAACATTCTTGGACATTGTTTTGAGCCAGCCAAATTAGATGGGAGCTTGCAAATTTGGAAACCCTTTGCTATCTTTGGATGAATTTCAGGAAGAACTACCAAAGCACCCTACAGCAACCTGTGGCCTGTTCTCCTGAGGAGCGAATGTGAAACAAAGTACATAAACCAAGTGAGGATTGACAGCAAGTGACACAGAGAAAGTATTAGAAAGAGAATGACTGGTGCAGTGACAGGAGAAAATGCGAGATTTGGGGCCAGTCTGTACCCCACATATTTAAGAACATAACTTTACGACCTCTATAGACAACTGACTTCATCTGGTGCCATTCTGCTGCTCTGAGTTTTATGGAAGCTGTCTTTCAGAACTTTGTAATGTGGCATTGCAATGCATCATGGGTCATGAGTGAGTGATGGTCTCATTGCCTGGATTCATTGGCTGGATTCATTCTGCAGGCGCAATTTCAATCACGATCCATAATGCATGGTAATGTACTGTAGCTGAGGCATTTGGCGATATCCAGTCCTAAAATTTACTCAATTTGTATAGCAATCATGTCAGACATTAGCTTTGGCTTAGCCAACCACATTCCTTAAGCTTTACATTTCACCTGACACAAATGAATAATGCAAAAATGCTAATAATGTCTCCCGGAAATGCGATTAGTCATTCCGCTCTGATGTCAACATTTCATAAAGCTCATCGAAATCACCAACAGGCATTATCATTAATATCCAATTCATATTTCAATGAGCGAAGAGGACGCGTCAACACATTTAATGTGTTCTCTCAAAGCACTCAACTTTCATCAAGCCAAATAAAGCTCTCATTGGGGCTCAGGGGCCTTCGGAGCCCGCGGAGACAATGGAGCGTCTCTCCTTTACTGATGAGCATCCTATCAAATTTCAGAGAGGGAGACATGGCTGACTGACTAACCACAAAGTCAAAGGCTCATTTTGGAGTTCTTTCACAGAGAAGGAAAAGATGTAAGCTGTTTTAGCGCGCTCCTCCCGTTGCGAGGGGAATAAAACAGCAGCCACATCAACGGTGGCATGAATAATAAATAATGTCATCTCAGAAACAAAGAGATAGATGGATGGAGCCAGAGAGAATGATGGAGGAAGATGAAAAAACTGAGTTTGCATGCAAAGGCCAGAAAAAAGTAAAAAGAGAGAGATAAGATGGGGATGTCTATGAGAGAGGGGTTTTAGAGAAGGACAAAGACTAAGAGAATGACAGAGAAAATTCAAGAGAAATTGTCATAATGTATGAATTGAGAAAGAGAGACGACCACCAAAACTATCGTCAAGTCAGTGTTATTCTCCTAAATAACATTACACACAAAAAACCTAAAAAAAATTCTAAATCAAACCAAAGCAAAACAAAACTACACAAAAAACAAAATACTAGTTGGTTTGTCTGACAAGGGATTAACTTCTTAAAAGTAGCTCTAGCTGGGAAGGAATACGTGAAAATTCATGAAGATTGGGCACTTCTGGAAAAGTTTTTGATTTTTGGCAGGGTGTTAGGTATAGGCCTAGAGTTTTTAAAAAAACATGGATACAAGTTGGGGTGGTCCCCCTAGTGGCAGTTATCCATAAAATCCAAATTGGCCCCCGCCGAAAAGAGAAAAGGTTACATCTCAGCTTCCTTTAGTCTTAAATTGTTGTATAATGTAATTTTCTCTACTTTGTTTGATATAACGAATCCAATTCTGATATATTCTTCTTTTTTTAAGTCCATTTCCATGTTAAATCTATTATCATAGTCATATTTAGCGCAAATAAACTGTCAATATCTCTGAAAGAGTCACATTGAAATATTACTCAGGGCCCTAGACCCATATGTTTACCTCCAAGGTATGCTTTTCTTTGTTGATTGGACAGGTCACTATCACCATAGTGTCAAAAATCGCATGCTGTGACCAAAAGGACCATTGTTGAGGCTTTAATTGAACAGAACTTCAGAACTATGCCACAGTTAAAAGTTATATTAGGCTTTTCACCATGTTAAGGATCAATATTACATTTTAGTCAAATAACACAAAAACAAAAAAAAAACAAAAAAAAATACATACTTAAACATCATGAATTTATTAAAAAAAAATTGTTTCACTCTTCATCATTATTAGTACAGCCTCCCTCACACTTGCACAATGTGGTACAGCGAAGTCCAGCTCGGTGGCACTTACAGTTGCCCTTACAGGCAACCACACAGCCACAGGTGAGGAGGAGTGAGCATCCCTTGCTGGCATCTTCCAGATCTGTCCAATATGGCACCCAGACTTTGGTTCTTACTATACACTCACCTAAAGATTATTAGGAACACCATACTAATACTGTGTTTGACCCCCTTTCGCCTTCAGAACTGCCTTAATTCTACATGGCATTGATTCAACAAGGTGCTGAAAGCATTCTTTAGAAATGTTGGCCCATATTGATAGGATAGCATCTTGCAGTTGATGGAGATTTGTGGGATGCACAACCAGGGCACGAAGCTCCCGTTCCACCACATCCCAAAGATGCTCTATTGGGTTGAGATCTCGTGACTGTGGGGGCCATTTTAGTACAGTGAACTCATTGTCATGTTCAAGAAACCAATTTGGAATGATTCGAGCTTTGTGACATGGTGCATTATCCTGCTGGAAGTAGCCATCAGAGGATGGGTACATGGTGGCCTTAAAGGGATGTACATGGTCAGAAACAATGCTCAGGTAGGCCGTGGGGGCCTAAAGTGTGTCAAGAAAACAAACATCCCCCACACCATTACACCACCACCACCAGCCTGCACAGTGGTAACAAGGCATGATGGATCCATGTTCTCATTCTGTTTACGCCAAATTCTGACTCTACCATCTGAATGTCTCAATAGAAATCGAGACTCATCAGACCAGGCAACATTTTTCCAGTCTCTACTGTCCAATTTTGGTGAGCTCTTGCAAATTGTAGCCTCTTTTTCCTATTTGTAGTGGAGATGAGTGGTACCTATTTGTAGTGGAGATGAGTGGTACCCGGTGGGGTCTTCTGCTGTTGTAGCCCATCCGCCTCAAGGTTGTGCGTGTTGTGGCTTCACAAATGCTTTGCTGCATACCTCGGTTGTAACGAGTGGTTATTTCAGTCAAAGTTGCTCTTCTATCAGCTTGAATCAGTCGGTCCATTCTCCTCTGACCTCTAGCATCAACAAGGCATTTTCGCCCACAGGACTGCCGCATACTGGATGTTTTTCCTTTTCACACCATTCTTTGTAAACCCTAGAAATGGTTGTGCGTGAAAATCCCAGTAACTGAGCAGATTGTGAAATACTCAGACCGGCCCGTCTGGCACCAACAACCATGCCACGCTCAAAATTGCTTAAATCACCTTTCTTTCCCATTCTGACATTCAGTTTGGAGTTCAGGAGATTGTCTTGACCAGGACCACACCCCTAAATGCATTGAAGCAACTGCCATGTGATTGGTTGATTAGATAATTGCATTAATGAGAAATTGAACAGGTGTTCCTAATAATCCTTTAGGTGAGTGTACATGAGTACAGTCCAGCGTTCGAGAACTCGCATGTGCACTAATTCCAGTGTGAGGCTGGTTGGGTCTTGGGTGATCACAATGAGGGTGCCGGGGACTTCTGGGTAAGCTGCCCACGCATTCCATGCATTTTTTTGCCAATTCCATACATTGCTGATACAACGTCACATCCTTTGAACGTGTGGAAGAGGGGCAGTGCTTGTGCAAGTGTGAGGGAGGCTGTACTAATAATGATGAAGAGTGATGTTTTTTTAATAAATACATGATGTTTAAGTATGTATTGTTTTTTTGTGTTATTTGACTAAAATGTAATATTGATCCTTAACATGGTGAAAAGCCTAATATAACTTTTCACTGTGGCATATTTCTGAATTTGTGTTCATTAAAGCCTCAACAATGGTCCTTTTGGTCACAAGATGTGATTTTTGACACTATAGTGATAGTGTCCTGTCCAATCCACAAAGAAAAGCATACATTGGAGGTAAAAATATGGGTCTAGAGACCGGAATAATATTTCAATGTGACTTTTTCAGAGATTTTCACAGTTTATTTGAGCTAAATATGACTATGATAATAGATTTAACATGGAAATGGACTTAAAATAAGAAGAATATATCAGAATTGGATTCCTTGTATCAAACAAAGTAGAAAAAATACATTATACAACAATTTAAGACTAAAGGAAGCTGAGATATAACCTTTTCTCTTTTCGGCGGGGGCCAATTTGGATTTTATGATAACTGCCACTAGGGGGACCCAACTTGTCTCCATGGTTCTTTTTCTAACTTCGCTCGGTGTTTCACTATGGGAATCGCTTTGGGCGTGACCAACTACGGAAGCTCCTATGCCACCACGTCTGTCTTTGACAGACAGGTCGACCTGAGATCAGGCTCCGCCCCCACCTATATTACTCAGGTCAACCCCTACGAAGTCATTCTCGCTTTCTTCCCGTGAGGGACTACAACAAGCTCTCTCAGCACGTCCGACCCTGTCGCTGATTTCGCTTAACTGTTCAACAGGCGGGCCGTCATTGGATTACGCTACCGAACGCGACATCAGTGGATTGGATTGGGACTGTGTTCGGAGTGTCACACCGAATTGTGTCCGCGTCAAGGCGAGCTTTTCGGTTAGGAATATCTCGTGTTATCACGACGGTAGAATTTCAGAGGTGTCAAGCCACCGTAGGCTTCACGCGTCAGGCGAGCCGCGAAAAGGGCTAACTACTCTGTGATCCATCGATCGGACTAACGTGTTGTGACGAGTCTTTGAATCACTCCTTCTCTCTCCAGCTGTTATGTCGACAGTCATTACCCCCGCCAAAGGGAATGAGTCGAAAAGCAGGGAACCTGGACCCCGCCCGTGTCCATCGTCATGTGGAGCAACCGTCTCGGGCAGGGAACCCCATCCCATGTGCATCGTGTGCATGGGCGCTAAGCACGCTCAAACGTCGCTTGCAGACCCACAAACGTGCGTTCACTGTGCGTCATTGCCGGTAAAAATTTTGGAGAGAAGGCTGAGAGTGGCGGTGGCTAGCCAGCAGGACCCATGTCTGGCCGGAGCCATCGCAAAACCTAAGGCTAACGATCATCAGCGAGCTACCACGACGGGCTGGGCTGATATGATGGAAGCCGAATCCCCGGATATGCCTCCTCTGTTCGATGGCCTTCTCGCACACGAGGAGGGGGAGCCGGGGGACAAGGACGCGGAGGGCGATGCTAACTCTGACCTCCTCGACTTGGACATGGACGACGAGGAGGAGGAAGACAACTCTCTCTTCCCTGTCCAGCAGTCTAGACCCCCTAGCGCGACTGACACTGGCTTTCAGGCAGACGGTAACCTGCACGAGGTGTGCAAGCGAGCCGCGGCAAAACTGGGCCTAGTGTGGCCCGCGGCCCAGGATTCAGAAGGGAGAAAATGAGAGAAACCAGCACCCTCAGGAAACAGGAGGATGAGGCTTTTAACCTCTGTTTACCACGCAAGCAAACACCGCGACCACCCTCTCAGCCAGCACGGCAGGGTTTTGCAGCAGCCGCTGCAGCGAGAGGGAGACAGACGGGGGCTAGGAGTGTGAGACCGGCTCCCAGCGGACAGCAATCTGGCCATCGCCCGAGACCTGATGGCTCCGGACCCTGGGGGAAACATTCGTTTGCGGCCGCGGCGGCGAGAAACCGCCCACCCCACCCCGAGGATCGGAAGAAAAAGCGTGCGACCTGACACGCGAATGTTCCCCGGCACTTCTCTCTCCGCCCGCAAAGAGAAGGAGGGGATCCAGCCCGGTTGTTCTCAGTTCAGTAAGGGCTCCAGCTATAAGTTATCAAGTTCAAAATGTTCTCCAGTGTCACCAAGCACTCACACGGGGTTTTCAAACGCCCATCAGTTCAGGGGAATGTTTAATAAAGAATGCATTATCGCATCCAGGCCACAGGTTAAGGGCGATATGCTCCCCGAATTCAATAAACTCAATAAATGTTTCACTATCGCAGCCAGGCAGACAGCCGAGGGCGATAGATTGCAAAAAAATCCAAACATTAAAATGTGTATCCCAAGCCTCCCCGCCGGAGGGAGCGCGCGCACGCGCGCCTTCAGAAGGGGTCAGCGCAGAGACGGTAATGACGTCATCAAAGCGCGCCTGCGTTGGGGAAGTATACAAGGGACCTCTCTCGGCTCGCATACTCAGTTGGCGCGCATGCGCAGCTCATCCGTGGGTTGTAAACACGATTTCACGGGGATACAGACTTCAATTTGCCATGAAACCACCCAGATTCAATGGTATGATAGTCTCAGTGGCCGAGGGAGAATCAGCTCGCGTCCTGGCAGCCGAGATAGACACTCTTCTAGACAAACAAGCCATCAGAGTGGTGCCAAAGGAGGTGAGCTGTCAGGGTTTTTATTCCCGTTACTTTGTGATCCCAAAGAAGGGGAGCATATCTCTTCGTCCAATTCTAGATCTCCGTGTGTTCAACAAGCACCTACGGAAATATTCATTCAAAATGTTGACACACAAAACAGTTTGTCGATCCATCCGCCAGAACGACTGGTTTGTGACGATCGATCTGTCAGACGCGTATTTTCACATAGATGTGTACCCGTCTCACAGGAAGTATCTCAGGTTTGCATTTCGAGGCACTGCTTACGAATTTCAGACAATGCCCTTTGGACTGTCTCTAGCACCAAGAGTATTCAGCAAATGTGTGGAGGCAGCACTTTTTCCGTTGAGAAACAAGGGGATAAGAATACTGTCGTACATAGACGATTATCTGATATGCGCCTCGTCGAAAGAGCAAGCAATCAAAGACGCAGACACGGTGTTATTGCATCTCGACAGCTTGGGATTCAGAATAAACATGGAAAAGAGCAGCTTAGAGCCAGCTCAGCACACAGAATATCTAGGACTCAGTATAAACTCCCTCTCTTATCGAGTCACTCTGACAGAGAGGAGGATCACGTCCTTCACTCAGTGTCTCTCCCGTTTTCAGACGGGGAAAATTGTCCCGTTCAGACTGTGTCTACGAATGCTGGGTTTAATGGCTTCAGCGATATCTGTAGTACGACTGGGACTACTTATAATGAGAGACTTTCAGCGCTGGGTCGCGCATCTGCGTCTGTGTTCTCGGCGTCATCTCAACCGACCGGTGAGAGTGACTTATGCGTGCGTCAGAGCGCTCAGACACTGGAAAAGCCCCGCGACCCTCAGATCGGGGATTCCCTTGGGGACAGTGTCGTCGAGAGTCACTATGACGACGGACGCGTCATTAAAGGGCTGGGGAGCGACTCTGATGGGCAGAGCTGTGAACGGTGTGTGGCCTCCACAGCTGATTCACAAGCATATAAATTACTTGGAATTGTTGGCAGTGTTTCTAGCGCTGAAACATTTTCTGAGCTTCATCAGGAGCCAGCATGTTTTAGTGAAAACAGACAATTCCACAGTGGTTGCTTATATCAACCGACAGGGAGGCACACGCTCTCTTCAACTGCACCAGCTGGCAAAAGAGCTGATTGTGTGGTGCGACATAAGTCCATCAGGGCAACCCACGTTCCAGGGATATTGAACAGGGGAGCAGATTTATTGTCCAGAGGAAATCCCCTGTACGGAGAGTGGAAGCTTCATCCCCAGGTGGTGAAGCAGATATGGCAGAAATACGGCCAGGCGGTCGTAGATCTCTTCGCCTTGCAGGAAAACGCTCAATGTCCTCTTTATTTCTCTCTAGCGGACGGAAATGCACCATTGGGTGTGGATGCTTTAGCCCACCCATGGCCAAATGTCCCGCTGTATGCATTTCCCCCTCTGAGTCTGATTTCACCCACTCTGGCCAGGGTGAGGGAAATGGGATTGTCACTGATACTGATAGCTCCACGGTGGCCATCCAGACATTGGGTGGCCGAGATAGTTCAACTACTGTCGGGTCAGCCATGGCCCCTCCCTCCCCGGAGGGACCTCCTGTCACAAGCGGGGGGGGGAATCTACCATCCTCACCCAGACAGGATAGCTCTCTGGGCCTGGCCCGTGAGAGGTGGAATTTAAGTGCAGCAGGTCTGCCCCCATCAGTCGTACACACTATACAAAGTGCAAGAGCCTCTTCCACTCGCTCACTGTATAGTAGTAAATGGCGAGTCTTTGAAGGATGGTGTGGACGGAGTCATATTGTCCCTTTTCAATGTTCAGTGAGGGACATATTATGTTTCCTCCAGGATCTGTTAGAAAAAGGGAAAGCTTTTTCTACGATAAAGGTGTACTTAGCGGCTATATCTGCTTGTCATGTAGGTTTTGGTGACAAGACAGCAGGTCAGCACCCTTTAATAAGTCGTTTTATGAAGGGGGCACGACGTAAGAGGCCAGTGGCCAGGCGGATGGTCCCATTGTGGGATTTGTCTACGGTTTTAGAGGCCCTTTCTCAACACCCTTTTGAGCAGTTGGAAGCTATAGGGTTAAAGTTTCTCTCTCTTAAGACAGCACTACTGTTAGCGCTGGTCTCAGCTAAGAGGGTGAGTGACTTACAGGCTCTGTCGGTCAGCCCGTCTTGTCTGCAGTTTTCTTCAGGGTTTACAAGGGTTTCTTTTCGCCCGAACCCTGCTTTCGTACCTAAAGTAGTGGATTCGTCGTATAGATGTCAAACTACAGATCTTGCAGCTTTTCATCCTCCTCCGTTCTCTTCTCCGGAGGATAGGAGGTTGAATGCCTTGTGTCCTGTACAGGCGCTTCGTGTGTACGGTTTCAGGAAAAATGACCAGCTGTTTGTGTCATGGGCTACTCCTCACAAAGGGAAACCATTGTCACGTCAACGACTGTCCCATTGGATTGTAGAAGCTATTTCTTTAGCATATGAGTGCAGAGGTTCCCAACCTCCCGAGGGCTTAAGGGCACACTCCACTAGGGGCATGGCTACATCATGGGCCTTACTTAGGGGCGTTTCTGTCCAGGAGATCTGTGCTGCAGCAAGCTGGGCCACGCTGCACACTTTTGTACGATTTTATAGACTGAATGTGTCTGAGCCATCCTTAGCTAATGCAGTGTTAGGAGCCGGCACGTCAGGTCCTATATGATGACGTATAGCGTACGTTGCAATCCGGGAGTGGTCTATATCTCCCATAGTGAAACACCGAGCGAAGTTAGAAAAAGAACGATGGGTTACTTAACGTAATCCCGGGTTCTTTGATAACAGAGTGAGGTGTTTCACCAGCACTTCCCTCCTTGCACAGGAACGGGAAGAAATCTCTCTATAATGACTTCGTAGGGGTCGACCTGAGTAATATAGGTGGGGGCGGAGCCTGATCTCAGGTCGACCTGTCTGTCAAAGACAGACGTGGTGGCATAGGAGCTTCCGTAGTTGGTCACGCCCAAAGCGATTCCCATAGTGAAACACCTCACTCTGTTATCAAAGAACCCGGGATTACGTTAAGTAACCCATCGTTTTTTGAAAACCATAGGCCTATACCTAACACCCTGCCAAAAATCAAAAACTTTTCCAGAAGTGCCCAATTTTCATGAATTGCATCCTAGCTACTCATATTTCAGCTAAGTTGGCATTAGCCATTTATTAATATTTTACAGTATTTACAGTTTTCATATTTTTTTTATTTTAGTACTGTGCGCTTAATCATAATTGTCTTATGTACCGTAAAACTTCAAATAATAGCCGAGTCCCAAATAGACGCCTGTCTCTTTTACACGCCTGGTATGGCTGCAGGTTTGGGTAAATAAAGGCCGGTCTCAAATAGAGGCCGGGTCTGTTTTTTAGTTTCGGGTTGTATTTAATCCTCTAAAACCGTCAGATTGTCCGCTTTTTGGCGGCCGCCAAAGCAAATTGTTGTCCCTCCAAAGCCTCATTGATCGATGAGTGATGTAGAATAGAATGGCGTTACGAGCAGAGAGAGAGAGGGAGCGCCCCGGCCACGCGCGCGCACTCTCACGTCTTCAAACAACACGAGCGCTGTATTGCTCTCTCTCCCTCGCGCATATTAATCAAAATCAATTGACACGATAGTAAAAGGTCGGAAGACCGCAGTTTCACGTGGAGCATTTGGAGATTTTTAGAGATTAGAGACAGGCCTATACACTCAATGAATGAACAGCATCTCAACACTAAATTATAAAGGCCTGTCTCATATAGACGCCTTTCTCAAATACAAGCCGGTGCAGTTCGACGATTTGGGGAAATAAAATCCCGGGCTACTATTTGAAGTTTTACGGTAATTGTTTTGAGGACCTTTTTCTTACATTAGTTAACCTTGTATTAGTTTTTGCTGAAGTATCTATAATTGTGAAAATTCACTGATATTTAAAATAACTCATATTGTGAAATAAGTCTTTGATCATATACCAATACACCAATAATCGTATTAAATAATCATGATTTCAATATTGACCGAAAATAATCGTGATTATGATTTTTGCTATAATCGAGAATCTTTCATACTTGACAAAATAAATGTATAAATTATTGGGTTTTTTCAAAGATTTTCTTTTTTCAAAGAAGTAAAATTGACTAAATATAACAAAATATAACATGTCGTTATGGCACTGATTAAATTTAATTTAAATGTTCATCAAAAGGCAACAAAAAAATGACAATGCAAGTGGTCCATTTAAAGGAAAAGTGACATTTTCTTGCAAGGTGATGCAGTGAAGGACTGGGAGGTTTTAATGAGAGTTACTCCCTGCTCTCCCTCTGCACATTCCTCATGGGAATAACCTTTACAGGATACCTAGGAAACCCATTCCTAGAAATATTGAGTCCTCTCTCCATCATCCGATGAAAAAATATGCTCTTGTAGAAATCCAGAAGGCAACCTTTCATTTCGCCACACATGGCCAGTAGACACATGAAAGCAAATGCCCCTCTTCAAAAAGCAGGTCGACCAAAGCAATGGGCCCTCGTATTGATTTCTTTTTTCTTTTATCTAAAGCTGTTGAAAACAAATTTCCTTTGCCGGTTGGGGTATGAAAACAAGGAATAAACACAAGGAAATGAATCGGTTACCTAACGTAACCTCGGTACTCTCTAGAAGAGGGAACGAGTATTGCGTAAGCTAGCTTACGCTGCGGGAAAGATTCATCTTTGCTGAGAGTTTGAAGCCAAAAACTTATTTCATAATTTGTATCCATTGACAACGCAGTTCCTCTCCGGCAGACCTAGAGCAGGCTAGCTAGCAGCTCATTGGTTCGCTCAGAGAGAACTGCTTAAGCCTATGGGAGAGCGGGGCTGAACCCGCTGCCAATGAGAAGCGCCCGCGCGCTCATTGCATCATGGCCCGCCAGAATGGGCGTGGCTATGGTGTATATAACAGTCTCTCCCAGGCTTATATGTTGATTTATTTCAGCGTGAAGCGAAACGCTAGTAGCGCAAGCACGGCCGGGAACGCAATACTTGTTCCCTCTTCTAGAGAGAACCGAGGTTACGTTAGGTAACCGATTCGTTCTCTTACGAGAGGTTCTCTCGTATTGCGTAACCTAGCTTACGCTGCGGGAACACCTGGTCAACGCCGTGCGCGCTATGAATCCACTCATGAATCCCAGGGTGATACCGGGGGATTTTTAACGTGGAGTGAATGTAATATGAGGCCGGCAGAGCGGGCACATGAAGTATATACATAAGCATCTAAGGAGAGCACAAGGGGCGAACCGGTTGTGTGAGGGACTCCCAGTAATGCAGCTTCTTAGGGAGCTGGTCGTTAGACAGCTAGTAATTTTGCCTGCAAGGCGGGAACTTCCAAGTTGTAAAATCTGACAAAAGTGGACGGGGAGGCCCATCCCGCGGCCACACAAATGTCATGAATGGAAATTCCACAGGACCATGCCCACGATGAGGCCATGCCTCTAGTGGAGTGCGCCCTGATGCCCAGAGGGCAGGGCAGGCATTTAGATGCGTAAGCAGAGGCGATAGCGTCTACTATCCATCTAGACAGTGTCTGTTTAGAGGCAGCCAGACCTTTGGTGCGCCCCCCAAACGACACGAAAAGCTGCTCAGCGCGTCTGAACGCGGCAGCGCGCGTAGTGTACAATCTCAGAGCCCGCACCGGGCAGAGGAGATTGGCGTCGCGCTCACTATCGGATGAAGGCAGAGCCGATAGGGAAATAATCTGAGCCCTGAACGGGGTACCAATTGCCTTCGGGACATAGCCATGCCTAGGTTTGAGAATGACAACAGAATCATTCGGTCCAAACTCAAGACACGCAGCGCTGGATGAGAGCGCGTGAAGATCCCCCACGCGTTTTACTGAGGACAGAGCCGTCAGAAAAACGGTTTTGAGCGAGAGGTATTTTAGGTCCACAGACTCGAGCGATTCGAACGGGGGTGCTTTCATAGCTTCGAGAACTATAGAAAGATCCCAGATAGGAACCGAAGGGGGGCGCGGAGGGTTCATCCTCTTAGCTCCCCTGAGGAAGCGGATGACTAACTCGTCTTTGCCCAGGGACTGAGCGCGTCGGGGTTCAGAGAACGCCGCGACGGCAGCCACGTAAACCTTGAGAGTGGAGGGGGACCTGCCCTTGTCCAGCATCTCTTGAAGGAAAACAAGCAAAGACGGCACCTCGCATGACCGTGGGTCCAGATGTTTGTCGGTGCACCATTTTGAGAACACAGACCATTTAGACGCATAGAGCCTTCTCGTGGAAGGTGCTCTAGCCTGTATGATAGTGTTTCTTACTCCCTCTGGCAAATTGACGAATAGTCGTTGATCACCCATGCATGTAGCGCCCAGCGCCGTGGATGGGGGTGCCAGATCGTGCCGCGAGCTTGAGAGAGGAGATCTCCTCTGACTGGGATGGGCCACGGGGCTGTCTGTGACAGCTGAGTGAGCTCCGGAACCCAATTCTGACTCTCCCAACGCGGGGCTATGAGGAGCACCGAGTGGCGTGTGTCCCTGATCCTCTGAATTACCTGTGGTAGCAGAGCGATCGGAGGGAATGCATAGAGCGGGCGGCGAGGCCATTCCTGGGCTAGCGCGTCCTCGCTCCTTGAAAAAAATATTGGGCAGTGAGCGTTCTCTTCTGACGCGAAGAGGTCCACTTCTGCTCTGCCGAATAGCCGCCACAGTATTTGGACCGTTTGTGTGTTCAGGGTAGTGTTGTCAAAAATATCGATATTTCGATAAATATCGATACTGAAATATCTGAACGGTACCAATACTAATTTCCCGAAGTATCGATACTAGCCGAGCGGTCACTTTAACTTCTCTCAAAAGGCGCGTTGACAAACACCACACGTGACGCACTCGTCTCATTCGCTCTGGTTAAATAGCAAAAGTGAAGTGAATGGAAAGATGGCGAGGGCAGCGCCCCCGCGACCGGCTTTGGTTGATTGATAAAGAACACCACGAGCGGGCATGTCGGAGAATAGCGCGGACACGCGTAAAAAACACACCGCGAGCGGGCATGTCGGAGTCGGAGAATAGCGTGGACACGCGCTACACACCGCGAGCGGGCATGTCGGAGAATAGCGCGGACAGGAGCTACACACCGCGAGCGGGCATGTAGGAGAATAGCGCGGACACGAGCTACACACCGCGAGCGGGCATGTCGGAGAATAGCGCGGACACGAGCTACACACCGCGAGCGGGCATGTCGGAGAATAGCGTGGACACGCGCTACACACCGCGAGCGGGCATGTCGGAGAATAGCGCGGACACGAGCTACACACCGCGAGCGGGCATGTAGGAGAATAGCGCGGACACGAGCTACACACCGCGAGCGGGCATGTCGGAGAATAGCGCGGACACGCGAGCGGGCTGCGGGCACCCAATAGATTGTTTGACTATCAATAATCCCTCACATCACTAATTTTTTTAAATTATTGTATAGGTGAAAACAGACTTAAGGAACAGGCTCCAGGGGTAGGCTACTATTTAGCAGCATATGCTCAGCATCAGGGGTGTTTGTTGTTTGGACAGACCTGCCCCCACTGCTAAAAAAAAAATCCTCAAGGAAACACTGTAACTCTTCCAATTTGAACTTTTCTGAAACATTAACCAAGATGGCCTAGTATTGTTGTTGATAAGAGACGGTGTTGTCTCGTTTTAATTCTTAAAGTTAACATAATCTGACTGAGGAATCTTAGACAAGTAAATATTGTAACTGTGGCCAAATGTAAATTAACTGGTGCCTATTTAACTTTATTCAAAAATTATTATTTAATTCTGCAATTTTCCTTCATTAGCTATTGTCATCAATTTGATTACACAGATATTAATTAAACTAAACAGCTAGACAATGGCATCTCTAAATTCAATAATGACATGCCTTTAACTGAAAATTGAATGTTTAATCTTATTATTAGAGAGACACGGGATATGTTATGCTTGTGTGTATGGGTGAACACATGATTGTGGGCACATTTTCTACACAACTGGCATATTTTCTCTTTTTGAGATTTCTCTGGGTAGCCGTGAAAACGGCTTTTTGTCGCTCGCAAGCGGGCTGGGACACCGGCTTGTTTGTGGCGGTCAACACTACAGCAGTCGGCGAAACAACGGGGACTGGCAGAGGGCGAAGCTTTGACGGCGGTCCGGCCGCAGCGGGAGAGCGCCGTCGTTTTCTTAACTTTGCTAGGCAGACTTCTGATGATCAGGCTTCAGCGTGATCTTGGGTCGCGGGCCCCGTGGGGGCGGCGGCCTGCGGCGGCTGTCAGAGCGAGAGCGAGGGCGGCCGCCCTGTCTGCGCTGGGCTGTTTGAGTCTGCGGAGGAGGGCGCTGTGGTGGAGCTCTGGCAGGAGGCTCGCGAGAGCGGCCTGCGGAAGAGCTAGCGCGGCGGGGCAGAAACAAATTCATGGCCTGAGTGGCTTTCTGGACCTCGGAAAAGCGATTGACGATTCCCGTGACAGCAGATCCAAAAAGGCCCGTCGGGGAGAGGGGCGCGTTAAGAAACGCGGCGCGCTCAGAATCTCCCATGTCGGCGAGCGTGAGCCATAAGTGTCTCTCGGATACACAAAGGCTGGCCATGCATCTCCCCAGAGCTTGTGCGGCGGCTTTAGTGGCGCGAAGGGCGAGGTACGTAGCACTTCTCAGATCCGTGACAGCGGGGGAGGGGTTTCTACCGCTCTCGGCCCACTCACGGAGAATATCGCTCTGTAACACTTGGAGGACAGACATAGAATGCAGCGCTGCGGCGGCCTGACCGGCGGCGGCGTAGGCGCGAGCATGAAAGCTCGAGGTCGCTCTGCAAGCTTTCGAAGGAAGCGTGGGGGAAGAGCGCCATCTAGCAGAGGGCGGGCAGAGGTGTGCGGCGACCAAGTCCTCAACGGGCGGCATGGCTGAATAACCTTTTTCGGCGGCTCCGTCCACCGAGCGCAGCGAGGCGGATATGTCGGAGCGGTTTCTAGCCGAGAGCGGGGCATTCCAGGACTTCGTCAGCTCTGTGTGAAGTTCAGGCAGGAATGGGGCGGCCCGGTTGCACGCGGGGGTCGAGCGCCGATGAAAAAAGCTGCCGTCCATCCGGTTCGGGGCCTGCTCGGGTGGAGGAGACCACTCGAGACCGAGGCGTTCGACGGCCTGTGAGAGGAGGCGCATTAGTTCCTCCTCTATCCCGGCGCGGATCCCCGCCGACTCTCTCGTGGATCCGAGAGATGACCATTCCTCACTGTCTGACGCGAGCAGTGAACAGGAATCCTTCTCCTCCGCGGCGTCATCGGAAGCGACAGAGCGGCCACTCGGCGGCAACTGTATGTCCGGCTGGGGCGGGGAGGGAGAGCGGGAAGCGGGAAGCGGCGGCGGCGGCGGCAGAAGTCGTGCCCGCAGGGACGACAACGGCAGGCTCTCACAGAAGTCGCATCCTCCATCCGCGAGGGCGAGTTCTTCGTGCTCGAGTCCCAGGCAGAGAGCGCAAATGACATGGCGGTCTCCGTCCTCGAGAGGAGCGCGGCAAGAGCCGCAGGAAAAACGAGACATCTTTAAAAAGACGCTCGGCTCTTTTAGATATAGAGAAAAGAAGGATACAGTCGTCGGATGGCGCTAGCTTGCAGGGCGGCTGAAGGTGGCGAAGACGGCCGGCTTCTTCAGGGTCCGGGAGCTCGCTAGAGTGATGCCTTCTCGACGGCGACGGCTTTTCTCAGGACAGCAGAAGCGTGTAGCTTGCTGAAGATGAAATGAATCAACATATAAGCCTGGGAGAGACTGTTATATACACCATAGCCACGCCCATTCTGGCGGGCCATGATGCAATGAGCGCGCGGGCGCTTCTCATTGGCAGCGGGTTCAGCCCCGCTCTCCCATAGGCTTAAGCAGTTCTCTCTGAGCGAACCAATGAGCTGCTAGCTAGCCTGCTCTAGGTCTGCCGCAGAGGAACTGCGTTGTCAATGGATACAAATTATGAAATAATTTTTTGGCTTCAAACTCTCAGCAAAGATGAATCTTTCCCGCAGCGTAAGCTAGCTTACGCAATACGAGAGAACCTCTCGTAAGAGAACAGGCCCCTCGACACCCAAACTCTTACTGCAAGGGTCACAAAGCTTGGTGAGCCTCCAAAACAAGAGGCTGCCAAAAATTATGAAAAAATAAGACAAAAATAATTCGCATTATTTAGTTGGATGTATATGTTCTTGGGTTTTATCGTGTACGATTCACCAAAATAATAATAATAATACAAGTTTTCTAATCTTTCATCAATATATAATTACTTGCTTCACTTCAAATTTTCAGTAGAAAAACTGAAAATAAACAGTGGGGTAAGATACAATATATATTCTCTGAAATAAGTCTAATCTCATAGCCTGGCTAACGTCTGGGAACCACGTTGATTTTCTCGTATTTGAGGCGTGGTTTACGAATGCCGGGAGCAGGAGCAGCGCGTGAGCGTCGAGCAGGAGCGTCGCGTGAGCAGCGGTGAAGTGGGGGTTTCGGCGTCGAATCTGTTTTTGCTGCTCTGCTCACGCTAAATTAAAGAGAAAGCACACTTTTGATGGACAAAAATAAATATGATTTCACACAAAAAGTGCCCAAAATGCACAGAATAAGCATGTCTAGTGAGTTTTAACAAGACCTTGAGTAGGCAAATAAAAGAAAATAAAGACTTAAAAATATTTATAGAAGATTTAGGCTACCCGGTAAAAACTTGTTTTTAATTATTCAGTTTGGGTGAAAGTTGTGTATTATATAAAAAAAACTAAAGTACTAACACACAGACAGCTACATAGGCTAGCACAACCCAAATCACACCCGAGTGTGTGGTTTATTTGTGTGTTTTGTTTTTTTATCCGCGGAGTTGCAGTCTTGTAAACATATCGAAAGTATGACTGAAACTAATAGATTGGAGCCATTTTCTGGGTTGTTTTGTTGTTTAACATTTAACTTATATGTGAATGTTGTACACCTCCCCATTAAAAACTTTAAAGACTATCAATGTTATAAAATGACCAACTTCTAAAAACAAATGTATAGTTGTCTTTGTAAAGAATTGCTCGCTTATATATCGTTACCCCCATAGCATAATTGGCAAAGTCATATTTCAATGTCTTTGGAAAACAAGAAAAAACACCAAATGACTTAGGCAATTATGCTATGAGGCTAACGATATGTAGCTTTGGAGCCGCTGCTGTGACACTGTCTACAAACGCTTCCAGTGTGAATACTCTCGCACGTCTGCAGCTGCAGTGACGATGTAGTTACGCTGACGCGCTGCTCAAGTGCCGCTCACGCTTGCGGTGTGAAACCCATGTGTGAAACAGCCGTAAGGCTGCATCGAAAGGTAACTTCGCGTCTGCTGCCATGTTGGATCCATAGGTATAAACAAACTGCTTAGGTGTGTCGCATAGACGTCGTCATCGTCTTGCTTCATGCTTGCTGCTCCCTCCCCGTTCTGTGATTGGTTCCCTAAATGAGGCGAAAATTTGGTCCATGGTATCCAGACTTACCTAGCAGCGTGAATAAAATCGCGCTGCGGCAAGGTAGTATGGGGAAACCCAGGCTACTAATCTCATGTAATTACACAACAGTATACTAATGCCGTTTTCAGCATGTTTAGATGTAAACAAAACACAATAAAACATTTCAAATTGAGTTTGTTGATCCAGAACAGCAATGGCGCATTTCTTAATACTCGAGTTCCCTGTGAGAACAGTGATGTATGAATTATCTACGTCAAATGTTTGGGTCATAAAACAGAAATGGGAAACGGATCAGAACACTGCCGCTTTATTCCTGGGCCCTGACCTTGTGTGTGTTTGTGAATGGCATGTCCGGAAATCTCTGGGATTTTTTCGCTCATAAAAGTCAGAGCTCTTTGAAGACCACACACGGGATGGAGAATAAAAAAGGGCCCAAAAAGAGACACTGGCATTACTGTACTTATCTGCCTGCCTGCTGACTCACACACACACACATTGTGTTCTCAAGGGAAAAACACACTGATATCTGTTGTCTTGGTCACCATTGTTTAATCACTAGTATTTAATAGGTTAAACTAAACAGGGCTGTGTTTCCCAAAAGCATTGTTAGCCTAAGTTGATTGTAGAGAGCATTGGTGGCAATTGTTCTATGATCAACTGCTTACAATGCTTTTGGTTTCAATTCTGTGGCTGTGTTCAGACTGGATTTATAGCCCTCACTTATGCATACATAGTATATACTGCATTCTCTACTTGCTATTTTAAAAAAAACCATCATATTATTTCCTGTTTATTAGTTACACTAGAAATAAAAAGTCACCGTTGAGTGAAGTTTATTAATAAGATTTCCATATGATTCGTATGGTCATCATGTGCTAATTATCAATATCCTTGATATTATATTTTGGCTCATTTGAAAATGATTTGGCTACTAATAAAAGTGTCTTAAATTTTTGAGCATTTTATGTCCAATGGATTATTAAATTCCATAAAAAATATACTATATTGCATTAAAAAAAAGATAGTTTATATTTACTACTTTCAAATGTCTTTTTATTTACAGAATATATTTTTTCCCTTGTTTGAAATCCAGAATTTCAATCCTAAATTTTGAAAATCCATAATAAAAACGTAAATTATACATGTTTAAAACTATGATGATCTAAAACAAAAATTTAAAATCAACCTAAATATTTTTAAAAATATCCAACTGATGTACATCAGTTTGTTCCTCATTTCTTCCACAACTAACAATTTTGCCCCTAATGAGACAAAAGAATCAGGGAAAACTGAAATATGAGACGCGATGTGTGAAGAAAACAAGAAAGAAATGTCACTTCCAATCAAGTTGTGTTTATTCAGGATGCACAACATGCCAGCTATGAAAATAGATTTAGAAAGACAAATGAGTTTGCTATTTTGTTCCAAAAAAAGTTCAATAATTCAATGTGGTGAAAATGACACTTTGGCGGTAATGTTTTAGAAGAATTACAAAAATGTGTACAAAAGTGTGCAAATTCTGTGTAGCCTAAGTCATAGTTTGATCTGGAACAGACTGCTACTGTCCAGGTCGTACCTGAAGCTTGACAAGTAAAAAATTATAAATCGCACCCCCTACTGAAGTGCTTACAATGGACATAGTGACAAATACCTGAGCATTCAGAAGACATTCACCGGGAGCGCTCACCAACACAAAATCGCATAGGCGTCGGTTTATGACAGAGAAAAAAAGAAGTGCATTTTCATTTGTGATGGACAGCACAAATTGTGTGTGGAGGTGACTGTGTGATTCCACGTCCTTTCCACCGCTCACTGCAGGAAATTGGGAAATAACAGTCCTGTCACACTCGTCCAATTCAGCCTTCATTAAGTAAATCATCTCGCTCTCTCTCTCTCTCTCTCTGCCCACATTCTCCACCATCTTCTTCCCCACAACTCAGGCAGCTCTACCTCAAACAAACTTTGTTTATTTAGAGCACACAACAGAGGGTCTTTGCTGACTGTCGGAACGAGGAAGTGAACGTGCAATCTAACACAGAGAATTTCAAGAGGCACACATCAACGCTTTATGGCACAGACTGTTAAGCCAATTAATGAAAGGAGTCATTTCGGTCAAGCAATTTTAAACCATCAAACGACTATAGACAAAGACGATATGTTAACAAGCGCACTGCAAAGCTGCTCTTTAGAGATTAAAACCAATGTATGTGTCTGCTGGCCTGCTCGAAAAGCTCACTTTTGAGAAATAGCTGCGGGTGGTGCTCAGTTCATTGAGGAGAACTTTATCATCATAAATTATGCACGGGGGGCCGAGGCATCTCTCGATTAAGAGCAGCCGTGATACCGTGAGAGTAGCCAAAGATGGAAAATGCATTGTCCCAATTTGCTAAACATGGCCTACTTAAGAAGATCTATTGCGTGGTGTAGATGAACGAGTGAACCCAACTTCCCGATCCATCTCCAACAGTACGAGTCTCGAGGAACAAACAATTGACTTTCAAATGAGGTGTTTAATCAGAGGGTGCGAGAACATTCTAGTACACAGGACTCACATGTAGTGCAGGTTTGGGTTCTGAGCGAAGGCTCGTGGCTGAATCACATGTAAGTTGCAGTTCGCAATGGTCCTGAAATGGAAAGGACAAACAAACAGGCATTAGTAGTTTCCCAACTATTTTGACACCATTTTTTTCTTGCTGGGCATAATTTCAAAGTTGACATACAATTTTGAAACGCATGCAAAATGCTAAAAAAAAATTGCCTTTAAAGACACCTTGGACAAACACTGACAAACATGATTGCAAAATAAATTGCTGTAGATCGTAGGTCAACGAACGGCTTATTAATCACATGGAAATAAAACAATATATTGCCTTCTAAAGCCACTTTTTGTAATGATTATTCAATTTTGTTTACATTTGAATTATATTTAATTCATATAAAGAACATACACTCACCGGCCACTTTATTAGGTACACCTGTCCAACTGCTCGTTAACACTTAATTTCTAAGCAGCCAATCACATGGCGGCAACTCAGTGCATTTAGGCATGTAGACATGGTCAAGACAATCTCCTGCAGTTCAAACCGAGCATCAGTATGGGGAAGAAAGGTGATTTGAGTGACTTTGAACGTGGCATGATTGTTGGTGCCAGAAGGGCTGGTCTGAGTATTTCAGAAACTGCTAATCTACTGGGATTTTCACGCACAACCATCTCTAGGGTTTACAGAGAATGGTCCGAAAAAGAAAAAACATCCAGTGAGCGGCAGTTCTGTGGGCGGAAATGCCTTGTTGATGCCAGAGGTCAGAGGAGAATGGCCAGACTGGTTCGAGCTGATAGAAGGGCAACAGTGACTGAAATAACCACTCGTTACAACCGAGGTATGCAGCAAAGCATTTGTGAAGCCACAACACGCACAACCTTGACGCGGATGGGCTACAACAGCAGAAGACTCCACCGGGTACCACTCATCTCCACTACAAATAGGAAAAAGAGGCTACAATTTGCAAGAGCTCACCAAAATTGAACAGTTGAAGACTGGAAAAATGTTGCCTGGTCTGATGAGTCTCGATTTCTGTTGAGACATTCAGATGTTAGTCAGAATTTGGCGTAAACAGAATGAGAACATGGAACCATCATGCCTTGTTACCACTGTGCAGGCTGGTGGTGGTGGTGTAATGGTGTGGGGGATGTTTTCCTGGCACACTTTAGGCCCCTTAGTGCCAATTGGGCATCGTTTAAATGCCACGGCCTACCTGAGCATTGTTTCTGACCATGTCCATCCCTTTATGGCCACCATGTACCCATCCTCTGATGGCTACTTCCACCATGTCACAAAGCTCTAATCATTTCAAATTGGTTTCTTGAACATGACAATGAGTTCACTGTACTAAAATGGCCTCCACAGTCACCAGATCTCAACCCAATAGAGCATCTTTGGGATGTGGTGGAACGGGAGATTCGCATCATGGATGTGCAGCCGACAAATCTGCGGCAACTGTGTGATGCCATCATGTCAATATGGACCAAACTCCCTGAGGAATGCTTCCAGCACCTTGTTGAATCTATGCCACGAAGAATTGAGGCAGTTCTGAAGGCAAAAGGGGGTCCAACCCGTTACTAGCATGGGGTACCTAATAAAGTGGCCGGTGAGTATGTATGTATGCATGTGTTACCGGTCCTACTCGACCCGCTTCGAGCGGGATTCGAACCGAGGTGTCCGGTCGGCCTCCCAAGAAAAGCTAACAAGGATGCTAAAGACCACAGCCTCTGGTGTCAGTCGCTAGCGTGCCTCTTGAGGCCAGGGGAGTGAGGTTTACACGCACAGCTCATTCGGCTACGTTCCTTTCACAAAATACACTCACTATGTATTTCTATAAAAAATAAAAACACACATACTGGAAAATCATTCATTTATCTCTGATTCTAGCTTTTACTACACAAAATGTTTTCATCTGCATGGGAGCAACATCAAAAGTGTGCAGCCATGCACATGCTTAGCTTAGAGAAAATGTTTGTTCTGACAAATATGTAAAGCGAGTGCAAGATATGTGATGGTATCTTGGGAAATTGTCATTTTACTTGTGCGACAAAAAGACATTAACAACCTGCGGCAAAGGACAATTAGGTTATGCTAATGTCAAATGCTGCACTAAGTTGCTCTGAATAGCCTAAAAGATTTTGCACAAAAAAAAATCTTATTTGAGCAAATCATAGGTCTAAGAGGAGGTGAGCTGGTAAAAGAAGAGTGAAAGACCAGTTCACGTTCTTCATTTTAAATGGATCTGACAGCAGCTAGGGGCTAAACGGGCTGCTAATTGTCTAGCCGTCTCACAGCAGTGTCAAAAGGGGAAATGTGGATGTAAAAGGAAAAAAAACCATCATCTAATCTTCGCTTCCAGTCTGTCTCCTCTCCTCAAGTAACATCATTAAGGGCAGAATATCATCAAGAGCCTGCATCCTTGCTTCTGGAGTTATTTACGCTGGCAGCTGGAATCAATTATGTATATTGAATACATTTTTTTCCATTGGCATTTGTGAGATGTTTATTTGTACGAAGCACTCTCAGCTCTTGTTATAAGGGGCTTTTGCGGGACCGATTGCAGCAAAGTATTTCTTTTTGCATGAGGTTGGAGACTTAAGCTCGATGAACATAATGCTTAATATGGATGATTATCAACTGCTAATTTTGAATCACGAATGGTGGCCCAAATGGATGTCTCAGATCAGACTAGACTGATTCTGAGGAGGGTGAATTTAAAACACAAGATTGCTGAGCAAATTATTTAGAGGATAGGAGCTTTTAACATGTACGCCCTAATCCTGTTGGCTCCTTAAAATGCTGATATTCGACTGCAACATACAAATGCTGATTAATCTTCTATGTCATTTCATTAATTACTGCTACCTTGATCATTAGAAAATGTAACAAACATGCTTATTAAGATCAGTTCACACCAAGGACGATAACATTTTAATAATCATTTTAATTTTTAAAGAACAGAGACTTCCACAACACACCTATAACATTCACGACACAGAGGATGGAACAATACCATTGTAATCAGTTTCAGAAAGATTTTTTTTCCAGCTGATAAAAACATTTTCAGTCAAAACGTTAGAATCCATTAGAATTTGAAGAGATTGGACATTTAAAGAACATTATTGTGCGTTGGTGTGAACGTTTATATAGTCATCGTTCTTGGTGTGAACGGTAAATGTTCATATGATCGTCCTCATGTTTTTCTAATCCGATCTGATTTTCCTATGTTTTGAAAAAAGTGGTGGTCTAAACAATAATTGTTGACAGAATATTCATCTGTGGGTGAACTATTCCTTTAAAAAAGTATGTTTACTGCCTGCTTTACACGGGCGGAAATAGTGCAACATTAAATGTGTCAAACAAATATCACTTTGGTTTTACGAATAAGGTGCAATAAGCCAAATTTGCATCAAAAGTTCAAATAATGCCAGTGACTAAATTTACAAAATTGTGGGTGAAAATGAAGCAAGTTTTGCATTAAAATATTGTTCTAAATGTTTGATGAACCTGCATTTGCATTAGGGAGAGCAAAAACGCAAGCATATGCAAATTCATGCCCATGCCAAATTTCAAGTTTCAAATATTGGCCTGCCAATTTAAACAACAAAAAAAAATCTATTTTTGACCAATAGAGCATCTGAAATATCAGAGATTGACTTCTTGCCTCAATGCGAAGAAGTCCTAGGAGTAGCCTAGCTACTTATGCATTTTAAATGTTTTATATGTTATTTATTAAAAACACAAGCCCCAGCGTGTGACTCATGTTGTGGACTCCGACATAAATTCACATGCTAAAAGCCTAGAGTGATCACACATTCACTCTGGGGGAGGAAAAAAAAAAAACGGAATCTTCTCAGCTCAAAAAAATCCCTCCTGTGCCAGACCGTGACCAGGTTCTGCCATGTCACCTTAATAGTGCGGGTTACAGTTAACTGCTAATGAGAACCTTATTAATCATTTCTCCTGGCCTCCATTAACCAGTAGAACTGAAATAGGAAGGAAGAGGAGGTTTGAGTGGCCCTTGTGAGGGAGGAAGCCCTACTTATGAAGAGTCAAGTAAAGATATGTGCATCACCCGTAGCAGACTGAACGAGGTAAAGCAAGTCTTGACCAGATGGAGGGTGTTGGGGGATGTAATTAAATTTTCTGGCTACTTCAGCAGCATTATTTGATCATTTTAAAGCAGGCCTTGGGGAGACACTTTTTATGTGGGGCTGGCTAGAAAAAGCCACTGTGAAACTCGCCCATGCCAGAATGCCATCGCTAGCAATACGTTCCTGCAGATGTCAGATCAGAAAGATGTGGTAGCAATGTGGTACTCACAGTCTCTGAAGCCCAGTGTACAACTCCATGTCAACGCCCCTCAACTCCTGCAAGCCCGACCAGTTCTCAATGTGTCTGCAGAAACAAATCCAGAATATAGAATTAGAAGATATGCATCTATAAATACTCAATAGCCTGCAGAGAAAGGAAAGATGTTGTAATTTGTTAAAAGAACGAAAACTAATCAATTTTTCAACTTATCATATGGTACAAGTGGATTTAGCACATCATCACAATAAATGCTCAATGTGTAAAACAGATTATCTTTTTTAGATTTGCTAAAGACTACATTGTTGCAGTGTTATTTAATTAAGGGAGTGTGTTAGTTCAAGGCAAAAGTAAATGTAAAAATAGTATAAATGAGAATGCACAATTATCCACTGAGAAATAAAATAAAAGCTCCAACTGATGAAGAACATCTGATAAAGGCATAAAACATTTATTAGATCCCGAAGAACAAAAATAGACAGTATTCATGATTTTTATCAGTACTGGTGCCAGTAGTTGACTGAAATAACTAGACCTCTTCAGCGCAGCTGTGACAAGAGCCAGCTGGCATCATCACTTTGTGAATTAGCACCCATTACAACACAAGACTCTGATTAATAAATGTTTTCAGAAGTTTCACCAACGCCATAACTATGTTTCTAGAAGTTTCCCCAGCTTGAACACTTTGGGCATCCGCTGCTAAACGCTGATAAACACAGCCGCTCAAGAAGACAGCGAGGGCATGCCGGCGAGTAGACGCAAATCAAAGTGAAATTAAACTTTGAGTTCTGTGTATCACATTTTAGTGAAATATTAAAATCTTTCATGACAACACCAGTTAACTATAAATATTACAAATACAGAGGCAAATGCTTAATTTCATTACGTAGACAACAAAATATCAAACAAAGAGGCATCTGCGAACAGACTCCCTTTGCTTGACCAGGCTGTTTAATGGCAAATACAGGTGGTCATTTCCCATTCACAGCCAGTTATCAGAAGCACAACACATACTGTATTCTCGGCTCTTAATTTGTATGTTACCTACGTTACAAGCTGACACTTTGCATTCTGTGAACATCAGGATCCAGCAGAGTAATTAAGTCCACATTGGCCATTCAGACAGAACCAGTCATATGCAAACCAAAAATTAGCCTGGATAGATCCAGGCACAGAACATCTGTGGATATTTCCAGAGATCAAGGAGAATGGGCAAAGAAAATAGCACACATTTCTCATTAAAGAGACTTATTTCAGTGTAATTCTATTGAAGTTTTATGTCTTGTAATGGTGATGTTCAAAGCAGGCACGCATTTACAAATGTTTCAAATCGCTAAACAACTTTTCTAGTTGGGGGAGAGAGCGGAACGCAGAGAAAAACTGTTTTCCTAAACAATGGCGTAGGCCTACTGTGAAATGTGGTTTTTGGAAGCCCTTGGGTTTGAAGGACCCTCTTGGCTGCAGGAGAGTGTTTTCCAGTGTCAGTGACGGAGGGTTTTAGATGAACAGAAGGAGGCTTCTGCCTCACCAGCATCTGTCTTCAGCTGGCTCATGTGCCATTGAGGACAGCCTGGAGACATATGTGGATATACTGTACCAGAACCTCATTATAACAGTAAACAAATATCAATGCGATAAACCAGTGGTCTCAAACTCGCGATTGGGGTGATATTTTGTGGCCCCCTACTTGACATTAAAGTTTAATGTTAGTGCGGCCCGTCGTTGCGTGTGCCGCGTTTTAAAAAAATAATAATATTTTTTTATCCCTTATGGGCTACCATAGATAGTCTCATGACAGTTTACGGTGGGTTTGTTGTCAATAGTTGTCATAGACAACCGCGAAGTACAAACATACTGCGCCCCGACTGCGCCTGGAAAAAATGAGCGCGTCGCTTCAATAGAGGGAATGCATTAACGTCACTTCCCCGCCGGAACACGCCCCCCTCAGCGGGACTGAGTGGCAGAAGAGCTGCTGCGTGACTGGAGTTAATAGGGGAAACTGCGTTAACGCGAGTAAAACAAACTATTATCAGTTTAAACTAAAAGTTGGACTCGATATAGTGTTCCTTACAACTTATCAAAGATCCAGTGATCCATGGATATTGACATGCAGCCAGGAATCGTGTTTCCTGACATTTATATGCCTGATTTCGACGCCGGGGAAATAAATGAAGACAATTTGCCTGTAAACGTTTTATATAAATACAATATAGATAGGTCTAAATCCGAGTGATCACTTACATTAATGTTATACTGTATATCATCATATCGTCCAGCCCTAAAACTTGTATAGTTTTTTGTCAGTGTTTATTTAAAAACATCCAATTATGCAGAATATAGTCTGTTCTGTAGCTTTTTGCAGTCTGTAAAAATATACAGTAGAGGGGTTTCACCAACGTCACGTTCTGGGCGGTAACCCGGATGCGCGGCCATTATGGAGGCACTCGGATGTAAACAACAGCATGGATTGCACTGTTCATGTACTACTGAACACATTGTTACACTAATAAACCACGGAAAAAACACGTGGTAGGTGCGAAATCATATAGAGAAGGACTTGGGAAGCAGGACAGAGCGAAACATTTTGACAAACTAAAGTTAATGTGTTTTATGTGGTCACATTATGTGGTAGCTGCTAAAGATCCGAACGAGTTAGCTTCTCTAGCACGTAACATTACTGCAATTCTTCCATCTATTTATTATCCCGAAATAAGATACGTTCAGATTGTCAGTCCAAAAAAGCACATGAAATTCGTTTCAAGTTACATCCATATGTGGTTTGAAATCCTATTCAAATCACATATCAGGACATCAGCCTCAGTCTGAACGCTCGGATTTCGCGTGGAATGTCTTAAAATGCAAACGTAATTTATAGGAAACATGCTGAAAGTCACTGCCGAAACAATGCTGTGTTGTTGCAAAGTGCCGGACGAGCAGAAAAATATTATTTCTGAAACCGGCGCAGACGAGCGTGGGAAAAAAGCAGTAGCTAACGTTATATACCAGCCTCCTACAGTTCTGCCGCAGTAGTCCAGCGCGGCGGCTACACATTTCCATGTTGTAACATTTAAAAAAGACAACATCTAACATTATATTGCAAATGCAACCCCTCCATCAACGCAAAGTCATTGCCATATTACCAAATAACATGCATGGACACACACGTCGGATCTGAACAGTTGCGATACACAGTGTGGACATCATTTTAGATCAGATTCCAATTTGATACAAAGATAATCGGATTTGGACTGACAGTGTGAATGTAGCCATAGTTAACATTAACTGCGTCGACATTTTAGCCATAGTCAACGCTTCATTTACATGTGTCTGATGCTGTACCTCTCTCAACCACAAACGCCTTCTTTCATCAGTTTTTTGCACTCTTCTCTTTAACTTTTGACAGTCTATAGCACTCGACATGTTTTTTCCCGATGTGACCGATTGGTACAGACAAAAACTCGACCATTTTCCAGCAGCAATAATCAGCCAAATTTGCGAGTCCATTCAGTTCAGTGGCATTATTCACGTTCTGTGCCTCCAAAATGGCCGACTTCCGGATTGATGACGCGTCGTGAAACCCCTCTGTACCTCAGATTTCTGGTCAAATCTAGTTGTACAGTCAATCGCAAAGCTCTTTCCCGTTTTAGATGTGTTTTGTGTGATTTTCACGGCATTCACGCTGAAAACAAATGCTGCCGCTCAGTCTTTTTGCCACTTGTGGGCGTGACCGCATTCACTCCGGCCGACGGTGACGTCATGCGCATACCCTCTATTATGAGCGCGCTTGCCGCGCGCCTACATTTGAAATAACGAACTTGAGCGCGCAAAATATGTGAGCGCGATATGTGAACGGCCCCTTGTCGAGCTGCTACCAATCACGCCACGAGCTACTGGTAGCTCGCGAGCGACATGCTGGAGAGAGACCCTGCTCTAAAACAATGTGAGAATAATAATTTTGAGCTTGTAATATGTGTCCAACAGGTTGATAAGAAGGTTTGCTTTGATTTGTGCAGTCAGTAATTTGAGACACTATACATGTGTAGAAAGAATTCAATAAGACAGGCAGACATGACTGCAAATATTTGCATTTCAAAAGCAATAATTGTTTTTCTAAGTATAATAAAAGGAAATGTGCCTTCCAAAAAAAAACATTCAATATCATTAATGTGTTGTATAAATCAAATAAAAAGGACATATTAAGCAAATATAAATATCACAAATATGTGTTATAGACAAAGAAAGTTTGTAAAATGAACTTCAACTGTCAGAAGGACAGCTCATGAAGAACCAATCATGTACAGAAAGGAATGTTCAAATTCAGAGGAACAGTTCAGAAGAAACGTTAATAATAAATATTGAGAATATTGGATCAGTTGTGCTCCTTTTTTGGAATACTTGAATACTATTTTTTGTGGAATACTTGATGCGGCCCCGCCTGACCCCGACTCTACCTCCAGCGGCCCCCAGTTAAGTTGAGTTTGAGACCCCTGCGATAAACTGTTACAAAGAGAAGAAGTGGTGCACTAATCGAATAAAATAAATATAATAAATAAAAGGGTAAAGAAACATTCATGGTTCTTTTGTTATTGGCAAGAAATGCAGGCAGGAATTTACAGTCAGTGTTAAATGGTTCACAATTATCCCCCGGTTTCACAAACAAGTCTTACAAGTCCCAGACCAAAATGCATGTTTGAGCTGTTTTATCTGAAAACAACTTGCACTGACATTTATTAAAATATGTCAGTGCCATTGTTTTGGAAGGATCATGTGACACTGAAGACTGGAGTAATGATGCTGAAAATTCAGCTTTGACATCACAGAAATAAATTAGAAATATATCAAATAAAATATATTAGAAAAAAAGTTATTTTAAAAATGTTAATAATATATTTCACAATATTACCGGGTTTTACTATATATATATATATATATATATATATATATATATATATATACACTCACCGGCCACTTTATTAGGTACACCTGTCCAACTGCTCGTTAACACTTAATTTCTAAGCAGCCAATCACATGGCGGCAACTCAGTGCATTTAGGCATGTAGACATGGTCAAGACAATCTCCTGCAGTTCAAACCGAGCATCAGTATGGGGAAGAAAGGTGATTTGAGTGACTTTGAACGTGGCATGATTGTTGGTGCCAGAAGGGCTGGTCTGAGTATTTCAGAAACTGCTAATCTACTGGGATTTTCACGCACAACCATCTCTAGGGTTTACAGAGAATGGTCCGAAAAAGAAAAAACATCCAGTGAGCGGCAGTTCTGTGGGCGGAAATGCCTTGTTGATGCCAGAGGTCAGAGGAGAATGGCCAGACTGGTTCGAGCTGATAGAAGGGCAACAGTGACTGAAATAACCACTCGTTACAACCGAGGTATGCAGCAAAGCATTTGTGAAGCCACAACACGCACAACCTTGAGGCGGATGGGCTACAACAGCAGAAGACTCCACCGGGTACCACTCATCTCCACTACAAATAGGAAAAAGAGGCTACAATTTGCAAGAGCTCACCAAAATTGAACAGTTGAAGACTGGAAAAATGTTGCCTGGTCTGATGAGTCTCGATTTCTGTTGAGACATTCAGATGTTAGAGTCAGAATTTGGCGTAAACAGAATGAGAACATGGAACCATCATGCCTTGTTACCACTGTGCAGGCTGGTGGTGGTGGTGTAATGGTGTGGGGGATGTTTTCCTGGCACACTTTAGGCCCCTTAGTGCCAATTGGGCATCGTTTAAATGCCACGGCCTACCTGAGCATTGTTTCTGACCATGTCCATCCCTTTATGGCCACCATGTACCCATCCTCTGATGGCTACTTCCACCATGTCACAAAGCTCTAATCATTTCAAATTGGTTTCTTGAACATGACAATGAGTTCACTGTACTAAAATGGCCTCCACAGTCACCAGATCTCAACCCAATAGAGCATCTTTGGGATGTGGTGGAACGGGAGATTCGCATCATGGATGTGCAGCCGACAAATCTGCGGCAACTGTGTGATGCCATCATGTCAATATGGACCAAACTCCCTGAGGAATGCTTCCAGCACCTTGTTGAATCTATGCCACGAAGAATTGAGGCAGTTCTGAAGGCAAAAGGGGGTCCAACCCGTTACTAGCATGGGGTACCTAATAAAGTGGCCGGTGAGTGTATATACATACAATCACCTAAAGGATTATTAGGAACACCATACTAATACTGTGTTTGACCCCCTTTCGCCTTCAGAACTGCCTTAATTCTATGTGGCATTGATTCAACAAGGTGCTGAAAGCATTCTTTAGAAATGTTGGCCCATATTGATAGGATAGCATCTTGCAGTTGATGGAGATTTGTGGGATGCACATCCAGGGCACAAAGCTCCCGTTCCACCACATCCCAAAGATACTCTATTGGGTTGAGATCTGGTGACTGTGGGGGCCATTTTAGTACAGTGAACTCATTGTCATGTTCAAGAAACCAATTTGAAATGATTCGAGCTTTGTGACATGGTGCATTATCCTGCTGGAAGTAGCCATCAGAGGATGGGTACATGGTGGCCATAAAGGGATGGACATGGTCAGAAACAATGCTCAGGTAGGCCATGGCATTTAAACGATGCCCAATTGGCACTAAGGGGCCTAAAGTGTGCCAAGAAAACATCCCCCACACCATTACACCACCACCAGCCTGCACAGTGGTAACAAGGCATGATGGATCCATGTTCTCATTCTATTTACGCCAAATTCTGACTCTACCATCTGATTGTCTCAACAGAAATCGAGACTCATCAGACCAGGCAACATTTTTCCAGTCTTCAACTGTCCAATTTTGGTGAGCTCTTGCAAATTGTAGCCTCTTTTTCCTATTTGTAGTGGAGATGAGTGGTACCCGGTGGGGTCTTCTGCTGTTGTAGCCCATCCGCCTCAAGGTTGTGCGTGTTGTGGCTTCACAAATGCTTTGCTGCATACCTCGGTTGTAACAAGTGGTTATTTCAGTCAAAGTTGCTCTTCTATCAGCTTGAATCAGTCGGCCCATTCTCCTCTGACCTCTAGCATCAACAAGGCATTTTTGCCCACAGGACTGCCACATACTGGATGTTTTTCCCTTTTCACACCATTCTTTGTAAACCCTAGAAATGGTTGTGCGTGAAAATCCCAGTAACTGAGCAGATTGTGAAATACTCAGACCGGCCCATCTGGCACCAACAACCATGCCACGCTCAAAATTGCTTAAATCACCTTTCTTTCCCATTCTGACATTCAGTTTGGAGTTCAGGAGATTGTCTTGACCAGGACCACACCCCCTAAATGCATTGAAGCAACTGCCATGTGATTGGTTGATTTGATAATTGCATTATCATTCTCTGTCTCCTCTCCACCAGTAAGCTGGTGTGTGGTGAGCGTTCTGGCGCACTATGGCTGCCGTCGCATCATCCAAATGGATGCTGCACACTGGTGGTGGTTGAGGAGATTCCCCCCTCCATGTGAAGCGCTTTGAGTGCCTAGAAAAGCGCTATATAAATGTAATGAATTATTATTATTATTATTATTATAATTGCATTAATGAGAAATTAAACAGGTGTTCCTAATAATCCTTTAGGTGAGTGTGTATATATATATATATATATATTTTTTTTATATATATATAACAACATTGACTAGAGTTCACCATTACTTGTTGTCTGATGCTCCCAAACGACTAGTTTAAATTACCCACAATGCAATTACATCTAAGCTAATGACAAAGCGTTTAATTGAGGAGAAAGCTGCCACATCCCCTGGAGCATTTGGCTCGTCAGCGATGCAAATTCGCGCACTTGTAGTTTGCTGTCATGGAAATGCGATTCCCAGAGGTCTCCCCTCTCGTCCGCTGACAGGAAGTGCCGCTTGGCATCTGGTGGCGAGCGAATCGAGCGGTGTAGGCCATTTTGCCACACTCCTAAAGGAATCCGGAGTCTTAATCGCTTATTTATCTCTGGCACTTAACGGCAAATGATTTAAAACTTCTGGGATATGCCACTGTGTCATGCTCTCGATACTGTCAGTTCAATCATTCAGTGGCTCAGGCGCTTCTCTCTCCCGATCACTCATTCGCTCACACATACACACACCCAGATGCTGTTTTTCTTGACACCGCGGTAGCAGCTGCATGACACACATCTCAGATAGATGTGCCCGGGAAATTACGAGCTGCACTCCATCTGTTGCTAGCATCATGTTTTCTGAGCTCGGCTTGCACATATTTACATCAGCCGTAGAAATTTAACAATGTCCATATCTGGTCTGAACATGCCGACCGTCTACACTTGATCTGTGTCTGTATGCGTGGGCGAGTGTGGGTGCATTTATGAGAAAAACAGACCAAAACCGGCACAGAGACGCCTCGACGCTCCTCCTGATTGGTGACTACGCACGATTCTGCTCGTAAAGTATATTTATGACAGGTTGGACTGTGGCTCTTTGAGCTTTGAGAAGATTGAGGGGCTGTCTTTTCATTGCATGGGTCTTATGAATATGGCAATCGTACTAAACCAATTCTACAAATGTGCTGATCTCAAAATTCTACCCAAAAATAAAATGATGTCATCATTTACTTACCCTCATGTTCTTCCAAACCTTAGCACAAAATGAGACATTTTGAAGAATGTCAAACTGACCATATAGTATAACGTAAAAAACGGTTGTTAACTACAACTAAAACCACTTTAAAAAATATATATACACCGGTATATATTAATTGAAATATATTTCATCAATTAAAATAAATAAAATTTACATATTGGATGAAAAAACTTAAATAACTTAAACTAAAATTAAAATGAAAACAGACTATGTAAAAACAAAAGCTAATTCAAAAGCTAATAAACACAATCACATATAAATACTAATAAAATAGGCAATAATAAAAAGCACCATATTTTAAAGGCATATTTTACCCCCCCCAAAAAAATTCTATCATAATTTACTCATCAATATGTATGATCTGCATGCATGTAATTCTTCTACAGAAAACACAAGATATTTTGAAGAATGTTGGTAGTTTTGGAGACAATTGACTTCCAATGTATGGACAAAAAATATGTTTCAAAGAAGTCACCTTCAATGTTGTCATCTTAGGAACACCATGGGGATAAGTCAATTTTTGTGTGAACTATCCCTTTAAAACTGTTACGATTTGCGTGGAAGCAAAGGCTGAAGTCGGATCTAAACGCAGCAGTAGACTTTAATACAGATTCAGAACAGACACTCGTGGTACGCACATTCAAACATACATTCAATAACTGACCATGAACAAAAGAGAAGACAGGATATAAATACACAGAGGGGATCAGGGAACAAGACACAGCTGGGGCAAATCAGAACAACGAGCGGGACCATACAACCTAACAAGACAACACACCTGAAACAAGGGACCTAATAATGACATGACTAGGATAACAGACTACAATTAACAAGGCACAAACTGAATAAAAGACCAAAGACAGAGAAACCACAAACCAGAAACATGACAAAATGAATAACACCGTAACAAAAACATAGCGCACACAGGTCATATTGGACTACATTTTTGGTGCTTTTACAGCAAATTTCTGGTACTTTTTGGAGCTTTGCGGTCTCACTACCCATTCAAGTTCATTACATTCTGAGTGAACAGTATCGCACAGAAGAAAATCATACAGGTTTGGAACAACATGAGGGCAAGTCACACCTGGCTATCAGGATGATTTTTCACAGTTCTTTGAGCATTTCTTTAAACGCTGACTAGATTCTGCAGATTGCGCTTAAATCGAAAGTTGAATACATGGAGAAATCGAAATTTGGAGGTGAAGTTGGCGGATGTATCCGAAAGTGTGAGCTGGGTTTTTGCCCCTGTGACTAACTGACACATCGACTAATTGATGGGTCCATTGATTGTACTGTGCAGTTTCTAAATGACCAGTAATGAGTCAAAGAGCAGACCCCGGGTGTCTAAAGAACAAGTATCTAGACACGACTTCCTGTGGATCCTGTACACTTCCAGACCGATTTGGCCATCTTCAGTCATCATATTATAATGGATTCATAAATCTTTCTAGTAAGCACACATAAAACATTCTTAACAAGCATTCCTGTGAGGATTCATTAAATATGTGCAATGGTTTTCCACAATAAACATTCATGAGAGCTAAAAGCTTCTGCAGAAGGCCACAGAATGACTTGAATTAATCACAATTCGGTTTATTGTAGAGATGTAAGCATTACTTTTATGGTGAAACTGTCTTTTGACACTTCAAGACTGCCTTAAAAAAACATGCAGCCATAAAACTTTTCAAATTCACTCAAATACTATGGCTTATATTGCTGTCATATAAGGAAATGGTTATTGTAAAAGAAACCGTCAAACTTGAATTTCCTCCATCCATAAAATGTCCAACTATAAAATAAAGGATGTTTTCTACATTCCAGGCAAAAGCTTTATATATCCGTAACACTGACACCTCAGCTCTGTTCTGTATGACACAAAAGGAGATATTTTGTAGAGTGTCCAAGTTGCTCTTTTTCATCCGAGAAAAATAAAAGTGACTTGGGTTTGGAAAGATGCAAGGGTGGGTAAATAATGACCAAATAAATACACATCCATTCTGTGAACAACAGCAGAAAAGCTGTCATCTAAGACAGGTCCCTACAGTGAAAGGGAAGCCCTACCTTTTGCATTCTTCTCACATCAAAAACCAATATAAGATATCTGTTTTTTGTGAAAAACAACAAGATAAGAGCTAACAAGATAAGCATGTCTTGTTTAAAGTTCCAAGTTAGCATTCAAAAGCTTGAAGCAACATGAAGCAGAAGTCAGACACGAGCATATTGCTTTAAATTTGCATCTATCACTATCTACACAAATTCATGTCTGCCAAAGCATTACATAAAATGCTATTAACAGTGTTCTACAATATCAACATGCCCATATTTCTACAAAACAATGCAATGGAAAGTAGTGTCACGATACACAAAAAAAAACTTTTTAAGATTTACGCATTAATTAATTAATAGAACAATCCCATCAAATTGACTTGAATAATCCTTGCATATTAAGAATTTTAAATGAGTAGCCTAAAAAAAACTAGAGCGTAATAAAACATTCTCTTTAAATCTTAAATTTAAAATGTTTTTTTTTTTTTTTTTTTATGAATACGGATAATATAAACAAATGGCCCTGTTCCCTTGTTCCATTAAGATTTATACAAAATGTTTTATTAAGCTGTAGTATTTTTACCATAGGGCTGTCAAAATAACACGTTCATTTCGATTAATTAATCTGAGAAAAAAATAACGCTGATTAATCCATTCCGTATTGACCTTTGACTCGCAGCCGTTCTAGCCACCATTCGACTGTAAAAGGAAGGAGGGAGACGAGAACGCGCTGCCTGGATCATTGATTGGAACGTTTACTTATAAAAAACGGCCTGATGGAAGTGTTGATAAAAAATAAAGTCGTCTACAATGTCTGCAGCAAGGAATTTACATATCACCGGAGTTCATCAACTCTAAAGTACCACATCAATGCAAAGCATCCGGGAGTTAACGTTTATCCGGAGGTACGGCCTAGCACGTCCCGTGATACCAACTCTAGCAGTCAACGTCATCTTCAAACTGGAGCAAACACTGAAACGCAAACTTAGCAAATCTGTATGTGACCGACTGAGCAATTCCCTTGCTAAATGGATCGCAATGTCCTTCAGACCAGTTTCGATGATAGAAGACAGGGGGTTAGCAGAGGTTTTGCAATTAGCCTCTTCAGACATAACATATAACCCGCCATCGCGAAACACCATTATGTTAAAAATCCATCAGCAGTACGACACTGAAAAAAAAAAAAAGAGATGTATTGGTGGGAGCGGACTATATCGCACTGACGGGATCACTGGACTTCAGTTAGCAATCACAATTACCTTGGTGTTACGACACACATCATTGACTGTGAGTGGAAACTCCAGTCATTTGCATTAGCAATGCTAAAAACGGACACCAGGCATTACGCCCATGCCTGCGCCCAGCTGTTTTTGTCTGTGGCGGAGGCATGGGGGGAGTTCAACAAAAGATCACCACAGTCGGCACAGACAGCGCTCGAAACATGATTGCTGCGGCGAGAAAGCTTCCATATGAGCACATGTCTTGTGTTACTCATATGTTACAGAGAAGCATCACTGTTTGCCTCGCAGACAGTGGGTTTTGTGACACATTGGCAAAGTGTCGTAAGATAGTGGGACATTTTAAACACAGCCCTGCCAATTCAGATGAGCTCCACCAGCAGCAAAATCAACTAGGGCAACTGACAGAAAGTCTGATTCAGGACGTTCCCACAAGATGGAACTCGTCACTCGCCATGATGATCACTCGTCTCCTGAAGAACCAGGAGGCTATCAAGGCCACACTGAGCAGACAGAAGCACAAGCTGAATATGTTGACTACATCTGAGTGGGACAAACTTCAGAGGCTGGAAACCATCCTTGAACCATGCAGGTAAAGGCTTGCAGAAAGAAATTGAATTTATTTTGCAAATTATTTAAGTAGGCTACTACTATGATACTGATATAATAAATGTACTGTGTGCATCTCTTATCATCCACTGCAGATATGTGACTGAGCTCCTTGGAGGTGAGACTTCTGTTTCTTGCTCTGTGGTGTTGCCTGCTCCCAGCCTACATAGGAAAATTCAAGACTGCCTTTAAAAAGGACCTGTCTGAACGGCAAGCAAACCTCAACGCTGGATGGCCCAACATAGCTTCAGCACTGGACCCACGCTTCAAGGACTTGAAGTATCTTCAAAGAGGAGACAGAAAAGAGGTGTGGACCAGCCTTGAGGTACTGCTGCAAAATAAACCCAGTACGGCTAACCCAGAGCCTGCAGAGAAGAGAAGCCTCCTACTCTTTGCTTTTGACACAGACTCAGATGATGATGACACGGTGGAACCAAGCAGGGCTCTGAACCGCTACAAAGCAGACCCCAGGGTAACACTTTATTTTGATGGTCCCTTTTGAACATTCTGTTGACTATAAGTAACTTTGCAACTACATGTCAACTACCTCTCATTAGAGTATTAGTAGACTGTCTGCTTAATATCTGCTAACTCTTTATTGTGTTGGTCCTCCAACAGACTTTCTACTTACAGTAACTTTGCAAGTACATGTCAACTTATTCTAACTCTAACCCTACCAGTCTACTAATACTCTACTAACACCCTAACGAGAGTTAGTAGACATGTAGGTGCAACGTTACTTCTAGTCAAAAGAATGTGTTAAAGGGACCATCAAAATAAAGTGAAACCGAGCCCAACATCAGCATGGAGGAATGCCCGCTGCAGTGGTGGACAACTCATGCAGGAGCCCATCAACAGCTGTCTGTCCTGGCTCGCAAACATCTGGCTGCCCCTGCCAGTTCTGTCCCTTGTGAGAGACCTTTTTCACTTGCAGGTAACATAGTCCAAAAAAGAGGTCAGCCTTGAGCTCTGAGAATGTAGATAAGCTACTTTTCTTAGTGACTGGCTGAAGGAGAAGTAGAATTGAGGCAGATGTGTTTTGACTACAACTTAAAAATGAAAAAATGTTGCGTTGTTGTTTTTTGTGTGAAATGTGGTAAAAGATTTTTTATTGAAGGTTTATGTTCAATTACACAAAAAAGCCCTGGAATTCATATTGCACTATGTTCAACTTTTGGTCTCTGTTGCCTGAGTTTATTTATGGCATATACAAGAACAATAGTGTTGACATTGAGGGGAGTGTTCATTTATTCATTGTGTCCCCTAGGTTATAACTGTGGCCTGACATGCCTTGTATGTACAGTGAAAAAAATCTTCTTCCGGAAGCACTTTTGATTTGATTTCCTCAGCATATCAGGTCACATTGTTGATTGTTATGGCCATTATTTGAACAGTGAAAATAATAATAAAAGAGTTTTTGAACTTTAAATGTCACAAATGCTGATTATTCATTGATTCATTTGTATGGAAATATTTCAAATACTTTTACAGCAAAAATTATGTATGCGATTAATTTAGATTAATTAATCACAGAGTACGTAATTAATTAGATTAAATGTTTTAATCGACTGACAGACCTAATTTTTACTTAATCAAAATTCTTGATTCATAATATGAATCATAACTAAGGATTATTAAATTTAATTTGATGGAATTTTATGAATTAAAATGTGTAAATCTTGAAAAAAAAGGTTTAGTTTTTCTTAATGTACCAAAAGTATGACTTTGATAGGATACCTGACTAAAATATCTCGATACTACTACTGAACTGATACCATGACAAAAACCTAAAACAAAAGGAAAAGTTAATGGAATAATAGATGACCCACATGGAACTTATTACAATTCATTATTTTATTTATAAATAATAAATAAATAAAACCTGAAATCCTGTCCTGTCCTGTTTTTTTTTTTTTTTTTTTTGCGTTTCTATTTTAATACACAATAAAATAAAAAACAAATTGCTGTAATGTTGTCAAAGTTCTCAGCTTGGGAAATGTGCATGTATGACCTCTGATCCAGTTTATAACAAAATGCTGATGCTCATGAGAAAGATTTTCATCAGGCAAGCCCTTTCTGTTTCACACAGGAAAATTTCTTATGACATTAAATTTCACAGTAACAAAATTACCACTGACCACTGGTGCGTTCTCTGCCAAGAGCAGATTGCTCCATGAATGGCTTAGGAAGTACATCATCATATCCCAAACCTCCAAAAACTTCTAGTTCCATCTCCGAAATGGCGTCGCAACAGGAGGGATTGGTCTGCGTTTCATAAATATTCCAGTATTGGAGATCTGCATATGCGCTCTGTTTGATGTAGGGAACCTGAGAGACGGAAAGAAACGCTGGGAGACTGCCAGCTCTAAATCTTCCCTTCACTTCAGCTTTAGGAGAAGAATGAATACAAAGTCATGGTGAGTTACTGAACCATTCCAATAATTAACTTCATGTAGCAGCACGCTGGCGTAGCGAGATCTGACAACCCCACAAAACTTCATTTCTCTTTCTATTGTTGTTCCTTCCCTTCTTTCCTTTCGATCGTCAACATGACAGATGCACAGCCAAAGCTATGAGTCCAGATCATTTATTTTACACATCAATGATCCAACTTCTTTGCACACTGAAAGGGAATGCTACAAAATAAACAAGGAGCTAGAAATCAAACTCCAAACAAGCATATTCCAGTAACCACTGATGCTGATGCGTCTGGGACCAGCTTTTGATGAAATATATAGGACTATAATAGACTTGTTGACATTACATAAACAAAGGTAAAAAAAATAAAAAATAGGTACAATTTTCAATATCACCAAAGCCAAGTCTAAAAAGCTTCCACTAACCTTTAAAACACCACTTTTTTACATCGACTCACAGAGAAATCTTTTATTTTCACTTAGATGGTATAAAAATGAGTGATTCCTATGGATTGTGTCAAGGTTTGCATGGTTCATGGCATCACGCCTCGCTAAAAGAGTTTAGCATGACCTTGAAATGGCCAGACTCATGTCTTGCCAACAAATCCCTCAAATAGAACTGAAATTTTCAGTTCTATGACATCTACAGAGGGAAACTCTGACCACAAGGTCAATAAAACTGTTTTAGCTAAGCTGACCTTCCACTTTGTTGCAGAATTCACTATAAAAAGCCCACAGACAGTCAAAAGTATTGCTTGCATTTCAATCATGCAGCAGAAGTATGTTTTACATTTATGCATTCCACAGATATTTTAAGGTATATTTATCAGTACGTACAACCCCTGGGAATCAGTATCCTTATCTTTCATAAAAACTGAATAGACTAAAACTAAACACAGAGCCAAAGCACAACCAAAACAATGTTCTTCTGCAAAATGCTTGCAGTTTTGTTTTTTAACTGCTAGGGGGGTCAAAAGTGGCAATGTTCCTTAAAAAGTCAAAAATAAAAACTGAACTAATATAAATTTGTATTACTCTAAAACTAAGAGTTTGATCCATGGTATAAACCTTTACAACCCATCTGTACATTACATTACAGTGTTAATTTAGCATTATTTGTATATTATTATAGCATTTATTAATATTTTAAATTAGCTTTTTATTTATTTTTTAAAAAATATATAAATTTTCCCTTTTGTAGTCATTTTTATGTACTTTAGTCATTTTTTTATATTTCCATACATTTTTAAGTCAGTAATTAATTTTAATCCGTTTTAATTTGAGTCATTTTAGTGATTAAACTTTTCAGTTAGTTTACCAGGCAACATTTTTTCACCTAATTTATATCTTTTGCACCTTTATTTATCTTTATATCAATTACAAAAAAATTATTTATTTCATTAACATTAACATTAACTAACAATGATAGACTGAAAACTAAATTGAAAAGACTAATTGAAATTTAAATATAAATTAAAAAAACTTTAATACCCCTGTTGGGAATTGAACCTATGACCGCTATTTTCACTCAAAAATTGCGAGTAAATTTAACAAAAAGAAGTATCACATTGAATTAAACATGAGATTATGAAGTAGAAAGACTGAAATCTTGAACAACTTGAAAAAATTATTTTAACATCATGCTAAAGCCACAGGAACACGCTACACGGGAAATAGAGATATAAATCGCGACAAAAATGACCACGTATGGAAACATAGTGGTAAAAAAAGATTCAGGGATTGAATCCCAGAATCCCAGCCCTGGTTCGAAGAGTTGCGACAGTGCAGTGACCTCAACTCATCTGGGTGCAGAAATTACAGGGGTGACACTGAGGATCTGAAAGCCATCAGACAAACTTGCACTGCTTCTCAAAGCCTCATTTATTGGCTTGAAAGAAACACAGAATGCTTTCTTTGCGGCCGGACCCCTGTGGCAATCCGTGAGGCGCTAAGCCGATGACTGCGCTTTAGCCAGAGATGGAAGAGAAGGCACAGGGAGGAGCAGAAGAGCCGAGGGAGGTCTTTGGCCTTTTCTTTTTACTTTCTCCATCTCTGCCGCCCCTGATCTCAGCGGTGAAGACGCCCACTCGCTCAGCTGTTCTCTGGAAGCTGCAGGCCGCAGCTTTCAACACTGGTTTTGCAACCACCTACAGAACCAGCCTACATGAAGACAAAAAAAACAACACCCCTCATCCCTTTCTCAAAAAAGCAGTTTGATCATAATAGTTTTATACTGTAGTCCAAACACACCTGATGATTGAAAGTAGGAAGGTGGTATGTGCTGTAAATATCACAGGAAACGGCTCACATGAACACGAACGCTAGGCATTAGCATACTGCTTTTATCCCAGCGGCGCTGTTCTGGATCAACAAGCCCTCAGCAGCATGAGGTACGGCTATATTGTGCTGAGTCTGCAATTTATTCCGGCCCGGGTTGAAAAAACAAGCACATATCTGAAAGCAATGATGCAATTCCAGCTCGTGCTGCACCAAACATATTCATGCTAAGAGGGACAAAACACAAAGACGTGTTTACCAGATGCACACGACTGGTACAAATGTTACTTGATTCAAAAGGTGAAATGTTCACTTGCAAAACTGATGTATTGTAGTTACCATAAAATACTGTAAATAAACCTTAATGTTAGTTATTTTGGTAAAAATGTTACAGTAGGGTTCAATTTGTTTATCTGTTAAAATACATTTTTAACATTAATCTACAATATTGTTTGGGGTCAGTAAGTTTTTATTTTGCATGGATGCTTAAATTGATCAAAAGTAACAGTAAAGACATTAAAAATGTTACAAAAGATTTATATTTTAAATAAATGCTGTTCTTTTGAACTTTCTATTCATCAAAGAATACTGATAAAAAAATGTATCACGGTTTCCACAAAAAATATTAAGCAGCACAACAGTTTTCAACAATGATAATAAGAAATGTTTCCTGAGCACCAGATCAGCATATTAGAATGATTTCTGAAGGGTCATGTGATACTGAAGCCTGGACAACTTTGTCATCACAAGAATAAATTAAATATCAAAATGTTAAAATAGAAAACTTATTGTAAATTGTAATAATAGTTTACAATATTACTGTATTTTTTGTTAACGCTTTTTGTAAAAAATGTTAACGTAATAAATAAATATCTAGTTCAGTCATGAAACTCTAGAGGGCGCAGGCTGATCGGTCCTTTACATGCAAAGGTAAGCAATCACATCATTACATCATGGCACAAGATGATTGGTCTCTGCTAATCCTGTGGCCAATGAGATTGCTTGCTCAACATTTAAATAGTCTGGTTCATTGTTTGCTGTGATCTAGTCCTGCAGCGCTCTATCAAAGTTCTTCTGAAACCCTCCACCTCCCCCAGCTCCACCTGTCTAGATCTGCTACAGGATTTATGTGTGTCTATTTATTCAGCAGCAGCATATCTTACACGCTCACAGCAGCGTATCTGTGTATCTATCAATTCAGAGAGGTGTCATAATTGAAATAATGTGCATTGTTTCTTTATGATGATTAACAAATGCAAACAAATAGAACCTTATTTTTTTCTTGATCATTTAAAATGAGCTGAAATAGTCGAAGTGCTGCATGTGAGGCTAAACACGCAGTTTCCAAATTATACTGGAAATGAGTAGATTGAAAAAACACCCATAATATACCAAATTCTAATCATCTTTGGAGCCCAGTCACACATTATACAATATATTAAAAGATTTAAATAATAGCACCACTGCTGAAAGTCATAAGTCACATGTCTGAAGAACGTGGAAGCATTCTCACTTGTGAGTGACGCTATGATAATTTGTGCCAGTGCTTTGTACATGTGGTAAAAATGAATCCATCAAAATATGCTGAGAAAATAGGATTCACCTGTGAATACAGCTGCATCCTCAAAACCACAAATGGGAAACTTTATCTCATTCATTGAGTTCCATTAAATGTTCAGGCCAGGTCACTGTGGACAGAGAATACTAAAAGATGGTTCTCTTACGAGAGTATCTCTCGTACTGCGTAATAGCTTACGCTAGGGGAAAAACTCTTTTCCGCGAGATATTGAAGCCAAAAATTATCCTTAATTTTTTATTAATGTAAAACGCTTTGCAGCAGCAAGCAGACATAGGCGAAACAGCTCGCGCGCCTATTGGTTGCTCTGCAGCAAATGCAGCAGCCTATCGAGAGAGACTCTGCGTGACGTAATGACCAATGGGGGCAATTCGCGCCCATATCGTCACGTCCCGCCAGAAGGGGCGTGGTCTCACCCTATAAATATGCTCGTTAGGCTGATACAAGCTGATTTTTACCTCTTCAGCGAAGCACACGCATCGCTGGATCCGGAGTGAGAAGCCGCGCCGTCGAAGCAAGCCTTTCAGCGGGACGAGCTCTGGAGTCGCTGGCCTCGCCGCCTTCAACTGCCGTACCTGCTGCGCTTTCCGGCGTTCTATATCCTTTCATACTCTGTGTGTATTTACTCTGTTGAGAGTGTTTGCTCGCTTACTTGACGCGACTCACACTTCTCTCACAAAAAGAGCTGCGTCTTTTTAAAGATGCCTTCCTGTGGCTCGTGCCGCGCCCCGCTCAGCGATGGAGACCGGCACGTCATCTGTGTTTCCTGCCTGGGTGAGGATCACGCGGCTCTCGCGCTCGCTGACGGCGGATGCCCTCATTGCGAGCTTTTGCCCATGGTGACTCTGAGGACTCGCCTGGCATCATTCTCCGAGCCTTCACCGCAGCCCGCCGTGGTGCCGCGCCGCAAGAAGCGCCGCGCCCAGCGCGCTCCCGAGCTTTCTCCAGCCCGCCAAAGCTCGCCGGTTCGCCCGCCAGCTTCGCCGGCTTCGCTCGAGTCGCTCACTGACGGACAACGGCCGCCGCCTGCCGCCGCGTCCGTCCACGAGTTCGACGAACCCACCGAGGCGTGTTCTCTTCTGGCATCCGATAGCGAGGATTGGGCGAGCTCCGTGGACCTCCCCTCCGCTAGCGTTTCCCGCCAGACCACTGGTAAGAGAACCGGCATTGAGACTGAGCTGATGCGTCTGCTTTCTCAGGCCGTGGGAAGCATCGGCCTCGATTGGGAGGCGCCCGCGCAACCGCCGCGCAACAGGCGAGCTCTGTGGACCTCCGCCTTCTGTCCGCGAGTCGTCAAGGAAACGGGCCAGCATCAAGACCGCGAGCCCTAAAAACCGCGGCTAGCTTTCTTTACGTTATAAGAAATCTACCCCGCCCCCCATGGGCGTGCGTCACCGGCAAATGAGAAAAGAGTGTGTTTCAGTCCCCGCCGAGGCCGGACTAATCTCCATTTCTCAAACATTTCTCAGCTCCTAGTTTGAGCGGCTGAAAATGTCATTATTGCAGCAATGAGCCTGTTGTATAACACGCACACCTGCATACAAACGCCGACACACCCAAAACTGTGATGACGCTCTCTTATCTGCTTGCGCTAGTGTAGTTCTCCCTGTGGCCCAGTGGCGGAACCTGAAGCTTTCACGCGAGAGACCCGTGTTCGATCCCGGCACTCGCAGCAGATAAAAATTTAGTCTCGCCGCGGCCAGACTTCCACCGAAACTTTTCGCTCGTTCAGTTCCAGAAAATGCGACTGTTCCAGTGTATTTTGCAGTAAACAAGCTGGTACCACGGCCCGCTTGCCTGCACATAAAGGCCGTTTCCATGGCGACCCAGAAAAATCATGTAATCATTGTATTTCTGGTTTTCCGGCCACAGCCGATGGTGTTATAAGTGTAATAAAATGCTCACAGCCCAGTGTTCATTTCTACACACAAACACAGCCCGCCACGGTACAGGGCTCGCACAAATAAAATCGACGCATGTCAATTGTGCATTAAATGTAGTGAATGTGCCCACAACCCAGTGCCCACAAACACTAGCACGGTTTCTGTAAAACGAAACCAACACAAGTCTTCCTAGCCTCCTAGGAAATCGACGGTGTTTCAGTCTCGCCGTGGCCAGACTTCCACTGAAATTTTCGCTCGTTCAGTTCCAGAAAATGTGACTGTTCCAGTGTATTTTGCAGTAAGCAAGCCAGTACCATGCCCGCTTGCCTGCACACAAATGCTGTTCCCACGGCGACCCAGATAAATCACATAAATGGTGTATTTTCTGGTATTCCGGCCACAGCCGATGGTGTTATGAGTGTATTGAAAATGCCTACAACCCAGGGCTCATTTCTACACACAAACACAGCCCGCAAAAATGCAGGGCTCGCACAAACAATCCGGCCACGGCCGATGGTGTTATGAGTGTTGTAAGAATGCCCACCCAGTGCCCATTCCCACACCCAGACACAGCCCGCCACGGTGCAGGGCTAGCACAAATAAAATCGACTCAGGTCGATTGTGCAAACAATGTAGTAAACGCGCCCATGTCACCATGCCCGCTCACACTACATGCTGTAGTGGCTATAGTCCCTTGGTTTCTGTAAAAACGAAACCAACACACATTCAGTCGGCCATGACCGACAATGTTTTCAGTGTAATAAATGTGCCCGCAGCCCCGCGCCCACATTTTCTCACAGACACGCCGATTCCTACGGGATCTCCCCGCTCGCTTTTTCTGCACAATCTGCCATAAAAAAGCTGAGCGCGGCCAGGCCGCCCGCTGTGATCAGCGCGCCCCCCGCCTCGAACGCTGTAAACACGGTGTTGTGTTCCCAGTATGCCCGGGCTCTCGAGCTGCCGTTTTGTCGCGGCCGGAGCCCGGATTTCATTCTACCTCTAGCTATTCACGCAGATGCGAGGTCAAAGCTTCCCGGGGTATCAGAATGGGTGCTGAACACTATAAAGAGAGGCTATTCGCTACAATTCGCTCGACGCCCGCGCCGTTGTACGGCGCGCGTCGAAACTACGGTGAAAAACGAAGTGTCTCATCTACTTCGTGCCGAGATAGCGAAACTACTGAGCAAAGGGGCTATAGAACCTTTATCTCAGGCTCAGAGCGAAGGGGGCCTATACAGCAGATATTTTCTGGTACCGAAAAAGGATGGGGGTCTCAGACCCATTTTAGATCTACGACAGCTGAACAGAGTGCTTGTGAAACGCCAGTTCAGAATGCTTACGACCAGGAAAATCCTCGCGCAAGTGCGCCACGGGGACTGGTTTATGTCGATAGATCTGAAAGACGCCTATTTCCAAATACAAATAGCGTCCCATCACAGGCGATTCTTGAGATTCGCCTTCGAGGGCCAGGCATATCAATACACAGTCCTGCCGTTCGGCCTGTCCCTAGCACCTCGTACATTTACGAAGTGCATGGACGCGGCGCTCGCACCCCTGAGACTTCAGGGCATGCGAGTCCTGAACTACTTGGACGATTGGCTGATTCTAGCTCGATCACGATCGGAGCTCATAGAACACAGGGCCGCATTACTCGAGCACCTCGAGGAGCTGGGCCTCACAGTCAATTGGGCGAAGAGCTCACTGTCTCCCAGTCAGAAAATTTCCTTTCTGGGAACCGTGCTGGACTCGCTGTCCATGACAGCACGCCTGTCACCAGAGCGCGGGCTAAATATTCAGCGCGGCGCGAAATCCTTCCGCCACGGCGCGATAGTTCCGCTCAAAAGGTTTCAGAAAATGCTGGGGCTGATGGCCTCAGCGGCCTCTGTACTCCAGTTGGGCTTGCTGCGCATGCGCCCACTGCAGATGTGGCTGAAAGCGCGGGTTCCACCCAGGGCATGGACAGCGGGTCTGTTTCGCCTCAGGGTCGACCTTCAGTGTGTTTCAGCTCTGGAGCCTTGGAAAATAACCGACTGGTATCAGTCAGGTGTGAGTCTGGGGACCGCTTCGAGTGTGAAGGTGGTGTCTACGGACGCCTCCACCTCGGGGTGGGGAGCGCTGCTCGAGGGCAGACCGCTAGCTGGCCTGTGGTCAGAACGGGAAAAGCTCCTTCACATAAACTGCTTGGAGATGATAGCAGTCGACAAAGCGCTACGGCGTTTTGTCCCCAGGTAACAGGCCACCACGTCTTGGTCCGGTCGGACAACATGTCAGTGGTGGCATACATAAATCGCCAGGGCGGCGTCAGGTCACGAAACCTTCACAAGCTGACGGAACGCCTCCTGGTCTGGGCTCAGCACAACCTGCTCTCACTGAGAGCAGCGCACGTGCCTGGTCACCTGAATGTGGGACCAGACAGACTGTCCAGGAACAATGTTCCAGCAGGGGAATGGTCGCTGCACCCGCAGACGGTCCAGCTGCAGTGGAAAACGTTCGGCAGAGCACAGGTGGACCTATTCGCGTCCCACGAAAACGCTCATTGCCCGGAGTTTTTCTCGAAAAGCAAGGACGCGCTGGCTCATGTTTGGCCCAGCTGCCCCCTATATGCTTTTCCTCCTGTCTCGCTCCTGCCTCAGGTGTTGGAACGAATCAGGGAGAACGGATGCCCAGTGCTGCTCGTAGCTCCGCTCTGGACAAACCAGACGTGGTTCCCTGCCCTGATGCAGCTGACCAGCACTGCCCCCTGGCCTGTACCATTGAGGAGAGACCTCCTCTCTCAGGCGGAGGGCTCGATTTGGCACCCTCGCCCGGAGTTGTGGTCCCTGCACGCATGGGCCATCAACGGGTACCCGCTAGCCTCCCAGAAGGAGTGTTAAACACGATCGCGCAGGCTAGAGCTCCGTCTACCAGGCGGCTCTACTCCTCGAAATGGTCTGTTTTCTCTGCATGGTGTCAAGCCCAGAGCTTTTCACCTGTGGAATGCGGGGTTTCGGAAGTGCTTTCCTTCCTTCAAGAGCTACTGGATAAGGGCAGGACCCCATCCACGCTCAAAGTATATGTGGCGGCCATAGCAACGTTTGCAAAACCGGTGTTTGGCCAGTCGCTGGGGAAAAACGACTTAGTCGTGCGTTTCCTTAGGGGAGCTCGGAGGCTGAACCCTCCCAGGCCCCCTTCAGTCCCGACGTGGGACCTTTTCACGGTCCTGGAGGCCATGAAAGGCGCCCCGTTCGAGCCAATCCAGCTGGTGGACATGAAACACCTGTCGTTCAAAACAGTGTTTCTCATGGCTCTCGCTTCAGTGAAGCGCATAGGGGACTTACAGGCGCTTTCAGTAAGCGCGTCGTGTATGGAGTTTGGGCCTAATGACTCGAAGGTCATTCTCAAACCAAAGCACGGGTATGTCCCGAAATCCCTCAATACACCGTTCAGGGCCCAGGTAATTTCCCTGTCCGCCCTTCCGGTTCTCAGTGAGGAGGAGGATGCGAGTCTCCTTTGCCCCATCAGGGCATTGAGAGCTTATGTGTCACGCTCGTCTGTTTTCAGACAGACGGAGCAGCTTTTTGTTTTGTTTGGCGGGCGTTCCAAGGGACTCGCCGCCTCAAAACAGAGCCTATCCAGATGGATAGTGGATGCCATTGCGCTCGCTTACACTGCGAAGGGCCTACAGTGCCCCTTGGGTGTCAGGGCGCACTCCACGAGAGGCGTGGCCTCTTCGTGGGCATGGTCGAGCGGGGTTTCCCTGCAAGATATCTGTACGGCCGCGGGCTGGGCCTCGCCGTCTACATTTATAAAAATACTATAACCTGGAGGTACCCGCCTTACAAGCTAAGCTTTTGGCGGTCTAAAATTCAGTGCGATCTGCCCCGCTGTGCGGCCCAGATGCTGAGTTTACTGCAGCCCCATGAGTGTTGACACACGTATGGCCACCCAGATCAGGCTGAAAGCTTTCACCCTGGCTGCGCGTTTTATTGTCATATAATAGCCCCGCTGGGTGCTTTTTTATAGGGAATGACGCTTCCAGCCTCTCTTCCTCCACTCTATGTGAGTTTATGGTGATTATGCACTACATGAGCCCTGGGCTTCGGCCCCCGGGACTTTGGTGTTGGATCCCTGTACGCACGGCGTGTTGCATTGTGTTCCCCTAGCGTAAGCTATTACGCAGTACGAGAGATACTCTCGTAAGAGAACGTACTCGGTTACTAACGTAACCTCGGTTCTCTCTAGAGAGGGAACGAGTACTGCGTATCTTGCCGTGCTTGGAATACGCTCTGGTTCGCTTCAGTGATAAAAACCAGCTTGTATCAGCCTAACGAGCATATTTATAGGGTGAGACCACGCCCCTTCTGGCGGGACGTGACGATATGGGCGCGAATTGCCCCCATTGGTCATTACGTCACGCAGAGTCTCTCTCGATAGGCTGCTGCATTTGCTGCAGAGCAACCAATAGGCGCGCGAGCTGTTTCGCCTATGTCTGCTTGCTGCTGCAAAGCGTTTTACATTAATAAAAAATTAAGGATAATTTTTGGCTTCAATATCTCGCGGAAAAGAGTTTTTCCCCTAGCGTAAGCTATTACGCAGTACTCGTTCCCTCTCTAGAGAGAACCGAGGTTACGTTAGTAACCGAGTACGTTTTCCATGGAAACACTTCTTTTGTTTGAATATTAGCATGCTATTAGATCTTGCTAAACAGGATACAAACTTCAGCTCAGAAAACTTAAGGTGCAGGGCATAAATATGCTTTAGTTAGGAGGACTGTCAATCAATAAAAACAATGAATTGAATAAATTACATGATATCTTGACTAGTTATGTTATGTTATGTTATGTTATGTTATGTTATGTTATGTTATGTTATGTTCTGGCTTCTGAAAAGAATACCTAAACACCCATCACGTCGGCATAAAAGATTGCATCAGAGCAAGACAATCCTCCTGCTTGCTTTTGGATCCTCAGGTGGCTGAAATGACCAGTTGGGTGGGTCGGCTATAGTTCAGTCAGAGCAGGCTACAGGTCTGAGCCAAATGAAGATGTGTAACACACTTGCAAACTGGATTAAGATGGCCTCATGTTGTCATCAGCATTTCTGTTAACGCTGAAATAGTCCAGAGCATGGCATGCCACTAGAACCGTGCTGTCAGGAGAAAATAGGGGATCATATCCTTCTGGCGCCAGGCCACATGAGCCCGGCAGAAAGAAAATAAAGGGGCAGCCACTGCTTAGCGTAAAATAATGGGTTTTAAGTGCCTCTCATCTGCGAGGCCCAGATAAATAGCCATTGAAAGAGAAACTTAAGTCAGCCCTGCTGAGGGAAGTTATTGCTGTATCCTTTAAATATTAGACTTTATAGCTTCATGATTGGGCTTTATATTTTATCTACAGGTCTCACATCTTTTGGGTCTTTTATTAGATTTGTATCACACACGCATGTTAGCGTGCAAGCCCGAGTCGGTTATCTTGGAACCCCAATGTAACAAAGCTTTTAAAGCAAAGCTAATCATACCGCTTGAAATAACACTTTCATATTTATATGCGAGTGTATTCTGGAAGCTACTGGCTGAATACAGTACTGTAATAAGAAACTGCATTACAGTATCATAAATGTCATCAATTTGCTTTACATCAACAGTAAAGGCCATCACAAAGACATCATGGCACAAGGGTAGAAACCTGACTTCACAGAATAAGGAACCATCTAAAGCAAACTGAATCCACAGAAGTTATGCAAAAGTAATCTTTGGCCCTATTTACACCTGGAATTAAGATGTGTTTCAGTCGATTGGGTCACAAGTAGACGAGGGAGATGACGGAAAGATGACAGAAAAACATACAGAGAGCATCAGCTTTCGGTTCTGTCCTGACAGCCGCAAGACCAGCCGAACGCTGAGTGTGTGTTAGAAATCAGGAATGGTGAGAGAACATTGTGCTTGGTATGTTTTCGTCTTCAAACCAAACTTGGATCTCGAGCCAACAAAGTTTAAATCCGTCTGGCTATCGCTTCCCATAATGTTTACTCATTAGGTCAGTAGGCGGAGAGTAGACCGTCTTTTGAGGCTGTTCGAATGCATTCGATCACATGAGCGACTACACTACAAAATCAATCCAGTCAAATGCGTTTTCGACTAGCCTACCGCTGAAGTGGTCGAAAGTGGACAAGCTCAAAACATTTTAGACCCCGTTTACACCAGTATTTAGCGTCACATGTTTCTAGGCCTACATGTGTCATCAAATCTGACCTGGACCAGAAGGCCCAGTAGCAGCTTTATTTCATCAGGCTGCTAAGGAAGGCTGGACTCAGTTGCCACCCCATCACCCAGGCCTATAGAGGACTTGTAGAGAGCATCCTCACAAACGACATCACTGTCTGGTTCGGGAGCACCACAGAAAGGAAGGCTCTCCATAAGGTTACTGGATCTGATCTCCCACCCATGGACACTCTATACACAATGTTGTAGGGAAAAAAAGCACAAAGGAACCTCAGGGATACATATTACATACCATCCAGCTCACTCTCTGTTCAGGCATAAACACTTAATACACTAGACCAGACAGTCTCATTACACATAAAACACGTTTTTATAACGGTTACTTTCCAGCCACAGTCAGACTGATGGCAAAAGACTTAACAGAGGAGTAAAATCGCTCACTGCAAGATCACAAGGATTTAAAGGAATAGTTCACTTAAAAATAAAAATCTGTCATCATTTACTCACCCTCAAGTTGTTTCAAACCTGTATGAATTTCTTTCTTCTGCTGAACACAAAGGAAGATATTTTGAAGAATATCAGTAACCAGACAGTTGATGGACCCCATTGACTTCCATAGTAGGAAAAAAAATACTATAGAAGTCAATGGGGCACATCAACTATTTGGTTACCAACATTCTTCAAAATATCTTCCTTTGTGTTCAGCAGAAGAAAGAAATTCATACAGGTTTGAAACAACTTGAGGGTGAGTAAATGATGATAGAATTTTCATTTTTAAGTGAACTATTCCTTTAACTCTGTCATATAGAGACTTGCTGCTAAGGTTATTTTATGCTTAAAAGCTGTTTTATCTCAGTTTTGATATTCATATAATGTATTGTCTCAGGAGAAAGTGAACTGCAAGATCTAAGATAAAAACTAAATTAACACTTAAGATTTAAAGTATGTACACTATACAAGTGCATATGCACACTTCTTTTTCACAGGGCACACACAGAGTTTCACAGATTTGGGTTTGAAATAAAGAAAACTGGCTTTCCAAAAGTGCAACTTGACAATGATTACAAACCTTCCTTTTTCCCCATCTACTGTGCGCACCATACTCACAGAAATCTGGCATGTAGGCACACTAACGATACACCGCTGTGTCAGTAAGCTAAACAGCGCCGCTTAAAAGCACACTAGCCTTACTGTTTTTCACTTTCTCTCCAATTTCCGAGATAGGTTTGTCACTGCTAACAAAGCTGCTCTTTAGTCACTTTTAAGTCTAATAACGTGTCAGACACCATATAGTAGTGCTTGTTGGTTGTCTCTGTGCCTAGCGGGCCGTGATTTATTTGAAGTCCCACTTCAAACAACGGCTAGCCTCTGGTGAAGCTAATATATGCAATGTCCAATGTCATTGTGATTTTTACAGATTGGAAATGAGAGCTGGCATTAGCGTTCTCCTGGCCGAAGAGCCCCGTTCGGCTGTAGCTAATGTTTTAGATTAACACTAAACCCAATTACCATTTCAGGCCAGAGAAATCAAAGAAAAGTGTAAAAATGCTCTCATTAGTCAGAGCATATGACATTGTTTAATCCTCATTAAAGACTCGGGGCCTCTTAGAGCTGTTAAAAAAAAAAAAATTATGGTAAGATGTACCGAGCCAGCCTAAGAAGCACACTTACCGCAGTATGTCACAAATCTCTATGAGTTTATTCACCGCTGAAGACCAGCTGCCGTAATAGGAAATGAGAGGGCACCGAACATCGAACAGCACTCAAAACACTCAATTGTCTTTTTATGAGGTTCAAAAGGCCTTTGAAATTATTAAACGTCACTTTTAATGAGTTCAACGGATCAGTGATGTGTGCATGTTGCAAACACAGACGGGCACACTCCTTCTGTTGTCGTACTTGCGGCCAAATTCGCCCCGTCTCTGCCAGCGAATCCCACTCTAGTAGTCTCAAACTGCTTAATTAGATCTGCAATAAAAGTGCAAGCTGATCTTATTGATTTGATCTTGTTTAATAAATGTGATGGAGCTGATTGGAATAAATCAACCCAGGCTTTGATATGACGTTGCTTCTTGCATATATTGCAACACATTCAAAATGAAATTTCCAGTGAGTGTCGCTAAAAATGGAAAATGGACAGCATTTATATAGCGCATTTCACAGACCCAATGGCCACCAAAGTGCTTTAAATTTTGCCTCACATTCACCCATTCACGTACTCGTTCACTTTTATCCGAAAAAGACGAACCTGAATCTGGCAACTCTTGTTTAAAGGGACTCGTATCCAAGCACTCCTCATCACTATTGCAATGTGTACCAGTTGAGCTTCAGAGCAAGTTTACTACATCAAAAAATGCTGTGCATATGGAGCTGGTTATGTGATGCAAATGTCAAAATGTATTAGTTTACAAATCATGCATGGTAAAAGTGTTTTGGGGTCATAACATTTTGCAAGGAACTGAACTTGCCCCATAATCATAATGTATGAATAGGAGTTAAAGTTGTTGGTGTGTTACTGCCTCTAGTGTTCATTTCAGCTGGAAAATGCAGTGAATTGTATAGATACGTTTATGGAGGTTTGAAAACATGTAGCCTAGGTAGAGGCCCTTTTTTTTCAATGGACCCTTTTCACATTTCCAGGGTTCTCAGAAGCAGAAGTCATCATAGTTGGGTAAACCTCTATAGTAGTGAACAGAATATACAACAAATATATTTTTGTGTTCCCATATACTCCAAATGCAAACGAAAGAAACAAATCCATGATAACATTACTATTGGGGCTGCAGGATATTGAAAAAAACTAACATTGCGATATTTTGTTTTTCTGCGATATGAAAACAATTTCACCAGATAATTTAAATAAAGAATGAATCATTCTAGGGTAATTTGGGATAGTGCATCTGCATAGAAAATAATAAACAAATTACAAGCATAGATAAATAGAACAAAGATGCAAATAAAATAAGCAGTCCTTTATGTTTTTCAGGTCAATCTAACTGTACAGACATTGAATAATCAAATGTGAAATAATGCGTAGTCTTCACTGTATAAATTAAATATAATTAATTAGTTAACACAGTGTATCTTTGTTAAAGCTACCAAAGTTATTTTCTCTTTCTCTTTTGTTGTTTGATTAAAATTGGTGACAGACAGCAGCAGGAATATTAGGCTGCTGTCACTTTAAGACAAATGAACAGATCCTATATAATGATACAGATCCTTTTTATTTCTCTGTTGTTTACAACACATAACCGACTGTGTTTGAGAGGGTACTCGCCGAGATGGGCATTTTGACTCGATTTTGCGTGCACGTGTCCGTTCAAGCTCAAAAAGAAGGAGACCTGAATTTGGTGTTCACATGCTGTTTGTGCCAGTCTTCTTGCGCTTGATGTTTAAACTGAAAGTTTGTCATTTGCTTGTTTTTAAGTCCTGTCACTCTATGAGGGTTAAACTTTGCATTCATCAGAGAATCACAAGCGTTCCGAACCAGAACCGATCAACTATGATCCCTATAGATGACACCACACATCCTGTGATGTGACTATCCATGCTAAAACGATATATCGTGGAGCTCTAGTTTCTATGACTTTCCAAAAGAGGAAAAAAATGATGAGAGACTGATTACAGTGGACAGAAGAGAAAAATGTTTCAAATTAGCCTCAGCCGTTGACTTGCAAACACCCAAACAACAGTGTTAACTAGTTTTCTGTAATTGAATGCACAACCCAAAGTATAGTGTTATAAATGCATGTTAAATTTAAAAAAACATTGCTACGATGTTAATAACTGTGGAAACACATCATCACAGTCTGTGAAAAGGTTCCATGAGCCTATGTTGGAATGGCGTGAAACACATGGTCAGCGAGTATGGATGAGCGCCTCCGCTGTGAGGTGGCCAATCAATGCCACGCAATTCAAGTTCCGACAGGGCTCAGCAGGAGAGGAGGCGTAAGATCGTAGCATTGGAAATGACGGTTTTCACAAAACAGTCTGCATTCTCCACCTCGGAGGTCAGACCTGTGTCTTTGTCACAAAGCGAGCTATAAAAAGCAAGCAAACATAAGGCATCACGACCCCTTTCATTTCATCCGTCGCAGAAGCCTTAAGCACCTCGCAGTTTGTGTCCAATATCATCAGTATTTTCCCTCACCAAGGCCGCGCGCTTCCTGCCTCCAGAGTGCGGCGAGGGGGAGAGCGATTGTGTGCCTTGTGTGTGTGTGTGTTTTTGGAGTGGTGGGAGGACGGGGATGAGTCATAAGAGCAGACACGATCGCGGCAAGAAATGTAAAAGAACCCATCTGGAGGATCTTATGATCGCATATGCATATAAGTAGTTGAAATAGGCCGACTGAGAGCGTGTGATTGAGAAGCTCCCCCGGTCTGCTCGTAGCTGCGTGTGCGTGGCGTGATTGAAAGCTCACCGACAGGCAGCGCACACAGGCACCTTTAAATGATTGATTGTGCATCCAGACTAACAAGAGGACCTCGTCAGCGCTGCGTAAGCTTGGCTTTGATTGACAGCTTTCACACCACCTCACTCCCACCCTTGTCCACCCCTGCCTGCATGACCGTGACCACACCATTCATTACCTTTATGCTGCGAGTAGGCGGACTGGTTGCGATTAGAAGATGAGGAGAGACCGGTGTGCCGAATTCTGACCCCAGACAGATTATTGGTCCTCAATATAGGTAGGTTTAGGATTAGTGATTTTTATGTTTCATGTTTGGCAACAGTTCTACTAACCCTAATTGATGGAGTGTGTAGCTTTTTCATTTCTTAAACAACCGTGTAAGACACATCATGGCCATATTCCAGGATGACAATGTCTTGACCAAACATGTATGCACCTCTTGATGGAAATAAATGTCGTGGTGTTATTTCCATCAAGAGGTGCATGCATTTTTGGTCAAGATCTTGTATCGACAATGCAAGAGTCGAGCGCTCTGTAAAGTGTCCTCCAGCACATCCCAAAGACTTTCAATGAATTTAAGGTTGGGACTCAGAGGTGCCAATTCATGTGTGAAAATGATTCTTCATGCTCCCTCCCAACAGTCTGATTAATCTTGACATTGTGATCCTGGAATATGGTGTGTCTTCCTAGTTCCTACATGGTTGTTTAATAAATGAAAAGCTACACACTCCATTAATTAGGGTTAGAAGTACTGTTGCCAAACATATAACATGCAAGAAACATAATAATCCAATCATAGTCTCTTAAGCATTTGCCTATTTAAATTCAAACAACGACTGTTTTTTTTTTGTTTTGTTTTTTTGGCCGCGCAATGTACACTCATACACATTCTTCTGGGTCTTCCATCTTCATCCGATGATGACTTCTGTAATTTGTGGGTTCTTTAACTTCTTTGATGACTGTAGACCGATGCGGGATGCACATTGTCTTTTAAAGACATATAAAGGTTACTCCTGATTGTCTTAAAGGTGCTCTAAGCGATGTCACGCGTTTTTTAGGCCAAAACATTTTTTGTCACATACTGCAAACATCTCCTCACTAACCGCTGGCTGCCTGTCCCCTGAACACACTGTAAAAAAAACACGGTCTCTGCAGACAGCCCAGGCTCCACACACAGCAACAAAAACAAACTGCGGCGACCCGCTCCACGAAACATAACAAACTGTTCCAGCCAATGACCGACCAGAAGGGCTTGGGGGCGGGGTTTGGGGGGTTAGTGCGCGGATGAGGAAGGGGAGGGTCTATCTAGCCTCCGTTTTGTTTGACACTAGGCTTGTTTGAGATGCGCCTTGCCTCGCCTGAAATGTAGTCGAGAGTAGGCGGCTGCAGTGAGAGGAGGAGTGAAAAAAGCGCAGGCAAGCCGGACAGATCGCTCTTCTCGCAGTGGATCTGACACCTGTGAGATCAAAGGCGGATATCGCGGGATTCACGGGATTCACACTCGTGCACGGTGTTGCTAATAAACTGGATGTATTTTAAGTTTTGTTGCTTGAATATGAAAATAAATATAATGAACAAGACACTCAAAGTACTTATTTAATTCCATTTTAAATAGGCCTATATGTTTATGAATCATTTTTTTTCTTTACAGATATGTGTTTTTATTTTTAATAAAAAAATTTTTTACATCAAATAGATCGCACTGTCTGAGAGTTTGGGGATATCCACACATAATCTATACACATAAAACATGATATCAGAGTTTTAAAATCAAACATTTTAAAAGAGAACAATACATCACGGTTGTTTAAACCAATGAGCATTAAGCTGTGCCGTCAGCAAGTCGTTTCCCATCATGCTTTTGATCAGCGCAGTCGGTGGAGAGCAACTGCGCGCGACTGCAGAATCCGACACGTGCGCCTTGCGGTCGCGAGACTTTTTTGACTCACGTCAGCATGACATCAGAGCAAGGCGGACCGCACTCGGACACATTTCTAACCGGCATGCATCTTGCGCTGATCACCGGTGATCGGTTCTGCGCTGATTTTGCTCATCTCAAACAAGCCTAATAGTTCGAACGTCAACAAGAAGTGACGTCACCAGGATCGCTTAGAGAACCTTTAAAGGGGCAGAAACAAGCATGGTCTGCTTTCTCTGATGTCTTTTATTCAGGTGATGTTCAGTTCTCCTGTCTTCGTAGCTTTGTACTCCATTCTGACAATGTTGCTGCCAGAGCTTGCGATTCACTAGTTTCCAGGATGTGGGCTTTATCACACACTTCTTAAGAAAGCCTTTTAGTTGGTCTTTCCGCCTCTTTTTTTGGCCTCCTGCAAATCGGGAGACAAGATGTAATTGACCGTACATTATCTTACGTGGAAGGCGACTTGGCGGCATTTTCACAACATGACCAAGCCATCTAAGGTGGTAGAGCATTAAGGTTGCTTCTATACTCCATCAGTTTTTTTGGGGGTTTTTTCAGGATCTCAATATGTGGCACTCGATCTTGCCATGTCACTTTGAGGATGCGCTGCAGGCATCTAATGCGGAAAGATTCCAGCATTTTCAGATGTCGAACATAGATGGTCCATGTTTCACAACCATACAGGAGGGTGGTGAGGCAGATTGCCCGATAAACAGCAATCTTTGTGTGTAGATGTAAATTGGTATTGCTGAACACTCTTTTACTCTGTCTCCCAAATGAAGATGCAGCCTTGCTTGATCCTGTGTTGAATATCTTGATCCATGCTACAATCACTAGATAAATAACTGACATACACACACTATATGTTGTTTTAGTCCAGGTAAAATTGCCTAAAAGGCTCTTTTCTTTTCCAAAAGACAAACACTATGATTTTAAACAAACAAAAAACAATACTGACTTGTCTGACTGCGTTACAACCCCCCTAAACTATGGCTTCTTCCAGTTTCCTGATCAACTGCTGCACTTTCAGCGTCAAACACTTACATTCCATTGAACAAGGATCAAAACACACTGATTACTTTCCCCGCACATAAATACACACACACACACTAAACCCTGGCAATGCAATCACCCTTGTTAGTGGCCACTGCAGAGATATGGCATGCATTTCAGCCTAAGACATTCTTTTCTACACACAGCTCCAGAAAGCAGAATGAAAAATTGCATTTCATAAACTCAATCTGCCCTGTTATTGCTTTATGGCGTGTGCACTAAATCGTCTATTATGTGGATCTTAAGGTGGCACATAAATTCCATACATTACAGCGTGTTATTTTAGATTAGGGTGACTGCAATAACGCATCCTCAGGGCTGACGGAGACAACACGTTTCTCATTTCCCATCTTTTATCAACATGTGGCTCTACGAGAAAGACACACAAGATTTAATTCTCCTGAATGGAGACACAGGCCCAATATTGTCTGTTCACATTATGTAAAACATGTCTAAGTGATCGACATCGGAAAGATATTATTATGATCAGAACATATCTAGGTCCTGATTCGACAGGAAAATAAAAAGCTGGAGCATGAAAGCGGTCAGAGCACAGTCTGCACTTTTTCTTATGTAATATCTTTCGTGATTGGCCAGATCTGCATTCTATGCCCCTTTCTTTGTTCTTTCAGCGTGGGCATCGTCTTTCTTCTCTTTCCACACAGTCGTCTCATTGTTGGGTCTTGGGTGGAGTTGTTTGGAGGGGGGTTTGAACTGAGGGGGATTCCAGCTCTTTAAACTAGATTAAGCTGTAGCCTACTGACGACATTCTCTGAAGACTCTGTAAACATGGGATAATTGTAACGGCCGCAAAAACCCAGTCACAGAGACACAGAGAAAACATAAATAAAAGGAGTAGAGTACGGATTTGGGATTAGGGGACCAGTGAGCCGTGTGAGGGTTTGTTGATAAAAGCCGTACGTCTGTGTGAAACAGAGAACTTGTACACACTCACTCAATGGTAATGTTTGTGTTGCAGGCCAAATGGTGTACATGATCTGTGCTTTTCTGTTGTTATTTAGCGACTACCTTATGATAAATATGCCAGGAGTCTGTTTTAGTCAAGTGCCACATCTCATTGAAAACAAGTTTTCTGACATGGCCACTTGACTTGTAGGCTACTCACTGTACAGTATGTGGTGTCGTGGACTGAAGCCTGAACAAAGCTGGAACTGGATAGTAGCTCAAGTTGCAATATTTATTTGCGCATGACCATGATAATTGATTGATTTAACGATCTGACATTATTATCGAGTATGTCCCTCACTTTACAAAAACACAGCCATTGAGTGCGCGCATACACTACGTGATGTAGCCTAGTAAATTAGATTAGACTAGCGCGCGTGCAGATTTAGAGTGAACACTTTTACTGCGTGATTTAGTCTATTAAAATGCATTTGGAATGCTCCCAGATTCAAGATAAGGGGCAAAAATGGCCCTGTATGTCTTATATATTTATATAATTTAATATATTTAACCAATATTACACAAAGAGCGCCGTTTTTTCCTCCAAATATAAACATGATTACAAATGTGACATTGATTTTATACAACGTAGCCTACAGTTTAATAAACAAGTTCATATAAAGTGACTTACATTTTAGACATCAAATCGCCTGTTTTGCTTTCTATAAAGTCCACAGCAGAAACACACGACGGTGTATCTTTACTGAATGAATCTTTGAACGAATCAGCTGAATCAATGATTCAATGACTCACTCATTAAGACTGTAAAATGCTTTGTTCCTGAGTGAATCAGCCGTTTGAATGAATCGGTTGAATCTCAATGACTCACTTATTAAAAGTGACTTGCTGCCACCTCCTGGCGGGTTTAATTTTACATTTAAAGTATCTTTTCATTCTTTAAATCATTTCAAATAACAGTATTTAACGTTTTATATTTTCAACATTTCAAAACATCATTTATGCATCTTTAACTGCTCTTCACTGATTAACTTCAATAAAGGTTGATCTAGTTATAGAGTTATACATTGGATTTCCAGGTACAGAAATTGTAATCTAATCCTAGTTTAAACCTATACATGAAAAACCCGAAAAGAACCTTATGTTTGTTCTGTTGTATTTATTTGCTCATAATTTGATTATGTGTTCCTATTTTATTACTTACTGTTTAAATTAGTTAATCTAGTAGCCTAGCTTTTGATGTCATAACCTTATATATATATTATACATGTATCAAAAATAACGAAAACAATATTAGGCTTATTTTATAGGCCCATTTTCTTTTACTTTATTATTTTTGTGTTGTGAGGCCAGTGAAAAAGTTGGCAGGGCAAGTAAAAATTTGAACCATTGGCCCGACCAAGCCAGAAGAAAAATCCTTACCATTGAGCCCTGCTGCAGTATGCAAATTTGCAATATCAACCATGATTTTTTTAATCTTGATCCATTAGATCTGACTCCAAAATGTTAAGACATTATATAAAATGGCTTTAAAATGATAGATGCCAATCTCTGAATTGGACGCAACATTGGTCATGTGACGAGCACACTACGGTTTGAAAAGTTTATAATATAAAAGATATAAAATAATTCAAGATATAAAGATATAAAAAAATATATTAAATAATTTATAATTGTGGAATAATGCCTTTGAATAAAGTCTTCTTTGAAATGTGTGTGTGTATATAGTCATTATTGCTAATTCTAGGTCCTGCCAACTGGCTCCCTCAGCCCTCGTAGAGTCGCAGTTCTTCAAGTCCACTATTTGGTATTAAATCCTGATTCTGGAGTGGCTATTCGGATCACAATCTCAACCTGGGCTTCATTCTCCTCTCCGAATGTGACGAGATAGAGCACAACACCATGCCCTGTCAATAGCACTCACCAGAAATAACTTTATGAATAATGCAACACAGGGTCTGCCCTCTCCTAGCGCAAAGGCACCCACGAGAGAGAGGGCTTTGACTCTTCTCTTTACCACTGGGGTGCACATACATATACACACACATACTATACTAGACATACCTTGGGACATAAAGCAGCAACAAAAGGCAGAAGACACACGCAGAACCATGAGTCTACACCACCACCACATGTATAGTTCTCTCTACATGCCCACTAGCACGCGCTCTTCAATTATTCCACAGACAGCTGTGAAATCATCATGAGCCGCTCCGCCCCTGACATCTCCTCGCAGAGCAGCTACACAAGGAACTGCTCTCTCTCCATCTTCCTAACTAATTCTGAAAGGTAAAAGAAGAGATAAGACGGGCAGGGAGCACATCAGGGATCCGCCATCAAACCCCATGTGTTCTTCACCCGCTGATGGGAAATAAAGCAAGCAGGCTTTCTGGCAGACGGATCTTCTAATTTTAAGGAATTCAATTAGGTGGGATAGACAGATATGGGGTCGGACTTAAAGACGTGATCCAGGGGCTCGACTCATTCTAAAGGGTATTCGTAACAAGTGGGGGGTGGTACGTCTTTCGGCAAAGAAAATTAAGGAAGGATACATGCTCAATCCCTGAATTCATCCACTCTTGAGAGATGATTGTTGAAATCTGTCATCTTTCTTTCTCGCAGTCTCTCACTGTCGACAGATCTGCAATTAAAGCTTTGGAACAAGAGACTCCATCAGCAAAGGCTTTATAATTTAAGCAAGAAACGGCTAAGTCCTTACAGACAGAGACACAAAAGTCTGGCATTCAGAAGTTCAGAACAAACGTCAATCAACAATTCCAGCATTTCTTTATGTTGCTTATGGTGCGTTCATGTGGGGAAAAATCATATTTATAAGGCGAATGAACATGAACATCGCCAAAAAGTCATAAATATGAGTGGGAAAGCTTCTGAGAATACATGGCAGTATGAAATTCATGCAGTGGGAAATTTGTTGAAAAGAAAGAAATTGCTATCTTCTCTTACAAAAATTAACCATGGTTTTACTACAAATAAAAAATAAAATAAAAACATGGTTAATATAGAAAAAAACACAAATTAACCATGGTTTTGCTACACTAACTAGAGTTCAACCATGGCATTTGTAGTAAAACTGTGGTTATACAAGTGGTAATCAATCCGCCAAAAAGAGAGGGTTACTACACTTTTACTATAATAAAACCATGGTATTCATAAGGGTAATATTATAAAAGTATGTAAAATAAACGATCATATTGTACAATTAGAATTATATATTATGATTCGGATACATAATGATCCAGTTTACAGCACCTTCAAACTGTAAATTGAGTAACAACAAAAAAAGTAACACACCAGAGAAAAAACCCCGCTCCTCGCACCAAAGTAATTTGAATGCACCTGACACCATTATTATGACTTTCCAACTTGTAAATACAATCTTCAATGCACCATCATTTGACTGTACACTTTGCAACCTAGCATAGCACAGCATAGACTACATTAGCTTCTCACGCTAAAGTAGTTCAACTGCAGTCAAGCTAATTTTAAAATACTTTTGTAGTTTCTTTTTGTCATGCTACACTCTTACTTGCTGAAACATAGCGTACACAGGAACACCTATAGTAGACTGATTTGAAAATAGCTGAGCTGCAGTGGCGCTGCTTAGAAATGCAGATGAGTTAGCAGGGGCGCTAATTTTCAGTTGGTTACTCTGCAACACTGGAATAGGCCTATGCTTTTATTGACGCTAATTACTTGCAGTATGTGTGGTAAAAAATATCTACATCATTAAACTGAAAAAAATACTTTAGGAAAACAACTTTTAAATTGATGTTTATGCTAGCAAAATGTACTACAGTTAGCTACTAGCATACATTTTTCCAAACAAGTTGAAAACTCCACCACACAGCCAATTCAGACGATTTCATCAGTCATGTCAATCACAGTGCAATTTTCTACACAACACTGAAACAATTACTAACCCTAACCTCGGTGAAGTGATAGTCGCTAGCATTACTGTTAGTTGCAATTACTGCGCGATTGATTTGACCAATTAAATCGTCAGCGGGGTGGGATTTGACATAACTAGTTTGGGAAGCATAAAAACAAAACCACACACAGTTACTACTGTAACTCGCATAAACAACAGCTTCAAAAAACACTTTCCGACGGCATTTGAACATTTCCCAGCCTGGTTAGATGGCAAGGATCTGACCACATCAAAAGCTATTTCCAAGCAACAGCAAATGTCTAAATGGTTTTACGTTCCCGCAGGAAATGCTGGAAGCTCTGATATACCACCGCACAGAATGTGTCAAACACATCCGCACTGCCTGTGGCCGGTAAAGATAAACCAAACCTATTTCCATTGTTGTTAGTCTTCTTATTACTCCTCACCAATATTGGCAAATCAAATGTAATACTCCCCATAATTGCTCAGACCTACCAGGGTATTAAATGTTCAGTCTTTTTATATGTTCTATTAGGTTTTATTCTTTGGGCTTGAAATATTTAAAAAGTCACTTAAATCAAATTCCAATTACCAATCTAAAACATCCCATTGGGTGACATGGTTGTAATTATTTAGGGAAAAGTAACGGTGGTGAGCTCTCCAAGTTTCCAAAGCAATTATGAATTAATTAAAACAAGATATCCTCATAAATTAGTGATGAATGTACGTGAACTACATCTCCTTTGTTGATGTTCTTTGCTCATATCAATTTTCAAGCTTTAATTATAGCAAATTACAGTCATATAATTGCACGTTTTTACTTAAAAGCATGACCTGCCGAGGCCAATTGTGCTCGTCAGATAAAAATACACTAGAGGTTTTAAAATGAGCCACCCTGCAATCCATGCTAACAATATAAAGACCTGAATAGAAAGGAATTACGTGTAAAGCAGTCTCCTTATTCTCTCTCTCTCTCTCTCTATTCGTAGGTGTCTTAGCTTGATGAAAGCTATGCGAGACAGGAAAGTATCTGATGTGCTGGAAAGAATACAAAGCAAGGTAATAAAACACTAGCATGAGAAGGGAAAAAAAGAAGAAAAAAAATCAATGAACCTTACGAAATCGCTACAAACACAAATTTCGATCTGAAGCAAGAGTCAAACCCAAAATTCCTTTCCCAATCTATTACTCAGTAGCAACCCAAATGAAACCGTATATATATATATATATATATATATATATCATGACAACTCTCAGAATAGTTTTAGCATGTTGGACGTGGAGGGTTTCAGAGGAAATTGGCTTTAGGGGTCTGGATTTTAATAAAATATGGTGGAAAAAAAGTCGATTTGTATTAAGACCATTTTCAAGTGATCGTCTCCGATTTATTTAAAAGTGTAAATAACAGGATGTACAAGTTGTGGCCCATGATATATCCCATGTCTCAAGAAGTTTAAACTTCACATTTACCGTTCTTGAAAAGTTCAAACGGGTTAAATATCCATCCTCAATGCGAACAGAGTTTAGGTTGAGCATGGATAATTCTGTTAAATGTCAGAGCGACATGCGCCAGGCAGCGAAGGAACTCCATGTTCCCTCTGTGGGTTGATGTTACTGTTTTACAACGTTTGCTGGATTTTGATACCAGCACCGTGGGCCGGTGGATGGAGGATGAAGGGAGTTTGACGGGGGTGGAGAGCTATTTATGAATGCGCAGGACATGCATCGCCTGTGCGCTCATTAAAACTCCTCTCACGGTGGAGGAGGAATACGGCCCACACCCTCTGCGAGGCTTTCCTCCGCTGCAGTCTAGGCCAGAATTCACAAACCAAACACGACTGAGAGCCCTGATCCAGGATCAGGCTGTCCCTTATTGTGCGTATAAGTAAATAAAACCATTCCAAAGATGGTCAAGCTATGAACTAGCGCTGTACGATTCTGGTTAAATTGAGAATCACATATTTTTACTTTCAAACTGAGATCACGATTCTCCCACGATTCTGAACAGACAACTAAACAAAAGTATTAACCAGAGGTTCTGACAAAATGTTAATCGCTGCAGTCTATTTAAAATGTGCAGCTAATCTGAATAAATTACTTAAAAATCTGTTTGAATGAATGACTGGATGAATCAGGGTTTTTGAACAAATCTCTTGAATGAATGATTCAATGACATACATTTTTAAGTCACTTGTCGCCACCTGGTGGCGTAACAATATAATCTGTACAATCGTTATTTGAAGTGTCATGTTACCTTCAAAAGGTGATTTACTCTATTTTGATCGCTACTGTTTACTTTTATCTCAGTACTTCTGTGATAATATGCACATTTGTAACACGGAAATAACGAAACTGTGTGGTTGAAAAGCTGTTGCATACCTATACTGAACATGACAACTGCTCTCTCTGGCTCAACCCAGATTTGAATGTTTGTCAAAGGTTTAACAGACAAGCGAAGCATTGTCATTTAGGAATGAGATTGTGTGGGATGCTTGAATCGAGATCGCAAATCTTTTAACGATTATTTGAGCAGCTCTGAAATGAACTATGATTTTATATAAACAACTACTCCAAATCTTTGGTCAATCATGTTGAGGAAAGGCAGTGAAAAAAGCCTCTGAATGACAGATGGAAAACACAGATTTGCCATTAAAACCAGGTGCTGGAATCATGTTTCAATCTTTTTCAGTTATAGGAAATTTAAAAGATCTTCAGCGGCAGCTGGGTAATTAGGCCTGTAGATCTTGGCCACTCTCCACTGCTCGCCACAAACTGATTCTCATAAATGAGATCGCCAGGTCAGAGCACCTGTTAGACAGATTGAAAACTTTTCGTTATCAAAGAAAACAGCTTGGCAACATCTTTTCAACAGCAGGACACCGGCTCAGGCCTCCAACACATGGACAGGAAAATGACCACTTGAATCTGAAATGATAATGGCCATGACTACGAATCTACAGTCTTGACTGTTTTTCTTCTTTTCTACGCAGCAGGCATAAATACTTATTTTCTACACAATTATATGACATTAGCCAATTAATTAGGAGTGTTTGCTAACAAGCTTTACTATTACGAATACTTTGGGTTATTATTACACTTCAAATCATCTGACTTGTTGGAGATGTTGTGTGTTATTTTTTGTTTGTTTTTCAAAGTGATCTGAATCTCAATATTTAACTTTGCAGATTATAAAAAGGGAAGGGGGGAAAAACTTAACACAGAGTAAATGTGCGGTCATATTACTGAAATTTCAAAAGTATATTGAATAGGCTAGCTATGTATGAAGCACAGTCAATTTTAAACCAAGCAGCTTTCAGCTTTCTGTTGGACAATGTGGCAAATTAGTGTGAGCAATTGAACCTGTTGCCAAATCTGTGTGGGGAAATATTGCGTGGATGCCTATTGAAATGATTGGGTTTCGCCAGAGGAAATTTGCTAAAAATGACACCTGAGACTTACAGTATTACATCTTGTAAAAATGGGCATAATAGGTCCCCTTTAAATTAAATGCGAATGAAACCTCCACATTATCATTTTTACAATCCCCTTCAAGTTTAAGATTTACCACACTTTGGTTGGGTTATCTAAGAATAAGCCTGATGCAAGCTTGGGGGAAGAGGCCATCCATTTATCCCATCGACTTGGATCCGAAACAAGTTTTCAAGACACCATCACAATGACCTTATAGACTCAGCCACATGCAGTTGAGGAGTAGCATTTCATTACACAGAGAAATGCCCGAGATAGGAGGCAAAATCCCACTTAGCCTTTCATCACAGAAAAGCTCCCCTGGAATCCTAAACAGACCCCAAAAAAACAATGTGCTCTCAAGGCAACAGAGATACGCAGCTAAACCCAACCTGCATCCGCCTGGCGCAGGTGCCCTCTAAGACACTCAATCCGATTCTTGACGCCCACTCTTGTTTTCCTATCGTTGTGGCTACCTGTGAATAGCAATGAGTATCAGAGAGAACTAGGACCCTCTAGCAGCATGGAAGCCCTTAGCCTTGTGTTTACACCTCTTATAAGGCCTCTTTAGCTTCAGAACGTCTGTCAAAGTTAAAATGTGTTGAGTCTGCCTGCACGGGCTTACTTGATAAACTCTACAGGTGTAAAGAGCTTAGAGAGATTTAAAACATGGTGGAGGAAGTGCTGAGGATCTTCAGATACGTTTAAAGGGGTTGTTGATTATGATTTCACTTTTCTAACTTTAGTTAGTGTGTAATGTGGCTGATTGACCATAAACAACATCTGCAAAGTTACAACACTCAAAAGTTCAAAGCAAAGGGAGATATTTACTTTTGCAGAAATTTCTTTTTAAGGACTACAACTAATGGCTGGTAGGGACTACAATGAGCTTCTTCACATTTAGTGACATCACTAACCCTAAAATGTACATAAACCTCGCCCCTGGAAACACAATTTGTAGATTATCATGACAGAATATGCTAATCAATGACTAGAAGATAGTTAACTCCACATCAGCTACATAAATTCGTCAACTAACCATTCAGAAATGTCCTGTTGCTTTCTACCTGTTGTCACTTCTTCTTAAATATCTCCATCTTTGTCCGACTCAGGTTTGAACATAAAAGGCTAAAAGTTTTTGAAATTTTCAGTGTGTGTCTGTGTGAGGTAATCGGAGCTGCTAACAGAGGAGCTCTTGAAGCTCCGCCAGTGTTGCCAACTATTTTCAAAGGAAAGTAGCTAAGGCCTTCCCTAAAAGTCGCTAAATGTCGCTAGATGACGTCATACGTCAATTAGCATATTAATGACGTCATCGCGTCGTACTTTCGTTCTGTCAGCCTAGTGCATTTTCTCTTTAAATTAATGCTCTATTAGTCTATTTAATATAATATAGCCGAATGTCAAATAAAGAATGTCATTTCCTTTTTTTTGTTGTTGTCAGACAATAGAACGAGTAGCTATAATATATATGATTACATTTTGTAAAGGCCTATGTGAAACATTATCTGAATTGAGAGAGTTAGGGAACCGGATGAACTAATCTCTGTGATAGTGAGTGTTACAAGTAATAAGCACAAGAAAAGAAATAAAATGAAAATGGTCAAACTAAATTCTTTAAAGAAAAGCAGATCTGTGATAAGTCAGTGGAAAAACACTGCTCATTCGCGTCTGTCAGCGTCCGTGCGCTCCTCTCAGCCATTCACTGAACAGGGGAGACGCAGCTAGAGAGAGTGACGACAGGGAGAAAGAAGACCTCGCGCTCGCAGGACAGGACTGGCAACATTTGGAGGTTACTGAGGTTTGTCCAAAAAGTCGCTAAAATTGTCGCTAGGCGCTTTTTTGGAAAAATGTCGCTAAAGGGGTCTGAAAAGTCGCTAAAAATAGTGACAAAGGCGCTAAGTTGGCAACACTGAGCTCCGCCCTCTGTGCCGGGAGCAGCAGCTCATTTGCATTTAAAGGGACACACACACAAACGGCGCGTTTTTGCTCACCCTCAAAAAGTGACAATTTTAACATGCTATAAAACATATCTGTGGGGTATTTTGAGCTAACACTTCACATACACACTCTGAGGACATCAGAGACTTATTTTACATCTTGTGAAAAGGGCATTATAGGACCGCTTTAATGACACTGGAGGGGAAAAAACAGTGCACCTATATAATGTTATGTTAAAAAGTTTGGGATTGGTAGGTTTTCAATGTTTTGAAAGAAGTCTCTTATCAAAAATATAAATATAAAATGTAAAAAATATATAGTCAAAAAAAAAAAAAAAAGAAAAAAGTAGACTCAAGTATCCAGACCTTTAATAACCAGCACCTTAAATTAGCCAAGAAACGACCACTTAGGGTGCTTTCACACTTGGTTCGATCGCCTGGTCTGAACCAGAGTTGCTCAGGTTTCTGATGGCAGCGTTCACACTTATTCAAATGAACAGCACTAACAGAGCAATCACACTAGAGATTGTTTTAAACCAATCCCAGTTTTTAATACATCTTCTATCTTTCAAAGATTAAATAACCTTGAAAACTTAAAAGCGCTTACTACATAAACAGGGTACCTTGTGTTACACAACTTGTAGTACAAGAGGACTGATTACATAAACTCACTCCTGGATGTTGTGCATTAGCCAGCCAATCAGATTAGAGTTAACCAGACTGAGAAGGGACTGTGGGCGTGCAGTCAGAGACTAATTCTGTCTTTCAATGCGGTCAAGTGCTATCTGATGAGATCTCATCAACGCAAATGCATGTTACTATCAGGTGTAAAGGGTCTGGTATTCTTTCTTTCAAAATGAAAAAGAAAATACCTGGTATGAAAGTCCTTTGTAAAGGCAGGCAAGCATGAAAACTGCAGGGTATGCGGTTAAAGATGCCGCTACTGCCTACCTGTGGACGCCTCTCATCTGCTCTCGGCCAGCTATAGCAGGGAAATAAACTGCTGCGGATCATCCACACTGTTCTACAGTCTATCAGGCGCTTCATTAGCCATGCAATGAATAAAAGATCAGCGGCAAGGAGGAGGGATAAAAAAAAATAATGAAGGCGAGGATGGGAGAGCAAGACAAGAAGAATAAGAGAAAATGAAAACGAAGGAAATCTAAAACAGCAGCGGACGAAATTACCTCCAATATGTCCATGATTGAAGCCCAAAGCTCCCTTCCTTTGTATTTTCCGCTATCTATAGTGGTGAATATGTTAGATTGGAATGTCACTGTCACTGTTATTCCATTACTTTCAGCCCAATCAATAAAAATTCTATTAAATTAGGGGGAAAAATCGCTGTGATGTGCTTGTGTATCATTAACTTTCATCATCGACAGTGGCTAAAAATGGCCTCACTGGCACACAAAAAGAGCTGCAAAAATGGTCCATTTACAATTCTCCTAGTCATAAAGAGATGGAACTTTATTTTTCTGTCTTCTAAAGAGGCAAGGAGGTAAAAGGCTTTATCATGTGCTGAAAGGAGAGAGTGATCAATATTTTATCGTAGTACAGTCACTACGAAACCTCTCTGGATGTCAGGACGATGGCATTAAGACGGAAAAGTTCCATCATATTAAACCAGCCTCTCGCAAATAATAAATTATAAATAAAATAAAGTACAAGCTTCATGACCTGCTTACCCAAAATATCTACAAACCTACATTTAGCAACAGCCATGTGACCTTGAGATCTCTTGCTGTCATTTTTACAACCGAGTGCATTCAGCTAAATTTAGGGAGCGATTACCCATCAAACACGCAAACAGAAGTGTTCACAGTGTGGGGTCTGACAAAAGCGTTGTGTAACTTATTTGTAGGAGCAGCAGGAGGGGGGGATGGCATGTACATATTTTTGCACCACACTGTTTCGACGCAACAGCGGCAATCATTTTGCCTCAACTTCCTATTTAGTGTCACATATAGCCAGAAGCTAGAACTACATTCTTGTGAATTGCACTGATAAACTTGCTCATGTCTTATCAGGACTTTGTTTAATACAATAACAAGAGAAAAATATATGACACTGTACATTTAGTGCCTAAGATGTAGCGAATGTTATTAAGGTGATTTGTTTATTATTATTATTAGAATAAAAAAATAAAAAAATATTGTTATATATTTATATATAAGATTATTTATGATATAAAGATATAAATATCTTTATTTATGTATACTACTGCTATTACTACTATAATACTACTACTAATAATAATAATAACTATCATAATACTACTACTAATAATAATAACTATCATAATAATAAACAAATATTTATTTATTTATTTATTTGTTATTTAGTTTATTTAAGTCCTTCTCCATTTCAAATACAAATATAACTAAACTAGCCAAAAACGCTTAATTTCAGAAAACCAAAAAGATTAATACGGGTCCACTGGTGTCACTATATGCAGGTCCATTCACGAGATCTCCCACTTTGGATGACTTCCGTCAACCCCACATAACAAAAACTGGCCATTTCAATTTTACGGAATGAATCTCCGATCGATACCACACGGTAACCGCTGCTCCATTTCAATGACACGCTGGAATTATTTATGACTGAAGGCAGCCACCCAATACAACATGTAAAATGGAAAAACTCAAGCAAACCCGTTATTGGGACAGTCTCCCGATAACATAGCATATGTCACACATTCATATCTGCATCCACACCATGAGGGTCTTTGAGGTTAGGCCGTTCTCTATTGATCTTTCTGCCATTATGGTTATCATAAAGAGGGCCTCCAGACACATTATGAACATCAGGGGTCACACAAATGGACACTTCCCATTACTTTATTAGGGACATAGCGGGTCAGTCCATACAGCGCGCCCCGAGATCCATCATGTGCTCATTCAAAATCCATAATTTGCACATTAGCAAGAGCTTTGCATACTTTCAGCTGTTTTCGTGAGTTATTAAAAGGGTGTTGTATCTAAAATATTATTGAAAATAATAATGTACATGACATGCTCATTCATGCGTGTGCTTATGTCACCAATATATCATAGCGTAATGATAAACAAAAAGCTTTTTAAGCTCTGAAGGTCAAAGAATAGGTCATAAAAAGAGCTTTTAATAATAATGCATGCTATCACTGGCAAAGTTTCCTAGGTTAAGAATGTCAAACATGACCATTTCTGAACAGACAGGCAGCAGTTTTCTTTTGATCCGACACCCAAGGCTCTCGAAATTGCCAAATTGCACCTGTGCTTTGTGTAAATAAATAGACAGTAAATGAAAGGGAGACTTTGTTTCAACTTCACAAAGCCCATAACTAGCAAACAAGAGTGAAAGTTTTTTTTTTTTTTATCATTGAAAAGGCCTTTAAGCTAATAAGCCTGTCTTCCAAATAGTTTTCAAACAGCAGTAGTTTTGTTATGCATGAGGTCAGTTTGATTTTCTTGCAAAGAAGACAGAGCTAACAATTACTAAACCTAAAGCAATAGAAGAGAAGAGGCAATGCTGATGCTATTGGATTTTATACGCCTCTTCGAAGATGTCTAGCTTCTAGTTGTTAAATCACGTAAAATGAGCCTCAGGTAATTAGGATAAAAGAAATAAGATAGCTGATTTCCAAATCAATGGGTGCTTGTCGTTTAACCATCCCTCGCCCTTTTTTTAATATCCGTTTTGTTAAGAATGACTGCAAATCCTGTAGCCTGGGGGATCAGAAAGTGCAATGTTGTATATGCATATAATAATAATAATAATAAACTATTTTATAAATAAAAATTACAATTACAATTGAAATTGAAATTAATCTAGTATTGTCCCTTAAATTGAAGATATTCACCCTTTTATAAATTAATAAATGTTGAAATTAAACTACCATTTGAATTTTAAATTATTTAAATTTTCCTCTGACCAAATACAAATCCAGTGGATGGAAATTAAAGATATTATTATTAACCATAAAAGATATTATTATTAACCCTTAAAGATATTATTATAAACCCTTAAAGATCGGACGGACGGAAGGACAGATAGACAGATAGATAGATAGATAGATAGATAGATAGATAGATAGATAGATAGATAGATAGATAGATAGATAGATAGATAGATAGATAGATAGATAGATAGATAGATAGATAGATAGATAGATAGATAGATAGACAGACAGACAGACAGACAGACAGACAGACAGACAGACAGACGGATTCCTTTGACCTCAAAGAAATTGTTAACCTAAAGAAAAGAAAAGAAAAGAAAAGAAAAAGAAAAAGAAAAAGAAAAAGAAAAAGAAAAGAAAAAGAAAAGAAAAAGAAAAGAAAAGAAAAGAAAAAGAAAAGAAAAAAAAAGAAAAAGAAAAAGAAAAAGAAAAAGAAAAAGAAAAAGAAAAAGAAAAAGAAAAGAACAGTACAAATTGAATCTATAAAAATCCACAATATTCAGTTTCTGAAACGCTGAGATACTCTGACATGTTCATGTGACGTCTACAAACCCAATGAATATATTCCATGAATTTCACAAAGCCCACAGTAATTTCCATAGCTATCCCTATCTCCATGACCTTTCCCACACGGATACTACAACCAGGGCATGAGACCATAAAAAAAAAGGCTGATGCGGAATAGATTCCATTGCATTTCCTTAGATACGCCACTCTGATAATAACCCTCCTCACCTCTCTCAGCCTCTCCCAGCACAACATATGCCATGGATGATTTCACAGCTTCGAACATGGTTTCCAGCAGCCACTGCCAGACAGACTGTGCTGAAATGAGCTGGCCTTGCACATAACCACACCTGCCAGAACAAAAGGCACCTTAGGAGTCACAGATCGGGAAGCATAAGAAACCCAAAAACTGAGTATTGATGATCCACAAATGCTGAAAAAGCAACAAACGTTCCCTTCTCGGTTCCTGCTCAAGGAAGAAAGTTAAGGAGTGTCACATAACCTCTCGTCACATGAGGAGTGTAATTATGAATCCATTTGTGCCCTGAAGCTATTGTTTGATTACCTGAAAGCATCAATCAAGCAGGCAGGCGAGAGAAGTAAAACGAAGAGAAAAAACACACATCCTTCTTGCGCACAGCGACGAGCACAACACATCAGTATACAGTAGACGGCGTTTGAATTTCCATTAAAATGTTCTTCAATGAGCAACCTATTTTTCATACCTTTTCCATCTATCAGCAGGTACGTGACATTGCTGATGGCTTTTATGGGTGCCGATTTGCAACGGGCACTTTACACCAGAAATCGTTTTCAAAGTAATTGAGCTTCGGAGATCTTTGCAAAGTACCGCCATTTAGATTTCGGGGAGTCATTTTCAACTAGGCCTATCTGAGACTGTTGCTAATCCACTCTTTTTTAATCACACATGAAATTAGGCTCTCAGACGCTGGTCTATAGACACAGAAACCCTTGGCATGGCTAAATGGAGACTGAATGGTCAATCGACAATAGCGAGTGTGCTGTGCTTCTTGTTTTCTAGTGCTAGATAAATTCCCCCGTTCCATTCCCAACACTGCACTCAGAATTATTAATAAATCTCAGCTTTTGAGGTGTGAAAATCATCTGTTTTTAAAGGAGACCGATTACGCCTTTTTACATGTTCAACTTTCTATTAGTGTGTAATGTTGCTGTTTGAGCATGAAAAATGTCTGCAAAGTTACAAAGTCACTCCAAAGAGAGTTATTCTCTATATCAGCACTGTTTCGGAACTCCCTGAAACGGCTTAATTGTAGTCTTGAGTTTTCTTCCAGGAATGTTCAAATCACAATATTCCTTATTTAAATAATTCCCACCCAAGGCACAAGCAAAAAAGGGGCGGGGTCTGGCTGAGTTGCGTTAGCGGTGTTGTGGTACCGTTATGGTAAGGGGTGTGACATTTCTGAAACACGCTCAAAGCAGTTGACCAATCATAGCACACCTGTCCATCCGACCAATCAGAGCACACTGCGCTTTTCAGAAGGAGGGGCTTCATAGAGACAGGAACTAAACAGGGGTGCGTTTCCCGTACAACGACGTAGGCCCTGTCCCAAATGGCGCACTTCATGCGGACTTTCGGTCTCGTGGACTTAAATTGCACGTGCTCGCCGAGTCTACGAGTCCGTAGGCCGTCCCATTTAGCATTTTAACGCTCCGAAGTGTGCTCAGCAGCGCCCACTTTCTACCCTTGAAGCGGTCTTCCGCGAAGCCCGCATAGATGCAGGCTCCACGCACTTTAACTACCTAGGAATCCTTGCGAAAGGCCAATCAGACAACGGATGGGAGGAGATTTCGCTCACGGACAATTGTTAACATGGCTGAGAAGAAAATATTTAAGTGTAATTATCATTACGGTTTTTATGACAAGTTTATACAAACATTATGATCATCGACCAGTGGTTGATGTCTCAAACAGGCTAATAATAGCGAGCTGAATAATACGATCGCATTATGATTCATTAAATAAATAGAACAGAATGTCAGGGCTTTACTGAGTCATATGTAAACACAACAACAATAGGCAGCATATTTCCCCGAACCTGTAGCTCCTGTCCATAACAACAATCAGACCATCTTCCTGTTTCCGGCGTGACGATCGAGTCTGTCCCAAAAATACCTCTCAATGCGGACTCGCGCTAAGGGCCCTATAGGTCTGCACTACATGACGTCACCGAAGTGTGGACTCTGAGGAAGTCCACAAGTCCGGAGTGTGCCATTTGGGACAGGGCCGTACAGTTCCTCACTCCTTAACTACCATAGTACGATGCATCAATGAAGAAATCAACAAGCTAGTCACGACTGTTTCCCTAAACCCTTTTGTCGCAACTTGGTCATTCAACCACGTTGGTTAATGATGTCACGCAGGTGGTGGAGTAATAATGAATCTGTCTGAGATCAAATTAATGTTAGATGTTTTGATATAAATTACGGACATGGCATCTAAGGACTATTTCTCAGTTTTCTCAGTTATTTTGCTTTATTTCCAGATTCAATCTAGGCTGATTCATACGTACTAGAGCACGTTCACACATGCGCACTCTTCAAAAACGGTGCTTTAAATCTCTTGACAAACTAAAAGACGCAAAAGACATTTGTATGTATTCTAAATAAAAGATACATTGCACTGAATGTCAGCTTGCTTATTTTGCTCAAGATAAGGATTTATTGAATCCACATGTCATCCAAACAAGAAACTATGCTTCTATCTAACCACAGGCCGAGAGCTGTCGTTCCAACCCAACACATTCTCATCCCAAGGCGTCATCTAACTGACACTTTTGACCATGCGTCAACATGCCGACGCACATGGTACCCCTTAAGCGTCAATATGAGACGCTCATCCTCGGGCGTCATCTAACTGACGCTTTTGACCATGCGTCTAAATCCGACGCACATGGCACCCTTTAGCGTCAGTTAGATGACGCTTCCGTTATGGGTAGGTTTAGGTCTGGGGTAGGGTTAGGGTTAGACCACTAGGAGGCGCGTCTCATATTGACGCTTAAGGGGTATCATGTGCGTCGGCATGTTGACGCATGGTCAAAAGCGTCAGTTAAATGACGCCTTGGGATACACAACTTTGCGATGCTGTTCGCGAATGTTTGTTAGAACGATGGTTTCAGGAAACACATATTTGTTTAACTATGCTGATAACGACGAAACTTGCGACTATAGTTGGCTAACGATGCTTTCGGGAAACGCATCCCAGAGCGTTACTGACAGACTGGAAAGAGAGATGATGCAACCATGTAAAATATGTAAAAAAAACAACGTGTTTTTTGAACATTCACGAAAAAAAACTATTCTAGCAGACCTTAAAAACTAAATCAATACTTTGTAAAAGCGCATAATAGGTCCCTATTAAAAATACTAAGCAATTATAAATGCAATGATAAAGTAGCAGTCTAGTTGCTTTGTTATTGTCTTCATAAGCATTTTTTTGCTGTAGCATAAAGAGTTAAAATAAGAGGGATCTGGTATGTTGTTCATATTCTGGCCATGCATTATGACATTCCATTAGCAAAATAAAAGAATAGTGCTGCTAATACAGAAATACCATTATTGAGAGTACAAAAAAAAAAGACAATTAGCGTAATGGATAGGCTTGATGCAAACAAATGATCAACACTAAAGGGTCCTCGATTACTCTGATGCACAACAAAACAGAAGACTACAGCAAAGCTGGGGGGGAAAGGACAATATTGTAAAAGCTGCGAGCACATGCGAGCATGACAATCTCTACTTTAGGTTATTCTCTCTCAGAATTCAAAAACCCACTCAAAAATGTGCAAAAGTGCAAAAATGGATGGACCTCAACCAGCTGTGATGCCAACAAATACGAATCCACATTAGTTACAGTGGCCCCCAAAAATAATTACAAAACATCTTTTGGTGGACGTATGAAATCAGTTTCCCCTCAAGTGTCATACCAGAATCTAAACAGTTGTTTAAACTTAAACTTAAAAGTTAACACCTCTATTTGTGAAATGTGTTACATCTTTCCAAAAAATAAATGCAGCTTGCTTTTATATTATACATGTAACACAATGATTTTCATACCTGTTTAAGTGTAGTTTAGGTTTCCAAAATCTTTTTTGGGGCCACTGTAAAATCTAAAAAGTAGTAATATTCTAAACACTAGATGCTTAATAATAATACACATGCGTTTAGCCACTGCTAAATGAAAAAGCACCTGTATTAAAGCTACACTACCACAACAAAACCAAATTAACTTTTGTTTAAGCTGTAGTCTCTGTATGCAGGAAGATTTTATTGTTTGCATATAATTAAATAATTTCTGTCCTGGAGTTTTCTGCATTGCACAAATCCTGGTGGTAATGCTATATAAGCACTTTTCAATAAGTAGAAGATGCCGGGGATAGTTGTCACACTTTTTAGTCTAGTGAATATTTCCTAAAAAGTTAGTTCATTTCTGTATAGATATACAAGTAAAAGTTTAGCTAAAATAGCTATTGAATTGTAAGAAATGAATGTTTCTTCAACAACGATGTATTAAATCATTCAAAATTGACAGTAAAGACTTTAAAGAGTATCTCAAGAGTATCTAGACTATCTCAAATAAATGATGTTCCTTTGAACTTTTTATCCATTAAAGAATCCTGAAAAAAGGTATAATGGTTTCCACAAAAATATTAAGCAGTTGAATGATGAAAATACTATGTTTTCAACATTTATAATAGGAAATATTTCCAGTAAAATCAGCATATTACAATGATTTATGTGACACTGAAGCTTTGTCATCCCAGGAATAAATTACATTTGATGTATTTTTGACCAAATAAATGCATTAGCCTATAGTATTACGGGCAATTGAACTGCTTTCAAGCTAAATTTAAACATTTAAACAATTGTGAAGTACATGAAATGGCAAAAAAAAGTCAAATTTTAAAGTATATATATATATATATATATATATATATATATATATATATATATAGGGGGGAGGGGGGGGGGGGGGGGGACATTAATAGATATAAAAACCTGTCCTGACTTGATATTTATGTACAATTTTACATTTCTTTTAACTCAAAAGCTAAATGCAATGCTTGTATCAACTTCCCCATGTAACAACTTGCCCCGGTTGTTCTCCTCTAAATGCCCTCGAACTTCAGAAAGGTTTCAGTTGGCCTTTCTTTAGCTGTAATAGAAACATTAAAGCTAGTTGGCCTGATGGAGCATCACCATAATTTGTAAATTGGTCAAGGTCGAGCGAATACAATAAAAGTGGGTTGATGACTCGTCAGGGAATGCCAAATAAAAACGTAGGCCTCTTTTTCAGGAAAGCTCTCAATCCTGCTCCTGAAGTACCCCGCATCACATTTTGGATGTTGGACATTTTGATTTATATCATGAATTCATTAGTAGAGGCTCCAAGACCAGAACTGGGTGTCAAATAAGAAAAACCTCCGAAATGTGCTGTGCAAGACAGGAAACTGAGTTACAGGAGCTGTCCAGCATCCGGGGGTGCTGAACTCTCTACACAAAAGGAAATCTTTAAAGCAAACAACTAGTCTAAAGCAAACAAGCGAGAAAGGACAGGCACACTTTCGAGACATGTTCCCTGATCGGTGCACGCTGGCTTTCCAGTTTAGATGTTGGAAAAGGTTACCACTATCCCCTCTAGTGGTCTTACAAAGTGACTGGAGACGGGGCTGTAAAAACGTCTCCCTGAGAAACTGTTGAGCTCATACATCAGTTTGCACTACTTACACTATTATGCAGTTCGCCTGATAGAATGCGATGGGAAAACAGTGAATCCGTCACAAAGCGCTATAGTGTTGTCATGGCATCCCTTTGTAGGCAATTCCCAACAAAGAATCAATCATCAATCGGGTTTTTGTTCCACCAAAATGCACTCTTCTGTTCTCAGTGCTGCACTAGCATTGAAATGATGTCAAAGGGAACACGATCGGTCTTGCTTTTTGCACATTTGTAGCCTTAAATGATTGCTATTGCATAATGAAAACATCATCCAGACTGGTGTCATGTCCAGGAGAACCAGTGCTGAACCACAAGATGGCCCATACGAGAAAAACTTTGAGAGAGAGAGAATTGATGTCTTAATATGGCAAAACTAATAGCTTTTCAAATGCAAAATGTCATTATTTGGCATCCAAAGCCGGTTGAAGACAACAACGTTAATGTTTTCTTTGCTCCAGGCGTTATTATTTATTTGCTCGGATCAGTTGAGGGCCATTACGCAGCTCTCTTATTTATCCAAAAACCATCAGAGACCAAAAAGACCATCATATAGCTATCACAGCATTAATGTTTCTGTCTTATATTTCTTATTCGACTTGCCATGCACTGAAACATCAGCCTAGAAATTAGTGCAAAAATGAGATGTGATTTTAAAATCTCGATGCACTTATTGATGTACACTGGTATGTGACTTCAAACTCATGCAAACCTTTTTTCCTCCCTCTCTCTCTCTAAATCTCTCTTTAATAGCACAATGCACCTTTCACGAAGCTCACGAATGTGACAAAATTCCTTTAGGGATTCCTGTCTTGAATACAAAGCAGCCTCAATAAAGACTCCTCTCTGTGAAGCCAAAAAAACAGATGCATTTAAGCTCAGATGTAGCAATTAATTGTCCCCAATGCACTTGGGGAATTTTTAGCATGGACAGTATACTTTGTGTAAATGGAGTAGCAAATATCCAACAACTGATTTTAATATGGACATTCAATTCATGCATAATCAATCTTCTATATCCATTTAAGATCGTTTTAAGCTACTGCCCGTCATCAAAACCCTTCTAATCATCCCACACACCAACACAAAGCCTGGAGTGAGTGGGAGGCTGAGAGTTGATCTCAATGCACACATGGACTCAACATGTGATGGACACTTGTGCGCTTGACTTACATGGAGGAGATGTTCTCAAACAGGTCCGGGAGGCTGTTAGTGGTATTCCCATCGCTCACGGTGTCCTGTAGTGCCAAGAGGGGAAGGAAATTCCCTTGGTAAGACTTATTGCAAAAGATGTCAGTGGTAGAACAAGTGCAGGTCGGTGGGCAGTCCAGCATGGAGCTCATGTAATTTTGGAAGATGCTGAGGAGAAACAGGATCCTCCACCAGCAAACGCGAGGTGGGATGGAGAATAAATCCATGTTTCCAGGTGTTTCCCTTAATGTTTTAGCTCCTTGAGGGGGGTTAGTGTTCAACGGGAACAGAATCGAAAGCGCTCCGGGTATCCGTACAGTGATGCGAGAGCGCGCGCGGGTGCGTGGATGAGAGTAAAGGTATGTTAGATCAATGAGATCGCAATAATGTCCCCAAGAAAAGAGGGGGGAAATACTCCGTCAATGTAGAAAGGGCTCAAAAATCAACGGTCCCAGTCTGTCCTCCTCTACGGGCTGCATGGTACAAGCTTCCCCGTCTCCACGGTGCTGTTTGTCGCGCAGTTCCAGGTTGTTGGAGCTCCGGCTTGAAGACTAAAGCGTCAGAGCGCAGTCGAGAGAGAGAGAGAGAGAGAGAGAGAGAGAGAGAGAGAGAGAGAGAGAGAGAGAGAGAGAGAGAGAGAGAGAGAGAGAGAGAGGTCCATGATCCGAGCATCAAGTCCCACCTACTGGGCAGATTAAAAACTGACGCACCTGCATAACGGCAAAAGCGATCAAATTGGCACTGGAAAATAACGCATTTTGAAACAGGCAAAACACTGCTACCAAACACAGTGTTTGCACCTCGTCTACAAAGCAATAAATATAACCATTTTTGACAAATACTGGTGCCCAAGATTATAAAAACGGTCAAATTTTGGGAAAAACAAGTTCTTAACATATAATCTACGCATTTATATCCTACTATTTTCTACTGTACAAAATAAAAATATATACCTTCTGACTAAAATCTGCTGTCATGTAAAATAAGTAGGCATAATACTTTCCTTGCACCGAATATACAAGCGTACACAACTTCAGGGTATATTTACTGTATATTAAACTATTTTACTGATTTTGTGACTGCCTTATAAAAAAAAAAAGGTCAGGGTGTGTGATGTTAAAATAAAATTGCAATTTCACCAAAATAAATAAATCTGTAACTCCTTACAATAAGTCTTCTTACTCTCCAAATAATATTATATTATATATTACACAACAGATTATTAGTTAATTTACACGGAATGCATTGAGCTCTTGTCATGTATATTATTTTAGAAACTGGGGGCAAATTCTAATCGGAAGTGAGCATCCCTATGCCCTATTCACTCCGAAGGGCAGACCAACACCAATAAATTAAATAACTTCCTTGAAGTGACCATTGCATGTTCCCTTCGCTAACAGCGGACCTGTGAAAAGGCCCTTCGTAAAAGGGATTCAGTTGTTCGCTTCGTTTGGAGCGCTCCTTCCCGAAGTGCCCTTCAAGGGTGCAAAAAAGCCGCTTTGGAATGTGCTGTGGGGCTAGTTGTCATAAAAGGAGGTTGGCACAAGGACTAAATCTCAATAACACACACAGGGTTTGAGTCATAAGCCCAATTAATGCATTTCTGCTGTTTCAAGAACTTTTTTCTAACGCATTTTATTGCCATCAAATAGGATAAATACATTTAAAAAAATTGTTTTACACACACACAGATTTTTTTTTTTTTTTACATGTAGGCCTGTTTTAAAGTCTTGGCTACAAAAAGTATATGCAAACCCATTCTAGGAAATACTGAAGTTTCCAATACATTAATTTGCCTTCATGAACTATTGATCGGTACATTTTTGATAACAAAATTTGATGAACTGTTAACAAAACATTTGTTTGTGAGCAGCAACCAATGGTAGAATTTGGGATTTTATAAACACAAACTCCTTAAACTAAATGAGAAAAACAGCCCTTTGGGGTCACAATCATGAACTCTAGTTGTTCTGCTGGGGAATCAGGTTTTTCCTCAACTGTAAGATGATCTCTGATGCTCCTGCTCTTTGAACTCTGAGTGGTTCAAAGTCAAAGTGTCCTGCCCCACCAGAACCTCACACAATTAATGTACAACCAGCCATCTGCACATTCAATACTAAATCACCACCACAGTGGGGCTGACGTCTTCATGTACTGGTGCAGCAAGTTCTCTTGTTACTTAAGCAGAGAGTTTTGGAGTCCAGAAAACAAGAACTATGAAGACATCAGTTCCCTGTAGGCCACACTAAGTATGCCAACGTTGTGTCTACACTCCTATCCACACCTGGGCATTTCTAAATCAGTACAGGTGTATTTGAAGACCTACCAAACAAGGAAAAACCAACATGCAAGAGACATCTCAAACATATGGTTCTTTAGGGTATTTTGGACTTCATCCATCCTGAGAGTATCTGTGATTAACTGTATGGTCTGCGGGCAGGATGAAATAATTTACGTTACACTGCTTGGAGATCAAATAAAATCAAATAAACAGTATACAGTTGTTCACCATGCTGATAGTAAACTCATATCTTACGAGTGCATGCATGAGTCCATAACAATTTATAGAGTGGGAAAACTGTTTATAGATATGTAAGCCCATAGATGTAGGTCAACATATAATGGTGTATCTGAGGGATAATAAATATAAACACAGAGAGACGGACTAATTTATTGTATGGCTTCTTAACAATATATTTTTTATTTGGTTGCCAGAACTTGTTACAGGTATTAAGGGATGACGTTTTGTGATAACGTCATTCAGTTATATAAATGTAATACACTATTGTTACTGATCATACCACATTTTATACAAAGAAAGGTCACACAATGACATTCATCAAAAGTGGCCCCACCAGCAACTGTTAAAGGCTGAAATAAATCAGATAAACAAACACACAACAGATAAACACAACACCAGTGCAATACAACAATAAAACAATGCAAATGAGTTAACTAACTAAATAAACACATCAATGCACATAAGTAATATAATAACTAATTTAAATAAAATATAAACAAATTACATTGTTTAAGCAGGAACTTCTAAGAATGTCCATTGTCCAATAAATTTCCCCATACATTATAAGACAAAAAAATATAGAAATAAATCTTAAAATCATAAAAACATCTTTATAAATTAATGTGAGTTTCAACAAAGTATAAAGTAACCCATTCTTTCTTTACACTACAAATAAACATAGTTCCGGCTAATAGGTCCTTTACATAAAATATGTAAGCAAACACAGTATTACCGCATGGCACAAGCCTCTGCTGATCCTGCAGCCAATGAGATTGCTTGCTCAACATTTAAATAGTCTGGTTGCTTGTCATTGTTTGCTATAAGTTAGTCTGGCAGTGTGCACTGAAGTCCCTCTGAAACCCTCCACCTCCCCCAGCTCCACCTGCCTAGATCTGCTACAAGATTTATGTATGCAGTCTATTTATGCAGCTCAGGACCATAGGTGAACGTAGATTGACCGGTAAATCGAGAGCTTCGCCTTGTGGCTCAGCTCTTTCTTCACCACGACAGACCGGTACATCAACCGCATTACTGCAGAAGCTGCACCGATCCGTCTGTCAATCTCCCGTTCCATCCTTCCCTCACTCGTGAACAAGACCCCAAGATACTGGTCTGAAGAGGCCAGCATGACAACATCATCCGCAAACAGCAGAGACGAAATCGTGTGGTCCCCAAACCTGACACCCTCATAGGGATTTCCTGGAATGACTTGTGTTATCGTACTTCTGCGACAGGTCATATTTGGCGTGTCTGTGTGAGAGCGCCTCTGGAGTTCAGGTGGAGCAGCATTTACTACCGATCAGCCGCACCGCACCGACAAACTGCATAAACACACATCCTGCTTCAGTTTTAGAGTGAAACCTGTTTTATCCGTTGAGAGCAATGTGGTCCATAACGCAAGAAAAAAAGAACCCCATCATTCCCTTCACAATCTCATTTCTACAGCTCTCTCTTCCTTTTTTTCTGTGACATATTAGACATTTCTGGGTCTCCATAAACATGACAAAAGGAACAAATTTCTCATTAAAATTATCGCATAATGAGTAATGATGACTGGCACCAGTATCTATTGTTTTTGAGAGTGTCGTAATCCAAAAAAGGAAAACAAAACAAAACTTTTACTAGACAGGAAGTGTTTGCACTGCAGAGAACAGAGAAGGGAATGTGTAATGGTGAAAAGGATTTTATTTCTCCAACAAATTGAATTGATTTGATTTTAAGCATTGTTAATAGCTTGATTAAAATGTTGAATATTCCATTAGCATTAGTATTGACGGGACTTAATATAAAAGTACTGAAATGGTGTGGAGACTAAATTTTACATTTTAATTACATCATATTTTATTTTCAAACTGATTGTAGTGGAAGGGTGGTAAAAATCTTAAGTTCAGATATATCTTCCATTATCTCTCCCACAGTAAAACAGTATAAAAATAACTGTATAAAAATTAAATAAGGAGTCAATAAATCATTAATCCTTCTACAAAAGCAGTTTTTGTTTTACCCTGCTTCACCGCAGTACGGAGCCCAGCACATGACATGTGGGAAAAAATATGTAGGCTACTGTATATCATGGCCACAAACTAAAGGAATAGATCACCCAAAAATGAAAATGATCCCATAATTTACTCACCCTAAAGCCATCCTAGGTGTATATGACTTTTCTCTTTCAGCCGAACACAATCTGAAGCACAACCAAAACAATGTTCTTCTTTTTTTAACCACTTCGTAAAAAGTTACATAGTGTACCCTTAAAATTAAAACAGAAAGTTTACAAATAAAATGAATTTTAAATATTAATAAAAACATACAAGAATAACATTCCAAGAATATCATAGATTATATGCATGCAGTATAGGCCAGAAAGCAACACTATGTTTTATATGTAAATGATGGTCTCTATCCACCAAGGGATCCTTGGCCTGAAGTAGTGTTTCAATGTGCAAGTATTACTCAAATATAGTTTAATGCACAACAATAACTATTACAAATGAAAATGATGCAATATGACCCATTTTCATGTAGTAGGCAACTAAGACAAATGGATGAATAGTATTATGAAATAGTGCTTAGCTACAAATAACCACAGCTAAATGCAGGCACATCAGGCCTCACTTTGTTTTCCCCACAATTGTCAATGTGGTCACATGATAAATATTTGATGCTGAATCACTTAAGCTTCATCCACTAGCTTACCCTAATTTGGCCGCTTTCTGGTATATGAGCAAACATGTTAAAAGCCCTGGTTAAAACAGCAATGAAGCATACTGGATGCTCGCTATCTTTTAATGCAGAAGCAATTCCCCTTCCTGTAGAAATAAACCATTTCTAATTTACAGAAACATGAAGGATATTCCCCTTAAGAGATTGGGACCCACAAAACCGATTTCAAACGGTTATTTTGAAACATAAGGTTAGTGTGAAACTAGAAAGGAATAAGAGAAAAAGTCAAATTAGGTTTACCAAAGCAGTTTGTTCTGATTTAAACTTTATTTATGTGGGCACTTTTTTGCTGTATAGGCTTCTTGAGTTGGCTTAATGGTTCTTTGGAGATTAAAAAGGTTCTTGATGTTACATTATAGATTCTTCAGATCAGCACGTTGGTTCAAATATCATTCATTAGCAGAGGAAAAGCCATCATTTATTCCTTTAAAGCATCAATACAAAGATGCAACTAAAATCGACTTGTGGATGTACTTTAATACACATTATGTTTTTATTGTGCCAGATTAATGAGTCTTTTTCCACAATGATGATTCTACTATACTACTAATAATAATAATAATAATAATTTAAAAAAACACACTGTTGAAAAGCTTAGCATCAGTTTTTTTTAAAGAAATTAAAACTTTTATTCAGCAGGGTATGTAAGAAATGTATTTCAATTAATCATAAAATGGCCCTGATGTGTCTCTAGACATTAAGAAATCATGTTCATTTCAAATACTTATATCACTGACAACAGTAGTACGGCCACGATATTGTCATTTAAAAAGTGAAGTTGCAGCCCTCAACTGATGTTGATGTTGTCATCTTGTGTTTTGGCCTGAAGCCCCACCCTCCACCTATCTACCAATCACGAAGTCAGTAGTGTTTCGGCATCCGGGTTGCCAGCTCTGCTCTAGTTAAAAGCTCCTTGTAGCAGCCAATGTTCCTGCTGGATCCTGCAGCCTATCTGGCAACCTCAGTCAGGGGGGGGGGGGGGAGGGGATACACAGCTCTACAGTAATTTGAAAGGGATTGCAGTATCAATTTTGGCCACAATCTTACATACAGCTCCTTTAAACTTTTACATTGTTCCAAAAGACTTATTTTAAATAAATGCAGTTCTTTTGAACAGTCTATTCATCAAATAATAATGGGGGGAAAAAATCTATCACAATTTCCACAAAAAATATTAAGCAGTTTGATATTGAACATAAGAAATTAGAGAAATAATAAAAAATATTGAATTATTTCTGAAGGATCATGTGACACTGACTGAAGACTGAAGTAAAGGCTGCCAAAAATTCAGCTTTGTATCACAGGTATAAAATACATTTTATACTATATTAAAACAGAAAACAGTTATTTTAAATCGTAAAAAATATTTCATAATACTACTGTTTTTACTGTATTTTTGAGCAAAAGATTTATTTCCAAATGATTTAAATATTAGTGACCCCAACTTATAAACCTTTGCATCATATTGCATATTGCAAACCTTGCAATATGATGATTAATCATTCACAATTTAAGACCAGACAACAATGAAAAGTAAACAGGATTATTCACGAACTACAAAATAAACAGTTATTTGAGGAACTTAAAAGGGTTCTCCTATGACACTATAAAACCCTGTTTGGTTCTTACTAAAAATCATTTTTAAAAGTTCTTATAAGAACTGGTTTGGTATTTAATAAGAAGTTACTCCCTAACCTTTTTCTCTCATCATTTACAAGAGCCACAACATTTCCACCCATTAACTCAATAGTCTTTCTTTCATACACACAACACAGGCAGGAAGGTGTCTGTTTCACATTGCTCCTTTCTGTCAAAGCGCTGACCTGCCCCATCTTTCCTCATCATGAGAGATACAGAGGAACGGAGCCACAGAGCCGTGGGGTTGAAGCCGGCTTGACAGAGCGGAGGAACAGAACCATCTGTCATTCTCACTTCCTGCTTGTTTCCTATGCAGGACCCCATACATGAACCATGTGTGCACATACAACATTTAACACTGTGAAACGCAACATCAACGCCAGCTCTGTGCCGTGCTACTGCAACATATGCATTTATGAACCCTTTGATGTTATTTTAATTCATTTTCTAAAGATTCACCTGTGTGCTAAATGTGTTGTGTGGGGATAATGTGATACTCACAGTTTCAAAGGTGTGAAATATTACTTAACCTTTCTGAAATAAATGTGCTATTTCTCTCAAGTCACTTTATGTGGCATTCAATAAATTGCTTCCTTTTGTCAAAGGTCCAGCATCAGTTTTTAGCCCCATGGTGCTTTATATTGACAGGAAAAAATCATTTACTTACAAGCTCAAGACAAGATTGTGATAAACCTTGACAGTATATTATTTTGCCAGACAGCCTCAGCTGTGAGCCTACGCACTGTATACACTGGTTAGAAAAATGGTTCTAAACAGTACCAAATTAGGGTTCTTCGACTTGTAACAAAAGCAGAACCCTTTTTGGTGCTAAGTAGAACCATTTTTATAAGGTTCCATAAAGAACCATGCTTTGAAAGTGCTATATAGGACCTTAATGGTATAAATATAACCTTTTCAACAATATTTATTTTCATTAATATTAGTATCTTCATATTATTAATATTACTATTATTTATATATATTATTTATTAATATCGTTTTTTATTCCCCTAACTGCCTGGTCGTATTATCTTGTTGCCTCTATTTGGGTTTTACATTTAAAAAAACAAAAATAATTTAAAAAAAATAAAAGTTGTGTCAATTAGGTACTTTTATTTCTTATTGACACGGCAAATTAGCAAAAATGACAGTGATCTAAAACAGTTGTTGGCTGAATACATTAATAAATAACAATTGACACAGATGTAATGAAGACCAAGTTCCAGTTTCTTTACGTCCTTCATTATGTGTGTATTCTGAGTGGCAGTTTCTCTCTGCAGATGTTCAAACGTGCTGTGTAACACACAAGAAATGAATCTCAGTGGTTTGCGCACATTAAGCGAACATGCTCGTGCTTCCGTTTACCACAACTGATGTGTGAGTTGATGGATGTTTATGTGAATAAAAGCTTAAACTAAATCGGTTCATCATATAATGACTAATCACAAATTTAACCATAACGACACAGAGAAACGATATCATTGGAATCACTTTCAGAACGATTTTTTTTCCAGCTGATGAACGATTGGAGAAAACATTGACTGCCAATCAGAATCCATCCTGCTTTAAGAGCTCGAGCATTTAAAGAGGCAGACGGCAAAACTGCAGCACGTGCGAAGAATAAGCAGAATAATATCGTCCGCTGAAGTAGACGTTAAAATTAACTTTATAGTTATTGTTCTTGGTGTGAAAGGGCGACATGATGGTAAGTAAATGACAATTTCTGGAGAACTATTAGGCTAATTGTTAGCATATATCTTTAAAACAAGTGAAACATCACAAATGGGTAACTAAAAAATATTTCACGAAACATTTAACATTTAAGAGTAAAAATAATGCTACTGACACATGGCTTTTAAGGGAGCTCATTCATTCCCGAAAAGCCTTTTCAAGCTTCCCTTTTTCCTCTCAAAAACGAAAATAAAAACAGCAGAGAACAATCAATTGATCGCAGAGGATTTGATCTTCTTAACTGTCAGTTTCATTAGAACTCAGCACGTCAACGTAAATAAACTCACTTGCGGCGGGAAAACAAAGCACACAAGTCCTCCAAAACGCCAGGGCCTTTTTAACTCGTCACAGCCACTGATGGCGAAAGCATAAACGCTAGTTTAGCTGTCGGTCGGATGTAGAGGTTTTCAAAAAAAAAACACTTTGTCACCTGCACGTCAGTTTGCACTGCCCCTTCACAGAGGGCGAAATAATGGCTAGACTCGTATTTATTGATTCCGTTCCCTCCTTAATTGCCTCTTCACGTTGTCGTCTCATTCTGCTTGTCAGGAACTAGTTTGTTCCTCCCTCTCATCACTCACGTCTGTTTGAAGACGTTGAGATGCTGCCTATCTCTTTTCTGCTGTATTCAATGTTGCGTTCAACGCCTTCGTTTCCCTCTAAATTGGCGCAACAATTATACATACATTTCTATCTTATTTACATTGATGAATGTTTTATTTTCCATCAGTCAAAAGACAGAAATAGCAATTTGGCTGTTGCAGAACTAAAAATATGGGTAAAGCTTTATTTCGATGGTCTACTTTAGACATTCTACTAAATATAGCCTACTTAACTTTGCTGCTACATCAACATCAGTCATTAGAGTATTAGTAGACTGTCTGCTTAATAATTGGTAACACATTGTCACACGACCCCACTGCATTGTACATCCTAATCTGGATTGGCTGCTATATTTTGTATTTTTATTTTCTAAAATTTTGGAAGTCCAATCAAATAATTAAGCAAGACAAATATATATAAAAAAAAAGGGATTTTAGGGTTAATTTCTCGCACTAGTAACTTTGTATGTCAACTTACTAACCTAACAGTCTACTAATGTGTTAGTTGACATGTAGTTGCAAAGTTAGTATCTAGATTAAAATGGACTAGCGAAAAATAGTGTAACCAAAATATGTATTTATTTCCATTTGTTGATTGCAGCACATCTTGCACAACACATATTAAAAGAACATTTAGTGCAAAAAAAATCATTCTAAAATAATAATACAATTAATAAAAAATAAATTCACGTTGTTTGAAATCTACATGACTATTTCTTTTATGGAATATCAGACTGATTTTGTTAACTGAGGATCCATTGATTAATTAAAAAGACTCAAAGCATGGCTCGCTTATTAATCAAACATTATTTATATACCTTTTATAAACACTTAATAACACATCAAGGTTTGGAAGTCAGGAATTCAGTGAATTATAAATGTTTCAAAGTAAATTATATATATATATAGAATAATAAAAAATATAAGAAATTATATTATATATTATAACCCACACTACTGTTCAAAAGTTTAGGGTTAATAAGATTTATTCAGCTAGGAAGCATAAAAGGGATCAGTAAAGACTTATACATAATTACAAAATGTATGATGCCCCAGCATCCTGTCCATGAATATGTTTTTTCCATTAGCATAGTAATAACACGCAATGATTCTGTAAATGCGCACTTGCAGCAATATTTAATAGATTTATATCTCTTAAACGGATGTGTAAATAACATCCGACTCTTGACTGTAATGCATATTGTATACGGTCGGGTCATTTCACTTAGAACAGGGCCTGTACCAGCGGTATCTTAGTGTACTTAATTGCTTCCATGCCTGATTGATGAGACAAGCTCTTAGTTCTGAGGTTTTATATCATTAATAACCTTTTGTCTGAATCGGTTCTTCTTTTATTTATCATACAGTGTCTGAATCCAATGCATTTATATAGGAAGAACCAATGCAATTCACATAAAGCCCTGTGATTTAAAGGGTTTAACAGCATAAATGGCTTAAATTTCAGTCTGCTCCTCACACAAAGAGCATGACTACTTTCATGGTAATGTTTATTTACCGGTTTTGGTTTCAAGGAGGAAAGAAAGAAAAGAGATATGAGTTTGGAATGAGATAAGGATGAGTAAATCAGAACATTTTTTAATTTTAGCTTGAATTGTTCCTTTAAAATCGTTGTGTGTGGCAGTGCTGGGCTAAATAAGTCCTGGCAGTGAACAATCAATATCTGTCACTCACCAACCACCTCAAGACTCATGCAGCTTCTGTATTAGGATTAGAAGGGGGGGGGATGAACTGAATCTTAGTTTGTGGCTGGAGAATGAGTCCATACACGAATCTGCCCATCATCAGTCTTAGATCAATCACAAATGAGCATAGGAAATTATTTCACAATCTGAAAGAAATTGTCTACATTTTAAAAGAGATTTTCTTTTCTTACCAACAAGTTAGATTGCTGCTAAGTGCACATACTTCACTTGCCTTAAAATGGATGTTGCTTCTACTAGAGATCAAGCAAATCGTTGCTGAACTGTCCTACACCCTGATATGTTGGGCTTTTTTATACTTTGCTGTCTTGATTTTTATAAATCTTAAAAGTATTTGCCCTGTAGAATTCATCCTGTTAACTTATTTTGCAAGAAAAATGATGGGTGGGAAACTGTCTAACACTGTGCAACGTTTCCCCAGACAGTTGACTATTCAATTGACAATTTTTTTGGATGGTTTTTACACTTAAATGGGCCATATTCAGTGCTTTGATTGCATTTTCATTTTTCCACTTTAGATAATCTTTTTTTTTTAAACAAAACAATTCAGAACCATTTTCACTACTCTCCCCTAATAATTAAACAGCCCATTTTTTCTACTCTACTTTAAGACTTTTGTAAACCTATTCACGGTTAAAACTACTAATTTACACTGACATTGATCAGGAAGTGCTAAGCTGCTGAAAACCAAATGGTAATACACAAATGGAGGTGGCCGCATGTTAACGTGCATATGTTAGTGATGTCATAACATACAAATTTCTACTCATTGCAGCTTAGTTATATTGTCTGGGTTGCCTATTAAGTTCCGTATCAATAAAATATTGCTACTGATATAAGACCCTAAATAGTTTCGCTCCTGTGTATTTAACCCATCTTCTATCACCTTAAAATTCATCACGCTCTTTAAGGTCACAAAACTCTGGGCTTCTGGTAGTACCTAAGTCCACTAAATGAGGGAGAGCGTTTTCGCAATTTGGCTCCTAAACTCTGGAATAGCCTTCCTGATACTGTTCGGGCTCTGACTCAATCTCCCAGTTTAAATCTAGATTAAAAATGCATCTCTTTGGCCAAGCATTTCACATAATGCATCTCATAACCTTGTACTCCAGTTATGTCAGATCAAATGCACATAAATCTCTTTGGTTAATGTTATGAACAGAAGCTACAGTAATTATTTTCCATTTGCTTTTCTGTTTTATCTCGGGATGCCTATCCTGAGCGAACTAGAGAGTACATCAGCTCCAGTTTGGAGGCTCTTAAGAATACTTCAGATGCCCCAACACATGTGAAGAAATAAAATAATTAAAGAAATGAAATAAATGTAAATTGAACAAAACTATGCACATTGTACATCAACTCCCATTTCAAGAGAGCAAGGAAAATCCATGTTGTGTCCATTAAGAACATCAACAAAAATGTTTGTCCATGTTCTTTGTCTTTTCCAGATTTTTGTCCTGACATATTACACCTTGAATTCCTCAAAAAAAACAACCCAAACTCCAAATGATGCTGGACTTTTCCTCACAACCGAGAAAGAGAAGAAAAGAGAAAAAAAAACTCTTGCATCAGTTCCAGTGTGAGGTCAGTTGTGTGACGGTTAGCTCATTAGTTCATAACTCGCCACATTCGTAGCTGAAGTGTGTTAGTGGATTAGGCATTCCAGGAGAGTTTGCGCTGTGCATTATGGGAAACAAACAACAGAGGGCCTCATCAAGCATCTCTCTCTTTTTCAATCTCTCTCTTATGCTACTGTATATTGCTGTTCTGCACCTTCCGAACATGCAGCAATAGCAAATCACTTGTCAACACAGCCTCACTTGTTTTAAGGGCTCTCATCGTGTGCTTACTGTTCTACTAAGAAGTTGCAAGGCTTTTCTATGGCAGAATACTGTTACAGTGACTGGTGGGTGAATAAAAAAAATTTGTATATTAACCTAAGTTTGACATTAGTAATAATAGTAATTAAAAGAGTCAACTTTTGAGTTTCATGTGCAACTGAATAGACATGACACGCAAATCCAGTGCATTTTATAAATACTTTTAATACTGACAAAAACATGCCTAGTAAGTTCAGCTACATTTAGATATAGCTGCTTTTGTAGCATTTAAAGTCAGCATGAAATCACAAGTTTTTTTTTTTAAAGAGATGGTTCACCCAAAAATTTAAATTCTATCATGTTGTTTCTTCATTGTGTGATCCAAAAAAGATTAAATTTAGAATATTTTTAACTGTTTTTGTCCATATACTGAAAGTCAATAGGGTCCAAAACAACACTTTCATTGTATGGACCAATGAGAGGTTGAGTAAATGATGACTTTTTATTTTTGGGTAAACTTGACTGTATATTAACATGTCTTTTTTTAATACACCATTCAGTCCATAGCTATTCTGAACACTGCAGTACAGAGATGTTACATTATACAGAGTAAAACTCTCCAGAGAAGCTCAAACAACTCCACCAAACCACACTGTACCATCTCCTAAAGCCTAGATCAAACCACACTGTGATCCGAACTTGCATGAAACCGAAGAGCTCAATCTTGTCGGCACGTCTCTTTTGAAGTGAAATACACATTAATGACCTCTGTCTGGCATCACTCGCTTGTCATTCTAAAGCATCATCCACTAGACACACGGGGGACCCCCCTCCTCCTACTAAATGATACATCAAGACAGTTCATCCATCAGCATTGATTAGAAATTGATTAATCAAGAGTTGATTAGAGCCAGAAGAAGGGAGGTCATTCAATTCATCATCCTAGCCTGCTAGAAATTAAGTGTAATTAAGTTAACTTTAAATCGCACACAAGGAAAAGGAAAGTATTTGCAATTAGAGTGATCTAGAGATAACTGACCTTTCCAGTTCAGATTTTTCACAATATTTTGTTCATACGAATTTGAATTCTAGTGCTATAATACCTAAACCGAACGCAAAGGACAAGTTTAATGGTTAAATCATGGACAAAAAGTCTATTGAAATGATTGATGTACTACCCTGACAACTGGTGCATTTAGCAGTGGATGTGATATTATGGCTAATGTTATAATCATTTTCCATCAAGGGAAGCCATAAGAAAGTATTCACTTGACCGTTAGCAGTTAGCATTTATCCAATTTATACTGAAGTATTCTGTGGAGTACAAAATAGTTGTTTACATTTACGGTATGCAAGTGATGTGACAAGTCCCAGTTAGTCTAGCACAGTAAATGTAGCAAGGTTTTTAGAATAGAATAGCAAGTGTTAGTTTTAATATGTCAAGTATTGACAAAAAATTGTGTCTTTACTCTGTTTCTTGAATGGCTAAAGACTCAGCAGCTTGGGTCGAGTTAGGCAGGTCAGAAAATAAAAATTGTTTAAGACAATGACAAAAATAAAAGATTCACATCCAAGATCAACCTACATTATCTGACAATATTCAAGAAATATGCATTTGAGAGAATTTTCAAAACATTTTAACATCCCTGCACTAACTGAAGCAGCTCAGCAGTTTGATGATACCTTTGATACTGCATCGTCTTTGAACATGAAACGGTCACACATCAAGCTACAGAACAAGCCAGCACCGAATGAATAATAATACGCAAAGAGGACAATGTCTTGGGTTACAATTCACAGCAGGTTTATCACCTGCAACCACCATACTAGTTTGAGTTTCAATTAAAGCAAGAACAGGGAGATTGAGAAATCATTCTTAAGAACGTTACATTTATGACTTGTAGATGCAGTGCATTTACAAAGAGACATTCTAGTCAAAAACTTGTGACTAGTAGTAAGGTCTGGAGTCCAAAAAAAGCTAAATGAAAAGCAATCAAATGACTCAGCTCATCTTATCCGTGTAGCTCAACTCATTTCATAAAATAAGCAGCCTTGACATTCCCCAGCTGCGGTACAGTTGCCAGATTATATTGTGATCTTCTTGTGCCACGATGCAAACTATGGTGGAGCATTATGTTCTTGTCCTAAAGCTTCTGCCAGAATGAGCTTGCCAATTCATGAATACCCAGACTAGTGCTCCAAATACTAATTTCCCCGGGCATTGTGGGCTCAACTCAGAATCTGTTCAACCAACCGAACCCTCCCAGACCCAGCAACCTGGGTAGCTGCTGATGTAATTGATCCAATTGTTTAGCAGAGAAAGAAAAACAATTTAACCCCACTACTTCTGCCAAGACGAGAGCTGTCAGTCAATTTCTTTGTGGAGTGGAAGAGTAGACGGTCACTTCAGTTGGCACGTTAAAGTAGAAGCGCAAAAAAGTCCTTCACAGACAAATTGAAAGTGAAACACATTGAGTTTCGATTTAATAGCAGTTTAATTGGAGTCAGTGGCTTGCTTCAATGGCTTTTGTTCACTGGGTGAAGAAAAGGTGTTCAGATGGCCTCAGTCCCCATTTTTGAACACCCACCATCACCAACTCATCCCCACTCTTCTCTTCCCACAATTGGAGTATACTTGCACAAATGCATGCTACATCAGGAACTCCATTAACCACATCCATTTGACTGCACAGCTAAACAGCACAACAACTTGCAATGAATGTCTGGAGATCAATAGAGCAAAGGTTTGGATCCAGTGGGAAACAGAAAGATGAGAAAGTCAGACACACGCATACACACCGAAGGTCAACACTCTCAGTGGCAGAATAGTTCTTTAAAAAAATGCAGCTGAAGAGGATTCTGGGAAGAACTCTGACTTGGTTTGTGACTGACTCTGTGGCTTCTGCAGGACTGACAAAGAACAATCTCACAATGGTATATCAGTACGTATTGATTGAGTTGGATTCAAGTGGTCTCTTTTTCCCCTGCTTCCTGGCTTTGAGTTTGCCTCCTCCTCTGTCCCTTCTGGTCCTCCACAGCAGACAGGGAAAGTAACTAGCTTCAGGGAACTGCCGAGGGATAATATGTAGTTATGGTTGTTCCCTGCTTTTGTAGAAGTGGTGTAGAGTAGTTGAACGAGTGATCAGAAGTGTTGTTCTAGACACAATGAGGACAGAAGACAGGCAGAACTAAGGGTGGAGTTTGAGACCTTTTAAAGTCTTAAAGGCCAGTACAAGCTTTGGCCTTTATTCTTGATAGTTGGTGACTAGATTGTAAGGTTCATCATTAGCTGTAAAGTGGACCTCAAAACCTTAGGAACATTGGTACAGGTTGATCTTCTCTCTTATTGCACGTTTGGAAAGTTGGGTGTTGCAAATTCTGTGTGAAAGTCTTGTTGTCTTGGATACTGAATGGAGTTGACTTCAGTTAAACTTTTATTAACCCTAGAGTTCAAAAATCATCTGAAGGGTTGAAGGGTACTAGCATGATGTTTCCATTATGTGAGTCCAAACCTGCAAACATGTGAACAGAGATCAGGCCATCGCAAATCTATTTTCACAGTCACACAAGCCAGGATCGATGGACAGCCAGAAGTTGCCAGAGGTTTTTGCGGGGGTGTTTTTCTTGTATGTGTGAAAGGTGAAGAGGAAACCGAGGGAGTAAAAGACAAGAGGAAACATTGAGAGTCAGTGACAGATAGAGAAGTAGATGAGGATGCATTTTGGATTGTGTGCACGTGCTGCAGGGAATAGTTCACTCAAAAAAAAAAAGACGACAAATCTGTCACCATTTGCTCCCTGTTAGTGATGCACTGAAATTAATTTGTACTGAAACCCAAAATTAAAGTTTTCCTTTGGTCGGGAACCAAAAATAGTTTATTTAAAGTGGTAGTTCACCCAAAAATTAAAATTCTGTCATTCTGTCACTCTCGTGTCGTTCCGAAGACTTTCATTCATCTTCGGAACACAAATTAAGATATTTTTGATGAAATCTGAGAGCTTTCTGTCCCTCTGTTGACAGCTACGCAACTACCACTTTGACGCTTCAGAAAGTTCATAAAGAGATCGTAAAACTAATCCAAATGAATTAATTGAGTCCAAATGTTCTGAAGAGACACTATCACTTTATATGATGAATAGATTTAATTTAAGCTTTTATTCTCAATTCATATGGATTAGTTTTATGATGCCATGGCCTACCTGAGCATTGTTTCTGACCATGTCCATCCCTTTATGGCCTCTTAAACATGACAATGAGTTCACTGTACTAAAATGGCCCCCACAGTCACCAGATCTCAACCCATAGAGCATCTTTGGGATGTGGTGGAACGGGAGCTTCGTGCCCTGGATGTGCATCCCACAAATCTCCATCAACTGCAAGATGCTATCCTATCAATATGGGCCAACATTTCTAAAGAATGCTTTCAGCACCTTGTTGAATCAATGCCACGTAGAATTAAGGCAGTTCTGAAGGCGAAAGTGGGTCAAACACAGTATTAGTATGGTGTTCCTAATAATCCTTTAGGTGAGTGTATAACGCATATCGTCGCTGTCCGATGAAAACCGCGTATGTCCATTTTGCCGATTTTGAGATTTTTTGACGGATATAATGTCCAGGTTCATTTCCGTATACAGCATGCTTCACATTATCTAAATGACCAATGAAAAGTTGTGAAATCATGTCATCTGATTTTCACGTATATCCATTTGGTGTCAAAGCTGTCAATCACACCGCGTATCTCCCACCCTGTGGATGCATCTAGCCGGTCTCATGAAGTTTCGAAGCACTGCTACTTGGGCACAGAGATATCACGCAACACCTGAAATAAAGCTTGCCACAAAGAACTGGCGAAAGTAATGACTATGCATGAAACATTTGAATTGTTGATAAAGTTGACGATGCAGACTCGCCATCTTCGCAGTAGTGAACGCGCCTATAGAGAGAAATGCACACTTTATATGAAGTGCTTATTTATTAATCCAGGCAAATTTGTTGATGAAACATTGATTAAAATGAAGATACAATTTATACAAAACGAAATAAAATTTAAAGAAAGGCTTTCTACAAAACAAAACTTAGTAGATCAAAATCTGACCCATTCCAAATGTTTTCCGATATAGGCCTAATTGGTCATCTTATGATCCTATCTTACTCATCTCATGCGATTCCGTTTTCATATAATCAACATAGATGAAATAAAAAAAATAGCATTGTATTATTTAAACATAAATATGAAACGTTAACGTATGTTTAAGTTTTTTAACTTATAAGCGTCACACCGCTCCGCTTTGCTCACATGCTAATAATCAAATAATACCCAGCGATCTTCGAATATTATTTTTGCTTGAAAATTTCGTTTTGTATAAATTGTATCTTCATTTTAATCAATGTTTTCATCAACAAATTTGCAAGCTTTATTTCAGGTGTTGCTTGATAGCTGATCTCTGCGCCCAAATAGCAGTGCACCGCCTGTGCTTCCCCCTCATAGTTTCAGTCTATCATTGCCATGTCAGTGTATTGATTCATTGTCCCTTCATAGTTTGCAAGAGACATATAATAAACTGAGCGTATTAATAAACTGAGACGTAGGCTATTTAATAAACTGAGCGTAGCCTATTCATCTGTCAATATGAAACGCGACTGGGTCATTCTAATTAATGATCGGAAAAACGCGTATCGACCACCGTTACTGTAAAATATGCACGTATGTCCATTTAAACTCAATTTTGGTCAAATGTGGATTATATCATTACACTGGCAAGAATATGGTTACATTTAAAGTTGTCGTACCAAGTATGACAACGCTACGTTCAACTGCTTTTGAAATTACGTGTTTTTTTCACTTCCTGAAAAGTAACGGTTTTGGACATACGTGAGTTTCATCGGGCAGCGACGATATGTAACTCTCTAGAGATAATTTTCTAGCTAACTAGTAAGTTTATGGACATTGAATGGCTTTCCTCAGGAAAATGTTAAAGGGTTAGTTCGCCCATTTAAGACATGAAGTTGTATGCAATCCTTACCAGCACTATAGTGCATTCACACTCTGTTGTCACCTACCTGGTCATCAGAGTTCTGGCCGCTGGAAGTTTTTCAATGAAGTACTCCCGGTTATTTTCCGGGGTCACAAAACTGTGCGTTTTTACGTGAAAAAATGATTTGCGTTTCAAAGCTTGATTAATTTACCACACAAAAAACACGCCGGTCAAAATTCATACCTCAGTTTTAATCGGCACTATTTTCTATCCATTTCTATCAATCCGCGCTGCTGTCAACGTCAACAGTGCGCACGTTGACGTTGACAGCAGCGCGGATTGATAGAAATGGATAGAAAATAGTGCCGATTAAAACTGAGGTATGAATTTTGACCGGCGTGTTTTTTGTGTGGTAAATTAATCAAGCTTTGAAACGCAAATCATTTTTTCACGTAAAAACGCACAGTTTTGTGACCCCGAAAAATAACCGGGAGTACTTCATTGAAAAACTTCCAGCGGCCAGAACTCTGACCAGGGAGGTGACAACAGAGTGGGTCAGTGTGTATGCACTATAGTGCTGGTAAGGATTGCATACAACTTCATGTCTTAAATGGGCGAACTAACCCTTTAACGTTACACTTGCAAGCTCTTTTAGTGACACCGTTCTGTTCCAGTCAATGATTTAAGTCAACCCATTTAGTCAAAAAATTCGCGGTTGTTTAAATTACAGTGAATCACTACTCCATTTAATGTCACTCCAATCTTGTATAACTTGACACTAGTATAGTCATGACACTAAGCAAATGGCAATTAATCCGTTTGTGTGCTTTCCAGTTCAGTCATCTTCCACCTGAATTATTTGTTCCATCTCTGGCACACCAGAAATAGACCTGTTACAGCCCTCGGATCTCTAGAGTATCACTGTTCCCTCTGGTCTACAGGTCTCCAAATCCAACGCCTGTTCAGATTTGTGCCGTTCTAAAGCCACAAGAGTGCAAGACGGCAGCCTGTCACATTCATGAACTCTCCGTTTCCTTCCTTTTTCTTCATTCCTAATTCACCCGTTGCTCCTGCCACCAGTTATTAATTACACAATCAAGATTTCAGATCTCAGATCAACAGCCGTCGGGGGGACTGTACAATATGTGGGGCCTCATCTTCGACGAGACTCAACTGTGCAGTTTAGCTTTAGCCGTGCAAGAAGTTGATGTCACAGGTGATGAGCAGTAGATGAAGGCTGTCGCTATGGGTGCCGAGTGTCGTCCCTCAAATCTGACAACTTGGTGATATTTCCATAAACGCACACAAACTCAAGACACATTTCCAGTTCTCGACCAGCAGAATGGATGGGTTCAGATATTGCTTTCTTGCCATCATGGGGGCGCATGGCAATAAATACATTGGTGCTTGACATCCACATGCCATCTGCTCAGCCATGGGCCCTGCCAGAAAGGGAATAGGTGGCATTTCTCAAGTTGACATGCATGCCAGTGTTTTGAAGAGGCTGCAAGGGACCTGGTGGAGGGTATAAAAAGGAATAAAGATAAACTCAAAAAATAGAGGGGAAAAAAACTATATACTGCACCTCTGACATGTGTGATTAATTCCATCTTAAAGTGAGCATGGACTCACAAGGAGTAAATAACATTATTCTTTGTGTGGCTTTTGGCTTTTCTGTCAAGCACTATTTGAAAAGAATTTGTTCTGTTCTTAATACTCCATGTACTTAAGATAAAAGTTTACACAAGACACGTTTTGAATAACAAAAATCTATCAAATTACTCAAATGCTCAAAGAACACTGTAAATTTGTCATCAATTAATATAATTTAAAAAAATTAATGAAAGATTGTATAAATTCGGGTATTGAATAAATATTCTGTATACACTACTTTAATGTTTGGGGTCGGCAAGATTTTTTAATGTTTTTTAAATAAGTCTCACTCTCTCTTACGCTCAACAAGGCTGCATTTATTTGATTAAAATACAGTAAAACAGTAATATTGTGAAATATTACAAATCTGTAACATATTAGCATATCTACATAACGGTTTGTTTGTTTTTTATCCTGTGATGTCAAAGCTGAATTCATTACTCGTTCAGTCACATGATCCTTCAGAAATCATTCTAATATGCTGATTTGCTGCATGCTCAAGAAACATTTAGGTAACACTTACAATAAGGTTCATTAGTTAACTACATTAGTTAACATTAACTAAGAATGAACAATACTTCTTCAGCATTTGTTAATCTTTGTTAATGTTAATTTCAACATTTACTAAAACTTTATCAAAATCTTGTTAACATTAGTTAATGCACTGTGAACTAACATGAACAGCTGGATTTGGATTAACTAACGTTAACAAAGATTAACAAAAACAGTAACAAATGTATTGCTCATGGTTAGTTCATGTTAGTTAATACATTAACTAATGTTTAGTAAATGAACCTTATTGTAAAGTGTTACCAACATTTTATTACTATTATCAATGATGAAAACAGTTGTGCTGAATATTTTTGTGGAAACCGTGGTAAAAAAAAAAAAAAATTTCTAGATTATTTGATAAATAGAACGTTCAAAAGAACAGAATTTATTTGAAATAGAAATATTTAGTAACATAGGCTATATATTTACTGTTATTTTTGATCAATTTAATTCATCCTTTATGACAAAAAGTAAATTATTTTCAAAAATACTGACCCCTAAACTTTTTAACAGTAGTGAACAATGTGCATATTTAAAAGTATATGTAATACACCCAGGCAAAAATCACTAAAAAAAGGATAAACAGTTGTTTCAGGAAGATGCAATTTGAGCGTCTGCAAGTCAAAATGGTGATGTTTATTGGTTTCTGAATTGGTTGCTGAAATATTCTTCCTGGAGCTATGCTTTGCTCAGCATTATGGGGAGAAAAAAAGCATGAACTTGATTCACATTGAGAGGATACGTTCCATACCAATTGTGAATACAGTGTTACCCGTGGGCGAATGCTGTTATGAACACCTAGTGTGTGACCTTTGGACTTAAAACAGCCTCATGGGTATGAAAAATCCCATCTCAGCTAGTCTAAAGTACTTCACAGTCTAGAAGTTGACAACTTTGGTTTGAAATTGCCTTGATGAATCTGACAAGTTTAAAAGTTGTGCTGTAACAAGTATGGTTCCACATTAACTACATTTTTAACTACATTAAGGATGCATACTGGCTGCATGTCTGTCTTGTGGTTTGCTGTCATGTCACTGCAGAATTGGCAGGTAAACCTCATTCTGTCCTGCACAAATGAGTCAAACTTTGGAGAGAGAGATATCCAAGCCATTTGGGAATCTCCAGAGGACAATGCCATAAAAGTGATGGCCCTGTTCCATTAAGATCAGATCTAAAGATGCTAAGACGTCTTGGCCTAAAGCTGACACTGGTATAAACCCAGCGCTATAAAGATGTTCAAGTTCTGTCACAAACACAACATGCCACTTTTAGCATGCTCCTTTATTCTACTTAGAACTCAACAGGCAGTTAATGAACATCCCTATGAATGATTAAGCAAGTTTTTGTTGACAGCTCCTCCAGTGTAAGAAACAAATGGTCTCAGGAAAGCGTTTCTAAACAGGCAAAATTTGGGAAGGTTGTTGGTTGGTTAACTCTGCTTAACAGAGCATGTTGAATTCAGTAAATATACTCTTCACAAACTGTGTTGCATCTTAATGTTTTACCAGTGGCTCTATTAGGTTGAATTCATAATGATGCAGGTAGGATTGGGATCTCAGAAGAACTGAAGCCCAATAAAATAAACAGAACTTAAAGTCTAAGTCCATAATGAAGTTGCACCAGATGCTCCAAATACGTCAAAATAAATTAGGAACTAATAATATAACCCAACAACAGACATTCCCATCCAAATGGGATTAGATTTCTCTGCGGACCCCTGAGTTAGCCAAAAAAAATACATTTGTTTAATTCAAATGGAAATAAACCACAAAGTTATAAAACAAAAATGTATGTGGCCTCCTCAGGGAAAAATAGTCCAATCCGAACAGGGCTTAAGATCAACTCATAAACACACCAGGACAAAAAATGTCATCAAAAACTTAATAACTAAAAAAAATCTTCCATGACTTGTAAAACATTACTGGTCTACATGAAAATACATACACACTCACAAACACATTTCCCACTGCTCTCTGCTGGGTTTCATCAATAGGGATCAAAGACCAAGGATGGTAAACTAACTAATACCCCTGTAAAGAGTGATAATATAAGATTTTAAAGTGCTTTTAATCAAACAGAAATTTAAACTAAGATTTGAATAGGGATGTGCTCTCAGATAATAAGGTTTAATGGCACCGTATGCAGATTTCCGTATTATGCCACCTCAGCAAAGAGAAGTACAGATAGAAAGAGAGCTAAACTGAGAAACGCGAGAGATTGTATGGTCGTTCACGCTTTTCTCTTCTTTTTGACTCTAAGTGACTAAATTAGCAGCATATTTCACAATAAAAAAGACATGCATAATTGGCTTGTGCATGTGAATTCATTTATCTACTGCAACAGACAACAGTGTTGTGGAAAGTTACTTTTAAAAGTAATGCATTACAAATACAATATTACGTTACTTTTGCGTTACTTTGGGTCACCTGGGATGGGCTTGTTTGTTGTTTAATAACAAAAAAAAAGTTCTAATTTTGGCAAATGTAAAGGCCCTTTTACACAAAAAAATTAAATGAATAAGCCTTAGGCTGAAGGAAAGGTAAATTTACGCTTGTACAGAGAGCGCAACTCAAGCTGCCATTCAGGAGAAGAAATCTTACTTCAGCAATAAAAATAATTTTAAAAAAATTTATTTTATTCTGATTTTGCATTTAACAGTTTTCTGTTTTGTGTCAGTTAATAAATGCATTACTTGTTTGAAAAAGTAACTCATATTTTGTTGTAAATTCAAAAGTAACGCATTACTTTAATAGTTACTTGAAAAAAAAGTAATCTGATTACATAACGCGTGTTACTCGTAATGCGTAACCCCCAACACTGCCTAAAAATTGAGTTAGAATGATCATCTCAATGTATTGATCCCCGTTTACAGTTGAATTTAGTGCTGAGCACTTGTGATGAGACCAGGCGAGACAGATGTAAACGGGCTCCCAGAGTGACGTCTTTCCCCATCACTTTGTTTTTGTCGCTAAAGAAGGGAAAGCAACAGTTGGAGCAACAGATGGCTCAAGGAGTGAAAACTAAAGACAGCTCTGCTGGTGACGTAGTGAGGAAACTTGAGAGAGAAAAACATCCATGTGTTCTGTACAGTCATTCATCCTGATGATGTCTTCTAGAACATGGTCACTTCGATAGCTACACTGTAAAAAAATTGCTGTAGTTATGCAGCTGTTTGCCAGTAACTTACTGTACAAGCAGCTGCCAGTAATACTGTAATTTCTACAGATTTTTTTTACAGTGTAGGTTTTAAAAAGTTAATTTCTGCATAAGTAAGCCTCGAATGCAAAAATCTATTAAATACTGTACATCATTCCAGAATTATTTCCTAGGGGGCAGAAAAAGATGTACAGTAGTTCATTGAATATATATGCATTAATAATATCACAATAAGAGAGCACGTTGTCACACTATATTGGTTGTCACATGATGGAACATATCATTAAACTAAAGCTTTTCATCAAGTTTACACACACAAATGAAAAATTTATTTACTGAAACAACAAAATGAAAAAATATCAAGCCATTGTTTTTGTCCTATGAATATAATAAAAAAATGCATACAATTACAATATTTTATACAAGTTTGATCCAACCTGAATATTTTTGCCAGTGTGGATTACATTTCTTCACTTATTTATCCAAGAAGTACTAAAAAATATGATATTGGAATATTTTGGGGAGGAGAGAATTCACTAAATATTCAAATTTAACACTGATGTTTATGTGTGAAACTTAGGGTGCTTTCACACCTGGATCAATTGGAGACGTTGTTCCGAAACAAAGGGGCGTTTCCCTTTTGGCCCGGTTCGTTTGGTCATATGTGAACACAACAATCGCACTCTGAATCGGAACAAGGCTCGATTCCATACGAACCCTGGAGCGGTTCGTTTGTAGTGAGAACACAACCGACCCACGAACCGGAACAAATCAATAGGCAAGGTGGTCTCGTACCTTTATGTACTGCTGTCGGAGTTTTTTCGCCTTTGCGCGGCACTGCTCGACGGACCGTTCATAACCCCTCTCTTTCATTTTATAGCTGATCTTCTTGTACACTTCGGTGTTCTTGTGTGTAGTGTCCAATATCCGGGAGGTGTGTTCTTCCGACCAAATATCTATGAGGCATTTCACCTCTTCGTAGCACCAACTAGTCAACCCGCGATTCATTTTGTGTTAGGCTACTGTTGTCTTGGCGATGTCCCACAATGGAATGCGCGACCTGAACGTATGAGGTAGTGACGAAAAGGCGTAAGGAAAGCCCTGGAAGGGTGCGCAATTTGGACCGCTTTACAACAGTGTGGTGTGAACAGAGTGACGTATTAAATTGATTCGGAACAAAGTAGACTTAGACTTAACTTTATTTGTCATTCTCACAACACGGATGAGGGGAACGAAATAAGAACTCAGGTCTCGGTGTTGACCAACTACTTCAATAATTAATAAAAATCTTAAGAAACTTCCATAAAAACATTTAAAACATAAATAAAATGCAATACTATTTCTTAAAAAGACAAAGGCATGGCAGTGTGGAGGAGTTCATTAGTCTGACCGCATCTGGGTAGAAGCTGTTCTTCAGCCTGGTGGTCCTTGCCTGGATGCTACGCAGCCTTCTGCCCGAGGGGAGGTGGGAAAACAGTCCGTATGCTGGATGGGTAGAGTCCCTCATGATGCAGGTTACTCTATCCCTGCATCGGCTTGAGTAAATGTCCGAGAGGCCTGGTAGGTTACATCCGATGGTCCGTTGTGCAGACCTTACCACCCTTTGCAGCATCTCTTTTTCTGCCATTGTGCAGCTACCATACCACACAGTGATGCAGGAAGACAGGGTACTCTCCACCACGCACCTGTAGAAGGATCTGAGGATGTTAATGTCCATCTTTGCCTTCTTCAGGTTCCTCAGGAAATATAGGCGTTGATGGGCTTTTTTTAGGGTGGTCAAGGTGTTTTGGCGCCAGGTAAGGGTGTTGGAGATGTCAACTCCAAGGTATCTGATGCTGGATACCCTCTCCACAACTGCACCATCAATGCGGAGAGGAGGGGGGACAATGCCCTTCTTGCGAAAATCTACAATCATCTCCTTGGTCTTGTTCATGTTCAGGATGAGATTGTTCTCCTTGCACCACAGCTCCAGTCCATCCACCTCCTGCCTGTATGCTAACTCATTCCCATTGGTAATGAGCCCCACCACTGCAGTGTCGTCTGCGAACTTCACTATGAGGTTGCTATCATAGTGAGCTCTGCAGTCGTGCGTGAGCAGTGTGTAGAGCAGCGGGCTGAGAACGCAGCCCTGGGGGGAGCCAGTATTGAGGATGATGTATGATGATGTAATATTATTGACTCTTACAGAGTCAGTATTCTGTAATTAAGTATTCTGTTTCGGATCTGTTCCGGAACAAAACAAATCGATCCAGGTGTGAAAGCACCCTTACATTTAAAAGAGCCATAGACAGTATAAGAAGTGGACAGAGCCATCTCATTGGAACTCAGTTGAAACAGTTGAAGCCCATTTTTAGCGATTTTGGAGCACTTCCGTTCCTGACGCGCAGACTCAAACCGACTCAAACTAAGCTTGATGACGTGAGCAACCTGTCTGACAGACGCAAATCTTCTAGTAGCTGTGCGTGAAAATTGCCAACGTTAATCTTGCAGAGACGGGGAACTTGAGCAAAGAGTTCTTTGGCGTGAGTGAGCAGGAGTAAGTATTCCGTTGCTTTTATGGACTCATTATCTATGGGCTTCTCCCTTGACGGGACGTCCCCCCGATTGCCTGCGAGCTTCTCTTCCTGTCTATACGGTAATTTCTGTACAGCGTGACAGAGTCGAGTGGTTATGATGCAATCGTTAGCCTATTTTTACTAAATCTGTTTCTACGGGGCCATAATGTAACCTAGAAGGTAATGGAGCCCTTTATACATTGTCGTGTTTCTTTAGAAATAAATAATGGACAAATGGAGTCTTTAAACGCCTCAGATGTAAAGTTATTCGCTGACAAAGTGACGCCAAAATGAATGGGAGTCAATGGAAATGCTAACGCAAGTGAAGTTCTGCTACAAGATGGCGGCACCCGGCCGGCTTCAACTTCCGGTCGATGGATTACCCCCTTGAAAAGAGCCCGTTCTCATCCCAAGGCGTCATAAACTGACGCTTTTGACATTTCGTCTAAATCCAACGCACATGGCACCCCTTTAGCGTCAATATGAGACGCACGCAGATATACATGGGCCAGAAGGCGCCTCCTAGTGGTCTAACCCTAACCCTAACCCTACCCTACCCCAGACCTAAACCTACCCATAACTATATTGACGCTAAAGGGTGCCATGTGCGTTGGATTTAGACGAAATGTCAAAAGTCTTGGGATGAGAATGCGTTGATTTATAACTAACACAAATATCATGTTTTATTTAAGTACCATTTAGTAGGCCTACCACCTAGCTAAAAGGCCACATGCTACACAAATCATCAAGACAGCAAATAAACGTTAAATAAGCAGAAAAACATTAAATAAGCAAAAAAAAAATCACTCTTAAACCAATCAACCAACAGACCAGCTCAAAAGCTCATCTGGCTCAGAGACAATGAGACATGCCCATCGGCAAATCAATCCTAGTAAAAACTAAATCCAACAAACAAATGCTGGCCAGAGTTTTAAATAAGAACATTCAAGATGCCTAATACTGTGTCTGTAATAATAATGTCTGTAGGATAAAAGCAGTTAGCTATACACAATGCATTGACAGCCAGAGATGTAAAGTTAAATGTAAAGGCCTTCCACAAACCCCAAGAGCACCAGGTGGACATAAAAAATCAATCAAACCCATTTCTGAAGAGATGTTTCTTGTATAAAATCCCATCTGAGAGTTTTTTGTTTGTAATCCATACTGTTTGGCATCTACCTGCACATTGACTGACTGAGTGTTTGATTGGCAGCATAGACATATAGACTAGACGTCACCTTGGGGTTCTAAGCATGCGTCAAAACCGCCGCCATCTTGGAACAGGGGTCTTGTCATAGGAAGTAGCTAGGTAACGCTGCTATCTCTGCTTTTACTTCTAATTAATTGATGGTGGCAGACTTTTGTGCTGTGTATGATGTTCACACGAATGAAATCTGAACTAGGAAGAATGTTTTTTTAAAAATATATATATTTTTTTTTTCTGGAATCAATGATACATGTCTGACCGTGGGAACGAACCAAAAAAACAAATTCATGAAAATCGCATTCATGATGACTTATGGTGATTTTATTTCCGTTAGACCTTTGTCTACATTGACGCTGGTGCATTAAAGTGGAGGGGCTCCCCTGTTCCAAGATGGCGGCTCTATTGACGCATTCGTTCTGCCGTAGCCAAGGCGATGAACTGCCGTAGCCAAGGCGACATCTAAGGTGCGTTCCATTTGACAGGGTCCCTACGGTGTTCACTGCTCCCTACTCCCTGAACACGGTACATCAGTTGAAGTGGACTTCGCAAACAATAATCACTCATTTGGAATGCCCTGCAACGTCATCAAAGAAAGGCAACAACAGGGTCGCGCAGATTATGATATAACTTAATTAAATGTTGTAATTTACTTTCCTTTCTAATTTAAAATCATATAGGCCTATAGATACATTCATCACCCCAACCGTTCATAAATACTCTAGTTTGTATAATAATAACAATATTTATGAATACTCAATGCATCCGTAAACTCAGAGCCGTTAGAAATTTAAATTTAAAATCTCTTCCAACGGTTCTGCTCCATGGTTAGTTCCGACTGGTGACGCGGTGCACAGTGACAGTTGGTTGATTTTCGCTCTCCACTTCCTGTGAAGTGATGTATCGATGTTCCCTTATTCCCTATGCCGTTTGCAGTGCCCTTCGAACTGAACATGTTCGTTCCCTTCGGATTGGAATCTCACTTAAGATGGCGAAATACCCTGTGAAGTCCACTTAGCAGTCCACTTACAGTCGAATGGAACGCACCTCTAGTGTATATATCTATGGATTGGCAGGCCCTTGTAAAGGGAAAGTGCCAAGATGGCTGTCTTAAAGGGCCAGTGCATATTTAGGTAATACATTTTTGTGTTTACATGTAAACATAGGATGGTCTTGATCAACACGGTTTGCCAATCTTTTAGATGCCATGGCATGGTAAAAAGCAGCTATATGTTTTCATGTATAAAGAATACATACTTTGAAAGTTAATATTATTAATAGGCCTATGCATAAAATAGTATTTGTAAAGTATTTAGCTTCTATTATGTTACATTATTTAAATATGTAGTTTAATGTATTATAAAAAAAATTTAATCAATTGAATTATTTTAATCAATATTTTATTTATTTAATTTAGTTTTATCTTATTTTGACTTTTTTTACACTGTTGTTCTTTAGACTTTTCCATGGAAACCCAGTTTGAAAACCCCTAATCTACGCAAAACTCATTTATCTTAAATAAGCTCTTAAAAGTTACCTTGGCTTACACTATTAAAACTTCAGCTCAATATTTTTTTCTGTTTTTACATAATTGCCTTTAAAAATAACTACCACAATATAAGCATGTTTATTATTATTTATAATAATAATAATATTTATAGGCATTATTATTGTTGTTGTTGCTATTATTATTAACATATTTATTTGTTACTGCTAAATTGTGTAAACCAGTAAACAATAAAAATGTGTGTGTGTGTGTGTGTGTGTGTGTGTGTGTGTGTGTGTGTGTGTGTGTGTGTGTGTGTGTGTGTGTGTGTGTGTGTGTGTGTGTGTGTGTGTGTGTGTGTGTGTGTGTGTGTGTGTGTGTGTGTGTGTGTGTGTGTGTGTGTGTGAAGAACAATTGCAATTGCATAAGAATGCTAGTGAAGCGTTTTGAATGTGATTCAACCGTTGTAAGATCCATTTCCCTCTGTCTGTTTCTCGCCCTCTCTGTGTGGCCTCAGTGTGGACGAAATGAGACACTCCCTCTTTATTACATTTACCTCACACTTACCGAACGAAGGGATACAATCTAAAGCTGAAACAAGTCACAAAGCCACAAACCTGTATGTCTGCGCTATGACAGGAAAAAGCAACATGATGTGAATTAATCACATCTCAGATGTCTAGATTTAGCTTTTGAAACAAAGTGACTGAATTAAATTATACAAGGGTGTGATTAAACTGGTGGTCACATAATGGTCACATAATGGTCAAAGTTGTGTCAAAGACCAAGGAGATGTGTGATTTTTGCTCACCGTTCCCGCTTTGAGTTACATGAATATTCTGTGTAGTCAATAGTGATACTGATAATGTACTGTAAAATGATTTGGCTGAGGAGTGTTTGCTACAAGAAAATCAACAATAATTAACTACACTAGCCATTCTATGAGATGGTTGTTTCAGGTAAAATAATTTTTATAATTTTCTAAGATTTTAATCATTCTAATAATTTATATCTTTTTTTATATGTAAATATATCATGAAAATAACGTGTTCATAAATTGCACTGTGCTACCTCAAACTCAATTAAAACGTTTAATGTGTGAACTAGGACATAATTATGCCATAATTATTGACAGTTTTACAGTTTAACTTGACATATTGAAAATCATGAAATACAAGGTGCTTCTACGAAAATCATTTAATGCAGATATTTCTACTTCAATTATCAATTGTTTAATATAATATAGTAACAGGGTTGACATTTTAAGATCTACTGACCAATATAACAGGATGGTAATTTAGTATTTATACATATTTTTTCTATTTATGGAATATAAAAACTTAAAACAAATCATAACTTTACATAGTTACTTTTAGTTACAATGCATTTCTGTTTAAAATATAAAATAATTATTTGAATCTTTCTGATCATAAAAAAATCCTCACATTTTTTTCACTGCTTCTATGAAAATATTAAGCAGCACAGTTGTTCCCAACATTAATAATAATAATAATAAATGTTTCTTGCAAATTTAGAATTATTTCTGAAGGATCATGTGACACTGAAGACTGTAGTAATGATTCTGAAAATTTAGTTTTGCCATCACAGGAATAAATTACATTTTAAAATTAAAAGAAATATTTTAAATGAACAAATATTTTATGATTTTACTGTTTCACTGTATTTTTTATCGAATAAATGCAGCTTTGCTGAGCATATCAGACTTACACAGACTTGCCCGCAAAACAAAAATATACTGAACCCAATCGTTTGAATGGTAGTGTGTACACAGAATACATTTTATTTGCCTAAAAATCATATAATAATTATTTATGTTTTCTCAATGAATTACTATGAATCTAACACTATTTTCTTTGTTAATATTATTATTAAACATTACAGTTAATATTAAAAGTGATGCAAGCAGCCACATAAAATTTGTCCCTATTATTTTCATCAAATGACAAAAAAACAATATGGCTAAAAAATCTGTGTAAAATTGTCTATCAGATAATATACCGCAGGGATCTGCATCCATGAAGCACCAGTGAATTAGCACACAATTCTTTACAGCCAATGTGTCAACCGATGGGGAGACTCAATTCCCGTGTGAAAACAAAATGTCACGCCTCGCATGATGGCATGTTTTGGTATTTTTTGCTTCTGTTTTTGTGTTCCAATGGGCGTTGACTTGCACTCTGTCTAATGTTAAGGGTGAAATATCATCATGTCCCTCATTCAGGCCAATTCATCAATGTCAGGAATCCATTTTAGGGGGCCCATAGGGACAATTTTGCTTTCTACTAGCAGAGCTAATTTCTTTTAACCAACCAGAGGAACCTTTCTAAAACCCCACTGTCATTCTCAGGAGGTTGATGGGTGTGTCCGGGATGACTCCAACACGGCTGGTAGAACATCTGCTGGTAATGGAGAAGATGGACCTCCACAAAGTGGGGTCAAAGGATGAAGATTACAAGCCAGGAGAAGCTCTCCATTGGGCCATCCTCGGGTTCTTTCCTGTCATACTGCAGATCGAAGAGGATGGGGAAGGCCTTGGTTCAGGTGACCTGCAACAGAACATATATGCATTTATATGGCTTGAGTTTCAGTTCACACACACACACGCTCACACACACATATATATATAGTAATATAAACACAAACTTTTACTTTGACAGAACTATATATATATATATATAGTTCTGGTCTATATACCTGATTTGCATTCAAATTGATTTTTTGGTCTGAAAAAATGGTTTATTATACACAACACATGCATGATTATGAGTTGAAAACTGCATCCAGAGCATTTTAAGAATAGAATAAAGGTCATTTTATTGCTTTTATTATTACTTGCTTTTATTACATGCTTTTTATCAAATCAACCCAAATAATTCCCAATAGCAGTCCCATGCTGATGTTATTCTCTCCAGAAGACCATAAGAGCAAAAACGACCTAAACACACAACGTAGAAATGAGACTCTGTAATTTTATGATTTTATATTAAAAAAGAAAAGATTAAAACAAATTATGTAATAAAGTTAAAGCCATTTCAAATAAATCATGGGTGCCTTCAACTTTTTTTTCTTCTTCTTTTTTTTTTTGATAAGAAACAATAATCACCTCCTACTGAAAAACACCCTCCAAACATTATAGGCACCTTTTTATCACTTTTTTTCTTGTCTATTCACATACAGCAACACTTTTTTTTTATAGATTTGCCTTTTCTTTTGCGCGCCAAGCACTTTGAAGTAAGGACAATATTTTCATTAAACACAGCATAAATGGCCTTCTTTCAAACCTATTTTAAGATTTTAAGAAAAAAAAACTTCTAAATTGCCGCCAGTGTTTCAAAACTTTGTATATAATGAATACATGTACAGCATTATTTAGCATTATTATTAATGTGTGTGTTCTTTTGTTCATTAAATAAAAGGTTCTAGCTCAGGGAATTACATAAATCAAAATAAGCCAACCTGATGTTATAGTCTCTTACAGTAATTTAAAAAATCATTTAAACATGGGTTTTTGAAACGCAGTGCCTTGATAGTGTGGCAGTCAATGAATCAAATATGAAAATAGGGAGAGATCATCTGAGAAAATTAAAATCATAAATATAGCCAGCATTCTATATTTCAATTGCTGTCTCCTTTATCTATTTTTATTTTTATTAAATAATAAGTACATGACAAGCTCTCATGTGCAGAAGGAAGAAAACAGTTTTAAAATAATTTACTTTTTTAATTTAATGACAGAAAAGAGGTTTACCATTATAAAATAAATATTAAAATTATAAATCCTAAAGACAACTTCTTCTGGTAATGGCATGCCGGGGATTGTCTTGAGGGAAGCTTAAAATACGATTAATTTAAAGTGTAACATATAATCCTATTTAAGCCACAAAACCATTAAAAAGCAGCAAGCGGGGCCCATTGCTCAGTGGGCTATGACAAACCTAAACCATGTTGAAGCATTACAAAATGATAAAGAAAACATTAGACATTCAGTGTGGTCCAAAGACCACTAGTGAAAATCCTATTCTGCATTCTTTATTTAATACAATTTATTTCACTATATTATTTCATTTATTTGTGAAACAAACCCCTTTTTAGTTCCTGTCTCTATGAAGCCCCTCCTTCTGAAAAGCACATTGTGCTCTGATTGGTCGGATGCACCAGTTCGTTGTGATTGTTCAACCACTTTGAGCATGTTCGGGGAATGATGAGTTTCAACTCACTACTAACACAACTCAACCAGGCCTCGCCCCTTTATTTCATTTTTAATTTTGTGAATGATTGGGCGGGAATTATTTAAATGAGGAATATTGTGACGTGAACATTCCCAGAAGAAAACTTTCAGGGAGTTCAGAAACAGTGCTGATATAGAGAATAACTCCCTTTGGAGTGACTTTGTGCACTTTGCAAAAAATTACCAAAATTATACACTAATGAAAGTTGAAATTGTAAAAAAGCACAATATGTCCTCTTAAATAGCAGAACTCAAGCTGCATGAACTCCAACTGGAAAGCCAACTGCACTTTTCCTACTGAGAAACACACACTTCTCTTGACCTCAAAGATCGCATTCCACCCTTTTGCCTGAAGCATCACCAACCATAAACCAATGACAACCAGAGACTCCATCCCGGCACAGTGTTGCCTGACCTTATCTATTGAACATTAAGCATCTGCCATTGCCCAAACCAAAGCCATTTATCCGAGCCCTATTCAATTATTTCTTTCTATCTTGAATCATAGTGGAGACCAAAATGGGCAAAGATGTCCATTAAAGGGCTTGCAGGGTCCCACATTTGGCCTCCGAGTTGCTTCGTACTCCCTGCAATGAATAGCAATAAAACAGAAAGGCACGGCAATTATGGGGCTTTATGACCTAGCCGAAGTGAATCATCTCAGGCCACAACAGATACCACATCCTCTGCCACGTCCCCCAGCTAAAACATTCCCCCCTGCAACTAATGGGAGCAAATGGAGATGCACTGACAGTTAGTATGTGGCCTGATCTAATAACCGCCTCGCTCGGGCTTTAATGTTTCTGTTAGAGAAACATTTGCACCAAAATACAACAAGAAAATACTGTGTTTGAAATAAATATAAGCAAAATGCACTCCTAGTTTGAATAATACTAATTGTTTCTCAGGGTGACATCTGTAAAGGAACATTTACAGTGATAAAACCCACGCATGTGATGTGCTTTCATTCATACAGGCAACGACACGTACAGTATACATGCTAAAACGAGTCTGACTTTTGGACTAATTTTTCCATGTAAAAGCATACAACTTGAATGGGAGTTCATTTACCACATGATACCACAGGATCACAGACTAAAAGTGCGGTCACATAAGCGAGATTTCAGCGAAATTTCACGTGAAAAATGGTCCATTGTCCATTGCCAATATTGAGATGTATGAACCCAGCTAACGAAAGTATATTCTAAGAACATTGTGCCAATGTTCCCATTGACTTATGGAAACGTTATTTCTGGATGTTCTCACAAAATTCAAAACATGAATTTTTTTAATGCTTTGAATTTTTTCATTAATTTATTTATTTATTTATTTATTGCCTATGCAAACATTAAGGGAACATTTGATTTTATTATTGTGGAAATATTATGGTAACGTCACTTTTGAATGTTCTCTAAACATTCTGAAACAAGTAAAAATGTTGTGCATTTTGTGACCGGTGTGCAAAACTCTTGGACGTATTTAAAGAGTCTTTGCCGCAAACTTTACATACTTCACATACTTTTAAAAAGCCAGCGTTTGGTTGATCATATAAACAGCGTTCTTCTTCCATGAGGGCATTTGCGTCACTGCATCTCTGTTTCCTGTAGAATTCCACCAATCAGATGACGACTTTGAAAATCCTAAAGTGTTTCCAGTTAAGTGTGCCATATGCTTCAGACATTCAGCCAACGGTCCGGTGGGTACGCTCCACCCATTCCCTCTCAGGTTTTTCGCTTTTCGAATCTCCCAATCGCCCGGATTCCTATTGGAATGACTGGATTTCGCTTATGAAATTTCACAGAGCAATGGTTAATGTGACCACCCCTTAACATCAGTAAATGCTGAAATATACCCATAAAACAATTATCCGAATCAGGATATGCCGTAATTGATTACATTGTGCATGCACGACGTCTTTGGTAAACACGCAGTATACCTTCTAGATGAGATACAACTGCTGGGAATAGTGTGCTGCAGGCACTGTAAAAGGTCACACACTCTCTCACACACAAACACCAGCACAAGACTCAATTAGTGTAATGCACTGGCTGGAGCAGAGGTGTTCATTCAGGTAAAAATGAGGTGTCTTACTCTCTCTGAAGTATTTACAGGCTCTCGGAGCCTCGAGAATGAAGGATGGACTTTGGAAAGAGGAGATGCTGTGCTGGCTATAGTCCAACTCAATCGCACTCTTACATTTGCTTCCCCTCCTTCCTCTTAAAGGATTAGTTCTCCCAAAAAGGAAAATTCTGGCATCATATACTTACCCTCATGTCATCACAAACCCATATGACTATTTCTTCTGTAGAACAGAAGAGGAAACATTTAGTGGAAAAAATAAGCAGTATTGGGTCATTTTACATAAATTACAATGATCGGCAGTGCAAGCTTTAAAAACAAAAAAAACAAATGCATCATATTTATAATAGTCTAAAATAACAATCTTCTGAAGCCATAAGATACCTAAGATTCATTATTCACTGATAATCTCCTTCACTGAGCTGTTCGGTTGTAATGATTCATTCAGGACTGAAGTGTTTCTCGAGTTCAAATAGCCGACATCATTCAGTAGGTTGAAAGCCAGAACTGAATCAGATGTGAACGAATCATTCAGCCCTGTTTTGGGAACCGAATCAACTGAAAGGTTCAAAAGAGCGATTCGTTCACTAATTGGACAACGCTAAAGTCCCGTTCACAAGAACCATAACGATAACTATATTATCGTCCACACCAGCGGACGATATTGTTCTGTTTATTATAAACGCATGCTGTCTTCTGTCGCTTTAAATGCTCAAGCTCTTTAAATCAGGTTGGATAATGATTAGCTGTCAATGTTTTATCAATCAGCTGAAAAACAATTTATTCTGAAAGTGTTTCCCAGTATCATAATAACTTTCCCGTTATTGTCGTGGTTTGGATTCTGCTATTCTTTTATATTTATATTTTACAACTATTTTCGAACTATACATTTACTGTCATCGTTATAGTTATTGTTCTTGGTGTGAACGGGCCTTAATTCTGTTAAGAAACTACCAGTTATTGTCATTTTGGATGTTGGCATCCCTCTTCGTCATTCACTTTCTCTATTGAAAATGAATTTTGAAAGAAAGAAAGTACGTCATATATGTGTTTGATATGACAACGCTATCTCACGACCAATTCGTCCGAATTTGACGAGTGATTAAAAGATGGCGAATTCGTACGACCTCATTCGTACGAATTTGTACGATTTGTCTAAACCCACGTGATGGGTAGGTTTAGGGGCGGGGTCAGGGGTAGGGCATTCGTACGAATTCATACGAATTGGGCAACTCGTCAAATATGTACGTTTTAGCAAAAATCGTACTAATTCGTACGAGTGAGGTCGTACGAATTGTTACGAATTAGCCATCTTTTAATCACTTGTCAATTTCGGACGAATTGGTCGTGAGATTGGGTTGGATATGATGACATTGTTTTCTTGGGTTAACAAGTACTTTAAAGGGATAGTTCACCCAAAAATGAATGTTTGGTTACTCATATTAAACTATCTTCCTTTGTGTTCAGGTAAAAGAATGAAATTCATACAGGTTTGGAACAACTTCAGGGTGAGTAAATGATGACAGAATTTTCATTTTTGGGTGAACCATCCCTTTAAGGTGTCTTTAGCGAATGGCTCCAAAATACATGAGGGAATCGCTAACAGTAACAAGCCATCAAGTTGGTTCACAATGATCGCGAAATGTGCTGAAGGTGCCACTGATGGGCGTGCAGATGTTGTCAACGGATTTGTGTTGTGTTGTGTTGCATTACCATTTAAAAGTGGCGAGAGTCCCCAGTGTCTAACGTGGTTTTTAAGTGTGGCAGTCTTGAGGGAGCTGCGATGTCTGATCTGAGATGGGTTGATTTAGCGCTAAGCTGATAAAGAACGATAAAGCCTATAGGGAATGATAAGTACACTTGCTTCTTGTTGACGTAAGACTGAGGTCATTTTTAATCTCATTTTATTCTATTATCAGCTTTGATAGTGAGAGCTGAAATGACAAAGAGAGGGGCAAAAACTGATTTAGGCGATTGAATGCAGTGTTCATTTTTCATTGAAACATTCATTTGACTATTTTCCTTCTTATTTGCAGTTTGTTTTAACTGAGCTGCAAAAACCAAAGCAATTATAATATGATTAAAAAAACACAATTGCTGAATCCTTAAATCAACATTAACCATTTAACAATGACAATTCAAATAATATTTAATGTAATTTATATGACTATATGCAACATATTTATTCATTTTAATACATTTAAGCAATTTCACAAAAGCATAAAGCTATATCAGCACATTTGCAAATGTGATATTACTTTTATACAAGAGTTCAATAAACGAGAATATTAAGCAACGTACATTTTAGAGATAGAATTGTACTTTATCTATTTTTGCTTCACCAATGAAAATAGTTGAATACAAAGCCACAGGAAATGAGGAACTCACTCGAAGACCGTCCGTTGATTCGTTCCTGAATGATTCAGTGTTTTGAATGAATCATTTAAGTGAATGATTTAAGAACTGCCTTAATTCTACGTGGCATTGATTCAACAAGGTGCTGAAAACATTATTTAGAAATGTTGGCCCATATTGATAGGATAGCATCTTGCAGTTGATGGAGATTTGTGGGATGCACATCCAGGGCACGAAGCTCCCGTTCCACCACATCCCAAAGATCTGGTGACTGTGGGGGCCATTTTAGTGCAGTGAACTCATTGTCATGTTCAAGAAACCAATTTGAAATGATTCGAACTTTGTGACATGGTGCATTATCCTAACCTGGCCCTAGCCAGATGAATTTCGCTCCGCCTAGCTTCACTCACATCCATCTGGAACCTCTTCCATTGAGAGTGATTTCCCCAACCAACTTTATGGTTTAGCCAATCAGGACGCAGGGCGTGAGTTTCATAGATGTGACGTAGTGGAGAAGCGACCGTGAGACTGTTTTGATTCAGACAACAATGGCGGCTCGCATCGAGGAAACAAGCGTTAACATTGATGCTGCTATTTCATCCGTGTTGTCCAATCTACCTAATATTGTTTCATTAAAAGAACATCAGAGAACGGCTCTTAAGACTTTTGTTGGTGGAAACGATGTTATATAGATCAGTGCCTTCTCCCGACCGGATTCTTCAGCGTCACGGGTTGGCTTCGGTGTGAGTGGTTGAAATAGCACGTCGATAAAGATGACAGACAAGTGGCTTATCCAATCATATGCAAGGATTTTTGATAAGGCCCAGCCTTCTGAAACGCCATTTCAATGGATCGGTTCCAGATGGATGTGAGTGAAGCTAGGCGGAGCGAAATTCATCTGGCTAGGGCCAGGTTAGCATTATCCTGCTGGAAGTAGCCATCAGAGGATGGGTACATGGTGGCCATAAAGGGATGGACATGGTCAGAAACAATGCTCAGGTAGGCCGTGGCATTTAAACGATGCCCAATTGGCACTAAGGGGCCTAAAGTGTGCCAAGAAAACATCCCCCACACCATTACACCACCACCACCAGCCTGCACAGTGGTAACAAGGCATGATGGATCCATGTTCTCATTCTGTTTACGCCAAATTCTGACTCTACCATCTGATTGTCTCAACAGAAATCGAGACTCATCAGACCAGGCAACATTTTTCCAGTCTTCAACTGTCCAATTTTGGTGAGCTCTTGCAAATTGTAGCCTCTTTTTCCTATTTGTAGTGGAGATGAGTGGTACCCGGTGGGGTCTTCTGCTGTTGTAGCCCATCCGCCTCAAGGTTGTGCGTGTTGTGGCTTCACAAATGCTTTGCTGCATACCTCGGTTGTAACGAGTGGTTATTTCAGTCAAAGTTGCTCTTCTATCAGCTTGAATCAGTCAGCCCATTCTCCTCTGACCTCTAGCATCAAGGCATTTTCGCCCACAGGACTGCCGCATACTGGATGTTTTTCTCTTTTCACACCATTCTTTGTAAACCCTAGAAATGGCTGTGCGTGAAAATCCCAGTAACTGAGCAGATTGTGAAATACTCAGACCGGCCCGTCTGGCACCAACAACCATTCCACGCTCAAAATTGCTTAAATCACCTTTCTTTCCCATTCTGACATTCAGTTTGGAGTTCAGGAGATTGTCTTGACCAGGACCACACCCCTAAATGCATTGAAGCAACTGCCATGTGATTGGTTGATTAGATAATTGCATTAATGAGAAATTGAACAGGTGTTCCTAATAATCCTTTAGGTGAGTATATATATATATATATATATATATATATATTGAAATATATATTTATTTGCATTTGATTTAGCAGATGTTTTTTTTATCAAAAACACCTTACAAATCAGAGTAACATAAAATAAAATAAAAACCATAACGAATCTCAACGGATTAGCATATACTAGATAGAATAAAAACCTACTTCACATTCTAGGCCAACACACAGCCATGTCATATGGTCTGACATGACTTGCCCCGCTGGGGTCAGCCATTCATGCCAGATAAACAATTTTTGCAGCAGACAGACATTAAGGAACAAAATACACTCCACAGTATCCAATCCTAGGATCTGGCCCTCAACATCCAAACGCAGCAAAAAAAAAAAAAAAAAAAAAAAAAAAACAGAGCTCATTATTAGACACTACACCAGTGTAGCTCCCACTGTTTATATGCTCAGCATAGCGAGAGAGCGGGAGAGCCGTAGGGTTGAAAACGCCAGCATGTTGGCAGTACGGACACAGTTGACAGGCCGCAGCACTACAGAAGGAAGAGATATGGCGCATGACCGCAGGCATGGGTCAGTCTGATGGAGGAAGCACAGATGATATCTTCTCTCTGTTCATCAGCTGTGTTCACTCCAACAGAGCACAAGCGTGTCCCGTGATAGCTACGCCTTTCGCACCCACTGCACGCTGATGGTGCCGTTAGAGTGGGTTTTTGAAAGAAATGTACTGCTAAACCCCTCTGCTTAAAGGAACAGGTCACCCAAAATGTTTGTGGAATAAAAAGATTTTAAAAAAAAAGAAAGATATTTTGAATCATTTGGTCTGTTTGGACCATAACACAAGTCATACGGGCCACTTCTGTGGTATTTTTGTCTTCTGTTTTTGTGTTCTGTTCAATGTCAATGAGACGTGGTCTGACGTTAGCCAGGCTAAACTCAGCCAGCAGATTTCACTAATTAGTTCTATCTCCTGGCTAAAAAACTGCTAATTACCTGTAGCAAACCCAGGTGATTGGAACAAAATACTGAGGAGGACTTTTGCTTTCTGAACCTGGACTTTACACCTCAGGTAAATTACACACTTTTCCAACTACACATCCTCAGCATTATTATGATCACTGTTTTGCTTTAGTAACAGTTTCATAATAAATCTAAAGCGGGAATCTATTAGACTGTGGCTGTCATAAGCAGTCAAATGCAGCTTTACCAAACTCAACGGCTCTGGCCGAGCTGTGATATGAACAAAACGCTATTGGCTATTTTACAAAAGGGGAGGAGCTGCTCGATATGTCTAACAACTCTCTTCCTGTTTCAGTGGAAATGACATCAACACATTGATTGAATAACGCTTTACGCTGCATGTTTCAAGGCATTTTTTTCTCATTTTAATAATAGGAGATTAGCCAAGGTTAATGTATTTGTTAAATAAAATCTCAGGCTTGCAAGCGTTGCTTGGCAGAACTCGTGTTGACCTCCTCTGCATGTTTGGTCATTTGCATAGGAGCGGCAGAGTCCTTTAAACCCATCTCCAGTGAGTCTTGGCAAGGAGGCATTTCCATAATAGTGTCATTGACAGGCTTGGATGGGCCACTACAGCTTTGAACTAAGACTTGTCAGCTCTAAGTGATTAACATCTTTGAGGTATGGCAGGCTTGTAGGACAAACAAACCTCTTTTGGCTTGGCAAACTTCTTTTTGAATGAGGTCCTGACTTCTGATTCAGGTTTACATTGCTGTGGAACAGTTCAATAAACAAGAAGTTATGATACTGGGTAACTTACATTTTCGAAATTGCGAGTTACGAACGAAAATAGTTTGAACTTCTAAACGAAGCCACAGCAGAATTTACTGTCGCACGCCTCAGAGAGGTGTTCTTGAATGAATCAGTGTTTTTGAACAATTTGTTTGAGTGAATGAGTAAAGGTTTCATTCATATGAACAGTCTCTTGTTTAGTTTCTGAATAAATCAGTGGTGTTCAACGAATCGGTCGAGGAACTGCTTCAAGGACTCGCTCGTATAGCCACATGTTTAGTTCCTAAATTAGTTTTGAACAAATCATGTTTGTGAATTAATGACTCACTCATAAAGACCGTCATATTTATGTAACCTGAAGAAACTGTTGGTGAAAATCCCCACCATTAAGGTTGATTCTTTCACAATAGTTTTAAGTCCACTTTTACAGTTCTTCATTGTTAAAGTAGGATTCGGGATATTTTCAGAAACTAATAATGTTTACTTCTTTTCAATGCAAATGTACAGAAACTAAAGCTTCCAAGCTTGAAAAATGACAGAAAAGTCAAGTGAGTGAGTGGATTTTATTGATTCATGAACAAATTATATAAACTGCTTTTGTGAACTAGACTGATGATTGTTTGAAAATGACTATTCATTCACATTTCAGACACCTGCCAGGAACTGTCATTTAACCAAATCACACTCGTCCAGGACGTTTAAATGGACGGCTTGTGTTTTTCAAACGTTCTGAACCCATCTGAGGTGCTTCACATCCATTATAGATAATATATATACCATAATCTTTCGAAAGCACTTATGATAAATACTGTGCTTTTCAGTAAATTCTTTCAAAGATAATCCACTGTCCATTTAGCAGGTTCCTCTGTATACCGACATGGCACTTTAAAGCAGTTTACTGCACAAAAAAACAGACTTTTTTGCCGGCTATGCAAACTTGGTAGACTTTAGAGAACTTGATACATTATAAATTGAGCGCACTAGCATTATTTTTGAGTAGGAGGCTCCATTAGAAGCATATGGTTCTTGTTTGTCTGAAGTTAATGCTTGTTGGATTTCCACAGCATATTTTCATTTTCGCTGTAAGTTTCTAAATCCAACTGTGTGAGCAGAGGTGATTAATGAGATGATTATTATGGGATGAAATGAACTCTTTCTTAGAACATAAATCAAAGACAAATGCCCCAGACTTTAAGGAGACGCATACATTCAAACAATCAAACAGTATGTTAAAGGTCTGGATAATGGAGAGCTAATGGTTAAAACTCTAGGCTTTAATCATAGTGTTTTTTTGGTGAATCAACATCTTTATTTAATCTTGGAACAACATTCCTGTCAAATAAATAAAAGTAGCAATGTTCTGTAACCCCAACAGAATCCACTGAAGCCAACATTAAAACCATTTACAATCCATTTTACTTTTGTAACATGTCGTATTTCCAAGTGAAACTGGATGTTCATCAAGAAAAAATGTAGTACTGGAGTTGATTTTTTTTTTTTTCAGAAATAGTTTTAATCATGAAAACTAAGGGTTATACACCAGAATGGAGCCAGTTGGTTCGAGCGGTGTCAGCCAAACAGGAAAGTCAAATCAAGTTATTATATTTGTAATTAAAATAATTTTGTTATATTATACATTATACATTATATTATATTAAATTGTCATGATTATTATCAAATTTTGGGATTTTAAAACAATTTCTTAAAGTACCCCTGTGGTGAAAATCAAGATTTTAATGTTGTTTATATGTCTATTTTTATCATGCTTTAAGATAAACCATGTCCAAATTCATTAGTCAACAACACCTTTGCTGAGTATTTTCTCCTTAAAACTGCAGTCTCAAAAACGCGGTTTGAAATCGACGGTGTTTCTACCTCGTAACCAATCGAATCAATGTGTGAATGTCAACGAGTGGATCTCTGAGCTGGTGTGAGTGAGTGGAGGCGGGGATAATTTGCATATTCATAAAGCCGCGCATACTGAATGAGGCAAGGGTGTAGAGTTACATTCAAGCTATTTTAAGGCATGAGTAATTTTTTTTCAAGGGAAAAAACGTTTAAATATGTCATTTTGGTTATCAAAGATGAGTTTAAAGGGATAAAATGATTGACTACGGGGGACTTAACAAATAATAAAACAACGTACAATAAGACAAAGTAAATTGGGTCAATTTTTATTTCATGTTGACTTTACCCCTAAAATCACAGGGAAATGTTGGTAAACTTTTTCAATCCCAACTTGTATGTTATTATGCAAATGAGAACTCTATCGGAAGCACATTTTTAAATGATTAACCCAAACTGCACTAATTAACTCAGAGCGAATCACTAATCCAAAGTAAATTCTCATGAAAATCAAAAGTTAGAAGTTCTCAGTCCCATTTACGCAAGCAATTATGTAGTCAACACGTGACCTTAACCACTGAAATTAAACATTAGCATTCACACTCTTACCATCCCCAACGCCTTGACTTTGAATGCAGTATTTATTTCCAAATTTAATAACAGCATTCACATAGAACTGAGCCAAACCGGCGTTACACATCACATTAAAACAACGACACGTAAATGCATGAGCTTATCGTTAATAATCCTGCGGCCCATAACGCCGTCTCCCTTGTCCCACCTATTAGAGTCAATTAGATCCCACAATGCAGAAGGGCTCCTGTTCATTGCTCATTAATAATGCACACAGCAAAAAAGAGAAAAGAATGTACCTATCACATCAACGGGCTGCTGTCTGTGTGTTTAATTAATAGGACTTGCTAAGAGCCATTAAGTACCCCTGTAATGGGCATTATGAGTTTCCTCTGGCCCCTCAGATAGGTCACTAAACAAAAAGCACCTTCCATTTAGGAGTGTGTTATGACCCAATGGTGTTCACGCTCGATAAATTGTGCCAGAACTAGTCCCTCGGGTTGTTTAATGTTAAAACTACAGGGTTACAGGGAGGAAACACAGCTACATGTCTACAAAGACATTTTTTTTCTGAAAAAGGCAATATCAGGAAGACCTATAGTGTATGTAAATGTATATGTAATATGTAAATATGTTCATATAAAATAAATTCTTATAACTGTCATTTTTTTTATTTTCATTTTATTTTTTGACCTACCAAATGTGGTTAGTTGCAAAAAGTACGAGTCATTCGTAAAACCACTAGGAAGTGTAAAACTGAGGTGAAAATTCACTCTACAATCTGTTTCCCACCCACTTGTCTTGGCCTCCATCTAAACCAATGGCGTACGAGGCGAGCAGCAGTTGGCCCTTTTTGTGCACTAAAAACAGGTATTAAACACTCCAACTGCTGTTTTTTTGCAAGTGGCTCTATTTGCTTTAACTGTTGACTTGACGGCTCAGGGCACTGAGAGCTCTTTCTATCATCTTTACCCTCCCGTTGAATGACAGCACAGCATGGCTCCTAAAAAAGATGGGGAACTCTGGTTGAATACTTTTCCAGCATGCCCAGGTGCTGGTTGTCAATCTTTTAAGTATTTTAGACAATTATACATACAAGTTTCACTTTACAAGGAAAAGAATCCTATACTCTTCTGAAAAGGCCAGCTTAAGAATGGAAATTAAATCTGGCTTTAGCAGGTTTCAACATGACATCATGACTTTGCGTAAACATACACGCCACTTTCAAGTCAAGTGGCGTGTTATCTATACGCATTTTGAGCTATCCACGTGTATGTCCACGTCGAAATCTTTTGCGTGTATGTCTACGCCATTAAATGTCCGAGTGATTCCGGGTGCATGTGTACGCCGTTAAATGTCCGAGCGAAACGAAGCAAAATCTATATCTACATCTGTGGAGCGATATTTCTTTTCCTAGGATGGTAGGAGAAGACTCATAAATGGTATTAACCCCAGTGACGGGTAGGATTAGGGACGGGGTTGGGGTAGGTCATATATTTATATATACATAATACAGTAATATAACGTTAAGTCAAAGGCGTTGATAAACACGCTGAAAAGCGATTATGTGTGTTGATAGCACGCCAAAAATGAAAATACGAATTGGCGTGTCATACATACGCCATTTCATGAGATCAGTCTGCAGGTTTTGTGAAAGGATGTGCTTTTCCGATCAGAGTTGTGCGCCCATCACATTTAAATTCAGCTCCTAAATTTGAATTGTAGTGAAAAGTAGTGAATACAATACAGAATTTTTATTTAAATTTGAATGTGAGGAAGTAGAATATGAATAAAATTCAAATAAATTATAACAAATTTTTAACTAGAAAAGCTAATTATATACGATGGATGGATGGATGGAAGTTTTTTTAAATCAAGTATTCAGTGGAGACCACGGTCACTTTACACAGTGATATAGGGGTCTTCTTACTGGTCAGCAGGTTGGCTGAAGCACTGCATGGGTTGACCTCATGGGCAGCAAAGCCTGCTGACTTACCATTCAGACACATCACAATCACTTTCTTACAGGCCAAGTGCTAGAGACGATCACCCACTGCTCCTGGTAGGTGGTACCCAGCGGGAAAATGCTGTTGTTGTTTCAATCTTTACTAACAAATTCCCTCTATTCTTCAGTCTTTTTTTCATTGAGGCTCTCTCTTTTTCCTTATCACTGCATAAGGGGATCTCTGTAAGGCTCTAGCCTAGGTAGCATTCACTAGGAAATTCACTGAAATGCCAGCATTTTTTTTTCTTTTTTTTCTGACTGTTCTTTTCTCTTGGTGTTCTTATCGTCGTAGTTACTTTTATCCAAAGTGGCTTAAAGGTACACAATGTAACTTTGTTTTGTTCAGAATTAGCAAAAATGTCAATGCATCATCAATTCTTCTTCCAAAACGTGTTTTTGTCTTACCCTGATTCACTATGGTAAGCCTATTATAATAAGTGTTTATATTTTACACCTGAAGGGATGGTTTTTGCAGGAAATTGTATACATACGTCACTCGCCCGTGTTTGCGTGTCTCTTCATATCTGTAAATAGAGAAAACTTGATGTTTGTATGGTGTGGCATATGTTAGTTGTTACAACGAGTGAGAACGGTTGACATGGATCACGCTAAATCTCGAACCCTTTTTAAAGATTTATCTTGTAATAAAACAAGAATCAACACTGGCTTTTTTGGAGATGGTGAAAACTAAGGGATTTAAAATGTAAAAGTGACACGGAGATGGTATTTTTATACTCAACAGATGAGTAAGGTATGTTATTGAACAGATACATTGCTATATGTATCTCTCTAACAGAGTACATTGTAAAACATCTATTGTGAAGGGTCATTTCATTATGGTTGTTATAGCACGGTGCTGAAATGTATGGGAGTTATAAAGGAAGTACTGTGTCTATTAATGGGAAAAGCCACAGTGATGTCTTCAGCTAGTCAGCTTGAGATCCTTTCCATCTGAACACAGGTGCAGAAAACCATTTATCCACACAGTCATGCAGATCCAAAGCACAACCAAAACAATGTTCTTCTGCAAAATGCATGCAGTTAACTGCTAGAGGGTCAAAAGTTACTGTACCTTTTAAATTGCATACAATGTACACATTTGATCAATTCATGCATTCTCTGGGGATCGAACCCATGAGCTTGGCATTTCTGCAGTAGCATTATGCTGTTATGTTTGAGCTACAGGATTGTTTACAGCCATGGGGAAGAGGTCTTAAGGCCCAAACAGTACAGCAACACCCAGAAAGTGTGGAAATGAGCAGTTGGAAAGGACAATGAAAATATTTTGGAGAGATAAAGGAAATACAGTATTATTTATATGCCAGCTACTAAATTCGCCAACCTCCATGAGGTATAATCTCCAGACCAATTCAGCTGCCAGTCATTGATAGTAACCATTACAAAGACATGTTTACATTGGTTTATTGGGGACGGTTTGACCAGGACAATGACAGAGTGACTAGTTCCTTCAAAAGTGGCAAAAGTGCAGAAGTAAGGCTTTATTTTTACAGCATTTTATTTTTAACAGGCTCTTACTGGCCTACGTTACACTAATTCTTCCAAACCTCACTCCCATCCGGGTCACTGCACCAAATGTAACCGGTGCTACTCGACTCACTCCGAGCGGGATTCCAAACGGGGTCTCTGGCGTGGGAGGCGGGCGCGCTAGCAAGGATGCTAAAGACTGTAGCGTCAGACGCTAGCGTGCTTCTTGAGGCCAGGGGAGTGAGGTTTACACACACTGGCCTACGTTACATACTGTATATTACACACTGACATTCAAAAGTTCTTGGTCGTTTCGATTTTTGTAATGTTTTTGACAGAAGTCTCTTATGCCCACCAATGCTAATAATACCAAAAATAATATTGTGACATTCTATTTTACAATACACATTTAAATATAATTTATAGTTACATTTCCAGCAGCCATTACTCTAGTCTTCTTTCACATTATCCTTCAGAAATCATTCTAAGAAACATATCTTATTATTATCAATGTTGAAAACAGATGTGCCGTGTTGAAAGAATTTTTGTTTAATTTTCATCAGTTTAAAGGGGCTATATGTAGAATTCAGAGTGGTTGACTGAAATGAAAACAGTGCCTGCATGAAGCAAAGATGGCATGATCTTGGTCGTGTACCTCCAGGGCTAATGTGCCAGTGGAGGTAAATGGGAATGCTAATGGGCAGCTCCAGTCTCCAGGTATATTAGACATCCTCGGGGTGATTCAATCCTTCATTGCCCACAGCATACACCCAACAGTCTGTCCGGTACCCCTAAAAGAAATGAAATAAAACAACAGACATGCAACAGACTCAAGACAAATATAATAATAGCCCCAGTGTTGACAACAAACTAATCCCTAAAAGCCAAAGGCTGTGCATTAGTTTTCCATTTTAGAAATCTAAAGTTGGGCTTTAAAATCCCAATAATGGAAGCAGAATAAATAAAACCACTGAAACACCCAAAGACAGAGACAGTCTGCACAAAGAACACATCAATTATCTATTACGTGTGTGTTAAAGACTCGCCACAATTGCCTCCCTGCACTATAGATTTCTCCAAAATGCAATGGGATGGGTAACCTTAGGAGCCAAACAGTATTTTATCTGCTGACCCATCAGTAACACATTTTTAATGGAATTATGCCGCATCCTTTGCTATTAATTCCTACCCGGGCTGAGTTATCCTGCTCGGCTAATGTCTTTTTACCACTAAATTCCCTGAGCATCAGCACCTTGGGCCTAATCAGCCCATTATCTTGTTCTTCTGATGACTTCACTGGATACTTTGAGGGCCCTCGGGCTGCTTTTCCAGGGTGCCAGTGGTTTCAAATGTTCCTGGGCTTAGCATTCCGTGCATTTGTGGTTGTTTTATGGCTTTTCTCTGAGACTGAGGCTCCATGGGAGATGTTTTGGGAGGTGGCATCGGAGCGCTACTGTCTGGGTGCTAATGTTCCTGTGTGGGCAGTTACAAAATGGCCATGTTTCCCCTGTCACAGAAACAATTAGGGCCGTATTTATGGCGGGTGAAGGGGGTGGGTTTGTAATGGACCGCTTCTGTAGAGGAAGCTCTGTATAAATCACCCAGTAGTCCAGGAGTCGCTCTGCTCTTCAATAAACCAAGTTCAAAGCTGCTACACCAGATGCTATGGTTATTGTAAATTAGAGTTGTAAGATTCTGATATCCATCATGCACATGCATTAAAATTAACTGTAACGTGGCTGTCAGGGTCAAAGAGATGTATTAATGCAAGATCCTGTATTCACAGGAAAGCTTCCTTAATGCTTTCAAACTGCCCTGTGGGTTTGTATTTCATGCACACTGCAAAGGTTAATTAGTACAAATTACATTTAAATTAGAGTGCGTTAATATCAACAAAAAAAAAGAAAAAGAAAAGCTATGGAAACTAACTAAAACACAGGAAACTAAACTCGACGAAAACAGACACATAACCCAGATAATCCCTTACAGTGAAATGAATAGTAACATTTTCCTTTGTGAATATATTTTAAAACGTAATTTTATTCCTTTGATGCAAAGCCAAATGTTCAGCATCATTACTCCAGCCTTCAGTGTCACATGATCCTTCAGAAATAATTATTCTTATTCATTTCTTATTATTATTATCAACATTGAAAACAGTTGTGCTGCTTAATTTTATTGTGGAAACCATGATACTGTCACTTTTGAGCAATTTAATGCATCATTGCTGAATCAAAGTAGTCATTTCTTTTTTATTATTGAATCTATCTGACCCCAAACTTTTGAATGTGTGTGTATAAAAAATATTGGGTTTGATTTTGCAACTAAAACCTTAATTTGCCAACTAAAATGATATGCCATTTTAAAATGACTGAAATTAATGAATTTTATCAAGAAACACTGACTCAATTTAAAGTATTGTTTTACTGTAATAAAAATACAAAATCTATGACTAAAACAAATTAATTTAATGAACACTGCAGTTCAAAGCTTATTTAATTTGTAATTAAGTTTTTTTAATTGATTACATTTAAACTGGTAACTCTCTACAATAAATAAACTCATTAACTAACATTAATTTACAATGAGCAAAACATTTGTTACAGTATTTATTGATCTTTGTTGAGGTTATTTAATGCAAATAGGTTCATTAGAAGCATAATGTATTAAATACAGAAATTAAGGTTACATGCTTTACAAGTATTTTTCATTGTTAATTCATGTTAACTAATGCAATTACCTAATGTTAACAAATAAAAACAACTTATTGTAAAGTGTTCAACTCTATTCTGTCACAATATCCCAGTCTTTGCTGTGAAAGGTTAGCAGTCAGGCTGCATGGCCTTGAGAGGAAAGTCAAATGAATCGTATTCTTCTGTTTTACAAGACTGATAGGAGTCCAATTCTGTCAGAGAGGGAAGAAATGGATTTGGTCAAATGAACTCAAGAAATTAAATGAGTTGCCAAAATGAAGGCATTTGCATGCTGCTGATGAAGAGCAACTTCTCATGATCTCTGTCATAAAGATGACACTGGCCGGTGTGTTGCCAGGTAACAAAGCTTCCAGAGTTGATTTAATAACTGTGAATGGTGAGCGTGAATGTTCATTGCTGGAAATAAACCAAGAAAGTAGCAGACTGCTTTCTGTAAAGTTATTTCGTTTTGATTGAAATATCAAGCGCTAACTATTTGTAACTATTGAATAAATAAAAACAAGATTAAAAATGCCACACATTTTAATATATGTACAGCAGTTATTTATTTATTTTCCTGAAACGACATGATGTAGACTATGGCGAGCAATCGAAAATTAATTTCCTCCTCCTACAAATTATAATTAGCAGATTGGAATGAGAATATTTCATGCAAATTATGAACAAAAGCGTCAACCGATGTCAAACAAGCACAAGCTGAGCCTGGTTCCCTCAGCACAATGCCTGTTAAATAATTCTCACAAATATTTAGCTTGTTTATTTGTTAATTCTGCTTCGCCAAATGATTTTGTGTCTGCGTATATGCATCCAGCTGCAATGGAAATCATTCTGTTCCATATTAATAGAGTGAAGAGGAGAGCAGAGAGCCCTTCTTATCTTATGGTGTGCTCCTTAAACAAAATCACCACACACACACACACACACACGTATTTCATCAGCTATGTAATCTACTTTCAATTTCACCAGCACACTCACTTACAGCCTGACATGACACACACACACACAACAAGTGTGTGCTGTTTTCCAGTCATGTACTACAGCCGCAATATCATCTCCTTAGCAAACCCGATCTCTCCATCCTGGTGAAAAGGGAAGGAAAAATAAGCAGCACATCTTTTCCCCATCTCAATGCCGGTTATTACAGACCGCTTCAGACCAGTAATGAGATCACATCTGTCTTTGCTGTAGATCAACTGGACCATGTTTCAGGTCGTTCCTAGGATGCGTTTTGCAAGCTGGTGTCAGAGCTGCTGTTTCCTTTCCGATCCATCTTGCTCGTTTGCGCAGTGTGTCAGAAGGTAAAGAGAAACAGGCCTGCAGTTTGTCAGTCACAACAACCATAATGACTTTACCTTGAGCTAACTGTACATCTACACTTTTCTGGTACAATAAGGTCAATTCATTAACATCAGGCATTGTGAATTAAATATGATTTTTTGAAGTTTATTTTTATTCATAAATTTACAATATTTATATTTATAATTAGATATATTTATAATTTAACTGAATATGTACAAATGAACAATTAATAAATGCTGTAAAAGTATTGTTCATTGTTAGTTCATGATACTTAATGCAAACTAAAATTTTTACATATTAAAATATATGTGTATATAAATAATTAGATATACTTATATTAAATTGAAATGTTATAAATCTATTATAAAATGTACACGTTAACAATAAATTCTGTAAAAGTATTGTCGATTGTTAGTTGATGATAATACATTAAATAATGCAATTATTTTAGATATAATTATATAAATGATATACATATAATTGAATTGAAATGTAAAAAATATATTAGAATATGTACAAATTAACATAATGAATCAATTCTGTTAAAGTATTGTTTATTGTTACTTCATAATGCATTGAATAATGCAACTGAATTGCAAAGTGCTACATTTTTTTATGTACACACACGCACACACACACATACATATATACTGTATATATATATGGTGGTTTTATATTTGGTAATTATCAAAATTAATAAAAATAGTTACATAATTAGATGCAATTATACACACAATTGACTTGAAATTAAAAAAAAAAAATATGTATAAATTATTTTGTTGATTTTTAGTTCATGATACTAAATGCATTCAATTATTGTTAAGTGTTACAATGTTTTATACAATAAAATAGGATAATAATAAAATAATTTCCCTAATATTATTGTAATAAGAGTTTGCCAATACAGTATATTGATGAGTTGTTTGTGGCAAACGTCATCATCCACACTAAATTGCTTGTAGAACAATAATATCTTGTTCTGTTTTGACTTAGCAACACCCTAGCAACAACATAGATGCGCATAAGCAAAAACCATAATCTTTCTGAACTGTTCGAACCAAATCCAAGCTATCACCGTTTTACTGTAGAAACAATTACTGTAATTTTTGCAGAAACAAGTTTGTCTGTAAGGAGCACCTCTAAAACCAGCAATACATATATAAAGGGTTGTTTGCAAGGGTCACTCGTCACAAATAGGAGCGTATCGAGGGTCTGTACAGTGAGGTTTGTCGAAAGCTGGTCTTAAGAGGCATACAAAAGCCTGTGCACATATATCATGTTGCATGGAGCTGCAAGAGGTAAATAATTTATCTGGAGATTTATATGGAAAGGTGAAGAAATGTCCCTCTAATGGGTTTAATATGGCTGGCTCCAGGCTTCATCCATCACTATGGGGCTGTGCTGATGCCGCGCTGATTTCTCTTTCTTTCTACTTTCTCTCTCTCCTCCTTCTTCTTCCATGGCCTCCATGATGGCCACTGTTTAACCCTGATCTAGGCAGTCCATCGCACATCCTTTGTCTTAATTACTGTCTCCTGGGGCCTATTTTTCTCCTTTATACTCTTCCATCCGTAACCCGTTCCATCGCATGTGTATCTGTTGGTTATTTTCTTACATTGTTTTTCTCCTTCTTCAAGCCTAGATTTCATCCGGGGTCTGCATGTGAATAATCTATTGGAGGTTGAGGAGGTCAAGATGGTTTGTTGCCTCGCTAGTCAACACGCTTTCATTGGACACGCTAAGATTTACTCAAACACCTTTCGCAAGTCCACAAAAACATACTTCCAAAATCAACCCAAACGCCACCGTGTTTCTCTATCGTTCTCCTCCCAGGGCCCAAAATTAACATTCACATTTCATTTTAACATTTACTTTACGTGTGTGTGTGTGTGCGTGCGTGTGTGTGTGTGTGTGTGTGTGGGTGTGTGTGTGTCTGTGGGTGTGTGTGTGTGTGTGTCTTTCTGGTTTGCGCGATATTCCAGCCCGTTCTCATCCCAAGGTGTCATACATGTGACGCTTTTGACATTTGGTCGAAATCTTACGCACATGGCATCCTTTAGCGTCAATATGAGACGCAGATCCAAAGGCGTCATAACCGTAACCCTACGCCAGACCTAAACCTACCCATAACAGTGCGTGTTATATTGACGCTAAAGGATGCCATGTGCGTAAGATTTCGACGATATGTCATATGGCGTCACCTATATGATGCCAAAGGATGAGAATGTGTTGGATATTCCCCCAGTATCAGAACTGGAACCGTTTCACCGTTTGTATCACTCCTCTTTTGGCGACTGTCAAATCCACCATATTTTTAAAAAATACTACTGTTGTTGTGTCACAAAATGTAGTTTTAAGAGTTTTTTAGGCGAGAATGTACTCATTTAGACCTCAAATATGTGACTCATAAACATAAAGCGCCTACTTTACAATTTGTTTATAGAAATTTTCGCAGATGCGTTAGCGACCGTTTAACGTTCATGTAGCTAACATGAATGATTTCTGAAGGATCATGTGACATTGAAGACAAAGAGTAATGATGCTGAAAATTCAACTTTGCCTCACAGGAATAAATCATATTTTAAAATATATTAAAATAGAAAACAGTCATTTAAATTGTAATACTATTTCACAATATTTTAGTTTTTACTGTACACTGTAAAAAAGTATCGTGATTTTAACGGTAAAAATGCTACAGTGAAAAACTGTTAATTGGTTAACAGAACCTTTCCTTACTATATACGGTAAATAACTGTGATAGATCTAATGGTATATTTCATGTAATTCATTTTACTGTAAAATACCATTAAATTGACAGTTTTTGAAAGTGAAAATGAACAACTCATTGTATAATTTACAGTGAAAAAACATAAATTGACATCCCCACAATTCCCTGCGTGACGCTTCGCATTTGATGTATTTTTGTTGAAATAACTGTTTCTTCATAGTTTGCTTAGTCTTTTTCTAATCAGTTATGTACATTAGGGTTTTATGTGACATTTAATGTTGTTAAATTAATGTTTATTGCCTTTTTAAAATTTCATGTGTGTTACCATGATGGTTTAATGTTTGTGTGAATGACACTGTGCAGCTTCTATATATTAATATTAACTTTCTTGTGGAAGAGCTGCACGTGTTGAGCTTTGATTCATGTGACTCTCATCACTGCTGTGATTGTTGGTTGTCAGTGTATTACAATGGTACAAAACAGATATTAATACTTCAATAGGTCTGTAAATTAACATATCAGATAATGAAATACAGTTTATTTCTGTAAATTTTAAGTTAAGTCTGTAAAACCTTGCTGTAAAGTCTTGCTACTGTATTTTGATATAGTAAGAATAAGAGATTTATTTCAAAAATCAAAGTCTTACCAAGCCAAAACCTTTTTACCATAGTGTATATACAGTATGGATGGCCAATTTTGGTTTCATGTTGACTTTTAAACAGGAAAAACAAGCATAAATGAGCATGGACTCATCATGGCGGCGAAACTTGTGGCTAAACTATGAGGCAGTCGAACTTTACACCACCTTTCTAGTGCGCTTCACTGTCGTGGAGATGAAACTGCCAATGTACCTCTGTGTAATTGCTGTGATTATGCTGTTACTGCCTCATGTAAAATTATACATCTACAACAGGGTACATCTAGAATTTGCTGACAATTTTCAGGTGACTGAACGACTGAAGTCATTATGCACTCACTCAAGCTGAAAGAATATATTACACACATTTAGTTATTCCTGCACTGTTCTGAATGACAATTCAAATGGATTCTGGGCAATGGATCGTCTAAGCAAAATTAAACATTTGACATCGAATGTCATACAGTAATTCAGTGTTTTCATCTTTCCCCGCGAACCGACGATGACAGCTGTAACTGCAGCAAGCGACCGCTTGACGTGCCTCAAAAAGTGAAATGTGAAAACTGCATCTGCACTTTTGGCTTTATCAAATCAAAAGACGTTTACGGAGTGGGTGAAATAAAACGGGGCATGAGGGGAAATGAATCATGGCCCAAGCTCAGTTTACTCTCAGCAGATAATGTATCGCCATCTGGGGCATCAACTGTGATTTGCCATCTGTGAAGGTACAGGTCATGACCAAGAGTCTTCGAGAGACCAGGAGGACGGATAGTTTGCGCTGAGAGACCGGTCAGTCTTTTATTACAGTGCATCGATACTGTCAGGTCTGAGTGAGATTTCAACCCAAGCTGCTTTCATTTTGATATAATTACATTGGGAGATTTATAGCATTACTCATACTTTCCATTACGCATTTTCGTATTTGCAAAAGTGTTGCGAGTCCTTCTGGTCCTGGAGATTAATTAATGTACCGTATGTAGTAATGGGACATCAATGTTGGGTTGACTAAAACGGGAAGAAATCTAAAATCAATCTATCTATCTATCTATCTATCTATCTATCTATCTATCTATCTATCTATCTATCTATCTATCTATCTATCTATCTATCTATCTATCTATCTATCTATCTATCTATCTATCTATCTATCTATCTATCTATCTATCTATCTATCTAGTATAATGATACTAAAATAAACCTGTATATTATATTATGTGTGTCTGTGTGTGTATATATAATATATACACACACACACACACACAGATACATAGTTTTATTTTAGGATCATTATACTATATATCGAGTAACTGATGTAGTTTTTTTATTATTATTATTCATTTGTTTTTATTTGTATTTGTTTCGTTTTCATTTTAATGTTAGTAAAGTTTTTATTAATTTTGTTGTGTTTGTCACTTTTATTAGTTTTCGTTTTTTTAAACTATGCCTTTATACTTTTATAAATGTTTATTTCTTTTTTAGTATTAAGTTAAACTAAATGAATATGAGAATGACTTAATAATATTAGTTTAACTTTTGAATATTTAATTTTATTTCAATTAATGAATGTTTTTGTGACTCTTATTTTATTATATTTCTAATTATAACAAAGACCGTGGATCACACACACACACACACAAAGTAAGTATGAATTTGCCAGATGAAAATACAAAATTTCATCAAAGACTCTTGAGCAATTGTGTAAACAGTTTATTTAACCATTAATCAGAAGTACAGAGCACTGAGCCAAGAAGCAGCAAGATTGTCTCTCTACTTTTCTGTGTGTATTATTAATTCTGCTTTGCCACTGTTTTCCTAATGAGATGTCAGCAGCAGGTCTTCAGAAAGAGATTCTGTGATTCAAAATTAAAATGACTGGTTTGAAAGGGAAATTCTAAAGGCCCCCCAACCATAAGCCTCTGCCCTCCCACACGGCCACACTGGTTCATCCGCCTTCAAAGACACCACTGAAATCAAGGAACCATACTTTGCCCCCAAAGCTTGAGGTACAGTGCCCAGCTATTAAATATTAAGACATCCACACAAAGATGGTATAGCTTTTCACCTCATTATATTAAGCACTATGACAAATTCAGACTGCATTTTGCCAATTATGTGAAGTCAAGTCAGTCAAATGAATGCATGTATTCATTCATTTTTAAACATTCAACATAGATTCGTATCATCAAGCTAAAAAAAGATAAGCAGCTTTTCTTAATCAGTTATAATTTCTAAATAATCTTTAAATAAAATATGCAGTCAAAAAATGCCTGGGTTTTACCAAAATACTGTATTTAGATTTTTTGCACCACAGCAAATGACCCTAAAATGTTAAAAAATGATGAAACTGTAAAAATAGTATTATATTTTATTATTATAATTGTATATTTTATATAACACTGCAGCATATAATGATAGAAGGTCTCAATGTATTGTAATTTATATAATATAAAAAAATAGTATATTAATTATAATAACCTAACATTTTTCCAAAATATTTAAAACTATTATTATAATATTCGTATTAATCATTTTCTTCAGTAAGTATAATAGTAAATAAGTCTGGTCAAAATTTATAATCATAACTTAGCGAAAAACAGTATAATTTTGGTAAACATTTAAGTGAGATGCTTGTGATTCCAGTGAGATAAACACAAAGCTCAACAATTCCGATAATCAAACAAAATTTAAGATAATAATGCACCTGGACATTACAATAAAAATCAGAAGTAACACCAAAAATAAAACTGGGAAAGCTCTGGCATAGACATCCCAGTTTTAACACTCAAAATGATACTGACAAATACAGAGAAAAGTGGAGAGAAATAAGCCTGTAACAAAATCTTATCGATGTTCGTGATGTTTAAAAAAGATCTCAAATGGTTACTGTTGAGAACCGGCTGGCGCCTTCTCACCGAACATTCACTATTGATGATAGCAACTGTTCCCTGTAGAACTGAACAAATACAATCCTCATGAATATTTCAAAGCTATATCTACTGGTACCTTTCGGACCATTAATACATGTGGTCAAAAAGGGGCTTTATATTCAAGAAGATTAAATCCATTCCAGGGTTTAGAGTCCTGGAAAAACTGCCACTGTTAATATACAACACTGTCAGACTTCATCCTGTGCACAGCGAATATCAACATATACAATCATGAACCACCTGTTGTTATGGTTTTGTGTAAATATGGCTTGCAACATGCCATTTTTATGTCTACCTGCTACATTTGTGAAACATGTACAAATAGAATTAGTTATTGAGTAGCTAGTGTTGGTTTCCGGTTGCTTGATCTCTATTATTATTGCTCACACTCACTCTAAAAAAATAAAAAATAAAATAAAATAAAATAAAAGGTTCCTAAATGGGGTTTTCACAGTAATGCCATAGAGGAACCATTCTGGGTTCCCCAAATAACTTTTCATTGAACAGTTCTTAAAATATATTTTTCTTCTTGCTTCTTTTCCCTTCATAATCTGATGAAAGATTCCCAATGAAAGATTACAAGGATGTTAAAAGTTCTTAACAGAACCATCGATGCCAATGACCCTTTATTTTTAAGAGTGTACTAGAGTTAGGAAACCTCTTTATCCTTTGTTTCACATCAGAAACAAAGATGGAGCATATGAAAAATACAACAAAAGAGTCTGATGAATGTAAGTGAATAAATTAAAAATAATAGGTTACTAAAAATAAGTATTAATTGCTAGGAACACTATACAGCATGACATTTTTACTTTCTGACATTATCACGTAAGCATCATGTTGATGTAATAATTGATGGATACAACAGCTGACAGATCTGTGAACGTTTTTAGCCTCGGCCTGATGGGAATTTGGAGACCAACATGAGCAGGAATGGAGGCCTTTTCGTCGTTATTATGCCCTCAGATATAACACGGGGTTATTTTATGCTTGTCTCTAATAGTAGTGATAGTAATAAAGGAATCCAGTCAAGAAAAGGTTCTCAGCCCAGAGGGCAGTGTGCCATGAAATGGAGGAGCCGGTAGGGGAACGTATGCTTAACATCAAAAATATTATTTACTTTGAAGTGTAATGACCCAAGTAGGGTCCACACACGCCGGCCTCTCACGCTGAGGAGAGAAAGGGCTCTTCATAAATTAAGTGAGGGGAGGGCCAAGGATACATCATGTCTCTTTTATCTACGCTTGACTGGTTTGGTCTTAATGACGTGATGTCATCATAATGAAACACCTCCAGATGAGAGACTGCATGCACTCGGTAACAACAAAGTCATTTTTGCCATTTGTTTTTTGCACATTAACATTTAAAGCCTGAAAAATCTGAACATTTTTCAATAAAATCAGTGGAGAAAAATGCAATAAATGTCCACAAAAGGGAGTAGAAACACATTAACCTTATCAGCCTGGCTCACGAATGCTAATAAGATGACATCATGTTTTTCTCCAATAGTCATAACCAAACACCTATATCAATATCGATTGCCGGCTACATTCTTCTCACTGTGACCAAACAAAACAAAGATAATAGCGCTTAGCATTTCCCTTAACTTTTTTAGAAATTCAGAAACTACATTGCTGGAATTAAAATGGTAGGAAAATAAAATTTGATCGAACACATTATTGTACACTTCTAATACAAAGTTTTTTTGGGGGAAGATACAAATCTTTGTTAAAGGGTTAGTAAAGGGTTAAGGGTTCATTTTCTCGCTGGACATTTTAATATAATTGTATAATAGTATTTGTGCACAAATAACACAATTTCGGAAGATATACGAACAGCTACACTACCGTTCAAAATTTTGGGAACAGAACAATTTGTAAAAAAAAAAAAAAAAGAGAAAGAATTCATACTTTTTAGTAAATTGATCAAAGGTGATTGTAAAGATTTTTTTTTAAAAGTCTATTTCAAATAAATGCAGCTCTTCTGAATTTCTGTTCATCTGGGAATCCCGAAAAATGTATCAGTTTTCATACAAATATGAAGCAACACAACTGTTTTCAACATGGATAATAATAAAAAATGTTTCTTGAGCAGCATAGCATCATATTAGAATGATATCTGAAGGATCATGATGTGACACTAAAGATTAGAGTAATTATTTTAAAATGCATTAAAATATAAAACAGTTAAATTGTAATGATATTTCATAATATTACTGTTTTTACTGTAGTTTAGATCAAATAAATGCAGTAAGAGACTTTGGTCGGTATAAAGTTGATGGGAAAAGCAAGAAAAGGAGTTACTCGTCTAAAATATAGAATTAGGCTTTTAAAAGCAATACTGGCTGTACTACAAATATATACTGTATATATTTGTTTGAGGTTCATTTTTAGTTTTACAAACGTTTGCCAAGGTTATACTGAAGCTATTTTACACACTTAATCAATAAATAAAAAAATCTCATTGTAAAAATAGTCCATCATTACAACAATGCATACTAGCCTACTGAGGGTTAAAATATAATTCTTGTTCAAAAGTGGGATACGAACAAGTAACATGTCTTTGCTAACTGGTTTAATAGCCGTTCTGCTGTATATCAAATGTCTACACACAGCACACAAAACTTGAGATGCTTTGAAGCCCCATTTACTGTACAATTTACCCACTTGAGAGTTGCTAGCAATGTTAGCTTTTGAACTAAACCACTGCCTTTTATTTCATTGAGCCCCGAGGCAGCAAATCATCGCCACTAGCCTGGAATCCACAGCGAGCACATTTAAGCACATTTAAGCTCTTATGATGGATTCAGGATAGCTGCTTTATTTAGCCACAGGGCCGTTAGCTTCAACATAATGCTATTTAGCTACGAGCAAAAAGGTGTTTCACCTTAAAAGACTGCAGGTTCATTACAGTGAAGGCAATGGTTTGAATTCCACCCGTGGCCCGTCCTGTTACTTATGCATCAAATGTCTGAAGTCGGAGTCTCTCTCTGAAGACTGATGAGGTCAAATGCTGCAGACATCAATATTCAAGTTGACTGCAAATCAAAAAGTGATTCAAAGGGCATTGCTCATTCATCTAAAAGTTCAGATTGAACTTTGTTATTTATTTAATTCTTCCGGGTTGTGTGTAACTCCTTAATGTGAATGTGAAACTCAAATTCAAACTTCTTCAATTAATCATGTATTCAGATCTTCAGGGCTGTCTGGTATCTTCAGGGAGCTTCTGTAACCCAGTAGGGTATGAAGATGTGCTCATGTACTGTTAACATTGTTCTGCTTAAAACTTTCCCATGGAGGGTTCGTTATGTGTGATGCAATACGTATGCCATTGAATGATGCAATTCAGGATTATTACTTAAAAATTGACCAGTATTAACAAGTTGGCAAAGTTTCATGTGGTTCTTTGAAAAATAAAACAGCTAACATGGCAAGAGAGCCTGAAATAAACCATTTTATGTCTTTGCATTTCAAAAAAACGACAAAAACAGACTTCATAAATATTGCTAAATATACATAATACCGTTCAAGTTTTCGAGTAAAAGACGTCTCTCATGCTCGAAAAGGCTTCATTTATTTGATCATAAGCACCTTAAAACAGTAAAACTTAAATATTATTCAAATTTAAATTGACTGTTTTTTATTTATATCTCTTGATATATTTGACAATGTCATTTATTCCTGAGATGGCAAAGCTTACTGTGATTTTAAGCAGCCATTAATCCAGTCTTCAATATCACATGTTCATTCATTTATTGAATGCATATTTTGACAGTTCTAAGAGAAAATCTAACATTTGACAGCCAACTGTGTGTGTGTGTGTGTGTGTGTGTGTGTGTGTGTGTGTGTGTGTGTGTGTGTGTGTGTGTGTGTGTGTGTGTGTGTGTGTGTGTGTGTGTGTGTGTGTGTGTGTGTGTGTGTGTGTGTGTGTGTGTGTGTGTGTGTGTGTGTGTGTGTGTGTGTGTGTGTGTGTGTGTGTGTGTGTGTGTGTGAGAGCGCGCTTTGAACCTGTCGGTGTATTAACTGAAAATAGCACGGCTGGTGTGAGTCCCCCTGAGCCTTTGTGAATTGTGAATGAGAGTGAAGTGGAGGGTGACCCTGCCCTGACCACACACTGACACCGAGTCAATTAGCAGAGTGAAGTTTGTCTGCAGTCTACGAACACCCACAAACACACACTTTTCGCTCCCAGCTCGCCTGACCTGATGCCACATCACACACCACTTCTGACTAAAAGATAATGGGTCACAGAGGAAAACAAACACACCTTGTGTCTTCAATTTTCTCTTTGAGAACTAAAATTGAACTTTTGCTTGGTGATTTAACCTTTTCTGTAATCTGGCACCATATTTATATTTTCATTGTAATCAACATGGTTATGAAATAGACAGTAGAGGACGGAGACATGTTGCAAGCCAAACTCAAACCTGCAACACCTATATGAGCACAAAAGCTCAACATAGACCACACTGCACCATGCCTTTAAAAAAATTGTAATGTAATTTTTTGTCATACAAAAAAATCTATAATGTATAAAGAAATTATTATAATAAAATGTAGAGCAATATAAAAAGTATTTATTTAAATATATATATTGTACGTTTCGAGAAAGATATCTCAATATCCTCAACTATGTGTAACTCCAAAACAGTCACACGCAACAACTCAAGTGTTTATTTATTCAAGCTATATGACAAACACGGCAAACCACCGAGAGCTGTCTCTGACATGTGTGATAACTCATCAAAGTCGGAGACGGAAAGGAAAGAAAGGGGGAGAGAAAGGACAGGAAGAATCTCCTCAGAATTCCCTTTCCTGACAAGCAGTCAGGCACTCAGTTGTCAAAGTCAAAAGAAGAGCTTGCTAATCATGTGTGATGTTTCATAATGTGTGTGTTTTCAAAGCGAGGCAGCGCTGCCGATTCTGACAAACGGAGAGGGGGGGGGGGGGGGGGGGCTCTAATTCTGTTGTTCTTTTTATCTGGTCTTCATTGCCCTAAGTCTCACATCACTCTGTGACGGCGTCTTTATCTGTCGTTAACGGCACTTTTTCCTCCTCTCTCATCTACCCCTCCACCCTGAAGCACACGCTCTGAGCGCTGCTTCTAATAGAGGGGTTTTTGCTTTCTCTCTTTATCATTCTCCAGCTTTCTGTTGCTCTTTCAAACTCTGCCGTGAATGAGAATATACACACATTCGCTTTACAACAGCCTTGGATACTGTGTCTGCCAAGCTCCAAAAAGGACAAAAACGCAATAAGTGTACCACAAAAGTAGTTCATATGACTAAGATCATGCACTGCTGCTGTTGCAAGTATGGACTTGCTACTGCTAATAGATACACAGACACGCTGCTGTGAGCGTGTAAGATATGCTGCTGCTGCTGCTGCATAAATAGACACACATAAATCCTGTAGCAGATCTAGACAGGTGGAGCTGGGGGAGGTGGAGGGTTTCAGAGGAACTTTGATAGAGCGCTGCAGGACGAGCTTGCAGCAAACAATGAACCAGACTATTTAAATGTTGAGCAAGCAATCTCATTGGCCACAGGATTAGCAGAGGCCAATCATCTTGTGCCATGCTGTAATGATGTGATTGCTTACATATTTTTTTATGTAAAGGACTGATCAGCCTGCGCCCTCTAGAGTTTCATGACTGAACTAGATATATATGTAAATATGTAATAATGTCTAATATACCTTTCATATATCTGAAAGTTATGTGTACATCATAACAAACGTGTACAGTTGTATGATGTGATGAGATTTCTGCCACCTACTGGACTGGAGAGTGAAGTGATGGATGGCGCACTAGAGAGCAACAGCGACTGCATTTTCACTTTACAGTTACGTGTTTTTGTTTTGTTTTTTTTAACCAAAACTGATCTAAGGACTTAGAAAATGAACAGTGAGCCACATGTAACTATACTACCACTCTTGGGCGCTTAATTAAAGGGATAGTTCACCCCCCAAAAATAAAATTCAGTCATCATTTACTCACCCTCATGTCGTTTCAACCCTGTATGACTTTCTTCTGTTTAAATCTCATGAAGCTCTCACAGAAAGCTTCACATTAGGCCTGCTGGCACTTTCTGAATTCACAGAGGAAGAAGAGAATGGAGGAGGACATGACAGTTTCTCTGCTTCCCAGCACAAAGCCCCTCATGGCCGTATCTTCAGCGCAGCGTGCGGCCCCTCATCTCACTGTAGAGCCCATATCTGCACTGGTGCTTTCCATCAGCGTGTGAGGCCAGAACGCCTGTTTTAGTGGAGCCGTGGGTTTCTGCTGGGTGGAAGCCAGAAGTTACAGAAGAGATATGAAAGGAAATGGGGGCATAATCTAAGTTTTCTATTTATTCTTTCCTCTTTTTTTCCCCCCTTTTTGTTTTTTAAAAACATTTAGTATGCAACTGCTTAAATTGTTATATCATTTAAAAACCATGAAAACGTCAAATTGTTGACTTTTTGACAGGTTTTTGACACTTTTCACGTAATGTGATGAGGCCTTTCCACAGTAATCAACATTGCAAATCTAGTAAAGTTTTTTATATTTTTATACAATATACATTTATAATGCTACTCTTTGTTAAATTGGCAGTAAACACCGAATTAATGCTGCTGCGACAGTGTTTCTAATTATAATACAACGGCTGTAACCCTGTTACACCTCCAGTGAGACTCGGTGACAAAGCGACATTATCCCATTCGTTTTCTATGGAGAGCTGACGACTTCCAGTGACACGAGCGAATGTGACCAGCAAAAGTTTTAACAGGGAATTTTGCGAGCGATAACCTGTCAGTGGAGCTTACGTTGGCAAATTTGACATCTGACTCTCTTCTGACCAACATAATCAACTTCTCTATATTTTCCTCCTCTTTTGGAGAGGGGGAAAACTCAATTTTCTCTTTTGCTATTGGAGAAAACGGGAATACAAAAATGATATTTGCTGTCGTCTCCAGTTCACCACTACTGACGGCTTCCATTTCCGAGAACCCCAGAAATGTGAAAAGAGTCCATCGGTATGTTAACCGCGTCCCTTCCATCAAGGTGTCCAGCTTTGTCTTAAGGACATGACTAAACTCAGTAGAGATGACTTTACCTTCATAAACAGTTGCACACTGCATCTGCCCTTGATGCTAATTTGGTTGTCGGTGGCGAGCGTGTTTTGGCTGCATGATAAGGGGTTCCTCGCAGGGGTTCTGAATGAAATTGGGAAGTTACCCAGAGCTTTGTTTTCCATCATTTTGGCGGATAAACAAATGTAATGTAATTGGCATTCTCACACACACAGTCTCTTTCCTCCTCCTTCAATAATCTGTGTTTGTGCTGAGTTTAGCTTTTACTGCTAAAACTTTATAAACGTATCTATCTTCGATCATAATATATTATACACTCTATTTTGTGTGTGTGTGTGTGTGTGTGTTATATTATAAATTACCCAAATAATTTGAAAGGTAGTATATCACAATTTACACAAAAATATTAAGCAGCTAAACATTGATAATAATAAGAAATGTTTCTTGAGCAGCAAATCAGCATATTAGAATGATTTCTGAAGGATCATTGGCACTGAAGACTGGAGTTATGATGCTGAAAATTCAGCTTTGCATCACATGCAGGAATACATTATATTGTTGTTTTTTTTTAAGTTGGAATAATACTTCACAATATTATTGTTTTTCTGAATTTTTGATCAAATAAGTGCAGCCTTGGATAAGAGATTTCTTTCAAAAACATTTGAAAATCTTAATTATCCCAAGCTTTTGTGTCTTTATGTTCTTCAGATGCAAAGACTCATTCACTAGTTGCCTTTTCTTTAACATCAAACCAGGAGCCCCTAGCTCAGTGCTGAATTATAAATTAGGCTGTCAGGCGACCCACTGTTTATGAGCTTGGGGGGTCATTTAAATTTAATTTGAAATGGGATTTCTCTTTAGGGTCTGTCTGCTCAGCAGAACAGCAGCAAAATAAAGGGAAAAAAAACACTGCAACCCCTCAACCTACAGGTCTGGATGCTCCAGAACATGGGAGGGGGAATGCATTGTGTTATACAGGCACAAATAATGAGCTGTGTCACGGTGACTCGGCTGGAGCAGAACCAGTTCAGTATTCAGTATCTGAAAAATTGAAATAGAAATGCTGGTAAGTGACCTAGAGAAAACTTCTTTGTAGCTGCACTTTGGAGGAAATCCAACGCTTCTGATTTGGTCCATTAGGGTTCATTATTACGGAAGGAGAAAAAGGAAATACACAAAACAATCTGATCAGTTTTGAATCAGGCCCAAAATGAACTGTTTTTACACAAAGCAAGTAAAAAGCGGAGAGTGTTGCGTTGCCACACAGTATGGTTTGTGTCATTTGTAGCAGATAATTGTTGGAATACTTGACATACCTTGGCTTTTGGCTTGCTTAGTTGGGGACATTTAATGTTCAACAATATTATTGATCTGCTTTACTTCAGGTGGAAGATGGCGCAATTTTCTTCTAGAAACAAACTTGTATTATTTTCATGTTATCACTGTGAAGCTGCATTGATACAATCTGTATTGTAAAAAGCGCTGTATAAATAAAGGTGACTTGACTTGACATACATAGCGCAGAAAACACAGACATTACAACACTCCCCGGTTTCCCTTATGAATAAAACCATTCTTGCCTTCGGTGCAGATTTATACATCACTTGTAACGTTGAGGATGATAGATCTTGCATGTAAAACCTCATTATTGAAATGTCTGGTTCTTACAGATTGGAATCAAGTTGGACATGGAATGTCTTCAAAAGGCTGAACATTGTATGCACATTTTTCCAGACATATGGCTTGTTCACATCAGGTCTTGTTCACATCAAGTCCGATGTTAAAATCTTGTAGTGCAGGGGTTTTTTTGCACAAATTTGGACCTATAGAGTGAAATAAAGATGAAAAAGAAAAGTATTTTAGTGACTCTTAAAAGTTGAGAAAATAACTTATAGCGCACACAGTATATGCATTTAAAGTTGCAGTATTTTCAAATCAAAAACAATAAACACTCACCCAAAATTAATTTATAAAACATGGTCAAATAAGCACAATAAACAGCAGTATTTTCCTACGTATTGCTTAATTGAACAATTTTGGAATGCCTATGTCGGGATGTCAGGGACCACATGATTGTGTAAAAGAACCACTGAATCGTTTTGAACCAGTTCATTTAAACTGTTCAAAAAGATTCAGTTCAATTAAATGAGTCAAGCTTCAGATATACATATAGTTATGAGTTTAGATGATCAGCCAAAGAAAATCTCTTGAGCAGAGGTTAAAATAGGACAACATTTCAGTATCACAATATCTCAAAACTGCTTTTTCAGACCGAATCCCTCCTACATATTGTGCATGCATGTCCTCCTACTGTACATGTCAAACAGTGACAAGAGCAAATAAGGTATCACTAACTCTGGGGATGTTATAACTGTCATCTGCAGAAATGAATTATGACAAAATGCATTAAGATGACAACTGAGAATCAGAATAAGCCATAAATGAAATGTCTTCTCATGCTTTTGGGACAAATAATACACTGAGAGGCCAAACATATAAGAAACTTTTTTTAACTGGTTTCCGAAAATCTGGAGAACAGAAATTTCCCTTTTTGAAGGTCTCAAAAGGTTGCAGCTCAGAAGCCCTGCCAGCCAATCCGCCTGGAGATTTCTTGCAAGTCAAATGATTGTGATGCATTTCAATAAGCACAGTGGGAGGCTTCCTTTTCATCATCCTGCTGGTGTGCACTGATTCCCACCTCTGAATGCTGCATTTCTGCTGTGTTGTTCTGCGTTCATCATTTATCTATGCAAAGCATTTGTGCAATGAATTTGAATATAATAAGAGTTTATTGTATTAGTCAGCATGTCCAGAGGGCTAAGAGTTTGCATCATTAATGAGATTTTGCTGCTAAACTTTGATATATTAAAAACAAATAAGTCAGCTATACAAAATAATCATATATAATTATTAAATAACTTAAGAGTTTCGATCGGAATTATTAAACCCCCATTGGTAATCAAGTTTCTTGGCAAAATTTGCAGACTTTCAGCTGTTTGCAATGAACAAATCAAAAAAGTAATTGAAATACCTCAACACAACAAATGTTTCAAGTGGTTTCCCCAAATTCAACTGAAAATGCAACTTTTGCAGTCTCACAATTATTCAACCCCTTCATGGCAAGCATCTTTAGTACTTCGTAGAACACCCACTGTTGCAAACGAGATGTAGAACCAGACAACAGCTTCTGGCAGCGTTTCTGAGGAGTCTTAGCCCATTCCCAACGCTATCTCACGACCAATTCGTACGAATTCGTACTAGTGATTAAAAGGTGGCTAATTCGTACTAATTCATACGACCTGGGGTAGGTCATTCGTATGAATTCATACGAATTTGGTAACTCGTAAAATATGTACGAATTAGCAAAAATCGTACGAATTTGTACAAGTGAGGTCGTATGAATTAGTACGAATTAGCCACCTCGTAAAATTCGTACGAATTGCCGTGAGATCGGGCTGCCATTCCTCATGAACAGTTCAGTAATATTCTTGGGTGCTGCAACCGCCTTCTTCAAATCCCACCAGAGATGTTCTAGTCAGGTGACTGTGATGGCCACTGTAGAATCTTCCAGGACTTCTTCTGCAACCAAGCCTTGGTGGAATTTGAGGTGTGCTTGGGATCATTGTCCTGTTGGAAGATCCAATGACGCCCAAGCCTCAGCTTCCTCACTGACAGCATGACGTTTTCTCCTAGGATTTCCTGATACTTCAATGAATTCAACTTGCCTTCCACACGCTGCAGGTTTACAGTGCCAGAGGATGTAGACGGTGTTCGGCACATGCTTCATTCTTCTTCCTCCAGACATACCGCTGATCCATAGGGCCAAAAAAGTTTTGTTTCATTGCTCCACAGACCAGAACAGAAAGTACTATCACTTTTGATAAATTTAGTATATCCTTGCTGAATAAAAGTATTACTTGCTATACGTTAGAGTTCATATGGATTATAATCTGTGTGGAAAGAAAGAAACACATGGTAAGCGGTCTGTCAGGACTGTAAGCGACAGTTCTGTCCTTCAGGCTGTAGATCTCTGAACCACAGATAGAAATGACCAGCAGAGAGATGCCTGCAGGACTCAACCCCTGGCCTATGGTCACCTCCGTGGCCTGAGCAGATGTCATTTTCAAAGAGAAGCCTTTGTCCATGGGCGCGCTGACATATGTGCCACAGAGTTAAATATGTCGAACAAAACACAAGACATCTGTCAACAGTCGGAGTATCAAGGGGACGTCCTGTTCAGAAATGTGTTGGGTTGTTGAGTGTACCTTAAGACTTCACATTCAAATAAAAATAAAGAAAAAAAATAAAGAAAAATAGAAAATCTGAGGTGGTTGACAAATATGGAGCATATGAAGAAGGACAAAAAACAGAAGTATTATAAAATACAAAGCTTAAGTCCATTTAAAGAAACACTTGTTATTTTCTCCTGTTAAGGCATAAATTAGTCCTTGCATTGAGAGGTCATTTTGACAGGGCTAATTATCTATTGTACCAGCAGAGGGCAACAACATTACCATCATCTGGAGAAACATATGGGAACTACTTACTCACACATTCAAATGAACCCTGGGTGAAAACCAAGAAGGTAATATGCGCTTCCATAAATTATATTAAAATGCCTTTGCTTTGATTCTCTATGCAGAGTCTACTGAATTATAAATATGTGAAGATGTGTTTTATGACTATAGAAACAAAAGGAGTGAACTGTGCTTTTGCATTCACGGATGGTAATACAACACTGGCCTCTAATATTCTGCCAAGTCGGTCTTTTATAACGAAATGCACCAATGTGATTAAGCTTGAAAAATACAGCAGGGGAGTCGTTATTTAATGGCCACTTTAATTAAGCATTATAAAAAATTACTGTTACTTTACCAACTGGAATTCATAAATCAGCGAAAGTGCAAATATCTCTGTGTGAGAAAGCAACACCTGACTGTGAGAGGGTTTTTTAAACACTGAGACTAATTACCTGGGGTCAGAGGTTGGGTTATTAACACTATTAACGGATTAAGCAATTGACTTTAAAGCAGAATTTGGTCTCCGTTTTTATGAAACGTTTATTTCCCACAGATTAACAGCCGTGAGAATGAGTCTGGGTCAGTCAGGCAGTTGCTAAAATGTAGATCTCAATTTTAAGTTGCCTTTTGGAAATGTCAACACAGTGAAGGGCATCCTTATTTCGGGACAATCAAATTTCTCTGCCTGTACCGCTCTTCAATGAAGAGAGTAATAAGGGAAGAAAAATACCTCCTCTCACAATAAAAACACCCGCATTAATATCAAAGACCCGCTATAGAGAGATGTGAAATCGCTGCGGCTTTGCAGAGGAACGGTGACAAAAACTCAGCGGGGTGGATATTTAATTCCATCTCACACTTTAGAAGTGAGAACCATCTTTCTGCTAATACACCGAGTGTGGGAATTATTTTAAAACTTCGTTCAAATTCTCATTGTCCCGACTTCTCCCCATCAAACTGGTTGTTGGCTTTATTTGTTTGTCAGCTAACACATGCTCTCGACGTTCCAGCAGAATATAGATTGGTTGCTGGTGTCAGACCGCAGGTACGGGCATGTGGATGTGTGGTGCTTGACTGATAGCATCTATAACCACTGGCAACACACAGACTCAATTCACACTCAGAGATGGTATGACAGCGGGCTGCAGGCAAGTTATTTCTTGAGGATGAGCAGAGCGAGCCTGTGGCACAGTAGCCAGTCTTGTCCTCAGAGACTGATGCTCCAGCCCCAGGTCTAGGTCTACTTGAGATATCATGCACTTTGATCTCATACCCAAGTTCCCTCTAAATCCGCCTCATGTCTTTCTCTGAGTAAAATTATGTTTATTTGAGATGCATGTTTATTTTTGCTTGATAAAATAAGATAAATAGTTATTGACCTGTGTTAGCTCACCTGTTGCACCTTGTAATTAGCTTCCCAGCACTTCTATTGTTAATTTCATAAGCTAGTGAAGTATTTTTTAAGTATCTACTTGCTCTGTTAGCAGCCAGCTATCTAGTAAATTTTAAGTTATCTATCTATTTTTCAGACTGTTCTGTCAGCACTGTGCTAGCACTTCAGTTGTTGATTCTATATTTCAATCTTTGCTCTGTTAACAGCTTGCTAGCACATATTTTGTTTTCATATATTAGCTATTACTCACTCTTTTCACATGCTAACAGTTACTGTTCATTTATTTTTAGTAGCTTTTTTTAAATCCGATTTTCTGTTAGCTAGTAGGCCTACTTCTAGTTAGCTAAGTATTTAGGCTCTCTTTTGCTCTGTCAGTAACTTGTTACCACTTCTGTTGTTAATTTGGTTTGTTATCTATTTTCCAGTCTGCTCTGCTGTTAGCAGCATGCTAGCATGTCTATTCTTGATTTCATGTAGCTTACTAGCTAAGTATTACTCAATCTTTACACTCTGTTATCAGCTTGCTCACACTTAGCCTATTATTAATTTCAGTATAATTTGTTAGCTAAGCAGTTTTCTAGCATCTAGGCCTATTCTTGATTTCAAATATTAGCTAAGTATTACTCAGTTTTTCAGTCTGTTAGCAGCTTGCTAGCACTGTTTGTTAATTTCATACATTAGCTGTGTATTTTTTAGTCAGGTTTTCTTTTAAAAACTAGCACTTCTATAGGTGTTAGCTTAAATTTTAGATCTATTTTGCTCTGTCAGCAGCTGCAAGCACTGCTCTTGTTAATTTTGTTGCCTATCTATATTTCAATCTGCTTTGCTCTGTTATCATCTATACTCCATTTAGCTAAGTAGCCTATTACTTGATCTTTTTCACTGTTAGCAGCTTGCTATCATTTGTTAATTGCATTAGGCTACATATATATATTTTTTTCAAACCAATCTTCTCTGTTAGCAGTTTGCTAGCACTTATTGGTTAATTTCATGTTTGCTAAGTATTAGGTTACACATTCTTTTGACTATAAGTAACATTGCACCTACATAGTAGACTGTACCGAGGGTAGGGTTAGTAGTGGTTAGGGTCTATTGGGGGACCATCACAATAAAGTGTTAGCAAATATTAAGCAGACAGTCTACTAATACTCTAATGAGAGTTGGTTGACCTGTAGCTGCAACGTTAGTCAACATAATGTCTAAAGGGGTGTAAAGAAGGAGACCTAATCTGGCGGCAGTTTGGCGCTGACTCTGACACAGACAAATTCAAATTTGCCGCTCCTCTGTTACCACTATGGTCCGGGTGCACACGAGACATAGCACTTGTTCATTCAAATTCAAAGTACCCATCGCCCTGCTACAATAAACTCATCGCCCTGCTACAACCGAAACTACAGCGGAATAAAGTGTTACCAAGTATTTTTTGATACTGTCTACATTTACATTTTGACCATTGAGATCTCATTGTGGACAGGGCTACCCAGCATGACAACATAAATAGATGCTAATCTGCCAACAAAATGCCCTGTTGCTGGCTGCAGTTGCATCTGAATAGGAGAAAAATGTTGCATCATTTGGTTTAATTTCCAGTAGAGCCAGGAAAACAAAATGAAGTTGTCAAATATATCAGTGCAAAAACTATTTCAATCACTGTTTTGGATATCAACTGAACGTTTATCTTCTTAATATATAGGCCTACAAATGTATAGTAGTATTTATAGTACAAACTAGGTGATCAGAAAATTTATTCCAGAAATGTGACTTTCCAAAACATAAAGCCTTAAAACGTTCACATAGCAACAAGTAGTCTGCAGAACCGGATGCCAAACGACAGATTGCTTTGACTTGGCAGGAGACGGTTGATAGCGTAAGATTCAGATCTTCCATTTATAGAAAGAAAACCTGCATGTGATAATAAAGTCTTGAGGAAGTGATAAAAAAACACCTGTGTGCAGGGTCTATTTTAAGATTGGAGCAGTCAAGGTCATCCATGCGGAGACAAATTGTGGAGGTACAGTACGGCTAACAAAGGGAATATGTTAGTGCTTTCCGCAGAGTGCGGCACACACACAGCTGGATCTAAGAAAGAGACCTGCTGGGAAGAGAGCTAAAAGGCAGGAAAAGAAGTCTATCAGTAACTGAGGAGGAGCCATTATACAATCCGGGCATACAGAGTCTGCAAAAAAAAAAAAAAAGATGAGGCAATACACTGTGAAGGGTTTAGGCTGTTTTGGCAGTCCTGTGATAGCAAACAGATGTTAAAGATGAGAAAAACATTGTACTAAGAAAACAGTGAAACAGAGAAGTAAAATACAAATTCTGCATTTCCGATCATTTTAGTTGTGATTTTGCCTACATAATTGAAAATTTAAGAAAATCCCATACCTTTCACAGGTATAAGAAGCAGTCTGTCAAAGACAGATTTCACAAGACTCAATCACCAGATCTCATCACCTCATTCTCCACTCTCTCGTCTCCGGTGGCCCATGTGACCTTGCCCGCCTCCGCCCTCTTCTTCCCACTGCTGCCCTTTTGCCGTTGGAGGCCTGTGTGGCCCCATCACTCTTAGTGCTGGTCTCTCTGCCAAACGCCAAGGCTAAAAATATCTGTGCCAACAAGGCAGAGTGGGTTCATCCCTCGAACAGGAATAGCAGAGTAGCAGTCAACTGCTGTCTGACAGAGTCGGTGGAATTGTCAGCTTGTGAGAAGCACGATGCCCTCTGTTTCTCTTTCATTTTCTCCCTCTCTGTTTTCCTTCCATAGGTTGGACAACATCTCCGTCCCCTCTGATTCATGACAATGTTTCAGACCCGACTCCTGCAGAGAGGAGGAGTTGTTTAGACAGAGGCACGTGCAAATAAATACGCAATGCTGTTCATTTCCTGTGATTTCAATAGTGTCAAAATATGAACTCATATCAAGCACTTAATACCACCCACCACAAACGTTACATTAATCACACCATGGACCTCAATTAGGGTTAGTTTGACTGATTAGTTCATTCGGTTATACTGTTATGTACCTTGGTGAAGCGTTCAGCCCACAACACATTGAAAATACGGCTTTCCGACAAAATACTAGACATCAGTTGGGAAAATCAGACATTTGAACACGCTGTTTGTTATACAAATCAGGTAACACAGAAAAAAGAAAAAATGGTGAAAACAAATCATCTAATAACCCCAATTCACATAAAAAGGTGGTGTGTTTTGCACTGAAAAGAATGCCAATGTCTTAATTTGATCAGGGCTTTTTCAGCATTTAGCACCATGGTTAAAACTGTATGTTTGCATATGTGTTTTTGCTGCATTTAAAGGGTTTAACTGTATATAAATTCACCCCTAAGATTGTACTTATGGACAGCCTTATTTTCATTCACAATAATTTACATATTGACCTTAGTCAGAGGCCACATGGGTCAATATATGAGCATGCAGTGATTATTTTAGACTATGAATGGTGTACATTAAATTTGACTCCTGGAGATAAGACATACATGTTTCTCTTTTTCTTCTCATATTTGTGAAATCATTGCAAGTCTGAGTCACTCTCTCTCTATTCTACTGTGGTCATGATGAAATATTCAAATACTGCTCAAGCTTTTAGAAAGCTAACTATTGCCATCTTGTGGTAAGATACAGAAAGACAGTTGCAGCCAAATTCAAACTCATGAATAATTAATCTGATTGCATAAACGCTAAATATTGCACAAAATCACAGTGCAGTCGGTGAAATAGATGTGTGATGTGTAAATGCTTCTGTTCCACTTTGATTGAATGCTGACAGTAGCATTTTTGAAGCTTAAAGTAAAACACAACTGTTTCACTAATACTTGTCATTTCGTAAGACTGACACTTAAAACCACACGGGGGCGCTGTCATTGGCTGAAAGCTTTTGATTGTTTGTTGTTGTGCATCAAATAGACCTTGAGATAGGATACATATTCAATTGGGTGCTTATGTAACATCCATGAATGAGAATTTAATTCCTTTTGTTTGGGCTTCTGGTGTGTTACCACTAGACTGACTCTTGAGCAGCAGATCTCCAAACAAAAGCTCTATGACCGACTACATTTAATTGAGTTTTATTAAATGGTCAAACAGCAGGAACTGTGGGGATTATAGTTAATGCACATTGAGAGCCATTGTGTCAGCACTGTCAGGAATATTTATTTATGTGTAATTGTAGCTCCCTTCTTGCGCATTTCCAATAGACCTCATGTCAGCTTAGGAATTATTCCAATTAAAGCATTTAATGCTGAATAAACTGTCTTAAGCATGTGTTTAATATTGCTTGCAAACAATAAATATTGGCTCACACTTTAGTTTATACAGCACACATAGAATAATGAAAAGCTAAGTATTGTTAGTTGCTTTATAACAATGAGCACTGTTTTTTTTATTACAAATTGTTAATTTGCTAAGTTCCTAATTATTTGTAATGTTATCATTATTTAATAGATCTGCTGTATACCATGTCTAAACAAGATGTGCGAGTGCATTAAAGATAACATTATAAAGCAAACATTACATAGGAAGGTAGTTTTTTTAGACATAAATATAAGTCAGAAATACATTCAAAACCTGTCCAACTGCAAGCAAATGCATGTGTTTCAGCTAAAAATACCTGACACAGCGTGGTGTTATTCTGCGTTTGAGGATAAACTCCCAGATCTCGTCCTCTGGAGAAGGTTTCCCTAAAAGTAGACAGAGAAATCAATAACTTGAATCATTAGTCTGGCTCATGTGGGCAAAATTATATAAACATTAATTGGATATGACGGAGAGAGATTGCTTTTTTATCCATTTCCCATAGGCATTTGTCTTCTTGTAGCCTATTTGGTCAAGACAAGCATCCATTGTTGTGTTTTTACTGTAAATACAGCTGCGCTTAAGAAAAAAATTGTGTATATGAAATTATTAATATAATATGAAAGTTTAAGCCCTTATATTAACATTTGGGTCTAGTCTAAGAGACAATGATGTTCATGTAAAAATAATAATAGTAATTTAAAATGAAATCTCTAATTTATCATTAAATTATCATAATTATATCCTCTGACCTAATCAAAGCCAAATAGGCAGTTTTTTTTTTATCAAATCTCTATATAGAAAATAATTATGCACTTTTTAGTAACATTCTTTTTGGAGTCAATCTGATAGGCTACCAGAAATCACATTGTAGAAAAAAAAACATTAAAATAAATTTAAGAATCTAAGAGCTCCAGACAGAAAACGGGGGCTTGTATTGTAGCCTACATTATTAAAGAACACTTACTGTGATTAAAGCACTGCCCTCCTCTGGTTTAATGGAGAAAGGCATTGCCATGGAATATGTACGTGTGCTTTCTTTGACTGACTGACGGCAAGTGACAAAAGACTTCACGAATCCATGGGGAACCTGCTCAGATACTCTGAAAAAGAAAAGGCAGGTGTTATTTTTCTTCCCTAGATCCTTTTAAACAGGATCAGCATGTCGTTAATATAAAAGATGCACGTGTTCACATATGCGCACTCACCACATGGTGGCAGCACTGCACTAGTCATAACTAAATGACTTCCACCCTACTTTTCGGCACAGAGGCTCACCGGGGTAAAAACCCACCTGACTCGATGCCTATTTATACAGACAACGCTTCACTTTCATCCATAATGTGATTATGCCGTCCCGTGGAGCAAAACGATACCACCGACCGCAAACTGTCAATATGAGTCTCCATGTGCCTATTGTACCGCCGGGCACGCGTTGTGTTCTGCCCGTCCCCCGCGGCTAGGGACAGGTCACATAAAGATTAGTCGGGTCTCTTCTCATCAGTAGGGGTCCCGACTCCCATCAGGAGAAATAAGCTTCTTCCAGGGAGGTGACTATTATAAACAGGTGCCTCCTTTTATTTTGTGTGTTGACACAAGGTGGTCTAATTTCGCCTTTGGATCTTTCGGCAACATATTGTTTCGCCTGTTCTCTTTTGGCGCGAACCTTCCTCTGACGATTTTTTTTTTTCACTCGCGATTTTTTTTGCAAATATTAATAGGTCTTACTTATTTTTCCTCCGCTTCTGTTTCTGTCAGATTTGTCTGCTGTGATAATTGGGCTCAATCAGAGATTATTCATGGCGCTCTCAGACATGACCGAGCAGCTTTGTTTGCCTTGTGCCTCTCTGACAGAACCAGCCCACACGTTCGGCTTCAAAAATGCCTCTACCTCACAATGAGTACCGCACTCATCCTTTTTGTGGGCTTGCATGTCCTTAATTACGACCAATTACCGCGTGGACGCAAACGCGGTAAAACATCCTACTTCTAAATGGACATAGCCTACCCTGGAAAATAACATGACAACCTCACCAAAAAGAAAAAAAGCACATGGTGCAAAGTGCAGCAAAACAACCCCCCTGTATGTTGTAGTATTTATCAAAGAAAGCAAATCGCTGATATTTTTCAAGTAGTACATCTTCTTGAAAATAATTACAGCGGTAATGACTTTTTCCCGGTAATGCCGGGAGAGGATCCGAGGGAACAGAAGCCGGAAACATGTAGGCCGATAAAATATCAGCGCCCAGGCCTCCCGGTGCGCTGCCCTCCGCAGCCCCGCTACAGTCCAGTGTCTACACGGCTGATAAACCATTAGCCCGAGCCGTGACTCACTCGTTGATCGTAGTGAAGTGCGCTAGCGGACAGCCTGGCCCAATACTCCCAATTGTTCCCCTAATATCTGTCTAATGGCCTCCATTTAATCTAGGGAGGATGATTATTACGTATCCCTCCCCCCTCCCTTTTCCCCTGGATGAACATGCAGACACACAAAGCAGTGGTCGTAGCAGATGAATACATCTCGGTCATCAGTGTAAAGTAAAACATAATCAGTGCATTTTGCTCCAGTGCATGAGTATGCTAATGCTTCGCTGCGTAATTTTAGATTATGTTCCGATAGCGACATGCAGTCTCGGGTACGTGTTGCGCGATCGTTCTCCGCGGTTTTCTTCCTATCCACTGAGAGGGTTTTTATGGGTTTCCAGATTAATTGAATGCAGATTATTATCCTACATTTAATTAGACAAAATTTGGTAACTTTTATGGTCCTAAAAATCCTACTGTACTGGTCTCCCTGCCTGGCGGCCAAGATGGTTAAGCTAAGCCGTTTTCGATGGGTTTTGTTCTGCTGGTTAGGTTAGAAAAATAGCTGAAAACTAGCTTGGTCGGGATGAGAGACCGGTTAACCAGACCAGGCTGGTTTGGTTTTCTGCAGGGAAGCAAGAGTTGTTGTCCCTCTTATTTTTCCCCTCTTCCATTATTTTCCCTCTTCCAACATTATTGCACTGATTACTTATTTTCCTTCCTTCCTCTTGTAACTTACTTTCTGTCGTCTTGCTTTATCTCGGTCTTTGTTTTCCTTTTGTTTTCTTCCATCCTCTGTGCAACATTCTGTCGTCATTCCTTCCACCTTCCTCTTGTTTTCCTTTTGTTTCCTTCCTTCCCCCTTGCAACGTTCTTTCTTTCTTCCTACTTTTTCTTTTCCTTCTTGCTTTCCTTCCTTTTCCCCCTCATCCTTCCTACTTTTTTGTTTTCCTTTTATTTTATTTCCTTCCTTCCTACTTTATTTTATCTTCCTTCGCCTTGCAACTTACTTTGTCTTCCTAATTTGTCTTCCTTTTCTCCTTCAAGCCTCCCTTCCTTTTTCCCCTTCCTCTTTCCTACTTTTGGTTTTTCTTCCTTCCTAGTGTCTTTTTTCCTGTTGAACTTTCTTTGTCTTTCTTTCCTCCTGCTTGCCTTCCTTCCTTTTCTTTCCTTCTTACTGTTTTCCTTTTGTTTTGTGTTGTCTTCTCACATTCTTCTTGACCTGCCTACTTTCTCTTTTTTTCCTCCATCCTACTTTTTGTTTTCTATCCTTCCTTCCGGCTTTCTTCCTTGCATCTTTCTCTACAACTCTCTCTCTCTCAGTTGTTAACGCCAAATCCGATGTGGCGACTGGAAAGGAAATTAAGTCAGTCCTACCCTCACTACAACACCCTGGACATGCACTAGCATGCAGACCTTCATTCGCAATTCACAGCCGGCTTGAAGCTCCCGTACAGCTGGACAAAATCCAAGGAACAGCAAGCCCTAGTCAAATATATTTAGTCAATATTTAGGCTTGTTCGGTTTCTTTTTCCGCCTCAACAAAAGTTTCATTTTATTGAGTGTTTTGCAGGGTTTTCCGTCTCCTTGCAGGATTTTTGAACAATTGACCCTCGAGGTGCTCATAGAAAATAAACTGCAATTCTCAATCAATATTGGTCATATGAAGGAAAAGTCTACATTGGATGATATTAAATGTTGACAGAGTGTTCAAGACATGAGGTCCAAATATTGTGCCAGCATTTGGGGATATAAAAGTGGCCAGAATATGATGCAAAGATGGATTTCTCTTGGTTTACGATACTGTTTGAGGTGGGTAAATAAAAGCAACACAGACAGATTTGTACACTCTGTATACTTTTCAAAACGAACAATATTCTCACAGCAAAAAAAAAAAAAAAAAAAGCCTATTTTTTACACAAAATACGGTGAAAAAGCGGGAAAGTGTGTGTGAGCGAAAATTTCTGTCATTCATTCTGCTCCGTTCACATTCTTAATTCTTTCTATTTGACCAAACTCAGAGTGACATATATAATATAATATAAGTAATACATGTATATAATATAAATATAAAGTAATATAATATAATAAACTGTAATATAAAATAAAGAATATAACTATAATATAACACAATGTCATGAACCAAATATGGATATAATACCTTACCATATGTGTATATGCCAGTTGAATTGAAGCTTAATGTATCTGGAAAACAAACAAGAACAGAGGCAGTGTTTTGCAGATTCAAAACTATTTTTGCCGGCATGTTGACTTAACTTGACTCCAGTGTTGTTTATTTGTTTAGTTAGTCGTTCATCTATAAAAATGGAAGCACACGCAGAAGCCGTTTGTGCTATTATCCCACTTAACCATGTTTCCAGCATTTCGAAAAATAATATCATCCAATTCGTATGGGCTCATTAGCTCCAACTATGACCTTGTGTGCATTTTTAAAGCAGGAACAATGAATGTAACACTATTATAAGTGCTCTTCACTCTGCATACTCTAACAGAGAACTATCAAATTACCTTGATTTCTTGGAGCGCAGGCCTCGGTTAGCGCACCTGACACATGTCGCGGTGCATTATTGGGGCAGTTACCTTTCAGACATGTGCTGAGGAGTGAACAGGGAAAGGTTAGAAGGTTTCATTCCCCAGTTAAAAATAGTAGAGCCTTGGTAATGGAGGAATGATCATTTCCACCGTGCAGCGAGGTCTTCGATGGCTGCTGACAGCATTAAGGGCGTAGCAAGGATGTGAGGTACTTCAGAAGAAACTAATCAGGCACAATATGTCTCAGTGAAAAGGTTTGAAGAAGGCTGCAAATGGAAATGGAGAGCAAGGCAACTTATTTAGAAATATATTTAAACATTTGCACAGCGACCGCCGCACGCTTTGTTAAGAGGTAGGCGAAGGACCTATTAAGCTAAGGCATATGTTCGTTGATTAGAAGCGAGGATAGTAATGGCATACACAAAACATTTGCAAGAACAAAGCATTATGGATTTGTTTCACAAATTAAGAATGAATGACGTACTAAACATTCTTTTATGTAAGCATTATGGACCCAGATTTGGCCAAAGCAATCTAAATTTAAAGAGTTCAACAGAAAGCACACATCAAAACTGCCGTTTTAAATTGTCTGCAATACACTGAGATTATTTTGAGTTGGTGCTGAATGCAAATGTTTCTGGATCAGAATATGGGTGAGAAATGACTATGGTTTTGATGTATGCATCTCATGACTCTGTATAAATTACTTGTATAAGACACACATGAATTCACACTCAAGAGAAAACAGAAACACAAACTCCTTACGCACATGGTCGGTTTTAAAACTCAATGCCCACTAAATGATCTCTGGAGAAGGATTTCGCTTTTTCCTAAGCTACAGTTTCTCGGAAATGTTTTTAAACTAAGCGGATTTGCAGAGCTAAATGTTTAATAGCATCCCATACAGAAGAGTCAAATTAAATGAGGAAATTTGGGCTAATTTACAAAAATTGTGAGTGAGCAATGAAAATGTATACAGTGCAGTGTTTTTTTTTTTCAGGAATGAATTACTGAGTAAAAATGTGTGTTCAAACCTTGTTTTTGCCATGCTGCATTGTAAGCCTAATGATTTAATCGGTTTGTTTTGATGGGACAAAGATAGAAAGAGAGGGACGATAGAAAGAATCCACCATGTACCTTTAAACACATTGTAGCTACAGTACAGAAATCTTTATTTTAAAATAGTGCTGTCAAATCGATTAATCGCGATTAATCGCATCTAATATAAAAGTTTGTAATCATATATGTACTGTATACACAAATATATATTTATAAACTTTTATGTTAGATGCAATTAATCACGATTAATCGATTTGACAGCACTATTGTAAAGCAATAGTTCACCCCTAAAATATTTAAAATGACTATTTACTCACCCTCATATTGTTTCAACCCTGAATGACTTTCTTCTGTCAAACACAAAAAAAGTTTTTTTTTTTTTTTTTTTATTAAAGCAAAACAAGACTAGGTCTATCAAGCTAAAAAATTACAACAACAAAAACTTATAAAAGTGAGGATGTGAACTTGGAATAGGCCATAGTGCACAAGTAGCCAGTTTTATGATGCTTGTATGCTGCTTTTTGTCATGTTGGAGTCCTTATTTGCTTTCATTTTTTGGAAAAGATTGCATATTGTATATATTATCAGCTTTTTTTTATAATGTTGGGTCCATTTTTACATCAGCAGCGTATATAAAGAATACAAAATATTCACATTAAAATTTCCTTAAAGTGCATTATTGACATTTATGCTGCAGTTTTATAAGGTACAGTTTTGTACATTATACAAAGAGTTACTGCAGAATTAAATTAGGTGAATTATTGGACTAAACACGCACATTAGACTCATTGTCTCCTCTGAATGTTGATGTGCACATCTCACTCCGGTGAAAATCAGTGTAGGTCCTCTCTATTGAATTACACGATAACACACGATGCTACACCAGAGCAGGCCCTTTCCGTTTCATATTACACTGCTGTCTAACAGGTGGCCGGCAGCCCATAGTCGAGGTTGCGCTGAAATAAGTGTGATCTTGTAAGGTCAGGTGTGTTATCTCACTTTATTCTAACCCCAAATGCGCAGATTGAAATGTAGTCTTGTTTTGCCGAAGGAACGTCAGAGGGAAGCGGCTGAATTCTTCTAATGAATACATACATTTGTTGCAGATTGTTACCCATTTTGTCCAGATTACACTGGGCACCTTGTTGCCAAGACAACAGTAATTAGCAAGAACTGGGTTACCAGGCAGACAGCAGCTGCGTCCCAATTCAGAGGCTGGAACTTTCGAAGGCCGATTGCATCACAGCGGCGCGACAAAGGCTTTCTTTTGATAGGCTATATGATGTTCAGATATTTATACTACACAATATTCTGGGTAACATGAAAATTTAGCAAAAATTCTCAAAAATGCTGGCGGTGGCTGGCAACTAAAAAAAAAAAAACCCGCTAGCGGGGAAAGAGCTAACAACGCTTGGTCCGGCCTTTGAAGTATGCTTCCTTCAAAGAATGCAGCAATTGAATTGGGACACAGCTGCTAGCGGCTACAACAACGTACACATCGTAACCATAGTAACCAAGGTCAGGCCAGCAGTGCATTTCCGCCTTATCATAAAGATTGATAACAACATGAATGCTGCAAACACTAACATATGGTCCATGACCTCTCATAATTAACCTCAGGTTAATGTTTCACTAAAGCAACTGACTGACACATGAATTTCTGTTGCTATTTGTACTGCCCACTCACCGTTAATTCAAACATTGACCATATTTGAAACCTTTTACCCAGTTTGAAGCTAACAGATCTGCAACATTCTTTATTAACAGATACAGACACCGTTACTAAACATGCCAGCCTCTCTTCATATAATTGATACATCACTGATAATCTGATAGGCCTGATACATCCATACATTTGTAATGTTTTACTGGGAAACAATTCTTTTTTGCATTAAATGTTTGTATAGCCTATATGAAACATTTTATATGCATTTCAGTAGTTTCACGAACCATTGCTGAAAGCAATGCAGTTCAATTTATTCAGTGAAGGATTCGGCAAACTGATTTAACCCTCATGTTATGTTCGAATTCTCCATAATCTTGTTGGGTCAAATTGACCCCATTTGGATCCAATAATTCCCCAAAAATCACACTATGAAAAAAAAAAAACAGAATCAGTTCAAAATGATTCACTTTTAATAATACTTTGCATACATTACAAAGAATAAATATCTGAATTTATGATTAATAATGTTTTTAAGCACTATTTTTAAGATGGCTCCTCCCCCACACATCTGGGGCGATTACACATTTTTAACAATAATATCTTAGTGTTAAGTAATCTTGTCAAACTATCATTTAAAAGCTTTCAGACTCTAGTTTTCATATTTGGTGACTGATTTTCAAAAGAAATGACAGAGCAATAGATAGATAACGAATTTTTCTTCATTTGTGATGTGTTGGCAAACCGTAATGCACGCCCTGGTTCTTTCTGTATGTTTTTATGTGGGTTTTAGAGGTTGAATTCAAATCAAATATTAACATTACTGGGCAAACCACTACTGAATAGGATGTCTACTTCATAAATATTATGGAAATATATGATTGCAATCGCTCAAACCATATATGGAAATGGGTGTGTTAGGGCTGCACGATTATGACAAAAAAATCATAATTGTCGATTATTGCCTTGAAATTGTAATTGCGATCAAAATTTACATTGAATGATATTTTGAACAGCTTTATGCCATTGTTTGAAGCGACTGCATGCCACATTGTTATATCAAAATAAACCAACTGAAAACTCCTCCTGAAAAATTTTCATTGCTTTTATATAGCATTAAGCCTCAAATGACAAATATAAAAATTAAAGAAACCAAACCAAAGTAAAAAGTATTATAATGTTACACTATCTAAAATTAAAACACTGGGGAAAAGACCCTTAAGATAAGCTGTAGAAAGAAAGAAAAAACACATCTTAAGCACACAGAAAAATGTAAGTGGACTTTTTGTAATTGTGCCTTTGAACGATTACATCATTGTGGCATCCATAATTGTAATCGCGATTACAAATTCGATTAATTGTGCAGCCCTAGGGTGTGTCCTAATATGGTCACCAGTGGAGCCTGGATGTCATCTAGTGGAAAGTTTGGTGCTGTGCCCAAAAAAATTGTAGGCTACTGAAAGTTAGAAAAGGTCACAAAATGTTAAGAAAAAATAACCTGTCATTTCGGGACAAATCGACCCGTAACATAAAATGAGGGTTAAACTGGTAACTCGTGAGTTTGTTAGTCTGTTGAACAAATCAGTGGCTCATAAATATCATTTGTTCGTGAATCGGATTACGCTGTTTGACCGGTGCATGTTTGATCTACTAATAAGAACCAGTGTTGTGCCGAATTTCGACTCCCTGACAAGTCAGTATCTGATTGCCTAATCCTAACCCCACCCCTAATCCTAACCCCTCCCCTACAAGTAATCTTAAACCTATTAATACTAGGAGGGGGGGAGGGGGGGGGGGGGGGGGGCAGAATTTGCCACAACACCGGATTATGAGTAATTTCTTCGTGACTTCGTCATGCTGTATGATTGTGTTCGTGTTCACGGTACACCGTCTTTTGCTCGTTCACATTCAATATGGACTGTAAACGTACATTTACAGCTTATGTAACTTATTTTTCTGTACAATGGACAGTACTTTCATCACTGCCAAAAAGCGGTGCAAGAAAGACTGGATTTAATATGAGAATTCGTTGAGTCTTTTAGACTCAAAACCTAAAATGTGTCTAATTTATTGTCAGCACTTTATTTTAGAGTCCTGCTCCCCATGTACATACTAAGTACTTATTACACTAACTGGGTAATAACTAGGTAGGCTACTAACCCTGAACCTCCCCCTAAACCTAACCTTAACCCCATTACCTTATATTACCCAGTACTTTCTAAGGTAAGTACACTGTAAGTGCACGTACTGTAAAATAAAGTGTAACCAATTTATTTTTAAATCGTTGTGTCCAGTGAATAGAATGCATGTTTTTTTATCTTTTTGTGCAAGCGCAAAAAGCAAACTGCATTGTATTTTCTTCCTCTCTCTTTTTTTTACAATAGGGGTCAGTATACTTTTTTCTCAAACCACACACGGTTGGAGCCCGATCCCTCCCACTCTCATGTCCAGAGGCTTTCCCCAGGTGTCCAGAGGTCGTCAGAATGTGTTCAATTAGCTTGTGTAACCAGAAGCAGGGCGGACACTTAATCCCACAGCACCTGCTGCCTCTTCACAGGTTAACCCCAGTCAGCATGTCACTGAGGGAGGCAGGATATCACACGTTACCCCAGCTCAGTGGCCCTGGATTTACTTGGCCGTCTGATTGGACGTGATCTCCAAGCTGGCCGACCGGCAAGCAGCTGGACACCTAATTAGGCGGCCGAATAAACCCAGATGAAGTTTTTCAGGTGACCCGCACTCTCTCCGCATGCTAGGTTTCTGCCATTTGTACAGACCTAATTAACACAAAATAAGTGCGCCTGATTACGAGTTTGAAGAGTCTGTACTTATAAAAAGTGGAAGTGTTGCAGGGCCATCAAATAACTGCCACCTGTGTCGTTTCAAGGGCTACGGGCACTGCTAATTCAAGACAAATAGGCAATCATAAAATGCATGTAAAATTGATTAAAGATACATATTAAAAATTATGTATATATACGAGAGACCGAAGCTAGGTGGATTTTTAAATAGACACATAAATAACAATTTTAAAAATCCTGCGTTATTGACCCAAAAAAAAAAAAAAAGGCACACTGTATGGGGTAAGTTGTCACACTGGAACGTGCCATTTAACAGCCTATTAAAGGCTTCTGAGGAAGAAAACAATAATTAGACAACAAAAATGTAAAAGGTACAAGTTTTGTCTGAATGTATGCCCGTGTTGTGTTCACTTGTTTACCAAACCGCTATTTTAATTTGTATGGATTAATCTACAAGTCAAAACTAAAAAAAAAATCCAATCCTGTTTTAATTTATACAATAGTCTTTAAAAAAAATCAAGTCATAAATGAATGTAAAAATATATCAGACATTCTAGTAACTGAAACGCAGCCCTTAAGACAACTTCTCTATTGGAGAATTTTAAGAGTGCACTAACAGTCAGCTCAGTTGATTTGTCAACATTAGTATTGTTAAAGTACAAGCATGCTAAAATTATGCGGAACTGAAATTCTAACTACCATTTTTGTTTTATGCCATTACCTAGAGTAGACAATCTGTACATTTCAATGAAAAGAAATTGTATAAATTAAAGTCATTCAGAAGTGAGAACCAGCCAGTCATTGTAAGTTTTAAACTGCTAAATACGGCAACTAACTCTAACTAACTTCAAAGTAGACTAAAAGGGATTGTAATTGTATATCGTAAAAGGCTTTGTGACAAGTTAAGAGAAGAATAACACCTAGGGAGGAAGACAAGTGACCTATGCAATGAGCTCCGCAACTTCACATGTGGAAGAGCCTCTATAAAAACCCAGGAAGCAAGTTGAAATGTCAAGCTACTTTAAATGTTTCTTCTAATAAGTCGCTAGGTTGGAGGAGAAAAAGCACGATTTTCAATTGACAACACAGATATCCCATGTTCTACAAAGTGCGCCCATGATGGATGGTTCGGGTTCAGTAACACCTTTTAAACCAGAGCGATAAAGACTGCAATGAAAGACGCACTGTCTCTTTCTAACAGCGCAGGCAGCCACAACAATGACAGCTATTAAAGCTCGCGACGAGGTCGGACTGAAAGAGCATGGCATAACATCTCTGTCGGCAACCAATTCTGTTGTGGTAAATGTTTTAGTTCTTCTCTCTCTTTATCTAATTAATTCTCTCATACCCGGAGCAATGTGGATCATTTGCGATGGGGACAGGTCAACGCGACGCATAATAGAGACACAAAAGGAGGAAGAATGCGATGGAAAACGTTGAATAATGCAATCACAATTCACAACGTTTCACTTAATTTTCTCCTCAATCAAGTGTTCCGTGCGTTTCACCTTTCTTTCTCTCCATCCATCCCCCCCCCCCACCCCTTTTTTTTTTCTCCATGCAGCGCAAAACTGAACTGATTGCGCAGGGAAATTATAACCCTGGTAAGATTTTTTTGTTCCGTACCGCGGCAGCACCATTACAGATGAATTAAATGAGAGAGAAGCCCTACGAAGCACAGTCGACACCATCCCACTCCCGCCCACGCCGGACCCTAGGATCACACTTTTCAATCCGGTCCACGGCTAAAAGCATTCATTCCTGCGTTCAGGGGCCCCGTGCACAACCGTGCCTGGAGCACCTACAAGAACGCGGTCATCTCGCCGGACGGGAAATTTCTGTCAGTAACTAGCGGGATATCAGGGATTCGTATTCATAAAGCCTTGAGAGAATGATTACACTTACAGTAGTTGCACTTAGGGGTCCACTCAAAAAAAAAAATGGCACTCTGGGGAACTTCAAGAAAAGAAAGCTTTTAGACTGGTGGGGGGAGATTTGACATAGTCATTTCCCACCGAGACAAGCGACTCCAAACATGAGTCGCCTGGGATTTACGTGTTCGATTTATTAGTTCTAATTGTTTTTCTTCATTATGAAGGGGGGGGGGGGGACTTCACAACACAGCCGTTTTAAAGCGGTCACAATCTCCCGTATTGAAAATTGTCCTTCAATCAGCGCTGAAGTGCTTGTTAAAACAGATGCATTTTCTTCAACCTCTGCTCTATCATCTGAACAATCGTATTCCCACAGGGAAGCTTCTCACTTAGTAAACTGGCTATAATGAATCATTTTCAGAATTAGTTTTTGTTGTTATTGTGGCATTAGTGTTGGTGTGGTGGTGTGTGCTTCGAACCAACCTCCGTTTTTTTTTTTTTTTGTTAATGCTGGTCGACTGTGGGAGCTGGCTAGGTAATGGAAGCTGAACTCTTTCATTAGGCTTTTGAGGGGGAAAACTGCTAAAAGGGGGCATTAGCATATTCTATACTTTCTCAGCCATTTAAAAATGCCAGTAGATGAATGTCAACTGTGAATATCTTAATGTTCTGTCATCTGTTTTGACAATAACCTTTCACTTTCAGCGAGAAAAGACAATACAATACTATAATTTAAATATTAGAAATTTTATTTTGCACACTGCTTAGTAGACTTAGTAAAAAAAAAATCAAATATATAAAAACATTTAGTGTAAGTGCATAAAAGACATCACATTTGTAATAAATAAAACTTTAATATAAAAAATGATGTATAAAAAAAAAAAAGAAAAAAAATCTGAGTCTCTCAAATCACACATCTGTACTCACACATGCAATATCATACGCATCCGTGGCGCATGTGAAAGTTGACAACGTATTCGGCGTTGGTGCGCTGCACAGAGATGGCAAAGGGCTCGAAGGGATGGAAGGTGAACGCGACCAGTCTCCTGACAGCGTGGTTAATGGGTCTGCCCAGCAGGCCTGCCTGGATCTTAAATTTCAGCAATCCAGAGTCCCTCGCATAGAACCTGCAGGAGGGGAAAAAAGCAGTGCCAGTTTATTATGATGGCAAATGGCATGGCGACAGCAAGAAACCCGTGTATTTTACAGCATAAGCGAACCGTCAGAAAATTATGGTAACATTTGTCAGTTTGAAATTTTTGAGAGCTCTCAGGAAGTGTTTTAAATATCGCCTGTCATGGCATGAAACTACACATCAGTGTTTCAAGATTTAACAAGGAAGTTGATGTAGACCTCACGCTGGGCCTCATTTTTCACTATACTGGGAAAGTGGGCGTACATTCTGGTCTCTTCTGCAATTCACTGTCTTTGTCAACAATCTTTAGACTGTGCGTATGTCTACATTTAAGGATAAAATCAAACTTAATATTCAGGAATGCTTTAAAAGTAAAAAGTAACCACAAAATGTTTTTTAAATAATATTTCAATAAAAAGTCCACGACTGTACTGCTTAACAGAAGGGACTCTTAAGAGCTTAGGGGTACCGTATGGGATGATCGCCACAGGTCTTTGGCCGCTCCATGACAGACACCCACTTGTCATCGTAGCTGAAGAGGGAAAGATCCAGATACGGGCTACTGCTGTAGGACTGAGCACTGATGGGCAGCTGACCGAGAAGCCTTCTGACCGCTTCTGTGTGCCCTCCGTATTTGGCATTCACGATGGTGTCTTTGAACCTGCGCACAAACAAACCAGTCCATAAATAATGTGCAGACTAAGGAACTCACATTAATTAACTCATTAATTAACTCTTTCCCCGTCAAACATGGAATTTTTTTCCGGGTATTCGTGTTTTCACTGTTATGCGGTAGGGGGCGCTATTACGCATCTTCTGAACGAGTACTGAATATGCTGATCAAAACAGGCGAAGATGACGCAGAAACAAGCTCTCTCATATGTAATCATATGCATTTGTAAAATAACGCGATCACCAACATTAAACAGCATATAAATCAAAACTGCCTGACGTTACTGAATGAAATGTCGACCAAGGACGGCTATAGGACTGTGCAAGCTTTGGGGGTGTTGATGGACTCGATCTACTCCATCTGTGATTTGATCCTCGTTCTGAATCCCATCCAGACGTAGTCTTTGGCAAAAACATGATTTTCTCAGCTTTTTGCTCAAATTGTTGCTTTTTTTTATGAAAATTACCCACATTCAAGTGTTGATTAAAAAAAGAAAGCTAGAATAAAACGGTTTTTTATTTGTTTGTTTGTTTAAAAGCAGAGGGTCTGTTCTTTCTTTTGAGAAATGGAATGTTCAGATATTAATACAAAATAATATTCTGGGGGCCAAAATTTTTTAAAAACTGCTGGTGGCTGGCAACTTTTCTTTTTTTTTTAAGCTGGCAGGCAAAGAGTTAAACAGCAAAACCCCTTCAGTGTGGGCGGTGCTACCAAATGTAATGGCAAACAAATAGAAACCAAGAAACAGCTGCTTAGGAAAAAAACCTTGGATCAAAATGGAAGAGAGAGCTTGTCACCTTGGTAGGGGGAGGGGAAATATTACAAGATTATTACAAGTTTATACACATTTTATTACTTATTTTTATTACTTGTAATTTATACACAATTACAAGATATGATAGGTAACAAAATTAATTTAGTTTTGATAAATACTTTTGTCAGCAATAATTTGAACAAAAAATGTCTGGTGAACACGATGTACACAACTGTTGCTGTCGGGTCAGTTTTTTTTTAAAGAAAATGTTATTTTTTCAGCAAGGATGCGATATATTGATCTAAAGTCAGTGACTGTAAAGTGACATTTATAATGTTGCAGAAAATTGCTATTTCAAATAAAAATTGTATCACAGTTTCCACAAAATATTAAGCAGAACAATTGATTTCAATAATGTTTTTTGACCACTAAATCAGCAAATTAGAATAATTTCTGAACGATCATGTGACACTGAAGACTGGAGTAATGATACTGAAAATTCAGCTTTGCATCACAGGAATAAATTAGATTTTAAGGGTGTATTCACACCAGGAAAGTCCGATAGTTCACTTGCTTTGGTCCGGACCAAATCTTTTTTTTTTTTTTTTTTGGTACGGTTCGCTTTCACACTGCTCTTTTTGGAAGTGAACCAAAATTTGAAAACAAAACCACAGGTGTGCTAAGGTCGTCCATTCATTGGACAAGGATTCTCAAGTAGGGAAATCAGGAAGTGCAAAAAAGGCTCAGCATGGAGATATTTCGTACTGCAATATTTGTTATTTTACTAATTTTGTGTTATTCTGTACAAACGCAATATGAAGAAACTGCGCAGAAGACGGATGAGGTATAACGTTTTCATTCATAGAGAGGGGCTATGTTCACACATTCAAATAATGAGATTCTTATTGTATATACTGCTAACAAGTGCTGTCAATGTTAACGCTTGCGATTAAGTTTGTCCAGTTTAACGCAGCGTCATCCTTGTATTGTAACTATCGTTACATTATATGAACTGCAAAAGCTTTTTTTGCATCTATGCGCGATTAGACTAAAGAGAACGCTCTGTATGTGAATGTCCTGATGCACACACTCATTCATTCATTCATTCCATTCCAATGATGCACACACGACGCGCAACAGTATCGTGTGGCCAGACAGCGCGCCGGAATGGAATTCTCTTGAACAACAATTACACAAACCATTATGCCAAAATCTCCGACTACGGAAGCCTGTTAACTCAAAGGCGCAGTGCTTTCCTGCAATTGGGTCGGTTCATGTTCACACCATAAACGAACCGTACCAGAGTTCGTTTGGAACCGTACCGAGACCACCTCTTCAGCTGGGTCTCGGTTCGGTTGTTTGGTCCGCACCCGAGTTCGATTGCTGTATTCACACCTGCCCAAAAGGTCCGCACCAAGGGGGGAAACGAACTAGAGTTAGATTCAATCGAACCAAACAAGGCAGGTGTGAATACACCCTTAAATACATTTTAATAGAAAATGGTTAATTAAATTGTGATAATATTTCACAATATGCAGCCTTGGTGAGCATAAGTCTCTTTTGTTTCTTTCAGAAACAAACACAAACCAAAATCTAACTAACACCAAAACTTTTGAATGGTAGTGTACAAACAAAAGTCTGCCTGCCTCACTAAAGGGTTTTTCTCAAAGTTTCAGAAACTTTTTAAAGCAGCCTGCATTTGAGACATAATTAAAGTTTTTGATATCAATAGGTGTCAGCATGAGCGAGTTCTCACCCAATATGTAGAGCTGCACATTTATACTGAGTCATTGTGAAGGCCTTTTGTTAGAAAAAGTGAGGCCGGCCTCCTCTTGCTCGACCATCAAATTGTGGCTTGTGAATTTGGCAATGCTTGATATATCTCACCTGCGTTGTACCTGCCGGGCAAAGTTGTTGCTGGAAGCAGAGCAGGGGAACTGCACAGCCTCGCTGTGGAGTGTGGCGTTACGGAAGAGGTCGCAGAAGTTTTCAAAAAGCTCCAGAAGTTTGTCAGAAGTGTTCTCGAAAACTGCAATAACCTCGGTGGTTAGCATATTGTAAACCACGAAGAAAGAGGGCTAAAAATGAAGAGGAGAGGAGAATTGAGACGGTAGTTTACACATCGATGGTTTCCTTTTTCATAGAAACTATCGACTACACAACCGATCCACCAAACATGACTAAACACAAATCCCACCCGTTTAGAAATTCTCAACAAAACGATGACAAACATTATAGTTTTACAGACAAGGCTTAAGCTAGTCCCAGACTAAAATGCATGTTTGAGTTGTCTTAACTGAAAGCAACTTACACTGACAAATCTTAAAATATATCAGTGCCACTGTTTTGTATCAAGATGCTCACCAGTAATGTTTCTCTCTAAGGCAAGTTTATAAAAGCTACTTAAATGTCCTAATTGAACTAAGGCTTAATCCTGGCTTAATCTAAGTCCTGTCTGTGAAACCGGGCCATTATCTTACACTAGCAAAGATTAAGCGATGACGCCAGCAAGGGCATATCTGATTCAGTCTCTGGTTACTCTAGTGCATGTGTTTTTTGTTTTGTTTTTTACCTGCGAGGGGTCGGTGACCCTCAGTGTGACTACATCTTCGCTGGTGTACTTGATGAACAGGTGATGTTCGTCCAGGAGCTGCATCTTCCACATGCGCAGCTGCCTGAGCTGATCGAAGAATTGAAAGAACCGCCGCTTGGCCGTGGCACTGCCGTCCTGCTCTGCCCTCCTCCACAGGTACACCAGGAGACGGTGCTTCAAAGAGTTTATGGTTTTCTCCTTATAAAGGCGGGAGAAACCGGGCTGGCCTTCAGCCTGGGCCTCGGAGTAAACCGCAGACAGCGTCAGCAGGTCATCCTCGTAACAAAAACGGCCGATGGTGCGCACGTCAAGGAAGGTTCCTTCTGGTGTCACCTGGGCAGGAGGAAGGATCGAAAATTAATATAGTTCAATATTTTGGGTCAATAGTAATAAAAGGGGGGGGGGCACTTTATTTCCCATTTTTATTTGTACAAACAGTAGAGAAATGACAGAAAATGATGGAGAATGGATTGGACCAGTCAAACATACCAAACTGGGTTGAAACCTGTCGCCCGTCTGAGCAACATGGTCTGACAAAATAAATGTGCAATTGTCAATGCATGGCTATGTCACACGTTTCTACCCCGATAGTCATGGCACGAAAATACTATTAAAACTCAATTTGTGAAAAATACTTTTAATGCAATACAGTGAATGACAACTGTGTGTGGTGTTCAATTGGCTGACATTATGGCAGTTTTGTGTTAAGTGATTAATTACACCAAAATAAAAGATAACATGTATGCCTTCATCTACAAAAACATTGTTTTTGTCTTACATTTCATAATGAACTCATTTTCTGTCGGTTCTTTTTCGTGAACTGGAATGTGTGCAAAGAATTGTGAGTGACTGATGGACGTGAAGGATACACATGATGCATTCTTTAAAATGTGACACAAAACGAAGACTGCCTTGCAAGTATCCTTCAAATTGAGATGGCTTTACACAGAGCCTGATGACGTAACAGGCGAGATATGCAGCCTTCCATTTGAGAAGCATCCATACACTCACCGGCCACTTTATTGGGTACACCTGTTTAACTGCTCAACAACGCAAATGGCAGCAAGCAACTCAATGCACATAGGCGTAGACATGGTCAAGACGATCTGCTGAAGTTCAAACTGAGCATCAGAATGGGGAAGAAAGGTGATTTAATTGACTTTAATTGGCAACGATGTGGCATCGTTATTGGTACCAGACAGGCTGTTTTGAGTATTTCAGAAACTGCTGATCTACAGGAATTTTCACGCACAACTATGTATAGGGTTTACAGAGAAAGGTCTGAAATAGAGAAAATACCCAGTGATCAGAAGTTCTGTGGGCGAAAATGCCTTGTTGATGCCAGATGTCAGAGGAGAATGGCCAGACTGGTTCGAGCTGATAGAAAGGCAACAGTAACTCAAATAACATTACAACAGAGGTCTGCAGAAGAGCATCTCTGAACGCACAACACGTCGAACCTTGAAGCAGATGAGCTTCAAGAAAACCACTCCTGTCAGCTAAGAACAGGAAACTGAGGCTACATTTTGCATGGGCTCACCAAAATTGGACAATAGAAGATTGGAAAAACGTTGCCTGGTCTGATGAGTCTCCATTTCTGCTGCAACATTCAGATGGTAGGGTCAGAATTTGGCATAAACAGCATGAAAGCATGGATCCATCCTGCCTTGCATCAACGATGCAATCAAATTGCATCAAATAAAGTAAGGTCTAACTGAATACTGTGTATTGAGGTACAGATATGTGTGCATGCCTACTTTTCTTGGGCCCCATTGACCTTTTAAATGCCACAGCCTACCTAAACATTTGTTGCTGACCATGTCTTTCCCTTTATGACCAAAGTGCACCCATCTACTGATGGATACTTCCAGTTTCAGCAGGATAAAGCACCATGTCACAAAGCTTAAATCATCTTAAACTGGTTTCTTGAATATGACAATGAGTTCACTAAACTCAAATGGCCTCCACAGTCTCAAGATATCAATCCAATAGAGCATATTTGGGATGTGGTGGAATGGGAGACTGTACCATGGATGTGCAGCCGACAAATCTGCAGCAACTGCGTGATGCTATCATGTCAATATGGACCAAAATCTCAGAGGAATGTTTCCAGCACCTTCTTGAATCTATGCCACAAAGAATTAAAGCAGTTCTAAAGGCAAAAGGTGGTCCAACCTGGTACCAGCAAGGTGTAACTAATAAAGTGGCAGGTGAGTGTACTTATCTCTTTAATAGCATTTTTGGTATTTCTATTTGTCCAAAATGTACAGAAATGGCTATATATATATATATATATATATATATATATATATTTATATATTATTTGAGTTACAGTTGCCTTTCTATCAGCTCGAACCAGTCTGGCCATTCTCCTCTGACATCTGGCATCAACAATGGGTACAAATGGGGTGATGGGACTGGCAATAATGACAAGCCAAATTCAAACCTGTGTCGCCCCCCTTGGGCACCATGGTCTGACAAAATAAATTATGTTTGATAAACAATTATGTCAATGATATTTTAGGGGTGGATAGATCAGAATTCTCTTTCTCTCTGTATGAACAATAGAGAACAGACAGGGAATAAAAATAAGATACAAATACAACATATTAGACACAGTTCTGAGAGATTTGTGGTGTACAGTGAAGTCTTAGACGCAGTTACTCTTACCTGGAAAACATGAATGGTCTGTTGCTGCACAGAAAGCACAGCCAATATATTTCTGTACAGGTACAGTCCTTGATTGTGTGACAGGATGATTTTGTCACACTTAAAGGTGCGTGTATCACACAGTCGGCCCGTGTGCAGGTCTATGATGTGCAGAGAGTAGTCTTCAAGAGGTGAGCGTGGGTTTGGTGTCACAGATTCGTTGTTTCTGTACACCTCGAAAAAGTGCGGATGAGGTTCTTCTGGCAAGTAGGCAGCAGAGCCGACGATCACATAGCGGCAGTCGTCAGTGAAAAGACTGCACTCTCTATTCAAGTGCTCACCGTTGGAGGCCACGTTGGTGACGTGGAGCAGGGAGAAGAAGCGTTCGAAGAGTCTGCCTCTGATGTTGAGGGAGCGCTGGTCGTTCCCATTGGCCAACGTTTCTCCCTCCTGACCCTGGAGAAGATCTTCAGCGGCTTGGCATCCCTGGTACTCGTAGATTTCCAAGGAAGTTTGATCAGAGGAGAATGCAATAAAGCATCGTCCGTCAGGGGAGAACTTGCGCAGGAAGCAGGGTGGCTTCTCTACGTTCACCACTGTGAAGTTGGGGAACAGGTTCTGGTGGAAACAGCGCACACGGTACCAATGAGCCCCGAGTGGACCGGAGCAGATCCGACGCCTCTCTAGCCTGTAGACCACATTCTGGTTCTGGATGCGTCTCGGCTTCAGAGTGGGGAAACCATCCTCCAATGTAGTGTTGCGGTGAGCAGCCATAATAACAGCGTTACCACTGTAAATGAGAAATTAAATAATCAAGTTAATAAATGCAGGGGAGCAGATCTCTCTACAAAATAGTTTTATATAATACTAATAATAAACAATTAGGCTGGTAGGTAGCCATACTAACAGCTGTACCAATGCAAATGAGAAATTAAAACATTATTGGAAGAGATTAATAATGAAGTTAATAAATGAAAAGCAGAAAGGGCAGATCACACGACAAAATTACTTTATATAATACTTTTTATGATGCAAAATTATAAACAAATAGACAACTTGACAACCATGATGACAACTTTACAACAGCAAATAAGAAATCAAGTTAATAAAGGCAAACCAGATGTCCCTGCATAATCGTTTTATATAAATACTTTTTATAATACAAAAAATGGACAGAAAGGTAGCCATAATAACAGCTGTACCATTGCTAATGAGAAACTAAGACGTTATTGGAAGAGATCATAATAACTTGATAAATGCAAAGCAAGTAGAGCAGATCTAACTTACCTACAAAATTACTTTAGGCTAACGTTATATAAAAATAAATAAATAAACAGACAGATATTCCTGCTATGACTCTTGTTGCTTTTTCGGGTTTATTATACTTAAAATAAGCTCTTTTAAAAATTAATCAAAATAAAACATCAGTATAAGCACCAAAACACACGCAGTTGATTAAGTTATGCATCTCTTACCTGGACGTTCATTTAAACACTTCTCATGTTCATATCTGTGCAGCTTTAACTATCTGGGAGTACAAGCATACACAAAAGACAACCTATACCCGCATAAAATAAAACATAAGAGAAAAAACGTTTGAAAGGGAGGTGCAATGCGGTATAAAAGTTTCTTCAGGAGTGTAAGTTTAGAGATCTGTTCGCTGTCTAACCGGCGGAAGTAAGTGGCATCGGCGAGGTCTGCGCATAAACAGTGACATGAGGTGCACAGAGTGTCAGAGCGCCCCCTTCAGCAGCGGCGAAACAGCGCAACTACATCTCTGAGACTGTGGGTGTATATACCCTGCTAATGTTAATCAGTTTGATTTACCGAGTAGATTATTACTCTCTGTTAGTGACGACATAGGCTACAATAAATTATTATCTGCTGATAAAAACCGTCTAAACCAAACTAAGCTGGTTTGCTGGTCTCTCCGCATGGTTAGATAGATCAGGCTGGGAGACTAGCTGACCAGCTGAACGCCACTAATTTAAACTTGCAATTTTGGGCTGATTTAGGATGCTTTTTCAGCAGGACTATTGGAACATGCAGAAAATAATCATAAATTGCTTGTTGAGGATTGGGGTGGTGAGAGCACTAAAACCCTGCTTAAACCACCCTAAGCTGATTCGCTATAGGGATAGATTTAAAGAGGTTTTGGGCACTTTTCAAATGGTCTCACTTGATTTTGTCCATGGTTTTTTTTACTGTTTGTTGGGAAAACAGAGTCTGCATCCCAAATCTCATACGCTCTTGAGTATGAGATTTGGGACTTCATGACTGCTAAAAAAAAGTATGTTCTAGTATGTAATCTGGATGTATAAATTCGCCATGCTATCATTATCATGTGACCTACCAGTGTCATTTATGTTGCTTCACTGCCATTCATAAATCCTCTCATGTGGCCTTGTGGGATAGTAAAGTGTCAATGAACACTTCAGAATCTCAGCGGAAGTAGTAGGTCATCAGGGTACTTTTTGCCTACTCTTTTATGAGTAGCTACTGTGAATTCAGACATCACCTAAGCTACTATATAGTGGGAAGTATGCAATTTTAGATGCTGCCAGAGACTAGAGAGTGTTAAGGATTAGAGTGAGTAAAAACAAAATGGCCACCAGCAGACGAGACATTACCTGCATTGCCATTTTATTGATCATAATCACAGCACTAAACATCCGAAATGCATTATTGAGAAGGTTGTGAAGTTTCGTCAAGATGGAGACATTGACCAAAAGTAGTTTCAAAAGAGATGCATTTTTGTTTTGTTTTTTATTTTTCTTCAAGGTACAAGATTTGTATGTAGGCTATTGGTAATTGTGTGTGCCTGATGTGTTATTGTTCCTGTAGTTGTACAGTAGTTATTTAATGATGGAGTTGAGTTGTTTGATTGTTTAAGTTGGAACATCTGGTAGTACTCACAGATAGGCTATTAGATTACCTGATGAGCAGTGAATTGATGAACATAAGGCTTTTAGTAGAAACTTTTATTTCCATATTGTAAAACAAAAAAAGAAATGTCTTTATTTTGTGTTATACTCACCTAAGCCAAACATCGGTTTGACCTGGATGAGACACCGACATTTTTTTATTTTTTTTGCTGGATTATTAAATTTACTTTTCAGGTATAGACATTTCTTGGTCAGGGTTTGGTTGGCGAAAGGTATAACAAAAGGGAAATTTAGAACTGATAATTAGGGACAAAGCACTTCCCATTTATGCACCCATTAGCAAAGTACACCGAAAAGGCAAAGCAGTGACAGATGAGGTCATCTCACTCTTTTGTCTTCCCTTTCTGCCATAGAAAAAAATGACGAATGCTTAAAATGCCTTTTCACTTCCACGTTTTATGGAGCATTTGGACTTTGTAAATACACTTTTAATTCCATATTCAATAGGCAGCATGCTGGTCTTCCAGAAAATGTTTAAAATTATGATATTAACAAACCATTTTTAAATGTCAATTGACAGGGTAGTTCCATGGTGATTAGGACAAAGGTCAATAAATCTTTACAGAACACCACTAATGGAGGTGCTTTTCTGGTACGGTTTGAAATTATGATTGTGAGGTTTTTTCTATTTTATTTTTTAACTTTTTTGGGTTTTCTTTTTTGAAGCAAATATTCCATAAGTGAGATCAAACAATAAAAATCAGGTACTAAAAAATAATTTAATTTTTTTATTAATTAATTAATAGGTTAAAGGTTAATTAAAGGTTATTTAGCAAACTATATGTGTGTATATATATGACCCTGAGTGAGCTTGAATGTAAAAAAAAAAATTGTAAACCCTATTTCAGTGTTTCTACTTCAAACGTGTATGTTTACTGCAGTGTAACTTGCTAATTATTTGCAAGCAATTTCTGAGTGAAAATTGTAAATCCTACACCATTTTTTCCTCCCCCGTGTACATAAATATACTGGCTGATTCATACATACATGCGTTTGTATGGCCGAATAAGATTTTACACTCAATCTTAGTCAGTAGTTCTGATGTGGAGCTCCAAAAAGGGAACAAGAGATAGTCTAATTTGCCCAAATTCGTTTAGTGTTCTTTCTCCAAAATGGATTATGAGGGCTGAAAAAATTGAAAAAGAAAAATGAATAAGAACTGAGCACAGAAGGAAACCTGTGTGCTTGGCCTTGAGAGTATGATAATGGATTTGTACCCAATTATCCTCGACCCAAGTATGTAGAGACCCAGTTGGTAGATTATATAAGTTGTAATCTTCAGTAATGGCAGGTTGTGAGCATGAAAGGTATTCCAGTGCAAAAACATGGAAAAAGAACATTAGAGCCTTCCGAATGCTACGTGCCAGCGTTTTGAGTGCACTCTCTACCCATGGGCCAAAGCGCTTCGCTTAGGGGCCAAAAACATGGCAGCTATAACATTATGGTATAGGGTTTGCATTTGAGATTTTTCCTAATAATGGCCTTTCATTCAGCTCTTTTCTCTTTGTCAAGGGTCATCATCTTCCCTTTCAGGTTTTGTTTTTGGTTTTTTACATCCCCCTCCTCACTCTCTGGCAAAATGCACGAGGAAGATTCATTTCCTCTGCATCCAGAGCCCGAGTGGTAGATGGAGGGTCCTTAAGGCTGGTTTTTAGACTGATATGAGGGCCTAATGCCCAAAAAGCAAAACAAAGAGCACAGGGAAATCACAAATTCTGTGGTAATGAAACTTTCACTGCCGATTCCAGACTAGAAAATGGCCAGGCCAGTGGAAACTCCAAGTACACTCAAACCGCTGGCATATAGCCTTAATTACAAACCTATTGCATGCTAGCCGTAATTGGAAAAAGCAGTTTTAAAAGGTTGCTTTTTGTGCGGAAGAAGCGAAGATGCTACTTTTTTTTAACATTTCTGAAAATCTACGTTGCATAGAGGCTGTGTTTGACATTTAAAAAGAAGCTTTTACCTTCTCAATATTGGTACTCAGCAACATAATAGAATGTTGCCGTAATTGTAGCTTCCTTCAAACTTTAGGAGTTTTTTTTTTTCAAGTCACAATTCTTGATGCATTTATGTCCAATTGATCACATATTACAGGCATCTTGACTTATATTCATGCATATTCCTTTCTCAAAAAAAAAAAAAAAAAAAAAAAACACAATTAAATAAATCTAATAACGCAGATCAAAAAGCCCATCAGGGAGCTTACAATGACATGCTTGAAAAAAATCTATTTCTCATCATTTAAAGTTCTGACACATTATGACCAATGCAACAGGTTGCATTTTCCTGTGGGTGTTTGTTTCATATTATCATGCTTCATATCATAAAGCTCTAAAATAAAACGTTATCGCAGAGTTTGATGTAATTTTGAGTCATATTCAGAAGAAAAGCCCTTTATGGACCGAACAGAATTATGTAGATCTGCCTGCTGCTGCTTGGTCAGTGTGTGTAAATATATTCTCCTAGCACTAAACCCTCACAGATAGAAATAAAGGCGTGTGCTCCCTCATTGGCTGACCAGAATACATGGCTGCATTCTATTGGTCGTCCTGATCAGCTGACAGGATGCTGTTGCTTAGATACATTGTTTCCTACCAAAGCCAACCCTTCTCTGCAGCCTTGCCAATCCAATCAATGTGGCCACAGACTGCTAGCTTAAATCTCATGCTGTATTTCAAACGTGTCTAAATGTGTTGCTTCTCATAAAATCATCATTCTTGTAATTGATTCGAGTGCCTCATTTAAATGATTAAGTGGACTAGTAATGTTTAGATAACTGATGATGTTATCGATACACTTTCTGCATGCAATGAACATGCATTTTGTGAGCGAATGAGTGTCGTGGTCATCAGAAATCAAGTTGTTTGCCTGCAATACGGATTACAGATGCTACACAACACATTTCAGCCTTGTCTTTAAGTATCAGGCAAATTCTAATTCTGGTTTCCGTGGAAACCTCTCAGAGCCAAACAATGGATGAAGGGTAAAGGACAAGTGCGGGATGCCGATCTTTCTTTTGTGGATGCGTGTGTGAGCGAGCATGCAAGAAGGCTTGTGTGCGATATGTGTGCGTGTGTGTGTGTTATGGGGGAGGGAAACATTCTGGACAGGCATAGTTGGGTTCATAATGAGAGCGTACAGTGTGTCATGGGACTACGTGTAAAGAGTGCTCGCATCTCCTTGTACATCAGTCCTCGTTGAGAGCCGGAGACTGCAGGGCATGCAAATCAGGAGTGATTTCAACACCCTCTGCCTCATCTCCTCCACGTATTTCGCCAGATTTTGAGTTTGTTTACTCCTTGTCATATTTCCCTTTCAGCAAATATGCCCATGCGTACCTTTCTTATGAATTCAGCCTTTTTTTTAAAGACTGTGAATGACTGTTTGTAGGCGATAAGACCCACTTGTGATTATTTCTTTATGGAATACTCTTTAAAAAAAAGGTTCTTTATTGATAAGAACGGATAAGAATGTAAAAATGGGTACCTTGAAATGCAACGTAAGTCGCTTTGGATAAAAGCGTCTGCTAAATGTAAATGAAATATTGACATCGATGGTTCAAGAACCTTGCCACTGCACAAATGGTTAGCAGAAAAAGGTTCTTTAGAAAACTAAAAATATATATGATCAATAAGTTATGACAACGTATGTTTTTACATTGCTTTAACTCAATTTACTTAACAAGATTATAAGATTCAACTCATTTTTTAAGTAAGTTTAATGTAAATTAAATTGAAATTACTTAAACATCCAAGTTGATTGAACCTACTTAAAAATTTAGGGCAGCAACTTTTTTTTATACAGTGAATATTAAAATGTTCTTTACACTACGTAAATAATGCTTCTTTTAGGAACTGTTCTCTGAAAGGTTCTTTGGGGAATCCAAAATGGTTCTTCGATGGCATCATCATGAAAACAAGCTTTTGGAACCTTTATTTTTAAAGTCCAATTCACACCGCACAAACAAACGTTAACAAACATGTTTCATCAGTGTTTGTTGGTGTCTGTTGGGGCAGTGTGAACATGAGTTCTTTTTCATACAATTCTAAATCCAACGGCCAACTTGTTTGTTGCCTTTTGTCTGTGCGGTGTGAATTGGCCTTACGAGTGGAGGTTGATATACTGCAACAATCCTGTAACTTTGCATCCCGCAAGACCTTGAATTTGGTTGCCGGAGGTTCCATGAAGAACCTTTAACATCCATTGGATCTTTCCACAGCAAATGGTTCTTTAAAGTGGAAAAAGCTTCTTTAGATTGTCCAAATGCTCACAGCATTAAGAAAATAGTGGTTCTTTTGGAAACTGTCCACTGAAATGTAATGGAACCCAGAATGGTTCTTCTATACTCTTAAAAAATAAAGTTTTCAAAAGGGTTTTCGCAGCGATGACATAAGAACCATTTAGGGTTCCTCAATGAACCTTGCAATGAAAAGTTCCTAAAGGTGACATATCAAAAAAATCGGACTTTTTCCGTGTTTAAGTGCTATAATTGAGTCCCCTGTGCATCTACCAACCCTGAAAACATGAAAAGTGACAACAAAGTAACTTTTTTTAGGAACTAAGCCTTTCTCTCCAAGCATGTCAAAAATTAAGCCGATCAGATTTCGCTCCCCTTCTGACGTGGAAGGGGATCTTATTGTAATATTACCGCCCCTTAATCTGTAAGTTTCCACCCGTGGCGTCGCCATTTGGTTTTCGCAAACAACAACAGTGTAACCAGTTCAAACGCAATGGCAAAAGTTCGAGCAAAGCATGCAAACTGTTCTGTCGTTGCTGCACAGACGAGCACAGAACACTATTTGACCAAAAAATGACACAGCTGTCTTATATAGACCTCAGGGAACTGTCAACTTGTGTAAAAGTTAAACATGACAGTATATGGAAGTCGATAAGATTAATCAATGTAACTCCAAAACAACTACATCCATGTATCCACTAACCATTCAGAAACGTCCAGGTGCGTCTAAAAGTTACAATCTCTTCCTGAGTCTATAAGGCTGCAGTCCGTTACGGGTTATTTCTGAGATTTGACTGAAATTCACTTTTGTTATTGCTAGAGTATCCGAAGCTCGTGTAAATTTAAAAGGACACACAAAAACGGCGCGATTTTGGTCACACCCAAAAAGGGGCAACTTTGACAAGCTATAATAAATGATCTGGGGGGTATTTTGAGCTGAAATTTCACAGACATGTTCTGGGGACACCATAGATTTATAATACATCTTGTGAAAAGGGGCATAGTATGTCACCTTTAAAAGAACACTTTTTCTTAGTGTGAAGAACATTTTAATAATTGAAGAACATTTTTCCACTGAAGGACCTTTTGTGGAATGAAAAGGTTCCATGGATGTTAAACTTTCTCCATAGAACAATAGATGCCAAGAAACTTTACTTTGAAGAGTGTATGGCATTGCTGCAAAAAAAAACAACCTTTTGGAATCTTTCTTTTTATTCCAAAAAGAACCTCTAACATCCATGGAACCTTTCCATTTCACAAAAGGCTCATTGGAGTTTCATAAAAGAATCATTGGGGTATCCTAAATGGTTCTAATATGGTTTTTAAAAATGTACTTTGATACACCGCAACAATGCCGGAAACTTGCATCACGCAAGACCTTGAATTCGGTCGCCGGGAAGCAAAGAAAAGGCGGGAAAGAATCACACCAGATGATGGTGAAAATGTTTAAGGCGAGTACCTTGAAATGGCTTTTGTCTCGCATTTCTGTAATTGCGGCCACTCTCCTTAGCACACACTGATTGCTTCGGGAGCCCTGTTTTCTTGTTTTTTGCTTGTATGGATCGCAAATCTTGAGCTTTTATGGGGCTCCGGGGGCCAAAGTGGAAGAGCAAGTAGGACAATATCAGCAGCTTTTCAGAGAGGACACCGCTCAGTTTAGGTCAGCAGAGATGGACCAGAAGTTTGGAACGAAATGATTTCACCATTTCATCAAAACACGCTCTTTACAGGCAGGCAAAGAGAGGTCAAGTGCAGAAACCACACTCAGGCAGAATTACCTTCTCACCCCTTAAGAAAGCTAAGGGGGTTCTCAGCAGGGAAGCCTGGGCAGCGCACCACGCCTGCGCCGAGAAAGCTGGCTATCAGTGTGCAGCGGCAATTTCTGCCACTTGGGGATCACAGGTGAAAGGAAATTGATGGGCACTTTTCTATTATTAGTGCCAGTGAAGGAAACATTAGTGTCAGAAGAACTTGTCGAGCTGCTTGTGGTTCTCTCCCACCAATATTCCCCAGAGGACTTTATACTTTTCTTGCCAGGCTTGATGCGCGGGCGCCAGAGTTTGCAAAATCTCCAATGTGAATGCTGGGAAAATAATCTTCAGCGCTGAGATCATTAGCTGATTAGCATGGCTACCTGGAAAGGCTGCACCTTCTGCCGGGTAATTGGGGTTTCCTCGCAAGGGCTGCCGAACAGATGCTGCTTCTCGCTAAATGCAATGAATTGTTTATGGGCCGCTTAGCTAAACAAGGAATCGCTCTGTACAGGTTTGCATAACACCGATACGGACATCTGTCAATGTGACTTTTGAACTGCCTCTGCCTCGGCCTGGCAGGTAACCTGACGCTTATCACTGTGCTGTTGGGCCACGGGGTAGATTAGGGCCACCGGCAACCATAGATCTCTTTAATGAATAATGTAAACACCTTTAGCCCAAGCTGACCCTTTAAAGATTTCCTTCACAGTTAGCATATATAAATTAAGAATCATATAAAAAGTCTAACATATAACGTTAGCTTTGGTTTGGGATGCAGAGGTCCAAATATACCCTTACCAGCACCTCAGATGACAAAGCTCAACCATAAAGAACTTATATATAAAAAATATATGATCAATAAGTTATAACAATACGTTTTTACATTGCTTTAAAGGGTTAGTTCACCCAAAAATGAAAATTCTGTCAGTAATTACTCACCCTCATGTTGTTCCAACCCCGTAAGACTTTCGTTCATCTTCGGAACAAAAATTAAGATATTTTTTATTAAATCTGAGAGCTGTCTCACTCCTCCATAGGCTTCTATTGTAATTTAAACTTGCCGGCCCAGAAAGTAAATAAAAACATTGTTAAAATAGTCCAAGTGACTACAGTGGCTCAACCATAAGTTTATCAAGCAACGAGAATACATTTTGTGCGGAAAAAACCCTAAAATAACGACTTTATTCATCTATTCGATTTCTTCTATGTGGGCCTCAGAGTGAGTTCACGTAGTGTAACAGCGCAGCGCTACGTCAGAACGTAGGCTCACTATTGGCCGACGCTGGTCATGAGTGTGATGCTGGCCAATAGTGAGCCTATGTTCTGACGTAGCGCTGCGCTGTTACACTACGTGAACTCACTCTGAGGCCCACATAGAAGAAATCGAAGTTATAGAAGATTCAACTAATTTTTCAAGTCAGTTTAATGTAGTTTAAGTTGAAATGACTTAAACATCCAAGTTGATTGCACTTAAAAATTGAATTGTGTTTGTGTGTGTATACAGTACTCACACAAAAGTATACATATACAAAACATTACAAAATGCTCAGCAATATGAGAGTATATGTATAATATTTACTTTTATTTATTATTTATTTAATTACAATGCTGAAAATTTAGTGCGTGTAAATATAATGGATCAAAAATACTATATCATCTATCATACTTATTTGGTATTATTGACTAATTTTGGCTATAATTTTGAGCATGTGAAGCAGCTGTGTGATCTGACACTTTTTTAATTTTTAAGAGGGCACTTTCATCCCTGCATCAAATTGGATCTCAAATTGTCCCTGGTTTTCCATGCATGCAGTTTGACAATTACATTGTATACCAAATGCCAATTTGCGCATATTGAGATTATTGGTTTTAATTAATTGATTGCAATCTCCATGATAAATACCCTCTTAATTTGGTCCTAATTACCCACATGTCATTTGTGTGGCGCGACAGCAAAGATACAAATTATTAGTGATTATGGAGAACACAAATCTCCAAACACTTGTACCCTTTCAAACATGCTCTTTGTTAAGTGTTCACATCTCACATTTACTCTTAAGATCGAATGATGCAGCTACAGTATTGTTTACAAACCCTCTTAACAAGCGTGCACTTCAAATATGTGATCAGCGCTTGTCAAATAGAAGCAGGGATTCATGCTACGCTGTTTTAAAATTGCTTCCTTGCTAAATCAAATAAACAAATGACAGTACCTACACGATGACCTCTGTCGTACAAGCAGCCTTGTGCTAAAATAGGCAGAGGAAACAGTGTTGAAATACAAAACCAATCATGCAAATGCCTGATAATGTACAGTAGAATGGCACAGAAATCCACAAAGGCCTCACAAAACAACATGATGAACCAAACATTTCAGTCCCGGAGTACACCAAAATAGTGCTGGGAACACAATGGGGGGGGGACAAATAGCACATTTGTGCCTGAAAATACACCTCTTGTGGCTTTTTCCAACCAAATTATGGAAATGTAAAATGGCTGTCTGTGCTTCCTTGCAGCTGCCGTCTCCTAAGTGGATAAAATTCATGCTAAGGTAAAAACATAATTTCCCAATTTCTTTGTTGAGCATAGACAGCACTTTAATTCCATTTATTATTGTGAAGGAGATTCTGGCATTTAAAATTGGTCCATCTTATGAAGCACACAAAGGTTCTGAGCTGAAACAAGAATGTGTTAAATTTAATGGAAAAGAGGTTCAATTCAGCTGGGGAATTATGGCAAACTAAATGTTCCTAAATTTTCAGAGGAGAAGTGCACAGTCCTGTTGCATCCGTATTTTGGTGGCTTTATGTTGGACATAAAGCCATCAAAATGTAAAACCATAGGATGTTTTTTCTTCATTAGATCAGTTGCAAGGTGATGGACACTCAGAACTACTGATCTAATGTCTTTTGGAATGAATCCAAGCCGTTACGACTTACAATACAAAGTCGTGTAGGTTTTGTAATCGAGTAAGACTAGCATTTAAATAAAGTCGAAGCAAGAATGGGGCACCTCCCATGCGGACTCATCAGTGTCTTCTCCAATTGTGTAACATCTTCACTTCCTCGGCACACACTGAGGACTCACATCGATCTCACTTAAGTTACTGAGGACAAACCTTCATTAGGTGTCCATTTAATGAGCTTGGAAATCAGTATCCTGGGTTTGTCACATCCTAAAAGAGTACGAATAAAGGTGTATGCCTTAAATATAAATATTTCATTAAACATGCAACATTTCTTGAAATAATTTCAAGCAAACAGCTTAAATAAAAAGCTCTTATGGGAGTGATGGAGAGTCTGATTATAATAGATACAGCACCTGCAAGATGAGTAAAAGATAAACCAGATTTAAACTCAATTTTAGCCTCGTTTTGTGGTTGGGTTTAAAAAAATAATGAATAAAAAGGCTAAGCAGAGACTGTTTAAATTTGAACCTGATGATGCCTGCCTGGCCCATTACAGTTAGCTGCTTATTACTGCATAAAAATGATTTAAATCAAAGGTTCACTTGCTTATTATATGGTGATCCTTTTAAAATCAGCCCAACCCTGTGTCTAAAAGGGCTAAGAGCAAAATCTACTGTGAAGGAGTCAGCCAGTATGTACAGCAAACTGAAATTAAATATGAATTAATAAATAAACATTACAGTAAAGGCCAGTTCACACCAAGAATGATAACGATAACTATATCAGCATCCACACCAGCAGATGATATCATTCTGTTTATTCTAGGCCCATTCACACAAAGGACGATAATTAAAGATAATGATAAAGATATCGTTCTCAATATTAAAGAATAGCAGAGCACCGCAGCTATAACGATAATGGCACAGAGAAACGATATAGTTGGAATCACTTTCACAACGATTTTATCCAGCTGATAAACGATAGAAACATTGACAGCCAATCAGAATCCATCACGAGATCGAGCATTTACAGTAAAGCGGCAGACAAGCACAAGCTTAGAATAAACAGAACGATATCGTCCACAGTGGACACTAATATCGTTATCTTTATAGTTATCGTTCTTAATGTGAACAGGCCTTAAGGCCTTGTCCACTAATACGGTTTCCTTTGAAAAATCATCTTTTTCTTTCCGTTTTTGCCCTTCCGTTCACACTGACAGCGTTTTTGTCCTGCGAAAACGGAGCTTTTTTAAAACGCTTTCCCAAATGGATAAATTTGAAAAAGCCGTTTTTTGCGTTGTTGTGTGGTGGACTGTGAAAACTGACTGATTTGAAAACGATGATGCAAGTTTAGTCATGTGACGCATATTGAACCGATAGATGTGTATGTTTATACCGCTATTGTGCCTGTAGCCTATGTGCTGCTACTCACTTTCACACTGTTGCAAAAGATACTTTGCACACTCTTCATATCGCAGTCCTGCAAAGATGACAGAAAATTGACTTGCAATTGCTGTCCTGGGGCAAAGTATGAGAGCAGTTGCGTTTTAGACCAAACAGTGACTGGGTGCGACCTGGAAGTGTCAGTGAATTATGAGATATTTTGCTAAAAAAAATGATCCTGCCAGAAGAATAGCATGAGAACTTTATTATGTCTGTTCCGTCAGGTGAATTTAGTGTTTTCCGACGTTTCAGTTTGGATGAGATACTTTTGGAAAACGCTTGAAACGTTAGTGTGGACGGAGGGCGTTTTGAAATGAAAATGCTATTTTAAAATGAATCGGATTGATGTAGACGTAGCCTATGCGCGCGCTGCAGTTGTGTCATCTGTCGCTTTAAATGCTCGAGGGCTTTAAAGCAGGACAGATTCTGATTGGCCGTCAATGTTTTTATCTTTCATCAGTCGGAAAAATCGTTCCAACGATATTTGTTTCTAATTGTTATAATAATTGTTAATTAATAATTGATAATTGTTTCTCTGTCTGTGCCGTTAAGTTGTGGCGTGGGGACTCTGCTATTGTTTTATATTTAGAACGTTTTTTTAGAACTATAGGCTATATCTTTATCGTTATAATTATTTATCGTCCTTGATGGGATGTGAACGGGCATACACGGACAACTAGCTCCATAAAACCCCTTGTGAATGGTTCCTTGCTGCTTTTTAATGTTTTGACAATGTACGGGGGAAAAGGACACAGTAGGCTATATGAAATCACGGAGTATAATCGGAAGCAGATCATTAACTTGCTCTGAATCCAGTCAATAAAATCAAAGTGAAAATTGGAATGATAAAAAATAGCCTGTGTCTCTTTTCTGTGTTTAATACATGACTCTTTGCATGCGAATTACGAACTGTAATTAGTTGCCCAAATAGGACCTAAGGGATTATTTTGTGCCTGTCTCTTCTGCTAAAGCCAACAATGTACCTCCCCTGACACGTGTAAAGGGAACGGTGCAAGCCTAAAATAATAAATAAATAAATGCTGCTACCCATTTGCTTCACGCAGGGCTCTGGTGCACCCTGACCAAAGTTAATCAAAGCCCTTCGGAACAGGGCATTGTACATTGTGCAATTTTAGGGCTTTGTGGAAAATCTGAGGTCATGATAGCAGATAAAGGTGACTGACGTGTCAAACATTCATTTTAAAAACTGATTTGCATCCATATAGATATATATTGCAATACAATTTACATGCAATACACTTCTAATAAGGAACCTGGGTTCTGTCAGGCACTTTATGTTCCCATCATTTCATGGATTTAATTTAAATTCATTAATTTTGTTTTAATTCATTCTTTATTTTGATCATTTAAATTTGATCATTTATTGATCATTAAACAGCTCGTAAACATACTTTATCACTAGAAAAAAAACATGAAACATCATTTAAGTATCCTTTTATTTAACCTTTTTGGCTTAAATAAGGGTTCTTAAAAATGTAGTCAAGAAGAACCCTGGTTTCTATTTAGAACAATACTGAATCTTTTTTTTTCTAAGAGTGAAATGAAGGTTCAGGAAGATTCTTTGGGAAACCCAGGTTCTTGTTTCATACAGTAGTAAAAAAAAAAAAAAAAAAAAAAAACTTTTGGGACTTATACATGTGTACATCCGTGCCTTATTTAACGCACATGATTTACATCATCAGAATCATTAGAACAGGATCCAAGACCTGAACTGTGTGTGTCAGATAAGAGAGACATCCAAAACAAGGATGGATACGATTAAATGTGCATGAACAGAAAGAAAATAGCCTATATATAGCCTACTGTGTCTTGAACAAAGCAAATATCCTTATATTGTTGTTGTGACTAGACAAATCTGCAGGTGCCAAGGAAAAGCACGATGCCAACTGACACACTGCGTGCATCTAAATCATGCTGTGTGTGGGTGGGCGCTTTACATTACACACATTAATTGCATGTTTTTAACCTTCGTATTCTTCCTGGCTGCTGATGTTGTGTCGTCTATTTATGATGGTGAGCTAATAAATGAAGAAAACAAACAAACAAACAAACGAAGATGTAATTAAATAAAGAAGCAATGGATAATCAATAAGATATATTCTACTGGGGGAGGGAAGCTTAAGCCAGCCTATTGGTGGTTTGTTGGTATTAATTGGTCTCCCATCCAGATAGATAGATAGATAAATAGCTGTTTTCTTCAACAGGGATGGAAATATGTTTTAGTTTGATCTAGGTTTAGAGGTTTAGTTTTCTTTACAAATTTCCAGTCATTGAAAATATTTTCATTTACGTTTTGTTTTATTTTATGTTAACAATAGTAACATTGCTGGTCAGGCTGATTTTTAGAATGGGTTTGGGCACTTTTGGCTATAACCAAAAAAAGAATAATAATAAATAAAATAAATGATTTTTAAAAAGACAGGTAGGGAGATTATCTTAAATCAGCTAAAAAAATAAAACAAAACAAAAAAACAGGCAAAACCTCTTCGGTGTATTGACTAAAATCTCGAATGACTTTTATTATGAAAGTTGACTCACAGCTTTTTCAGCCATGCGGTGACGTCATTCAGATCCGCTAAATTGACAGGCCACCTGCAGGGATGCAGCAAGGCTTTAAAGGGACAGGCATCGGATGCATGAGATGCTTTTGTTACAGCACATGGCGAGAAGAAGACGGGCTGTCATCTCCGGAGAAGCGTCCTCCGAAGCGCATCAGCAAAGACACGTAAGATATCCTTCATATCTTTCTGTCACAGAAAAAAATAAGAGGTTTTCGAGAGATTTAGGACAGACGATGTCAACCAAAAACAAAGTGGTGAGAATAGAGTTAATTTAAGATTTTTAAAAAATATTTCTTCTTTAAACATACAACGCCCTAAAGCGATCCGAACGATGCATTCTGATGATTTCTTTTAAAATCCAGAAAAAAATGTCTTTCATATCAAACTATTAGTGAAATAATGATTCGAATTTTTAACAAAATGTGTCTAGAATATAAACTACAGAGATTGTGGTGTCGGAGCCGAATGCATTTGGTGTCAATTCCATTTTTTTAAAGACTAAAATAAAATGTGTTTTGTAGGGCAAAGTTGCAACAAGTGTTGATGATCCTGATCAACAGGTTACAAGAGCATCAGTATGTCTTCTTGAAGTCACTTAGATGTAGCCTAATTTGCGGTGGGATTTGCATGTCGAATATCTGTGTAAAACATGATGAACGTCTATTGTGAAAGCAGCCTATGAATGCAGCCCTTTATAAATGACTCAACAGTGTTTTTCAGTTGAAAAGGCGGATTTTTTTTCCCTCTATTGAAAAGCCTCAGGGTCAGAAACGGCGACATTATTCATTATTGTTAATTCTGTTCGATCTCCTATTCAATCAAAATAATCGCTCTCCCCCCTAGTCAATATGCTTTTGCAAAACTTCTATTGATTATAGGAGAAGAGCTCCTTCAAGATCCCTAATTCCCCAGCTGGTGTGTTGAGCGAATGACTACAATTAGATTTGAAGAGCTGTTTATTATAGTTATCCTTGGCAAATCCAATATCAGAGCAGTCCTCAACATCCTCATTTTTCTGCCGGTGCTAATCACATAGAGGTGGTCCTGCTGGCCTTCCCTCAACGTTTAGCTCCGATGTATTCCGATGGCAATTTAATGCAATGAAGTGACATGCTCTCCTGGCTGAACTCCAGCCCTCGGGGGGAATATGTGAATTCGCACATCTCCAGGTGGGCTTGTGTGTGGAGTCGCTCATATCTTGTTCAGTACGCAGTGGGGGGGAAAAGGCTTGCTTAAAGGGATAGTTCAGCAAAAACCTTTAAATTCGGCCATTTACAATTCCGAGCTGACTTTCTTTATTCCGTGGAGCACAAAAGGAGATGTTAGGGACACCATTCGTTTTCATTCCATCTTGGTCCATACAATGAAAGTGAATAGTGACTAAGCCTGCCATTCTTGCCTAACATCTCCTTTTGTGCTCCATGGAAAAAAAGAAAATAGGTTTGGAACGACATGAATGATCATTTAGGTGCTCCATCCCTTTAATATCTCCATTTTTTTTACAACACAACTCTAGGGGGTAATAATTTGTATATGCATTTTTAGGGGAAAATAATTGTTAAAAACCTCACCCAGCTTATGTTGTTGTCCTGGGTGTGGAACACAAGCAGAATGTAAAAAAGGTGTGTGTGTGTGCGGGGGGAAGCATCAAGGAGGTGGATGAACTCTTGTAAACATTGAAAACAATGTGCTCAAATGCCCACTTACAAAAAAATATTCAAGGAAAAGGGTGCATATAATTAGCTTCCGCCGGATATGCACTAGGCATCTGCGCTTCAATCAATTTCAGCACCACAGCGGTGGACAGCTCCCAGTGTCACTGCACAGAACGAGGGAGTCAATGGCAATCATTTCCAACAGCACGGGATCAGCCCCTGGGACAATTTAACAAATGAATGATTTATTTGGAAGCAGACACACTAATGTTAAAGCCTCCCTGAGCAAATCACAGTTTTGACCCCTAAGTACTCCTCCTGTTAGCTTTTGCTTTCTGAATGTATATTGTTGTTGGTGTATGTAAATCTAGGCACTATTTAGTGCACTACAGAATTTCAACACGTAACTTTGAAACCACTTTGATTTCAATTTTAAAGTTATGCAGTTATGAGTTAAATAGGCCACTTTTTACATCATAAGTAAATGACGAAATCATGAACTCGAGTTGAATTGACAATTTAAATGGGTGGAATCAAAGATGTTGTTGTGCATACAATAAAAAAAAAAATTGACAAAATAAATCTTTTTTTCTAGATGAACAAATGCTAGACTGAGGTGTAGGCTGGTTAATAGTCAGAATGAATTATTTCTTGCGTGGGGCTTAGTGACGAACCTCTGAAGCACTGAACAGATGTTCTGAACCACCTGTTAGATGCTGGTGCGTTCAAAGTGCATATTGCGAGATCCTTAAAAACGATTCCACTGTTGTCTCAGTGTTCACTTGATGATGCACCGATAAACCGCACTTGGAGATGTTCTGTGCAATATTGATAACCACTTTTCATTACAAATATAATAAATAAACTGTGTTATCTGTCAGGAAATTAAATTAAGCGTGCTGTATGTAATTATGGCTGGTCACCCTTGTGGTACTGTTGGATTTACAGATATACATTATGTGAGGGAGAGACCCAGGAGCTGTAAACCTGTCAGTTTTACCAATTAGATATGAGGCACAGGGGAGAAATCTTACATTGACCACCACCCTTCTAAGGTGACTGTTGAAAGTTGTCTGATTTTTTTCTTTTTCTTTTTTTGAGGACAAAAAATAAACATAATTTTGAGGTAAGAAACACTGGTATAATCTGCATCAGCAGGTTTCGCTTTCACGTAAGCTTTACATCTATGTTAAAAACTCGAAATATCATGGCTGAGCAGACAAGGAGGGTTGCAAACACTTTCTAGTGTACTTCATCTGGATCCACAGAATGAGAAACATGACATGGGAACACACTAAATGAGTTGCTAGCCTATATTTTATGTATTTTATATCAATTCTATTTGGGTTTTGCTTTCAAATGTAGGCTAAGGAATTATATTGACCAATTTGGCTACCTTAGTAATTCATACACGCCCATGTTTTCTATTAGCGTTACAGAGAAATGTTGTTACAACGGCACACTGGGATAAATAGTAGCTATATTTCTATAAGCTATTACTTACATTTGTAACACATATACATATTGGAGTATTCCAGCAAATTCTAGCAAAAACACCGAGTTACAGACGTTTAAATAAATTGCTACACTCCCCGGTTTCACGTACAAAGATATGTATGAACTAAAAATCTTTAGTACTCTAATAGCTATGCCACTAACCCGAACTGAATAAGTCTCTCAGCCTGTTAACTGACTAATAATCGCACAAATCGCTGAAATGGTTGATAAACAGCGAAATGATCGATAATTCCTCGCTGTTCTATCGAGCTACATACAGAATTGATCGATCACGTGCGGGTGCTGTGGATGCGCGCGAGCAGGAGGAGGTGACAGGTTGTCTGTGAGCGTCGTGATGACACATTTACATGGAAAAACACTTCCAGAAATGGCAGCCCAAATGGTTCGGTGCGTGTCGCGGTCTGTACTTCACAAGCAAGGGGGGGGGGGATCGTTTACAGCAGGTGTTCAAACAAGAGGATATGCGCAATTAATGCAATTAGATGCAGCTTGGTTACCAAAACACGGGAGTAGGTCTGAGTAAAATACAATGTGTTGACTTTTCACATGTAGATAAAATCACCAGAGCCACTAAACAAAACGTTAAACGTGGCTGTGTTGTGTCTTTATCGTTTTCAGCAGATGGTTTTAGTCAGTGGATCCATTTAAAGTGACAGGCAAACAAAACATTTCGTTTAAACGTCTGTAACTCGGGGGTTTTTTTGGGAGTGGGGGTTGCATTACACGTCTCAGGGTATCCTCATATCTGTAAGCTACAAATTCAAGTTGTTTAGAAATGTAGTTTATCCTTAAACGGTCTAAAATGATATCAAGTAGCCTACAAAGAGTGCTGTTGTTGCAGCCTAGCTGAATGGTTGCATTAAAAGAGAAGATTTTGTTCAAGAATCAATGTGATAATCAAATTTACTTTTAAATTTATACATTTAATTTCACTCCCATCACCATCCTAATTTCATTTGAAGCATTTTAATTCAAAATGGTGACTCTATGGCAAACATTTATTTACAAACAGCATATAAAATGGCATTCGAATACAAATCACGTTAACAACTTTTGATTTTTTACATAGCCTAACGTTTGAATGTTGCATATCAGATTAAACCGTGAAGCTAAATCATATAAATCCTTTTACTTGATACCAAATTCTAAACAAAGTGTTCGGTAAAACCTTTGTTTTTATCAGGAAGACGTGGTCATGTACGACAGTGATTTCAGCCCATTTCTAATCGGTTAGTCTGACAGTGTTACAACTCCCCTCATGTTACAGCACTCCCCAGTCCAATATCAAATAACAGCTGTGTAAATATATATAAATCTTAAGAGAGCCTCTGCTTACTTGGCTCCCTGGCAGTAACAGGTTTCTCCTAGTGTTTGAGTTCACCGTGCTGCACATTTGAACTGTTGCTCTGAATTGGATTTGAGCTTCAAGAGGATTTGGCTCCTCTTGTTGGTGTTGATATTTCAGAGCGATATTAGACTACAGGGTAGCCCTGTGTAATATTGTGGAATCTACTGAAGCATCATCAAGACCTCAAGGGCCTTTTAACGCAGCCGTTTTCACATTGGCCCCTAACCTTGAAGATGGCAATCCGTTTTTTCCACATGCGCGTTTTCCAGAGTAGGTTGGACATCAAAACGTGAGAGAATCTGTGTACAGGCGATGGCCATTTGTGGTGTGCGTTTGAAGTGTGAATCAGCCAATGCCAGTGACAGTCTAGCAGTGGGGGACGTGCGGGTGGATGTGGAGCTGTGGAGCAGCTGTCCGCTGAGGGACCGGAGGCGTTGGGAGGGGTCGTAAGAGGCCTTAAACTACACCCGCTGGCACAGAAAGAAAAAACAGTAGTGATTAACAGCGTTTATGTTCACTATTATACTTCGTCTAGTTGTGGAATAACGTCTTAAACATATTACATTAATAAATTAGCAGACACTCTTTGGTAACCTTTTTTTAATATTTATTTTCAAACCACTAACTAGTGATCCAGCAAAACCTTCAAAGAAGGTTTCCGGTTTCAAAACGAATACTTATTCATGGTCCAGTGTGTCATTCGCCTCCACGGAGAGCCAAGCACACGGATCCCAGGGGTATGTAGGCTAAGAAGCTCAGCTTTCCTCTCGGTGAGAGAGTGTCTGTTAGGCCATGCAATTGAATTACAAAGCAGGAAGTGAGCAGGACTAAGATTGTGCACAACAGGCTTTGGCCGCAGTGGAGGAGACGGTGCATGTACGCTGTGCAAATCAGAGCAGGTCTCGGGAGAGATATTGCCATCTTTTCCGCTCTAGTTTTAATTACAGATAAACATCGACCACAGAGACTTGAAATGAATGTATAATGGCAGTCGATATGTGCTTTTATCCGTTATGTAACCATGAGAATTCTTATTTCTTTTCAGGGCTTCACAAAACAACTGTGGAAAGGAGGGTTGAAGAATTGGTGCTGTGTGAGTATGTGTTTGCTAATGTTTTTTTTTTTTATATATCGGCCCATACCAATAATCAAATAATCCAATATTATATATAATATAATGTTAAATTGCACATTTCCCCTATTTTTACATTTATATTACCTTTGCTGTCGTAGTGCTGCTGTTTTAAACTAATAATTCACTGTTAAAACAGTTTATTGTAATATTTAACAAATCTTGAAATGACTATCCAAATTTCATACTGTACCTTTTAATGCTGTGATGCCTAAAATCACTTGTAGCATTTAAAATTAATGACTTTATTTTTTTATTTGTAGTTTTTAGTATATATATATATATATATATATATATATATGATAAATTTATCAGTTGTTTTCATCGTGTGAAAAATTATTGGTTATTGACCATAACATATAGTAATTAAAAACAACTATCAGCTTATCGGTATCGGCTCGAATATTTATCCGTACCCTTTTCATCTATACTCCAATTTTATCCGTACCCTTTTCATCTATACTCCAATTTTATCCGTACCCTTTTCATCTATACTCCAATTTTATCCGTACCCTTTTCATCTATACTCCAATTTTACCCGTACCCTTTTCGTCTATACTCCAATTTTATCCGTACCCTTTTTATCTATACTCCAATTTTATCCGTACCCTTTTCATCTATACTCCAATTTTATCCGTACCCTTTTCATCTATACTCCAATTTTACCCGTACCCTTTTCGTCTATACTCCAACAAATCCTGACCTGTGCTGCCTACCTAAGCCCTACCTATCGCAACAATGCATTGAACCCTTTTCGTCCTGGTTGCCCTGGTTACGGCCACTTATCAAGAAGAGGTCTTAAAGATCAAACAGGTGTGGTATCCAGCTGCCGCGATCCTCCCGTTGCTATGGACCTTTGTTCGGCGCCAAGTACAGGTGCACGCGGAGTGTACACAAAAACATGATGGAGGGACAAAAAGCATTTCGCCTCACCGCTGCGGTGCCATAAACTGCCCAGCGACCTATCTGTGCTTCAGAAAGAGGAATGGGGGTGGGGGGCGGAAAGGAAAGGAAGGGGGTTGGAGAGGAAAGTCAGACTGAAATTCGACATCAGAGGTGGGCACAGTGAGGGGTCCTGACTGACGGGGAAAGCTGGAGTTGACACAGACATGTCTACTGATCGCGAACACCGTTCAGGCGTCCACCCCAGGAAACTCCCCGCTAGCACTTCCCCCAACACAGTCATGTGACGCATATTGTCATGTTTCCGTTTTTAACAACCGTCACTCCGTTTGCAGCAGCTGTCCTTCACCATCCCCTCCGTCTCTTTAGATTTTTAGCACTAGAATCTTCTATTTCGCCATCCAAGCGTTTTGATAGCGGCAGGTGGTACGACACGTCCAGGAAACGGTGCTGTATTTTCGCTTAACTCTCTGTGAATGCAGCCTGAAATGTGTTAAATTAAATTTTGACCTATTGATTAGCAAGATACGTGCCTGTTCCAAAACACTCGGACGTATTGAATTGACGACGGTGACTATAAGAGACAACCGGATTCGATTTGAGCGCAATGGCCATGAGGTCATCTGACTTCATTGCGACGTTCTGCAGTTTAGAAAATGGCAGAATTGATTTTTGATGCTATAAAAACAGGCTTGGATGGTTTGCCATGGATGCACAATCGAGGTAATCTGATTGCAGCCTGGGAAATCTTAAGTGAATCAGAGGTTACATTCTGTATGCAGGTGTTTCTTTAAAAAGACCGGGCCGTTTCCACACAGGAAGTTTTTGGTGAAATTCGCCTTGGATGATATTCCCATCTAAAAAGGGAGAATTATCACAGACAAACATAAAACAGCAGATATATGCACTCTCATACCTCCACCGAATATTTTTCAACATCCCTCTGACAGGCAGATTGGGGGGTGTGGAGCACATTCACCACCTCCACATCTCTCCAATTTCAGCACTGTAAAAAAAAAAAAAAAAAACGGTAAAAGGTCGTTTTGACTGGGCTCCTGGGAGAGAGCATGTTCAGGTAATTAAGTGTAGTTTCACTCAGCCCCCTTGTCAAGGCAATTACCGTAAATCATATGCTCTTACCCGCGTTAATTACCGAGAAATCGGTCTGTACACCACTGACTGACAACCACAGTCTGGCCTGCACATATTACAACAATAACAATTATCCGATGTACCGTTACATCTGTAACAACTGTGGTCAAAACAGATATTGCTTGTAAAATGTAACCAAAGCTATTTAAATTGGGGAAAGTTCTGCGTATTAATTTAACCAATTAATCATTTATGATAGTTTCAAATTCAGATAAAAAAAATAACAACTTAAAAACAACTTATTTTACTGAGATTTGTGTCAAAACTGAAATGGTAAATATATATTATATCATATAGTATATTGCATTTATTATGATATATTAAGCTATATTACAGGCAAAATGGGGGCAAATGAATTGAAAGGGCATGGAAACCTTTGATTTATATAAATATTATAAACACTGGAGTACAAAAAGTCCTCAGTGAAAATAGTGTAATTATTCCGAAAAAGTTCAAACAAAAAAAAATTATTAGATAGATAGATGGATAGCATCTTGAGACAAAACAATGGCACTGATATATTTTAAGATATGTCAGTGCAAGTTGCTTTCAGTTAGAACAGCTCAAACATGCATTCTAGTCTAGGAATATCTTAAGCGTTGTCTGTGATACCGGGGGTCAGAGATTTATGTGGATAATATATGTTTTAATGAACAAAAATTATTACATTTGAAAAATTCAACTACTGGACTCCACTGTAAATAAACCACTTCTTTGCTCCACAAATCTTTAACATTAACGTAAGAAATTTTATTTAGCGGCGACTTCTATTCCAGACTGTATATTTCTCCTCAGCGTTTCAATTGTAGATTTGTATCTACAGGAATGGTGCTGAGGAACCACAAGCACAGTTTGCCTCTCCGCTCAGCTTCTCTCTCTCTCTCTCTCTCTCTCATCTCTCTCTCTCTCTCTCTCTCTCAACCGCACACAGCACTCGCAGTAAGAGATGGATTCAAGCATCTCTGCAGTGCTTCTTCCTCAAAGATAGAGCGAGACGGAGAGAGAGCGAGTAGGAAGTGGGAAGTCACCTCCGTCACTGTAAGTCACCCACCTAATCAGCTCAGCTCAGTGCCTGGGGAGAGAGAGAGAGAGAGAGAGAGAGAGAGAGAGAGAGAGAGAGAGAGAGAGAGAGAGAGAGAGAGAGAGAGAGAGAGAGAAGAGAGAGAGAGAGAGAGAGAGAGAGAGAGAGATGAGAGAGAGAGAGAGAGAGAGAGAGAGAGAGAGAGAGAGAGAGAGAGAGAGAGAGAGAGAGATAACAATTTTAAGGGGTGACTGAACAGCCATGTAAGGTGTTCCTGCTATGTTCCCTCAAAGGACGGGTTCACTAGATGTGAAGGGAATCAAATTAGGAGAGGTGGCCATCCGGGTTGGGGGCCGACATGACCGTGTTACTGTGGTGTTATTGCATTAACTCTATAATTAAATCTATCTATCTATCTATCTATCTATCTATCTATCTAAAACCTTTAGTATTTGGTTTAAAAAAATTGTTTTTGTTTTCTTAAAATCGAAAACCAATTCACACCTGAACTCTCTGAGAAGTTATTTATCGCTTCAGATGGAAAAAGGTGCTTTCGTAGTTACTGGTTTAATAATTGCTTTTTCTTTTCTTTTTTTGCAATTAGTCAATTATCACGCTCCACATCTGCTGTGGAACATTTTCATTTAAACATCTGAATGTGAGTTGAACACATCTCTGACAAGATTTCTAAGCTAACTGACATCATCATCTGCCGTCTAAGCTCCGTAATCGGCTGCCCTAATGCATTTTTTAATTGTTTTCTTTCCCCAATACATGTTCCACACATGAGTTGAGAAGGAAAAAATTTACTACCTATTAAATGAACATCTCGTCATCTGCCTGACCAGCTATTTCAGGTCTCTCCATTAGCGAGACGCGATGAATCCGTCTGACGTCCGAACTGTCACATCCCCGAGCCTATAAAGATCCCTATAACATGCTCAACAATCCAAAAAATGGAGACAATTGATTTCCGCCTGCCAAGAATGATCGTAATAAAGTTTTACAAGCATGACGAATCCCCGAGGTTATGATCTATGAACATTCTCAAAGGAAAAAGATTTCTCTCTCTCCATCGAATCATCTTTAGACAAATGGTGGCGACAGTATAATTGGACATTAGTCTTAATTCGCATGTTACAGGAGCTGAGTTGAATGCTCGCTCCTCTTGGCTGGACACCGAGCTCTTTCTCTCCACGCGGCGCGTTTGCTTTTTCTAATTGTGCCCAGTGAAAGGCGGCCATCCTAAACTGAAGAGCATAATTTAACTGGCCTTAATAAAGGATTACTATTCAACGTAGAGCCCATTATTTTCCAGCCAGACTCCCGACAGCAGATCAATAGGAACGGTACTCTCACCCTTTTTCTTTTTTTTTTCTTTCTCTCACTTGCTCCCACTTCTCTGGAATCTTAAGTAAATGTATAAGTGCGTGCGGAAACGGGTTCGGCTACTTAAAGAAAATGAGAGGGGACCGAAAGAAAAAAGGACGGCCCTGACTTTATTCATACAAAGTGAGGAGCCTATTATGGCTAATATGTTTTTTTAATGGGAAAAACCATAGTTGATCCGAGCTAATTTCCCTTGTGCGGCTTGGGCTCTGAAAGTAATCCATCACCTCAGTATGAGGCGGTGGCGGCAAGTAGCCACGTCTCTAATGAAGCTCTCCTTCAGAGGGCTAAAGAATCGCGCTGTCAGTCTCCGCTCAATGGCGTCTCCGACACAATGGCCTCCCGATTGTTGCTTTCTCTTTGTATGTGCTAACTCAACCAGGGCCTTATACAAAATGAATGGGCCGATGTAACCCTAGCTTTGACGGTCCCCTGCCATCCCAAAACACCTGTCAGTCATGCTTTTGTTGTTCGCACAGGTGAGTTTGATGGAGCACGCTGTACACACTTCTGAGCTAAGACTGAATCTTGCGGCTCGGGTTACGTCGCGGCGGGCCGCTCCATGACCAAGGCGTTTTTTTTTGGGGGGGGGGGGGGGGGGGATTTTGTTGTTGTTTTTGTTGTAGAGCCCTCCGCCCTCTTTGGACTGAAAGCAAATAGAGTGTTTCCTTCAGAGGGAAGAGGGCACAGTCCCGTCGCTACTGTCTTCTGAGGAAGGTAGAACTAAATGCACTCAGCTGTCCTTCTTCAAATGTCACTATCAAAGGTCTAGGATGTGTGTGTGTGGAGAGGTTTTAGCGAAATGATGTGCAAGCTATAAGAAAAGGCCAGATCGCTGCACCTTTCCTGCCTCGCCTTTGCTGTCGCTCTCTCTTCCGTGCATTGATCTGTCATTTAAAACTGATCACTTCATTATCTCCTGGACGGCGGGCGTTATGTGGGAGTCGTGAGCATGCTTAACTGAGTGCTTTCTGGTTTATGGCCAGCTTTTTATACTGCTTCGGTGGCTAATGGTAATTCAGGGAACATAGTATTTCTAAGCATCAAACTATGGTCCCATCAATCCTAAGTGTCTTAACTATGTAGCCAAGTTTCGAGCAAAATGTTGTTGTTTTTACAGTATAACAGGATTTTGACCAATGAGATTTGGTGGGCGGGGCTGTGCAATGCTGGTGGTCAGATTTAAATGGCTGCTCTAAATAAAATAAAATTGTTATACGCAGCCAATTAACGTTCAACAAACGGCAAATGCAAATAAATTGGCTTTAGCGATTCTTTTTGTTTATCTAATATAAGACTAAAATATAAGTGACTCTTGTGTCTTCGAACAGCTTTGATTTGTGGAAAATTTCTTGTATGAAGCCAAGCATTAACAAACAAATGCAAGAGAAAATCAAATGAATAGTTGCAATATCATAAAGACAAAAATATAATAATTTAAAAATATATTATATCATATATTTAGAAAATATAATACAATGCAAAATACTTTTTTTTGTTCATTTTTTTTCTCAATTCATTTAACATGGGCAGGTGTGGCAAATATAGTCAACACTGTACTTAAATTCTTGGTATTGCATTTGTAATACTTACATTTCTTCTCTTTTTGTTTTAAAGGTTTCCACTCGTTAACCATTCGATGTGTGATTCACACCTAAAGCTTTTTCTGGGACTTTTCGAGCAGACCTGTTACTCGAAATAGGGGATTGTTGGCTGAATCATCCTTCGTTTTGATCCTCATCGGACCGAACACGAGGACACAAGGTTGCCACAGTAGCCTTCAGATACGGGCGACATTTTGCAGGGTGTGTGAAGTCTTCTCAATGGAAAGGGCAGGTATGCTTCAAGTAATACCACATTATGAGCTCCCGTCAGTCTCGGAGTTCTCCGGATTCCCACTGGCTCTCTGGAGAGCTTTAGCTCGTGTTGCTTCTGAAGCTGAAAGCACACACACAGAAGAGCTCTTAATAAATATTCATCTTCATAGACGGGAAGTCAATTCCATATCCTATAAAATGTGTTGGGCATACTGCTGGTTTTATCCCAGTGCTGATATTGCAGAACATCCATCCAGTATATTGAAAAAGATTACAGAAAGCCCTGTCCGCAAAGATATTGAAGTGACTCAACGCCTTCCACTGAAGTATTTCTACAAATACAGACTTCCGTTTCAGCAGATGTTGGCCTGGGCCGCTGTGGAAGACTAGTGATTTTGTTGTTGTTCCTTCTGCTTTCTGACAACAAGTCACAGTCTACCTCAGCGACCAGGTCCATTGTCTAATAGTGTGAAAACGCAGAAGCCTTCTGACCATGCCCTCTGCCAAATGAGAGGCTCATCTATGACCAGATGCGTTCGTTTTCTCCTTCATTAGACAGGTAAGTCTTGTCTGATTGTTGCTTGTAGCTAATGCTCATAATTAACCATGTTTTGGACCCATGAACATGCTGCTAACAATGCAGCCTATTAACTGGCTTTGGTTTTGTTTTTTTACACACATACTTTTGAATATTCAAACAGCGCTGTTAGCCATGTCTTTTGTTTTGTATGTGTAAATGCGAAAATATTCATCTGAGAGTTGGATTTTATTCCTGGTGTTGCAAACGTAGCCCTGTAGGACGCGATTGCGCGGACCAACTTAAGGTGAATGTTTTTGTGTAGGAGGGTGGTGTGTTTCAAGGCCTCGAGCTCCGAGTTGATCTTTTATTCATGCAAACCTTGTACACTTCTGATGAAGCAATTATCTCCGAAGCAAATCGCTTTTGTTCCGTCTGTTAAACGATATGCAATTGCATCAATATTTTCTTTCAAACTGATTAAAAACGTCATCCTGATACCTGCCTGAGTCGCCTCCTTTTTTTCTTCTCTACCCAAGTTTGACTGAAACAAACCACGGAGAAAATGTAATTGTGCTTCCACACAAATCAGATGTACTCCTGTTGCTTTATTAATCAAATCAGCTGAGGTTATTAATCTAGTCCCTCTTAATTAAGAGGCCATAGATAGGTGAATTGCAGCATTTGTAATGGTATTGTGCAGCTGATGGATACACAGACCAATAAAAGCCTTCGGTAATGGCTTCACTGTGTCTATGAATATGCATTAGCCCAGCGAACGATGAACAATGAGAGTGGGTGTTACCTTCAACTCTCAGCGAACGGTGTAGGATGTTTCCATGGCGACCACCATGGCAACGCTGTGCTGAATTACTAGCCTCGGCCTTGAGAGGGGCTGTTGTCGACAATACTCGCCGCCTGCTTTTATCATGCTAAAACTATAGAGTGCACTAGGTTATTACGACTCCATTACTTTAAGAGTAATTCATTTAATAAGATATTGCTCCTCCCAAAAAAGCCCATTCAGGGTCGTCCACGGATTGATCCGAATGAACTCGTTCAGTGTTATTCAAGGGGGAAAAATGGGTTGGAGATTGAGAGAGCGCACCATTTTCATTTGCAATGATGCTTTACATTATGATCAAATCTTTCCCTCTGTCCCCCGGCCCTGGTGATGGGTCAAAGGATTTCAATTACTGCCACACAAGCTCTCAACATCCTGGTCTACAGAGCAGGGTTCAACAGGTTCATCAGCTTATCATTTCCGATTGCTCCAATAAGACCTTGCTTAAATATTTTAGGAAGTAAACAGCATTTTCATTCTGAAAGTACTGCACTGGACATAAGATGACCCTAAAGGTTTATTAGAAATGATTAGATCACAAAGGGAAAACAGAAATTAATCATCCTTTTTACTTCAAAACAATATACACACACATGCATACATATACATTATATATATATACACACACATGCACACACATATATATATATATATAATCTCAATTAATCACATAAACATAAAAGTTTGTATGTATGTGTATATATATATTTCTTGTTAGAGAGTTGCTGTCCACTGCAATACAAAATGGTAGCATCACCACTTTCATCAGAAACTTTGAATGCAAAAAAATTAATTAATTAAAATGATTAAATCATCGGCATAAAACCCCCAATGACATATAAAGAGGATATAAGGGTCAGAGGTAAAGGTTTGTAAGTAAATCACACCGTAGCCTACTAAGCATCATGTGGGTTACATTTTGTTTTATAGTGCATAAATCTGTAACACTGTGCATTAAGATATATAATGCATCAAGAGTTTTTTCTCCCTTAAAATATCAAAATGCTAATGAAATCAGATTGTTCAGTTAAGAACAGGGTGCACAATGCCAATAAATTATACACTGTATTATGCAAGAACGATTCTACGTTATGCGTTCCGGATCATAAATGTTGGAATTACAGGATTAAATCTTTTGTGTTTCGTGGGAGCTTTTATGTTTCTGAAAGCCGAAAGCAGGCTGTTGTTTGAGAGGACGTGTCAGAAATAGCAGACTGCCTCTCACACACACAGTCCCTTGAGAAGCCCGACTGTAATCCTGACGGGCAGTGATTGTGTAAGAGCGCCACCTGCTGTACGCTGAATAACCCTACAGCTCACTTATGACGTCATGCCATGCAGACGCCCAAGCCGAGTATGGACAATATGAGGCTAATTGCGGTTTTATAATTAATACAATTACGAAACACCTTATTATGCTGCGATTTAACAAGATTCTACGCATTTTTGGATCAACCCGAAGTTGAGACTAAAAACTGAGTTTCGAAATATTGAATATTTATACCATGACATGACACGATGCCAAGGCGAGATAACGGAGAGACATCGCAGATAAACCCGTGCCAACTGCACTTCCTACATGACAGCTGCCATCAGTTGAGTGCCCAGCCGTGAGTGAGCCTGCCCACCATCTGATGACTGGGAGGATGACAGGAACACGGAGTGTGACTGGGAGTGATCCATAATAACACACACGCGCACACACGTTGTGTTTTCATGTTTTATGGGGACTTTCCATAGACATAATGATTTAAATACTGTACTAACTGTATACTCTATCCTCTTACACTAACCCTAGCATCACATAAAACTTTCTGCATTTTTACATTTTCAAAAAACATCACTTAGTATGATTTATATGCGTTATCCTTATGGGGACCAAAAAATGTCCACACAAGGACAAGGATTTCGGATATTGCCAACTGTTCTCTGTAGGGACTTTTTGTCCCCGTAATGTAGGGTTTACCAGGCCACACACTCAATCACAGATCAATGCACATCTCTTTACATCAATGTCATGTGGTTGGTAAGAAAATTGAGATGTGAGTAAATGAACTGTCCTTCTTGGATTTACTTGCAATTTGCTTTACTGTCATGTTGCTAGTCTCTGTCTTTCTACAGTTTAATATGCAGACTCATAGGCTGTAGGTTATGGATTAGATTTTGGTTTAGCCAACTTAATATTCTTAAGTTCTAATGCAACGTTTCTGTTACGATATACTCTGATTTTTAAGTCGAACCAGCAAGCAAAACGTGTGAATTAGAAACAGTTTTTTTTTTTTTTTTAGGGATAAACTGGAAACATTTGTGGAGCCCCATTCCCCCTCTTGAATAATTAGGGCATTGTTTGACTGTTTGCCAATTTAATTTACACTTTTTAATTTTGTCATCACGTTTACTATCGTGTGTGATATCAGAATTGGGGTTTTCTTATAATTCAACCATACAGTATAGGTTTTGAGTGGGTTTCAAACATTTCAGTAAAGATTGTGCCCTGAAAATGACTTTTACATTCATTTACATTTAAAGATTAACCTACCAATTCCTGAGGTTTTTGTGTGCCATTTTAAAGTATTCCAACCATGTTTTGTCTCATAAGCCCCTAATAGAAAACCTGAGATTAAAAAACATAATATTGAAAAATTTAACTTGATACAGTGTAAGAAATGAAAAGTCTAAAGTGCTGAATCTGAATAAGTATGGGGGTATTTTTACACAGACGTTGCAAGATATTATTTTCCAGAGGAATGTATAGCTACTGAACATCTGTGGTTTTAATTTGAGTTCTAACCTCCAAGAAAACAGGTTTTTACTGCGGAAATACTCATAGAATATGGATGACAATATGTTGGATGGGATTTTTTCCCAGTCATCTCACCGATGCATCTGCTGTTCAAATAATTATATAATAGTTATAATAATACTTTTTATGTATTGTCTTATTTATGCATCTTAAAGTTTCCAAATAGCCAGTAGTTTGAACTGGGGTATGAATTTTAGAAACACATATTTAAGATTTTCCTTTGTCATGAGCCTGCAAAAATATATATATGCTAATGTGTAATTATAGCACAGATGTTCCAGTTGCAAGTGAACCACATCCAACAAAACAGAAGGTTAATGGGAAAATCTGTGTGAGAGGGGGAAAAAAAGCATTCATATGTTTACCTATTAATAGCCTGTTGGTTAATTATTTTGTCCACTGTGCAAAATGTTTGAGTACTGATGTCATTTGAATCATAAAATGTAAAAAAAGAAAAGAAAAAAAAGTAGTCTATATGTGACTCATATGGCAAGTTCAAAACAACAACAACAAAATAAACGTATGTTGAGTTGGCCAAATTCCCCTCTAACTGTATTTTGTATTTTTCACATAATAATGCTCTCCTGTTATTAATATTCTGCTGCAATTCATACAATCCACTCAGTATTCAAGAGGTTCAATTTGATTAAATTAATCATTTTACAGCATAGCTCATGGAAGCCAAGCTAACAATGCTGAAATGTCAATTTTGTTTCACTTTCATTTTCACGGTCCCTCTAACAACACAGATGAACATACCTGGGGCCTATACCATGATGGTAGTTGAACAAACACAGGGTTACAGGATTAGTTTAGAGTTGACAAAACCAAACCAATCCAACTAGGCTTTGTTAGTACCATGATGCTGCTGATCATCAACTTTCTCCCGTCAACTCAGGCTTTGATCCTGACTCTGAGTTTAGGAGTTTAGGTGTGACATCAGTAGCGAACAGCCAATCACATGCTGAGAAAGAGTGAAACTGCGATTCATTTCTCGCGAGAGAAGCAGCGCAATTCACTTCTCTCTTCTGCAGAATATTACGAGATTGAAAAATATTAAGTATTTAAACAAATTTACACAGCAAGAAGAAAATAGCTGTCTATGAAACACAACAACTAAAAGAAAAGGTCTTGCTATATCAGTGCAAGTAAAAGTTGTGGAGTTAGTTTATACAGTTGATAAAGGTATAGAGAGAATTGAACATTTAAGCTCACATGTAGTCATTTTTATAGGTTTATCTATTGATTCTAAAGCGTGTATTTACCTTTTATATATTTATTCCTTTAAACTGTGCGTAATAATAATTGATAAACTAAAATTGTACATGTGTGACGGATTAATAATTACATAAATAATATCTAAATCATACAAAATTATTATTCTAAATAAGCGTTACTAAAACCCAGATGATTTTGTTTTTAAAAATAATTTGCTATGTAGTGACCTTTAATTTGGAGTAGAAACCGGTGGACTGACTTTATCCTTCAGCTCACAGCTGATTGGTCCAATTTCGGTTTGAGATCTCTTACCTAAACATAACCTGCCCCGGAGCAGGTTAGCTGTGGATGGTAAGTTACTATGGCGATGAACACTGCTAAAAGCCAAACCACTTTCATGGTGCCTAAAACCCAGGGTTGGCGCAAACTAAACTGAAACATACCTGGCTAGGCACCTAAACCGGCTTCATGGTATAGGCTCCAGGGCTTGGCAAAACAGGCCTTGTCAAGCCCAGTAACTCAGTAACTTTATCACATAGTTATTTACGTCTGTACAACAACATCTCTAAAAAAATATTACACCAATAAAACAAAAGTAAAAATTACTGTATACAACAATTTGGCTCCATGTGTTTTTTTAGGCATCAGATCGCTGCTTTTAAAATGTTCTGTCATAAGTTAACATAAGGGCTTCATGGCTTTGGTTTAACTAATTCTGTATTATTTGATATTGCTACAGTATTGTTGCTATACACATGTTTAACAAAACATGACATTTATCGCTGGCATTATAAGCTTAGCCTATCTATTCTGAAACATTTATGAAAGACAATCTAATAAAGTGGTTGCTTACATACAAGAAAAAAAAACGATTTAAAATCTATTTTCTTGAAATTATCTATCACTCAGTCTCAACCCCTGTCTGAATCATCTCTGCACTAAACAACAGGATTATTGCGTAATCTGGAAAAGCATAGGCTAATGCACACTATAGCTTGTGTAAACTGTCTATGCAAAATCACAATTGTTTTGCTGTTTAAATACTGTTTGAAAAGCATGTTTAATGGAAAGGCCATTGCAACAAACTGAACCCATATCAACAACATGCCCTAACGTGTTAAAGTAGAGAACTCAAAAATGAAAATAAGCCCATGATTTACTCACCCTGAAGCAATCCTAGGTGTATATGACATTCTTCTTTCAGACAAATAGAATCGGAGTTATATTTAAAAATGTCCTGGCTCTTCCAAGCTTAATAATGGGAGTGAATGGGTATATTTTTTGGAAGTCCATCAAAGCGCAACCATCCATGAGTAAAGTGCTCCACATGGCTCTGGCGGGTTAATAAAGTTCCTTTGAAGTGAAGAGATGCGTTTGTGTAAGAAAAATATCCATATTTAAAAATGTAATTGACTAAAATAACTAGCTTTCGGGTTCCGGCAGACGGGCGTACACATCATTTATGGCGAAAGCAGTTGCCCAGCCCTGTTTGTTTGAACCGCGAGAGGCGTCAAAGCTTATGCTACTCCTATATCTACGTCATACATCGTCAGTGTTACTCTTTTGCGTAGGCAGCCTGCCGGAAGCTAGTTATTTTAGTCGATAAAGTTTTAAATATGGATATTTTTTCTTATACAAATGGATGCGCTTTGATGGACTTAAAAAATACAGCCATTCACTGCCATTATAAAGCTTGGAAGAGCCAGGACATTTTTTAATATAACTCTGATTATATTCTTCTGAAAGAACACCCAGGATGGCTTCGGGGTGAGTAAATCATGGCCTAATTTTCATTTTTGGGTGAACTATCCCCTTAAGGGAATGTTAAGCTGTCCTGAGAAATAATCAGTTGACAGGCTAAATGATTCTAGAACGACTTGAAAACAGCTTTCGTACAAATCTCGATAATTCAGATTATGAATTCAGTAAGCCTATAAAATAAACAAGGAACTGCCAAAGTTGGCAGTTCTAAAACTGTCCTAAAAAAATATGCCTCAGTGAGGCATAGACTGTATAAAACAAGCAGTGAGGGATCAGAGAGTGACTAACCGTCCTCAAGCTCTTCCCCTTTCCTCCATGCATGTACACGGCAAATGCGCCGTGACGTCATAGATCAGCTGACTGGTTTGTTTTGCTGGGTAAGACAGACTCACAGTACGAAGCGACGACACAACTGAATTATACGATTTCGCATTATAAAACACATTACCTATTAAGATCTGTTCAGGGAAAGAAAAGAAACCAAAGTAGGCAGGCTTGCCTAAAAGAACGGTGTCTAATCTAATTTTAAACATGCCTTCGGAGAAGACATTTAAACAAAGGAGGACATTTGGTAAGTGCATCGAGTTAATATCATCAGAGATTCGCTTTTGTACTGTATTTCCTATATAAAACCCTCAGTATTGACTTTACAGCATGAAACTTTACATTAGACTATATTTAGGGAAAGTTCATGGTTGTCCTTTATTTTTGATCGTGTATAACTTATAGCTACAGTAGTACCCAGTCCAGTATTAATATATTGAAGTATTTATAAATGCGATACACGCATCTTCTATAATAATCGTATATTAATTGCGTTATAAAAAAAAATAGGTCTTGTTGCTCTGTAATCAAACTGGGTTATAAGGGTGTCGGCCGGGTATAGTCGCTATCTTAATGTTCAGACTGTTACAATCATAGAGACTGCAGACACATTACAAACAACATGAAGAATTAATCTTAATTAATTTTCAACGTACCACAATCAAAACATATGTCGCAATGTCTTTGTTTGTGGGCAGATGTTAGCTAAACTCCGCGCTGCAGGATTGGGGGATGGGATTCGTCGTTTAAGGTTATTTGGAAGGACTCGAGTAAACAATCTGTGCCGAACGATTATTACATTTCATTTAGCGACTGTTCAAATAACCTCGACAGTTTAATAATAATAATATTATTGCTGATATTGTCATCGTTGCGCTGTTACAGGCCTGTTTGAAGGCGAAGTAACGACTTTTAATTGTTTCCTTTTTCATAACCGTTACCACTCTTGTCATGTTTCCATCCCGCTTTGGGACTGAAGTGGAAAATAGCGGATAACATAGGCTAGTCAGAGAATTAGGCCTAAAGGGTTAGTTCACCCAAAAAAATTACAACTCTGTCGTCATTTACTCGTCCATATGTTGTTCCAAACCTGTACGAGTTTCTTTCGTTTGTTAAACACTAAAGAAGATATTTTGAAGAATGTTTGTAACCAGACAATTGATGGCACCCATTGACATCCATAGTTTTTTTCTACTATGGAAATCAATGGCTACCATCAAACATTCTTCAAAATATCTTCTTTTTAGTTCAACAGAAGAAAGAAACCCATACAGGTTTAGAACAACATAAGCGTGAGTAAATGATGACAATTTTCATTTTTGGGTGAACTATCCATTTAATCTGACAACATTGGGCCTTGCATTCATATGTAGCCTACTTTTTTTGATCGATACTTTTAAGAGAATATTTGAGATTTTACAAAGGCCTCTGTTTCTTGTTGTAAATAGCTATAAAACCAATCATTTAGCCTATCAGCCCATAAATGACCCAATTCGTCTTACAATCAGTATTGGGATAACCAGCCCAAGCAAGAACATGTTAGCAGCGATGTAACTCACGAGTGTAAGGTTTTTAATAATGAATTAATTCAATGAATCGAACCAAACTGGATGTTGATGAATCAAACTCAGTAACACTTAATCGAGTCGGTCGAACATGTTTTGACTCGCAGTGATTCGAAATATGTTTATGACTTAATTCTATTACATTTTATGAACATGCATACGCATACCAAAGATAATTTTAATGAATGTCATTTTACCTCATTAATGTATATAAATGTTCTAAATTGCTTTGTTTTTAAAAGAACTGAAGAATCATGACTTCAACCATCTGAACTGCTCCACATTAAGCTACAGTGAATACTCTTGTTAATAAAATGTCATCAAAAGGATGAACCAGGTCTTTGAAACGAAACTAAAGGATGAGTTTCACGGAAATGAGTGTGGTTAGTTGTCAAGCCTCCTAAAGTTACCACAGTTGCTCAATATGCACGTGTCATCAGCAACACATGCTGTCATGAACATCACTCACATGCACATTTCCTAAAATATCAAAGCAGTGTTTTCTAGAATCAACGTTTTATAATTTTACGGTTGCTGTAGATACTTGCGATCTCATGCTGAGTCATGTCTTTTGTTCAAAGTCTAGTTAGCATGGTACACAAAGGACTTCCTTGTTTCTTCTTCATTTCTGTTCAACTCATTAAGAGACAATTATGTGGAACAAATGCTTATACAACACAGAAATAAACTAATATTCCAAGCAATTTAACTCTGAAGAACAGACATAAACACAGGAGTCTTGTTTTTGAGTGTGTCCTTAAAGGGATAGCTGACCAAAAATGAATATTCTGTTAATATTTACACACTCTCGTATGCCAACAGAACAGTTTCATCTGGAACAGAGCCTTCATTGCATCGATGACCTTACTTGTTCGGTTGAAACTGAACTACAGAATAGAGTTGACAAGTTCAACATGGACCTGTAAAACACAATTCAGCTTGGTCCATTAGAGAATGGATTGATACTTGAGGCCCATATCCAGCCCAGTAAAATGTCTGTGGTTTAATGCGTCCTGTATTGTGATCTGCCTGTATCTAATATCCGCTCCTACTTCCTCTCCACAGAGCAGCGGGTGGAGGATGTTCGGCTGATCCGGGAACAGCATCCAAACAAGATCCCGGTAAGCAGATGTGTGTGTCTGTGGAGCTGGAGATGAAAATTAAACTTGATAACCAATTAAAAAGGCTTCCATGCTTAGCAAAGGAGACATTTTTCCCAGTATAGACCTTGAAATGATAAACAAGTAAATTATTAATATTAGAATATGGTCACAATTTTCCTGTTTGTTCTAGGTGTGCCTTTTTTGAGGAAGTACAATAGAATAGCTCATTTGCATCCTATCACATTTTTTTGCCATCACAAAACACTGGATTTAAAGGGATACTTCACTCGCTCAAAAATGAAAATCTGTCATCATTTACTCATCCTCATTATGTTCTTTTTCTGCGTAACACAAAAAAAGATATAAAGTAAATGTAAAATTAAAAAAAAATAAGTAAATGGCCCAAAAAGCAGATGGCCTCAGGATCAAGGCCATTATGTAAAAGTTTAAAACATGCTCAGCTGTGTGAATTGGACAGAATAGGTTAATCTAATGGATAATCTTAAAAGGAAGGTTGTCAATAGACCTAGTTAAACAACTAGCATATGAATGGCTGTGTTTGCATGTATGTATAGGGTCTTTATCAACCTCTTAAAGAACAGTCATTGGTTTTGTAGCCAGGTGTCACCTCTATTGACAGCGCCTCAGGGTTACCAGAACCAATTGTTATTCAAGCTGACCAGGATAGAGTGGTCAACTTCCCATCTGCTGAACACACACAAACCTCCACCCAAAGCAGCTCTTTTCAATGGGAAAGTCTGGACACACAAATATTCAACTTTAAATTCAAAGTTTTTTTTGAAAACGGACCAGAAAGTGGCGGACAAAGATATTATAAACATTTAAATCTAATTTAAAAAAACACTTCTTACTGATATATACAGTATATATTACTTTTTATTAGAACTGTCAAATCGATTAATCACATCTAACTTAAAAGTTTGTAAATATATATGTGTGTGTATTCCTTCACTATTTAAAAATAAAATAAATGATATTTATGCATGTTTCAGGTCATCATTGAGAGATACAAGGGAGAGAAGCAACTGCCGATTCTTGACAAAACTAAGTTTTTAGTTCCTGACCACGTAAACATGAGCGAACTTATTAAGATAATCAGGTAACGCCTTTTACCTCTTGCCTTCCGCTATTCGTTATATCTCTTTGATTATTATTTTTTGGGGGGAAAATCGACTTTGCTAACGCATTTCTGGTTTTAATAGGAGACGCCTCCAGCTCAACTCCAACCAGGCTTTCTTCCTGCTTGTCAACGGTCACAGCATGGTCTCTGTGTCCACTGCCATCTCTGAGGTCTACGAGCGCGAGCGGGACGAGGACGGCTTCCTGTACATGGTCTACGCATCCCAGGAGACATTTGGATCTGCGCGTCCTCTGTAAAAAAGGGCAAAACGATTGGCTTTCACTCTTTTGGACAATGATACAACCTACCCTGAACTCTAGACCTTTCCTCTACATATATCCATATCCACTTTCCCGCCCGCCATCCAGACAGGAACCATCTGAACTTTTATTCATTTGGCTCGAATCCCTCACCAATCCCAGACATTATCCGAAGCTCAATCCTAACTTCCCACGTCTCAGCCCCTTAACCTCAACTCCCTTCTGTGCATTTGTGTTTTCATAATGGATGAGGAGTAATTGTGTTTAGGTTGTAGGACAGGTTATGGTAAGATGGACTAATGCTTCAGGTTTACTCAACACAAATCTTGAACGAAAGACTTCTGTGTGTAATGATGGAATCATCTGTTTAACTTAGCGGTTACATTTTCGAAATGGCATCTAGTGTAACGTTAGGCGGACAAATAGTTTTGAAGGTTATTCGTTAGGTCCGTTTCAGCTTGGAGGGGTCATGTTGCTGCCAGCGCACTCTGGTGACTTTTAACCCCTCCTGTTGTCTGTCAAATCTCTTTATTTGTGGAGTTCGGCAGTCTTTCCGTACCTGTAGGTGTGTTTTCTGCCGTTACATTTTCCTGTTAGAAGCAATTCGGTCTTTTCACCTCCCCCTCGAGCTTTTTGCTAATTGGGTCATGAGCGTGGAGCTTCTCGGATTTCACAACTCTTTGGGTAAGTCAAGGTTCAAAACGGCGTCTTGCGTCGACATTTGAAGTATGCTCCAGTGGGACGTACCCGAGGAAAATAAATAGTAAGCAATTTAAAATACAAGAAATTCTGCGTTGATTGTAGTGTGAAGCTTTGAAAGTGCAAGCTTAGGAAGGAAAATAGAATTATAATCAATGGTACATTGTGCGAATGAATGTGGCTTTAGCGATTGTGGCCTCAATCCATGGACACGGGTGCTGCCCGAACATCCTTGCTCTTGTAGATGCACGCTTTTTAGACTTTCAATTTTATTAGAAGATTATTTACGCCTTTATAAATACATAACTGTGAGCTGTCGTACCTCTTTCCATCTGTATGTCTTACAGTAATCTACAGATAAGCTTAGATGCCTTTTCTCCTGAGCATTTATTTGCTCTTATTTAAAATGTTTTTTTTCCCCCGTTTTGTTCATGTAAAAAACATTCATATGTGATACTATTGTGCAATTTACAAAAATGACTGTTTGAATAAGAGTTTAACTCATTATCGAACTAAGCTCATTTCTGTGTTTCTCCTGCTCAGATTTACAGCAATATTACACTTCTATTTCTGTTGATATTTTAAAAATAAAAGAGGAATATGCATCCTGTTTGGCCTTTTCTTTGAAGTTTTTCCTCAAAATGATTTAATATGGGAAACGTCACTGCATTTAAAGGTTATTTTGTATTGGTTAGGTATAGAAAAATTATGACTAATATATTAATTAAAACATACAAACATTACCGTTAAACCAATATTTTTTCTTTTTTCTTTTTATTATATACTCTTTTGAAAGAAATTAATACTTTTATTCAACAAGGATGCATTAAATTGATCAAAAGTGAAGGGGGCGGGAGGGGGGATTAGTCCTGAAAAAAACAAAATGTTGAAAACTGTTTGCAACATTGATGATGATAATAAGAAATTTTCTTGAGCAGCAAATCAGCATATTAGAATGATTTCTAAAGGATCATATGACAGAAGACTGGAGTAATGATGCTGAAAATTCAGCTTTATCATCACAGGAATAAATTACATTATTAAATATATTCAAGTAGAAAACAGTTATTTTAAATTGTAATAATATTTCATAATATTATTGCATAACAATGTTTTTTACATAACCTTTACCGGTTAAATCAATCTGCTAAAAACGAAATTCTCAAAAACATTTTTAATTCATTTAAAAAAGTGACAAATTGATACAAAAATTCAACAATCAATCTTCAATGAACATTCACCTCTGAATATAAAATGGCTGCGTCAGCATTGTCGTTTTAGGTCAAAAGCTTTCCTGCGATAATACTACATATAATATATACAGCACGTAGTAATTCATTATCGGGCAACATGCATATCCAGCAACTGCAAGATCTATAATTAAAAACAGAAATGTTCTGTAAAAAGCAGCTAGACACTGAAAAACACTGATCATAAATATCACCATTTGCTTTGAAACAGCAACAATGGAATGGCATCTATTGGCTAAATGGGTCTTATTGTGTAAGTCTGACCCTTTTCAACACTTTGGAAAAATGATATGCCCATGTAATTGAGAAACAATGAGGAAAAACCCACTGTTTTGACCTTTTTAGTGTGACATACTAAAAATGGTTTCCTCTAGTGTTCAGTTCTCAGTTCAGAAGCTGAAATTCCTTAGCCTCGTGAGACCATCCTGATCTCGCGAGCTTTCAAGGTTTCACTCGCAGATCAGTCTGGATACTTTCCGTTAAAGAAAATTTGGGAGCAGTTCACCAAACGAACGTCCAATCAGCGTTGGCTTTGAGGCGGGTTGAGGTGTGACGCAACGAGAAGCGCGTCAGTTCAGTCTAAAGAACATGTCGGCTTCAGCGGATGAAACTAGCATCAGCGTGGCTATCGAGCAAGTTTTATCGGAATTACAGAGTATTTCTTCACTGAAAGAAGAGCAAAACACTGCTCTGGAGGCTTTTCTCAGAGGAAAAGATACGCTGTTAGTACGTCATATGCTTCGTTGATCTGATTGGTTGATTTGGCCCGTCTATCACCAACATAGGCCAATCAGCTAACCAGTATTTTCGCCCCTTACCAAAACTACTTCAACGGAAGGTTTCCAGATGGATATGCGGAGCAAATCCATCTGGCGGAGTCAGGTTAGAAATTCCTACATCTGGGAAGCAATTTCTTCTTTTTCATTACAGTTTTAATAACGCCAGTAAATTAAAAAGTTCGACTTCAACGGTCTCGAGTGCTTTGACTGTATAAACGTCTTTTGTTTTAGAGTCACGCTGACATGGCACCTTTATTGCGAAGAGAACATGGAACATGTAATAAAAATATAATTCAAAAGTAGCAAAAACCGGGACATTAACAAATATACCATGATTACAACAAACAGGAACACAGCACATGATGATTTAAGAAGATGTTCGGAAGTCAAAAGGCTAAAAAATTACCTCTTAAGATGGAAAACAACATTTCCACTTCTTTAATTGTCAGTTTGTTCTTTCCTTATGAATTTACAGAACAAAAACTGCCAGTATTTTATTCCCAGAGGTTGACTTGTCACACCAAGAGCAAAAAGACTTGGCCATCATTGCACGTTATTTGGCAAGCAAAATCTGTCATTTACCTCTTTGTTTTGCTTCCAAGAATGACATGTGCGATAAATGTTGACTTACACTGTTGGCTGCTCCACAGTGACTTGCTCAAGCGAGTCTCAAGTGAAACAAACAGTGTGAAGAGTATGAAGAACACACTTCTTTGAGCATCTCTTTACAAAGATCCACTGTGAAGTGATTCTTTGGCACAAGGCTTTTTTATCCGAAGCCATAAGTGATCAAACTTGATCTTCCTGTAAAGAGATACTGTCTTAGCTCAGCGGGGGTCTCACATTAAGTATGTTTACACACACTGAGGAAGGTGCAGGTCCAAACCAGTTCATACTCATCGTTTAGTCCCCTGAGTCCTGGCTGTCTGACTGCGGAGAATATTTCAGACGAAATGTCCCTGCAAAAACAAAACATGTTGTTGTTTATTTCTTCAAAAAATAACTATTTTTACCATTTCTGAAGAACATGTGGGTAATTCTTGTGCACGCACACACACACACACACACACTGACACTGTTATCAAATCGATTTGTGTAACATAAAAGTAAATCTACTGTGTGTGTGTGTGTGTGTGTGTGTATACAGTATATATATATATATACGCACATACATTTACAAACTTCTATGTTAGAAGTGATTAATCATGATTATATAAGTTATATATATATATAAGTTAGTCACCAATCAACATTTATTTCTATAACACATAAGAAAGGTTTTTAGGTTTCTAAGTTGAAGTATTTTCCCCCAATATTTATAGCAAGCAAGCATATTTATATTTTATTTCAGCTTTATTTTTAAATATTTTGTAAAAAAGCTAATTAATTTATATAATTAATTCATAATTAGTAATTAGGGTGCAAAGGTGTTCTGGATGGTTGTTACTATGTGGTTGCTAAGGTGTTCTGAATGGTCTTTAGCAAGTTTTTCTGCATTTGTTAGAATGTTGTGAGTGGTTTCTAGGTTGTTTCTTTGTGGTTGTTAAGGATTTATGAATGTTGTTTTGTTTTGTCATTGTTAGAGTGTTCTGAGTTGCTACAGTTAGGCCCTGTGTCCACCAAAGCATTTTTTTCATGCGGCTGGCGTATTTTTCCAATTGTTTTCAATGGGAGCGCCACGTTTTTAATACGCCAGGAGCGTCTATTTCACGCTTGAAGCACTGCGTTTTAAACAGTCGCCGTTAACAGTTGTAAAACGCAGCGCTCTTCACTGTCACTTTTTACCTAGCTGTCCAATCACAGTGGAGGAGGGGCGGGACAAATACCATACCGACCAACCGTCACATCCTGCTTGTACGTCAACAGATGACAACAACATGCATAATAATGGAACAAAATAATTTAAAACAAGAGCCAGAGCAAATACTTTATCGAAATTTTATATAGAAACAACACAGAAACAAACTATCTGTGAAATGAGATACTAGTAACACTTCCGCGTATATTACGCATCATAGCAAGAAAAGCATCTCAACTGAAAAACCACTTCGCTGCCAAAACGCTCTCAAGCGCCCACAGCTAGGCGTTTTCAGCTGGCTAAAAACACTTTGGTGGAAACGCGGCCTTCTAGACAGTTGCAAGAGTATTCAGGGTGGCTGCTAGGGCGTTCTGGAGCATTGCAAGGGCTTACTTATGTGCTTGCTTGGGTTTTTTTAGTGTTTTTTGGTACACTGCTCTATGGTTGATAGGGTGTTTTATATGGTTGTTAGGGTTAACCTGAGGTTTGTGGAGTGGTTTTACAGCACATTCCTCTATTTTTGCTAGTGCGTTTGTAGGTTGGTGCAATAGGTGTTCTGGTTTTTAGCAAGTTGCTCTACATTTGTTGGGATGTTCTTGGCCGCATTTCCTGGGTGGTTTTGGGTGGTTGCTTGGGCATAGCTAATTTGATGTTAGGATGGTCTAGGTTGCTAATGTGTTAGGAGTAAATTAACTAGTACTAATAATAAACAATGCTGTTACCTTGTTGTGCAGAGTCCATTGCTGGCTGCTTGCAGTCTTGTGCACGATGCCCACTCAGCCCACAGTTATAGCAGGATACAGTCCCTGTTTTCTTATGCCCAGAGCTTCCGTTTCCCATGATTCCATGGGGGTGGTACACACCACCCCCTCCTCCAAGAAAACCCTGCACTGGCGGAAGCACAAGATTCTGTTGAGAGTCATGTGATAGGCTGCTGTTGTAGATAGGCGGGGCCACCAGGGGGTAGGAAAAAGGGGATGCGGTACCATTTCCTGTGAGGAGCGGGCTGAAATGAAGCAAAGGGCCTAACGTGAACACTGACGTTCCTGAGAACGGATGTGGAAAGTAGCCGGCGTAGCTAGCCGGAAGTGCCCCGTAGGAGCCACAGTTGCGGCTACACCCGCAAGAGCTACAAACGCACAATGAGGAACTGGAGTTAATGCTGTTTGCTTGCACCGAGGCGTAGCCGCTATTCTCTGTGGATGCTGGGCTAGAACTGTGCGTGACCACGGGTGTGCTGTTTACACAGTAGGTATTGCCAGGTACTGCCGCCATGGGAACGCTGCTGGCCGGTGAGAAAGAGGGTCTGGTGGAGGAACATGATGACGGGCAGGAGGACGGGGTAGAGAAATGGTACGATCCTGTACTTGGAACAGAAGAAGACACTTGTAAGTGTAAGGGTGGGTGAGAGACGTGGTGGAGGGTGTTAGATGTGGCGGTGAGAGCAGAGCTGGTCTCCACCATGAGACCTGGAGGGGAACGAAGCACCGCGAGGGGCCCACGGGGGGACGACATGTCCTGGTGTCCTGGGGAACCGTCAAGACTCAGCCCAGGGAAAATGTTCTCAAGTCGGACACCCAGAGCAACCCCGGACCCCACTGGTTTAGGACGTTCTTCTGAACAGAGAGGGGGTGGGCGAGGTTTGCGGGGGGAGTTGAGAACCCGGCCTGGGGAGAGGAGGGGTAGGGAGGGAGGGGGCAAACTCATTTGGGAGGGATCATTCTGGACTGGGAGGACTTGGGCAGTGGGACGGCTAGGACCGGTGGATACCGCATGATTGAGGAGAAAGCATGACCGTTCTTTCTCGCCAGGATCCAAACCAGACTCCAAACCTGATAGAAGATAAAGACCAAAAGTGAAATATGCAATAATTTAATTAACAATTTATAAGTATTTTTAAAAATATATATCATGACGATGATAATAATACAACTAAAAATATTTAAAGTGTTAATTTGAATCAAAATGCGTTAATAAATAATAATATTTATAAAATTGTAATTCTTAATAATTGTAATAAATGTTTCATTTTCACTGCATGCTAGTTTTCAATATACTTAATACTCCAATTACCAACTACATTTGCCAAATGTGCAGTATACAGAAGTAATCAGACTACTGGGTACTGCATCCCATAATCATTCAGGTTAATGAATGAATCGCTATTAGATACTTCATATATCCCTTTCTTGATTTATTATATATTGACACAAGCAAACGTAATAAAAATATGTAATACATTAAAAAAAAATTGTATCATAGTGTACTATATGTACACTTAGGGGCTGTTTACACCTGGCCACTTCATGCGTTTTCTCAGATCGGATAGCTACCTGATTTATCAAAACGATTCCATTTACACCTGGTCACATAAATGTGTTTTTGCAAAATGGATATAAATCCGATCTTCAATTCCCGCGCTATATGCAGATTTAATGGAGTGCACGTCACCGAAAGCAACAGATATGAGCTGCATTTTATTGATCATCAGCTAATTTCAAAATCAAAGACTGCAATAAGAGAGAGCGGCAACAGCCCTGGAAAGAGGAAGCCCTCTTTACAGGAAGATCATTTCGTTTCTTTACTTTTAATGAAGATGATTAGTGTGTTAAGCGTCTGCGACTTACTTTCACTTTGATTTGCGATAGTTTGCACGTTGGCTTGATGAATAGATGCTCAGCTGCTCATCTGCGGTAATGCGTGTTGCAGTAGCGACGTCATATCTGACTATAACATGACATATAGCCTATATAACACGCTCTCACACGTTTATTTTTTAGCATTTTTGTGAGGAGTGAAATTTACATATGTGGTTTCAACAACCAGATGCATTTACACTTGTCCAGTTTCATCTGGAATGCGGCCCAGACCTCCTCCTGAAGTGGTTTGAGCGATCGGATTTAAATCCGTCTCGAATGCGTTTCAGAGGGCATTTACACCTGGTCTTTTCACGATCGGATAGCTATCCGATCACAGAAAACGCATAAAGTGGCCAGGTGTAAACAGCCCCTTATTGTGGACAATTTAATGTCCGTTCTAAAAATATTTATTAAAAAAAAAAGAGTTCTTACGTCTGTGAAGGTCTTTAACCCGGTCGAAGGAAGTGTCACGTGATAAAGGAGTCATTGGACTGGAAGGAGCACTGGAATAGCCCGAGGAGGAACTGCTGTCCCGTGGAATAGGCAACGAGCTGTTCTCGACGTCTACCCGTAACTCTTTACATACACACACACACATAAAAATAAATAAATAAAAGATTATAACCTCTTGCAGTGTGTTGCACTTCAAAAAATTTGATCTTTAATCTTTTGGATATTTAATGCAAAACATATTTAATTAGTATGATTTTTCAGGAGTGTGTGTACCAGTGCCACTTCCAGGGTGTATGTGTGTCAGGGGTCCGATGTGACTGGAAGGGGTCACTCTGGCAACCCCACCGCAGGAAACAGGAAAGTGAGACACCACATATCTTTTCTCCAGCTTCTCTCTGACAGAAAAACAAAAAATAAAGTTTATATTTTAAATATACCATTTGATTAAATGTCAATGTTTTTTTTTTATAGAACATAATTTCCCAGCAATGACACCTAGATGGCGCTGTGTACAAAAACATCCCAGCACCATGCATGTGCATAATTCTGGCAGAGCATCAGCTTAAATCTGATCATCTATGTAGATACTGACAACTTTGGTTCAAGTGGGATTTTAGAAACAGTTGTATGATTTGCAAAACATATTTTTAAAATGTAGTCGATACGGGCTAGGTCTGTATAATTAGGCTGGTTCAGAACTGGACACATTTCTTACAGGGCCTTTCAGTTCAGACACTTTACCATGTGGAATAAAAATAAACACTCTTTAAGTTTTAGTTAGTGTCAGTGAAAACCGTTTAATTGAGAACGAGACCTGTGAACCAGTGTATAACCTTGCATTTGTTGTTGTTTCCAGGCATGGAAAAGCTGTGGATTTTTTCCTGTTATCTGTTTGATATCTTTGCTCCCACGGCTCTACCTGAGCAATGGAAACTTGCTGATGTGAGAAATGGAAAAAGAATTAGAATGGTGTGTTTTCACAAAGGAGTAGTTCCTTGCTCCACTTCCGTGCTGACAGTGAACTCTCAACACCAAACTCTTATCTGAAGGAAGCGATCTGCTCTGCAACAGTGTAAGTTGTCCATTTACCAACATGTTAATTGCTTGAAAATTCACAGATTGTTAACATGCTACAAATACGTGTCAACAAACGTGTCATAATTGACTCCCCATCGTGTGGTTCCAAACCTACATGCTGTTATTTTTTCTCACTAGGAAAAAAGTAACTATTTCTTTAATGGTACATTAATGTATTAAATAAAATCTACATACATTCCTGTTCAAAAGTTTGGGGTTGGTATTGATGTTTTTGAAAGAAGTCTCTTCTGCTCACCAAGGCTGCAGTTATACTGATGAGCCAAAACATTATGACCAGTCACAAGTGAAGCAAATATCATTGATCATCTCCTAACAAGGCCACATATTAAGGACTGTGTAGATTAGATGAAAAGCAAACAATCAGTTCTTGTAATAATCAGTGTGTTGGATGCAGGAATAAAGATCTGAGTGACTTTGACAAGGACCATATTTTTATGGCAAGGCGACTGGGTCGGAGTATCTCTGAAACAGCAAGGCTTGTGGGTTGCTCCGGGTCAGCAGTGGTGAGAAGTTACCAACAGAGGTCCAAAGGGGGACAAACCACAAACCAGTGCCCAAGGCTCATCGATGCACAAGGGCAACGAAGGCTATCCCGTCTGGTCATAGCCAACAGAAGATCTACTGTGGCATACAGTCAAACAAAATTTTAATGATGGTTATAGGAGGAATGTGTCACAACTGCTGCTTATGGGGATGCATAGCCACAGACCAATCAGAGTGCCTATGATGACCCCTGTCCACCGTCAGGAGCAGTGGAAGATGGTCACCTGGTTCTATGAGTCCCGTTTCCTTTTACATCACATGGATGGCCGTACATGTGCGCCGTTTACCTGGGGAAGTGATGGCACCAGGATCCACTGTGGGACGAGGACAAGCCGGTGGAGAAGTGATGCTCTGGGAAATGTTCTGCTGGGATACCTTGGGTCCGGCCATTCATGTGGATGTGAATTTGACATGTGTTACCTACCTAAACATTGTTGCAGACCAGGTACACCCCTTCATGACAACGGTGTTCCCTGGTGGAAGTGGCCTCTTGCAGTGGCCACTGCAGACATTGTTCAGGAATGGTTTAAGGAACACGATGAAGAGTTCAAGGTGTTGCCCTGCCCTACTGGACTTGAAGGATCTGCTGGTAACGTCTTGCTGCAAAATACCACAGGACACCTTGAGGGGTCTTGTAGAGTCCACCCCTCGACGGGTCGGCGCTGTTTAGGCAGCACGCGGAGGGCCAACCGCATATTAGGCAGGTGGTCATAATATTTTGGCTCATCTGTGTTTGATAAGGTGCTAAATGTGCTAACCGGTTGCGGTTTTTACACCCATGGGACGCAAATGTAAAAGAGATGTTTGAGTGCATTTTCTATTTATCATAGCAGCAATAGCTGCGTTTAAACAACAACTGAATGTTTCTAAGGTGGTTTATGGCACGATACACACAGATTTAAATGTGTCAGTGTCATATTATAAGCACATATCACACTCACTTCTGAAGCTCCAGCTGAGTCTTTAGTTTTTTCTTGGCCCCCTGAGTGAGGTCGTACTTGTCGAGATCCTCTTCTGTGAGAGCGAGGAACTGAGAAAGTGAATAAAGAGATCATAATTTAGATAAGTTGTAGTGGGAGAGATTTGTTAGGAAGGACAGATGCATTTCTTGGCTGCAATATCCGAAATCTGTTCCCTGATCCTAAATGAATTGAATCTCTTATCTGAGAGATGATTCTCATACCAAGGGAAAGAGCCACTTTAAGTCACGTACCTCCTCCATGGTTAGCTGTTTGAAGACAGGGTAATATTTATGCAACCGCAGTTTTCGAAGCCAGTCCAGGATGCCGTTCTGCTCCGGGCTGGGCTGCTGGGATAGGGGTCCGGGGTTTATGAGGTGCGTCTGTGGTGGACTGCCCTCCCCAATAGGTACAGCAGTGCCGGGGAGAATGGCCACCGCTGTCTGAGGGGGGAGAGGGGGCAGGTGGGCAGGGGTGCTCTGCGGGAGGGGGGCATGGACGCTTAGGACAGGCTGGATGCTGGCGACACCACAAATTGGCCTGGGACAGAGTGATAGAGGATTATGGATGGAGAGAAGAGAGATGTGTTAGTGTTTGGGGTGAGGGGTTGTTAAACTCACCTGCTCGCTCCCCTATACTGAAGCAAACAGCCCAGATCTGAAAAACATGGAAGTGACAAAGTGTGATTAAGGAGTATAGGATGATTCGACATGAAAAGATCCATGTCAAAAAAAGAAAGAAAAATGTCAGAAAAGAAATTGAATGGGTAAATCTCAAATACACGTCAGTTTTCACATCAAAATGAAAAAATATGTAATTAATTTGATTAATTCTTTTAAATATATATATATATAAATAAATAAAAATATATATTTTTATAAATAAAATGACCATTAAGATTCATTTTAAGTTGGATGTATTTTTTTAATAAGATTAAAAATAAAATGCATTTAAAAAATGTCTTTTATTAATTCAAAAATATATATAATTTGTGACAAAATAATGTCTTTTTTGACATTAGTATAGTATTGACAAAAGTATTGAAAGTATTAATTAAGCACATTTTACCCCCAAATACCAAAATGGACCCAACTGTTTTTTTGGATTGTTTCGATTATGATTTTAAAATGGATTTTTTATTAGATCCATATTGAATTCATATAAATTACAAATAACAAAACAAAAACTACCATTTTATATATATATATATATATTATTGTTTATATACAAAACTGTTTTTGTTCTTTATATATATTGCTGTTTAAAAAAAAAAAAAAAATGTAAATCATATTGCAGTAATGATGGAGATTGTTTGCATTACAGTAGTGAGAATTGGGGGGTTTATGTCTCCCTATGATTTTGGGGTGAAATATGATTTTTTTTTTACAGGTTTTGTGTGCTTTCGCTTGATCTCATTATGAAATTGTCTAATCAAAGGGCCAGACACATTTTTATTTCCCCTCTTACCATGACTTATCCTTACGTACACAAACTTTATTTTGAGTTTCTTCCCCCATGAGCCCAATTCAAGGGGAAGGCTATAAAACCGACATTTTAAAGCTATATAAGCGGTACAGACCCAGCACTGCACAAAATGCCCATTTGCACTGATATTATTTCAACTACAGGCTATTGAGTTGTAAACAATCGTCATTTTAACAATAATAATAATAGTGTCCATAATGATTTGTTTGCTTACTGCAGAGCCCTCTCTTATTGTATTTGATGGCTAATATATGTGAAAAATTAATTTGCAATGCATTATCAAGAAATAAGAATTTTGCACTTATTTCTATCCAAGGGGGTGTCTGTCCCTTCCCCCACCACTAAAAATAACATCACAGATACACATCTAGGTTCTAGTGGCCTTTCGCCCTATTAATAGTTTCCCAAGATGAGGTCACTTCTGAAGCATCTCAGCACAAGCAGGTCAAATCAAATTCCATCTGAGCTGAAACAAACTCCAACCCTGTTTCCCCAAGAAATGGTGTGGTCCTGAAACAAACCTCTATGGTGAAGTGGCAGGGATGAACCATTGAGAGGGGGAAATAAGGGGCTTACTTGTGCTAGTAGGGAGCTGCGGTGCGGGCGAAGTGCTGAAGAAGAAACAGACTTTGTCGTGTTTGAGAACATGAGGCGGAAAAGAGGTCAAGCATCTGTGGGATTGAGGAAAAATCCACAAATTTAATACAATTTTGATTAGGTTTTGATATAGCAAAAAACAAGGCTGGACAATCTACAAAACAAAATATGATATACAAAATGAATAAATAAATGTAACAAAATATATAAATGAGTATGTATATATATGGATAAACACTAAGCTTTTAATAGTTTTAACCACAAATTAGCTCAATTTAAGCAAATGCACTACTTAAAAACCATTGCTGTCTCAGAAAAACAGTTTTTGGCAGAATATAGGAAGTTTGATTCAGAAGAATTGTGAGAACTTTGATGAATCACAATGAAACATGAGTTGAATGGTGATTTTTAAAAATCTTGTGAGAAATATAATAAAAAAATGCATCTCTAGCACAGTGAAGCATGGAGGAAGAGTGTCATTGTAAGAGGAGCCTTTTTATCTGCTGGTGTTGGTGAGCTACTTCACTGTGAAAAGTCATTTAATGCTTCGGAATACAGGAGAATATTGCAGAATAGCTTGCTTCCCACAAATGAAAAGTTGTTAACTAAAGAGGAATAATCAGATGTTATTTTTTTAAGACAATGTTGCAAAGACAACCAAGAAGTGGCTTGAGAACAAGTCCATCAGGCTCATGTTTTGGCCATGTCATTTGGTCTCACATTAAACTTAAACTAACTGGGAGACATTTTTCACCTACTAATGAACTATTTGAAGCCATATCCATTGAGTGGAACAACAATGCTGACTCTTCTTCCTGTACATATATATATATATATATATATATATATATATATATATATATATATATATATATATATATATATATATACACACAATTATCCATTTATTTATTTTGTTAAGATTTTTGTTAGACACAAGAAACATTTTATTATCATCAATGAAAACAGTGCTACTTTTTTTGTCAGGATTCTTTGATCAGTAACAAGTAAAAAACAGAATTTATTTTAGTTTATATATAAAAATTATTTAGTCCCTTTTGATTCATTTAATGAATCCTTGCTGAATAAAACTATTAATTTCTTTGAACGATGAGGAGAGAATGTTATATCTATATCTATATCTATATATATATATATGTGATATATATGTGATATATATGTGATATATATATATATATATATATATATATATATATATGCCATACAAATCTATAATGAAATTAGGTTATTTTATTAAATGAGCATTTTAATTTATAACAATATAGAAGAATAAAAAACAATATTTCCCCACATACATTTTTACTAACCCTTTTAATACATAATACATGCCTTTTTTTTGCAACTGCATTTTAAAAACTATCTGTCTGCAAATATATTGTAAATATTCCATTTATAACCCATCCCTGATAAAAACATTGTCTAAATGATAATTAGTGTATCTGGATCGGTTAGGATTCAGAAGCAGAAATACCGAGGATCTAGTTCATGAGTGGAATCAAGTCCAGGCATCTGAGGCAGAAGTTTCTCCAGACATTCATCAGGAAAGAGCTGAGAGAGCTGAAGAGAGACAACAGAGACACAATCACACTTTTTCACAGTTCATTGTTGAGTGCTGACAGGTTGTAAAGATTCACTGGTTTACAGCATTGATTATTCTTCAATCAAAGTCAAAGCATTTTTTCGACTCCGCAACTTTCCAGCGGTTCCAGTGATGGGCAAGAAATTAGGATGAACAGGAATGCTAATGTTTTATTTTGAAGACTTTTGGTCTTTACACACAGGTTCAACATTTCTAACACGCATGTGTCAGTCACCTGGGAGATGAACTCCAGCACTTCCTGAGGGGTCTTGCTGACAGTCGACAAAGTGGAGTCGGACCACAAGGCCTTGAACCAAGACAAAAATATGACAAACATATAACATGCCAACTACATTTTGGCAACACTTATTCTGTAAAACATATGACACAACTACAGAAAGGACCTATTTTTGCTTGAGGTACAATACAGATAATATGCAGGAGATTTTGATCAACGGTTACTGTTTTTACAACAAACTTTACTGGACACTGACACAAAACTCACCTCCAGGATGTATTCTGTTGGTTTGTCTGATTTGGATGTAACTCCTCTTAGTTCAATTCTTTCAACATAAACTGGAAAAAAAGCACAAAAAGACAAGAAACGTTCAAATCTGTTTGGTTACAGAAGACTTATACACTGTCGGGTTAAATGCGGGTCTTTTGAACTTTCTATTACCGTAAAACTTCAAATAGTAGCCCGGACTTTTATTTTCCCAAATCGTCGAACTGCACCGGCTTGTATTTGAGACAGCCAGGCCTTTATAATTTAGTGTTGAGATGTTGTTCATTGAGTGTATAGGCCTGTCTCTAATCTCTAAAAATCTCCAAATGCTCCACGTGAAACTGCGGTCTTCCGACCTTTTACTATCGTGTTAATTGATTTTGATTAATATGCGCGAGGGAGAGAGAGCAAGACAGCGCTCGTGTTGTTTGAAGACGTGAGAGTGAGCGCGCGCGGCCGGGGCGCTCCCTCTCTCTCTCTGCTCGTAACGTCATTCTATTCTACATCACTCATCGTCATCGATCAAAAAAGGCTTTGGAGGGACAACAATTTGCTTTGGCGGCCGCCAAAAAGCGGACGATCTGACGGTTTTAGAGGATTAAATACAACCCGAAACTAAAAAACAGACCCGGCCTCTATTTGAGACCGGCCTTTATTTACCCAAACCTGCAGCCACACCAGGCGTGTAAAAGAGACAGGCGTCTATTTGGGACTCGGCTATTATTTGAAGTTTTACGGTAATCAAAGAATCCATCACGGTTTTCACAAAAATATCAAGCAGCACAAAATTGTATGATAATAAAAAGCGGTTCTTGAGCACCAAATCAGCACATCATGCAGAATATATGAAATCATATTCGCCACAAAGTTGAGATTTGTCTTGAAATGCTGGATTATTGCACTCTTGCATTCCACGCATAAAAATATAGTTACATTTACCCCAAATAACTGAATGAGTTACATTCACTCCCCAAGCTTTGAATAAGAATTACACACACTCTCCATAATGAATTATGGTTGTATTATCACAGACTGTTTGGATTCTATTAGAGGAGAAGAGTATGTGAGAAAATCCTCCAGAATTTAATAACCTCTCAGACGGTTTCTGGCAGGTTAGAACGCATTCGAGCATATTTAGCTGAGGAGGAAGAACCTGAGAGAAGCCTCCAGGCTGTTCATTTCACAACACATGTTGGTGGCAAACCAGTGAAGTTCAAAGCAGACAGTAAGGTTAAACGTGAGCAAGAGCGTCAGAGAGAAAATAAGGAGCGACAGAAGTCATAACTTTGTCATCTTTAAATGGTTTGATGTTAAAAAGTTTGGGGTTAGTGAGATTTCTTTGAAAGAAAGTTAATCATTTTATTCAACAAGGATGCATTATATTGATCAAAAGTGAGAGTAAATACATTTAAAATTGTACAAAAGATTTATATTTCAAATGCTGTTCTTTTGAACTTTCTATTCATCAAAGAATCCTAAAATAAAATGGATTACAGTTTCTACAAACATATTAAGCAGCAGAAACAGTACAAACTGTTTTCAACAATGATAATAAGATAAAAATAAATGTTGTTTAAGCACCAGATCATCATATTAGAATGATTTCTGACGGATCATGTGACACTGAAGACTGGAGTAATGATGCTGAAAATTCAGCTTTGCGACACGTATATAAATTACATTTGAAAATATATTCAAATACAAAACCGCTATTTTAAATTGTAATAATATTTGACAATATTACTGTAATAATACACGGTTTTACTGTTTTTCACTTTTAAAAAAAGCAGCCTTGGTGAGCATAAGAGAATTCTTTCAAAAACGTTAAAAAAATTAAACAACTCCAAGCTTCGGTATGGTAGTGTTCGTGATATTCATATATTATAAGTGAGACTCAAGTGTCCAGCTTAAGTGTGTACATATGCACACACACACACACACACACGTTCACACACAAGCGAGCAGGAACACATCCGGAGTCTGCTCACAGTAAACATGGGCGAGCGTGTTAAATATACCCTGCAGAGTCAGCACTTCCTGTAGTGTGTGTGTGTGTGTGGACAAAGAGAGCTGAATGTAATTCTGTAAGTTCTACACATCCGAGAGCAGAAGATCGCCTTCAATTCTCTCATTCACTGAGATCAATATTTTAGCCATTTCTAAATATGATCAAGCAACTAGCACAAAAAAAATGTGGTCCTCAAAAAAGAAAGTATAAGCCGTACAGATTTGAAACGACGAGAGTTAGTAATCGATCGCAGAACTTTCTTTGTTGTTGCACAGACTTTAGAGCTTTTTCATGGCCTCATCTCTTTCCGCATCTCCGGCAGGCGAGTGTGAGCTCATCTGGAATGTTCCGGAGAGCAAGAGGCTTTTCCCTTCGGCAAAGAGAGATGCATGTCTGCTCCTCCCAATCCACCCACCAAACCCCTCATTACACTGTGTGTTTTTATGTGTGTGTGTGTGTGAGAGAGTGTGCGCCATGGAGCGAAAGTGAACCACAAACCCAGAGAGAGGTCACCGCCAGAGGAGGAAGAGATTTGTGAAGTGGTTTGAGATGACAGACGGACAAAGGCAAATGTGTGAAGTACAAACGGGATGAGATGCAAAGTATTTTTAATCTGAAAAAAAAAAAAAAATCATTTTAGAGTATTTGTTCAAGTGCAATATCGCTAAAACCTTCCAAGCCGGATGTTACAATTACATTCAGGTGTTTTCATGATGTTTATGATTAAGATTGCATGGGAATCAAACGTTTATACGCATATATGATGCTTAAAATAGAACGTGATGCTTTCCGTGATGCGTTTTCCTTTAGATGTAATTTCAGAGTATTTTGCTCTAAAACACTCTTGTATCACAATAAAATATTTAACTACATCAGTTCTCCTGTAGGCTATGCATTTTTACACTATTGTTGTAACAAAGCAGACTATAAACAATTAAAATTATTCATGAATCACAAAGAGCCCAAAAGCAGCACATAAAACATGAAAATCCTGTAGAGAACAGAAAGGCAAAATTGTGTAAATTTTACACATTATTGTTGTATTTTATATTAATTTAAAAATATTGATAATAGCAATAATAATATGTTAATTGATAATACATTTATTTTTATATAGCAATAATAATAAATTATTATTATTATTATTGCTATATAAAAAGCATATATTACAAAAATACATGTTATTAATGATACAATGATTATATTTATATAAAATATATTGAATTAATATATAGTACCAACATATAAATATATATTAAAATATTAATTATTATTATCATTGCTATTTAAAAATTGGTGTAATATTAAGTGAGTGAAAAATACAGCAATAATATAATTATATTTATATAAAATATATTGAATTAATATATAGTACCAACACATTAAAATATACTATTTGATATATATTATATATAAAATATATATTACAAATATTATTATATTATTATTAATAATAATGCTTTTTACAAATTGGTGTAATAATTAAGTGAGTGAAAAATACAGCATTAATATTCGAGGACACAGCACAAATACATTGTTCATTAACCTCCCCCTCCCTCTGACCTTTCACTGCAGGCATCATTGCACTTTTCAAGCTTTGCTCAATGCACAGGGGCATTATGGGAACACACCTGCCATCTCTCCTGTCCTCCCACGTGAGTTTTCAGCACTGGGCTCTAATAATTCATGGATATGCACAGGTGCAGCTGACCTGAACAAGTTGTTTTCTTTCATCTGTCACTTTTTGCTTCTTTCTTTCTTTCTTTCTTTCTTCACCTCTCCTGTCTGAACCTCCTGAAATGATAGAGGTTGGTTTTCTATACGGTTATGTCATTTTGCTTTGAATGTTTCAAACAACATAATGAAAACGTTTCTTGATAAATACACCTCCATTCAATGGTTTGGGGACAGTAAGACTAAAATAAAAAATGGAATATGGATTAAATTGATCAAAAGTGACAGTAAAAAAAATAAGTTATTTTCAACGTTTCGATTTATCAAAGAATTCTGGGAAAATCCAACATCGATAATAACAACAAATGTTTCTTGAACATAAAATCAGCATATTAGAATGATTTTTGAAGGATCATGTGACACTGAAGACAGGAGTAATGATGCTGCTAAAAATTCAGCTTTGCATCACAGGAATAAATTACATTTTAAAATATTTTAAAATAGAAAACAGCTATTTTAAATTGTAATAATATGTCATAATGCTAACTGCATTTTTGTCAAATAAATGCAGCCTTGGTAAGCAGAAGAGACTTATTTTTAAAACATTTTTAATAAAATCTAATAAATGTAGTTTTTTAATTATATATTTCAGTATGAATTAAATGTTATCATACACAAAACATACATATGATTATAAAAATATTAGATGATAGTAATGATTAATGTTTGAAATGCAACCTATAAAAGTATATATTTTATCATTAATACTATATACAGTTCATTATATTTAAAATAATTAACTTTCATTTTATGAGTAAACATTTAATTTCCCAGGAAGATCTAATCTACACCAAGTTTCGTCAATATTGATTTTAATAAAGTTTGAAAACAATGTGATCTGTTAACTTAGATGAGAGAGAAATATGTATAATCTATATATATATAAAAAAATATGATAAATATTAAACAAAAATATAAGAATATGAATGTGATGATTATTTGTGTTTCGTCACAAAACGTTTGAGTAACTGTGCTGAATTTCTTTGAAATGATATTCAGAAAATTTCCTTTTCCTTTCATTCCAAATCAAAGTCAACATCCTGTCAGGCCAATTCACTCACTCGTGAAAACTCTGTTCATGGTCAGGAGGAGGAACTTTCAAGTTTTCTTAGAAAACTGCAGGATGGGTTTCCATAACACTTCTGCACTCAATCGTACCACACAAAATAACGATTCGTTTTTTAGATATTGGATTGGGATCTCTGTAGTTTTAATTCTCTTTTCAAATAGCACAAGATGTCTGCAGTACCTCAACCAATCTGTTATTTGATCTAGAAATAATGGATGTCCATAATGGAGGTGCACCAGGTGACGAGACAACAAATTTAGCTTTAGTTTCATTCAACAAAATGTCAAAATAAATGAGAAAAAATCGGAGTCTTATGATTTCCATTACACGACAGTAGATGTTAAAACTTCATGCTGATTTGTACTCGGCTTTCGCCAAGATAAGCAAATCTAAGACGTAGCTTTACAGTAAACTATGCTTCTCCATCCATTTACGCTTCTTTCCATATGGTGGTGTGACTCCCCTTCTGTCCGGCGTTAACGGCTTTTCAATTCCGCCCTAAAAGTTCCTGTTAACAACCCACCACATTTGAACGTACACTAGGGTTGTCAATGTACCAAAATTTCAGTAGTCGGTACTAATACCAGTAAATATTCATGGTTTTCAGTACCAATTTAGGTACCAGAGCAAAAACTGTTGAATTAAATACTTAAAAAAATGTCCAGTTTGTCTCGTCCGTTGGTTATCACTGTCAATCATCGCAGTTTCTGATTCAATCGCACATTTAAATACGGTTGTCAATCCAAAAACTTTGCCTTGCACTTAGCAGCATGAAAAACTAAACTTGTATTCAGATTGTGAATGGTTCATAAACAGAAAGCAAGAGAAGAGCCTCCCATTATAATCACTAAGGATGTCAATCTTTAAAGCGCAAGCTCACTGAATTCTGCACTCTCACGAAAACTCCTGTTATAAAAAAAGCTGTCTTAATTGCACAAAGAATCTCTTCTTTAAATCGTGTTTAATCTTTGTTGGTTATAATGAAAGGATTAAGCGGATTCTGACTAACGTACTGACTAGCACCTCTGATTGGCCATTGCGGTCATGAGCTCAACAGATATGATTGTGATTTGCTACAATGCTCAACGCTTGTAAAAACACGCTGTAAACAGAAACCTTTGACGCTCAGAGAGCGCTCAAACAAACACGAACGAGAGCGTTTAAAAGCAGCGTCTATCAGCGCAGCGGTTACCGAATACACTCGGTATTTTGTTGATCCTGGAACAACATTCCTGTCCGAAAATGTAGTCCTAACCTTATCCCTACCCCTAAACCTAACCCTAAGCCTACCCATAACTTATCCCTAAAATCAAAGGGAAATGATAGGTGAATAAGAATGGTGCAGAAGCCCCTAACCCTTGTTGTAAGTCAAAACTTGACATACACTGTTAACTGATTGGTTGATTGAAATGTTGTTACTTGATGAAATCACGTTCACAACCCTAAAACATCTCTCTTTGTCTCTTTGTATCACACAAACAAACACATTTCTATACTTTTTTTTAATACACTCCCACACACATACCTTCCTCTCCATGCTCTGTATACTTTGGATGCCCTGGGGCTTGCAGTTGCCGCATACCTGATGCCAGGCCGGGTAATCCGAGGCATTCTCCCATTCTTACAGCTCTAGTTACCCAGCGAGCATTATAATGCACACATAATAACTCCACACACAGACAAACATTCAAGAACAGACAAGCAGATCTAGAGTCATGGATGCATACACATCCTTTCCAACATCAACTCGACAAACAGCCGAACTCGGCCGAGCTTCTGGGAATTTCAAAGGGCCCCGAAAATGTCATTATCATTGTGAGATCCTGTAAAGAACAGCTGTTTTGAAAGTCTTTGACCCGACTCGTGTGCATGTATATAAACCTCAGGTTTTAACAAAGTCAATATCCAATGGGAGTAGAGTATGTGCGATTAAACCCAATAAATATGAATGTGTGTGTGTGTGTGTGAGGCTGTTGACGGATTGCTACGGCTCGTGCTGAAGGCATGCGGTGAAGCCATGAGGTAATGCAGCAGAGAAGCATTAAATTACCAGCAGACAAAACAACAGTCTATCTCTGCTCTGTTCGATTCCAATGGCCAGTGCCTTCAGCACACCCGCTGAGCACAAAAGCCTTCCTGAACTGACATGTCCATTATGTTATGGTATAGATATGCAATGAACGGAGCAATATGATCCCAGGTCATAAGAATAAGCTATATGCACAACCGACCATGTCTTTTAGCTTCAGGCATCTTAGTTTTATATATATACACAAACACATGGTTCTACATGTCAAACGTCAATGACATTTTCTTTTGCAAATGTAAAAATCTAGAAATATATTATGCCGATGAAATCGAAATGAAACACTGAGAATATGCACGACAAGTGTTTTCTGGGGGAAAAAAGAGCAGTTTGTGGATTCCTGTTGTTTTGCCATCCAGAATCAGGAAATCTGTCTTCCTTTTGTGCTAGTTTTTCAAAGCAAAATTGGAGTGGATCACCCAAATCCAGATACATACTTTTTCACATTACCAAATCTGAATTACCGGTGCTGTAAATGGGATCACAATGACTATGTTTACATGGACAGCAGTAATCTAATAATTGACCTTATTCTGAATAAGACAATATTCTGATTAAGGTGTTTACATGAGTTGCTTTTAGAATATTCAATATTCCTTTCATGTTCCTGTTTTACATGTTATAGAACATGTAAAACAGGTGATTAATGGCACACGTCATTACGTCACCATGCCACTGACGCCATCCGACGTTCCCTCCAGAATTTCACCTATCAACATACAGTTTGATTGATTTATTGATTGATTGATTGATTGCTTTATTATCCCCTTAGGGAAATTTTGTTGCTTGTGTTTCAGCATGCGTACATACAAGACCAAAAATATACATAAATACAGAGGGAAAAAAAACAAAAACGAATCTTCAATGAGACCCTCTCAGTAAACTAAACACCAACACTACCTATCATTTAACAATTTTACTGCCCGTGGCAAGAAGGAATTTTCCCCCCTATTTTTAAAAATTGCTGGCATCCTAAATCTTCGAAATCTTCGACTTCCATCGAGGTCTTAATCTTAATCGGCTTAATATCGGAATATTGTTGTCTATGTATACGTACTGAATGTAGGCTACAAGCTGTGAAAAGAACAACAGGTAGAATAGTCCATGTGGGGTCACTTTAAGTGTTTTTATTTGAAGAGAAAGAAAAAAGCACAATAAAGGGACATGGTAATGGAAAAAATAGGGGAAATCTCCATCTGTAGATCCTCATCTGACCCAACCCAAATAAATAATAATAATAAATAAAATAATAAATAAAAACAGAAAAACACATGCAATAAGGGATGCAATATTTAGAAACTACTTTTGACTGTCTCTGATGATTAAGTCATTGTAATTAATATGCAGTGTAAAAAACTAACACTGTTAGTTAAAGTTAAATAAATATATTAATTTTGTTTGTTATTGGCAGCTGTTTAGGGGATTATTTTATGGGAACCCTTTTTTTTTTTACTATACTGTATTAAAAGACGTAATAGGTAGTCTAATTTGTACGTTATCACTTTAACAGTTGAACAAAAATTAACTTCAAAATATGAATAAATAGGTATACTACGCGATTCTAACATTGTATTATTTGACCAATTTTAAATCCTGATTTTTTGAATCGAAGTTACCCAATCCTACTAAAAAGTTTTGAACAACGCATACTGAAGGTTTGATCCAGATCAAAACCAAGATGGATTCCTTGATCTAATCTGATTTCAGAATCCCTATTTTCTTTTGAACAACCTATTTCCAAGATCTAATCCAATCCGCTAGCCGAAATCTGATCAGATTACTTTTGAACAACTGGGCTCTGCTGGTGCAACTGTTGCATTAGCCAACAGCGAGACAAAATAGGACCAAAAATACACACTTATGCTCACAACAGAGCGTAATTCAAGAAATGACAGCACACATCCCAGGAAAACTTGTGTGGACATGTGAGTCTATGTAGGATGTAGTAGCTTGTATCTCTAATATTCTCCTCAGGATTAAAACAGAAAACTACACAGTCTTTCAATGACACACAAACCAGTCTTGAAAAGTGCCAGGCCAAGATATTCCATTAAACATGAACCAAACTCTTTCATGTTCCACAAGTTAAGAATGCAAACTCTGGGGACTCATACCCATGTGTATTTACATTCTGTCCACAATAAGACCCAAAAGTTCACACAGAGTGCAGAGTCCACCAGAGCAAATGATCAAAAATCTCATAACTACAGCTAAAGAACCCATTAAACCTGATAAGCAGACCCTTATGAGTGAGGCTCAATCTTGAACCAGATATGGAATTCATAATAAATGGATTTCATGTAGCATGCATTTCGGTTTTAATAACAATAGAAAAACATTGCATTCCAAACCCCATAAAGCAATGTTAAAACTCTGGAAATGAAAAACTATGTAAAAGGAGTGAAAATAATGGGGGGGGGAAAGAAAATAAACTATACTTCGCCGCATTCGGGCTGAAACCTTGTATCTCCAAAATCTCAAGAAATGGAAAAAAAAAAACTTTATATTTTTAAATAATTAAACACTTTGCTTTATATATGTTCAGACATTTGCACTATTATTAACATTTTACCGAAATCAAGCTCAAATGGAGTTACAAGGTTTTTGACCAGCACATTTTTGGAGAATTTCGGACATACGTGGTGGGTCTGCATCTGAGGCAGTAAGTGCATTGCGCTTTCATCAACTTACAGGTAATAAAGTTTACTGCAGCTATGTGGGCACTCAGTTTTTTCTGTCATTTGGCCAAAATCTCATGTTATAAAAAACGTCCTTCACACAGGCTATTTAAGACAGAATTGGATATGACTCTGTGACAAATCCTAGACTAAGACACTCTTCTCTGCTCCTCAAATACTTGAGTAAAGAAAACACAGTACTCATTCAAAGAGTCATTTATTTTCCATTGCATTGCAAACCAGCAGAGACGGTCCAAACAGTGTGCGGCATTTCATTCAAGATTGAGCAGGAGTGGAGTTATAAGGTTTTACTGACAGTTTGAGTTTTTAATACTTTTCATTGGTTAAATGTTTGTTAAAACAAAACACAGACAGATGTAAAGGGTGATCAATAGTAATGATTTATGAAAGAAAATAAAAATGACACAATATGGAGATGCGAGGTTTCCGTCCAACAGCAAAGATTTGTTAGTGAGGCAAAAATAAGTTATATATAACAAAGTAATAAGTAATTTATATAAGTAATGAATAACAGCTCTGTTGGAAATGCAATTTATTCGATATTATTTAATGATAACTTCTATATTCAGTACAACAAAGCCCTTGCTTCTGAGATACTGCTTATTTAGTCTTTGTAGATATGTGTGTGTGGGTATCAACTTAATTCTGTTTGTGCACCTGATACAAGCCGCTGCCTGCATCATATAAATCTCCTGTCTGGGAACATTCTTGCTTCCCAATAGGTTATAACAGCGATGGTCAAAAACACGTAGACAAAACAGTCACTCTTTGTAAACTTTGTTCGATGCGAGTGCGGCTTGCTCTAATATGACCAGTCATTTATGCCGTCAATCATCACCCGGGTGTTTATAGCTTGCGGGCACAGATGAGGACAGAAACAGCACACATTTCCTTCTGTGTTTAAACAGGCACTCAGAGTTAATTCGAACAGGCACAAAACAATGATAGAAGCTCTGAGCATAAGGACTGCCCGATGGCCCGTGGCCAGCTTGAAAGATGCTTGGGACAGTTGACGGAGCTGTCACTGCATGATTTACTTAAAAGAGGATTATTGGAAAAGAGGAACGAATTAGTAAAACGTGCTGACGTATTAGTAAGTCGTAGGTACGAATTGTTAATGAACAGTTCAGGTCAAAAACTGGCTACTGGCTAGATATAACAGATCCTGGATTACCACCTAAAACAAATCTCTTTCTGCAAACTAACTGTCACTCTGATTCATTTATCCTCCTCTGCTGGAAAAGGCCTGAGAGGAGGGGAGAACATATTTTCAACCAGCTGTCTCACATGAATGAAACTTTGGTTTAAACTTTAAAAGATTTCAGCCTGTGCATTCTTGTTACAGCTTCTGTATTAGCATGTCTTGGATCCAACAATGTGGAGTGCGTTTGTGAATCGTATTGCAACTAAAGTTGTGGAACTCACCTTTGCTGGGTTTTCGGACGTGCACTTTGAGTGGCATTTCCTGGCACAAGAGCGACGGACTTGGCGGCACCATTTCAGGACCCAAGCCTTCATCTGTCTGACCTCCTGTGACCTCTCGTTGTACAGTCTGGAAAAGAAGTCAATGATTAAACATAGGTCAGGTCGAACACGGGCGTACAGTCCCATCAGTGCTGTCACACTTGGATGGATGGGTCTTGCATTTAAATGCATTTGGTATTTAAACAACGTAGCGCAGGACGTGAAAATGATAACTGCGTCAGGCTGAAACTAACAAAAAAGCATTGAGCCGGGTGTATGATAGGGCCCAAAAAGTAGAAATTACAATAAAGTCATAATTGCAAGATACTAAGGCTCAATCCCAATTCACCCCTTGCCCCTACCCCTCCGTTTTGCGCGTTCACGTCAAGGGGTAGGGTGTCCCGATTCCTGTTTAGATCGAGGGGTAGGGCTAAGGGGTAGGGCTACATAGCCCTCGAAAACGGAGATTTTTCAGAGGCACACTCCAAACGGAGGGCTACGAGAAAGTTCGCAGAATGCATCGCGAATCACCGGCGAGATGGCTTCACAAACGGTTAAACATTTAAATTTAGCGCCAGATGACACCACCGTGCACTTTATTTACTCTTATAATAATGATATAGTCATTTAAATTAAGAAATTGTATAATAAATTACCTTTCCGAAACAGAAAAGACATACATTTCGAGGAAGGAACGTTATAAGCATCATGTTTCCTCAAAGTTAAGAGCAGCTGCGCTGATTGTCAGTCGTTGTCATGGAGAAATCCTGTAAAAACTCCGTAACGGCAGAGCCATCGCCGACGACGGATGACGTATCGGGTTCATGAAGGGTTGTTCCATTTCGTAGGGGAATATTTCAACCCCTTGCCCCTTGTAACTCTGTTTTAAGGGCCAATTGGGGTACACTCGAAAACAAGGGGTAGGGCCAAGGGGTGAATTGGGATTGAGCCCAAGTCTCAATGTGACATGTAAGTTCAGAATTAAGAGATATAAAGTAGCAATTATAAGAAATAAAGTTGTAAACTTTTTTTTTTACTCTTGTATGTCGCTAAACAGTTTTGTTACTGTGTTGTTGGCAAACATATTCATGTTCAATGAAACAACTTCCTAAAAACTGACTAAAAAGTGAGTCATGGCCTTCCTGGTAGTAGATGACTGTTCTATAATTAGTCATCCTGGTAATCAAGCCAACTCAATACACATGTGGCATTATGTCATTTTCTTCTGAGCAGCACATCTAAGCATTAAAAATAAAACATATAGGCCTTGTTTCACAGACAGGGCTTAGTTTAAGCCAGGATTAGGCCTTAGTTCAATTAGGACATTTAAGTAGCTTTTATAAACGTGCCTTAGAAAAAAAAAAACATTTCTGGTGAGCATCTTGAGACAAAACAATGGCACTGATATATTTTATTAAATGTCAGTGCAAGTTACTTTCAGTTAAAACAGCTCAAACATGCATTTCAGTCTGGGACTAGGCTTAAGCCTTGTCTGTGAAACCGGGGGATAAATGCAAATGTTTCCCCTTTTAGCTTTGCTTTATCAGATAATCAGATGACAAATTCCACAACCCATTCTGATTTCTGCTCTGAGGTTACATCTTCCAGCTTTGAGTTGAAGCAAAAGGAGGCCGGTACCACAAATGCTAAGCACAGCAGCTAGTAAAAGCCAACTCTGAAACCAATTAGGACTACCATACAGTCCACTGCTGCCACATCCACATCCCACGCTGCCAAATCTCCTTTCCTCTCTTTGAAAAACATGCCCTTCTGTTGAAGACTCAGCTGAAGTGTGGATCATAACACAAAGGAAAGAAGTCCTTGGAAAAATACAGCTGAGAAAATCTGTTCATAACAGACAAAGAAGAGCAAGGCGATAGACAAAAAGTGAATTAGCCTTATTTTTAAGGATTATTTGACTAGCTGTGTTTGATGTAACCAAAAATATTGTTTTTGTGTCAGTTTAAAGTCAGCATGATATGGCCTTCACTACTCCTTTTACTAAACAATCTGACATACAGTAATTTAGAGTAAAATATAAGAGCCAATGTAAGGAACTTGATTTTATCCATCAGGAATTGACTGGAACGTGAAACATGGGCGTTTCATTTAAGAATGCAAGGAATTAGCTGGTTAATAAGTAATACAAAATGATATGAAGATAAACGTTTATTTATAACAGATTATGACAATTTTGGCAATGTTGTATTGTTTTAACTGTGGAATACAATCGAGAAGGTCAAGATCTCTGAGATGGGACAAGCCAAAAAACATTTGGATACGAACATTGTATGCGTTTAAATCTAGCTATATAATTGTTTAGTGAACATAACTACCATTAAAAAGTTTGGGGTCAGGAAGACTTTCTAAAATTTTGAAACAAATCTGTAATGCTTTTTACCAAGGTCAAAATATTGGCGATGTTTGCTATTTTTTTATTTAAATATAAAACAATTCAGCAATTGTTATGAATGTGTTTGCACCCAGCTCTCTAAGATAATGACATCGGTCAATCAAAAAATGTATATCGGTTAACCACAAGTAAAAACAGAAATATTGTAGATTATTTTTACAATTTAAAACAACTGTTTTTTAGTTTAATATATTTCAACTGTAATTTATTCCTGTGATGGCAAAGCTGAATTTTCTGCAGCCATTTCTTCAGAGTCACATGATCCTTCATACTGATTTGGTGCTCCATAAACATTTCTCATAGTTGTCAACCGTTGAGCTGCTTAATATTTCAAAAGAACTCCCAGCTTTCAAAACTTATGTAGTTTTTGTCTACTGAAAGTGTTTTTTTTTTGTGTGTTTTTTTGTCAGCTGAACAATTGGCATGTTGTTAAACTGCAGTACGTTCCATTGAACACACTGTACCTCTATACACAGCCTCACAGCCTCTTTTTCATTGCTGTCAAACATTATGGTGCCTCTATTGCTTTAAAAACACAATATGTGGAAAGTGCTCAAATTTGAATGTCATGGCATCTTTAAACAGTGCTATCAGACATGTAATTCAAATAAATGTTGGCGATTACAAAGTATCACAAAAAGATTCTCGAGACAAAAGAGAGTGTGTTTTTGTTGATGTTTAGGCTATAAAGGTCTCTTGAACAAGCGAGCAGTCGGTGCTTCCTGATGAATCACAGGAGAGTTACACAGAGGGCTGATTTAAGCATGGAGAAATGTGCTGAGCTTCACTTCATGAAAGCCAAAACCAACAAATCACTAAATAGAACCGCCTTCTCTGCCTTCACAGGGTACTTTCCCACTACACCCGCTGAAGCACAGGTCTCGGCAGCATGTGTGCCTCATGAGCCCATGTCAGTACAGATAACACTCCACCAGAGATATTTAGATCTGACTACACTGGGATCACACAATAAAAGACTCAACATACATTAGGAAGTGTTATATCACATTTTTGTCAACATGCATTTTTAGCGTTTTAACCGCACATTGATCCTTCACTGTAGTACTGTAAGTATAGAAACCAATATCACATAACCAAAAAGTTTTTATTTTAATCACGAAATCACAACAAAACAAAACACAGACACTGATTTCTGAAGGATTATGTGACAGTGGAGACTGAAGAAATGGCTGCTGAAAATCCAGTCAAATTCAGTTTTGCCATCCCAACAGTAAATTACCCTTCAAAATGTATTCAAATAGAAAACAATTCTTTTTAATTGTAATACTTTACTGTATTATTGGTCATATAAATACAGCCCTGGTGAGCATAAAGCCCAGGACACACCAAGCCGACTGTGTTGTCGCGTCTCATTGGCTGCGTCTCGGCCAAAATGCTACAGGCGACTGTCAAGTGTGTTCTGCGCCTGCATGTAAGGAAATATCTGTCTATATCAGCAAGTATCAATAGTCTATTTTCATCATTCAAAAAGGGAAACCGAAAATAGGACTGCAGATATACAAACCGAAAACAAAGCAGTTCTTGCTTACCATTTGGAATATCAGTCATTCTGATCACTTTCTTCATTATAGCCAGCTCATGTTATTAAGAAAATATTTGTGTATTTGAATGCTCAGGTAAGATGATGCAAAATTTTAACAGCCTTCTGTCTGTGCTTTCATCACTTCTTTACTCGCTTTCAACATTTTCGCTTTTATTCTCGTGCACTGACTCGTTCGCTAAGCTAAACAGCCAATCAGAGTTCTCTCTCTTAGCGATGGCCTGACGCCGATTTAACTTGCTGAATCGGCCCAAAAAATACCCAATGGCGTTCGACTAAAGCCAACGGTGCGGAAACATACAGAAGAAACTAAGCCAACCAACGCTCAAAAGAAGCCCGATGTTGCCCGACGGCAGACCGTGGGCTTGGCGTGTACAGGCCTTAAGTGACTTATTTCAAAAACATTATAAAATATGAATTATTCCAAACTTTTGACTGATAGTGTTAGTGTATAACATTTCTGGGCAAAAAAAATATATAATTGGGCCAAGCCCAAAATGGCTAAACACTAGTGCCCGGTTGCATAAAGCACCTTAAGTTTTTCCCTTAAGTATGATACTTAAGGGGCGATTTACCCTTACCTAAGAGAACAACTTAAGGGTGTTGCATATAATCTCTTAAACGGTTCTCTTAGGTAAGGGAAACATTTAAGTGTTTCACGACAGCGATCCTGGATTCACGTTATAAAAGTATGTTGTTGCCATAGATACGCAAAACACTAACATGTCGGAATATCACGTGTCAGTCCAGTGACGCTATCACGCAACACCGCGTTAGCTCCGAACGTGGCGGCAGTTTGTGTTGTTCACCGTCTCATGCTTTGGCATTTGTTTAGGTTTTGTGAATGCACTTCTGGCTCTGTGTCTCGAAATACAGCTGAGTATATTTCCATAGCATACCTGTTTTCTTCTGTCATGATTCATTTTAAAACACAGAATCAGCTCGTTCTCCTGTGAATTTTTTGTCGGCCACACACTCTCCGTGCGCACACTGACTTAACGTTGTGATAGTTTACATGCGAGTCGCGTGTAATGACAGACAGACAGCCGTCTAGTTTGATAGCGATGTCATATATTGCGCGTCAATCAAATCGGTATTCTTGCAACAATTTTTCATAGCTAAATTGGTCCAAAGGGTTCTTCCTATTCCTTATGATCTTCAGCTGGTTTCATAAATTCAGCCATGTCGTCTTATTTTTGTCCGCGTTACTCTTAAGGTTACGATTTCCAAACCTTAAGTTATACTTAGGGAAATTACCGTTAAGGGGTTTTATGCAACACTTAACGATTACTTAAGTGAAAAAACAGCATTTAAGGGAAATTCTAAGTGTTTATGACGTTTCACTTAAAAAACCGTTAAGTAACACTTAAGGGTATTTTTCTGCAACACCCTTAGGTTTAAGGGAAACATAAGGGCGACTTTAAGGGAAAATTACACTTAAGGTGCTTTATGCAACCGGGCATAGGCCTGTAGCGGCGCGTCGATGACGTCGACGTCAAAAATTCGTCGACGTCATATTTTTTTTGTCGACGCTTCTTTATTTATTTATGTATTTTTTTTTTTTTTTTGCACCGTTCCTGGCGGTACAGCTCGCCACACACACGTGGGAGACCGAAACGTTGCAGAATCGAGGACGAAACAGCAACCTCTTCACAGAATTCACAACAAAGCCATGCAAAAGTCCCAACAAAAGAAAAAGTCCTAAAAAAACCCAGCTCGCACTAAATCATCGAAGGTATGGGAATACTTCAAATTTAGTCCCAAACGTAAAGGTGTCGTTATTTGCGCTCTTTGTCAAATGGAGTTGACATCCCAAGTCTCCCGCATAGTGATTGCGGCTCCCTGGTGACCGCAAATTAGTTCAAATCTCCCGGAATCTAGAGCTCGCGAGCTCCAAACCGTGTAGCGCGCGCAGCGAGGGAGAGAGCGAGAGACCTTGCGCGTGTGTGTGCAAATGTGCGTGTGTGCCTTATGAAGCGCATGTAAACCCCACCCCCGTCAACAAAACCGAAAAATCAGTCCGGATGTTTTTTATGAGCACTGAAAACATTAAAATGAGCACCACATCCAAGTGTGATAGGGCTCATTTGAGTAGCCTACCAAACATTTTACAGTGTAGATACTCTGTAAGAACCAGATCAAAATTGTTGTGCATTGAATGTGCACTCCTGCAATTTCCATGTTACAAAAAAGAATCGTTCAATTAGTCGTTAGATTAGTCGACTAATCGATAAAATAATCGACAGACTAATCGTTTAATTAATAATCGTTTACACCAGCCCTACTAAACACTAAGGTTTAATTAGTCTTAACCACAAATGATTGGTCAAGAATTAGCTAAATTTAAGCAAATGCAAAATTTAAAAAGCCTTTGCTAATTCAGAAAAAAATCAAAGACAGAATGAAGTTTTTGGCAGAATCTGGGAAGTTGTGTGTGGAGTGATAAATCACAATGAAACATGAGTTGCATAGTGATGCTCCAGAGCGGTGTCTTGAAAAATATGATGAGAAATATAATAATAAATGCATCTCTAGCACAGTGAAGCATGGAGGAAGAGTGTCATTGTAAGAGGAGCCTTTTTATCTGCTGGTGTTGGTGGGACTTCACTGTGAAAAGTCATTTAATGCTTCGGAGTACAGGAGAACAAATGAAAAAGTGTTATCTAAAGAGGACTAATCAGATGTTATTTTTCAACAAGACAATGTTCCTGCCCAAATTGCAAAGACAACCAAGAAGTGGCTTGAGAACAAGTCCGTCAGGCTCATGTTTTGGCCTGGTCAGAGTCCAGATTTGAATCCTATAATGAATATTTGGTCTCACATTAAGCTTAAACTTAAACCGGGAGACATTTTTTAACTACTATGAACTGTTAAAATCCAATAACATTGAATGTAAAAAGCTGGAAAAAAGCTATTCCGTGCTAAGTTACTGTATTTGTGCAATTATTGATAATTTCTTGATTCGTGATTAAAATGGTTAAGACAATTAAAAGACCACTAGGCTAAACATTTTGCCATTTTTTGGCCTGGTCCTTTTTTCTTTTCTTTTTTTGCCCAGGAGTGTAGTTAGTAAACGTGCATTTCCCACAAATCAAACATTTGGACTAGGGCAGATTCTATACCGTAAGTGATCAAGAGCATATTTTGTAGTTTTTTGGGGGGAGGGGTCGAACCTCATTACAAAATACACAAAAAGTAGTGTGGTTCTTTTTCTTTCAGTCTCACACAGACGGTGCTGTGGAGGCATCTCAATCTCTGCTTAGACATATCAAGAACAAGACGACATGAAGAAAACAAGATGCCATAAAGACAGACAGTCCTGGTGTGGTTTTAATAACACCAGCTAAAAGCAAAAAATTTTTTTTTAAATAATAATCCATAGCAGCTGCTATGCAATATTCTTCAGAACTGTGTGTGCATCATGTTAGCACATTTAATGTAATTTTTACATCTATTTGTTCTGGAACTGCTGTTTAATATCATATTCTATAATGAAAGGGTTTTGCTGCCTCTGTCAGTTTTCAATCCCTGTTTGTTGACTCACCAAGCTAACATTTTTGAGTTACAACATAATTATACATTTGCAATATTACATTACACGCTGGGTTTAAGAAAGTGTAAGTGTGAGCCTTATGTCATCGTAAAGGCACTGATTCATTGAGATCACTCCTGCACTTGGAACCCCCATGAGCTGATGGAACAGATTTAAACCGTAAACACTCATTGGTTGTGAGTCGTGTGAGATCTCATGGCTGAATTGTTTGTCTTTGCCAGATGACCCCAGTTCATTATTGTTGCTCTTGGTGTTCCCCATAGATACTGTTGAATAAATCAGGTCTGATCTGTATATCTTGGGGTGTATGGCCTAGCGCTTAAAAGTTGTGGCTAGTAAGAAAAAAGGTTGCGGGTTCAAACACCAAAAGGGGTTTTATGAACCATCAGCATCGTTGACCTGAGACACTTAACCCCAGGTTCCTCAAAGGGGACAGCCCATGTTGCTTTGGAAACAAATGTCTGTCCTATAAGAAATTAGTTATAGGTTAAATTAACCACACTAACATTATTTAGCATACATTCATAAACTCGTTTAACACCTTAAAGAGATAGTTCGTTTAAAAAAAAAAAAATCCGCTATTTACTTTCTTTGATTTACTGAAAACAAAAAAGATTAATTTTGCACATCCATTGTTTTCCATACAAGGAAAGTGTGTGGATATTTTTATTTTTGAAAATGTGGTATGGACCATAATATCAAATAGTCTATTCACCTAAAGCAATATTATGCCTATATAATGGCCTATATAATGTGGATCTTAAATTTAAAGATGCTACTTTTAGAAATACTAATAATCTATTTAGATTGGCAATAATCAATTATTCAACCATGACCCATTCACTTTCTTTGACATTCAGCAAAATATCTATTTTTGTGTTATATGGATGAAAGTCAGTTACACAGGTTTGGAAGTCGCAAGGAAACGGAAGTAGTGCAGATCTTTTCTTCGTATCGTGACGTACATCCGAGTGTAACAAAGTATCAAAAAAGAAAAATGTAGGGCAGGGAATTGGTTTTATGCATCGGTTGTTGTTGATTGGATTTAAAAAATGTTAAACGTTAAACACAAAAGTGAAGGTAGATGAACAGGGTTTAAGCGGACTAAATGATTGGAGAGGTCCTCTATACATCACCAGACAGAAGTCTGTCGGTTTCGCTGGAAGATTCAGTTATGACATTTTGATTAAACTTTTTTTTTTTTTTTTTTACTAAAATGAAACATATGCATGGATGAATGGTTCACAATAAGATCAATAAAACGCCTTTGAGAGAATATGCAGGGCGAATTCCATTACATGCAGACTCTAAATGTTTCCCACCTTGCAGCACGGACATCCGGCCTGGCAGGAGTTGAAGGTGGATGGGGTGGATGAGGTGATGAAGGAAGAGAAGGTCGGGGTCACGCTCACGTTTGGGAGAGCAGCAGCACAAGCCCCGCCCCCATGTGACGTCGACGACGCCTCACCAACTGTCACCTGTAGGATCTTCTGGATTTGTGTCAACTCTTGCCTCAGCACCTGCTTTTGATGAAAACTAAAGGCGGGATGGTTCGAAGCCATGGTGAAGAGGAGCAAAAATTGCTCTCCCGTCTGGCCATCGTTAAGCTGAAGTCCGTAGTTATTAATGATGGTGTCGATGTGAGTGAGGGTGCGAAACAAAACTCCGGCCGCTACGCGGTTGTCCGAGCTGAGGAGCGCGAGTGAGATGAGCAGTTTGCTCCTTACGACCACATCCGTGATGTTGGCCAGGTTGGCGAGGTCAGCCGGGTTGTTGGCTTTGATTTCTGCATCCCTCAGAGAGTGGTAGTCTTTTCGGGCTAGGTCTTCCAAACACGAACCGAGGAAGCGCAGCTCAATGGGAACGCATAGGTCCAAAAGGCCGCAGAAGAACTCAGCCCTCTGCGCCGAACTCAACACGGAGAACCAGCGGTAAACCTCCTCTCTCTGAACAAAGCATCTGTTCTCAACCATCTTAGACAGCACTTATAAAATGCATCAGATATTAAAAACAAAGTTCATACAGCAGTGGTCGATGGCCTTTACGAACTTTACAAACTTCCAAATCATTAACTGACGTAAACATCCATGAAGTTATAGGCAGTGGTCAGTCTGAGCGTCTCAGAACCCCCACAACAAGACATGCTACATGGTTTCCTTCGTGTTTTATATGCCAGAGATTGCATTATCTCGTCAAAGCCATATCAAGTTGTTAAAGAAACAAATTGTGTTTACTGTAATCCCAGACGCGCGGCGGCGCAGCCCCTCTGCCCGCCCGTGTCTCTCCTTTTTCGGCAAGCCCCCCTACGTGATCCCCACGTCAGCCAGTTATTCAATAGTCTCCAGGACACATTATAAAACAACCACATTTCTTTCAGATCTTACAGTATCCGTTAGAACGATTCGTCCAGATGAAATTATCGGCATTGCTGTGCACGCGCAAAGGAACCGTCTTCGGGCAATAACGTTAAACATTTTGTGGGAAAACTCCCCGATTTTAACAGTTTGACTGGTCGAATGAACGTCAATATATCCGTATATTCCTTCCTCGGACGATGAAGTAGCGTTTGTTACATTTTTTATAAAAACGTGACACTTTACCCGCTGCTTTTGTTTGCACTTCACGCGAGTGAATTAATCTACGGTTTCGGTGCCTATCATTATCCTGTCTTGAAGTCGAGTAAGGAAAACTGAGTGTAGTTCACTATCCCGAACTTCACGCAAACCCTGCCCACTGCTGATTTTTATTGGATGAGCAGCTTGTCAGTCATCACATTCTGCGCCGTGATTGGCCAAAACGCCATTCTCTTATTTCTCTCAAGCGCCTGCAGTCATATTTGATGTGGACAGTAAAATATTGTATTATTTAAAGAGATAGGGTTCATTCACTTAACATACGTTCTTAACTGAATTTTAGACATAAGGTAAATGTATTACAATTTAATAAAATACTATTAATTATTCCTGTGGCGGTCTTGTACAGGAAACCCCCTTTTCTGAAGTATGTCTTTGGATAGTCACTAGGCATATATTGGAAATCTCTGGTTTTGTCATTTAATGATGTCAACTTTCCCGAAGATGGCGCCAGTTGTCCTAGGGCACCATCAAGGACCAAGTCATAATATACTCACCCAATCTAGTGGATTCTATATTTTCCTAAATACAGTAGCCTAGTATTTAAAAAAAGTTAATCAAAGTTGTCTTCAGACAAGAACGGGTATTGTTCAAAATTCATGTATAACTTTGATGAAAGGTTTCAATCCACTTCAAATGTTGACTACTGTACTTTCCACTCTTTTGTATTTTTCTTTGTATGGCCTACAACTTAGTTCAATAGTAACGGACCCGGTTACCATTTTATTTTCCCTAGTGCCTTGTTGTTGTTCATTTTTAATTATATTTTTGCGTTTCAGATTTGGAACACAATATTGTTAAAAATAATATATATTAAAAATAAATGATTTTGTATTTAAATAATTTAATAATTAAAATGTAAAATCTTCTAATATGCATAATAAGATAAAAAGATTTACTTGCAGGGGTGTAACTATGGTCTGACAAGTGGAGTGGCCAAAATTGAGCGTTGGGTGATGATTTGCAATATCTAGAAAACTAATTTTGATTCCAAAGGTTGTAATTTTAATACCAAATTGTTATAATATGTCATCATAGGACAATTGGTCACATATAAGTAACTGGGTTTAAATCAAGGGAGAAACCCAAAATGTGTATTTGTTGTCAGGCTTCCTGGAAAAGGTTAGTTGACTGAATTTTGACCAGAAACAGCATAAAAGTCTGAACTTCTCATACGGTGAAACTAATATGGCTAGTCTCATAAAACTTTGGGGGAAAAAGACAATGACATGACACGACTTATTGAATTGTATCTCAAAATCACCCAAGTAATTCATATATTGCACATGAAGTTGCTGATCTTAAAGATCTTCATCACTGGCAAACGATATGACGCATTTCAGACTATAGTTTTCAATGGATTGCAGATAAATATTCCACGTTATCCAGTGTTTTTATACTTGCGTGCTGTGTTTGTATTGTGTTATAGTCTTACTTCTCGGAAAAGATTCAGTGCATGCATGAATGAACTGGAAACATATAGTGTCACTGTCACTGTTTATTCATTGGGCAGACTGATCTCATGAAATGGCGTATGTATGACACGCCAATTCGTATTTCCATTTTTGGCGTGCTATCAACACGCATAATCGCTTTTCAGCGTATTTATCAACGCCTTTGACTTAACGTTATATTACTGTATTATGTACATATAAATATATGACCTACCCCAACCCCGTCCCTAAACCTACCCGTCACTGGGGTTAATACCATTTATGAGTCTTCTCCTACCATCCTAGGAAAAGAAATATCGCTCCACAGATGTAGAATATAGATTTTGCTTCGTTTCGCTCGGACATTTAACGGCGTACACATACACGCGGAATCACTCGGACGTTTAATGGCGTAGACATACACGCAAAAGATTTCGGCGTGGATATACACGCGGATAGCTCAAAATGCGTATAGATAACACGCCACTTGAATTGAAAGTGGCGTGTATGTTTACGCAAAGTCATGATGTCATCATTGGGCAACTTTTTAAATACAGCATACAAACATGTTTTTTTTTTGGTCCCCTCAGCCATTTTCATTGGATCTAAAACGTTTGTATTAGCAATTGTTTTACTCCTCTTCAGAGATATTTACTCTTTATATTTTAGCATATTAGTTGAGCAGAGTGAGTAGCCTAATACAAAGTACATTATTACAAATAATGTCCAAAGTAACAAATTCTCGATTTGGTGAACTTTTATGGATTCATGAAAAGCTTTGTTACATGTTGCAATTATTTAATGGATTAGAATAATATTTTTATAAACTTATATTTTAATGTCTATTATAAATTATGAATAATACCTTTACAACATTTATTATTAATCTGGGTACACGTTAATTTCTACATACACTGATTACATTTTTTACATGAATTTGTATGTTACATTATGACCAAAAATAGTATATTTATAAATGAACATTAACATAGATTAATAAATGCTGTAAAAATGGCTGTTCATTTTCAGTTTATGACATCTAATTTAGAACCACTGATATATGAGAAGATCCTACTGGTACATTTTTATAATCAAATACAAATGTAGAAGATGAGTAAACTTTAGTATAATAAATGTACAGTGCTTGCAAATTAAACTGTTGCTGATCATAAATGAACACTAGAGGGAGCAGTTGGCTCTCACTTTGTGGCTGCAATTTGAAAGCTTTTTCTGTACTCAAGCAAAGGTGACGGTGATCACGAAAACAAGGATTGGTCATGATACGTCATGCATGACGTAACTTTGAATGAACTCAAAGTTATACATAAACTTGTCAAATAATGGTGTCATTTTCAATTTAGTGTCAAGGTATCATTTTCAGTGGTACTTTGTGGACCAATTCATCAGACATCAATTTGCTCCAAAACTACACAAGATCAAGCTAGCCGCGACGAAAATAGAGGTGTACTATTTATCAAGATAATTACGGTAATCAGCAGGAAAAGCAACGAGACATTCCATCCCATTGGCAAGTGAATGGGATGCCAAAGATGTTTGTCTGATGTATGTAGAATCACATTTAACAACAATTCAGATTTAAATCATTGCCCTATATATAACTCAAGTATTTGAGTTGATTTAACATGCTCACATTACAAACCCTCCAAAAAAAAAAAAAAACAGAGTTAGCAAATGTCCCTGTTTCTGCTATTGCTGCCCTGTGGTTAAACAAGTCAGGGAAGCTAATTTAATAATTCTCCAAATTTTCAATAACAGCCCTGATTTTTTTTTCAGTTGTGCTGCAGGGGTGCGTGAGTCATCACGGCCTGTTTTGCTAACAAGTCTGAGTGATGTTGTGTCTCTGGGCTTAAACTCATGGTAATGCTCCTCAGGCCTCAACCATAGCGTGTCTGCATCAAATCCTCCATGGTGAAGCAGAAACTAAACACAATTACTTTTTCAAAATGTAAGATTTGTGCAGAACAGGATAACGCCAATGCAAAGAGGTAATGAATTATAATTCATATGCATGTTTGTTTTTTGGTCAAAAATATTTTAATGGTTAACATGGCAATATTGTTTGGCTTTTGACGTCTAACTGTCAAATTATTTCTTTCTTATAGGTTTTTCAAAAAAGAGTGGAGTTGTTTGTAAGAACAACCTTGCAAAATCCATCAATCTGAGGAGAATGTTCGCACTTCCCCTGCAATCTCTATCTTGCACACACACACATACTCCCACACTATGCCTGCTGATCCCACTTCATAAAATCTCCCTCTCCTACTCTAATACTAATCAAGCCAACAGCAGGCTATCACTAAAATAGCCTGATAAGCTAAACCACCAGAAGCAATGAGTTAGCATTGCTCAGTCAAAAACATGTAGTGTAATGAGTCAAATACATGAATCTTCTATGTGACCTGTTTACTGCATGAAACTTGGTTCTCAGTACCTGCTGAGCCAAAGCAGCATGTCAGAGTATTTTTACCCAGCTCCGTCAGAGTTGATCCCCTGTAATTGAGAGGATAAATATCCCTCCTCCTCTTTACAAACAGACTGTTACACACAATTGCAATTTAAAACTAATGATATGATAACATATAAATCAAGTCCCTTGTTTTGGTGTATATAAAGAATTTTACATACTGTATTTTGAAGTACAGACATAGGCGTCATTTACGGGGGGGACGGGTGGGACATGTCCCCACCACTTTTTGCCAGGGTCGATATTGTCCCCACCACTTTTGAAACATCTCGCGTCACGGGTACCAATACAAATAAAACATCTCCAGTTAACTAGCAGCATTCGTTTCATTCATTTGTTAAATAAGAGGCGATCTAGCGCTGAAATGTGTTGTCTTCACTCGGACGCGCGCTTCAATCCGTTGCAGAGATTCTATTCGTTCCAGAGAAATCACAATTCAAAATGCACACAAACGTGTCCCTGCTTCTCTGGGTTCTAATCCATCCGCACTCGTATAGTTTTTTTTCCCCCTCATCAAAACCGATAATGTTTATCAGTGATAAAGTATATCAAGATTCTTGATATACAACCACTGATAAACATTAGGTTTTGATGAGGGAAAAAAATACTATACGAGTGCGGATTAGAACCGTCAACCTCCGACACGCTTGGCAAATATTCCGCCACTGGACCATTACAGTACATAAGCAACGTAGGCGGATCTATGTATATATTCACGTAAAAATTCACGATACTAACAAACAACATTATATTAGATCTCATTTTACGACCAATTAAATTTAAACCCAAAGTACCATCACATTTTTGGTCGGACATCATCACATCTTTGTATACATTTTTATTTATTTAAATCAGTAAGCTACAGGACATCGTCTTTCAAACCATGACCTGCGCGAAAGAGAAAAAAGAATGAATGCGTCATTGTACCCAGCACTTTTGAAAATGCCCTTCCGAATGCGTCTCTGTCCCCACCACATTTCAAACCAAACTGACGCCCATGAGTACAGATACGTCTCCATGTACCCTCTTGAATCGTCATGGGCTTTTTTCATTACATGATACTTCTAAGAAAAAGTTGTTTAAGAAGGAGGACGGAGAAATACTGTAATGCATTGTGTTCTCAGTAATCTCAGTGATATGTCTTTAATTATAACCTATTTTGTCTACAGTATGAATCATAAGTCGCCACAGTAAAGAGACCCTTGTGCCTTACAGATACCATGGAATCCAGAGAAGAATAGTCAGGATGATCAAGAGCCAAGGTCAACAGAGCAGATTTGATATGATCTCACCTGCAACAAAGAGATTTAATGCACCATCTCAAGCCATATCATTAACTGACAAATGCTCTAATTATTCTATGAGGGCAAAGCATTGGAGATTTAGTGGGAGGGTAGGGGGAGGACTAAGCCGGGCAATTAGGAAAAGCAATCTTTGCTCCCTGAGGTGGATAGAGAGAGAGAGAGAGAGAGAGAGAGAGAGAGCGGTGAGTATTAACGCAGTACATGTCTCTTTAAATGAAGGGAGAGTGAGGGAGAGAGAGCATGTGCAAGGGGGAGGGGGAGTTGGCTGCGTTGGAACAGTCCACCTCTAATGAGCAGATTTGAGAGACACCAGTGTAAGAGAGAGAGAGAGAGAGAGAAAGAGATCATATGGGGGAATAAGATGACGACGGAGTAAAAGACCATCAGCGTCACATGAAAATCATTCCAACAACGTGATTGAGTCAAGGAAGAACAGAAGAAGGTAAATCAGGAACAATGAATCTGGTTTTCCCACCTGCAAGCAAACCGGAGCACAGGATTTTTATACAGACCTGAAAAGAGAGCAGAGAGGAAAGCAGAGACAACGACGAAACAGTGCCCAGATAAGGAATTAATCACATCAGTTTGTTTACGATCAAGCCGTGCGCTCATCCAGTGCTGGCGAGAGCGTGCATATATATGCATGTGATTGTGTGTGGATAGAGACTGCATTGCTGCTAGAAGACAGAGACTGAAGCTTGCAAAATCCATCGCTCTTTTATTCTTGTTTCTCTTGCACTCAGTCTCCCTGTGTGGCATCAGCATGTCGGGTGGATTTGGTACAACAGTAAGTGAGCTCCTGGCAGAGGGGATGCATTTGTAAATGCTACCTGCTTGCTTCATCTATCGCCCGTCGCTCTGAGTTCTCACAGGTTTCTAGGTGGAGCCTGGTGGTCTCAGCGACTGGGAGGGGAAGTGTAACAGCTCAAAGCCCCAGAGAGGGAGAGCGGGAGTGAGGGTAGGTGTGTGCTGGCACAGGTGCCCTCTGTGGAGGCAGGAACGAGGAGGGGGCCAGAGCACCAGAACCGAAAGAATTGTTGCTGCGCTGGTAACGGTAGAACAAGGCGCATGGCTGGCGTGGGCCCACTTTCATCACTAAGAAGCAACTGCAGGAAAGCAACTTGTGAATAAAAAGCTCCACTCCTGGAAGAGGATGGTCTGAGAGGACTCAAGCTGCTCCTGCCTAGTTTGACAGGAGGGGACTACTGCCCAGGAGGGCACCTCTTTCTTTCTTTTAACTTTTTGCATTGTTTTTTAAAGGCCAATCAAGGGAGAGTTTACAGTTTTTTTCATTCCCCAGCTTTCCACCAACACCCTGGCCCCGTTTCCAAGTCTGATTTTGTTTGGGTCTTACTTCTTTTTCTTTTCTTTTTGAGATTTGGGGTATTTGCCAAAACCTATTTCATGCATGTCCACTGGGGGCAGGTTCAACTTTGATGATGGGGGATCATACTGTGGAGGGTGGGAAGAGGGAAAGGCCCATGGCCATGGCATCTGCACAGGACCCAAGGGCCAAGGCGAGTATGCAGGCTCCTGGAGCCACGGTTTTGAGGTGGTGGGCATCTATACATGGCCCAGTGGGAACACCTATCAGGGGACATGGGCGCAAGGTAAGCGCCATGGCATTGGTGTTGAAAACAAGGGCAAGTGGGTTTATAAAGGTGAATGGACACATGGATTTAAGGGACGCTACGGTGTGCGGGAAAGCACAGGAACCAGCGGCAAGTACGAGGGTACATGGAACAACGGCCTACAGGATGGATACGGAACGGAGACATACTCTGATGGAGGTAAGAGTCTTATGAAATTGTTTTGGTAAAGAGTTTGATTTAAAGTTTTAAAAATTCTTCCAACTAAATGACACCACAAAATAGTGACATCTCTGCAGAAGGTATAGTTCACTCCAAATTGCATCCCTCTTGTCATTACAAACCCATATGATTTTTTTCTGTGGAACACCCTAACGTTGGACCCCAGTGTTCTTCAGAGTATTTTCTTGTGTATTCAACAGAAGAAAGTCATACCGGATTTGAACAACATGAGGGTGAATAAATGTTGATGGGATTTTTGCGTGAACTGTCCCTTCAATGGATAACACAAAAACTATTACAGCAGAGAGAGAGATTTCTAGAATACCTTGTAATTTCCATTTTTGCACCACTCAACACTTTTTTACTAGTAGTCAGATTTTTTTAAATTCTTCCTCTACTCATCATTTGGACAAGCGAATTCCTCCATCCTCCACAAGCTGCTGAGGAGATCAATTTGGAGGCTCAAATTAAGGCCAATTGGACATCTAGAGAGACAGAGAGAGAAAGACAAAGAGAGAGAGAGAGAGAGAGAGAGAGAGAGAGAGAGAGAGAGAGAGAGAGAGAGAGAGAGAGAGAGAGAGAGAGAGAGAGAGAGAGAGAGAAAGAACGAGAGATTCCAGTCAACCTACAAGTCTTGTAAAAGCCCTTGACAAAAGACCAGAACACCCTATTTGAGCTGGAACAAGGTTTCCGTTTTACTGTTCTGGAGACAGTACAAACTAAAATTGCCAAAACAAAAGTCAAGATGATATGAAGGCCAGATAAGTGACAAAGACCAATGGCCATGAAAGTAACAATAGACTCATTTACTTGAAACAAGCAAAACCACCACTGTAGCATATACTTGACATAACACTCATGCAATGACTTACCTTTAACTGGCCTAGAGAAAGTATTTTTTAAATAATAAATTGTTCTGTCTGTGATTATTCAAGTAGAATCACAGTTGTTGAATGTAAATGCATACCCGTGCAGTCACGTGAACTGAACCCTCAGTTCTGTGCCTTTTTGTAAAAGAAATCTCCCATTTTATCACCCTTAGTGTCTTTGTTAGTAAAGGTGCAATATAGGTAAGGTAACATTGTAATACCAACTATTAAAGGGATAGTTCACCCAAAAATGTTAATTCTGTCTTTATTTACTCACCCTCATTTTATTCCAAACCTGTAATACTTTATTTCTTCTGTAGAAGACACAAAAATATACATTTTGAAGATTGTTTGAAATGTTTTTGCATAACATTGAGAGTGAGTAAATAATAAAAGATTTTTCCATTTTGGGTAAACTGTCCCTTTAAGTAAATAGGTTGAGTAGGAGTGTGACATACTCATATATTGATTTTTGTCTCATTGATCTAAAGGTAGCTGAATGTATAGATGTGGAGAAACATATCCAAATATGCATCCTCACACTCTCTGAAGATATCGTTTCAGTGAGTGTGAAAAGTAAAATCAACACCCCTTTGGGTGTATTAAATTGAAGAAAGTGTCAATTCTGGTGAATGAGACATATACTTGTATCAACAGTCTTATCTATTTTCAGAGCAGCATAACCTCTCTCTCTTTGTTTCATTTTCTTTGCATTATGGAAGTGTTGCCTGTGAGTCTTTTACACCAAGTTGCTGTGGAAACACACACAGACTCTGGCAGCAGGTCAGCGTGTCACTGAAGACCCAGTGCTCGCTGCTCTGATTGGCTGGCTGACTCGCTAATGGCGTTTACTTACTTTGGTACTAATCTGGACCTCTTAATCACAACCACAGTAAGCAGTCAGAGAAGACAGAGATTGATAAGAAAAAGAAAGAAAGAAAATGAGCCAAAGAAGGGAGAGAAAATACAAGAGGAGGTTAATAGGGCCACAAAGAGGTTACAGTGGCATTATCAGCTTTCAGTGCTGTCTGAGTACACTACAGCTGCCACACATGAAAGCATCTGTTCACATTATGACCTGAATTCCACCATCACACTAAAGAGGACAGGTTTGAAGAGGGCAAGTTAGTTTCCATTAGCTTCTTCTACTGAAGAAGAGACATAGTATGCAATATTATAAACACATCTTTGCTATAAATATAAACTGACATTTCTAGGCTTGTTGTGAGTATGTGATATTTCATTACTATTAAAGTTACATCACATGCATTAATCTTTGATTCAATAACATGTCTTGTCATGTTTTACCCCTCAGTCAGCCCCTTAGGGATGACTTGTCTACAGAGAATGGCATTGTACCGGATATGGATGATTTTTGCTTTTATGGCTGCTCTGATTTCAGTTTCTGATGTAACTAATGATTGTTTAGAAGTCAGGGAGTAAAGTACTTACATACATCGATGTGGAACTCTGTGTTGCTTGAGGCCAACAGTGTCAGCATGTCCACAATGTGGCTTATGTACAGCAATTCCCAGCACTTTTGCATGACTAAAACTCAAATGCTGATCAATTTGGCCTCTGAAAGCGCCATTCTGCATTGCTCAAAATAAAATCGAAATACCTAGAGCTGGCTTGACAACAAAAGGAAACAGACATATCAGTTATGTGGTTCAAATACATTCAGGATTATTTTATATTCATAATCCTAAAACGGGGACCATTCCACTTCTCAAATACATCACCTACATAACATCGAGAAAAAAAAAAAAGTCAAACTGAAATCCCCTTAAACGGATAACAGCCTGCTAGTCTATGTAGGCTTAGAGAGATTTGGTTTTAAGTGTAGCTTTATTTTGTATTGTGGAGCGTTGTCGCAATACCATTGCCCCATATACAGAACACATTGCCTGAATAAACAACACTTTTATGGCATTGTTTATATAACATTGACAATGCTATAAAAGTGTGTGGTTTGCATCAGGGTAAAGTCGCCTTTGGCCTGCCATGTGAAGCACCTATTATTTCCAAAGCTATGATAAATGCCCAATGGATGGTTTATCTTAGAGTAGGTTACGGATAAGAGATCTCTTTAGTCCATCTATGGATACAAACACCTGTTTCATTCTAAGAAGTGCACTGTCCTGGATTTAAGGCCACTAGAGATGAGCATGGCCGACAGATGTGTACTCTGCGAGAGTCTGGCCCGCAACCACACGCATGCAACAATTACTCTGCAATTGCTGACTTTGTGAAAAAGACAAGAGATTAATAATTCATGGAAGGGCCGATCCAAACAGACATTCTGCCTGCTTTGCGGGAGTCTGCCTTTTCCTGGTATATGAATTCTAATTAGTATTGTATACGAGATATTTAGGCCAAGTGAGCCACAACGCCATCATTTCTTTAGACAGACACGTCCCTGATCCCGACACATGAAAAGGAAAAAACAAGAAATATTCAACCTCGAAACAGAACAGCGAGCATTGTTAAAGAAACGATTATAAATTCAACCCGGGGGAAAGCGCGTGATTAAATCTGTCCTGTGATGTTTCCGCGTCTTTGATCTTTCCGCATTAACCGTTTCCGTTCTGTGTGCCCCGCACTGTTGCACAATGCATCTCATAGGCCTCCGGCAGAAACGCAAGCAAATTAGTTTTGACATGTGGGTTGCAGGACTCATAGAAATCCAATACCGGACCACTAATCACATAACCATGTGACCCATGTGGGATGTCCCATGCTCATACAAGGCTACTGTTGTTTCCATATACGTCCCATACAGTAAGTCAGCAAGCTAATGAAAGATCGAAGACAACATTTTCTTTTTTTTTTTGCTACTGCATTTTCATTTGTATTGCTGTTTTCACAGCTGTGCAGTGATTCAATTAGATGTTCCTCTGATTAATACTAACGTCTGCATCCTCAGAGAGCTCCCGCTCTCTATATTGCATATTCACACTTGGTTTGTTCAAACAGACTTGTTAGATCTCAAAAAGCAAGAGATCTGACATCTACCTCATGGAAAGAATACACGTTGTATTGGATATCTGAACATCTTAACCTCCTGAGATCCAGCAAACAAACAAATACAGGTTTTGTCATTTAGATTATTTCTTCTAACAAGTGACAGATACATTTGTGCAAAAATACCAGATGTACAGTTAAAATACCAAACAGTTTGATCAAACGTGCGGCCTTAAACAGCAAAAACAAATGATATGGGATTAATTTTCACTTCACTTTTTTAAAATGTGATGATCCTATTTCGTTTCTATATGAACTAAGCATGGTTTATGGTTAGTTTATTCATTTCAGGTCATTAATTGCATTTTGGATTGCATTTTCCCCTGATGTTTGTGACCTTATAAAAATAGAGATATATTGTATTATAAATAGCTTTACATAATTATATCATATCATTATAATATTGAATATGAAAGAAAAGCCCAGGATGTAATTTTCATGATATATATGAAACACTTCAAACTGTGATGTATATGGTCTAAGAGATATTAGCAAACAACTTATGTCCACTACAGTGAACAAAAATGAATTGCTGAATCTCAGGAGGATATAAAACTCAACTGAAACAGGCAGGCTGTACACCCACTCTTATCTTCAGAACCATGGAGAGCGCCAGCAGCGCGCCAGTGTCGTGACTGTTCTCCCTATATCTCTCTCTCCCTGAGAGGAGCTTTCCCACGATATCATAGTAATATAAGAGAAGAGCACACCGATTATCTAACAAATTCTCTTCATTAAGCCCACCCGTCATGCTGTTTACTTCTAACACCTCTTTAGCCGCCTCTTTTAATGAGAAGTTCCTATGACTACCTCCAGAATTATCAAAGGACTGGAAGATTGCGTGTGTTTGTACCACAAGAGATCCCACTTTCACTCCCCTGATTGACCTCACTGGGAAAACTTACATAGGGGACCCTTTAGAATTTGTTTTAACTGACAATAACATTTTCTGAACGTCAAAGTGTGAAATCGAAAGAGCTACATTTGAGTAACAAATGATTTTTTTTTATCCTGACTGTTCCTGTTTCAAAATGAAAAAAGAAAAAGTTCAGTTATGGATCAGTTCAAGAAAAGAGTGCTAGCAAACAGTATTTTGACACATTTTGCACTTCTCCAGATGAAGTATGTCAGATATTGACATATATTCCAAGACAAAACAATACCTGAATTTACACAAATTATCCAATCCAAAGTTTACATACCCTTGGTTCTCTAAATTGTGTGTTGCATCCTTGAATGACTCTCCTTATTTAAAAAAAAAAAAAAACTCCAGGTATTGTAAGATTAGCAACATGCTTTGGATGGTTGCAGTGGCTATATGATGTTGAGAATGAGATCCATATTTGCGACTCATAACTACAATAAAAGGCTGGAAAACAAAATCAGTTCAAAATCAACACGATATTACACTCTAAAAAATGTAGGGTTAAAAAATAACCCAACCTTAATCATGCCGCTGGGTCACTATAGGACAGAACACGCGCTGGGTTGGTTTGACCCAAGTGCTGGGTTTTTCCATTTAACCCATATTGTTGGGTCATTCATTTGACCCAACCAGTGGGTGAAATTGACCATCTTGCTGGGTTAAGTCTTACTCATGTGCTGGGTTATTTCCTGTATCATTGCCTTATTAAAATTAGTAACAAATATTTTTTATATTACTAATGTAAAATAATGATTGTCTCTGTAATACAATAAACCAGAGAGGCCACTGTATATAGTGATTTCAATCATTTATTTTATTTTTTTACATTTTTAATACATCTCTTTAATATTGTTTTGTAATTCTAAGGTAAAAAAAAAACATAACGGTTCATTAAGTAAGGTCTTTATACACCACTGAAAACATAGTTATGTATATGATATTGCATTTCTGTTAACAGATCCTCCTAAATACAGTATTACACAATGCACCTTTAAAAGTCAATGAGCAACTAATTTGAACTCTTATACGATTATGATTTTATTTATTAAGATGTGTTGATTTATTAAGAATAGCTAAAAACATTTACAATGCGACTAAATATCACAGGGTTTTCCTCAAATTTGACAGAGGACGATTCGATAATCGTATTTAAAATCTTGAACATGATAATTACACTAAATTATGAAGTCTTATCTTGTAACATAAAAATCTGCGTAAAGAGTATGCAAATTATGAGCCTTACTGTAAGAACTGAATACTAACAAACATGTAGCCTACTTAATGTTTCATTATTTTGTGAAGCTGCTTGTAAACACACTGGAATATACTTTTGTATTTAGTTAAATTAACTTTACAGAGTCCATAAATATCATCTACTGTGAAGTGTCACTAATCTTTTGCTCTTTTTGCACATCCTGTTAAAAACAGTGAAGATTGCATCTTAATTTCAGTCACTGTGACTTGGGAATCTTCCCGAGGCCTTCAAGGAACACGGAGCAGTTCAAAGGCTAATCAAGGACAAGTTTCCCCTTCACATACCTCAAACGGGAAGACGTAATGTACAAAACCATTTCAGCCGGTGGGCGTATCTTGTCCTCAGACCGCCAGACTCCGAGTCGGATGCTTAGTTTCGTGTCTGTGCTTACACTGTGCCCATCAATCAGAGCACTACGGTTGTCAGCAGTTTTACATCACTGTCAGGCTGCCTTTATTCTAAACGGCCTGCCAATGCATCATAATCAAAAATCCTCTCTCGTCTATAATCCATTGAACTATCTATTAGATTTGCTTTTGTTTTACGGATGCTAATGATGTTACTGATTATCCACAAAATTCGTTTGCTATAAAGGTCTGTAGAGATCTATAATTGTGAAAAATGAGAACAGAGATGCGATTTTTTCATTTGTGGCTTGTAGAAGTTACAATAATGTTGGTATGATGAAGATATTTAGCTATTGTTTTCTCAAAATCTTGCTTTATTTGAGCTGTTACGGTTAAATCTGAAGCGAGCAAAAATGTGCAGTAGATGAATGGAAGTGTGGGTATGTGTGTGTTTGTGCGAAAGAACTACACTGTGATTGTTTGGGAGGTGTGAGCTGATGCCTCCTCTCTTTCTATGTGTCGGTGTGTGTGGGAACTTTCTGAGCTAATCCCATCACTTTAGGTCTGTGTTTGATCTACATATCACAAAGCACGCAGCTGCTGCCCGACAATATGAAGAAAGCATCAGCAAGATGTTGGCCACTCCGCTGAATACAGCATCAGAATGACAACAGCTACAGGCCTGTGACAGTGTGTCAGTTTCCTGTTCTCACTTCAGTTGCAGTACTTGCTTTCACTCGTTCATACACACTATTTGCCTGCACATATAATTATCAAATCTTTGAAGGGGTTTTCATGAGGAAAAAGTAACTATTTTATGAGTTGGCAATTTGGTATGACTTTTTATGAACTGTTTCACATGAAGGTCCATCCCAAACCCTAGGGTAAACCTAACCCTTGTTGGGGTGTAAGCAAATAGTAAAAAAAAAAAAAAAGTATGAATGTGATCATATGAATTCATACAAATGTGCCACCTTTGTATGAAGTTGTAATGTAAAAAAGTTACAAATTGCAATGAGTGTTGGGTTTTATTGAGTTTTCTGATGGTTTCTAAAAGAGACAGACAGACAGACAGACAGACAGATAGGACAGACGATAGATAGATAGATAGATAGATAGATAGATAGATAGATAGATAGATAGATAGATAGATAGATAGATAGATAGATAGATAGATAGATAGATAGATAGATAGATAGATAGATAGATAGATAGATGATAGAGGCAGAGCTGTTTGTGAGCCAGGAAAGTATGTATATTGAAGTGGGGGGCTGGGAAATCCACCAAGCACAGCTCCAGCCCCATTGAGCCATCCAGCAGCCCTCGCTGACATGCCAACCCACAGAGATCAATACAGGCAGAGGGAATGGGGGCGTTCGTATGGCTGAATGTGTATGCATGTAGCTAACAGGATGAGAAAGCTGATAATGTAAAGACAAAAGGGATGGGAGAGAGGAAAAAAGGGTGAGAACGGATAAGAGGTGGGAGAGATGGTGAGATAACGGAAGTAGCACAGTGAGCTGTGTGTGTGTGTGTGTGTGTGTGTGTGACTGCCACGGTAATAGTGCCAGCATGTTCTAGAATGTTGGCCAGGATGAATCATCAGCATGTAGGGATAGTGGTTACATCAGAGGTGATCTCATAGAGCGCAAAAAAGTACAGGACAGATCAGGTGGATCATGAATATACACGTTCCGGTATAAAAGATCAATGCTAGATGAGTGCAAACTATTAAAGGGATAGTTCACCCATAAATTGTCATCATTTACTCACCATCACATTGTTCAAAAATCCCACGACTTTATTCTGCGGAGAACAAAAAGTACATTTTTATGTGAACACTCTTTTTAAATACATTTAAATACTTTTTGAATATAATAATTCACAAGTTGTACAAACCACTTTTTTGCACTTTTTCAGCTTGACAGTTCCAGTCCGTATTCTCTTACATTATAAGGAAAATGATGACAATTTTGATTTTGCGGTGAACTTTCCCTTTAAACATATCTGTGTGAAAGTGTGTTATCCCAGATTTCAGCACCACGGAGAGAGCAACTCTGTAACTGGACTTGGTTTTAAGTGAGAGATCAGAAAACTTAGAGACAAAAAAGACGTATGGATTACAGAGATTTTGCTAGCTTACAGTGACATGGGCAACAAATTACAAATCAGTTATTTTAGAAACCGCAATGAGTAGGGCTGTCAATTTAATCCGTCAATTTAGTGTGCTTAACTATTAAGACATTAACACAAAAATAACTAATCATGCCTGAAATGCAGAAATCTGAAGATGCGTTGTTGTTTTTTTTACATTTTAACTACTTGTAACATGACTAGGCATCCAAAAGACAGTGTTTAGCTAATATGAAAATAAATTAAAAAATATATATTGACTTCTAATTCGTCTATTCAATGCTTTTGCTATATAACATCTTAAATGATCTTCTTTCTTGGGCTTCTCTCAGGAGATATTGATATTTTGCATTAGTTGCGATTAGTTAGGCACCAGCCCTAGTACTGAAACAACAACTGTAGGGATTAAAACACTCTTTTTCTTCTTCCAGTGACAACATTTTCAGATTAAGGCCCATCAGCACTGTTCTCATCACGTGCGAGAACATTAGTGTTATTGGTTCCCCATGTCACTAAATGAAGATTCCAAGATGGTCATCCATCAAGACTCCTGACAGAATGATCAGGCTGCCAGCACCATAAAGGAAATTTTACAGAACGTGACATTCCATTATTTTGTTGGCACATTCACCAATAAATAACACTGCTGGCGGCTAAATAGATGGACATTGTGATACCTCATGGAGATTAAGATCGATGAGATGAACACTTTGTCCTCTGGGGGAACCATCACAATAAATGAAGTAATAGAGCCAGGTCTGGAGATCATGGCTGCCAAAAACACTCTTCCACTGTTGCCAACTTGCCATTATGTCACTTCCTGTGCTTGCTATTGATGAGGTTGGTCACGCTGATGATGGTACAAGTGATCACAACTGTAATCATGGTGTGTATCGGTGCCCTATGAAATGAGACGATTGTAATTCTTTATATAAGTACAGTATAATATGTGTTAAGAGCAGAAGCATTTACAGTCCACAATCTCAAAAATCTGATGATCTGATCAACTTCTTGGTCTAACTCTTCAGGTGGTATACAATGCTTGCACTCTATTTAAACATGCGGTTGCTATATTGAAGTATCAGGAACCTTTTACAAGTTATTTTTATGCACTGCCCTGCCACATTTCATTCTTTTTCCATTAAGTTGTTACTCTGCCTCATTGCGTGGCACAAAAGCAATGAGAGAAGCATTTTATTGAGCTCACGAGAATTATTACTGTTTGTGCCTGGAGTAACACGCACTGTAATCCTCTCCCAACTGTATTGAGTAACTCAAAAGGCACAAACATATACAGAGATGTGAATTGCAGTATCATCTCGGTCACCGTGATTTTGCAGAGTAAGACAAGTTCCTGGATCAACATATTTTGTTGATCCTGGAACAACATTCCTGTCTGAAAATGTAGTCCTAACCATATCCCTATCCCTAAACATAACCCTACCCATAACTTATCCCTAATATCAGAGAAAATGTGAATAACACTTATGGTTGTAAATTATGGTTGTAAGCCTAAACGTGACATAAAGTGTAAGCTTGTTCCTCATATCTGATTGGTTGATTGGAATGTTGTTCCAGGATAAACAAAGATGTTGATCCAGGAACATGTGGTGAATGATCGTGTATGATCTCTCTGGTGGTTAAGTTTATAGTGCCAAGGCAGGTAAAAGGGCAGTGCCTGCAGCTAAATTGTTGTCTTCACTGTCCTTTGGTTCTCAATCACATTCACACGTTCAAAAGGACTGAAACGCAAAGCACCTGTTTGCCAGTACAAACTGATATCACATAAGGTCACCTTTCATTGTCATCAGCAATTTAAGTTACGACAGGCATATTTTTTAAACGTTCCATGAATAAGATACAAACAGTCAGTGGAGGTGCTTAACCTCCAGAAAATGCGGATGATAATTTGGGACATGTCTAAGTACAGTATATGGCAATAAATAATGTGTACTATTTTGTAATGTTGTAGCGTAAAGACAACCAATATACACTATATAAAACATAAAAATAAATAAAACCATTTTGAATATAAGAGGGTAACAGGGTTGAATGGTTGAGTTTGACAAATGTGTGAAACCATTGTGCAACTAGCTGTTTAGGAGCTTTTTCAAGTTTCTCAAAACCATTAGAGAAGACTGATTTCTTTGACCAGAATTCGTCGCTGTTACCACCGCTGCTAAAAGGTAGCCTAGGTAGGCAATTGTGAAGAATACCAGAGCTGAAAACATGAGGCAACTCTCCAAACTGGAGAAACCCAAGGGCAGCAGACTCAGCAGGGGAACCCTGGGTTCTACATCTACTGCAGTTCTGCAAAATCCTGCAACAGACAGCTTCATTCTGAAGTAAAATGTTGATTTATTGTGTACAGTTGTCTCTTACCTCCTGTCTTTTCGTGCAGGTACATACCAGGGCCAATGGGTGGGCGGCATGCGGCATGGATATGGCGTGCGGCAGAGCGTTCCGTACGGCATGGCGGCCGTCATCCGTTCACCTCTGCGTACCTCCATAAACTCTCTACGCTCCGAGCACAGCAATGGCACAGCTCTGCTGACGGGCGATCGGGCGCCTGTGGCTGGCGTGGGGGGTGGCGGCGTCCTAGCAGCGGGCAGCCCAGCCGTGTCCCGTGGAGGCTTTGTTCTGACGGCCCACAGTGAGGCAGAGCTGTTGAAGAACAAAAAGAAGGGCCTGTTCCGTCGCTCACTCTTGAGTGGCCTCAAGCTGCGAAAATCCGAATCCAAGAGCTCATTAGCCAGCCAGCGGAGCAAGCAGAGTTCCTTTCGCAGTGAGGCCGGAATGAGTACGGTGAGCTCCGCTGCATCCGACATCAACTCAACCATCAGCCTTGGGGAAGGGGAGGGCGAGCTGCCGGTGGGCGAGGACGACGTAGACGCCACTACCACCGAGAGTTATGGCGGCGAATGGAAAAACGACAAGAGGACGGGCTGTGGGGTGAGCCGGCGTTCAGACGGACTGCAGTATCAGGGCGAGTGGTTGGGCAACAAGAGGCACGGCTATGGATGCACCACATTTCCCGACGGCACCAAAGAGGAAGGCAAATACAAACAGAACATGCTTGTCAGTGGCAAACGCAAGAACCTCATCCCGCTACGTGCCAGCAAGATTCGCGAGAAAGTCGACAGAGCGGTCGAAGCGGCAGACAAGGCCGCTGACATTGCGAAGCAGAAAGCAGAGATTGCGCTCTCAAGGTAAGACGCAGGGTTTCACTTTGAATATCTTTGCTCGCTGCTTGTCCTCAAAAAGCACTTGACCAACCTAATGCTAACATACATACTCAAAGCAAACCAAAGCAATACCCTCATTTTGGGGTGAAAATAATGCTTTTAATTTGCCCACAACTTTATGATTTTAATAAACTGGCTCCTAAATGGTTCAACGACCAATTTGACAAGCACGGTTTGCGCTACACAAATGCTTGTGCAATCATATGCTAAAGTACTCATAATAGCACACATACATTTTCCGAATAGACCAAAAATGTTGATGACTCATTTTGCACTACATACTTTGTAATAAGTATGTCCTTCCCCCTTAATACCAACCGACTACCAAGTGCTTTGGTTCATGGTCATAACGTAGCAAAATCCTTTTGAAACAGAAAGTTTGGGCAGGAGTCAACATCCTGAAAAAACAAATAGCCATTATAAGCTTTAGTTACATCACAGCCATGAACCTATGTACCTAGGTGGTAAAAAGCCAAAAGTTAAAAATGATGGAAAATGTTGTTGTTTCTTCTTTTTTTTTTTGACTGTGAAACAATGGTCAGGCCAGTTGTTGTTTTTTTGCGAGCACAGGTAGAATATGCGCGTACTATACTGATGATGAAATTTGTCACGCTTCACACACTACACGTGCGCTAGGGTAAACTAAAATATACGTTGAGCTTAAGTGGGAGGGTCAGTCTCAATTTAGAAAGCATTTGATTGGACAAAATCTGTGATGGGCAGGATGAGTCATTAATATTTTGGTCCCATTTTCCTGGTAGAGAAATACTGTAAACATGAAACGAGTATTTGTGCTAAAAGCTCATTTTTTCCAACTCATTTTAGAGTACGCTAGCAAAAATATGGCTTCAGAGCTAACAAACATGGACAAAGTAACCAAAACTCTTCTCTTAAAGTGCATAGCGTGTCCCTTAGCATTAGCACACACACTCAAACAAACATATGCTTGGACTACACAAGTGCTCGTTGACATTAGTGTATCGTTCCACAACATGTATCCTCTAGCTTTCTTTACACAGCATCCAAACGAAAGCCATATTTCTAGCGGTTGCTTGGGACCTGTTAAATAGGCCTTGCTGGTGCCGCTATGTGGTGTGGTTGCTAAGGAAACGTGAATGATTTGTGTCGGTGTCAGCGTGGAGAGAGAATACATAAGTCTGGATTCACTTAATGAGAGTCATGTAGATTCTGGGTGTATCAGCAGACTGACTGATGTCTTTATTGATGCAGAACAACAGTGGCACAATCAATAACATGGACATGTGGAATGCCATAGTCATAAATTGCCTGATGCTGTTAAGGCGTGTCTCTCTCTCTGTGTGTGTGTGTGTGTGTGTGTGTGTGTGTGTGTGTGTGTGTGTGTGTGTGTGTGTGTGTGTGTGTGTGTGTGTGTGAGAGAGAGAGAGAGAGAGAGAGAGAGAGAGAGAGAGAGAGAGAGAGAGAGAGAGAGAGAGAGAGAGAGAGAGAGAGAGAGAGAGAGAGTGTTTATGAACCGTATACAGTTTGGTTTAATATTGAATGCTAATTGAAAAAATGCAAGCATTTTTCACCTTGTTGTCTGCTATGTGTCTTTGTTGATGTTGTCTAGACGAGCAGTGTTTTCCAACCGTTGTTGTCTTAGGTAGCACCAGTCGCATCAGAACAAGCGCTCCTTCACTGACACCATAAATGACACTGACAAAATATGTTCTAACTGACATTATACTGAATTTCCTTTAAAAGGGGAGAAAGATTTTTTTTATTTCAAAACAGTGCTGTTACTGTTAACTGAGACTAAAAAATTTAGATAAAGGTTAAATAAAATGTCATTTTTAGATAAACAAACATGGACAAACTTACAGAGTTGCATTAGCAACTAACTGCAATAAAATAAGTTGAAGTACTTAAAATACTAAAATTAAAATAATTTTTTATTAAAAACTAAAACTACTAAAAACGACAAAAAATAACTAAAATGTAAACTAAAATGAAAATGAAAACTGAAAATATAAAAACAAGCCAATTCAAAACATTAATAATTACTATAGTAGTATAACTAATACTAAAATCATACTGTTTGAAATGAAAATGAAGTAAATCCCTCTTTTCCGAGAGCCTACTCTCCTCTGATTGGTCAGATGGCCCAGTTTGTTGTGATTGGTCTACCGTTTACAGCGCAAGTCAGAAACGAAACCCCCATTACCATAACTGAACTTCAGCTCCAGAGACTTCCTAAAACTCAGTGATTATACACACTGTAAAGACAGTAACGATAGCGTAAATTTTACCATATCAATCCGAGTGCGAGTTTAATGATGAAACATTGGAAGAACTATAGTTATTCAACCCAAACCTGCATCGCAAGGACAACTTGAGAAGAACGTTTCTCAGTGATATACTACTCAGTTTGAGGTACATTATTGGACACAATTTTAGGTAATATTGGGCCCTCAGCTGATTAGCAGTTAGCTGGAGACCTACTCAATATAACACACAAAACTACGTATTTTGAACAAGCGGTAGAAAATATATACATCAATAATGAATCATACTTACAGGTTGTGATTCTGCAAGTTGGTCTAAATAAAGTGGGTACTGTCCCATCTTTAACGAATAGGCGTTTTGTAAATCCCATTTAGACCTCACAGAGATTTGAGAAGCAATCGTCAGAAAAATGAACACAACAAAAGGTTATCATTTTTTAACCACTGACTTCACATCCTCATCCTTAGGAAGTGTTGACAAAGAGAATTTGCTTTAGCAGAGCACAAAACAGCGTCTTCTCATCGTGTACTCAAGACGAACCGGGTATGGTGTTTGAGGGCTGGTCAAAGTAGACGTAGTTCGCGAGCAGCCAATGAAGACCATAGGTGGGCATTATGCAAATGTGTTACTGCGTTACGTATACAGGTCACGGAAGGGAGACTGGAATTCCTGACGACTCGTTTAGGCATTTCAGAGTCGATTCTTTCTTTATGGGAGACAATAACTTTATTTACAGTGCACTTTCGACTTTACAGCTTTGCAGACCGTTTACATCCACATACAGCTGATTGCACACTGCATCAAAAGGTAATATTCGAAAAAAGCATAATAGGGGAACTTCAAAACAGCTAAAAGCTAAATCAAAATCTTTCCAAGAACCCAATGGAGAACGCTGTACGCTCCTGGATAGGAATCACTGGTCTAGTTCAGGTTGTTTAGGTGACACATAGGTCAGCAGAAGAAAAAGGAGATCGAGATAGGGTTCAGGAAGAGAAACCAGGAGAAAAACGAGGGTGACAGAGAATCAGAGATTTCTGCATTATGCCAAGAGTTCTGGAGACTTGCCGGAGATAGCCAGGCAAAATTGGAACTAAGCCAGTTTGCCTATTTATTTTTTTATCACTCTATCCATTTCAAACACTCTCACAAACTCACAGTAGCTTATTGCCTCATACCTGTTGTGGACGCGCACTGTGTGCATCCATGTGACCTGCACATACATGTTAGGAAATGTGTGTGTAAGCACATATGTGAGTTTATATGCTTGCGCCTGCCCATTGATGGCGCCTACATATGTTTGCGTTCATACAAACGTGCATAGGTATGCATGTGCTATATTAAGAGCGTCACTCACTCCACAAATCCCACTGACCTCATTATATTCTCAGCAATGCTATCACTACAGCTTAGCACTGCCCCTGCCAACACACACATACACGCATATACACACAACAGCGCTCTCGCAGCAACCAATGAAATAAAGCTAGAAATGTAGAAATAAATAATTCAATGATTTTCAGGTTCTAAAGGTATTTATTATTACCTAATTTGCAAACTCTAAAGGAAAAAACATAATTTTAACATGTTAAATTGGAAATAAACCAGTGTTATTTTAGTTTTATTTATATACTATGTACTATTAATATTTTGAAGTAGATTTTCTGTTTTAATTTTAATTAATTTTAGTTTATGTCATTTTGTTATGCAGTTATGCGCTTTCATTACTTTATATATATATAATTTACTTTTATTTCAGTTTTAGTAGGTTTAGTATTTCAACTACATACTTTTTTATTTAAGTTTTTTGCCAAAGCAACATTTAAAATTTTCGTTTCAGTTTTTTAAGTTTGTTTTTGATCCAAGATTTATATTTTACTTTACAGTTTTATTTCAACGGAAATTATTTTTTAATCAAAAAAGAACTCAAAATTGACCCAATTATTTCTTAATGCATGTTTCTGATCTTTATTGTAAATTAATTATTGGTTCATGTTATTCAAAATGATAAAAATTACTGTTGCTTTTGTTAAACAAAATCCCATTCCACTGAAATGAAGACCTTGCCATCCAAGATAATATTAACAGCCAAACAGTTATTCAGCTAACCAATAACGAAATAGCTACACAATGAAATGGAGTATACTTTAATGTTTTTTTAATATACATTCATATTAAACTTGTACTATTGTGTGTTTGTTGATGGAGAGGGTGGATTCTATTTTTTAACCATACCTGAAACAATTTACCCTGAATGGATCATTCCTTGGGGTTCGCTGTGTGACCCAAGGAGAAGAAAACAAGAAAAGATTGTTTCGAGGAAAAGCCTAATTGCTCTAAAGGGAGTAATAGTTTGAGAAGAAAGGATTGCTAATGGATTCTCAACTATCAAGCTTACTCTAAAACATTGTTTTTCTCAAAAAACCCTCTCAAGCCATGATTTTTCCAAAGCAAGGAGTCATGCCATGCATTTTTATATAATTTCTTTCCCATAAGATCCATTTAAGCAAAAATGTATGATTTATGATTTAGCTTTTCTTGGCAATTTTCCACCCTCTCTTGGACCCCATAGGCTTTGACCCTACAAATAAGCCGTTTTTTTCTTTGCATGTGAAATGAGAAACAGAGCTTTGCTGAGCTTACTGTGGGTTTCATGGCCACGAGTCAAGCTTCTTAACACTGAATAGGCGCGTCATTGACGTTTATGCACTGAAAAAAAAACTTGAGGTTAGGTACAATCAACTTGGCTGTCTTAAGTCATTTCAACTTAAATTACATTAAACTGACTTAAAAAATGAGTTGAATCTCGTATAACTTAAAAAATAAAAAGTTTAAAACGGTTTAACTTATTTTGATGAGTTGAAGTGATGTAAAAACATATGTTGCCATGACTTATTGATCATGTCCTTTTTTACAGTGCGGCCGGTTATCCGCTGGTAGTTCAGAACTGTTTCTGCAACTTCGTTTCAGGGAGGAACTTTTGAAGAATAATTGATTCTTTTAGTCCAAAAGATTAAGAAAAAATTATTTCTAATGATATGGTCCTTTTAAACTACACTTTTATAAATGTAAAAAGGGTAGTCTAGAACAGGTCCATCAAGATTTGCCATACCAAAATATACAATGGAACACTTCCGGACAAAATGTACACAGACACAACACAACACATAACAGGATGCAGGATAGACTAGTGGAGATCTAAACACTGAGAAGATCACATAACAGTTAATCTGATTAGCTCGCTAGGGTCAACCTGGTCACTACAGTAGACCTGAGCTGAGGCACTAACACCGGAAGCAACCGTGACTCATCTGCAACTTAAAGCTTTGTTCTGGTGGTCATGGGGCGGCTTATTTGGGCCATCCATAGGACGTCTTAGTTGTCACAAGAAATCCATCTTTGGACTTTGTTACAAATGTGTCAGTATATTATTTGATCAAAAAGTGACCACCCACTTTTTCAGAGGCTCTGGTTCTGGTATTGTTCCCATTTATTTTCTTAACATTTCACACACAAAAAAAACAACACCACAATTTTCAAAACCTTGAATCAGCTCTGAATCACATGTTTAACTCTAAATAAAATGATTCACATTACAACATTTGATTCTGAGTGACATTATTATTATACTAAATTTACCTTACATAATATACACTATTATTATAAACAAATTAACTGAGCAAATGAGCACTTATCCTATCAATCTTTTCGAGTAAGAGAATCAACAAAACCGCTAACATAAAATCATTGGTCATTGGTCACATATAAAATCATCTATAAGTCATTGTGAACAAATTAACTTCTCATCCTATATATTTTTGAATAATGTAAGAAACTAAACGCTAACATATCAAATCTATGACTATAAGTCATTATGAACAAATCCAACTACTCGTATGAATCTTTTTAAATAATGTAACATAAAAAGAAAATGCTAACATAAAATCTATGACTTGTGATTATGAACAAATTAACTACTCATCTAATCAATCTTTTCGAATTGTGTTATAAAATCAACAAAAAAAGCCAGATCTAAAATCATTCACTATAAGTCATTATAAACAAATGAACTCTTCATACCATTAATCATTTTGAATGATGTAATAGAATCAACAAAACCACTAAAATATAAAATCATTGACTATGCCATTGAACAAATTAACTACTCGTCCAATTAATCATTTTGAATGATGTAATAGAATCAACAAAAATGCTCACATAAAATAATTGACTGAACTGCAAGTCATTGTCTAAAATGATTAAATACAATATTTTACAAATGAGCAACAACATTTTCAAATATATACAAATATAAAAGTTAAATTGAGAGTGTATGAGACTGATTTGATTACCTCAATCACAATACTTCATGACTGAGTCTCATTTAAGTCAGAATGCCATGATTCCTTCACTAATTGATGGATCTTGTGGTATTTTACTAAGATTTTGACAATAAACAGTTTAAAAAAAATAAAATAATTGACTTGTGGCTTCTACTGAAGCATATCATCATTGCTTGATCACAGAGATCATTGTAGGTCTGAGTTGAAAGTTTGTATATTTTGTATGGAGAAAATGAATGAGATTTTTACTTACGGAACCAGATTGTTGTGTTGTGCTGTATTGGCATTGATGCTTAAACGTGGATGGTCATACTGTATGTTAATGTGCTTGTGGTTTTGATGTCATAAACATTGTTTCTAAATGACCCACACTATCTCTGAGTGGACGGGCGAGAGCTTTGCATTGTGAATATTAGCATATATTATGTAAAAAATGCAAGAAAAATCCTGTTTCTCATTATAAATGCCTTTAAATTAAGGTGACTGGAAGATCCATCCTTTTAAATTGCAGGCGTAGTTGCACTGTAGGTTATGGATGTGCGAATGTGGTCCTAAAAAAAGAAGGCCGGGTGTTCAGATCATTTAGTAAAGTCACGCAAGTAGGAGAATGTGAATGAGAGGCAGGGCTTTAAAAAAAAAAAAGTGTGTGTGTATGAAAGAGAGTGAAAGAAGCGATGGGAGGTGCCTGCACGTGTCTGAGTGTTGAGAGGAAGGACGGAAGAAAAAAAGAGAGTGAGAATCTGTGTTAGCGTCAGAGAAGGGTGAGAGAGTTTGCACGTGGATGAGTGTTAAATATATGTTTAAAGAGATAGTTCACCTATCATTTGATTCAGAATGCTGGTTCAAATCCATATGATTTACTTTCTTGAGTGGAACACAGAGTCATTTTATATATATATACTCAAGAAAGTAAATCATATGGATTTGAACCAGCATTCTGAATCAAATGATTTTAATTTTTGGGTGAACTATCTCTGTATATATATATACACTCACCGGCCACTTTATTAGGTACACCTGTCCAACTGCTCGTTAACACTTAATTTCTAAGCAGCCAATCACATGGCGGCAACTCAGTGCATTTAGGCATGTAGACATGGTCAAAACAATCTCCTGCAGTTCAAACCGAGCATCAGTATGGGGAAGAAAGGTGATTTGAGTGACTTTGAACGTGGCATGATTGTTGGTGCCAGAAGGGCTGGTCTGAGTATTTCAGAAACTGCTAATCTACTGGGATTTTCACGCACAACCATCTCTAGGGTTTACAGAGAATGGTCCGAAAAAGAAAAAACATCCAGTGAGCGGCAGTTCTGTGGGCGGAAATGCCTTGTTGATGCCAGAGGTCAGAGGAGAATGGCCAGACTGGTTCGAGCTGATAGAAGGGCAACAGTGACTGAAATAACCACTCGTTACAACCGAGGTATGCAGCAAAGCATTTGTGAAGCCACAACACGCACAACCTTGAGGCGGATGGGCTACAACAGCAGAAGACTCCACCGGGTACCACTCATCTCCACTACAAATAGGAAAAAGAGGCTACAATTTGCAAGAGCTCACCAAAATTGAACAGTTGAAGACTGGAAAAATGTTGCCTGGTCTGATGAGTCTCGATTTCTGTTGAGACATTCAGATGTTAGAGTCAGAATTTGGCGTAAACAGAATGAGAACATGGAACCATCATGCCTTGTTACCACTGTGCAGGCTGGTGGTGGTGGTGTAATGGTGTGGGGGATGTTTTCCTGGCACACTTTAGGCCCCTTAGTGCCAATTGGGCATCGTTTAAATGCCACGGCCTACCTGAGCATTGTTTCTGACCATGTCCATCCCTTTATGGCCACCATGTACCCATCCTCTGATGGCTACTTCCACCATGTCACAAAGCTCTAATCATTTCAAATTGGTTTCTTGAACATGACAATGAGTTCACTGTACTAAAATGGCCTCCACAGTCACCAGATCTCAACCCAATAGAGCATCTTTGGGATGTGGTGGAACGGGAGATTCGCATCATGGATGTGCAGCCGACAAATCTGCGGCAACTGTGTGATGCCATCATGTCAATATGGACCAAACTCCCTGAGGAATGCTTCCAGCACCTTGTTGAATCTATGCCACGAAGAATTGAGGCAGTTCTGAAGGCAAAAGGGGGTCCAACCCGTTACTAGCATGGGGTACCTAATAAAGTGGCCGGTGAGTGTATATACACAGTATATCCTGGTTACTTTTTTCTCTCAATCTAATGAAAGTGAATGGGGATTGGAGATGACAAGCTCAAAAGAAAAGCCACAATTGACAATCTAATAATTGACAATTCAATAAATAATCATTTAAATATGATTTTTCCAATGACGTATGAAAAAGTAACTTTATTGAAGATATATACTACAGACCAAAAGTTTAATGTTTTTTATGCTCACAAAGGCTGCATTTATTTGATCAAAAACACAGTGAAAACAGTAATACTGTGAAATATTATTACAATTTAAAATAACTAAATATATTTCAAAATGTAATTTATTCCTGTGATGCAAAGCTGAATTTTCAGCATCATTACTCGAGTCTTCAGTGTCACATGATCCTTCAGAAATCATTTGAATATGATGATTTGATGTTCAAGAATCATTTCTTATTATTATCCATGTTGAAAACAGTTGTGCTGCTTAATATCTTTGTGGAAACAATGATCCTTTTTTTTCAGGATTCGTTGATGAATAGAAAGTTCAAAAGAACCGCATTTAATTGAAATAGAAATATTTTGTAATAAATGTCAGTCTTTACTGTCATTTTTGATCCATTTAAAGAATCCTTGCTTAATAAAAGTAATCTTTTTTTCCTAAAAACAAACAGACAATTCTCTAAAAACAAGGCTTTTTTTTTTTGCTTCTTAAGTTAATGCATCATGTTTTTAAGATATATATTTTTAAAAATGAGCAGCTCCAGCCTCCATTCACTTCAACGTATGGACAAGAGTGGCCAGGTTATTCTTCAGAAAGTTTACTTCGTGTGTTCAGTGGGAGAAAGTAAGTCAACTGGGTTTAAAACAACACAAGGGTGAATAAATGACAGAATTTTCAGTTTTTGCTGAGCTATCCCTTTAAATGTGTGAGTTAGCGGGACTTGCTGTGAAACAACGTTTAGTCTCTGTTTCCATCAGAAAGTGTGTAGAAACATTGCCACTGTTCAGCAGTATATAAATAGAACGGCAACCAGCACAGCTCGACCCAGACTCACAGCGCCTATGGATCAGGATCCAGTGTGTGTGTGTGTGAGAACATACACTCACCATTTAGAAGCCCTCTATCAGTGAATGGACGTTTCTCACATCCAGCCCTCACTCTCTGACTGTACTCTCAACACCTCCAGAAGCATCCCACAATCCTCCTCTCATTCTCCTCTGTTATCTAATTGTTTGTCCTTTTTATACCCCACGCCATCTTATTCTCTCCCTCACTTTCTCTCCTCTGCCGTTGCCAGGACAACCGGCAAGGCACGGGGTGAATGCAATCCTAAGATCTCTTCATCCGACCTGCCTCGCCGTAGCTCACCGTCACACACTCGAATGCTCTCGCGCCCACATGTTCTGACCACACCACACACTATAACCCCATTTAAACACTCACATTTTAAAAATCGCTCGCACGCAAACACACACACACACACACACTTTCTTGCACAAACATGCACTTGGTTTGGCTGGCTGGGTGAAGACAGCCTAGAGCAGAGAGGAAGAGGGTGCAATCGATGAGCATCGACATGCAATACTGCAGCAAGACAGCCTGCACAAACAAGCAGAGAACGAGACGGGGGAAAAGTTCAGTGAGGAAGGGAGAGCATCTTCATACCTGGGCTTTGTGTGGTCCATTCACATGAATAATCTCTCTGTGGCAGAATGCAACACTTCAAGTCTGTCGAAACAACAAATTTTATTCAAAATCTGAAAATAAGTACAATTAAGTATTTTTGTTTTGTTTTCCAAGTATTATAGCCTATTTGAATATTTATTCAATAGCATATAAAGATATTTAAATAATTAATTGTCTAATAATATATTGTTATTTTATAATTTAGATACTATTATAGTTTTTATCAATATTTTTTATTTTTATATTTTCCATTTTCATTTTAGTTTTATAAAACTAAAATGAAAATGGAAAATATAAAAATAAAAAATGCTATCTTAGGAAATCAAGTTAAACTAAATTAAAATGTGAAATAAGTTTAAGCTTTATAGATTTTTTTTTGTTTCTGTTTTAGTTTTTGTTATTTTAGTACATCAAGTTAAACTAAATTAAAATGTGAAATAAGTTTAAGCTTCATAGATTTGATTTAATTTCAGTTAACATTTATCTTATTTCAAGTAACGGAAATGTATTTATGGTTTTAGTTTAGTTTTATTTAACTATAATAACCCCGATACAACTTTAATTAAATGATTAAATTAACTACTACTACTAACAAACCATTTCAAACTAACTAAAATTAAATTATTAATACTTTAATGTTAAAATGTACTCAATAAAATGTAACATTTTACTAACAATTTAATAATATTTTTAATGAAATTAATAATTTTAATAAATGTAATTAAAATTAAATGACTAAAAAAATACGTATAATAAACTAAAAATAAATAAAAAATAAATTATTCCAATAATTTGTCAAAGTAATATTTTCCTATCGTGCACAATTTTGCCTCTCAAATCAGTTTATCTGATTTTATATTTACTGGAAAACTGGGCAAAAATACTGATTAAGAAATTATTTGTTTTGCGGTATACGCAATCCCACATGTCAGCATGATGCTGTGCGTCATCATCATGCAAAGTCGAAGTCTCGATCGCACACAGGTAAAACAGATGGCTGTGATGAATGTGGAATCACACATTAAAAGGCGAGGTTGTGAACGCTAGCTCTCTTTTATTCTCTTAGACACAGAGCGCATTGATTTCCTGTGAATTATTTAGCAGCCGAAGCAAGCACTGTTGCCTGTTCTTAGAGGTCCAGATGGGAATTAGCAAACAGTACTTATATATTGTAGAGGATAATTGGCTTATTTGTTCAGAAAATGTTTAGCCTGAAGCATTCAGATTTTGCCTCAAACAAAATTCAAAAAGTTCCTGGAGAATTCTGCAACCATTTGACAGCATGTGATATTTACTTATAAACTGCAGAAACGTTGGTTTTACAGATCATGAATTAGAGGCAAGTTTACAGAGCTAAAACAAGTTAGAATTACAGTGTCAGAAAGGCATGACTCTGTGGAGTCCCGAGAGCGTCTCTCAGAGTGAGGATGTGTGAAGCTGTGTAATTGTTTGCCTTCAGCCTGTGTTTATCGTCAACCCTCGGATAATCGGAGTGTCACGATCTTGGTGAAGCATGTGCCTTATAAACTTAATGACCAGATTGATCATTGGCTAAACCATGTACTTATGTGCAATTTGCTGTGGTCTGCCTCATAAAGCAAGGTTTTCTCAGATAAAAACCAAACAACAAAAACACCATCCATAAAACATGATAAAACTATAATGGTAAGCCTATACTTATGTATACTTTTGCTATAGGATTGCTGAAATTTCAGTGTAAAACTTAATGTTTCACAGTGTAAAACATTAAAACTTTCTTTAATGTGACATACCTTTTACCCTCATGTTGCGTTCGGGTCATTTGGACCCGGAGAGGATTTTCTTTTTACCGAAAATGCTATTTAAAGTTATCGTGTTGGACTAAAACTTACTGACTTGCAGGGTGTAACTATCTCGCTCAACAATTTTTGAGAATTTTTCTATTTCTTTGTGATTATTTCCCCCACCTTGTTGTTTCCACTTGTGGTGTTCCTGGTAAAAAAAATTACCGGCCTACAAAAAATTGCTTATAAATCTCTCATTATTCTATATTATCAACAAATATTGGATTTAATCTTTTTGTCAACTTGTTTTCTTTTAATTAAGGACAGGTTTTGTATTTCTTTTTGAAACTGATTGATCGTAGGCCTCGTTGATCTGACCTTATGCCCCTTTTTTGACCAAAAAAAAAAAAGCATTATTTGAGGGTAATTGTGGTAATATTGTAAATAGGCCTCATTGATCTCAACTTATATTGGTAAAAAATGACAATCAATTGAATATGAATGGGTGGAAATGGAAAATAAGAGAAACGTTTAGTGTTCAGGAGCATGTTAATCATGTTCATGTTCACATATTAACATGAGTGCTTGCAAAGATAAAAGCCTCGGACCTGTGCATGCATGGATGGACACACACACGTAAACAAACTATTTTGAGTATTACTGGCTTTCTTTTTCACAGAGATGAACTCTATCCTCAGATCAATGAGTTGTACAATATAAAAGCATTTCAAAACAAAGTTCCTGGTTAAATATTAAAGCACACTAGTGTGATAAACAGAGCAATTTTTTTCCACATTTTGTTGAATATTGACAAATTTATCCACAAATAATATTTTTTTCACTCAAAAACTGAGGTGGAGGTGCATATAAGCTCAGATCAATGATGCCTACGATCAATCAGTTTTAAAAAATAAATACAAAACCTGTCCTAATTGAAAGAAAACAAGTTGACAAAAATATCGAATCCAATATTTGGTGATAATATAGAATAATGAGAGATTTATAAGCAGTTTTTTGTTAATGTGTGTTACGTACCAGAATGGAGCCAGAATGAGAGTTTGCAAAAACCATGCTTAAATATCAGAAAAAGAAAGACTTTTCAGAGGAAAAGTAATTTAAGATTTCAAAGGCATGTTTTTTATTTGTAATCATGTGTGTAATCATTGGTGATTTATTTACAATAAGACCAGGAACTTGCAAGTAAACTGGCTAAATTTGACTTTAAATGTCCCTAAAAAATGCTTTTTACCTATTTACTAGCCTATAAAGATTTAACTTTTTGTCTTAAACATCTCTGAAATAGTTTCTGGATAAAGTTTTGATAAAGTATTCCACAGCATGTCATATTTACATTAGAACATGTTTATTATATATTTTGACTTTTAAGACAACATAAAAAATACATTTTAAAATGAATAAATACACATGTGTGTGTGTCTTAAGTTGTCAAATATTTGAGTTTAAAACTAAAGTACTGTGTGTAATTGTTTCAGTGTTAAAAAGCATATTTTCAATTCCTTTTGGTGACCCTAGTGGTTCATAAACTACACACTTCAACTTAAATGCAAGACCACCAGCCCTGTCCTTTTCTAACCCTATCTTTCTCTCTACATCTAAACCGCTTTGGCCCGGACCGCAACATCCACAGGACAGCTCACGCCAGAGGGAAAGCCGACGCCGCGACAACGGCAGCGCAGAAAGCCCAGGAAGAGAGCAGGCTGGCCCGGATCACCGCCAAAGAGTTTTCCCCTTCTTTCCAGCACAGAGGAAACAGTGAGTGCAACCAGCCGAGTCTGGAGACTAAAAATAACTGGGACTTCAAACTGTTTGACAGTACGACTAAGCTTTTACAGTTCACTGCGAATGCTAAATATGCCAATTAGTTAACTTTAAAAACACTATCCCACCGTGATTTGAAAGCTGCAAATATTATTCACCGATTCTCTAGATGACTTACAATTTAGTGCTTGCGAGCAGCAAGAGGTAGATGTACATGTTAGTAATAGTGCAGGGTAGGAACAACAGAGTGACTGTGAAAGCGTCCATGTGTGTACGTGTAGGTGCCGGATGGGTTCAGGGCTGTAGGGGTCAATGCTCCTACCGTGCCGTGCGGGGGGAATGAGTGATAGAAGAGGCAATAAGAAGATAAGGGGAGGTCAGCGCTGACCTTTCCGACAAGCCCACGCGAAGCTAGCCGACATACACAATGAAATTTATGCATGCACACATAATACCCACACACACATATTCACACCACCCACACACATAAACACACATACTGTAAACGCAGTCACTCTTTCGGTCGCTGTCACACCCTCACACATTGGCAGAATTTATGCCAATCCCATCACAAAACACCCCTTTACAGGAGAGCTATAAGGACACACGCTGTGCTGGATCAGTGTATGAGACCTCCTGGAACGGTTGATCTTTCTAAATGATACATTTACGTCATGTGATGACCTTAGAGATGTTAGGACAAACTTGGCTGAGATGTGCTGACTTGCAACAGATTTGTAAATTATGTTTACAGTTGGAATACAAGCCTTTATAAGGTTAAGTTGAAAGTTATGTACGTACAGGCGCATAGGGATGAAATCTTCATTCTCATTAGCCGAGCTGATTCGAGCAGCTATGGTGCTGACTCAGGAAAGATTTGATAAGTTAAACTGTACTACCAAGAAATGGTTCATGTGCTTCAAGCAATCGAGCGAGGTACAGGAATAATTCACCCCACAGTTTTTTTCTGTGGAACACAAAAGGAGAATTAGTGAAGAATTTTCTTGCCGTTCTTTTTTCATATATCTACAGCTTATAGTGACCATACCATCAAAAAGACGATAAAGAATCATAAGGGATGCACCAATATTAAAATTCTGGCTGATATAATAAGATGATAGTTGTTTTCATGTCTCATAACCGTTAACTGATTAATACACCATTCTAACCATTTGTCTAAATACAATACTACAAACTCATAAGAATCCTTTTGAATCCCTGAAAGTGAATTTAGGCATCACAACATTATAATGTACAGTATGAAAAATGAATAATCATTACATTTAACAATGTTATTAAATTATTAGCTTTTTAAAATATTTACTTTAAATAAGCTTTAGAAAGCAATGCTCCATTTTTGATTTTGAATGTGAACCCAAATGATTACAGACTTCAGATTTTAATTTAATAACGACAACAGAAGACTTAATGCGTGAGTCTTGAAATTCTGAAATTATTTGGAGACAAATAAGAATTTGATTCAGGTCTGTACAAACCAATTTGGTACACCTTTATTTATCAATTTGATTAAGACAGATGGAAGATTCTTTAAGAGCATGCTTCTATATACACCCCCTTTTCAGTACATTTCAAGCATGTGGCACGACTACATGTTTTAAAATTAAAACTTAGACTTGTCTCTATGTCTTCGTGTAGGAGTGGAGTGCCAGCGACCCAAACAGCAGAACTCGAGTGAGAACGATGTGGAAGTGATCTCCAGTGGGACTGCGGACAGCACTGAGCTCTATATGAAGGGCTCCACACCTCCAGACCTGACCCCAGACGTGAGCCCTACTCCCAGCCGGCCCTCCACACCTCCCCGAAGCCCGACCACCAAATCTTCCCACCGCACCAAAAATGCCCGCTTCCTGCGACAGACAGCAGTGGACGAGGAGCGCGGGGGAACGCAAGAGATCCAGGTGCTGATGGAGGGGAGAGGTGGTGGTGGTTCGGGTGGAGGTGGAGAGTACCTGAGGGCTAACAGCTGGAGTGAGGACAAGCGTGTCTCTCGTGGGGGCAGTAGTAGAGGCGGTAGTCGTGGCAGCAGCCGTTCTACAACCCCTTCTGTACAGGACGAGGTGCGGGTTGGGGCGGCACGGGCCAACGGCCACAAGCACGCCTCCAATCATAAGCCTCGAGACCATAGCTCCTCCAATCACAAAACGCAACGGGAAAGGAGGCCGGAAGGACCCTCTGCTTCCTGGACGTCTCAGCGGGTACATGGGGACAGTTTGGCTCACTCCCGTCTCCTAGAGCAGGACGAGGAAAAACTGAGCAATTATGAAATGGAGATGAGGCCGTTACAGCCAATGGACTCCCATAACTCCCAGAAGCCCTATGGGCACGGGGAGGAGAGGCCTGGTCACTCGGAGTCCCGAGCACATACACTACAGCGACGTGGTAAAAATCGCGACCGGGAGCGGGACGTTCGGGATGCCTCAGGGCCCAGGGATGCCCGGGAGGGGCCGGCTCCAGAGTCAGTGCAAAAGTTGGACAGTCTACGAGTGGGGGAAAAGTTAGAGGCACGGCCCCTCCGCAGGGACCTCACACTCTCACCCCCACAGAAATCCCCACCTATTGCACTACAGCACGAAGATGAGAATCAGTCTCAGCTCAAAGTGAACTCGGTAAGTGAAGATGCACTACACTGAACACAGGGAGAGTGACTTTAAGGAGTAGTTTAACCAAAATTAAAAGTTCTGGTATCATCTACTCACCCTCAAGTCGGTCCAAATCTGTTTGACTTTCTTCTGTGCAACACAAAAAGAGAAATTGTAAAAGATTCAAGCAGAAGCTTTAAAGCTTCAAAAAGGATGGTAAACACCATAAAAGTATGGTAAAAGTGGCCCTTGTGAGCTCTGAGTGAGAAACAGATGACGGAATCGTATGGCAGGGGTATCCAATCCTGCTCCTGAAGGGCTAATTTCCTGCAGTGTTTAGTTTCAACCTGGCTCAACTCACTTTCCTGGACATTTCTAGTAACTCTTAAGAGCTTGATTAGTTCAGGTGTGCTTTATTATGACTGTATCTAATAAATAGATACAGTCTGGCCATGTTTACATCTGATATTAAGAAGCATTTTTGTCAATCCGATCTCAAGTGGACGACGCTAAATATGAAGAAATCAGGACAGAAGGGGTCAAAAATGGACAAAAGAGACTGATTAAAACACCAGGTGTAAACGGGAATGTGTCTCCCTCGTCTACTTGTGAGCCGATCGACCAAAACGCATAAGCTCTGCAGGATTGTGGCCCTCCAGGAGCAAGATTGGACGTGACAATTTTATGGTGTTTTTGAATCCATTCATTGTATTTGCAAGGACAAAAGTGACAAGTACAGTCTTCAGAATGTCTCTTTTTTGTATTTCATGGAAGAAAGAAAATCATATGGGTTTTGAGGGTGAGTAAATGACAACAGAATCTTAATATTTGTCGAATAAATTGTCCAATAAAAGACTTGAATATTGAATCATAAAATGTAATTATACTATTTTAAAACAGATTGAATACATTTCTAATCAAATGGAACCGCACCAGATGTTTTAGTATGCACCGGTGCCTGAGAACGCATGGGTAGGAAGAATAACCTCCGCAAACATAGTGTAGGCGTTCAGAGTTCCAATGGAACATAGGAGCCGACAACAGCCCAAGACACATAACCTGCACACATATCCAAACTTCAAACTGTCCCCTTCCACTGCCTAGCGGCCCTACGATCTCTTGCTGCACTAAGAACACCTTGGTAACAGCAAATTGGCAAAGTGGCTCCTTCCACAACGCAGCCCCGCATTGGCTGTCCCACACTCTGTTGCTAGGGAACAGCTTATGCCTTGCTCGGGTTGTGGCCAATCAAATGACAAGACTGAGTTCTAGTAAGGAGGGGGTTTATGTTTGTAGCTGCAGAGAGGCAAGCAATGCAGCAGACTTGTGTAAGACAGGTTAACATGTAACAGAAACACATCGGCACAATAGCTAGCCCTACTTCAGGAATTAACAAACACTGTCAATGCTTTTAACAACATTTATACGTTCCCGAGATATCTAAACAACTGGTTAGCTTAGCACAGCAGGAAGAAGAACAGGTCCTAAACAGGGCACAACTGTCTGACCATACAATAAAACAACTGTAGAGAGCAAAATGTGGTTGTCAACAGGAAGATGCGCTAAATGTGACTGTGTAAGATATGATTGTCCTAATTCAATGTGCAAAATCAACGCTCACGGCATCTTCTTAACAGTACTGTGTCCGGTTCGCTTGTCACAGCCTAATTTCATGCCTCACATGTGTCTTGCATGTGCAGCGCGCGTGTCCCTCTGCTCAACGGTTGTAAACATTGTCCACGATACGCTTACATGAGCCCATTAATTACAAAAGCGTACTTGACAAACGGAGCTCTTTGCAAATACGTTCGTCCTTACGAGGGTTGGCACAATGCAGTACAGACTCTCATTTCCATTCAGATAATACCGTATCTCTCTCCGGTGAGCCGAGGGGAATGGAATAATCATGCAGGCTTTCTTTAAATATGCACTGTAGTGTGCAAGTGTGTTTTGAAGTGAATCTAGGACTCTAGTATGTTGACTGCTTAATACACTGAGGAGGAAATTCACTAAACAGTTGCACAACTTTAGCATGTGATATTTCAGCGCAATTTCAATGCGATATTCACGCAACAGCTTGAGTATTTCAGTCGTTGTCAAACACGCTTCCAACACAGCACTCCCACAACCAACTAAGATTGAGAAGAGCGCTAAAACCAACTAATATCCAGACACAGAGTGTTGTCAAGTGCACTTTTGGGCATTTTAAATAGCTTGTTTAGGGGCCTAGACTAGTTGTAATGCAATGCTGTATTGTCCCAGGAAAGTGCACCTGACAGCTGCATAACTCCACAACAAAGCAATTTTGGTACATACAAATCTGACTATAGACGTTCATAAAAATCTGTAAGGTTTGCTGTGATTATGTGTAGGGTAAAACCCAAAATATACTTAGATTTTTATGCATACACTATGGTTTGTGAGTGACGTAAATTTCAACATCAGCCCATAATCTGTAAACTCAGCTTGCACCACCCCACCCCATTGATTTTTTTGTTGTTGCACTAATTAGTTTGTCTACAAGGTGCTAACATTGTGCCAGCCTATTGTTTCAAGGTTGAAAAAGAAAAGGAAGAGACGGAACGATGTCAACAAACTACTGGAAACAGCAACAACAACAGACAGCCGCATTTACAAGCGCTTGTGTGAGGGGGTTAAGAGACACCTGCAAGTAGTTTAAAAGAGTACAAAGCAATTTGTATCAGTCATAACTTCTGGAGAGAAATAGCGCAGACACTGGACAAGGTTGAAACTTTCAAGTGGGCATGTTTCAAGCGATTTACTTAATGCGTTTACTTTGTGATACTTTGAAAAGCTATGCGTTCGGCTGTAATGAAATCGCAAATTGTTTAGCACAGATTTTTGAGCGTGTTTGCACTGTTACCCGATTCTCATTATTCTTTTAGTGAATCAAGTTAGACAGCATGCCAATAAACACTATTAGTTTTTAGTGAAATCCACACTGTATAAACAAATACTGACCTTTCTCTTTTTCTCTTTCTCACTCAACAGGGCTCCAACTCTATTCTGGTAGTCATGGTGATTTTGCTCAACATTGGAGTCGCCATTTTGTTTGTCCATTTTTTTATTTAAACTCTGCATTGCCTATCAATTCCTCTTGTCCAGCTACACTATTATCAAATCAATACTAGTATCATCACGACTGATCTGGTCCCGGCCCGTTTTTTTAAAACAAACGACCAATGTACTTCTATCGAAGTTACAGCATGTCACTATGAGGACTGAGGAAGGCGACAACACAAAACTGGGCTCAGCGGTTCTGTCTGCTTTTCTGTCTCCAAAGAGCTCGTTTTGATTTCTTAATTTCCTTTTTTTTTTTTTATCTGAAATAGTTACAAGCATCCTTTTGAACTTCTAGTTTTATCCTATGTATTCACTCACTCATTAATGCTGATATAAATTGATATACTTGTTTCTCTTTTTTATTTCATATTCTTACTTGCCTTTTTCTTGACAATGCTGGTGGCTTTTCTCGGTTTTCATTTGGTTTTTGGTTTGTATTTGGGTGTTGGACTCATTTGAACGGTGGCTTTGGTGAGGGAGGGTGTGCAAGGTGGCGTAAGGGTGAAGGGAGACCACCATCAACATCTTTTCGGGTGATGGCAGCGTTACACAGCTATGATGTCAACAGGTTCAAAGTGATGGGAAACGACCCCTGTCTAACACCACCCGCCTCCCTCGCGCACCACTCCTAAGCATTGCTTATGTTTTTCCATGTCTTTGTTTTTGTCACTCATCGGAATAACATGCCAAGCGCTCCTCTCATTTCCTGTACACCTCCATTTTCCTTCTGTGTGGTACGTCAAATACCAGTGGACCCCAGAATGTCATGGTGGGCCTGAAATGAGAATTAAAGACACTTTTTAATGATAATGGACCTAAACTGAAGCTATAAAGCTTTTTAAAGGTCTTAACACCTGTAAATTTGCCTAAATATGTTGCAGATGTCAAAAAGAAATCGGCTAAACAAGCACAACCACTCCAAAGTGGGTTAGTAAAAGTTCAAGTCTGATAACCACTGAGACACAGTGCAACCAGAGTTTCTGCATTTGCAACATTTGCACTCGGGCGAAACTGACCCATATGCATTTGGAAAACTTCCCAGATGCAAAAGTTCTACGATCTGAAAGGGCTTTGTCATTAATCTTGCTCCAAATTTCAGCAAAATAAATCATAACATAGTTCGACTCATTTATCTTTTCATAAACAGGTCCTGCATGTTAGATTATACACTGTACATTCAACAAAACGTAGCATGGGTTTGATCTTCGGAAGCACTTTCCTAAGTTTGATCTTTTTTTCGCAGAATTATATGTTATTTAAACATTGTTCGAATGTTGTATGAGGGCTAGCACATGACATTCTGTGAGGTCATCATTATAAACCTCTACCCCTCCTACACTCTCTTTGATGAAATCATGAGAACGTGCGAGCACCTGCCAACCTCACCATGCACACCTGAAAGCCATGCTGCGCGAGATCCTGGTGTTCCCGACCAGACATTCAAGAGACTGTTAACGTTTTTTTCCCAACTGCTGCTTTCAAAAAAACTAAATATTTATTGATAAAAAAAAAAAAAAAAAACTTTTTTAGCTATTTGCAAGACGTCTGAAAAATGCCGACTGCCTTGTTTTTCTAAAAGTAAAAGAAAAAAAACAAAGTTGCATGCTAATGTATGTTTTAGTTTTGTATAGATAACCTTATCGGGGGGAAACAACATACGGAAAAGTGTGATAGCAGTTTTGGACACGGTGTAAAAACAGATTTCATTCGGACTTGCATCAAAATGTTCATAAATTCGTGAGTATTGTATGAATTGGCGATTTTGTATGAATTCATATGACCTCATTCGTAAGAAAATTTATGATTTTTTTGGTAAAACTTCACCATAAAGGTCGACCCCCAAAACAAACACTTAAAGGGATAGGTCACCCAAAATGTATTATTATGTCATCATTTACTCACTCTCATGTCGTTCCAAACCTGTATGAATTCATTTCTTCTGCTGAACACAAAAGAACATATTTTGAAGAATGTTTGTAACCAATCAGTTGTGGGGCACCACTGACTTCCATAGTATGAAAAAAAAAATACTATGGAAGTCAATGGGGCACATCAACTGTTTGGCTACCGACATTCTTCGCAGAACAAAGAAATGCACACAGGTTTGGAATGATGACAGAATTTTCGTTTTTGGGTGAATTTCAAAACGTACGAATGAGATTAGCACCAATTGTCCAACAAACTGTCATAAGAGTGTTGAAATCTTTCACCTTATTGGCCAACGGTATGATACACAATGGAACAGGTCTGATCGGGCATGCCAATGATGAACTCGAGGTCCAAGTGCTGGTCCCGGCATCCAGAGGCCTTTCCGCCCCAAAATCAGAGATGAAACAAAAACAATCAAAGAGAGGTGTTTTGTTTATTTTTTTATAGCCAGCTAACAGAACGTAAAGACTGAGATGTTTTTATAGCATGTGTGTATGGGCTTGTACTCTCCCCCTTGAGTCCGTCCTCCTGGCAATGATTCACTCACAGTTTGTGTACTCTTTCTCTATCCCTCTTTCTCGCCCTTCCTTCCCCATATTTCTCCGTTTCTCTATCCAGCCGGTAAAAAAAAAGAATAGTAAAGGTCAAAAAAGTGAAATGTACAAATGACAACTATGCTGATGTAAAGGAACGCAAGCTGGGGGCCCAAATGTATGTGCATTTGCTCACCTCGAGTGCTTGGGTTGGTCCAGGAAGTTTGCGAATCGCTGACTGGCTCACTTTGAAACCACAACGGCTGTATGTGACGGGGATGGTGGGATTCCAAAGGGTCTTTGAAGCAGGGAGTTGCTGCTGTTGACCCGTACCGCCGGCTCTTGTACCGTTTGGCCTGGATGTATCCGTCACCCTATGCGCCTATAGCATGCCCAAGCATGCCCAGTTCTTTTATCTCTCTCTTTCTCTTCCTCTATCATTCAGTTCTTTACTTTTCCTGGGGGTCTGTTTCTTTATGAGTTATATGGAGAAATAATGAAAGTGTTTGAAAGTAAGCACTTGTGTTGTGGTTATTGAGTCTGGGTTTTTGTTTCTGCTGTCTTTCTCTGTATCTGTTACAAAAGTAACAAGCGGTCACGTGGTAATGCATTTACAGAAGATGATATTATGAAACTCAATTTTTTTTATTATAAAAATCAGAGGGTCAAGCTGGCAAAAAAGTCATGTTTCACCCCAAAATAAAACAAAACAAAAAAAATTAATTAATTATATATCTGGATACTGACAGTGAAAACAATTTTAAAATTGTTAACATATTTGGTAACACTTCATTTTACAGTGTCCTTGTTACATATTTTACATGTACTTACCATAGTAATAACAGTAAATTATGCATAATTACATGCAACTAACCCTCAACCAAATCCTAATCCTACCCTAACCCTATAGTAAGTACATGTAGTTAATTAATATTACTCAGTACGTAAATATATAATTACACTGTAACAATGACACCTTAAAATAAAAGTGCAACCAGATATTTTTAACTGTGAGATTATTAATGGCAATTAAGATTATCAATGCACTCTCCCCAGACATACACTTTTTACACCATTACTGTGAAGTGAAACTAAATTAAATTGTACGCTACTAGTAATACTACAGTGTAATATGTCATAAGTATTTTTTTCTTCTGAAAAAAATAAAAATAAAATAAAATTATTTAATTACTGTAAGAATTACAAAAAGAACTGACATCACTGAACTGAGATTTTAGGGGGGAAAGTGCTTAACCGTCATGAAAACAATGCAAAAAATAACATAAAATAGCCTTCATCGTCTTTACATACAGTAAAATATAATTTCTTAATAGAAAAATCATTGTATTACAGAATTGATTACAGTAATAAAGTAAAATAAAAAATGAGAATCAATTTGCAAAAAAAAGGGCAATGAGAGGAGGAATATTTGCTTGAATATGTTACACTGCTAGAAAAAGTACAGTAATGGTCATTCGTTGTCTTTCAAAATATAATTCTTATGTTTTTTCTTTTGATTTTGGGGTAAAATACACCTCAAACATCTTCGTAGGTTCATTTTACTCAAGTTACAGTGAAAGTGATGCAATATTCTCAGTGCAGACGACTGTGAACAAAAACAGACAAGCAGGGGATGCATTCAGATTTCCCTGGTGAGAGTGTGTCATCGCAATACAGCAACCTTAATATGGAATTGTTCTCCAGCAAGCCAGGGGTGTGCCCAAAAATTAAGGGCGTGGCCTATCTAACTGGACACTTCACACATATGAAGGTTATCTTGTTTTGAAAAAAGCACTGTTCGTTTTTGTCAGGACGTCCTCAAAGATTGTCACGAATGTAAATGAACCTACTTGATGGATTGCGAGTAAAAAAAAAAAAGAAATGCACTGAAAATATGAAATACAGTCTGCAGGGGCACAAGGTCAATTCATTTTATCTTCAAAGTCTCTCTCATGTCCTTGTTTTGTCTCTTTCTCTCACTTTCATCCTTGTCCTCTCCTGCAGAAACTAAGCCCATGTCATCTCTCCTATTGTCACATCACTGAATCATGGAGGTGGAATGCTTACAAATAAGCATAAAAATCCACCCCTATAACTGACTTGAGATGGTACGCAAATATCCTCAGGCACCAGTCCAAAATCTTGATCTTAAAGGAATAGTTCACATGAAAATGAAAATTGTCATCATTTACTCACCCTCATGTCGTTCTAAACCTGTATGACTTTCTTTCTTCTGTGGAACATAAAAGAAGATATTTTGATGACTGTTCTGGCTGCTCTTTTCCATATAATGAAAGCGGATGGGGACTGGGTCTGTCAAACTCCAAAAAGACAAAAAAATTAACCATAACAGTAACATAAAGTTGCTACATAACCTAATTTGCTACAAGAAAATACAAACTACAATTTAAGCTACTTTTTTATTTTTCGTGAACTATTCCTTTAAAGCTAGCTGGGTACAAGAATAAAGGCCCGTTCACGCCAAGGAAGATAACTATAACGATAGTTTTAAAAATCAAGCTAAATGTAAACGAATAACAGAGTCCACACCACAACTATAACGATCAAGACACAGGGGAACGATATTGTTGGAATCACTTTGACAAAAAAAAAATTCCAGCTGATGAACGATAAAAACATTGACAGCCAATCAGAATCCATCCTGCTTTAAAGAGCTTGAGCATTTAAAGCGGCAGCACGCTTATAATACAGACCGATATCGTGCGTTGGTGTGGACGCTAATATAGTTATCGTTATAGTCATCATTCTTGGTGTGAACGGGCCATAACACTGCAGTATACCAATAAACCACATATAGTGAACATAATACCGGAATTTCAGCATGGGTGCAAGTATATTCTAAAGACATTACGCCAGCGTACTTCCTTTGACCCTACTGGGCATCGGTGGCATTTTTACATGGCTGCCTCTGTCTCCACATTACTGTGCGTCTGACCGGTTGCCTGTCTGCTAGGAAGTTAAGCCAATTTTGTCTGAGATTACTGTAACAGAATCACTGTGTAGAGTTCAGCCTTGTCCCAGCACCAGAAGAGGATTATGGGTTATTTCTTTAAATCTATTGTTAAGACGGAAGTCAAGAAGGAGAGAGAGCGAGAGAAAGAGACATGATCTCGAAACGACCCTTACATGATCTCGAAACGACCCTTACAGGGCATTGGCAAATCTCACAAAAACATTTACAGGTTATCTCGTAATCAAAGAGAGAAACCAAATATGTTTTGCATAATGAGTTAAGCCAATTATTAGGATCATTAAGATTTATTACATTACATTTACATTATTTTCATGACAGTTAGGTTTACATTTTTTTATTCTCATTATTGTAATGTGCCCAGATGCTTTAGTTTTACGTGTTTTTAGATATTAAAGAAATTGTCGTTATTCTCGTTGTAATTTTTGCAACTATATTACAGTAAAACACACTATAAAACAATTATTTTATTTAAAACAGCATAAATTAAAGGTACACCAAATATTACAATAATGTATAATTTAAGTATTTAAGTATTTTTTAATGTAAATAAAATGTATTGCATTACATTGATGATTTTTTTACTGTATCAAAGTTTATTACAATATAATTATTTTACATTAGCAAAGACAGTACAACAAATATTATGACAATGTACAAATTTAAAAACAGTAATGAGAATGAGGTTTTTTTGCATTATGGTGAAGAGAATGTTTTTATGAATGCATTCAATGCAATGCATTCATAAGAAATCTTAAAAATAAAAATAGGATTATAGATACACGCTATTATTCAGACGTTTGAGGCCATTAAGTCTTTTGATTTTTTTAAAGATGTCTCATTTGCTCACCAAGGTTGCAATTATTTGATCAAAAATACAGTAAGAACAATAATATTGTGAAACATTTCTTATTATTATCAATGTTGCAAACAGTTGTGCTGCTTAATATCTTTGTGGAAAGCGTGATTTCTTTGAGTATTCTTTGATAAACAGAAAGTTTTAAAAAACAGAATTTATCTTAAATGGAAATATTTGTCTTTAATGATATGTATTTACTGTCACTTTTAATACTAACAAAAAAAAAAAGTTTAAATCAAATTAATAAAGATTATAGACCCTATATATTTTTTTCTTTTTTCTTATTTCAACCCAAAATCAAAAGACAGGAATATTTTGCGAGGTTCTACTCGGCAGATGCTTTCTAAAACTTCATTGTTACTTTTGGTCAGAAAAAGATCATTAAATGTCTCCATTTACAAGCCTATTCAAACTGTGTCCAAGCAAATTAGATAATGTGAGGAAAAGTGTCCCCAAGCTATAGAATTAGTCAAGCCTCAATTATGAATCATTATCTTTTATCAAACTCTCTTTCTGATTGGTTCAGCGGACTAATGAGGTCATAAAGACAGCCACTAGGTAAATAAATGGAATAAATCAAGTAATGTGACCTGCAAACATCTTAGTAAATCTTAAAGAACTAGCAAATTCTGTCCCCGTTTCTCCTTATTTAAATGTCTTTCTCTCTCACACACACACACTCACTCTTCTGACACGTCTCTGACGACAGCAGTTTTCTGTGCTTCAGGACGTCAGCGCAGCATTTTAAAAATGGTGACTTTTTAGTTATTTATAAACTCTGTCTTTTTAAAAAAGAAATACAGAATTTTAAAAAAAGATGCCGAGATGGAGAGAGAAAGAGGGGAGATGAGGAGACAGTTGGCTGCGTAATCGTAACCTCATCCATCTCTCTATCCGCCATTTATTATTCATTAGCTTCTCATTCTACATTGCTCATTCTTCACAGCCAAAAAAAAAAAAAAATAGGTCAAAGTGGGAAGCGCCTTTCATTTGGAAACTGTGATTGCCGCCTGGCCATCCTCTTTAGCTTTCTTTAGCTCAAAGTCTTGAGGAAAATTCTCATTAATGGTTCTGTCTTTCACAAAACACAACAAAATCTGTTCTGATATTTGTCGCTATTGTCTCTCACGTTTATAAAATTCATTTTTTACCACCCCATTCTATTGTTTTACTGGCGGCAAAAGTATTTAGTAGTTTTTCCTTGTTATTGTTGTTATTGTTAACTAAAACTGTTCAAATTGTTTTGATTAATTTAAATAAAGTTAAATAAAAAACTTAAGACTTAAAAAAAAGCGTCAACGAAAAGTAGAAACCTCGGTCAAATGAAATTAAAAAATATGTTAAAATTAAAAAAGCTCATTTAAAATATTAATACATATTATAATGTTATATTAACAACACCACTGCTTTTATCCTTATGACAGTACATTTATTTAGCTTTTTTTCCCCCTCTTGTGATTTCATTCCTATTAGTTGTGTCTAGAGCGCTCAATGGCAGGAAAGTACAATAAAGAGACAAAAAAAGGTTTCCTAGTCAAGCTATTGCTGATAAGGAGTAAAAACTTAAGGTAAAAGTTGTTCAAAGAGAGTAACATTCACTATGCTTTCCTTTAGTAGACGTTAATATCTCTTTGACTCAATTTGTTCATGTCACGAATGTGAGAATATTAAAAAAAAATCCCTTTTGATAATCGCTAGTCAGGGATAGTGGCATTTAAAGTTAAAAAATATATATTTTCTCTTTGACATTAAAACAGGACAGAAAAGAAAGATTATGAATAATCTTTATGATTTCTCCGGTTCAAATCACTAACTATATTGCATGATTACTTTTAACAAACACAATTTATGTTGAGGGAGCCAATTTTAGGTCTATTTTTGCCTTTAATTTGTCTATTGCTTCCGCATTAAAAATAAACTTCTGTGCTAAATGACAAAATTAATAAAATATTTTGATTTAAAATGTATGAAATTCAATAATGCTTAGTATGATTTACAGCAGTGGTCACGACCCAAAAATGGCTTCCAAATCTGTTCAGAAAGGGTCATGGAAAGCAGGGAAAAAACAATACTAAATGCAAATAATAGAACTACTTTGATGAAGAAATAATAATAATGGACAAAAATGGTGTAAAAAGGGGCCATGTTTTATAAACATTAAAGTCAGAAGAACATGCTGTAGCTGCTTTTAAAACTCAAACACACATTCATTCATTCTCTTTGTTCACTTTCACACACACACACACACACGAGAACACAAATACATTCTCCTTCTCACAAACAAACCCTTTAATTATCTTAGCACACGCACACTTATACATGTTTAATCTCATTCCTGATCCTCAAAGACCACCTTTGCCATGGCGTGGCCGACCTTTTGTACTTTCTTCTCTTTGGCATCAGGACCCATATTTGCTCTGGCCAGACCCAGCCAATACTTCTCAGTCCGTGTTTGATAATCCGCAAGAGCTTCTCCGGGATTTACTGGGGGATGGTCCGCATCTAATAGAGAGATACAGAGAAAATGTCAACACCTGTTCAGATTACCGCTTCCGCTCTCTTTAAAAATCCCTAAAATAGATCTTTTTGTTCACCTCAACAACTTTGGTTTTGCCACTTGATGTTCAATGTAAAATCTGGGACATGAGGTACTGAAATGGAGATACTTTAAGCATGCTACCCAACCATTAGGCAGCCACAAGCTAACAATCAGTGATGTCATTGCAACTGACAAGCGAAACAGGCATCTAACAATAATGAATTTAAGCGAGAAGGACCCCAAAGCAAGACACACAGCTCTGGTTGTCAAAGAGGATCAGTGGATGTTGATCTGGGTCTTGGCAGCTAAACCCTTGGTCATGTCTACCTCATGGACCTGACCCAAATCATGGCCTTGATCATTAAAGGAAAATGTGTGTGTCCTGCCACACAGGGATGGGCTTTGAATAGCTTAAACGGGTATGAAACAGATTATTTTGATCAGTTTTGAAAGTAAAACTTACTATCAAAATACTTTTCCCTGTCATAAATGTGTATGAAGTGAACTTCAAAATTAAGAGGACAGTGGCAAAATACACACCTTCTTCACCCTCCTCTTCAGATTCGTCCTCTTCCTCATCATCCTGCTCCTCATCACCTCCCTTTGCCTCATCTTCTTCATCTTCATCTTCCTCTTCTGATTCTTCCAGCCACTCCTGCGTCTCTAAAACAAGGAATTTAGCGCTCGAGTGTGACAATATGAAAATACTGTTGGCATACTTGTTGCTACTGAACATTTATATGTGACGTTAGTTTGAACAGCAGTCTATGAGAACTTTTATCATTCTCTGAAAACTGTGGATATAAACCTTTCAACAACAGAGCATTGAAAAGAAAAACTGAACAAAATAGAAAAACCTTGAAATATACAAAACTATTTGCAACCTAGATAGATAAATACACAGACAGACAGACATACAGACAGATAGACAGCTGAAGCTAAGGGAATTCTGGGCCTCTTTCCACTTACTGGGGTCCATTTCCACTAGGACGTCCCACAGGTCCATCTTATGCAGGTCCAGGCTGTAGAGATCGCTGAGGGTGAACTGTCGATCTCCCACCTCAAACATTCCGCCATACAAGTACAACTTGCCGTGCTTCACTGTTGCCATGGCGCTAGAGCGAGGACAGGGCTCCACCAGGGAAGCCATTGCAGCCGCCTCCACCTCTTCGTCATCCTCCTCCTCCTCCTCGTCCTCAATGTCCTCCTCTGCCTGTGCGGCTGGAATCACTTCCTTGATGGTCATAACCGTTCCGTCCTCGGCGACAATCTCTTTAACAATCTCGGTGGGACCCTGTGCCTCCTCTTTCTCCTCTTCAGTTTCATTCGTCTGTTCTACCTTCGCCCCACGGCGCCTCTTCTTCTTTTCTGACTTGTTTCCCTGCCAAGAAAAGTCATATATATATATATATATATTAATGTCTCTATTCAGGGGCTTAACTAAAGAAAAAACGTCATACCAACCTTTAGCTGGGCAGGAAACCACCGATTTTTGCTGATATCATAAAAGTAAAGGTCATTAAAGAAGTCTCCATCCAAAAACTCCTCATCTTCCTCATCGCAGACGCCACCGAAGAGGAGCGCTCGGCCCCCAGGGCCCACAGCCAATGAGAAGCCAGAACGAGGAGGGGGCTTCACTCCTGCAGGGTTCACTCGTGTCCATGTCCACTTTTCTGCAGGACAGGGCCCAAAAATCATGAGCTTATCTTTTTTAGAAATGGGAAAGTGTATGGAGAAATGGAGAGACAAGCAGCCCACGTTAAACAAGCGATCACTGAGGCTCTAATTATGGTACCTTGCTCCTCTTTGCCTTCCCGCCTCAGCAGGAACATGTCAGAATGGATGGTTCCTTTATCCACATCCTTCTTCGCTCTCTGGAAGAGAAAAGCGGCCATTACCACCTACGTCTGTTTACTCTCGTGGGTTTACACAAGGACAAGCTCCTGGAAATGACACAATGCCTTGCTCTCTGTGTAGAGCAGTTGAAGTTGGCATCAACATGCTCATGCAAAGCGAGGCTAAACACAACATAGCTTACCTAATGATGGACAAATCAAGGCTAAAAAGGCAAAAACATACTTTTAAATTAATGACACTTTTACTCGCATGTTAAATATGGAGGTGCTGAATATCCCCATTTTAAGCCTTTAAAATGAACCGCCTTCAATTCAATTTTGCTGCATAATTTTGGAATAGTTGGCTGTACAAATTAAGGCACTGTAAAATAGTTTATGTGACCAGACATCAATAGGATTGTATAATAATGTGGCAAGTTGCTTAGCAACTATTACCATGATTTATTGGACATAATTACAAGCACAAAAAACACAGTATTCCCACAGTACGTTGACTATAGTAATACCACTATAGTAGAAAGTGAATATAGTATTTTTAAAAAATATAAAATTACTGTGATCAAAGTAGAATTTTTCAGCATCATTACTCCAGTCTTCAGTGTCACATGATCCTTCAGAAATCAACCTAATATGCTGATTTGCTGCTCACTATTATCAATGATGAAAACAGTTGTGCTGGTAAATTCTATTATATATAATATATTATTTATACCATGGTCTGTCTGAATACTCGATTCTGATTGGCTGGAAGGTGTGCAATAAAACCGTTTAATGCACAGGTAGTTCCAAGTCAGCTGAATCACCATTCTATATTAATGCGCTGTTTTCATTGAAGCGCGCACACACACATACGTAACACATCACACGCACACAGAGAGTGGAGCACACACACAGAAACTTGTTATCAACGCTGCCCCGCGACTTTTAGTAATAAAATAGCTTCGCTACTGAATCGCTACATATTTCTCAGCAAGGAGGGGGATACATCACATTTTTTAAAGTAATTAAAGACATAGCTTCGTTGTTAATGGAGAGAGAGACGCTAGAACGCATCTCTCTCTATCAATAATTAATTCAAATAAATGCTATAATTCATACATTCAAATAAATGTAATTTTACGCACTACTTTATCTCTAAAGTAAAGTCCAAATAAGTAAATAAACTAATTTTTACTTGGTCTCTGTGTTGCCTGGACAGAGAAAACGCATGTTTATTTGTCAGCAAAAGCTTTGCGTCTCAGGGCTTTCGTGAAAACTACAGATTGAGCCTTTTTGAATCCCCACCCACGGACAGTTGGATGACTCGGATAGAAAGAGCTTTTCCCCTCCGTTTGGCCTAAAACACTTTGTTTATGATGGTCATCCAGTTTGAAATGTTGAGTACAAACACAGAGGAAGTGGCCAAAGGCCTACAACGCGCTGGATCCTCACTGGAAACCGAAAGTAACTCACTCCGCTAAACATTTACTCTTTAAATTCTTGCACCCAGGAACAAGTCGACACCATTATGACTAAAAGTTTGCTAAGAAGTATTTCCTCCTAAAGCAAGGCGGTATTTGACTCTGGTCAAGCATATCCACAGCAGTCTGGTGGGAGTGGCCTCAGATGGCAACATGCCCAGTGAATTATGGGTGTTGAAGTTCTTACCTATTTGGCAAAAGGGAAGACAACAGCCTTTTTTTTCCCCTGTGTATTTGAATGTATTTGTCTCTAGTCAGGTAGCACCGATTTTAAACAACAAAATGTTTAGCATTTCTTCTGTATATGCAGCCTAGTTTTATTGAAAGCCCATTTTGCCAGCAGTGAAGAACCCCTTTAAATGTAAAATCTGAGTAATCAATTGCGGTGTGAATAATAAAGGAAATTCACAGTAATAACCAAAACACGTACAGATTTGGAGTATCCGCCGTAGATGATGACGCCATTGCCGTCGGGAGTGGGGGTCATTTGACAGGCTGAACGTGGACAGGGGCCAGTTCCTGTGGGCTGGAGACGGCTCCATGTCAATGTGTCCAGGTTAAATGCATGGATATCATTGTAATAGATATAATTCCTGTAGAGCAGAGAATATTCAAACAGTATTAACGTTCATTTTGAATATTGATTTCCAATATATGTATATGTATATATATTTAAAATATTGATATTTAAATCCAATATTCAAATTAACATACTATATTATTAATTCATATTATTATTTATTAAATAAATTCACAAATTTCCAAGGTCATCTCATCTAATAAATAAATACATTCACTGAATATATTAATTCATATTCTTATGCACATTTTTTGGAACCTGTAGCCAGGGACGCAGATCTCAGATTCCCACTTCAGGGTACAACAAAAAGTTAAAAATTTTCCTTACAATACTGATTTTAATAATGACAAGTTGAAGATGGGGACCTCTGCATCTGCCTGTACCTGGTGCTCTCATGGAAACCTCCAAACACAAGCAGCTGTCGTTTGCTCAGGACCATGCGATGTCCACTCCTGCCAGACGGAGCGCCAGGAGCTCTGAGAGGACGAAGCAGACATACTTCAACAGGTGGTCAGGATGCCAAGTCTAAAGTCAATCCTGTTAGTTTAGGGATAACCTCCATAACCTCTAGTCACAGCATGACGACAAAACAGTGGACAGACGTCTTAAAGTCCCTGCTGAGCTTCCATAAAGAGTAAATACAATTAGACTTCCAGTTCGACTTAATGAATACGCTCTTCATTAATGGATTGTGTCAGTGTTTCAGAGTTGTTTTACTATCGAGATTACTATTATCATTTTCTTTAATATTTTATATTCGGTTTTATTGTTCTATTTTCCATTTTCATTTGAATTAACATTTTAGTAATTTTGTTGTGTGTTTTGTCATTTTTATTAGGTATTGCTTTTTAAAAATGTCTATATCCTCATGGGACCCTAGAATAGACTTTTGTCCACTGTAGTGGACATTATATTTTAGTGAATTTCTCTGACATCATACATGTCACATGACACAACCTGAGTGTCCTGTAAAGAGCACATTCAGGACTTTTCAGAGATACCAAATGTTTGGAGGTTTCACCATGAAAACAACTTCTCCTTGGTCTTTAAAAATGTCTGACATTAATTTAGTGATCAAATGTAGCATTCTTATGGAAATATGATAATATAGTGTAATTATAATATAAATTGGACTACTTTTCAAATTGTATTTCATAAAACAATATCTCAGGAAAATGTTAAGGGGTTTAAAAAAAAAACTTTCTGTTACAGAACAGGGCATTGATTTCAAACGTGTCCACTGTAGAGGACATCAGGACTAAAATCATGTTTATCAGGCATTCTGGGAGACACAACAAGTGAATATGGAAATAAATTATACATCAATATTCCTATGAAATGTTAGATATTATTATTAAAATGTTGCCAATTATTACTCCAATTATTACCCTTTATTCTTTCATTAAATGTTGCTCCCAGAACACATTAATGTGCAAATTAGATATATTAACTTATGGCCATTTTACCCACATATTGCAAAAAGTAAAATGGTGTATCAATTCATTCCATTATTTCTTTCATAACATAGTTGAGAATAATCTTTATACAAATTTTGGTTGAAAAAAATCCTGAAACCCCAAAATGTATTGGTGATTGAAAAAAAAATCCCATTGTTTTTGCCTATACATATAATTTCATGTCATTTTATTTTTTAAACAACTTAGTCCTGGCGTCCACTACAGAGGACATAGCATAACGTATGAATAAAATATTATTTTATATATATGTTTTTTTACCATTTGTTTATTGTGCTCTAAACAGTGTGATGACATGGAAAAAACTAAATTCAAAAAACTTTTTTTTTCTGGGTCTCAGGAGGATATAGGTTTTTTTTAGGGTACTTTTATTTTAGTACATCAAAAGTTATGTTTTTTATATTTGATTTCAGTTAACATTTATTTTATTTCATGTAAAAAAAAAATTGTTTGTTTTTTGGTCTTAGCTTTAGTTTTAGTTAGAGTCACCATAAAAACAAAAATCAATTCTTATTTTTTTTTTATCAAATTTTTCAGTATTTATTATGCATTTATTATACATTTTCTCATTTGGGGAGCCGTTTTACTTGTTTTACGTCAAAAAGAAAGAAACTGTAGCGATTTCCAATTCATGCTGACTTTAAATGACTCATAACATGGATTTGTTTTATATTTTAATATTCACTTATAATGTTAATATATAACATTAAAAGTTTTGTGATCCATGACACCTTTAAAAATAAAGCATCCACTTGTTCCTGACGCTGTTCTCATTCTGAAGTCGCTACAGAAATTAGTAAATGAGCCATTTACTCATTTACAAAGTGAACGTTACTTTACGCTTCAATTTATTTTTCCATATCGTTGACAGACACACGTGCATGGAGTATGTCAGAAACTGAACAAACAACATCTGTATACTGTATCCAGTGTCGACAGCGTCAGAGATAATAATGGGTTATATTTGCATGCGACGCAACGCTCACATCCGGTTTAGGCAAGTGCCCGGCGTTAATAGACTGAGCGCCAAAAAGCGAAAACTATTCTATTTCAACTATTGTGAAAACTATTCGCCAATGTCTTGCTCTGGAGGCAGGCATTTGCAAATGTATTTGCCCATATGATGTCACAAATCCCACAATATTTACAATTATGCTATTATATATTATATTATGATGAAAGATTGCAAAAACAAACCTTTTTAGTAGTATAACATAGAATGTTGATATACCGGCATATTATGGTACTGAATTTACCTTTTTATCAACTATAGTATTGAAGATAATAATACAAAATAAAAAAAAAACTTGTTTTGCTTGTGTAAATAGGGTCTTTTATGATGTCATGTTCTCTTTAAGCACATTTTAACAGCTTTTGGCTTGCAAAAACAAAATATGTGATGATGGTGTCTAGATATTAGCTCAGATTGCATTGTCTTTCACATGTAATACATTGTTGAGTATTGCACAGTCCACAGTGAGTTGACAAAAACAAAACAATTCTCACTTGATTTGCTCCCATGTGCGTGTGCCCAGGTGAAGCACCCACAGATCTTTATAGTGATAGAACTGCTCGCCGTCAGGGGACGCAAACTCCCCCCCAAATATCCACATCTGCCCCCCACCCTGGGGAACTACCACTGCCTGCAGGGAGATGGAGAGAGAGCTACAGAAATATGCTTGAGATAAATGATTATTATGTAAAGACAGTCTGACCCCTGGTGGTGAAGTCTGTAATAGCATGTCCTTCATTACCCAAGTAGAACATGGTTCCTTTGCAGCATCATGCTTTTTGTTCATACATTTTCTGTCAAAAAATAAATATATTTTACATATTTCAAGTGTGATAAAGAAGTACCTGTTGAGCGCAGCGTCTTGGAGGAGGGTTCGGGATCTCTGCCTTCACCCAGGTGTTCTTCTTAATGTTGTAGAAGAATAATTCATTGTACAGAAAAGTCTGGAAGAATGGAAACATTTAAGTGACATCAAGTCAAGGTTTTTTGGGAAGGATATAGTTTGCACATAGTAATCATCAACCACAGCATTCACAGTTTCCATTTAAACACATAATATAGCTGACCTGTACATTTAAAAAAAATCGACATTGATTTTTTTTTTTTAATGTAAGCCAAAAGCACACTCAAATATAAACAACCTCATGCAAGGGGGCCCCATCCTAAAACTTAAAAGCCAGCTATATATAATATAATTGTATAAAGACAAAATTTATACTGTGAAAAACGTATATGTAAAAATTTTTGGGGGAAATATTTTGTTTCTATTATATCATACAATTGTTTTTTCCCTACACTATAATACAGTCCTGTTATATGTGTTATTTATTTAATTCAATTTGTATCATTTTTAATAGAATGTTTATTTAATTTGATCCATTTATATTTAGTTACTCATCTAGTAACTCAATCTTTTTTTAGATATTTTTTAATTTTTTTCCCTCACTGTTTATCTCTACACTTGGGAGGCCCTGAACTCCAGTTTGAAAACCCCTGTTTAAAGAACAACTGTGGCATTTGCTATAAACTATGGTTTAATTTACAATTGCACCGTTTTGTAAGGAATCTATGACCTGTGCTGGAAAATAAATTGGTAGCTGGTTTTCTAGTTGGTCCAAGCTGGTCATTACCTGGTAGACCATCTTGTACCAGCACCAAACCAGAATTAAGTGGTCAAGATAGTTTTTGGAACATGACAGCTGATTGACCAGCTAATGGCCATCTTAGATCAGCTAGAAACCAGCTCCAAAACAGAGCTACACATTCACCAACAGGCGTACAATCAAAAACCTACTTTCTTCCCATTGAAAAATTCCCCTCCGAATAAAATCAGCTCGTCTTTTTCAGGATGCGCACACAGAGAGGCGTTCAACCTGCGGAGAGAACGAGCTGTCAGTCAAAGGTTACAGTAACAGTCACATGATTGATTCACACCTGTACACATGAACGCGCACCTGGGTGACGGAGGGTCACACACACTCTCGATCACCTGCGTCTTTTTCGCGTCCAGTGACTGAAATTCTGCTATTAAAGCCTCTAAATCCTCCTATTTCAATAAAACACATAACAAAAGTATTGTTTTCTGACATGTAAGTTATACTGGTTTATAGTGTTTGTGTTGGTATAAGTTAAATTCCCTCACCTCTTCTCTTTTCGATCGTTTTGACACCTTCTTCTCCATTTTGGCGGCCGTTTTCTCCGCTCCTTTCACTTTCTTTTCTTTTTTACCCTTTTTACCCATTTTGAATGCTTTAGAGAACGCGGAATAAAGTAAGCGTGACAATTACAGCCACATGGAGGTTTAAATGAACTACAAGACAGACGTATGATATACTTCCGCCAACAACAAGCAAGATGGTTTGATGTGAACGCTCCTGCGCTACAGCGACACTTGCTGGTCTGGGTGAGCTGCTGTGAATTGAAGTACACTGTCCAATAGTAACTTGTTTTCACTGATATATCACAAATACAACAATGTCTAAAACTAAACATCTCTAAAAATGGAAATAGCACAAGAAAAATAATAGCCCCTACGTCTTAGAGCGATATACTGCACAACATCATGCAGCAAACAGCAGGGGGCTTTGGTCATATATTATATAGCCTAGTATTTTATAATTCGCTGACCCAGAAAAGGTCATATAAATGTCAAATCATGTATGAATATGAAGCCTCTACATTCCCCTGAACAATGTGGAATGTGTTAACAGAGTGAACTGATAAGGTTTACATTCGTTTACCATGGGACCACTCCTACGGGCCCTGACCCATATGAAGCTCTGTTTCCCATCCTCCTCATAACTGTAACACTAATTAACATGCGTGTCCCATGCAAAGCTTTTGGTTTGTACACCTTACAAAAGTTTCCGTAATAATATGTAGAACATTAAACAAATATTTTATCGAAACTCACATTCATTATAATGTGTTGATCCAACAAACAAAACAATGACACTCCTCGGTTACTCAGCACGTTTCAGTGTTACATAACGGTCCAGGAGGCCAGAGGAAATTAAAATGATCTGAATCTGTGAGAAATATCCTCTCGTACTGTTGACACTCAGGAGCAGAGGAGGTATCCTTATCAGACGGGCACTCTTATTTATTACTAGTCAGTTCTATGTATGTGCAAGAGAAACTGTATGAAATGCCATTGGTTTTCTTTACACACAGTGGAAACAGTTGGGCTCAAAAAGTGAATTCCATGTGAAAAATGAGACCATGAAAACAGGCTTTAAAGTGATCCCAAAAATTAGTTAATACAAGCAATTTCTAACATAAAGGACAAATAAAAGTCTGTTGCCAAGCACATGACTGCTTGGATCTTTCTTCCAGTCACCTGACCGCCATTGTGAGGGTGGAATTGTGACCTTCAGTGAGATTTTTCTAATTCTGTGTGTGTGAGGCTCTCTGCCTCCAGACTTCCAGTCATACGTCTCACCCCCACACCTTTTGACCTCTGTCTTTCCACTCCTTCCAATCCCAGTCTTCTGTTTTTTTTTTGTTCAGCCATGCGTTTTCCATAAAAACAAATGGTGCAGAAGGACACAAGGCCTGTCAGGAGTGATTTCTCCGTTTCATATCTTTATTTGAGTGCACAACAAGCAGGATCACTGAGGAAAGATATGATAAATCAGTGAGTTTAATCTCTAAAATGGATATGGTTCGTATATGGTTCGTCAACTAATGCGGATGTGATTGTTCTAACTGAAACTTGGCTGAACAAATCTGTTATAGACAAGGATATTTGTATTGTGTTATAATATATATAGGTCTGGCTGACCAAAAGGGGGTGGTGGCATCGCAATTTTTATTAAAAAAAAGGTTTTATGTTAAAATATTGCTTTTTAAATGAGTAAACAATTTGAATTTTTAGCTCTCGATCTTGAGGTTTCTAAATCTCTCAGCATAACAGTTGTTGGTTCACTGTAAAACAAAATTAACATCCCCAACTCAAAATTTTCTAGTGACTGGTCACATCTAAATTTTTCAGTTGGCCCATGAAGTGAAATGCTGCAAATTTAATTTGATCAATTTGCAGAAATTCACTTGGGCCAATTGAAAAAGTACTTAAAAGTACTAAACGATTTTATTGAATCTGTTGATAACAAGAAACACTGTGCAGCCTTATTCATCGATCTATCAAAAGCATTTGATACTGTTGATCATACCTTACTGATACAACGACTTGTCAGTATTGGATTATCTAAACATACTATTGGTTGGTTTAAAATCTATCACTCAAACAGAACTCAATGTGCAGTCAGAAGGTTTTATCTCTGGTTCACTCAATGTAACTAAAGGTGTGCCACAGGGGTCAGTCCTAGGACCACTCCTATTTACTCTATATACAAATAATATTGATCAAAAATGTTCATAATGTAAATTTTCATTATTACACTGATGATACAGTTATATATACTTCGGCATCCACACCCAATCTGGCTCTATCTCAGTTACAGCTTGCGTTTAATATTGTTCAGCGTAACTTATTTGACTTAAAACTAGTTTTAAATGCTGATAAAACAAAATTCATGTTGTTTTCTAAACCAAAATCAATCCCTCATAATCTTCTGCCTATTACGTCCCAAGGTTCGGAGATTGAGTTTGTGTCTCAGTATAGGTATCTTGGGATTTTAATTGATGACGCTCTCTCCTTTGGCCCTCATGTTCAGCAACTTGGTGAAAAGATTGAAAGTGAAATTGGGTTTTTACTTTAGAATCAAATCCAGAGGCAAAAAAAGAGGCTTGTTGCAGCCACTTTTATGTCTGTACTGGACTATGGTGATGTTATGCATGCATCTTCACAGTGTTTACATGCTTTAGACACTGTTTATCATGGTGCACTGAGGTTCATAACTAATCTTGTGTGTTGTATGCTCGGGTTGGATGGTCTGCTTTATCCATCCGAAGACAAAAACTCTGGCATGTTTTTATTTATATATCTATCCTGGGTCTACTTCCTTCGTATCTTTATACCTACATCTATAAAAAGGATGTTTGTAGCTATAGCCTACGGTCCCAGGAATTATTCTTACTGTCTGTTCCAGTGGTACATACTGAATTGGGGAAACAGGCATTTAAATTTGCTGCTCCCTCTGCCTGGAATAACTTGCAAAGTACATTGAAACTTATGGAGCTGGTTTCAATGGACATTTTCAAAGTAGTTTTAAACAATCTGAAGAATGAAACATCGGGCTGTAGATGTTTTAACTAGTTATGTATTGGTATTGAAATTTGATTTGATTTGCTTGTGTGTGTATATGTGTATGTATTGATGGATGTTATCTGTTAAACAGACTCAAATGAGCTGTGTCTGTCAGTCTTGGCCAGGACGCTCTTGTAAAAGAGATTCTTAATCTCAATGTTTTCCTTTTTCCTGGTAAAATAAAGGTTATAATAATAATTATCATTATTTCCACTATGTTAAAGAGACATGCTATATACTTGTGTATCCTTTTATTTTCAACCTTTATCTACTTATCGCATTAGTCTTAGTTTTGCACCAAATACGGACATAATTTAGCATTACCGTACATGACCATTTGGCACCCTCTTTCCGACCCCTAAGTAAACGGCTGTACTTTTAAGACTTCTTTATGTAAAATGATTGATATGGTTGGCTACCTCCCGAACACCGGCATAGTTCAAGTTGTTTATCAGAAACTTGCTAAATACTTAACAAGTGTTGATATAAATGTGGGCGGTCATTTGTTAAAATGTCAACATGTTAGTGTGGTCTTGTCTCGCGTAACCAGACCTTCAGACTGATGGTAGAAGGTCTGGACTCCATCGCAGCTTTCATTGGCCAAGGAATGCCCAGACACCGTCTGATTGACATGTAAAGCAACCAATCACAGTTCTTTTTGATCAGAAAAGATTATACTCGTTGTTAGCTAATGCATTAACTAATGTTAACAAATGGGACCTTATTGTAAAGTGTTACCATTCCTCATTTGTAAGTGCTTTGGATAAAAGTGTCTGCTAATGATTAAGTGCCAATGGGGTTCGTTTTTCAGATGTGGCAACCGGATGGAAATTTCAACCTCAGAATGCAGAGAAAGGAAAATAATATTTATTGGTCATAGAGGTTTAGCTTTGCTCACAGTCAGGCAGCCATGTCAGTCTGCCTGAGGCAAAGAAGAGGTTTGAGATCCTAAAATATATTCAAGGCCCGCCTGTTTGCTAGAAGGTTACAAGCCAACACAATAATTAACTGAATCACCTCACTGCACAACAAAATTGGTAAGATTTTCAAATGTTTTTGAGAAGTCTTTTATACAGTAAGGCTGCATTTATTTATTTTTTATCTTACTTAATATTTTTTAAATAATATTTTATATAAAACAGGTTTGTTTGCCTTGTTGCCTACCATACACTAAATTTATATTTTTTGGATAAAAAGGTATTGCAGTTTTTATTGATATTGTATGTCCGTGTGTGTGTGTGTGTGTTTACCTGAGAGAATTAACTCTGCTTCTTTAGTCTCTTGGCAACAGGCAAATCATCAGTAATTTCTCTCTGGTTCAAAGATAACATCATTTGTTACCACAGTGTTCAATATTTTCATTATGCTCAATTTCCGATCTCATCTCATTTCTTTATATCACAGACATCTCTGTGGTCACGACTCTAATACAGAAGCCTTTTGTGCAGCTGATATCGGGATGGAGCAGAGGGTCTGTTTTCTTTGGTAATGCAGGCTCATTCGCACACAAGTGCACACAGAACCCCATGTTCTCCAATGTGTACATCACAGCAAACACTTAGGTGTAAAATCACATGTGTTCCCTGACACTGAGACCATAGAAGTTTTGAACAGTGCAGATAGGGGCGATGAAGGGGTAATATTAGTTCTGTTCCAAAAACTAGTGTGCTGCCTATGTAGGGAGCATTCACAAAGGCTTCCAAAAACTTATTCTTTTTACCAAATAAAAAGGCAGCATCACATATATCCTTAGTGTACATGGCCACCCCAAAATGCATTGTGACAAGCCCAGTGGGGAAAAAAACAATTTAGAAAGCAGATGATTCAAGAAATGTTGATTACAAAAATGCTCACATTTCATGCAATACCAAAAATATCACTAAAAGTATTTGGTAACATTTACATTTTACATGTAACTAACAGGAGCTGTTGATTCTTTGACTTCAAACAAGGACATAACTTACCTGACAGGTTCTCCAACATTTCATAAAAATTTGGAAAATAGAGCTGCAGATCTGACTCAGGTGTCGGTCAGTCGACTAGTGCTGTTGTTGACAGACGACACACTGTCCTTTCACATGATGAGGCCTGCAGTCAGAAGGAGGTCAGTCAGTGTCTACATGTTACATTTAACAGTATAAAGCTACTCAAAGTTATTACACAAACGCTTTGTCAAAAATGTTGTTTATAGACCAGCCCCGTGCCTTGAAACTTAAAGGGATAGTTGTTCACCGAAAAATGAAAACTTTGTCAGCATTTACTCACCCTCATGTTGTTCCAAACCTGTATGAATTTCTTTCTTCTGTCGAACACAAAAGAAGATATTTTGAAGAATGTTGGTAATCAAACTGTTGACGGTAGCCATCAACTTCCATTGTAGGAAAAAAAAGAAGCCTACTTTAGAAGTCATGGGTGCCGTCAACTGTCTGGTTACCAATTGTCTTTTAAATAAGTTCAAAATTAGAAAGAAACTCATACAGGTTTGGAACAACACAAGGGTGAGTAAATGCTGACAAAAAAAGTTTTATGGGTGAAAGTCTCTTCATTAGCATTGCCACTTTTAGGGTGCTTGACTTGTTAAAACAATTCACAATCAAGTTGTAATGTTATGTCATGTCAAAACATAAAAAAAATGATTAGCTAATTTTCCAAATGTAAAGAGCAGAATATTTAAAATTCAATTCAATAACTTTTCTGCTTCCCACAAAAGTTTTATAAACTTGTACAAAAAAAACCCAAAACATTATAAAGTGGATTTCCCGTTGTTGAAATCAAACGACCAGCTGGGCCTCACTGACATTTCATTCAATTTATTATGTATTAATGTGCGTAGAAAAGGTTCTCAGACAAAATTCACAACTAGCCTAGGCCTACCAGTAGCTACATGTTCGAACATATAGGCCTACATTTATTCTACCTCATTTTAACGTTGGTATAAAAAAAATACTTTTTATTATTATGGACGGCCACGGAGTCTGAATGGAAGTTTTTTGTGTTGCTATATGATATATCCGATACAATCCGACAATATAATCCTATATTCCGAGTTCGTTATGAGCGACCTTAATGGTCGTAACTAATTTGCATAAAACGCGCCTAAGCCATGTCCATATAAAGACTTCCTACACCCATCAGAGCGCACGCAGCAAAATCATGAGCAAAATATATCCGTAAACAAATATATGGCATACTTGTTTAAACACAACAAACTGATTATATATATATATATATATATATATATATATATATATATATATATTATACCAAAGTCTGTCGTCCAAAGATTTTCGTTAGGGGTTTTAGTTTGTTTTACAATATTCTTTCAATGCCGCTTGGGGCCAGTAATGGTGCAGAAATAATTTAGGCTACTGTAGGCCTAAACGCCTGAATTAGTGCCCTACGCTTTAGCGGTTCATTTGTATAAAAAAAAAAAAAAAAAAAAATTGGTTTCAATCCTGGACAAAACAACAAATAAAAGAGGAAGTCAAATGACATTGGCTAACAGCATAGGCTAATGGCTAATCTTTTCCACGCAACTCACATGATGCGAAAGTTTTCCTTAGGCCACAGCAGCTGATGCGAGACCAGAGCTATTACGGAATACCCTTAGGAGAAAAATGGCTTTTGGACCAGATTCTCGGAGTCGAACTTGCACGAGCCCATTTTTAGGAGTCACGAGCAGAGCTCCAAGAATTCATGAAAGAGAAAGTTTTCTTGAGAGAATTCTTTCTTGTATGCAGTCACAAGTAGTTTAATAATATATACAGGGTATATGCAGGAATCTTGAAGTTAATTTTAATACCTTTTCAAGACTTTTTCAAGACCTTCTCAATATTTTTTAATACCTCACCGCCACTTCAAGCTGTAACCATTTACAGTGATACTTTTAACTTAACAGTTTTAGTTTGTGATAAAGACTATAGACCACTCTGATAAAAAAAAAAAATCAAATAGGCTGGGATAGTAAATTAAAGCAAAGTTTATTAAAAAACAAAACAAAACTTTGCTCCACCCTCAACAACAATCATGCTGACATGTGCCTCAGTTCTTCGTTTTTAAAAAAATAAAAATCACTAAATTCACACACTTTTACGATGTTTTTGGGACTCAAACTGTTGGACAGCTAATTCAGAAAAAATTAGGGATCCACCGAAATGAAAATTCTTGGCCGAAACCGAAAACCGAAAAAGAGGAACCCAAGGCCGAAAAACCGAAAACCGAAACACCAAAAGAAATTATGCCAATTATAAGTACCATTGCATTTATGGTTATGACTGTGTACAAACTTAATACTAAAATCAAGGCATTGCAATTGCATAAATTAACATTTTCAAAGAATAAATCAATTACAAATTATGCAAATATTTATTTAGCACAATGCACAGTATAAAATAAAATTCAAACTAAAATGTTTAACTTGACCCCACTCATGTGTACATTAAATAATAATCTGCTGGCCTGCAGAAAGGTTTTAAAATTAAATGTTCTCTCATAAAAACAAAGCCGAGCACGAACTTCTCATCACACCAGCACCCAGTTTGCACGTCTAAATTAGTTGATTACATTTTAAAAATGAGCATACACTAGCATAAAAAGCCATTTTAATGAACAAAGGTCCATGTTTAATACAAATGTACACGAAACTTAATGAAATATGTTTAGTGAAATTAGAAAATATTTAAGAGAGCGTTAATTTAGTACATATTCCTATACATATTTTGTTGTAATGTCACAAGTAATAATCTCAGGGTTTACTGGGTTTTACATGATTATTTTTGTATTGGTGGTGGTAGGCTACTAAAAAATAAACATTGTCACGTGTTTATCTTTCTTCTCACCGATTCCTGATGGTTAGAGGACAGTTAGTCGTCCCCTGTCGTTTCAAAGAATAGTACAACGGCGAGCGCGTCAAGTATAAACGCCTCGACCGTTTGGAGAGGTAACGTTACGCGCGCTGTCTGTGGAGACTCGCGCTGCAGAGGCAGGCGAAAGTATAAACAAGGCTTCCGTCTCCTCGCGGGTTCAGATATACTGAAATACGTCCACACCGCAGACATGTTGCTTCCATAGACAGTAAAAGGTTGCTTCAGACAAGCACGTGCAGGTCGCGGTTTCTGTTCGCGTCATCACAACATTTCGGCCGTATTGTTTCGGTGATAAAAGTCTTTCCGAAAATGCACTTTTGGGCTATTTTCGGTGGCCGAATATTCGGTGCATCCCTAGAAAAAATACTTTCAAAATTTAAGACTTTATAAAGCCGTGATAAGACTTTTTAATACTTTTTAAGGGTCTTAATTTTCCCAAAATTGATTTATCACCTTTTAATACTTTTCAAGACCCCGCGGATACCCTGATATAGTAGCCAAAAACTTCCATTCAGACTCAGTGGCCGTGCATAATAAAAAATTTTTTTTTTAATTAAAATATATTTGTATAATTAAAATATATATGGATAATATATTTTAATGTTTAAATTATTTAACTATATTTTTTTACTACATAAATGATATTTACAAATAATTTCTAAATATTGTATTTTAATTATAATTTTATAGAGGTTGTATTTATGAAAAGGCCTATATTATTAACTTTAGTCATTAATTAACTTAAGTATCTTCATATTTGTGCTGCTATATCAATGAACATCTGCTAATCTGCAAAAACACAAGTACTCAAGTTTTGAATGCATTCATGTTTTATTTCTCTGAATACTCAACAATGTTCTGTGGCAAAGTAAAAATCACTTCAGAGCATGAACTGTTTATATCTAAACAAATGTTTGTACAGTAGTTGTATAACCATGGCATCAAAAGAAAATGAATTATGAACTGCTCGATAGGATCTCTTCCTAGTTGTATTTCACATCACAGAGAAGACCGGACAGAATACTTACAACCATTCACAGAGTCCAGGTACGACAAGCAGAGTAATTGACTGAACAGAGATCAGCTGAACATGGAATTTACAGATCACACAAAAAAAACAAGAAGGTCTTCTCTCAAACGAGCTTCAAAGTGAAGTGACGAAAGACCGAGTCTGCCCTCGGGTAAAAGGGTTTGCCTGTCTGCGTGACACAAAGATGGCTGTTCATGTTTGTGTTCTAAAGGTTATTTATACATGTCAGTTTGTAAATGCAAAAATATTACGTTTTTAAAGAAACTACAGTTTAAAGAAATGGTTTAGTGAACCATTTTTATTCTGAAACATAAACATGCAAATAAGAATCAGTCATATCTTTATGAATGTTTTTCTTTATTTAAAATTTAAAGAAAAAAAACTGAGATACCAACAAATCTCTTGTGAACAAATTATTAGTAATTAAATGTAGTGACTGTCACTGTTGATGCCATTGCAATGTTCACATGGATCGGCGAAAACGACTAAAAATGCTTTGTAAAGAAAAACGACTTGCCTATAGACTGAACATCGTTTTCACAAACTCACGTTATTGTACTTTACAGGGACGATAACACTATCGTTTTCAAAAACTTGGACTTTGAAACCATTTTCAAAAGTTTGCATTTTCAGCCCCCTAGAACGCCTTGAGTAAATGAACGGCCAAAACGGATAGAAAGTTTTCTGTTTTTAGTTGAAAACAATGTTGCGTAAACACCCCCTCAGTTATTTTTATATTAATGGGCACCAATGGAAACTAACCAAGGTAGCAGTTACAAAAACATTTACAGTTTCACTTACAGTAAAAAAAAAAAAAAAACAGACCAAAAAAACCAACAAGTATATATAAAAAAAAATCATTCTGAAGAAAGAAGGAAAAAGTATCAGTAACCATTTTTAGCATTTTTTATAGAAAAATGCCCTGTAAAAATTATTAGAGCACTAACTGAATGACCCTACAAATAAATAAATACAAATAAGTAAATCTCTACATAACTATTTAAATTAGATAAATTGGCTGGAGTGTTAGTCATACTGCTGTAATTCTCTAAATAATACAAAGCTTCATTATCACCCACTAAAATCCTAACGGCATTAAAGAAAAGCATCTCAGTTCTTGTAAGTCCTTCTAAGCAGAAGCCTATAGGAAATGCTTCTGTAATCATAATAATCAAAGGACAACTTCCATTTGTCCTAAAATATCATCCCCTGCATCACCCAAAACACCCCAAGTTTTTCACTTGCCACTTTTACCGAAAACTTTTCACAAATACAGCAAAATTTGGTCCAGTATAGGATCAAATTACCATTTAACCAAAACTAGCTGAAACACAATGATGCATGTCGCATTTTACAGCAAAATCAGTCCACAAACTGATGAGGCACTAAAATCTCTTCGGTAATGGGATTTTTAACAATACCTTGACGGTACAATAAAGAGACGCAATAGCAAACAGGCCATACGTATTACAAAAGCAACAAACTGTTTTAAATAATTACAACAACGGACAATTTTCTTTAAAAAATTCGCAACTACCAAGCTAATTTGCTGCTTGGTTTAAAAAATTGCCAAAATACAAGGAGAATGAAATAAAATAGATGGTCCAGTGTTAAGTACTTCACGTATTTATGTGGTTATCTGTGTGACAGACGCAGAAAAAAAGGTGCTAAATATCAAAAAAGTACTTGAAAGAAAGAAGACAAACAGCGCCTCACATTTTGTGCTTCATAAAATCATAATTAGGCATAAAAATACATAGCCAGGTCATAGCTATGAGTGTAATGTACTACATATTCACTGAGGTAAGCAGAAAGCTTAGGTATTCTGATTCTGAATTTATGAATACTGTATGATGCCTTCCACAATAATAATAAAGAATTGGATACATCCAATTAGAGGACCATGACCCAAAAAAATGGAGGTTCCTTGAAATTCTTAGTAGCAGTTTAAAAAAAACGCATTAAGCTATCAAAAATAAATCTGTCGAAGTATAAAGTCATTTCAAGTTGATCTCAAAAAAGAATACATTTCTACACCGGCAGAAAAGGCACAGCAAACAGGTCAAATCTGCTGTAGAAAAGGAAATTAATGTAGATATAATAAAACATATTGTAATCCAAGAAGCAAATTTGCCAGTCAGGTGGGAATCATGTTTCTGGTTAATGAGAGACAACGGCGCCTCCCCACAAGCATTTTCGGTACGCACTTTTCCTCGCGTACATTCTGAAACAAAAGCTGGCGATACGTGATACAGGAAGCTTATGATCATACTACTGCACGCATACAAGACCCTAAAATAAAGCAAACCACTCACGGTGGTTATACGACACATATCGCCAATGGTTGAAAATATATATAAAATCCTGATTGAAAACTTGTAACTTGAACATAAAGACTAAAACGAATACAGTAATACATTTGATTGAGAAAGGACTGACAAAATCTACATCTCAATTGAAATGCTCCTGTAACATACTGGTTTCGTACGTGGTGATTAATATAGATGTTGCCTGTGGCAGCAGGATACGACGTTTTTCTGGCTCACACGAGGAGAGGTGAGGCAGTCGAGGAATACAGTGAGGGAGTCTGAGGTGGATATGAGGCATCTGTCGCTCTGTTTGCTCTTCAGGACTCCTGAGGAACCACTTCCATCAGTTTCTGGAATGTCGCCGTGGTAGAGACTGGACAGAAATAAATAAATAAATAAACAATATATATGTATTAATCAAAAAAGATAGTAAAGACATTTATAGTGTTACAAAAAGTTTCTATTTTAAATACATTCTGTTCTTCTGATTAATCATGAATACTGAAAAAAGTATCACGGTTTCCACAATAATATTAAGCAGATCAACTGTTCATTATAAAAATAAATGTTTCTTGTGCAGCAAATCAGCATATTAGAAAGATTTCTGAAGGATCATGTGACTGAAGACTGGAGTAATGATGCTGCTGAAAATTCAGACTTGCATCACAGGAACAAATTACATTTTCAAATATATTACAGTAGAAAACAGCTACTTTAAATTGTAATAATATTTCACAATATATCAAATAAATGCAGCTTTGGTGAGACTAACTGTGCGTTCACACCGCCGCCGACGAGAGCGGCAAAATTCGCTCTCGCCGCCCTGCCAATGACGCCGTGGAAAGATTCATGGACGCTCTGACGTAGATCGAATGCTTGGTCTTTTTTTAAACTTTATTTAAAGGGGCCGCAAAGCAAACAAGCATGTCGAATTGTCGATCGTTATTTTTGCAGACTGACAAGTAGGGTATAACCTCATGGAATCTTTTGTGAAAGTAATAAATTGATCGATGGAAAGAACTTAACAATTATAGTGACATGTTTGCTAACTAAATAAACCAATTTAAAGCCATTTGTGTGGTGTGTCTTTTGTGTTCATGGTTAAGTGCTAATCTAATTTGCATTCCCGCTGAAAAACAAGCGTTCTAGCACGCTTGAAAATCTTGCCTATAAATAGTGTTGCACGCCTTCTTTTCGAATTCAAATGATCATACTCTCCTCTATTTTGCTTGGGAACTAATGTGGTCGGAACCAAAGTTTACAGGACTGCGTTCCCTGGAATCCTCTCAAACGGAGCACTTCTAAATTCCGATTGGTTGCCGCCGAACCGCGTCATAGCTCATTACCATAAAGTTGACCTGACTTCAACTTCTCCCTTCTCCTCGCCGCCGGCTCTCATTGAAAATGAATGGCTTCCGGCCACTTTGACACTCTCGCCGGCGGCGGTGTGAATGCACAGTAAGAGACTGAATTTAAAAACATTTTTTTTTAAAACACACACACACACACACACACATAGAGAGTACCACTGATTTAAACTAGCATGCAATTAATTCCATCATCATTAAACATTTTATTTTGAGTATGATTTATTAGTGCATGCTATTGTAAATTGTGTTTTTTAAATACCACGTGGGACCTAACAAAAGCAATATAAATATAAAAGCCCACTTTTAACAATCCAATCCAATCTCATTGGATTAAAACAAGCCACATCAAGCCATTTATTACTAAATATTCTTTTAACACTTTAAATCTGCCAAATTATGGAGGTTAAATAATAATAATAATAATTCATTATATTTATATAGCGCTTTTCTAAGCACTCAAAGCGCTTCACATGGAAGGGGGAATCTCCTCAACCACCACCAATGTGCAGCATCCATTTGGATGATGCGACGGCAGCCATAGTGCGCCAGAACGCTCACCACACACCAGCTTACTGGTGGAGAGGAGACAGAGTGATGAAGCCAATCAGTGTATATATATATATGGGGATTATTAGGAGGCCATGATGGACAGAGGCCACTGGGCAAATTTGGCCAGGATGCCGGGGTTACACCCCTACTCTTTCGAAAGACATCCTGGGATTTTTAATGACCACAGAGAGTCAGGACCTCGGTTTAACGTCTCATCCGAAGGACGGTGCTCTTTTGACAGTATAGTGTCCCCGTCACTATACTGGGGCGTTAGGACCCACAGACCACAGGCTGAGCGCCCCCTGCTGGCCTCACTAACACCTCTTCCAGCAGCAACCTGGTTTTCTCAGAAGGTCTCCCCTCCAGGTACTAACCAGGCTCAGCCCTGCTTAGCTTCAGTGGGGAACCAGTCTTGGGCTACAGGGTGATATGGCTGCTGGCGACTTTTACACAACCATTGTAAATATTATGCATTACATTACAATTACATTACATTACATTACATTACATTACAATTACATTACATTACAAAATGCATTGTAAATATCTTATTTTGTCTTGAAAAGCAGTTTAGTCACAAGTTTAATTCAAACATTAACTTTGTCAGATGTAAGAATGGCACTCAAAGTCAGTTAAAAACAATGTTAGCCTTCATAACCCGAATGGTGTTTCAGATTTCAAGAATGCAGTTTTAACTGTCTAGAACCATCTTTTTTCTCATTGTCATGAAGCACACTAAAGGAGAGACACTCACAGATGATCTGCAAGAGCCATTTTGGTTTGGTCTGCCACCAAACGCCGAAGAAGTAGACGGGAACTCCTGTGGCGATGATTCCGAATCCTGTAGCACATTCCACAGGGGTTTTCCAAATGGACACCACGATGAGGAACAGGCAGGCCAGTACGAAGGAAACGGGCAGCAGAATATTGACCTAGTGGACAGAGAGAGGTTGGAAAGTTTTGAAAATGTGATCAAAAGTCTAATTTAAAGTGCTGTCGGAAAGTGTAAAGTATGTGTATTGAGGAACATTTATTTCACATATGAAAGACACGCACTGTTGAAGTGTACAGCTTAATATTGCCCTTTTTCTCTGACAATCACCATTCTTCTCTGGCTGCTCAGTGTGGTGGGACATCCTGATCTTTGATGTTTGGGTTGTGTTGTGTTTTCTCCATTTATATACAATGAACTTCACAGTGCTCCAAGGTTCAAAGCAATTCTTTTTATAGCCTTCTCATGTCTTTTTTCCATTTACAATTACATCACAAAGTTCCCCAGAGTAGATTTTTGCTCTTTGTGATAGCCGGACTGATCTGGTTTTATACCTGGTATTAAGATGCGTTTTGGTCAATCGGATCGCAAGTGGATGACGCTAAATACAGGTGTAAGCGGTCTAGAAAGTTTTAAGCTTGTCCACTTTTGACCACTTCCAGAGGTAGTCGAAAACAGATTCAACAGGATTGCTTTCGTTCTGTAACGCTCAAGTAGTCGAATGTATTTGAACAGCCACAAAAGACAATTTTTGCCATTTTAAAAGTATTAATATCTCACCCAATCTTTGGAATAGTAGTAATTTTCTTTGAAAGTAATATTCCTAGTGTATTATAAGGATTCCTAACATCTAGAAGTTTGACACTTCAATAGTTAAAAGCATCAATGAAATCAGTAAAGTGTCTAAAGACAACATTACAGGCAGTAATTAATACCAACAGACAATGGATTGTCCCTAATGAGATCGAAAATGAGAAAAAGATTGTGAGCAATAAGCAAATGGCCTCTTTCACTCCAGTGCCTTCAAACCTCCTTTGATGAACATCCCTCTGTGTCCAGCAGATGACCGGAGACAGAATGTGGATGAATGAGAGAGGCGCACAAAAGGGCCTGTGTGTTACCGTTCTCTTGCTGGCTGTGTCCGGATTTAGAGAGAGAACACATATTATGGCAGGTCACTTCTCATGGATTTGAAAGTGTGACCTCCTTCCCCATCACAAAGTCCATCTGTGTTCACTTACAGATGTTCAGCCAATCAAAAAGTTGTTTGCTCTGCCCCCTGGCTCACCTTAATTGGTCGTTCCAACTCAGGTTTTTTGTAGCGTAGCCACATCATTCCAACGATCGCCATGGCAATGCAAAGCCAATTAAAGAAGCTGAAGAAGTTGATGACAGAGAATATGTCATTGGAGAAAGCGTAGAGGAGTGTCATGATACACTGTGAAGGGAAAAGTAAAGAAAAGGCGGGTTAAACTTTCTATTTTGCCAATTATTTGGCATCCAGCAATCTTTTATTTTAAGTTGGTTAATTTTTTTTTATGTGGGTCAAACATTTCTTTGTGTAAATTGACCTTTACAGTAAAATGCAGTCTAATTCATTCTGATTTGTGAATCAGTAGAACTAGTAAAAAAAAAAATTATTCACTCAAAAATTAGAACTAGAACTAGTAAATTTAAACCGGTTCATTGAAAAGAATCGACTCGTAAGAATGATCACTCAAACGAGTCACTTAACAATTAAACAGATTCTCGAAATAACTAGGTGTTTACCGATAAATGATTTGCTCAAAAATTGGTTAAAATGATTCATCAAAAAGAACTGATTCAAAAGATTTATTTGCTCAAAAATGGGAACCGGATAAAAGATTAATTTGTCCAAAAATTTGTACCACTAAAACCAATTCATAAAAAAAAAAAGAAGAAAAAAAAAGAATTGACTCAAAAGACCGTTTTGCTCAAAATTAGAACCGTTTACACCAATTTATTGAAAAGAACATGCTAAAAAGAATGATTCACTCACAAATTAGAACTGGTTAAAATCATTAATTGAAAAGAACCAACTCAAAGGAATAATTCACTCACAAATGTAAAAAGTTAAAATACGTAAAAAAAAAAAAAGCCCCTTTCAGATGTCTTTAACTTTTTTGGGCCGGCAAGTTTCAATCCCTTAGAGGGCTTAGAAGCCTATGGAGGAGTGATCCAGCTCTCAGATTTAATCAAAAATATGTTAATTTGTGTTCCGAAGATGAACGAAAGTCTTACGGGGTTGGAACAACATGAGGGTGAGTAATTACTGAAAGAATTTTCATTTTGGGGTGAACTAACCCTTCAAGACGCTGCTGAGACATTACATGTCACATCGATGTCACGTGTCTTTACGGGATTTTTACGGGTTGAGTGTGAACAACTGAAAAATCTCTGATTCCGGAAAATCACTGGCAGTGTGAATGAACCAAAATCAAACGAACCCGGGTCAAATCCCGGGTCACTTTACCTGTGTATTTTCCGGAATCTCTCTGTGAAAGGGGCTTAAGAAACTGGACATAATTTGAAAGTCATAGTGAGGGATGAGGGATGCGGTTGGTTGTGGACACCTACAGTAAATATAAGCGAAGGCAGAGGGGTCAGCAGATCAGGGTGGATCATCGACAACAAACTGGGAAGATGACCTTCTCTGGAGCCCACAAAGAACAGCCTGAAGGGAAAGAGAAAGATACATAAGAGACCGTTTTGGCCATTAGGTCTGATACTAACCAGCATTACAAACAGATCTGTTTCAAGATAACCTGGGCAGCGTTTGCAGTGGAAAAGTACAACACTAAGTTGTTTATTTGATTAATCTGTATGGTTAAAGTAAAGTGATCTGATTAATGTGACCTCTTTCAACAAAGGATATTCATAACAAGTGTGTGTGTGCATTACCTAGATGAAGTAAACAAAGAGCCATTCACAGAGCCAAAGCAGGACAGGCCCACAAACACAGGGATTATCCAAGCCATTGGCCCTAGGTGGTAGTTTCCAAAGTCCTGAAAAAAACAAAAAACACTTAATCATTATTATATAACTTTAATAAACATTAATAAAAAGGAAACTAGTAACTGAGTTAACAAATAAACACATTGAGTTAATAAAGGTAACTAGGCTAAATATGGAATAGAATGTGTCTATGTGGCGACACTCACAACAGCAACAGCTTCAGATGAGAGCATTTGGTCCGGACTAAGCGTGGTGAAGTAGGCCAGGTTGGTCAGCACATAGACAACGGTCACAATGGGAAGCGAGATGATGATAGCCAGAGGCAGATTTCTGTAAAACGCCAGAACATACACCATAACATAACCCACTACTCTCAAAAACTTCACTATGCTTTTTAATTTAAAAAAAATGTAATTAAAGACCTTATGTGCACTCAGTTGTTTTTTGTGCATCTAATTTTGTAGAAATTACCTTAATAACAGTTTGACATGATTAATTTACTTAGTGAGCGAAAGTACTTATACATAAGCTGTCTTAATTATAAGATCTTTCCAGTGGACTGAAACGTTTGCTCCCTTAAAAAGAGGAAAACAAATATTTTTTTGACTTACCTGTATGGATCGATCATCTCCTCTGTGACAAAATTTAAATAATTCCTGGTAAAAAAATAAAAAATAAATGCAAACATTAAAAAAATGCTCTCTTACAATTTCAACTGCTGAAGGCCAAAAATGAAGACGTAGAAACTATAAAGAAAAAGAAACTATAATAATTTGAAAGAGGATGCAGAGAAATTATAGATTGACCGACAAATAGTTTTGAATTCTAATTAAGGGGAAGTGTAAAATTTTGTGAATATTATAAAACTTCTTCCGGCGCCAGCTGAATATGCAGAGTGAAGTATAAGTTCAGCTGATTTCCATGGAAAGTGCAAACACTGAAATTATCAAAACAACTATGTGGGATTTTGGACCAATGGGATTTCACAGTGGACGCGTCTACTCAGCATGACCGAAAAAAAGAAACCAAGCGTTCATCAAAATACCTTATTCTATGTTGTTGTAGTCAAGACTCTTTAGGATAAAGAATTAGATTTACATGGAAAGATATCTTGGATCGCATGGTGTAGAATTACATTTTACTAGTGATTTCCCTTTTTAAAGTCAAAGTCTAACTCTTCCTGCTTTCACCCAAATATAGAGAAGTTCTGTGGTCTTACCATCCTCCATAAGCAAACAGCCCACTGTAAAGAGCCAATCCGATGTTGCCAAAGTCTGTTTTGCTTCCTTTGAATGAATTTTCAGGCAGAAGATCAGTAGTATCACCTGCAACAGAAACAATCAGCGTGAAACATGAGATACAGTGCTGTTGCAAACTATCAAGAACATTATGTAACATAAACAACCCAAACAAGTCATAATATCTGGGGAGTACTCTACAATTCCCACAATATTTCCCATGAGAGGAACAAACAAGCTTGCATGGAAAAAGTTAAGGTGGAAGACTGTTTCCTGCTATCATAATACGGTGAATTTTCAAAATCAACATGCTGAAATTCTCAAGGCTGGTTGTGGGCAGAAGGTCGGCACATGAGGGTCAATGTCACAGATGACACAACTGAAGCGCAAGAGTGATGGGAAAACAAGAACCGGAGAGAAAACGGAGGGTTTGCGCATTCTTGAACACCCAAAGCCTGTGAATTTCCCACTGGATCAACAGATGAACAGTGTTTTTTCAGGCTGAGACCCGCTCTCTATCTGTTCCATGAGAAAGCCGGGGGAGACCAATCCTCTACGTGCATCCATCTCTCCAAAGCCTGTGGGTCGTGCGACGAGGGTTTCCCTAAAAGTAGATGCCGTATTGGTTCAATTTATGGTTACGAAACAGGGGTCCGAAAAGAACTAGTTTCACAGGTTTGATTTGTATATGCAGAACAGAAGAATCTGAGACTAAATCATAAAAAAGTGACTTGCAACTTGAGTACTCCAGAAATCATTTCTGTGAATATCGCTACACAAGGACTCTCTTGTACTTTCTTTCTTGCTTGCTCTTTCTTTTCTTTGAGAATGTGTGGGTATTTCTACTTTCATTCCTGAGCAGCTCTTTAACACAATAGCATCAACTGATTTGATGCCCTAATTTGCATATTTTCCAGGTTTAACGGCCTTAAGGCAGAGAAAGTAAAGCACATGATTAGCACAACCTTTTTAAATCTAAAAATGGACAATCAATGGAATATTTCTCTTTGTTCCCCCATAGTTAACTATGGCCACTGGGATTTATACTGTATATATTATATATACACTACCGTTCAAAAGTCTGGGGTCAGTAAGATTAATTATTTTATTCAGCAAAAGCACATTAAAATTGATCAAAAGTGACACACAAAAAAAAATCTAATTTAGATAAGTGTTTCAGAAAATCCAGATTTTTTTTTATCACAATTTCCACAAAAATATTACTATTACTAAAATATTAAATAAAAACATTGCAACAAATCAGCATATTAGAATGATTTCTAACGGATCATGTGACAGAAAAAAAGGAAGCTTAGCCATCACAGGAATAAATTACATTTGAAAACATATTAAAATAGAAAACAGTCATTTTACATTGTTATAATACTTTATAATATTACTTTTATGTAATTAATACGTTTTAACTGTATCTTTGATCAGTGAACATAAGACACTTCGGTAACGCTTCCTTTTACAGTACAGTTACGTGTACTTACAGTGTACTTACCTAGTTATTACCCAGTAATTGTAATTACTATAATAAGTACATACTATATACTATAGTATGTACATGGGTAACAGGACTGTAAAAGGAAGTGTTACCGACACTTCTATACAAATATATTGGTATATGTAGAAATTAACATTACCCAGATTAATTAAGTACTTATTGTAAAGTGTTGTCTTGTGGCAATGTATTGTGAGAGTAATTTTGTGAACAAGTTTGCAGTGTAAGAACGATTACTGCCCAAGGCGAGTTCATGTGAATCAGTGTGATCGATGGAGGCCAACGCCACCAGGTCACATGACACGACAGGCGAGGTAGGTGTGTGTGTGTGTGTGACTGTAGGCCCGAGGCAATCAGGCGCAGAACGAGACTGAAAGCCTGTATAAACTCTTTGTATAAACTTGAGTATTACAGGCTCAGACCTGAGCTTCAGAGAACTATGCTTGCACAGAACAGCCCAATCTCTGTCTAAGAGAAATGCTTCGACAGCAGATCTCAGCTTACATAGCCTAGACTCAATCTGAAGAATTCCTAAAAACAACAGGCAACCTCAAACACACACTTTTCTAACAGGCAACAGCTCAGTGTGTGAAAGTGAGCCGAGCATCCTACACTCTAAAAAAACGCTGGGTTGAACCTGTTGGGTCATTTTGTTGGGTTATTTGAAACAATACAGCCCTCCGACGCAACAACCCAGCGGTGGCTTTACTACAACAACCCATCTGATGGGTTACACAGAGCGTGGGCTTCTCCATCATCGTCAGGAGAGAGCAGATCTTAACGCCGCAGAATTGGTGCATTACTTCAGTAAATTAAAGGTTTGTATACATTTTATTTCGTCTATAAAGTCTTTACAGTGCAATAAATCTCATATATTTATGAGATGTCAGTCAGCTGAATGTGTCAGTCAGCATCGCTCTGTCTCGCATGATGGAAACGCCTTTTTCCTTGAATAAAATGATTTTGATTCGTTATAATACTGAATATTATTAATTTGAATGTTAAAATATGTTAACATCAGAACTCAGAACTCTGTATTGTTTGTTTATGTGTGCAGGTTATAAGGAGCTTGTCAAGATATCTTTGGTTTATGTGAAACGCAGAGCAGCGGTTTGAGGTTGGCAGCTGCCCCGCCGAACAGTGGCCCGTCACAAGCTCAGATTTAAGCAAAAACACCGCAGCACTTACGACAGGAATATATGTGGAAAATAGAGGAAAACTAATTGAAGCGGAGAGGAGAGAGAACTTTGAAAACTGGCTGCAGCGAGTTTTGGCCGTAGTGCTTTTAGTTTGTTCGTTGGCATGAGAAAAATAAGCGAAATATGGTCAAATTTATTTTCAAACGTAAGTTATTAAATATTTAACTTTTAAAAAGCAATTTCGTTGAACTGTATAAGCTGTATAATTGTTAAGTTGACATTCTTTTCTGCACTTTTTTATACACATGTGCATGTTGTTTTAACTCTTAACTATATTTTTGTGCATTCCTGGGTGTTCTTGCTTATTAATAAATGTTCAGCTTTTGATTATTACTGTTGCCTGTGTTGTTACTATAGTAATTCTGTGTGTGATTTTAATTTTCAACATATTTTAGGTTCATTTTAAGCCAGCTATGTAGTTATTTTTAATCAATAGTTTAGTTTAATAAAACAACCCAGCATGTTGACTCAACATTTAACCCAACCAGCTGGGTAAAAAAACAACAACACTGGGTTTGCCCAATTTTGACCCAGTGCTGGGTTGCCAAATAACCCAAATTGGGCTGTTTTAACCCAGCATGTTTTAGAGTGTACGGTGACTGAGAAGTGCAAAACAAATAACAATAATGAAAACAAATGAACAAATCTATAATGAAAACAAAATAACAAATCCAAAAACAAAACATCATATTTTAAACACAATGGCTATTTTAGTGTGAGCCACGATGCTTAGATTGAGTACAGCTTGCATCATTTCCTGTTCCCTCCTTTTTACCCATCTTTACTCAGCTCTCAACTAAAATTATCAATACAGTGGCAAAAAGAGCAAAGCTGAAAACTTAGTTTCCACCAATGCTTATGTTAATTAGCGAGTGGAGTCTGGGGAGTGGGCGGAGTCCCACTTTCTCAGTGTGGGCGGAGCTCCAGTCCCTGCAGAGTTCACCATGGTTGATGAACCACAAGGTGTCCTGTTGCATGCTTCTTTTTAGCAACGGCTGGGTGGTTTGGTGTGATAACGTAGCGGTATTAAGCACTAGTGCTTTTCTCAAAACAAACTCAAGCACTAAGATACACACCGAGACCTTTTCTGGTCTTCTAAGTGAGATAAGTCTATCAAGCAGTCAAACAGAAGCCACTTTGTGCACAGAAACTGAGACAGACAGAGGAAATGTCACAGAGCAAGACACTGTGAATTAAACAGCTCTTTCAACAGCAAGACTTCATAAATAAATAAATAGGACACTTGTCTTGTCATTTTAGCCATACAGATATCTTAGGACATTTCTACCTACATTTGTTTTAAAATATTACTCTCTCAGGGCAGGGAGGGGGTGTCTCTCTATGGATCAAATTCACAGGCATCATTCTCTGGCCTCGCTGTTCTCATGATCATTTTGCATTTGCTTATCAAGATAGCACACAAATACGCCCAATAGCTAGCCGGCTGTCTCACTGTCTTCAGTCAAAATGAACAATCATCTAATGCATTCTAACTAATGCATTCTACAAACATTTTATTTTTCAAATAAATGCTTTTTTTATTCATCAATGAACAAAAATATTAAGCATCCTAATAATGAACCAAACCAAATCAGCCAAATCAGCATATTAAATATATATATATATCATTTAAATATAAGAAAAAGAAAATTCTGATTGGTTATTGTGGCATTTTGCCACAATAACCAATCAGAAAAAAGAAACCGTGTGATTGGTTAGCGTTAGACAGGATGCTGTCCGGACTGGCCCCGCCCCTGAGCACTTGAGTACTCGTTTTTGAGATGTCACCTCTCAGTACTCGAAATTTATAATCTCTATAATGCATGTGGCAACCTCAGCAACTAAAGGACACACCCAAAGGCTTAACCAATCAAAGAAACCCACACCCAGAGGCAAGGGCAAACTCTGGCAGTCTTGCCGAAATTTGGGTGTGGCAGGCCAACTAAAACCGTTCTGGCTCCCATATGACATGATTCAGTAATTAACAAGTAGCACAGCGTCTCCTTCCCATTTTTCTTTCTTTCAATAACCATCTCGCTGTCTGTCACTACATGTCCACTGCTGTGGGCAGTGAGAGAAGGTGGAGGGGAGATAAAAGATCTAATAATCTAATAATCCATTCGAATTAACCTGTCCTGTCTCGCTGACTCACAACTGATTGAATGATACCAGCTTCAGGCCTTTGTTTGTGCAGCAGACACGGGCATGTAGCAAGTGAATGGACCTTTATTAATCTCCATCTCAGACTGTGAAATCCTCTTGTTCCTTTCTGAATTTGTGAGCTTATACCAGTAAGCTAATGAGAAACCGAACCAAAAAAAGTTACATAAAGGGACAAACAGTGCGCCCAAAAATGCATCTGCTAAATGTATAAATGTAAAAGTTATTCTCTGTGAAACCACTGATGTTAATTCCATTTGGTTACTGTGGCCATTTAAACAGAAACTACTGTAGTTCACGTCAAGGCTGGGGGTAAGGTCTGCCAGCTAGTACTACAAATCTTTAAACTGCTCTTTCTTTTTGTTTGCTCACTATTTCTCTAGACTATTGCTGTCAGTGCTTTAGTGTCTCGATGGCAAACAATCAGAGCTGCTGTTCTGGCTGCACATTCAGCTCGTCTACAATTCAGTCCAATTCTCTGAATCTGAATCCAGGCAACAGAAAGCCCTAAAAGTGATGGAGTGCTGACATATCAGTGCCTGAGGCATGTGTCAAGATTGCTGAACCAAGACTGCCGATAAACCTTATTTTTATATACGATCATATACATTATTTTTAAGAAATAACCAGTAAATTGAATATAAAAATGAAATATATATATATATATTAAAATTAAATTAAAACGTAAACAAAATTGTAAATATAATATAATGATTAGATCAAATAAATTTAAAGAAAATTGATTAAAATACATTTAAAATGACAAAAAAACCTAGATAGTTAGGGATCAAATGTTTGTTTTTAGTGATATATTTTATATTTAATATAAATTATAGTAAAATAATGGTTTCATCATATATTTTGTAAAAGGGTTAAATGGCTAAAGCAATATAACACTAAATCTGTGTCAAATTTGAGATTATGAAATGAGATTATTTACTTATTTTGTAAGATTTTAATTTTGAAATTATTTTTAATAATGTGTGATTTTAATTGTTGGATACAGTCAAGAACTCCAGAACCTCTGTTGGATATTTGATGCGTTTAAAAATACATGCTATGTTTATTTTATGTTAGCTAATAGTTTATCTATTAATTGATTAAAAAAATTATGGGACACCAAATTGTACCCTTTTCATGGAAAATGTCTTCTGTTGAACTGAACTTGGTGTCAAACTTTGTGTAGCTTGCAAATACTTTTAACCCAGCTAAGCAAAGCACAAAAGCAACACTGTAATGAAAATTGTTGGAACAGTACATTGTATCCATAGCAAATCTAAACAAAGACTATGCAAACCTTGATTCATAATAGACATTAAACATAATACATTCCCTCTGTCGGTATTTACAAACATGTGCTATTCATATGGGTTCTTGTGGTTACCGTGTGACATGGTCCAACTTATATATGCGTATATGTATTTTCTTTCATTTATATTATGGAAACACCATTATTAGCCAAAATAACAGCTATTTGGCTGTTTTCCATTACATTCTTCAGCACTTGTTTAGTTACCTGACTGATTGCTGGTGGACATTTAGGTGTGTTTGTGTGTGTTACCCACCTTTGCCAATCTCCACAAAGCCAATAATGATGATGAGGGCCAGGGCGAGTAGCTTAGCAGCGGCAAAGGCATCTTGGACCCTTGTGGCGGCCTTCACACTGTAGCAGTTGATAGCAGTCAACAACACTATGGAGAGAGAAGGAGGGAGAAAAAGAACCACAGCCACTTATTTTTAGTCTTTCACAACACAGGTTCAGAGAAAGTTGACCTAAATACTTGGTAAACTAATTAGGGTAGAATTTGTCAGCCATGCTTGAACTCAGGAGGCGAGGCGTCGCTCACAAATCGCTGTTTACGCTTAGTTACACGTAGGGTTGCCACCTGTCCCGGTTTTACCGGGATTGTCCTTCTTTTTAATAACTTGTCCCGGGAAATTTATGCACTCTCCCGGGACACTGAATGTCCCGGTTTTCGAAAGGCAACGTGAATATGTTCAAACTGTGTAGCGCGCGGACGACAGAGAGGGAGAGAGTGAAAGACCTTGCGTGTGTGTGCTAGTGTGCCTCAAAAAGCGCATGTAAGAAGCGCGCAATTAATCGCTTTCCCCCATTGGGCGGGTCATCGATATGTCCCGGTTTTTAATCAGACATAGGTGGCACCCTAGTTACACGTGGCAGCATGAAATAGCATGGCTGCCAAATTTGTACTTACCGGTATTATCAGAGATCAAATAAAGTGTGGTTAAATATCTGTCCGATCTTGAAAATGTCAGAACCAAATGTAAGGTTCAAAATCATATTCTTCAGGACACATTAATCTGCCTAATGGGTTCTAATTGTATTACTGGGTGGATCTGAGAACGATTACCTGAATCATACTCAAATGTCTCGTCCCTACTTATTCCATCCACTTACTTTAATTTTCGTTTGGTTAATTCTGTTTCAATGTGATTAAAGGGTTAGTTCACCAAAAAATAAAAAGTATCCCATAATTGACTCACCCTCAAGCAATCCTAGGTGTATATCACTTTCTTCATTCAGCCAAAAACAATCAAGAGTTATATTAAAAAAATATTCTGGCTCTTCCAAGCTTTATAATGGGAGTGAATAGAGCCTGCGATTTTTAAGCCCAAAAAAGCACATCCATCCATCCATAAAACTCATCCTGTAATCACTGGCCTCTGGTAATAGCCGTACGCAAGTCTAGTTCTGGCGGAAGAGTGAACTCTGACCCGACGCATGACGTATTGACGAACGCGGAAGCGCAGAGGATAGATAAAAACAAAACACTGGTCACGAATTAGAAGTCTACAACGAGAATTTTTAAAGAGAAATGACGGAGGAGCTTGAGTTTGTTGCCCAATATATTGATTAGGCCTATAGTTTATAAAGTTATAAAAATTGATATTTTTCTTACAAAAACGGATCGCTTCGCTTCAGAAGGCCTTTATTAACCCCCTGGAGACGTGTGGATAACTTTAATCACGGGTGGAAACCCTTTAACAGAAAGCCTATTGACTGGACGACTATGTGACAATTTTTAATAAGACTGATTGAATTTGTCTGGGCTGATAGCAGTGTGGGTAACGATTTAGGAAAACGCATTTAATTGCAATTTTCCAGATTTTTTCCCACAGGTTTGCTATGCTTGTGAGTAGGGCTGTATGAATTAACAAAAAAAAAATCATTTTGAATTTTTTTTGTCATTGTTTTGTTCAATAAATAAATAAATATACTATAGTCATAATACTTGTACAAATTTTATTTTATGACTGTATGATTATAACTGTATGAATATAGGTGCCTTGGTGGCTCAATGGGTAGCGGCACTGTTGCCTCACAGCAAGTAGGTCCCCAGTTTGAGTCCTGGATGAACCATGATGAGGCCTTTCTGTGTGTGTGCTACCCTGCCTACGGCCCGGATGAGTTACACAAGGTAAGTGGTTTGAAAAACAAATGGATGTATAAAAAATAAAATGAGCAGGTATATGTGCCACAGGCTGCTTGAAACATAAAAGTTCACCGACAAAATACTGGTAAACATATTTTGAAGGAATAATAAAAAACATTAGCCCCTATCACATCAGCCTCCAGCCCCTGCCTCCAAGCTCCCTAATAAATGTGATTAACTAACGAATACTTCAAAGCAGCATTAGCTGTAAATCGGTCTAGGCACCAAACAGAGAGGCCAAACCCAAAAGCCTTTGTGTGCCCCTAAAGTACAAAAGGGGGTCTGTATTGGGTAGGACAGTAGAGCCTGGGTCCCTCAAGCAAGAACACATGCACACGCTGTTGGATTAATGTCGGGCATTGCAGTTCTCGTTCTTAATAGACTAGGATCATGAGACAGGTTCCTCCCTGAAATCCCTTATGGCAAGAGCATGGTCTGGCTCAAGGGGCGTCTCCCATGGATACACTCTTACGCAGCATAGTTTAATGCCACGAACCAATCCGGGAGGCCCTTTTTAATCATAACCTCAAAACACATGAGAAATTGGGTCAGGGGAACAATGGCCAGCTGCAACGCCAACAGACACAAATACTGTCTATGAGGAACCAGACCATAGAACTGGGCACTTGAGCTTAACATTTACATGTAAATCCCATAACTTGTCGTTGCTCAGTTTAAGCATATGGTCATAGTCGTCTTTACCTCCCTTTCTGTCTTGTCATGTGGGTTCTTATGGAAAGATTAGACTAGCAGGGTGAGATTACAGTGGATAGTGGGTGCTGTGTTCATTCACTCCCTCACAATCACAAAGAATACACATTCCTGTACCCCAATCAAGCATTCATCTGGCCTAATTGAGAAAGGAGGAGGAGAGTGAGAAGGAAAAATACAGGGAAAGAAAGAGAGAAATATGTGTTTTAATTTGTTGGCCAATTGGTAATTAGGGCTTGAGCTAATTCTGCTAATCCTGACTGGTTTAAACCTGCGGGAGGGCTTCATTGCTCGCATAGCTGCCATGGTGTATCACACCCTCAACATATTGCCATGAGCATGAATGTCAAAGATCTGTGAATGTGTGATTGTGATTGAAGCACTGCAGGGCTACATTCATTAACTCTTATTGGTCTTTACTCGCACAGCAGGAAACACCCCCAATTTACGGCATGCTATCTCTAATAGCACACATACTTCTCGGGGACGTCTACTCTATTTGATCTGCGTGTTTTCATCTGGAAGACAGTGTTACAAAGCACCTATGAGAAGCTTCCTGTCAGATGTTAAATATACATTTAGAAAACGTCTTTAAGATGTTTATGATAAAGAATGTATGCAAAACTGACTTTTTAAATTTTTTTATCAGATTTTTGTACACAGCAGATGCTTTCCAGATGAACCGCTCTTTTACAGACATCTTGGAGATGTACGTGTGCTATCTATAAGGGAATACAATTAGTAGCCAGATCATATACAATGAATAATCTTAGTTTAGACAGGTAATGTTATTGCATACAGTACAGGCCAACAGGTATATTTAAGTGGAGTTTCTGAAACATAAAAAAGCAGCGTAATTATTAAGTTAATGTAAGATGTTTTACATTATTAGCATTGCTTAATAACTTAAAACATCAAATTAACTACATTACTCTGCATTTTGTTAGTTCCTTGCTAAAATAAATCTGATGTGCATTTTCTCAAAATATAATATACATTCGAAATAAAAAAATATTAATATTAAAGCGTCGCTAAATTGGTATAATTAATACTAACAATGCAATAAATTTGCATAAAGCCCGCCAAGGTGATGTAGCAGCGCGTGCCACTGCCACCTCCTCCTCCTCACTAGATGATGAAATTTTTCTGCACCTTTTCAACATACTCATTTCCTCATTTAAGCTACACACGCCGTATCAGTGTCAACACATGGCGTTTCTGTCTCGAATTACACATTTTCTGTTAGACACATAGTAAAAAAATATATATATTCATAATTCGGCCGAACTGAGATAAATATTTTGACGGCGAGTAACGTACTAAATGAGGAGACTTGAACGCTGAGAAGATGGAAGAGCGCTAATGGCACGTGGAATGACAGCTGAGGCAAATTTTAACGTCAAAAACGTTTAACTATGGAGATCCATGATAAAGGTTGACTTAAGCCCTCGGTGGTTTTGTTTATTTAGGAAATAAATGGGTAAAACATATTTTATGTGACCTAACGACGTAGGTAACAGGTTACTCACGGATACATAGGCAGGCGACCAGCTTTGCCCCTGACTCAGGGACAGGGCAGAAGGGAAAGATGGGCTTCAGGAGATATGTGGCAAAAACATAGGCGACAATATACTGCGAGGACGGCCTTATGATGAGAAGCTCGATCCAGAGTTTCAGAAACGCAGGTAGAGAGCCGTAAACTTCAAGGATGTAGGCGTAGTCACCCCCTGATTTGGTGATGGTGGTCCCCAGTTCGGCATAGCACAGCGCGCCTATAGTGGAGAAGACGCCGCATACAGACCACACGACCAGAGACAACCCGACTGATCCGGCTTCTTTCACCACTCCGGTTGGAGTAACGAAGATACCAGAGCCAATAATGGTGCCTACAATAATGGCCACGCCGTTGACGAGAGTTATAGTTCTTTTAAGCTCGACTGTCTCTTCTCCCTCCGCAGCGCTGATATCTGCGGTCGGGCTTTCAGGCGTGCCGTCTCCTGGTCGGCTCATGTTGCCATTCCCTCCCCTGGAGAGCATCTTCTCCGTCACCTGCTCTTCATCCCGGTCCGCGGATGCATTTGAACTCCGTTTCTTCAACGCTGACATTGCTTCCTTTTGTCAAACAAAGCCAGACGCGTTGTTTTGCTTTTATTAAGTGTGAAAAAGACCCTTTCAGCTCCTTCAGACTGGGCTCGCTGATGCACGGTGGTACCGTGGAGTCAGGTCTGACTCAGAGAAACGTGGTTTCTGAAGTGTGTCAAGTCAACGTTGCAGAGACCCACAAAAGCATCTCCTGATTCGGCCTGCCTCTTTTTTCTCTCCTAATAACCGCGACATTGAGTGCAGTATCGCCCTCTAGTGTCTCAATTCCTTAAGAAAATTCATTTTTCTGGACTGAGCCGGTCCAGCAAGTTGAGCAAGTCAAACCAGTGTCTTTCATAATTTCATAATTTTGTAATGCAGTTGAACCCCCTAAGTACCCCTTGAGTTTGAAGTCACGTCAGGACATTTAAATAAATATGTTTATGTTATCTCTGCATGTTTATGACAATCAATATGGTCAATTATTTCTCTTGATATTACAAATATAATTAATTTCAAACAGTATGGAAAAGGGGTGAATTCAAGTTGATCGGGACACTTTTTGACAATCACCCTGAATTCACCCTATACTTTTTGAACGCTATAGAGAGCAAGTAATGCTACTAGAATATTCTGAAAGACTCGGCTGTTTTTATTATTAATTGTGCTGTATTTTGACTCATTTTTTCTATAGCTTTTACTTAATTTACACAGTTGGAATATTTTGATTGATGTTTTTAATTTGACACGTTTTAAATAAACTTTTTATTATTATTTAATTGGCCTTATAAGCACAATCTTACAACCCCCTGCAGTTTCATGCATTTGTGAACAACTGGTTGGAAAACCAGTTTTCCCAGTAGCATAATTAGTCTTGGGGGGAGGGGGAGGGGGAGGGGGGTGGGGGGGTTTTAGTCAAGTATTTTCTGTCTTATATATTCAGATAATCCTTGGCTAGACATGAATTGCCATTACTTGCCGTTTCAGGTTCAGCCCTTAAAAATTCTTTAGACTCAAACTTGATCATAATGTCTGAAGAAGCATATGAAAAAATAACAAAAGCTGTCCCTGCTAATTTCCTGTTTTCAGGTAAAGGCCCTTGAAACATCATGTCACATTCCCTGTGTGGACTTTAAAGATATTGAGCAAAACAACTTAAAATTGCATCCACAAACATGTGTTTCAAAGAGAATGACTTGCATGTCACATGCCTTCAAGGTATCAATCTCGGAGGACCTGAAGAGTATTCTCTGCAGGGGGGAAGTGTGTTAATACTTCATGACTTTGCATTTCATTTAAATGTTATTCATCAAGCATGTTTTATACAAATATGTTGCTGGCTGCCACCTGTTTTCTCTATGCACGTGTGCTCTCATCTAGGCTATACATTTTTGAAGTTAGCCTCCCCTGCTCCCCATCATGAGAATTACATTTTATTTATGTTTTCTCAGCTTAAAGATAAATGAGACAGCAGGTGACTTTTTATTTGATAAGTTGTGTGGTTTCTGCTGTGTTGTGGCCTGATATTTAAGAGTTGAGTTTTCTTTCTCTACAGGAGAGAGGGGTGTGGGCGTCTCAGTTCCCTGGCATCACAAGAGCTGGATGTCATTAGAAAACAATCAGCTCTGAAACTTTCGAGGGCCTGTCAGGTTTGTTCCAAGATTTAATGTACGTTGTAGATACATTTGTAACTAATAATTTGGGTATATTGGGGCATAAGTACTGAAACCTCTCTGTGAATATCTGAAATTAACACTCAATTGATTGGTTTGAAACGTTAACTTTTTTTTCAGTTCAACCAACAGTTAGTCAAAACACTCTGTTTGATCTAAAGAGGAAAACAGCAGGATTGGAGTTCTGAGAAACATCTTTAAGCCATAGGTTCCTGTTTATAGAAAGCTAAATGGAGTTTTCTTTTTGTCTAAAAATAACCTGCAAAAACACAGGAACAAAACCATAGTAAGAAGCCTCATATCAGAAGCGTTCATCTGTGACTTCTATTCAATTATGGATGCCTGAAATCTCAGAAGACACCAGTCTCCATCTTTCTTCATCAAAACCGTGACCGTCGCAGGGTTTTCCAAAGTCGTCGTCTTGATCTCCTGCTCTTCAATCGGTTCACCTCTATGGTTTGTTTTTCCTGTTCCTGTTTCTAAATTCTCTCACACAATGATGGGAAGCCATGGTGCGTTTGGGATACGCAAAAACCCAGTGTCTCGTCCCATTTTTATAACTCATGCAGCCAAGAACAACAAACATGGAACGGAATCTTTTTGAACCAAGTTTGAGACAAAACTCAATCCAGGTTCCCCAGCCTCTACAAACACCCACACCCTGGCCTTATCCTCTGTCTCTTGTCTTTAAGGTGCTGTCTAGCCCCAAAAATCTGAAACTTGCTCTCCACTGGTTCAGATTTATTGCCTGGAATCTTCTTAAGTCTTAGAGAAGGTCAATAGGTATGAAATGAGTAGCCTACAAAAGTGTTTACCTTTGAGAACAGTCCTAAAAAAGGTTCATATTGGTTGATGGAGATCTTACAACAGATAACAGAATTTTTTATCCTCTTTTTTTTTTTTGTAAATACAGCTTTAGTGGCATTCCATAACCGGCCATTAAAATGTAAAAGTAAAAAATTAAGAAGTTTAGGTAAATTTGGTCATGAGAGATTTAATATTGTAATGTTTCTTATGCACCACTGTGAATTCATTTTTGATTTAAATATAAAACAGTTATTTCATACAGGAGTACTGAATGCATTTTAAAATGTTTTAAAGGAATTATGTGTAACACAGTCCACCCCTGAAGACTCGTGTCTTGATTGATTTATTTCATTTTAAAACAAATGTTAATACACAACATGTCAGACAGCATGAATGCATTTGTTAATGTTCAGTTTTGGGTCTGTGGGCTCCCCCCTGCTAAATCCGCCAAAACACGTAGTTTTTAGCGCAGCTGATCCGGATCTAACCAGCACCTGGTGCAACAACGCTTGCTGGGATGGGGCCCCCATAAACCTCCAGCACCACCCTCTTCCTGCTTAAATCCCCAGGGCACATGCTTGCATACACCCACAAGTAAAACAAATTGAAAATCAACCAAATATGGGCCAAATACAAAGAAAGACATTTCCATTTCTTACAAAATCTGATAAAACTTACAACGAATAATACAGTGTTTGCACACAATACAAGATTGAAATCATAAAGTTTTGCATACGTTTGCATCATACGATGTATAATAGGCAGCATAAGTGACAGTTATGTAAATGACTTCAGGTGATAAGTAAAGAGACTGTCTATAAAACAAAACCAGATTTAGTGTTAAATCATGTTTATTAAATTTCCCTCAAGCTACTTAAAAAGACAAAACAGAGGCAAATCCTATCAATGGGTGTGGAGGAAAAAACAAAAAGTCATGTTTCATGGCCAACATGGCCCTCAATGCCAACAGCAAAAAGTGTCCAAGAACCTCAAACTGTAATCCATTCACTGCATAATTCAAATTCACACTATTCAATGCTGCTTCAATGAGAGAACATTGTTCCAGGACCTCCTAATGTGAAAGAATGTTCACAACTCTGAGAGCGTACTAAAGACTTGCAACCTAAAGTTTGCAACCCAAATCCAGCTTTCCAGTCTAGTTAGTATTTCTTTCAATTTCAACCATGAACGCAATAGGGAAAATACCAGGTGGCCCATTCAAATGAGAGGCCGCTTTAGGGACGGTTTACACAAGAGCATTGTTATTCAGCCATCACAAAGAGACCGTCAGCGTCTCTTCGCAGTTATGTCGAACTTCTGCCGATTCTGCAGCTCCCATGGTACTTTTCAACCGTCCTCTAAATATTACCATCACCAATCTAAAAACATTGACGTAAATGCAAAATTCATTTGCACATAAATACAACTATTAACATAAGAGGTCCTGGATGATTCTAACAATTTTACTGTCTCATTTTTACTGCATTTACAGCATATTTCAGACAAGGAAAACGGAATGCACCAATATTGAAGTATAACAATCAGTTGGTCTCACTGTAGATCTCATTTCTACATTGTGTCTGGTTTCATGTCCACCTCTAGTGGAGGAATTTAATAGAGCATACGTGCTCGAAAATGGAGGATCCTCTCTGAAAGGTATTTCATGAAATAGTGGAAAGACACGTCCAGGTGCTCCCAAATACATTTTACAAGACATACTCGCATAAAGACTAGTTTCTCTGTTATTGTTTTTTTTTTTTTTAAATCACCAACACTAAATACACTTTCAAGATCCACAGATGAACAATTACGACTGTGATATCATGAGTACAACAAAAACTATAAGACATTTGGAGGCACATTTTACCAAAAGGCAAATATGGCCAACCACTTGTGCAGTTGATCAGATTACTGATTACATGAGAGCAATGGAGAACTAATCAGAGATTATGTCCAATGCAAAAGGCACTAGGGATTATTATTATAATAACCTATTTTGCACAAAAATGAAGCACCTAGCAACTACAGTAATGCATATTCACTACTAAACAACTGTGCGCATTAATCTACCCCTTTTCTTTTTACATTTCTAAATGTCTTATGCACCTTTTATAAAGACTATATTTCTAGTCTTATTTATACTGCAATGCTCAAATGTAGAGCCTTTAAATATTGCAGATTTCTCGTATTAGATCAACTGAAAATACTTTAGATTATTTATTAGCATCTAAAAGTAAATCAAAAAAGTGAAAGGCATTGTGCAGTATCATGCATCCAATAAATTCCCCTCGCAGGAAACAAGGTAAGTGTACCACTAAACTAAAACTACTGTATACATAAATTAAAAACTTCACAAGGTCTAATGCCTCAAAACAAGGCATGTGCATACTGTCAGTGATCCACAAGAGGGGGCTGTTTGTCAAACGTGGACACCCCTTGCCACTATAGTTAGAGGAATTGTGCGTGTTTCGTTCTGAAATTAGAATTTACAGCGAAATGACGATGAATTGGATGAACCTTTTGACATGGAGGAATAAACAAACCCTTTCAATAACTATATAAATCTTTGCTAATCCCTTTCAATGGAATCTATACCTATATGCCTGGTTGGAAATGGTGAAAATAGTTACAATTTCCAGTTAAAATCATACAGATATCAGGACCCCATAGTAAAAAGAGACTGAAGAGTGTTTTTGTGATTTTTGGAGGTTTGGATGTGAATAAGTTCACGGAGTTGTGTTGCTACTCCATTGGGGGAGCATCTTGGAGGAAGGGGGAAAATGAAGAACGTACAGTCCGTCCCTTCAAAGCCTGCTGAACACGGAAGTTGTTGACCATGCTTCTTTGCACCTGCTCTTCTGCCGATGTGAACAGCAAGCTTCGAAACACTGCCAACTGAGAGGAAGGGAAACAAAAAGAATAGGAGAGTATTTAAAAAAAAAACGAAAACATCCAAATATTGGTATTTAGAATGAGAGAGAAAAGGGAGATTATGTAAAAGACAAACAGGGTGAACAGAAAACAGATGTCAGCAGTCAGCCAGATGAGCTTTTCCGTTCCATTTCCCAGGTTACCATGGAGCAGTGGAACATGAAGTCGGAATAACAAACAAGACTCCCAGCAGAGTCAAAACCTCCAGTGTGAGGTGACTGGAGGCTTAAATTCATAGCTTTCATAAGCTGTTGGCAGTTAGACGTACTGCGCAGACTTTCAGCACACAACAATCTTACATTTATTGAAACTAAGCAGCAAAAATCCAAATTGCTCTGATCTTTCACAGCTTTCTGTCGTCAAAAGGAAGCAGAATACCATATTATTCCTAAACACCAGAAGAACTAACGACTAGCGTTAAATGTAAACGTTTGTCAAACCCTGCACTGTACACATCTTTTACAATTTAATGGACCATTTTCACACTGTGATGACGAGTTTCCACAATTCTCAACATTGCAAATCAACATCTCGTCTCCTGTTCACCACTATAGAAGTTTACCCAACTACGACGACTTCCGCTTCTGAAAACCCTGGAAATGTGAAAAGGGTCTATATACATTTTTTAGATCCTTTTACAATCTAATAGAGGCTTTGCAAAGAGGCTGTTATTGAAGTATGTAGCATTACAACAACAATACTGGACAGGCACAACAGCAAAGCTAAAGCAGAGATAAAGAACATACTCACTTAATGTTAATTTTACATTAGAAGAAGGTGTTTCTTAAAGGTGCAGCAGCAAAAACTGACAATTTAATTCTAAAGGTTAGACAGAAGCGAAAAATAGTCATATAAATAGGGTGACCAGACGTCCCGTTTTTCCCGGGACAGTCCCGTATTTCAACTCTAATTTTAGTGTCCCGACTTATGAAAAAATCATGTTTTGTCCCGTATTTCATCGTTATATATATTTTTATATATTATAGGTTTCGTTTTCGAAAGGCTACGTGAATATGTATGTGTTATGTTCAAAACCGTGTAGCGCGCGCATGAGAGGGAGAGAGCGAGAGACCTTGCGTGTGTGTGCCCGTGTAGCGCGCGAACGATAGAGAGGGAGAGAGCGAGAGACCTTGCGTGTGTGTGCTATAGTACGCATTAATACGCATGCGTCTTATACCCCTTATACAAAAAATTCACTTTATCTATTTTCTAAATGCATCTTAATGCTCTTGTGAACAATTCATCCAACTGACTACCTTGTCCGTGTGTGTAATGTCCACGAATATTACATAGAATAATGTAATAATAATTTTTTTATTTCTTTAAATATGCTATCGAGGGAAATATTCCTTCAATTTCCTGTCTCATATCAGCCTCCTACCTGATCGTGACTGACTTCAATATGCTGTTTCATCACAAGCCATGTCACCGCCTCAGTAAGAGGAGGAGTGGTCAGAGAACCTGCGTATGTCCAATAGTCATCGATGTTCTCCGGAAGGAGACATACAGGGTCGAACTTGGTAAACTCTACCAAGCTATCCTGGGTGACAAAGGATGAGAATATTGCAAGATTGTACACAAAAAATGTATGCAAAAAGATTAACCACCCCTCATCCCTCGGTTTCCAAAATATCATGCTCTGAGGTTCTTAATCTCAGTTTATGACTCACAACACTGCCAGTGTGTACAAAACACAATATTTGATGCCTTACCTTGTGTCTGACTGCTGGCAAGGCATCCACCAGTTTCTGTAGACCCTCGTGCCTCTTTCCAATCTGTGAAAACACCAAAGCAAATTTACTTTTTAATTACAAGGCCTACTAAGCTTAAAGATCCAAGAAGTTTGATAATAATTACACACATCAGTACCTTAAGAAAGACTCCAATAACAGCTAGTCCATTATCCTCCATAACAGCCTCTTCAAACAAACTGTACTTGTCAGAGTTCCAGTGAACAATATGGAGCTGTAAAAAAAAACCCAGATATACACTCATGCTAATCTGAACTATAATTAAGGGCTCTTTTTCCATTATGCTTTTTACTTGGTGGTTCAGCTTACGATTACACAATCCTGCGGTTGAACATAGCTAGGTTTTGTGTTTTTGAAGTGCCACGACAGCTTAAACCAACATCCGTACAATCTGACAGTCCTCCATTCATTCTGGCACGATTAGATTCAACCGAGGAGGAGGGAATAAAAGCACTTTACGCAATAGAGGATCCATTTACAGGGCTGAAATCTGAGCTTTCTTTGTTATACGCACTCACACAGACAAATCAGTAAAGCTAAAGGAGTGTTGAGAGCCGTAACAAGGTCACATTCTCACCGGCACTTGGGTTTTTCATTCACACGTGCCTCCTTATGTAACTGGCTATGATGAGTAAAAAAGTACAGAACTTAAAGGAGTAGTTCACTTTTAAAAAAAACTTTTGCTGATAATTTACTCACCCCCATGTCATCCAAGATGTCCATGTCTTTCTTTCTTCAGTCGAAAAGAAATTAAGGTTTTTGAAGAAAACATTCCAGGATTTTTCTCCATATAATGCACTTTGCTGGGCACCAAACGGTCCAAGGTCCAAAAGACAGTTTCAGTGCAAACTGCAAACTGTTCAAAGGGCTTTAAACGATTCCAGACGATGAATAATGGTCTTATCAAGCGAAACGATCGGTCATTTAAAAAATAAATAACAAAGTTTAAGTTTTATAAGCTCAAATGCCCGCCTTGCTCTGTTCTGTGATGCACGTTCGTGACTCTCCTGTTCGAACTCGTTCATCAAAATGAACAAATCTTTTTTCGAGTCATTTGATTCATTTAACGACCGAAATGAACGAATTGACTCGGAAAAAGATTTGTTTATTTTGATGAACGAGTTCGAACAGGAGAGTTGCACAGAACAGAGCAAGGCGAGCATGTGAGCTTATAAAACTTAAACTTTTTTTTTTTTTTTTTTAAACGAGCGATCGTTTCGCTTGATAAGACCATTATTCATCGTCTGGTGTCATTTAAAACCATTTGAACAGTTTGCAGTTTGCACTGAAACTGTCATTTGGACCTTGAACCGTTTGGTGCCCAGCAAAGTGCATTATATGGAGAAAAATCCTGGAATGTTTTCATCAAAAACCTTAATTTTTTTTCGACTGAAGAAAGAAAGACATGGACATCTTGGATGACATGGGGGTGAGTAAATTATCAGCAAAAGTTTTTTTTAAAGTGAACTAATCCTTTAACCAGGGTTAGTGCCACATATTTAAGGGGGTGACAATCTTTCAGATTTTACAATAGAAATAGTGGGTTGTTCCTAACGGTAAAGTCTCCGCCTCTATTATAGAGAAGCTCTGTCTATTTCGCAAGAGAGAAATGCTTCCTCGTTGTAAAAAATGACATCCAGATGGCTAAGTCAGAAACAAAGTAATTTTTCATTCTTCGTTGCTATATAAATCCTTAAAATATACTGAAATCTTACGTAAGAGTACCTCAGCAGGGTAAAGGCGGCGGTCTATGGAGTGTTCAGAGCCCCAGGCGTTGTTCTCTCCCCAGTGGAAATGAAACTGACACAGTCTGAACTGATCCTCCAGTGGTCCTCCCTTCAGAGCTGAAAGAGATTCATTTCAGTTCTCAAAACATTTCAAACAAAATGTTTTGTTTTGTTCTTGGTACCACAATTTTAACCAAGCTCACATAGGAAATTCCTACTTGAAATAAGGGAAGCAAAGTCTCCACCAAAGTAATATATAAAGTTACTATTGTAAAACCATAATTAATTAATAGAACTAAAGTCATTTTAATTTATTTTATTTTATAGACGACAGTACTTCATAATGCAGTTTTATTTTAGTGACTGTAGTACAGAACAAACTATTGGATACCATAGCACATTTTTTAATTAAGACAATGAAGATGACTTACTGGATTTGTCAGTGGTGTCGTCATACTCGACCAGAAAAGAGTAGCCATTGTTCCAGATCTGCTGGCAGGTCCTTGGGTCATACTGCACCTTCAGCGGTCTGAGCTGCGGATCAAAGACGCTTCTACGCTCCGCGATGTCAATAGGTGACTGGCGATCTCCACCGGGAATGGCAAGCGGCCCCTGCCACATCGGATGTACTGGGGAGAGAATGACCGGTCAGGATAAGGAAACCTAGCGATCTAGGCAGCACATTAGGATTTTAGACAGTCTAACAACAGCACAAGACATTTCAGAAAATGTATGAAGCTTATTACAACAAATATTACAAAAACAGCTGAATAAAAATGCTTTATAAAACATACAGTACAGTAGATAGATAGATAGATCCCATAAACCTACATTTTATGGCACACAGTGCAGCCTCACATGTTGCGTTATACATTTTTTCTGATTCTAAAATTAAATGATTAAAATCCCAACAGGAAAAAAGCTGCAAAAACAAATCCAACACAAAGCGGCACCAAGAGCCGACGAGCCGTCCTTCTGGAATGTGTTAGAGAAGTAAAAGTCGAAAAGAAAATATGCTTCCTCCTGTGACTCGATAACTCAAAAGAAGAAGAAGAAGAAAAAAAAACCCTGACGTTTGGAATGTCAGGGAAAAACTGACTGTAACGCTTAACAGGAAGACAGTCAGCAGAGTTTTATGCCACCTTTATGAATGGACATTGCGTTGGGAACGTTTTAGCCAATCCTTGAGCAAACATGAACTCAAAATCCTATATACAGCAAGAAGGTTTGCCATCGGAGCTCTTCTTACACAATAACTGCTTAGATTGTGGTCACATGATCTAGATTCAACAAAAGGAATTAAATCAGCCAGAGAATGTTACCAACTCTCCATGTGAGAATGTGGCCTTTCATGAGATTAAAATTGCCTTACTTTCATTCCTGTCCACCATTTAAGTGGTCTAGTAAAAGGGGATTATAACTGTCCTGGCCCATTTTGTGGTAAGCAAACACAGACTAGGTTCTAACTAAAGAAAATCTCTCTTATAAAATCTCAAAGGACATGCTTATTTAAGCTTAGTCTTTGATTAAATGTGAATTAAAATGAACTTTTGTTATAAACTTGATTTGGGATGTTTACTCTGTAATTTTCATTACCAAAACCATGTAGATGTCAGACCACAACTTTTTTTTTCTTCTTGGTAACACTTTACAATAAGATTTCATTTGTTAACATTAGTTGATGCATTAACTAACATGACCAAACAATGAGCAATACATTTGTTACAGTATTTATTCATCTTTGTTATTGTTAGGTAAAAAAAGTACAGTTGTTCATTGTTCATGTTAGTTTACAGTGCATTAACTAATGTATAAGAAATATGTATTAGTAAATTAACATTAATGAATGCTGTAGAAGTATTGTTCATTCTTAGTTTCATGTAGTGGTTAACTAATGAAATTAATTATATTTCTTTGTTAATTTTCACTTATTTTAACAACTAGGCTAGTTGTATTTAACCGTTATTTATTTATTTAACTTTAACTGTTCTTTGCTTTAATGAGGCTTTCAATGTGAGGCTTAAACAATTAAAATCGGAAAAGACTGGCTTTATGCTTTGATAAACTAATCGGGGGATAGATAAGATAAGGTCTACACAATAGAAATGAAAGCTATAAGCAGCTACTAATTGCATGGTAAAGATACGAGTACAAACATATACAACAGTTATAATAATATTCAAGAATAGGACATTGTTATACATGATATACATTTTGCGTGCAAACCAATTACAAAAATGATGAAATCTAAGTTTATAAATAACAACTACCACTGAGTGACAGCTTTGTTTTCACCTAAAATTACAACCTTGTGTCCCACTCATTCTTGCAAAAATTACATTAAGGTTTTAAGAGTTTTCAGTTTCATGTTAATGTTCTTTATTTGCCTACTTACTACAACCTGATAAAAACTACTTTTTTTTTTTTAAAGCTCTTACAAACAAAAAACTAACTTATATTGCATCTTCAGGGCTGTTTTCAAAGAAATGTTCTGCAGACGTAATAAACAAGTGGGCGTGGCCTGTGGAAAAACAGTGACATGTAAAGCAAGGGCTGGGGTGATTTCATAATTCATACATCCAAAATGATACCACTCAAGGTGTATTTGACCCACAAAAACGATGCACAACGCACTACTGCGGCTGTCCTGGCATAATCAATGCAGTCATCATTTACCATCGTTTTTCATGTAAACATTCTGTCATTCAAAACCCGGAAGTCATTCAGGAGGGCGCTGTCCGGCGGTCGCTATAATAAACAAACACATTGTGACTCCATAATCATCATCCCAGTCATAAATTACATTATAACATCTGTAATAAAACCTAGTGGTGAGAGAATGGAAAATAGTGCACAAGTGGTCCATCAAAAAGACCAAACATTCGGGGGCCCAGGAGGGGGGCTTACATAACCCAAAAACTTCAGAAAAAAAAAACAAGAAAAAAAGAAAAGAAAAGAACTTATAGCAAAAATGCACTAACCTTGACTCAGGGCTAGCTTGCTGGAGCATGCACTCAAGTTGCATGCCCGAGCAGGTATCCAGCGCTGACTTCTGACATGATTCACCAGATGTCTGTGTATCTGCCGACCGAGAGGCGCTACGATCGCTGTCAGTGTCACCATGGTGTGTTCAGTTCACTTAACCAATCTAAAAATGAATTATGTAGGACCAAACTGCCTGAAGACTCGGATTGAAACTTAAAGCTTGATTAATATAAGGTGTCACGCTACGCCATGTAAAATATAGTCCTTTGGTGTGCGCGCTCGCGCAGAGCTCGTGCCAACAACACTGAACTAACTTACTCTCGCGCCCTCCCGATTGGCGGATGAAGGTAAAGAAAAAAAAGGGCTGGTTAACACCCACCAAACTACGAATGGGACTCTAGATGTTTCCAATTGTCTCGGTCTTACGAAACTCAAAAGGCTTTTGTTTGTAGTCGAGACAGCAGGGCGAAGTGTGGACGAACAGGTTTAAATATCCGAGTAACGTTAGAAGGTAATGTAGATAAAATGGAGGACTAGACCAGTTGGGGGTCGGGTGTCCCTCTCAAACCAATCAGCTTCATCCTCTGAGGGGCGTTGGGTCTTAATTATATGCGGAGGCTGGACCAACATTCAAGGTTTATTTAGGGTATTTATTTAATGAAATATGAACATTAAAAACTGGGTTATTGTGGTGACCATAATATTATAAATAAATATGTAGAACACATTGCTATTTGTTACTTTTTTCATGTACGTTTTATTAATTATGTTTATTGTCAGATCGTGCATCCCAGTTCAGTTTTTTTATGGCCTATAATTTGAGCCAACATAATTTGCAATAATAAATTATATTAAAAATCATACTTGGATGAAAGCAATTACGTCTTAAAATGCAACTTGAGTTTGAATTGTCCATAACTTATATGGTTATGTTAACGGGTTCGATGTAAAAAAAAAAAATCGCTCACTATTCCTTTTTTTTTTACAGTCTATGCTATACCCTTAAAAAGAGCATTTAGTCGAAACCGAGTGCACTCATTAAATCCCATAATGCACCTCAATAACTACGGCCAGGCCGATGTGAGCGTCCAGCAGAAGAAATTCCCTCGTCTTTTTCTCCCTTTACGAAACCAACATTTCTAAATTATTGCTCCAAATGTATTCGAGATGGTATTACATATTGGCGTGTAAAATATATATTTCTCCAAAGACTATTCTCTTACATCACGCAGACGGAGGAAATGAATATCTAGACAAAAAAAAAACAAAAAAAACATGGACCATCGCTCACAAAATGTGCCACTGAAAACGTAAACCTTGCATTTTACTTGGGGTGCCAACTAGGGGAAGGGTTAACAGGTTATGTAGCATCTTATGAACCCTACTGACGACATCTACCACGTGAACTGTGGACTCTGACATCTACGTGAGTAATAAGTGAAAACAGAATGTTCCTACGTCAAACATTCTAAATGTAAACAACGTGCAATTAGGACATTGTACCCTTTCAAGAAGCATTTTTTATTGTGAATAAAGGTTAAATGAGATGTCCTTTATTCAGCTCCTCAGTTTGGTCAGTAAATGAGGCATGGACTCATTTATACTGCTGAAGACTACAACTATAAGAATGAAACACAATGGTATAAATAGTTGTCGAGAGTGTATTTTCTTTTTCTTTAAAAAAAAAAGTCAATATTTTTCATTGTGGTGCTGAAGCAATGCTACAGAAGACAGACAAGCCATCATACAGTAATAGTGTTACTGTACAATGATTTGGTTATTTTGAAATATTACAGAGGTTGGCAACAAAAACAACCTGTAATAAATATGGAATATTGTTTTCAAGATGAGAAATGCATTCAAATACAGTGTCAGCTTTTCTAAAACACTGCAAAATACCAGGACACACATTTTGTAAAAAATACAAAGTTGAAAAGCATTTTATCCATCTGAGGAAAACCTAACCGAGTGCAGTTCACAACTCAGCCGTTTTCTGTTCCCAAAAAACAAAGGACAGAAGGAAAAGACGACATCCATTGAGCTTGAACCATATTGTACAGATATATTTACATGTTTGGTAAGAGAAACAGTACAAAAATTCAACTTGAGGAAAGTCCTCTATTGTTGGGCAGGTGAAGATGCTAGTCTAGAGCGATGATGTCTTCATCATCATCATCGGCCGGCTGCTGGTCGAGGCGTTTGCGCTTAGACGCAGCATCGTCTGTTTCAGCATCATGATGCTTCCTCTTGCGGTTACTAGACTCCGGGGAAGCTTCCATGGTGCTCGAGGACGGTTCTTCGTCTGAGTCTACGATGAGGATGTCATCATCCTCTGCAGCTGCTGCAAACACACAAATAGTGCATTACCCATAAACAGCGATGCTGAAATTAAAATGCTGGATTATTTTCTTTCACCTCTGAAACACAGTATATGTTCAGCAGAATAAAACTGGATTTTCATAATGCAAAACTCCAAAATGACAAAAAGCAAGTGAGTACTGTGTGCTATATTACAAGTTTTTGGGAGGAATGTGATAGTTTTGCACGCGGAACCATTGGAAATGCAGGTTTGGAATGATATTTTAAATTTTCAGGTGAACTATTCCTTTAAAAAGCTGATATTTTGCCAAAGGTTTACAGGTAATCAATGTTGTTCTTACCTTTAGATGAGGTAGAAGGCTGGGCAGAATCTTTGTTACCGTTGGCAATGTTTTTCCCTTCTTCCGGGGCACTGGGAGTTGGCGCCTTATCCGGGGCATCACCCACTACTTCAAACTCAACATCCTTTTCCAATTCCTCACTACAATAAATGTAAGAATAATTTTAATGTTCAAGAAAGAGCAAAGTAGTATCCTCTTAGCTAAATGAACACACCAACCTATGAATGACATTGACTAGAAGAGTGTAATCCTGTAGGAAGTCATCGGCTTGAAGACGGCTCCCGTTCCGAATCCCAAAGTCGGACAAAAACTTGTTATTGTTTGCTAAAGAGAAACAGAGACAGCAAAACATTAAAGCAAAGCTCAGAGTTTTGTTATAGTAGAGTAAGATGCCCTGTAGAAGCCGACTTAATTCACACCTTCAGTCTCTCCTTCCTCCGAGGAGATGAGGATTGTTCCCTTTCCATCCTCAATTTGAACATCTGGTGCCACCATGCCAAACTTCTCCTTCAGTATCTGAAAAAGCACCACGTGAATATAAATAAGAACTTTCCAATCCAAACTTTAACCTCATGGAGGTCACACAAAGTTCAGCATCTAAAACAAAGCGTGTGCATTGAAAAAATTGTCAGTACCTTGTCCTGAAGAGCTTGCACAATGGTTTTGTGCACATTAAGTTTGACAGTGACCTCAGGTTTGCTAGTACACACGTAACAGTTGGGATTGGGAGGATCCAGCGCACACGGTACGAGAAGCTTTTTCCTGGGGTTCGGCTGCTTGTTCAGAAAGATCTAAAGAGAAACATTAATTAACAGTAATTAAAACCATAACTCCCAACTATACCGCCTGACAAAACTTTCAAAACAGGAAAAGGTCAAAATGTTCTTCACAACTGCAGAGATGTAATCAACTTAAACCAAGTGAGAAAAAGAAATATAAAGATGTGTTAGATAATACAGGATATGATGCAATTCAGCTGTCAAATTTCTGATCATAATCTTTGAAATGAACCACCATAAGCTTACCGTGCGACACTGTTCGAAGTCTGAGTTGAGAATTTTGAGTCCTTCCAGAACAATGAGACCGGCAATTACGGCATTAGTGGTGGCTATTGCTGGAATGATGTTTCCTGCCATGGCTAAAAGAGAAGACGACATGGTTTAAAGTCATACTGAATCCAGAAACAACTTTTTATTGAAGCATTTCATTCATGTTGTTTATTTGTTTCATAGCCAAAGAGTCAGGGTCTCTTGAGATATAAGGCCATAATGCATTTACAGGGTTCCCACACCTTGGTTAACCTGAAATTCAAGGACCTTTCAAGGACTTTCCTGGTCAAATACCCTCAAATTCAAGGACCTCTTCTTTTAGGGGTCACACTTGGCTCCGTCGCAGTCAAAAGTGACCGAAGCCTTGAAATATAGGCTTCTTTTTTTTCCCAGGAAAACCAATGTATTATATTTTTGTTAAAAAATATTTTTTGGATTATATTATTCAGAATTTTGAAGGGATTTTATTATACTATGCAATATTTATACATTTTTTATTAGCTATTTTTTCCATTAGAACACATTTTTTAAAATATTTTTTTTCAATAAATGCAATATTTCACATTAAAATAGAGTGGAGGCCTTTAAAATCCATTTTTTGAAGTGATAAAAGTGCTATTTGGAGACGTAAAAAAAAAAAAAAACTTGTGTAATGTCCTGTAACCAACTGTATAGCTCCCTATATAAAGGCTAGGATGGCTTGAGGGGAGTAAATTATGGGCTTACTTTCATTTTAAAGTGAACTACTTATTTAACGTAACGCGTAAATGCCCGTAGCTAACGTAGGGCCCTATGAAATCCGTTTTATTTTTTCCCAAATTCCGTTTTTTCCGTTTTAATTTTTGGGAATTCATTATTTTTTTTACACTTTACTGTTATTTTAGTCATAAAAAGAGTGTGCTTTTAAAGTTAATGATTAAAATGTATACAAATAAAATAGGAATGACCTTAAATTACAGACATTTACTCAGTAGCATTTTCAGGACAAATACTGCATGATGCAACATGACACTGCACTCTTCAAGTAACAAAATATGGTTATGAGCTTTAAACTGTCCAGTAAAATAAATTATATGAGTTTAAATTAAGACTCCGTCTCTCTCTCGCCCAGTATCGCTCGCGGAGTTCGCTTCGCTTTTGTCCAGTCCGGCGCCTCATAGACAGACGCGGTGTGTGTGTGTGTGTGTGTGTGTGTGTGTGTGTGTGTGTGTGTGTGTGTGTGTGTGTGTGTGTGTGTGTGTGTGTGTGTGTGTGCGTGTATGTGAGAGAGACGCGTGAGTGATAGAGAGACGAAATATGTGGCGGCCGGAGTTGATTTTGTGGCCGCGAATTAGTCTATGTGTGGGAAACACTGCATAAAAGTCACGAGTGAACTGCTCGGCTCGGTACTGAGGGCTTATAGCGTCGAGTTTCTTAACTTTTTCGCAGAGGAAAGCAGAGCCGCGGAGAGCCGCTTCGCCATGCTTTCATTGTTTTGATGCCGTCATTGGAGCTGAAATGACGGGAGGGGTTGTGTCGCCCAGATTTGCTTCCCCCGATCTGCATTTTCACCAGACATACGTTCTTCTCCCACACAAAAACAGAATTTCAATCCAAATATGTAAAATTCCACGAAATTCCGCGTTAACACTAGATTCCGCGTTAACACTAGATTCCGCGTTAACACTAGATTCCGCGTTAACACTAGATTCCGCGTTAACACTAGATTCCGCGTTAATTTGCCCATTCCGTAATTCCGTCCGCGATTCTGTGATCGCGGAAATCACAGGGCCCTACTAACGTAAATCAAGCAAGCTAGTGTGCATAGGACACGAAGTGTTGGCGAAATAACACAGCGGACTGGTGGGAATAATATGGATTTTTTTCCAGAAAACTTCTTGCAAAAAATAAATTCAAGCACTTTCAAGGACTTGTATCTATTATGTTTGTTTTCAAAAACTTTCCAGGGCCTTGAACTTTTTTTTTCAGATTCACTAACTTTCAAGGATTTCAAGGACCCGTGGGAAACCGGATTTAATTAAAGTTGAGTTCTTGGTAAATAAATCAATACAACAACTCTATTAAGCCAAAAACAGACAAAAAAAAAAAAACATAGTTTTGTCTCTCTAAAAGCAACAAATGGCGTGGTACGACTCGGCTCGCTTTACTATGGCTCGGTTTGCTTTTCCACTGCAGTTTAGTACTGCTTCAAAGTGGGTGGGATTATAGACTGGCTATAGTTGTGCGGCCACCTCGTCTACTGACCACGATACAGCCATTTCGTTTTTTTCCAAGTTGCGTGCGACGGTCGTTTAAAGCAAGTCCTTTAAAAAATGATACTGCGGTGGCTGTTGCTGACTATTTAAATCCAGTATGTTTTTGTATCTCGACGCAAATCCAATTATGCTGGTAGTGACGAATCTCTCTGACAATTCAGTGATCTGCAGTGTTTACACGTCACATTTTAGTATCGGTAGTATGGCTCGCTTGGAACAGGTTACTGTTCACAGGGGAAAACCCCCCAAAAGTGAGCAGTACCATGCAGTGGAAAAGCACCAACATTTGTTTAAACACCAACTAAAAAGAATTTCAAATAATTTAATTCAAGACAATCACAGTGGCCATACAGCCTTGAAATCACTTACATTTGACATCAAAGCGGCTTTTCATGTTCATGCTGAAGACGTTCATTCGCAAGTTTGCAGCTGATGTTACGAAGTCCATGGCTGGAGGATCATCCTGAAAATAGCACCGCAAATATAAATTCATGGAGAACATTGTGCAAGCTCTTAATTATTAATTCTTTAATAATTAATAATTAAAACTGCATTTCTTTTATTTTGATGAAATATATAAAAATTGACAGACAGCCAATAATATTTTAAATTCATTCTGCTGGACGCTCACATTGGCCTGACCATTGAGTGTATTGGTTGTACACTAGTTTGAACCCATTCACATAACCATAACTTTTGGACAATTCGATCCATTTTGTGGAAACTCACCTTGTCCCAGACTAGCTCCGCACCCTCACCCTTCTCTCTCAGCTGAGATCGGAGAGTTTCTACACTGCGTTGGAAGAGCTGAGCGTAACCCTGAACACCCAACACCTGCTGGTCCTTCAGACCTGTGCCACAGGCCTCCTCCTGAGAACCTGCTTTTACACACACCATACAGCCTCATTAAACACAATTTTAATCATTTTTAAATACAATTACATATATTTGTTTACATAACTAGACTTAACTAGAGTCAACAGACTCACCAAGCTGCTGGATTTCCACCCAGTCTAGAGGTAATGGGGCTTTCCTCTTTTTCCACAACTTATCCATGGTCAGCAGATACATGATATCATCTTTAAAAAGCTGAAACGAAGCACAAGATCACTTTTAGACTGCTTGTAAAAGAACGGACTGGGTAATGATGTAATGTCAGTAGGGGTGTAACGATACATCGTAATATCGAGATATAAAAATGTGACGATATGTATAGTTGATGTTAACAATATGATTCACGATATAGAGTTAGTTTTATCCAAGACACGATGGCTTTATATGAAGAACAGATTTACATCACACAGTGTAGTGAATAAAGACATTTAAATGTACGTGTGTGACACGCAAAAACGACATGAAGGTCTGAGTAAATGAAGAGAGAATTACAATTTTTGGATAAACTAATATCCAATTAGAATCCGATTAGAACTGTCACTGATCATCAGCGACACTCCTCGAAGTGAAAGCATAATTTAACACACCATATCACGTTTTGGTAGTAAACTGATGGAAAGTGTTTTAGATGGTTGATTCTTACGCAAGCGTATTAACAGAGAGAGAGTACTGGGTCAGGAAACAAATAAAGTTTACAGAGTTTCAGTAACAGTACTACATTAAACTACTATATTTAAAGGGATAGTTCACCCAAAAATAGTAATTGAATTGAATGCTGACATGGCATTAAATAAAAGAATCTGAATCATATACACCTAGGATGGCTTCAGGGTGAGTAAATCATGGGCTAAATTTCATTATTGGGTGAACTATCCCTTTAATGTTTAATATAATGTATAATAATGCAATAGGGGAATATTTGTGGTCCTGATAATCTCGAATGTCTGATTTTACCAGAAAAAAAGGGCATACATTATATGTAGTTGGTGACAGTGCAAGTATATGCATCTAACATAATTCTCTTTTCAGGATCAGAATCATGAATATTTTTATTCTGGTGTCACCATTGCCCTGTGCATGCAGGACGAAGTCCAAGCCTATACAAGTCCACCCCCAAAGTCTATAACAAATTTAGCAATTTAATCAACAGTAAATTTTAGGGGTGTGACGAGATCTCGTGCCACGAGATCTCGCGAGACTAAAACATGACGAGATTTCTCGTCGAGTGAAAAGCTGTCTCGCGATATCGTCATGACTGAGCGTGTGGGTGAGATTACCATAGAATATTCCCCCGCTACACTCACATACGCCTAAACTATCGTTTTGCTGTTTTTATAAAAAATAAAAACCATTATAAAATAATGTAAAAGTCTGCTCTGCTCATCCAGCACGAGTTGCCGTTGCAATCAGTGCAGCACGAATCACAGTTAACTGATCGCGTGAGGATGGCGGTGGATTCGATAAATGTATTATTGTAGATTCGATAAATGTATTATTGTAGAATGCGCGCTCAGCAGTACACACGATCACGAAAGTGAAAGTAAAACAGAAGCTCCCTGATGTGCATTGCGCACAAATTAGGCCGCGAACATACAATGGTCCGTCTCCTAATACCCATCTGTTTATTTGCGGCTATGGTCTCAGTTTGCACTTCGAATATATTGAGAGAGTACTGTAATGTCTGAAGGACAACAGACAAGGGAGGCTCTGTTTCTGAACTTATAATCGGAACGCAAGAACAACTGTAGAGACAAACACAACAGCCTCGTTTCTCTCTACCCGGCCTTTTCCGAACTCATCGCATTAACCCTATAACCGCTGGTGCAAAATAAAACAGCAATTTGAAAACAATTATAAAGAGTCTGTGTGCTAACTTTGATTATGGTTGCACTTGCACGTATTGTTTGCACTCAATAAGACTTCAAGGAGGTAGGAGGTCACACACAGCCTCAATCAGAAGTTCTGAAAGCTCTTAAATGTACAGTAAGGGCTGAAGAGACTAATGTGAAATCATACAGAGAAAAGCCAGTCAATAAAAACCTTTTACAGTGCTTGTATATTGTTTTCTTTCAATGCATTTGATAATTCATACTCATAATGCATGTCATTTCAGGTTCACTTTATAAGATTATTAGTTAAACATTGCAAAATGCACCTGCATACTATTTTTCCAGTCATGAATTTTGTCTGAGGATTTCTGAAAAATTGTGCAAAAATCTCGTCTCGTCTCGTTCTCGTGAACCCAATCTCATGTCTCGTCTCGTCTCATGAGATAAGCGTCTCGTCACACCCCTAGTAAATTTGTTAACTTGTTACCATATGTCTTAGAAGTAATAACCTTCTTTATTTTGGCTTAAAGTATCGCAATAGTATCGTATCGTGAGTTCAGTATCGATTTGCGACAAATGTGTATTGTTACACCCCTAAAGTCAGGTTTGTAAAAGAGTCTGCACCTTGTTGAAGAGTTTGACGGGATCGTAGCCTGTTGAGCGAGCCCACTCTTTAGTGGACACCCGCTTGATGTCTCCGTCCTGATCTGAGGCTGTAGCTCGGGCTGCTGCATCTGCAAGGTTCCCTGTGGTTGATAAACAATGCACAAACGTATTTTCATCAAACGGTCCCTTTAAAAACCACAGCTTGTTGTACAATTAGTTAACTTGCAGTACATACTGGACAGAACAGGTTTCCATGAATAAATATAAAAGGTAGGTTCTGGCTTTGATACACCAAATCGTACATATATATTTTTTGTTCAAGTATATATAAAAGCACCCTACCACAGAAATGTTGAGTTCATCATTGTAGTAGTAAATAAGTTGTTGTAAATGTGTGGCTACTCACAAGCAGCCTCAGGGTCAGCCGTGTCGGGTGACACCTCCTGATCCGCATCCTCTTCGCCAAAAAGCTGACTATGGAGGCAATTCAATATGACATGTAAAATTAGGGCAATTAAAGTAGCTCTTAAAACCAAGATATCCACCCACAACAGGCCTGTATTCATACAGCATTTCATTTGACAAAACTATCACCGGCATTGGTTTGGTTTAAAGAAATTATGGCAGAAATGTATTACTATTGTATCAGTACAATGTACTTCTCAAAGTAATGATAATACTAATAAAACATTAAAGAATATCACACAATATTACATCCATATTTTCATTTAAACTGTAAACATCTGTTGTGCAGCACTTTTTATCCCCCCCAAAAATCAAGGAATTGTTCAAATTTCATTTGATAATTTAAAAGATTAATGTGGTATTACACATTCATTTGTTTCCATTATTTTTGATAATAAATTTGTATTACCGGTAAATTATAAAACAAAGAATATAGAAAAAGAATTTCTAGAAAAAAAAAACTAAAACATTTAACACTTTATTTTTTATAAAAATGTTAAGAAATTATAAAATTGTTTTAAAGTAAAAAAAAAACAATTATGAAGTCAGTTGATTAGAAATCATTTTTAATTATTAAAACTTAAAACATCAAAATCAGAATCCAGAAAATTTTAAACTGAAAACATGGAATTTGAGATAAAATAAAAACATAATTTTGGGGAAAAATAAAACTGATTTCATAGGGCCCTAGATTAGGAACGACATCAGTTTAGTCACTGAGAATAGACGGGACAGATGTTATCGAAGAGAACCTACTTGAAGAGATATTTGGCCCACACAATGCAGTGAATGGGTTCAGAGGGCGTGTTGCGAATGGTGCAACCTGGGAAGGTTTTCTGTGTAGGTTTAGGCTGGCACTCGTAGCATTCCGTCTGACCCTGCAGTTTGGAAATTTACAAAACATGAATGCCAAGAGCATAACATTGAAATGAATATACAAAAAAAGTTGCTTTAATAGAAGAGCCTTGCCTTCTTGATAACTGTGACTTGTCCCAGATAGCCAGCTGTGCCACTCTCGATGAGGGGAATGTCAGCAGCCAAACACATTCTGTTGACGTGATTCCTGGCCGCTGCAAGGACGACAGAAAAGACACATTTAAGATGGAATTACGGTAGTGTTCCTTCAGATTTGCTGAATAAATCATACCTCTGTTGTCCAAAGCGTTCATGACAAGTTGGAAATTCCTGAAGAATTCCACATTGTAGTCTGGGCTGCAGGGATCAAAGACAACAACAATGGAGATTAAACTTTTTAGACAAAGAATTAGAGTTTGATATAGTAACTAGAGACACTTGAAATGTCCCCACGATAAGTCTTTATCTTGGCAATAACGTAACTGGACTCACTTCATGATGCTGTCATGGTAGGCAGTGATGTTCGCAGATGGGCAAAACCGAAGCACGCTCTCCTTGGCAACCTGAAACACACCAAGTCGTCAGTGTCTGGTGGACATTTCTAAATCACACACAAGTTGAAGTCAGGTTTCCCATTTACCTGAGCTTTGGACTTCCCAACATGTTTCTTCTGAAACAGGAACTGTCTGTTGAGGTTGCTGACATCAATGGTGTCCAGGTCAATCTGCAAATGAGGATTATAAAAAAAAATAAAAAATGAAACAGAACAAATTGTTAGTAAAAACCCTGATATCACCATGAAACCACCAAGCATTTAAAAGACACCCTAACAGTTGTCAGGTTGTGTTCCATTGTAACAATGCCTAAATAAAATTATGTACAATTACATGAATAAATCAAACACTGATATCATCAATCATCCTTTCAGGACATACACTCAAGGTCAAATATGTCTCTGCTTTTTATCACTTTGTGCTTGTTTCATTTGTCAGTAGGACATTTCCTTTAATAATCAACCCTGTTACCATGATTTTGTACAGTAAGCAACGGATTATTGAGAACTGGCAATTAGAATAATTGCATCTAATAAACACCTTGCCGTTTCATATCCTTGTGTACAATATGAATAATGGCTGAATAAACTACAAAACAATCAATCCTGCTACTATCAACCCAGTTACTTAGTAGAGACATAGAGGTTTTATATCATAAACATACATTACCTTTAGAGATGGCAAGAAGCTGTTTATTATATTTGTCGGATATCATGTATAAATCATGTTCTTTATCATGTTTAAAGAAAATTGCATTTTAAAATATTGTTTTTAATGGAAAAAGGACCTTTTTGCGTGATGACCCGGGGAAACTATGGTAACGTAATTTAGCGTAAAGTATGGCCACAATGGTCAATGTTTTCAAGGGATATTTTACGTCACAGAGCATGGCGCCAAAGAAAAAAACCTGTTCTCTTTGTTTACAATGAGACGAACAGCATTACTCTATTAAAACGCTTAATGCAACATGTAATGGATTATTATATACAGTCAATGACTCTCATTTTCATTGTAGATTATTATAAATGAGGGTCGGTGATAATGGGGCCTGATTCATGCAGCACAAAGAGAGTCCGCCTTCCTCCAACTTACCACTTCAATATTCTTAAAGCCGGTGAGCACCAAGTTTTTCAGCAGCTCGCAACCGATACCTCCCGCCCCGACCACCAACACCCGGCATGAGGAGAGGGAGTCGGCGAGGTCTTTACGGAGAGGTCCCACCAGTTGTGCCATTGTCGGCTCGGCGTTTCGGTGGCGCGGACAAGCAGCAGTTTGATCCTGCGGGGAGGGAAGAGACGCGCGGTGAGTGCGCATGCGCAGAGTTTCCAGCGAGCTGCAAAAAAGCGCAGGAGGTTTTACTGGCGACCTCTGCTGGTCCGGCTGAGCTGCATTGCATTTCTTGTTGAGTAGAGACTAGACTAGATAAATGCACAAAACAAATGAACAAAAAACGTAAAATAATACTAAGGGACTGGAGATATTTACGTATTTAAATAATTATTAAGTATTAAAGGCCCCCTGAAATCATATGTTAGCCTTTAAGTTTATGAATAAGCTGGTGTGACATCACCGTGTGGACTTCAGCTTCTCATCACATCTTCTGTCCAATGTCGTACGAACAATTCATGCAAACCCATAGTTTCCCTATGCACTTTAAGGAATTTAATTAGGTTGTTAAAGCTATTCCACCTACTCTGGTTCAGGTCGTTAAACATCATATTCAATATAACTCTACACAATAATGACAACCCCAAAATTACTATTAAATGGTTTCTGGAGGGAATTGGCAGAATTTGTTTTTAAGTTAGTAAAGATTAAATCATATTTTAAAATATGTCATTGCGTATTATGAAAACGATGCTAACAGAAGGCTTGAATACATTGTTAATTTATTTATACTGCTGGCAAAATCTTATATAAACAAAAGTATGTAAACTCATCCCCAGTCTTTAGGTGTTTAGTAGAATTTGATTGTCTTATGTCTTGTCTGAAATTGCTAAAGAAAAACATTTAGGTGTTTATAGTAGAATTTGATTGTCTTATGTCTTCTCTGAAATTGCTAAAAAACAAAAAGTCATTAACATGTTTAAAATATTATGATGTAATTTTCGGATCACCTACCAATTAGTGCCACAATTTGCTTTGTACTACTGTATACTATGCTATGTTTGTTACTTGTTCTGTCTTCATAAAAAAAACACAACTATTATGTAAAAAAAAACTTCTGTCCAATCAGATGCTCTCTATAATCTTAAGCGTCCCGCCCCCTATGACCAACTTTAAATGAAAAGCATGTTATAGTACACTCAAAACAAAGAGTTTCTCAAAACAAAGAGAGTGATTCTCATTCTGCCTCAGCATCACGTCTTCGTGTTGAGTCCGGCCTGAGGACACTGTCCACATCACAGGCATGGAAAACCGGATCCAGGCTTGACAACACTGTCCACCACCTTGTGTGCTCTGAGTCTGAACATGATTATTTGGTACAGTTGGTTTGATCACATCATCAGATATAAGTGTGAACAATTTTTAGTCGTCGAGTGTAAATTATGACAACTGTGTTTTAGTTGTTTAACTTTTGCCTGCCTGTGTTTAGCGTTTTGCAACACAAGTGCATCACAGTGCAACATGTTTTAGTGGGTGAGAATGTGTTAAGGGTTTTGCAAAAAAAAGTGATTTATTCGACAAATTGGTTTAGGCTATTGAGAATTTGGTTCAGATAATGGGTTTTTAGTAATTCAGAAAAACTGTAAAAGTTTGAAGGTTTTTTAGTTTGAAGTAGTTTGAAGCTTAAAAGTTTGAAGGTTTTGAAGGCAACAGTATCATAAAAACAGATAGATAGGTAGGTATATAGACAGATAGAGAGAAAGACAAGGTTTTAGCATGTTGTTAACATGTTTTGACACACATGATTCAGCACATTGCTACCATGTTGCTAGCATGATTTAGCACAATCCTAACATGTATCTAGCATGAATTAACACATCGCTAGCATGTTTTAACACATTGTTAGCATGTTTTAGCACTTTGCGAATTAACATGTTTTAACCAAGCGGCAACCTTCCGGTCTCTCACACGGAAGTGAATTAAACTGCAATTCATCGACTGGCCGCTAGAGACAGGCTCCAAAAGAGAGTCGATCCCATATACCCCCCATGCTAATATGCCCTACTTTACAGCAGAAAAAAATGTTTACAGCCTGGTACAAAAAGTGGTTTTGGTCTATATATCTAATTTTGCCTTTCATGACAAGTGAGGGTAGTGAATTTTTTATAACTCATCCAAAATTATATTGAGCCTTAAATAAAGTCCTGCATAATTAAGGGCCACTGCTGTCACTAGCTACTAGTCGTTTTTCTGCTGTCTGTTAGCCGTTAGCTAATCCCGCCTTTTTGCCCATTTTCGTTTATCCGGGAGTGACCCGTGGTGACGCGCTACCAAGATGGCGACGGTCGGCTCCGCCCACTTTGGGCTTCGGAAATGCTTTTCAGAAACCTACGGGTGATCTCCATAGACAGTAAAAGAAAGACATTAAGACATCACGGACACTACAACCATAATTCTTTTTATAGTCTATAGTTTTAACACATATTTAACATAAATAAGCATATTGTTAGCATGTATTAGCATGTTGCTAGCACGTTTTAGCACATTGCTAGCATGAATTAGCCTGTTGCTAGTATGTTTAACACATTGCTGTCATGAATTACCATGTTGCAAGCATGCTTTAAGACGTTGCTAATATATATTAGCATGTTGCTGGCATGTTTTAACACTTTGCTAGCATAAATTAACATGCTGCTAGCATGTCCCAAGGAAGTTGCAAGGCTTTGCTAGTGATAGAAATTTGGTGGATAAAGCTTAAAAACTCTATGGCCCAGTTTCACAGAAAGGGCTTAGATTAAGCCAGGATTAGGCCTTAGTTCAATTAGGGCATTTAAAGGGATACTCCACAATTTTTTTTCATATTAAACTATGTTATTCCCTTAAAGCTGCCGTCGGCAACATTTTTTTGATCATATTCAGTGAAATCGACACTATAATCTGACAGAACAACATAAATAAAGTGGTTTTAGAAAAAAACCCGAGCTTCTAAGTCCACCTGGAGTGTGTTATTTGTTTTGCAAAAATCCACAGCTCCCGGTTCATCAGGTCCAATCAGCGCAGGGGGGTGTGAGATCTGACTGTCAATCACAGATCGGGCACACGCCACCCCTCGCTCGCGCACGCTACAATCACATGCACACGCCTGAAGTTTGCGGAAGTTCGCGCAGTAACGAAGAGTGATGCCGGAAAATCAAGTAAGCTCATTTAGAGTATAAATGACGTTAGCAATTGCAATCTATCGGTAGATTAGCCAGGACAGCATGCCTCCAAATAATCTATGGTGTTGATGGATGCTGATGAGACGGGCGCGTTCACTGAAAATCTGGTGCACACGCACTGACGAGCATGAACTCGGTGGGACTGTGGGAGGGTGTCCATTGATAGTGGGGGAGGGGCATGAGAGTTGTAAACATTCAAAATTTTCCTAAATCCACTCAATCTGCCAGACTTGCCGACTGCAGCTTTAACTAAGACGAGTTGATACATACCTCTCTCGTCTCAGTGCGTGCACTAAATCGTTCTGTCTTGCGTTGCGGCGAAACTTTGTTAGCACTTAGCTTAGCCCAGCAGAGAAGCGACCAAACACCTCCACGTTTTCCCTATTTAAATACAGTTACACGAGTAGTGTAACTCGACCAAGAATGGTGACACAAAATAAAACGTTGCGCTTTTCTAAGCGTGTAAAATGGATAACTATAATGGATGGCGGAATACCACAGCAAGTGCTTGGGAGCACTTTGACTCGGCGCAGTAATATCATCACTCCTGAAAAATCCTCTCCCCCCTCTCCCTCTCCGGAGCAGGGCTGGACTGGCCATCGGGCATACCGGGCATTTGCCCGGTGGGCCGACGTGCTTTGTGGGCCGATACATCTCATACTTCTTCTTTTTTTTTTTTATTTTTTATGAACGGCACATAAAACTCGTATATCGGCGGGCCATTGCGTTTAGTTTTGTTTAATTGGCGGCTCTGGGATCTTTGTGCCGGTGTAATGCATTGGACAAAAAAAATCACCGTATGTTTTTCTTTTTCTCACAGACGGCGCATGATGAAACGCATAAATCAGCAGCCCATTGGTTATTTTCTTGATTGACACTGGGCTGGTCCAATCACATCTTTAAACTCCTGCCCCTTCGAGCTCTGAGTGAGCGAGCAGTGTCAGTGTGTATCTGTCAAAATAGTCAGAGCGATGGAGAAGAAACGCAAGGAATGTGCAGAGAAATAGCATGAAAAAAGAAACTTCAAAGGCCCTTCAAGTGTCTGATGAGGATAGTGAGGAGGATAAGGAGAGAGATGAGTGAGTGCAGAGAACTGTGGTAAGCAGAACTAGGCTACTGTCACAACAACACTTATGTGTTCACACCGAACGCGAATAGAGCGTCAAATACGCGTCTACAGGGACGGACTGGGACTAAAAAACGGCCCTGGACTTTGACTAGGCCCGGCCCAAAGCAATCGGCGCGTGGAAACTCGACAACAACAACAATAATGCCTGCCATGAGTGTCACTTTAACTGTGGCTCATCATACTATACCATCCAAATTATAGCTAACAGCATATTATACAATCTATTCCATGCTGTCTTAAAATGAATTTATTACTTAATAATCTTAATTAGTTTATGCAGTAATTAATCTTAGCAGTAGTATTAACATAAACCATGTGTCAGGTGTTTTATGACTTTGATTTATGGTTCTGAGGTTCCCCTGTCTCTGATTTATGATGGGGCAGCCGGTGGCGTCTGCGTGTCTAGGCTGCGCGACGCCATGTGACATCCTCCTGCGTTGACATCCTGGCCAGAAGTGTAAAAGAAAGGTGTCTGGCCCATGGCCTTCCGGGTTTATTGGCCGTCTACCTGCGCGAGATAGGTGTTATGTCGTTGTGTATTCTGTCTGCTGGGAAGGCCCGTTTTCACACTTCGCCCAAAAGCTGCGTGTATAAATGTGTGTTGAACGCGAGCACAGTCACTGCGCGCTGTGTCTCGTGTCACGCTCCTCTGCAGTTTTATCCTCGTTCTCAAACTATTTTCCAAGCCATATTGTGTTGTTGGATACGTGAGTGCAAGAAGATGGAATCCGGTCTTAACAGTAAGTATTTTTTATTATTTAGTAACATTGTTAAGGATGATTATTTTTGTTTACGAGCGTCGCTGTTCTGTTGCTTACTTAAGGCTTTATCTGCACACTTCAGATGGTGACAGTTTGAGTCTCTTCGATCTAGTAGATGAGCTTAACTTCCTGAATCAAGCGAGTGGTACGTATAATTATGTTTAAATGTTGCATGCGTTGTGTGTGTGTGTGTGTGTGTGTTTGTGTGCGTGTGTGACGGATGATGTTTTGTTTTGTTTTCGCCAGGAGGCGTGGCTAGACCTAGCACAGCTGCTGCTACGCACAATGCTGTTGCCTCTTCACGAGCGATCACGGAAGCACTTGTGCCAGGTATTGTTAAATGTTGTTACACCCGTGTTTAAACAGTGTTGTGGCTGTGTGAACATATCTCATCTTCTCAGGGTTTTTTTGTTTTTACCAGGGCCGAAACGCGTGACTATCAAGGCCATAGTACATGGACCACCGCGAGGCAGCGAGTCTGCTAACGTTGGAGTTATTCCCTTGGGTAAGTGCATTGTAATTTGGCTTTATCAAACAATGTTATGCTGCTATGGTTTGTTGATTTTGTTTTAAAACTTTAACACATGTATTTACAGATGGTTTATCAAACGTTGTGAGCAATGTCGGTGTGTCTGAATGTGTGAATAAACCGGATAAGAAAGCGAAAAATAAGTTGAAACGTAAAGCTGCTGTGGTGTCCCATGCGGACGCAAAAGCTTCTGCTGATGGGTCATCGAGAGACGTACCACAGACATCTGTCCCAAAAAAGCCAAGACGATCAGCTGTTAAAAGTAAGTAATGAACAAAAGCTGATGGATTGTTTTCTGTTCACACTAAATCAGAAAGATAAATATTGTTTATTTGAATGTGATAGTGAGAGGTCGAATGTGTTTGTGGATGTATAATGTGCCAATACGCTAGTTTAGAACTGTTGTTATCATACATTACACCATTGGAGAACTGTGTGTAAAAAAAAAGTGTAGACATGATGATTTTAGGCTGCTGTGCCATTCCATATTAGCATGGTCTTGTTTGATTGTTTGTTTATATATATATATATATATATATATATAAAGAGAGAGAGAGAGAGAGAATTTGACAATACGTATTGTTTTTTAATGTTACATTAGTACCAGACTGATTTTTATTTTATTTTTAGTCTTAGAAAATATAGTTAATATTAATATTACTGTTATCATTATAATATTAACACATTTGTACTAACTTTTTTTTTTTTTTTTGCACCCTTTTCTACTTCTTAACAGAGGTGGTCGTAGTTCCCGATATAAATGATGTTCAGAGCTGGAGTGAGGGTCTGATACAATCGTGGGACGGCTGTGTATTTACAAACGACCCTAAAGAAACACCGCAGTCTGTTCCAACCAGCGAACGGGTCGTGGTCGTGGAGGAATCCGACCCTGAACAGCTGCCTTCAAATCAGGAGGCTTACAAACAGGAATCACAACCCTTTATAGACAATCAGCACATAGCCAGACTGATACAGGACTCTGTCAAGACCGCATTGAATGCCTTCGAGGTACGTTTTGACAAACGCCTTAATGCCATTGAGAGACGTTTAGATGCTTATGAGTCAACACAACAACAACAGGGAATTTGGCTTAAACAATGCATAGCAGCGCAACGGTTGCATAGTGGTACTGTTCAAAAAGTAGCCAGAGAACAATGCCTGACTACAGAATTGTTAAAGCAACTGGTGCTTATGCTTAAAAAGAAACTCGGGTGAGTTGACAACATTTTATATATATATATATTTTGCATACTGTGTTTTTTTTTTTTTTTTTTTTTTTCTTCAACATTTGTCACAGTATTTCATTCTATCTTTTTTTTACTGTATGGACACAGGGTTTATTATCCATAGTTTTTAAGGTGTTGCTACATGTGATTTAAATAAATAAAATAAAAAAGATCTGATTTAAAAATGCCTAAACGTTGTCGGGAGCCAGATGGTTTTGATCAGGGTCCGGTAGCTAGGTTTAGACGAAACGATGGTAGCGTGGTGCCCCTCGAACAGTGCAGTAACACAGAAACATTGCTCTATTTAATACAGACTGTGGAGGATATGAATAGGTCTGAGTCTTCAACTGATACGTTGGTAGAATTATTAAACATCGTGAGATCAATGTCCGATGAGGATCCTGACCCAAATAATGATTTTGAACATGTTGTAAATACCCAACAAGCAGGAGAGGTGTTAGAACCTCGTCCAGAACCAAATTCTGCATTTGATCATCTTGTGTCTTTTCACCAGTCAGGCGAGGGCCCAGGTACACAGACACATCGCACACTCAACCCTGAAGCGCCCAATATGGGTCTCACAGATAGAGATATAGAAACACTTGTAACAGTAGGTGGTGATGTTAGTGGGTACACGGTACTGCCACGAGCACGGTTCAATGGTCTGGAAGTCCACAGGCTTATAAATTTGCGGGGGCGAGAAACGAAAAAGTAACGCAATAGTTACTTTTACTGGTAACTAGTTACTTTTATAGTGGAGTAACTCAGTTAATAACTCAGTTACTTTTTGGGAGAAGTAACTAGTAACTATAACTAATTACTTTTTCAAAGTAACGTTCCCAACACTGTCCGTCACACACGCACACAAACACACACACACACAACGCATGCAACATTTAAACATAATTATACGTACCACTCGCTTGATTCAGGAAGTTAAGCTCATCTACTAGATCGAAGAGACTCAAACTGTCACCATCTGAAGTGTGCAGATAAAGCCTTAAGTAAGCAACAGAACAGCGACGCTCGTAAACAAAAATAATCATCCTTAACAATGTTACTAAATAATAAAAAATACTTACTGTTAAGACCGGATTCCATCTTCTTGCACTCACGTATCCAACAACACAATATGGCTTGGAAAATAGTTTGAGAACGAGGATAAAACTGCAGAGGAGCGTGACACGAGACACAGCGCGCAGTGACTGTGCTCGCGTTCAACACACATTTATACACGCAGTGTAGCGGCAGCCAGTAACCGCTAAGAGGCTGAGTAGAGGGAATAAAGTTGACGCGTTTCCACTGCGAGTCCAGGTGGTTTATTGCAACATTGAAATTGACAGAAACATGATGAATGATGACGGTAAAGTAAGCATAAAACAATTAAATGTAAATAAAATAAATGAAAGGAAAACGGTCAACAGAAAGTGAGCGTCCCAGCTACTCACCCCCTTCCTACATGCTAACCACACGCAAACTAACCAGGTAATATACACCTAAACCAAGTGACGTAACAAACTGAAAGTAAAAATTTCAAAATAAAAGACATCACCCAAACCTGGCACCTACACTCCAGCCCCTGATTATTACACCCCAACACTGTAATAATCATAACAATCCAACACAAACTTGCAAATTCTACATTGAATATTTACTTGCATACATAGAAATCGCTAAATCGTATCTCAAATAAACAATACACAAATGTATGTGTCTGTGGGTGTGTGTGTGAATGTCCAATTCTTCAATGTGCGAACAGTGTCCGTAATCAATCGAAGTAAACATGTCAATCAAACAGTCTTTAGTCAAAGTCTTCAGTATGTCATTTGAGAGCTCTCATAAGTCAGTCAGTCAATTAGTCAGTCGATCATAGAATAGTTAGAAGTCCTCCGTCTCCAGAAGAAGGCAGACTTTAGTAATGGGTCTGGTCAAGCAGGAACTCTTGGTCTTGATTCTTACTTGACGTGTCAATCCCCTTTTATCCTGTGTGATATGAATAATCTGGCCCATTATCCATGAGCTCCTTGGAGCAGTATCATCCACTACAAGCACAATATCTCCCACTTGAAAATTGCGTTTCTTCACCAGCCACTTCTGGCGCTCTTGTAGTTGAAGTAGGTACTCCCCGATCCATCTCTTCCAAAATAGATCCGCCATGTATTGGACCTGTCGCCAACGTCGTCGTGAATACAGATCGTCCCTTTTAAACAGTCCAGGTGATAAAGACGGCTGTGTTTTCAAGAGGAGAAGATGGTTTGGAGTAAGGGCTTCCAAATCATTAACATCCAAAGATGCTCTGGATATTGGACGATTATTAAGGATTGATTCAACTTCACAAAGGAGTGTGTAAAGACCTTCCTCGTCTAAACTTTGTCCTCTAAGGATAGAATTTAAAATCTTCCTTATTGATCTTATAAGCCGTTCCCAAATTCCTCCAAAATGCGAACCAGCCGGGGGATTAAAGTTCCACTTAATTCCCTTTTGAAGCAGAAATGAATTGATTTGATTATGATTCCAGTTTTTCATGGCCTCCTGCAGTTCACGCTGGGCACCAACAAAGTTTGTACCATTGTCTGAACGGATCTCGACAACTTGTCCTCGACGTGCCATAAATCTCCTTAATGCATGGATAAAAGAGTCCGTATCAAGTGAATTTGCTATTTCAAGGTGAACAGCTCTTATAGTCAAACATGTGAATATCAATCCATAACGTTTTACAACGCTCCTTCCTCGTTTTACTTCAAAGGGACCGAAACCGTCTACTCCAACATAAGTGAATGGCGGTTTGTCAGGTGTGACTATCTTGTGGCAAATCTGCCATCTGCTGATGACCCGGGATTCCATGAAGACGTCTGCAGATCACACACCTGGACAGAATTCTTCTTATAGCCGTGCTAGCACCAGGGATCCAATATCTCTGCCGCAAATTAGCCAGCATATAATTACGTCCACAATGTCCAATGTCATGATGAATTTGCCGCAAAATCAAATCTGAAATGTGTAGATCCTTGGCCAGTATTACCGGATGCTTAACTTCTTCAGGCATCATAGCCTTGTCCAGACGCCCACCAACTCTGATGACATCTGAGTGAAGCACAGGATTAAGTCTATAGAGTTCACTATTCCGTTTTACCAATCCATCTTTCCGTAGACTAGCCAGTTCCTCAGAATATCTCCACTTTTGGCAAAGACGGATAATCTCCAATTCAGCTCTTTCCAGCTCATCTGAAGACAACAATTTTGCAGACACATTGGATCTGAATTTTTGTATCTCTTTCTTAACAACAGTCTCTCGTTGCAACTTGTCCATATCAGAATAAGCAGTCATCAACCTTTTCCTTTCCTTGCCGAGATCTTTTAGAATACTCCTGAATCGAAGGATCCAAGCTACGCCTTTTTTCAATCGCATCCATGAAGAGTAATAATTAAAGTATGGCATAAAATCATACTCTTCATGAACTAGCACAGTATTCACAAGAACACTCCTTTTCACTTCTGGGTCACAAGAAGACATCACACCTACATCAGAAGGATCCACGGGCCACAACTCTTGTGGTTGAACAAGAAATGGAGGACCAGAAATCCATATCTGGTTCTTTAAGAATGAATCAACCTTTAGACCTCTAGATGCTAGGTCAGCTGGATTGTTGGAAGAATTCACATACCTCCATTGGCTGATTTCGGAAACACTTCGAATTTCAGCAACTCGGTTGGCTACAAAGCATTTGAATCTAGAAGTTTCATTTTGGATGTACTTGAGAACAGAGGTGCTGTCGGTCCAAAATACCGAATCCTGAAGTTTTATCTTCAGCTCTCTCTTCCACAACTTGTCCATGCGACCAGCCAGTGTGGCTGCTGTGAGCTCCAGACGAGGGATAGTAATAGGTCTTAAAGGAGTCACTCTTGCTTTACTCATTAAAAGAAAGGAATGGGCACATTGTTGATCATTATGAAGTAGTAAATACGACACCATGCCATAACCCTTCTCACTGGCATCCGAAAAGTGATGCAATTGGGCAGATATAGCTTCTCCAAAGTTTTCCGGCTTTAAACACCTACGGACCTCGAATTTCTCCAATTCATGAAGTTTCTCCAACCAACTCGTCCATCGCCGAGTATACACTGTTGGAATAATACTATCCCATCCAATTTTCTCTCGACACAGATCTTGAAGTATAATTTTGGCACGTAGAATCACAGGAGACAGAAAGCCAAGAGGGTCATAGATGGAACTAATGATAGAAAGAATACCTCTTCGAGTAAGAGGTCTATCCTTGATGGTCACCTTGAACTTGAAGACATCCGACTCAGCACACCACTGCACACCTAATGCTCTTTCCAAAGGTAGCGCGTCATGTTCCAAATCCAAGGTCTTAACTTTCTTGTCTCTGTCTTCCTCAGGGATGGCATTTAACACAATGCGGCTGTTGCTTATCCATTTGGTTAATCGGAATCCACCTTTAGCGCACATTTCTGTGAGCTTCTGGTACAATAGAACAGCTTCTGAATCTGTAGGCACAGATACAAGACAGTCGTCTACATAGAAGTTATTAAAGACAATGTCCACGGTCTTGGCATCATACAGATCCTTATGGTCCTCTGCACACTTTCTCAATGCATAGCTAGAGCAACTTGGAGATGACGTTGCTCCAAATAGATGCACAACCATTCTGTATTCTTCCAGATTGGCATCAATGTTTCCTCCAGGCCACCAAAGAAACCTCAAGAGATCACAATCATAAGGATTTACCTTAACCTGATGAAACATCGATTCTATGTCAGCCATCATGGCAACATACTCCATTCTGAATCGCACAAGAACACTCAACAGCGGACTTGTTAAATCTGGACCTTGCAAAAGATGTTCATTCAATGATGTTCCTTGATATGATGCTCCGCAATCAAATACCACTCTGATCTTTTGCTTCTTAGGATGATACACACCGTGGTGAGGTATGTACCATAAACGTCCATCAAGTCGTTCCAGTTCAGCTGTGGGAACCTTTTCAGCATGACCTTTAGTGATAACACTCTCCATAAAGGTAGTATAGTCAGCATGAAAAGAAGCGTTTCTTTGAAGCCTTCTTTGAAGATTCAGAGCCCGTTGTTCCACGATTGCTCTATTCCTTGGCATGACTACCTTTTCGTTTTTAAGTGGAAGACCAATGCAATAATGCCCATTAGTCAGTCTAGCTGACTGTGAAACAAAATCCATGAATTGATGATCTTCCTTCGACAATCCCTGCTGTTCCTCTTGAACCGATTCAGGAAAGTCACCCTTGAACTGTTGCTCCCATAACTCATCCAGTTTCATAACTGTGATCCTATTGACAGTCATGTGAGAATGTTCCTTAACAGCATACTCTTCCTGTCGCTTGATTGGTCCATTAACTGCCCATCCAAACATGGTCTTAATGGCGTATGGGCCACTGTCTTGACAGCGAATAATCTGCCATGGCTCCAAAGCCTCTGGCACATTAGCACCAATCAACAACTCCACATCAGCATCAATTGAAGGCAAACATAGATTACTTAAATGAGGCCAACAAGCAAGATCGTTTTGTGTGGCGATGTTGGTTTTACCTACAGGCATGGTCTTCTGCGTGTATACCTCTGGCAAAGCACAGTAATGCTCTTGATTCAAACCTGATACTTCCAGATCCTTCAGAACATAACAGCAAATGGATTTGTCCTGACTCATGGTTCTCATTAGAATGTTAACTTTCTTTGCCGAGAGATTGAGCTTGGACATCAAACTCTCTGTGCAGAAAGATGCAGAGCTCCCAGAGTCCAGAAAGGCATAGGTGGTCACAACTTTGCTTCCTTTCTTTGATTTCACACATACCGGAACGATAGACAATGCACAATTCTCTTTACCAGCCCCAGTAAGGGCACTGGACTGCAGCGAGACCAAAGCACTTCCCACCGTTGACTTGGACTCATCTTTATACTGAATGCCTTTTTTTTCTGATGGAAAAATATGAAGAAGACTTGGGTGTTTGAGATGACATATCTTACATATGCTTCTCTCTTTACAATCACGGCTGAAATGTCCTGTACATAAGCAACCGAAACAAATCCCCCTTTGCTTCAGAAAATTCATCTTTTCTGCATGAGATCTTTCAACAAGCCTTTTACAGAAATGCAATGCATGCGCTCCTTCACAGAAGAGACAGGTTCTAGCCTTCCCACCATACTCCTTTGCACCAGTTGCAGTGACTGTGGTGGCAAAACTACTTCTAGGTTTTTGAGGCAATTTGGAATTCAGGTTTCTTCCTCCAATAGGCAGAATATCTTGAATGTTTCCGAATACCGGATCTGTGACCATTTTCACCTGTCTTTCTATGAAGTCCACAATATCAGAAAAGCAAGCTGGATGGTTACGTCTTTCCTGCAAATCATATGCCACCATTCTCCATCTTTCTCTGAGCTTATAAGGAAGTTTTGCAAGAACAATTTGCATATTAGAGGCAAGATTTAACTCATTCATGTAGCAAATATTCTGCATAGCATTGCAGCAACTCCTGAGAAATAAGCTGAAGTCCTGCAGAGCCTTAGCATCCTCGGGTCTTATCACTTGCCATGAGAGCGCTCTTTTCATGTAAGCTGAGGCTATCCTTACTTCATTGCCGAAATGCTCCTTGAGCAAAGCCTTAGCCTGTATATACCCTTGCGAAGGAATCATTAGTTGACAGCTTCGAACCAGATCCTTAGGTTGCCCTCTAGTATACTGCTCCAAAAAATGCAAGCAATCTGCATGGCTACTTGCTTTCTTTTCCACCACCTCTTCGAATGTTCGTATAAAGTTGTGATAACGCAAAGGATCTCCATCAAAGAATGGGACCTCCCTTGGTGGAAGTGAAGATAAGTTGTGTTGCTGAACTAATAGGGCAGCAATTTCATTTTGCTTATCAATAAGCTTAAAGATACTTCCTCCCACCAAACCATCCTGTAAACTCGATCCATGTGCACCCTGCATTCCAAGTCCATGTCCACCATCCTGACTGATGCTGGGAAAAGTAGAATGTGTCAACCTTGTGTTAGAATTTACAATCTGTTGCTGTTGTTGAGCTGACTGCGTTGGAAAACGCATTGGATTCTCTGGTGTTGCTTGAGCCGGTGTATAAGATACAGGTGGCTGTAGTGGCACTGAATGTGAACTTGAAGGTAAAAATGGATCCACATGTGGGTTAAGAGAACTGGTTCCAGTATTCCTTGCCCTTAACGCACTGGCATCAGAAGAACTTGTACAATCACTTTGTTCTGATCTCACGTCACTATACACTTTCATCTTGGCCATGGATACAGCAATTTTAGTGTCCAGTTCCATTTGTTCTTTTCTCCTCCTCAAATCCTCCTCTTCCTTCTCCAATACATGTTTCCGTGATAACATTTTCTGATGTGCCAACAAGGCTGCCGTTTCGGCCTTAACCTTAAGATGAGCAGACACAATGGAAGATCGACTGGTTCGAGATCCATGAGTTGTTGTTGTTTTCCTGCCCACGTTAGAGACGCTGTCATTTGGCTGTATTTGACTCTGTACATCACCATCGTCCTTATCACAGTTCGGATGTCCATTTGGAACATGCATATCATGAGATGATGAAACTGGTTCAGCAGAGGATGGAACATTAGAATCACAACTCAGTTGTGGTTCAGCAAAATTATCCATTGCTCTTGAATCATGAATGACAGAAAGTGATGGGGAAAGATTTGCATAACGTTGAGTAGAATTTGATTCTGTTATTTGAACATTTTGCCTTAGATTCTTAGCTTCATTCAACCATCGTTCAACATCTTCCACAAATCCATCATTGTGCTTAGAAACCACATCAAACCACTCATTTTGTTTGTTCTGTTCATCAGGAGGAAGAAAAGGAAGTACTTCTTTGTGCAACACAGATGCATCATCTCTCAAACATTTTAAAGATCCCACCATTGAAGACAATTGAAAAGCATTTTCATCACATTCCATGAGATTTTTCATTGATAAAATCAAGCTCTTAATTTGATTCACCTTAGCCTTGCGATCCTTTTGCAATGCCTCAATTTTAAGCGCCAAGGCCTTTGCCGTAAGCTTAGGCTCTCTTTTGCTGCACACAGCAGCGTGCACAGACTCATCTGCGTCCATTTCTCACAGCACGCAATAATCCCAGTCATCCAAACAGCGCCGTATTCAACGCGTAGATCAAGCCAACAATTTCATGAATGGGCGCAGCTCCACAGCGCTATCACGAATGCATATCTTGCACTTCATTCCACAACCGCAATCCATCCAATACGCGGCACACAAACACTGAACGGCCTGCGACAAGAGTGTCTTCTCATTCAATAAACAGCAATGCTGCAGCCAAACATAGCAAAACCGCTCACATACCTCTTCTGCCGTCAGGATACAGATGCGCGATCTCACTTCAGTGTGTGCGTCAGCGTTTCACATGCGGTGTGCGAAGAAATCCTTTCCAATCCACGATAATCAAAATCCAACAGTAGCCTATTTTCTGTTGACTAAATGTAGCGGCAGCCAGTAACCGCTAAGAGGCTGAGTAGAGGGAATAAAGTTGACGCGTTTCCACTGCGAGTCCAGGTGGTTTATTGCAACATTGAAATTGACAGAAACATGATGAATGATGACGGTAAAGTAAGCATAAAACAATTAAATGTAAATAAAATAAATGAAAGGAAAACGGTCAACAGAAAGTGAGCGTCCCAGCTACTCACCCCCTTCCTACATGCTAACCACACGCAAACTAACCAGGTAATATACACCTAAACCAAGTGACGTAACAAACTGAAAGTAAAAATTTCAAAATAAAAGACATCACCCAAACCTGGCACCTACACGCAGCTTTTGGGCGAAGTGTGAAAACGGGCCTTCCCAGCAGACAGAATACACAACGACATAACACCTATCTCGCGCAGGTAGACGGCCAATAAACCCGGAAGGCCATGGGCCAGACACCTTTCTTTTACACTTCTGGCCAGGATGTCAACGCAGGAGGATGTCACATGGCGTCGCGCAGCCTAGACACGCAGACGCCACCGGCTGCCCCATCATAAATCAGAGACAGGGGAACCTCAGAACCATAAATCAAAGTCATAAAACACCTTTTTTGACACATGGTTTATGTTAATACTACTCTTAGCTACTGCACAAATAATAATACCACATCTAAATGAAAATACACCATTACAAATGTAACTTCTGTATTCAATATCTTCAAAGTTTGTAAGCATTAACTGTAACATTACCAACATTTTTAAAAGTAAAAGCACAACATATTTCTTAATATTAGCAACTGCATGTGGCATTTTACAGCTAAAATTTTGAAGTTTAGCTGTTTTAACTACTGTAATCATTAAAAATGTAGCAAGCTGAATATCACTTCCTAACATCATCCCTAGCAAGTAACTTGCAAAGTAATTTCTGATTAATTCGGTTCGGGAGTAGTAGAGATAAAAGCCCGCCCGCACTGACAATTGATTGGTTGGGTCCTTACATGCGCTTCGTGAGGACACGCGCACACTAGCGCACACTAGCACACACACGCAATCTCTCGCTCCCTCTCTCTCTGCCGTGCACGCGCTACGCATGCGCGCTCTTGCTCGCTCTAGATTCCGGGAGATTTTAACTAATTTGCGGACATCAGGGAGCCGCTATCAATATGCGGGAGACTTAGGATGTGTGTGGCGGCTGGTGGGCCGGCCCGCCGGCCGTCCTGGAGTACCGGCCGTTCTGTGATTCTCCAGATCACACAGATGGCCAGTCCGCCCCTGCGCGTCTATCGCGTTTAGTTAGACGCTTGAACATTCGCTCGAGTTCAAAATTTTCATCTTGCGCAGAAGACATTTGCGGCAAACGCGTCGCCCAATTCGCGTCATTCGCAACGCCCGGCGCGAATGATGCGTCTATTCGCGTCTTTGCATTGACTTTGTATGTAATCTACTCGCCCAAATAATTAAATTCGCGTTCGGTGTGAACACACCATTAGGCTATGTAGGAACCCACTACCCAGTTACGCATTATTTACACATCTGCATATTTGACGATTACGCATTTTATTAGAATTGTAATGAGACAATAATGAGTAACTTAATGAGTTTGTAAACCATATTTTTCTTCAAAATAAAAGCTTGATGCTGTTTCCGTCAAAATAAAAGATCATGTGCTTATCTCTGTATAGAAATTAGTACGAAACTAATTATGAAAGTTGCTTTTATTTTTCAGTGCATTTGTTTTACAACATATGGCTATTACTGCCATGGGATTAATATTATAACTATTATTATGTAGTAGTGTAATGTAGACAGACACTATATCACAACTAAAAGAGTTTTGAGTTTTTCTTTGTTCAATTTGCACACTGAATATGGGTTGGAGCTCTTTATTTTTAACTCTCAAAGTGCACCAGATTGATGAATTTAACATTAAAAAGCACAAAATTTTCTTACGGGGGAGCATGCCCCCGAACCCCCCTAGAGGGACAGAGGTGCACTCACCACAGATTTCCCAAAATCCTGTGGGAAAAAACGGTATTGCTATCCCAGTTTATAGCTTGCTTTAGGATTCATCACTGTGGAGTATAGTTCAACTTAGTAGTTATTTTCATCGGTTAACTCTTACTCACTCCTATTCACTTATGGCATTAGTGGTTTTAATAGGAGTTGGTATACATATTCAAGGGCGTGCAAAGTTCGGTTGTGTTATATAGTGGGCCAGTCTGGGCCAAAATGCCCGGGCCGATTTTTTGTCCCAGTCCAGCCCTGCTCCGGAGTGATGATATTACTGCGCCGAGTCCATAGATATATATGCGCCGAGTCGAAGTGCTCCCAAGCACTTGCTGTGGTATTCCGCCATCCATTATAGTTATCCATTTTACACGCTTAGAAAAGCGCAACGTTTTATTTTGTGTAAAAAAAACCTAAAAACTAAAAAAAAAAACTTTGTAAAGCAAAGCTCATTATCATTTAAAGGCATATGCACTGAAACGGCGTGCTGAAAACAGAGCTGTTTTTGACCAGGTAAAATTAGTGTTTTCTTACAATACTAATGAGAATTTTTAATAAAAGTAGCCAATATTACAAAGTTTTCATTTAGACCCTAAAGATTCATATTAACTTGTACAAAAATGGCATTATTAACCCCTTTAACAAAAAAATTGCTGTGCAAAAAATAGCCACCGCAGAATGTTTGTGAAATGTAGGTGAGAGTTTCAGAAGGATGTTTCTCAGAATAATGACGGGTTGTGTCTGTTCCAGTGAACTAAAAGTTCCGTTCTGCTTCTCTGGTGAAAACTAATTAAACTAGTTCTTATTTGAGTGGAATATGTATAATATTTACAAGATGAATTTAGATTAAGTGGATTAGCCTTTATACTGTGATTATGTAACTTTAAGAGAGCATTGTATTAAATACTTAAAGCTGAAAAACCTGGAAGAGAGAGTTAAGTCTCTAAACCATGTGTGTGTGACTAATAAGAGTAAAATCACATTGTGCACTGTACATGAATTACTAAGCTGTTAAAAGACAAGATGAGTCATGCTTAGCATATCAATGTTTCTCTAGTCACAAACTTAAATATGTCACACACTGTTGGTAGTTCTGCTGAATCAGTCAGGATAAATTAGTACATTTACCAGGACTATATGTAATATTCTAATTAATTATCAAACATTTCCATTAGTCAATACGGCTAAAAACTAATATGCACAGTTTGTGAGCTATGGATGATTATGTGACTGATACGGATATACATATTCACACATTTACACACCCTACAATATTTGCATATATGCCATTTGCCGCACATGAAAATGAGGGTAGGCTACATATCGTAAAACAAACCACAGGCCAAAAGTGCTGAACTAGATCATTATCAGGCTGCGCAGATGCTTGCTGAGATGCATCAGCTTTATCTTACAACTGATCATGACTTACAACTGAAAGATTTGGAGAGAACGGCCATATATGTAAAGAGTATCACTACAACAAACAGATCAAGATTTTCTTAAAAGAAAGTTGAAAACTCATATGGACAGATTGGAATGCTAAACAAAAAAATATCTAAGTGGAAAAAACCTCACATCAATGTAAGACAGAACATAGATGTCACAGTTTGATAATGAGAGCAGAAAGGGGTTTTCTTTTTTTGGTTTAGATTTTGTTCCACAAATAACGGCACTAAATAAACCACTAAAAAAAAAAGATAAAACTTGTGTGGGATCTTGATAAAAAAAAAATAGATACAAATATTTAATACAATATAAGCAATCTGATAATCATCTAAATAAATTAAATATTATGTATAGAAAATAAATATTAGAATGTTATTTAATTAAAACGTATTATTATTAATAGCAGCATAATAATCATGTTTAAATAACGTTTAAAATGAAATCATAATTTGTTCTTTAATTAGTAATTATTAGCAACATGTCAATTATTAAATAGTACACATCATATTTATATAATAAATAATTATATTTATACATGACTATGTATATTCATATTTGAACCTCCATTATGCCATGAAACATTGATGGATATTCCACTGTAAAAAACTCCCCCTATTTCAACTTAAAAATTAAGTTCAGTTCTACAGTATCTATTTTTTAAATAAATAGATACAAATATTTAATACAATATAGGCAATCTGATAACCATCTAAATAAATCAAATATTATGTATAGAAAAAAATATTAGAATTGTATTTAATTTAAACTTATTATTATTAGTAGCAGCATAAGAATAATAATCATGTTTAAATAATGTTTAAAATGAAATCATAATTTGTTCTTTAATTAGTAATTATTAGCAACATGTCAATTATTAAATAGTACACATCATATTTATAAAATAAATAATTATATTTATACATGACTGTATATTCATATTTGAACCTCCATAATGCCATGAAACATTGATGCATATTCCACTGTAAAAAAATCCCCCTATTTCAACTTAAAAATTTAAGTTCAGTTCTACCCTAATTTTTTTTTTTTATTGAATCAGCTTGTTTGTACACCATTTCAACTTAAAATATATAAAAGCGACTCGAGTTTAATCTCATATAACTTATTCAAAAAAAGTTGAAATTGCTTAAATGATTTTGATGAGTTAAAATAATCTGAAAACAAAGTTGCCGTGACTCGTTGATCATATCACTTTTTGGTGTGAATTAACTATTGATCTGTTAAGTGTTCTTTTTGTTAATTTATTATGAAATTTATCACAAAGAATTATAATTATTTACTTCAACACGTTTCCATATAGTTTAATATTTGCTTATTGAAGATAAATGGAGTGGGTTTAAAACTTTTTTCCTCTGCAAATGCTGACGGGTGGAAAAAGTCGCATCATGAATTTACCACATGGAATAGGCCTATAGAGGAATTATAGTCTTTATGTGTTTTGGACATAAAGGAAGGAATGTTAAAAAGTAAAACATAAATAAATAAAACAAGTAGGCCCATGACTCTTTCTTTTAATGAGCATCAGCAAAAAAAACTGTACAGTCTGAAGATGAGTATCATTGCTGTAAACTTGTGACACCAGCATTTTATCACCTCACAATCTCTTCTTGCAAAAAGCAGAAAGCCAATAGCAAATGTGAATATCCGTGTAGGCTTTGAAGAAGAGGTGGGGGGCTGCAATACATGTCCTTATCTAACCACACATCTGACTTTCTATCTTGCATCACTTTCAAAGGCATTTATAAATGCGAATCAGAGAATGATTGTCTCAGACATCTACAACGATTATCAAGCTTCCAGATCAACTTCAGATCAGAAACCATGAGGGCATCTTCTTTGTGTTTGGTGTTTGGGCTGGTCCTGCTGACGGCTTGGACCTCTGAGGCTCAGCGTAAGTTCTCTTGAAGAATAGTTTTGCTCTTGAATAAATTATCATGTATATGGACCTATAGGCCATTATAATTAAATTGCACATAAACGTTAAGTGATATTTCACGCTTGAAATTGATCAAATTAGAAACAAAATAATTGTACAGTCTTTGCCAGTTCCTCGTTGAACTAGGTATTTTCAAGTTTAAAAAAGTTTAAAATATATTGACATTGTGCGTTAAAGAAACCCAGAAACCAATATGCTGACCTGAAGATTTAGCAAATTAACATAAAGAACTACAAAGGACCTTTATTTTGAAGGACGTATTTCAACAGATTAATATTTAATGTATTTTGAACAGGTTTAAATATGGTCAAGATCTCTGCTAAAACAAATATATATATATATATATATATAGATATACGTTTTATCTCATCGACAGCTCATGCTGCAGTACCTGAGAGGTGTTGCTTCGATTTTGTCGACTTCCAAATACCAGGCAAAAAGATTGTGAGTGCTTTGAGGACAAGTTCACATTGTCCTATCGCAGGCGTTGTGTAAGTAGGCATATATTTAACTCTAAAATATAGGCTATAATTGAGAAAAAAATATCATATGCTCATTTTAATAGTAGACAAATGATAAAAATGTTTTTGCGTAAGCTAGCAATGACAAAAAAAAGTGAATATGAACTTTTTTCTCCTTAGGGTAACGACACCTAGAACCGAATTCTGTGTGAAACCAGACGAGGCTTGGATAAAGAAGATGCTGTAATGGGGCAGCAGCTTCGGAAACAGAAATGGAAACGCAACACCTACACAAAATAATACTGATTTTGCTTCATACAACTGTCCTTTCTTATTCATTTTTGTATCTCCTGATCAATACTGCAAGATACTGAATGTTAAACCTGTTGTCATTTCACGCTCTATCTATGCAAATGAATATTAAAATGCTCAGAGATTACCTGGTGTCAGACTCACTTTATGTGTTCATATCCACGTAGGCCTACAAAATATATAGTGAAAAAGACAGTATGACTCTCATCAGCATAACAGCTCATGTTTAATAATGTAGTTAGGCATAAAGAGTAACAGACAAAGATAAAATGAAAAATAACAACAACTGGAAATTAACATTTGCATAAAGAAACGCGTTTGCATAAATAGAACGCTGCAAAAGGAGTGTGTGATCATATAAGGTATAGCCAAAAGGTATCTTTGTTGCCCTTTGTATAAAATAAGATATTTTTTTTTAATATAATGAACTCATCTAGGACCAGCCCCGACAACCGAAATGCCAAGTCTCAACAATTGAAATGAAACAAACTCTCAGTTTAGCTTAGGAATAGATTTAGACATCTTTGTAATGCTTTTTGTATAATTACAACATAACACATTCAACCAGAATATTCGAGTAAGGTTGTCCAGGAAACTCAGTAGAGGGGTTGACATCATATCAGTGTTTATCAAACCTCAGATCAGAGTTCTTATGTAACATCAAACCACAGTATTTAAAACGTGAAGCAAATGTGACTCTCTCAGACATCTCCAAAAACTCTTCAGAGACTTCAGGTCAGAAACCATGAGGACATCTTGTGTTTATCTGGGGGTCTGGACGGTCCTGCTAATGGCCTGGACTTCTGAGGCTCAAAGTAGGTTTTCTTGGGGTCTTGATTAGATTTTTTTTTTAGGTGTACACAACTTTACACAAGAACACAGTTGTTCTGCAGAGAAATCACTCATATTGTTGTTTTCTGAAAATCGGTGTTGTTTTTATCTCACCAACCTCCACCAAGCTTCTCCAATCTCTAACAGGTGTTGTTTCAGTTTTATAAACTTCCAAAAATTCCACACAACACAATTTTTTATCATGTTTCGTCACAGCAATTTAAACAAACTTTTTCCCCTCAGGGTTTCAACATTTAGAGGCAACTTTTGTGTGAAACCAGATGCGGCTTGGGAAAGCAGAGAAATGTGAGCTTTGTCATTAAAAATGCAACGTTTGTATTAGTTTATGAACCATCCCCTTTCTAACTAAATGCATTTTTGTTCTGTCTCATTAACAGGGGTGGTGTGACAGAACCGGCAACTACTGTCCAAATTTCATCCAGGCAACCCAAGACCCGATGCCTTTGCAAATGCCCATGCCAGCAAACCACCCCCAACACCGACCCTGACGCAGACAACAGTGGAGATCAAGATGATTTCACATTTGTGTAAGTTCTCTTCTCCAAATAGGCTACGGTCAGAAAATGGTTCTTAATGGATTGTGAAGTGCTACAAAGAACCATTTAAAGAACCTTTAAATACTGTTCTGCTGTTTTCTGAAGAGCAGCGTTGTTGTTTTTTGGTATAATTGCTGTGAATACTACTAAAACTCAATAAAATATACAGTACATTTACAACTTTAAAGACCAGATTCTGAGAGGCGTTTTTTATTTTCATTGACTTTCAAATTCCATGCAACCAAAATTGTCTGCATTTAATTCTAAAAAGATTTAAAAGAATTAATGTGTTCATCTTAAACTCCCCCTCAGGCTTTTAATGTTGTTTATATGTCTGTGGTGTTTTTAATATGCTTTAAGACAAACCATGAACAAATACATAAGTCGACACCACAAACTATCTTGTAACCAATCAGATCAACGTGTGATTATCAACGAGTGGATCTCTGAGTGAGTGGAGGCCGGGCTAATTTGCATATTCATAGAAGAACCGCGCGCGTATACTAAATGAGGCAAGGGTGTAGTTACTATTTTAAGGCATGAAGACTTTTTTTTTAATGAGATGAGTTATAAGGATACAAGTATTGACTACAGGAGGGTTTTAAATGATAGAAAAAATTACAAAACAATAAAATAAAAATCCCCTCATGGGTTATGATATTAAAAAAACATATTTTTATACCAGAGGAGACTTGTGTTTTATTGGGCTTATATTCGACTTCCTCTTTAATATTGCGAGATATTAGGCATATACACTACCGTTCAAAAGTTTGGGGTCGGTACGATTTTAAATACTTTTAAAAGAATTCTCTTCTGCTAACCATGGCTGCGCTTATTTGATTAAAAATACAACAAAAATCAGTTATAGTATTAAATATTATTCCAGTGTAAATCAGCTTTTTTCTGTGTGAATATATAGTAAAGTGTAATTTATTCCTGTGATCAAAGCTGAATTTTCAGCATCACCAGTGTCAGTGTCTTCAGTGTCAAATGATCCTTCACAAATCAGTATAATATGAGGATTTGATGCTCAAGAAACATTTATTATTACTATCAATGTTGAAACAGTTGTTGGTCTGTCAGTTGTACAGTTTTTTTTTTTTTTTTAGGATTCTTTGATGAATAGGAAGTTCAAAAGAACAGTATTTGTTTGAAATAGAATCTTTTGTAACATTATAAATGTCTTTACTGTCCTTGATAAATAAAAGTATTGATTTCTTTCCTCCAAAAAATAAAAATAAAATTCTCACTGACCCCAAACCTTTGAACGGTAGTGTATATATATATAAAAATACTAAAACTGAACAGTAAAATTAGAAAACTAAAACTATTCTCATTTCACAGAAATCGTACTGAATCCATGCTTAACAGTTAAAAATGTAAATGAATATCAAAATACACAGAGATTATCTCTCGACATTGTGTCAGAACAAATACTGATAAGATAAGAAAAGACAAGACAACCATCATCAGCATAACATCTCGAGTTTAATAATGTACAGTTAGGCAGAAAGAATAACAGACGAAGATAACAATTGGAGATTGAAAATCGTATACATGTACAAAAAATAATAAGAAAACAAACATGTCTAGAGCCATGTTCAGGTCTACTATTAAAAAAAAGTGTAAAGTGGTTAAAGAAAAGAGTTTTTCCTTTTTTTCCAAAATACTGTTCTACTAAAAACCAAACATGTACTTCAGAGCGTCTGTGTGGCTTAGCGATCCACGACAGGAAGAACTGAGTGTTCGAACTTGCATAATGACAAACCTGCAAAATATAAAATAGTGTGTGAACACATGAGGCATACAGGGACTCTTTGCAATGGGTAGGTTGAGAGTTTCGTGCACGTTGCGGTCTATACGCTGTTTGGCATGTGATAGAGCCTGCGTGCCGTCAACCTAAACTATCCAACAGAAACAAAGAGTGCTTAGATTCTTATCAACATTTGGAATGAAAAATGAGTTTATTATAAAGGGGTGTAAGTATGGCTAAAATAAGATCTGTTTAGATATACTGAACTCACTTAGGTTAAAACTGACCACCAAGCCCTGATCTAGGACCAGCTCCAACAACTAAGTCCCAACTATTAAAATGAAACAAACTGGTCTCAGATCAGTTTCGGAATAGACTGAGGGACATCTGACATGATCACAATAAAAACAAAACATGAGCACAGCAGACAAATGCCGAAACAGTCTGCAATTTTAAGGCAGAACGTTCGAGCAACGTCCTCAAATATTATTGTAATTATTTTATATTCATCCATATCAAAACTGACAATTGTTTGTTATTAATGTTGAATGTTTTGTAGAACACCAACTATGGTAGGGACACAATTATCTACGTACACAGCCAGCAAATGGTTTAAAAACATGGAAAACGGTTATTGTCATCATTTAGCTGTGCAATAATGTTTAAACAGGTTTGTCTATGACCCCAGAGAAACACACAACATCATGTGACGCACACCAGCAGGTCTCAAACGCCATAAACCATCCATTCAAAGCTTTGCTTTTCAACACATTCATTAACTCTTTGCACATGCTTCCATCCATCTGTCTCATTCTCCATCACATCTTTACAAACCTACTGAGACCTTCTTAAGACTAAGGGTGTGCGAATGATGTCAGCAGAGTTGAAAATGTCTGAAAACAGCCTGTTCTGTTAGGAAATATTGCAAACACCAAGTCTTGTTTGTAATAACCATCATTTAACGTTTCAAGGGAATGTTGGTCAAGTAAGACATGCACTTGACATACCGGGCATGTGGTGTAATGTGACAGTCAGCCAGAAGATGGTGATCAACTCATTTGATTTGGTGCAATGGAGTGTGTAAACGTGTACAGTAGCACTTGCGCATGTGTTTCTTATGGGGTCATAGATCATCATAGCATCAAAAGAGATGCAAGGAGTTTCTGGTTTTAAGAGGAATGGAGCTTCATGTTTTCTTTAAAAGATTTTCCCTTTTTTCTTGTTCTTTTCCATTGTCCTGAAAACAAAGAAAGACAGAAGAAATTAACCAATAGGAATCATTTCAAATATAAATTTAACAATTAGTTATAGCTATTGTAGCTTTATTGTAATTACTAATATTTTCCTATTTTAGTTGTTATAATTAATACTATTTTTCCCTTTTTCCTATTATCCCACTGCTTTTGTTTTGTGTATTGATGCTCTGGTAATAATATATACTACCCTTCAAAACTAAGGTTGTTTTTAAGAAATTGGAAACATTGAATTGATTAAAAAGTGACAGTAAAGACATTTATAATGTTGCAAAAAATTATAATCATCAAACATCCTGGATAAAATGTATTAAATGTAAGCAGCACAACTGTTTCCAACATTGATGTTTCTTGAGCATCAAATCAGTGTTTTAGAATGATTTCTGAAGGATCATGTGACACTGAAGACTGGAGTAATGATGCTGAAAATTCAGCGTTGATCACAGGAATGAATTACATTTTTAAATATATTAAAATAGAAAAAAGTTATTTTAAATGAAAATAATATTTCAAAATATATTAGTTTGTATTGTATTTTTAATTGAATAAACGCAGCCTTGATATAAGCATTAAAAAATCTTACCGACCCCAAATCTTAGTAGTGAATGTATAACAGTAATCTTTATAATTTTGTATAAAGTATAAAGTGAGTTTAGAAAAGATATAAACCACAATATGCAGAATATCTTGGAGTTGTCTTATACATTTTAAATAATACTTTTTATTAAATTTATCAAATATAAATTTACCATCATTTTTTAAAAATTAAAATAATGAAATTGTAAAAACACTAAATAATTTTTTTTATTACTTTCTTTAAAAACAAACATTTTTGATTATAAGAGGCAAATGTGACAGTCAGCCTTGCTTGAATCTGCTTCTATGCATGAGTGCAGTTCCTTATTAAAAAAATAACTGCATTATTTAGTGACTGAATAATGCAGATTTACAAAAAGACTTGTTTAAGAGAGAGAAAGCAGGGCACTGAGGAATTGAGATGAACAGAGAAAGTCTTACTTTGATGCATCAAGTTTCTGCTGCTCCAGGATGCGCTGGTGGGCCTCCCAGTTGACTTTTTCCTCCTCAAACTGGCGTCTCTTCTCATCAAGCTCTTTATACTGAGCTTCTAGATTCTTCTTCATCTGTTCGTGACGCCGTTCCAACTGCATCGAGGAAGCACAGGGATGAACTCAGTTAAGTATTCGTGATCTTCCATGTTAAATGGAACTAGAAACCGAACACATACACACCTCTGCCTCAGAGTCCTTCAGTTTTTGCTTCTTTTCTTTGACCTTCATCTCAAAGACTTGCTCCATCTCTGTCTCCATCTTCTTCATCTTCATCACATGCTCCCTCCTCTCCTCCTCCATCTGAGCCAAGGGACTCCTACAAGAGTGACATTCCAACAAGGAACTTTTTTTTACATGTTCAGACTAGACGTGTTAACTTCAACATGAAACGGAAGTTTTGATAGTCTTTTCTTCCCTATTGTGACGTATATCTAAGTTAAATTTTGGGCGGGACTTGATTTTGTCCATGGGGAATTTGATTGGATCGTTGGATCATTGTGGTTGGCTATTGCTGTGATCTCATGTGAGTGACACGCCATCAGATAACAGTTACTTTGATTAAAGATAACAAGGTCACATGAATAAAAACCATTATGTGGACAAATAAATCATTTATAATAAATACTGCAATATTCTATAAAAAATCTGAATTGTCCATTTTGATTTCATGGTGACTAAGAATTTGTAACCACTAGGCTACAGGTCTGAGATGTTCACCATCAATGTCTTGGATTGCAAGAAATCCAGGATCTCAGTCACATACTCAATACATACGTTTCCATCCAAAGTTGTGAATGTAAATTATGCGCAAAATTGGAATATCGCAAAAACCCACAAATATATATCGCAAACACGTTTCCATCCCATGTGTTCAAGAGATCAAAATCCTCACTTCCTGGGAAATTGGTGCAAAATATCTGTAGTAAAATGAAAGCTGCTTAATCGGGGAAGCCACTGTGGCTCTTTTCGGATCGACGGACTACCAAGAGAGATATTTGCAATATTAGAATTTATGCGTTTCCATCCAGTGATTTTTTATGCGATAACACAAAATTTGCATAAAAATAGGTGGACAGAAACAGCTTATGTTGTTTGGGACAAAAATTGAACTAAAAATAAAACTGTTCTTGTACTTTGTTAGCTGGCCCTTGTTCTTGGTGGCATCGACCCCGTTGCAGGTGACGGCTGCTAGTTTCTTGCTGCGGTAGTTTTCATAGTGAACATTATTGGTCACGTCCTTCAGGTCCTGCATGTGAGTCCTGGAACGGCAATGGACAGTTCACTGATAGGTTAAACGCTGATTAAAACTCTAATTAACAAAGATTTGTAACATGCATTTTGTTAGAAACAGAAATGATCTGCATCCACAGTATTTGACTTAATTAGCGACTTGATGGTGGAAACCTGTCAGGACACAGTGTTAATTCACAACGATCTCATCTCACCTGATGAGCATATTCCTCAGGACCGTGAAGTCACAGTGCTCACCGTTCTCCACTGAAACGAGACGAAACAGATGTTTTAGCCCAATAACATCATCAGAATGACTTACAAACCCTTCAAAACTTTAGAATCCCTAAGAGATCATTTTTTAGATTTAACTTAAAATTTGAAAATACAAAGTTAAGCACTTAATTAAAAAAAAAAAAGTAAGTAGGCACAAATTGCATATTCATGTGCAGGACTACAACATATAATGCAGTAAAATTGTTAAGTGTAACAATAAAAGTTGACATGAAATGCATTATTTTTGTGGATGTATGCAGTTATGATGACCTCTATTTTGATTAAAAACCCCAGTCAAAAACATTTTTTTTTTCTAGGGATGCTTGATATATCAATACCGTATCGTTATAGGCCTTTTTTTTATCAGTATCAGTCAATATTGGAAATTTGGTATATGTTTATACCTAGATATAAAGATATAATATTTTTTTACATTTAGACAGTGTTTGCCATCTTTTAATCTTTACAATAATTTAATAACAGTGTTAAATGTAATCTTTAATAAATCTCAAAACTCATACTGTACATTACAATATAATTTTGTGATGCCTACAGTACATTCACTTTCATATTGCATTTATTTTAGTATTTATTTAGGCAAAAATTTATAGAATTATACTACTAGCCATTTATAATGAATGGACTACTCATATTAGCCAGAATTTTAATATCAGTGCATCCCTAATTATTAAAACGTTTAAAAACAGACATAATACAGTGACAAATTAAACATTTAAAGCAAACAGGATCAGAAACTGAGGTTGTTGACGAAACATACATTTAACAACATCAGACAAATGGAAAATTAAAAAAAAACCAAGTCAGGTGGTTGTCAATTAAACGAAAACACAATTTAGTATTTAGATACCAAACTGAATATGCTAAAAGGTTAAACAGTCACAAAAATAAACAACAGGTTAGCAGTTCAGACCGCTGTTATGTGATCATACACAGGTATGTATGATCAAACATCGCTGTCATCACATGGGATTCTGGAAAAGGACCAGAGACACTGGTTTCTGACAGATGGTTAAAGGATGAAACGTCTTCTGCATGTCTAACCTGCACAGTTATAGAGCCCTAAGATGCTTTACCAAGCGAGAACCTTACCTATACGGAGAACTCATTCTGATTGACTGCCCCACGTGTCAATCACCTGCTACAACCACCTACCTGTGAGAGAGCAGTTGAAGGGGCGGGACTAAAGGCTCTCCTGTAGGAACCCCCACTCAACCTGTGATTTATGGGCTACTAAGACTAAAAATGGTGTGTTGTGGGAAGGGTTACATGGCATAGCGATGACAAGCAGAGATACCAGCCAAATGGAGCTAGGGGGAGGGGCAGGAGGTGGAGTCATATGTCTAAAGGGATCATGGGATTTGTCATTTCTTTTTTGATGGGACAGCAACAGCAAACTCCTGATGCTGACAGGTATGAACGGGGCTTCAAAAACACGTCCCATTTATTAAATCATATGTTAGAATAGTGTTCATCAGAGGTTAGGGTGGAAACATTAGCACTCAGTCAACCTGCATCAGAGTTCAGAGGCAAAAATGCTTATAAATGATGATGTCAAAAGTACTATAATAAAATTTGACCCAAGACGCATTTTGTACCCCTCAATGTATTTAAATCCAAAATGGAAGTTGGAAATAAGTAATGGGAGGCATGCATGTCTGAATAAGGTTTTGTTTAAAAATAAGAGTAGGGCTGGATGATATCTCAAATATTTATGATGTATTCGCAATGATTTTGTTGGCAATATCAAATTAAGCAACAACATACATTTTCAGATATAGTTTTAATTTAGCCAAGGTTTGTGTTCCCTCCTTGTCTATGATTCACAAAATATCTGCAAGTAAACATTGCTGCTTATCAACATTGCCACATTAGCAAATAAATAGACATGATACAATTTTGTGTCATTTTGTGGATTATATATAAAAGTTAGAAAAATTAAATTTATAATATATCGTTTTTTTATTAGTGCTATTCAAATCGATTAATCGCGATTAATCACATCTAACATAAAAGTATATATACACACACACACATAAATATATATATATATATATATATATATATATATATATAAACAATTATATACACACACATATTATATGTTAGATGTGATTGACAAAATTAATCGATTTGACAGCACTAGTTATGTAACAATGTCAAATAAATGCTATTCTTTTGAATTCAAAGAATCCTTAAAAAATGAATCACAAAAATATTAAGCAGCACAACTGTTTTCAATATTGATAATAATAATAAAGGTTTCTTGGGCCATAAATCATCATATTAGAACGATTTCTGAAGGAAGACTGGAGTAATGATGCTGAAAATTCAGCTTTGCATCACAGGAATAAATTATTTATATTTGAAATATTAATGTGGAAAACGGATTTTTTTCAATGTTATAATATTTAACAAAATTACAGTTTTTACTTTCGATCAAATAAATGCAGCCTTGGTGAGCAAAAGACTTTCAAATTATATTATGCAACAACATAATAATTTGAGTTTTCATTTTTTAATAAATCAGAAAAATGCATCATCAAAAGGCTGTAAACTAGTGAGATATAATTGCTTTCTATATCGTCCAGCCCTACATAGAGGGTAATTAAGAACATATAAACATGTTAGAGAGCAGCGCTGCTCTATTTTCTATGGGGGCTGTAGCTTATAGGTTTCTTCATGACTATTTATAGAGCACACATCTGACAATCAGCAAAGTTTCAGAGCAGCAAAAAGGTGGAAGAGGAAGGAGGGGGGAGGCCTTAACGAAGAGAATATAAATGAAAAATGGTTTTCTTTACCAATAATGCCCTCTGTCAGTCATGGAAAAGAGCAGACAGAAAGAAAAAAAAAAAAAAGAGAAAAGAAAGAATGACACGTAAACAACTGAGGAAAAAAAGACACACTCACTCACCAACAACAATAGGGATCGACCGATATGGATTTTTTAGTGCCGATACCGATACCGATTTTTTTCCCATCAGCCTTAGCCGATGACCGATACGGGCTGCCGATTTTCTTGAGCCGATATTTGGAGCCGATACATTTTGCTCCCTCAATTTACATCATAAAAATGACATGATGTTAACAAATGTTACAGGTCTCAATTTAATAAAAGTAACATTTATTTAAAGTAAAAAAATCAATATTTAACAAATAGTAAAAACATGTGAGGTAGAACAAGAACAAGTAGATAAACAATATTTAACAAATATTAAAAACATGAGGTAGAACAAAAAAAAGTTCACTGCTGAAAATAAATATTTAAGCATAAATAAAATAATTACACTATTGCACACAGTAGCAACCAGCATAATAAAGTGCACAGTGCACACTGTACTTCATTTTAAAAGTAACGAACTATTTACTGCCATGGTTTAAATTTTTCTACATAAAATAAAATGAGCATGTCTCTAATATCACTGCGATGGCGAGGGAGACACACCACACGCGTCCAAACCTCAGCCAGGTGGTCGCTGAATAAATCTCCCACAAAAAGCACGGAACAACGTTGGTATTACTTAATCCTATGACCAGTGTTCGTAACAGCTACCGTACGCATACTAGGGCTGTCAAAATTGCTCAAATGGCGTTTGTCTATTCCCTCTAAAAAACATATTTGAACATCGTCGTGCATTTGGTCAATGACGCGCATTACGTCAATAACAGGACAAATTAATAGAAAGAGACATAACTACTAGTATTAAGTAGCTTATTTGAGTTTAAACATATTTGACAACGTATTACTACAAAAAAACCCCGAGTAAATCAACTAATGGCCAAGACCGCAGAGCTCACTCTGGCTCGCCCGGACTCGCAGGCGCACTCTCTCTCTCTCTCTCGCACTCACCCTCACGCTCTCCGCGCATACCGGTTTAAATGAACAACAACAAACAAATGTTGAGTGCTGATCAAGAGTTTTGTGCAAGCAATTTAAGGTATATAGCAGGCTTCATTCAGTGATTGAAACAAATACATTAATTGAAGTTTCACAGTAACATTACATTGAACCGACACTGAGCGCTCCGAGCGAGCTGTGCTGTGGTAACGTTAGTCTGCTACCGCGGGCGTGTTTTTCCACATTCGAATATTAATTTTCACCTTCAAAATTCAGGTTTTTTTTAAACTATTCGAATATATACCGGTATTCGTATTTAGAATATTCATTGACAGCCCTAATGCATACTGAACGGATAGCCTACAGCTATTTGCAGCTCCCTAAATACAATGGCAAGCAAGCAGTTTTATAGACGAGTCATTCGCGTTTTCCATTTGGACCCACAAACTTGCTTAGCTATATAGTTGCAACCACATAACAGTTATAGAGCAACGTGTTTCCATTTTCAAAGTGTTTGACAATATTTCAGCAGTCAAACAAGTTAAAAGATGCTTTGAAAGTTTAAAAGTTACCGTTATCTTGAAGCGCAGGTTGCACTCTGCTAGTGGGGGAGGGACAGTGCAGGGTCGGCACGTGAACTGCAGCGTCTCCAGCAGCACAGAGCTGCCTGTGGACGACGCCTGTTTATAAATAATGCCGGGAAAAAACTATCGGCGAACGCAGCAGCCGCGTATCGGCCGATTCCGATACACGTAAAAACCGCAAATATCGGCCCGATATATCGGCTGGCCGATATATCGGTCGATCACTAAACAACAACAATTCCAAATGAAAAAGTTTTGCAGGGAGGAGAGAGCTTTGTAAAGAAAGAAAGGCGGGGAAAGTAAAACCACAACAACAAGTCATTTGTGGGCCGTGATGAAAAGAAGGGGTGACAGTCTTTCTCTCTGGAAATCCTTATACCTCGTCGTCATCCCTTTTCCAGAATCCCTCAGCTGGGAGGGAGATCATCCAGCAAGCTCATGCATTTGTTTTGTACGCACTGAAACACCCCTATTCCCTTAGAAATGGTGCAATCCTCATGACGAACACATATGGGTCATGCTGATGCAGGGCGTACCTTCTGCCACACCCCAGGGGTACTGGCGACCTCTGACCTTCCTGCCATTCACTTCGATCACCACATTGCTTCCGACCACAGCCAGAGGCATCTTCTCCTGTCGGTACAAACCACATAATTACAGAGAGTCTGTATCGACCACACACTGGGAAAGTGAACGGATGCAGTGGGTCTGACGTAGGCTCGTATCGATCTTTAGATCCAGATCAGGCCGGATCAGACAACTAAATTAGTTCTGTAGCAGTTCGCATCTCGTCAATAATAACCTCAAGCTGACCTAGAGAAACAAACAACAAACCATTTAGCATTGCTTTTCCATGGTGAAATTCAAATTTCTTAATTTAAGTAACATTGTGTATGTTAACATTAGTTAATGCGTTAGGAAATCTTCAAGATTCTCACTGAATGTGTTTCCATGACTTATCCATAGTTAGACTTTTCCAGTTGTTCACGATTTTTATATAATTACATATCGTCAGAGTCGGGCAGAAATCTCATATCTCCAAAACCACGAAGATCAGGAAATGGAAAAAAACCCACTTAATTAAACAACTGCGGCTGCATCCGAAAGAGAATACTTCCCTTTACTATCCCATGAGGCCACGGTAGAGGATTTGTGAATGGCCATGAAGTGGCGCAACTGACGCAACAACAACAACATGGCGGTTGCACTACATCTGAATTTCATTCATACTACCCATATTCATACTATATAGGACATACTTTTTTAACGGTCACGAAGTAAGTTAAAATTCAAATGTAGTACCTACTTTATATATGTCCGAACACTTGTATGTCATTATATTATTAACGTTTTACCAAAATCAAGCTCAAAGTTAGTCAAAAGGTTTTGACCTGGACTGACTCTTTACCTTTATCTTTCGGATCAGTTTGCTGTCCTCATCGTCCTCTGTGTCGGGAAACTCGTAGATCTTGATTTTGTGCTCTTGGATCTCCTTCATTATCTTATGATGAGAGAATAGAAGTATACTTGAGAAAAATGTTGAAATGTAAATCATTAGCAGTAAAATGTGAAATCACACTAACACACACCTGTTTCTTGAAAAGCTGGCACTCTTCTGGCGTGAGAGTGTCGGCCTTGGCGATGAGGGGAATGACATTGACTTTGTCATGCAGACGCTTCATGAACTCGATATCAAGAGGCTTCAGTCTGAAAAAGATTCAGAATACAATTCAATTGCATTGACATATTAGATTTGTTTTGTGAAGCTGCTTGTGGTGCTAATACATTATTATTTAGATTACTCAATTAATTATTGTATGCCATAAAATATACAATGGAAATATTTGTAATGCTGATATCACTACAATTCACTAAATGGTAAAATAAAATGAAATAATATATATATATATATATATGAATAAATAAAAAATTAATGATTTGAATGAAATAAATTGTGCCCATTACATTTTGTCTTCTAGGGGTATTGGATATAGAATAGAATTGTAAAGTATAGTATATGATTTAATATAGCATAGCATATGATATTGTATAGTGCATTATGGAAATCATTTTACAACCAAGTGTATGAATAATCCTGCAAAAGTCTTACAAGTAGAGAAACCACTACAACTACATGAAACAATGGGGGGAAAAAATAAACAATAAAAAGGTGCAGCTTTTCACATGGTTTTCCACACAGGTTATATGACTCTAATGAACAGTAACAGTAAGGTAAAGTAAAACATTAGATAAGTTTGCGAAGCTTACACATAAACCAAATACAAAATAGTCCTTTGAAGTGATGCAATAGAACTAAAAACCAGTCAGGGTCCAGAAACAGGCATGAATAAACAGATCAGAGCAGAGGGCACACTGTCAGCACAGAGCCACCACACAGCACTGACCCTTTTCTCATCGTTTCCTTCCAAACCAGAAAAATTATGTCATGGAGGGAATAAGGGGTTCGCTCTGTCTCTCTTAGCATCACTTACACTTGGGATTCCAGACAAAGAGGCTGTTCTTTACACTGAGCTGGGTTTGTGTGTGTTTGTGTGGCTTTGGGGGCCAGCTGAGGGGCTGTTTATACATTTCAGGAATGTCCAGACTGAAGATGCAACACAAAGGTCACAGAGATATGAATGTTGCTTCATAGTGGCGTCTCAATCAGGGCACGCAAGAAAATGTGTGGGGCTGTTTGAACACATAGGACCATAGGACACTGAATGTAAATAGAAAAGTAAACAGGGCTTTGTTTTTTCTATTCAGAGAGTGTAGATGATGAACTAATACACTAAAGAATTATAGAGGATTTTCCCACATCAATGCCATTAAATCACACAACAATGGACGGATGAATTGAAAAAGATAAATGTAAAAACATCCAAAAATAAATAAATTAAATGTATGTTTCAAGGATCCTGTGATAAATATTCCCCAAAGCAAATAAAGCATTCTTGCATCACAAAAAATGTCATGTTTTATCACATATCTTATTTCTGTCTTAACAAACGTTCCTTTCCTTAGTAAAACTAAGCCAAATAAGCTAATCATTTTCAAAAATAAACAAGGCAACGCCTATCATACGTCAGGCCCAGTTTAGTGGGCATTATGTAATGCTTTTGGATATGGGTGTGGGAAGTATGTATCTCAATCTGTGCTCATATGTCCTCTGTGTCTCCATTTCATTTCATGCATTTCTATCAGTGCACGTTCTGATGCCTTCATTGTACCACAGTCGTATAGTATTCACATACAAAATTCCAACATCCTCCCACTCCTGAACAAAGTGCAAAATGTGTAAATCAGGACGTGTGTGTGTGTGTGTGGTGCTTCTATTTTAAGCTGGTTGATTCATGCCAGGCTTCATTTGTAGAGGCTGCAGTACCTACCCGTGACCAGAGGGGGCGATGAAGTACAAGCAGCAGTGCACCCTGTTGTCAGGCATCTGCCTCCTGTTGACACGGGATTCAGCATTCAGGAAGTCTTCAAACTTACTGTCGATGTAGTTGATGACTGGCTGCCAGCTGAAAAAAGGGGAGGAGAGATGAAAGGCAAAGTCAGATGCAAAGCTTGAGAAGTCCATGCATCATAATCTGTAATAAATAGATTTAAAACCAATCACAAATGGCATTCTGCATATAAAATGATTTTATCTTTTGACAATAATGGAGTTTATGTCTCTGATAGTGTCTATCCAAGAGTCTGAAAGGCACATGAAATTAAAATCACCAGTTGCTGTTGTCCACCGCATCTCCAAAGCCTGGTGTGTCGACAATGGTGAGAGTGAGCTGAACGCCCCCCTCCTTTATCAGCACTTTGGACTGTTCCACCTGAAAGGAGGACCAGAATTATTACAACAGGATATGTGACATAGCCTGAGAAAGCAGCCTTGCCTGTTTGCTCCAGATTCACGTCATTGACCAAACATAAATGCTAACTAACCCTAAACTACAAACACTCATGTGATTGGAGAGTTTGGTTAATAAAGTTTTTGCATTAGAGTTTGTACTTTTGCATTTGCATCAAACCAAAAGTAAGCCTACAAAGGTCATAGATGACTCTAGAACATAAACATTGATGAACACTATAGCCTTATAGCTCATACAAAATACGCTAATGACTAATATAGGCATTAAAAAGGGATAAGTCATGATAGTCAACTAGTTGTCCAACAAATGGCTACATTGACTAGTTTATGAATCTTTAAATTCAATGCTGCTACAGACATACACCTTCATGTTTTAAAGTAGGTCAAGCTAAAAATAGTCCAACTTTAAAAACGAAAGGAGTCAGTATTCAAAATCAACTATAGTTGGTATCTTCCGATTAGTTAACTAGTAATTCGGGCAACAATGTGCATTAGTTGTATTCTACGGCAGGCCGTGTGTGAGACAACGCGTTGAGATGAGACTGAAAAAGTTATTTCAGCTGCTTTCAGTACAAACGCTTATTCTCACAGGCCTGGTTATTTTTGGCTGACCCGGTTTTTCAAAAACTGCACTCTCATTCACACATGCGCAACTTTCTCACTAACAAAAATAACCATAACCTCTCTTAGTTCTTCAAAAAGAGGAGAGAGAGGGAGGGAGAAAAATGAGACACTGAAGGAGAAGAAAGTGTGAGAGAGTACACGAGCGAAATGGAGAAGAGGAGTAAGCCTTAATAAAACTCTTCCATTCTCGCTCATGCTAGGATGTTTATGAGGCACGTCGGACCACTTCAGTTTGCAACAACATAGAAAAAGAAATAAATTAAAATGTAGAAACACAAAGCCACAAAAATGTCAAGACTTTCATTCGATGCAACCAGAGTGGCCCTTGTGTGGCTGCTATCACAAACACTGCAGATTGTTTTGGAATATAAATACTCTCACCGCTGTCTCCATGTCCTGCATGGACTGACCACAGAGGACTAGACAGCCACACATCACAACATGGCCTTTGGCCAGGCTGACAAATTTATACCATGGGCATTCATGGTGGAACAGCTCAAGTGCATCACGCAAAGGCATCCTGCCACCCAGGAGAGTGCAAGAGTGGGTTAAAAAGGGTATTAAGAGGAAAGCATGGACTTGAGAAACGTTAATATGTCAGAGAGATTTCATCTGTGAAAGTAGTGATGTAGAGAATGTAAAGTCCAAGTAAGCCTCCTGCAAGTGACATGATGAAATCTAAAATCTCTAAAACTTAAGTTGTTTTGTGGTAAAAACAGAGAGGTGGTGCCTTGGGATGAATCTTCCGTTGAATTCCAGTGGCAGCAAGCAAAGCCCTTTTGGTTTTAGATCATCTATCCAAACGAGAATGGATTTGTTTAGATGTTGGGTGACAGATGCCACAGTTTCATTCAAACTGTAAGATGATGTGAAGGTTGTGATTGGTCGGTTTCTGCACAGCGCTGAGAAAAGCAAATAACCCACATGAACACAGAGCACAAAGAGAACACAGGCTACTATGAGTGGAATGAAATCGACAAACTGCACACTAAATGTGTACTTGCGGTCTTGCAATAGTAACGGTGTATGTGAAGTCTATGAGGCTATAGGGTGTCCCATTTGTCATTTGAGGTTTCAGATGGGTGCTCATGAGCCTTGACTAGGGATGCAACAATTTTAGATTTTGTTGGCACGATTATAGTCTGAGGAATAATCATGGTTTTACGATTATTATGCATTAATACAATGTATAAAATCACATGAACACTCTTTAGATTTTAAAGTGTTATTTATTGCTGCTTTTTGAAACCGAAATAACAAAGTAACCAAATAGTACAGCACAAAATAATAATAAAGACAAGTTCATCTTTCACTTTGGTATTCGAAAAAGTTCTATAAACATCCATGTCAGTATTAGGGGAATAAACTGAACTGTTATTGTCACCAACTGTCATTCTTCATAAGTATTCATTTGAATAATCCTTTTAATAATTCATCTAATTTTACATGTGGGATGTAGCCTGAGAAAATCATGTCTATTATTTGGGTTTGTTTGTTTGAAGTTTTAGTAAAAGTGATGCAGTGTTATTAACAAGGCCGGCGCCACGAGGGCATTGCTCACTCAGATCTGATTTGTGCCCCCTTCCCCCCGAAACGCAAGTGATTTTAACCCATTGACGCATACGATCACATCGGTTCTATTAGAATGTTCAATGCGTCACTGATAAGTTCAAACGTGCTTTCGCGCGTTGGCTGGCACTGAGCCAAAGAAGAATGCGTTCAGTGCTTTTCATATCTCAACTATTCAGAGTTTTTAAAGGGATAGTTCACTTTGAAATTAATTTTTGGTATGTTTTAGCTTACCTCAAGGGCATCCAAGATGTAGGTGTCTTTGTTTCCGCAGTAGTTTCAATTTTGATATTTTTAGGTCAAACCGTTCTTGTCTGTCAGTCATATAATGCAGGTCTATGGTCACCACCTCAAAGAGCATGCACAGAGAAGTCCAAATTAAACATGATTTAATGACTCGTAAATGTAAGTACACTCTGATGGCCTAAGACACGAAACGAGCGGTTTGTGTGAGAAAACGAACAGTATTTATATCGTTTTTACCTCTTGTAACCACAGCCACGTCCAAGTGATCTGAGGGCGCGGGCGCTTCGGTCTGCGCAAGCGCCGGAAGTGATCTCTCGCGCGTGTACGTGTAAAATTCAACGCTGTCTGTTGATATATCGAAATCGTCTTCCATTGCGATTTCCTGTATATCTAAATATGTTTAGATCTTCACAGTGAAAGGTAACACTTCCGAAATCTCTGTGTAAACAATGAGTGACGTACACGCGCGAGAGATCACTTCCGGCGCTTGCGCAGACCGAAGCGCCCGCGCCCTCAGATCACTTGGACGTGGCTGTGGTTACAAGAGGTAAAAACGATATAAATACTGTTCGTTTTCTCACACAAACCGCTCGTTTCGTGTCTTAGGCCATCAATGTGTACTTACATTTACGAGTCATTAAATCATGTTTAATTTGGACTTCTCTGTGCATGCTCTTTGAGGAAGTGACCATAGACCTGCATTATATGACTGACAGACAAGAACGGTTTGACCAAAAATATCAAAATTGAAACTACGGCGGAAAAAAAGACACCTACATCTTGGATGCCCTTGAGGTAAGCTAAAACATACCAAAAATTAATTTCAAAGTAAACTATCCCTTTAACCACATAATGTTCCTTTAAATGAAGTACTACTATATATATATATATAAAGACATTTATAGTTAAGTTCAAATTCCATACACTGATGTCTACGGAAGCTGCAATAATTATCCTTTCAATTAGGGCTGCACGATTTGGGGAAAATGTCATATTGCGATTAATGAGGTCAATATTGCGATTACGATATAATATACAAATGGTTTCATGAGTCAACTTGCTTGGTTCTAAAGTAAAATGCACACAGAGATTAGTGATCATTCTGTGTATTAATGTGTATTTCTCAACTCAAACTAGCAACAACAACTAAATGATTGATAACACCTATAATGATCAATAAACCATTGATGTCTGGATAAAAATGACGACACCCCCCACATTTTAAACGTTAATTATAGCCATCCAACATTACAGTGATTCCATCAATACAATTGAAAGCTATCAACTTTTAAAATATTTATTAGGCTTAAAAAATAATAATAACAGCTTTTAAATTAAGTGAACTTCAAACAATCCTCACATAAACCCATAATAAATGCCATATTTACCTGTGCCCTTCCTGTCTTAACAGGTAGGATTGAGGATTTATATACAGATTTATATACAGAAATTGAATAAAGTTATCAAACAGTCTGCGCTACATGAATTATAAATTATATATATAGACTAATCCTTATTAAACCCACAAAACTTCTTTAGTCAAGAGCAGTGAGTAATTTTCTGTTCCCTTTGTTCTTTGATTAACTTTACTGACGGAAAGCTTTATTCGCTGCTGGCCCTTTAAGAGCAGCCGTTGCCGAGACGCGGATCTCACACGCGCCTCATTCTCTCACAAGCACAACTCTTTTTGTCCATCATAAGACTGCTCTTATGTTATGAAGATAATCGACAAAACGACATTTTGGCATAATTGTGTGTGTTATTGTTCGTTCAAGCTCGAAAGAGAACTGTATTCTGGCACGCGGTCTGTGCATGCGCATTATACTGGCGCGCGTTTTTCTGTGAGTCACATTCATTCAAAACATTCACAGGCAGCCCGCTCTCTTTTGACTTCTTGTCGTGCAAAATGGTTTTAAGGCATTTGCACGAATAAGAGCGGGATAATGTAACACTAGTCAAAGGATGACAAAAAAGAAGAGATGCTGTGTTCATATAAAATCGCGGCATTTTGCGTTATATAATCGCATAGGTTTGACATCGCGATTACGATTGCGATTCGATTAATCGTGCAGCACTACTTTCAATTATAATTTGACGTTGCGTTTTATTCATATCAGATGTACCTTGTGTTTGAAACAGTTTATTCTTCTCCCATGTTCACACTGGCCACACTTATGTATTTTGTGAAAAATGGATGGCATGTTCATTATAACGGTGTTTAAACAACACAACACTCCCTTCCATATTTGACCATCGGAATACATCTGATAATTCATGATAGCCTATAGTTAACAAGTTTGTGAATATTTTAAATAAACAAGAAAATAACGAAATAAACACGATGCGTGTGGCTGCATGACGCATCGGCATGGAAATAATGCGTTCTAAAATAACGGTCGCCTTAAACTCCCGCTGGGGGCTCAGCTAGAATATAGACTGCCGACTTCAGGTATTTCTTCGGTGGAAATAAAGCTTCTTGGGTGCAGTAGTAGCCTCTGTGTCTCTGATAAGCATGGTACTTTAAGCTGGTGCACCACTGGTGTAACTTTGTTTTCGTTTTGTGCAAGTTGCAACAGTTCCGTTCCGTGTAACAGAAACCCACGGTGTAGCAGAGCCTTTACGATTAATTAACCGTGACGTTCTAAATCGCGGTTAATGGTGAAATCGGTTAATCCCTGCATCCCTAGCCTTCACTGATGCTGTCTCCACACCAGACTTCTACCCAACAGTCTATGTGGCATTACGGCACTGAAGTGTGGACTTGGAGAAGGACTGGAGGGATTTAGGGAGTCATTGGAGACAGGGTTTGACATAACGGCTGCAGGAAACACGTGAATTTGACCACCCTAATTTTAGCAAAAGCAGATTTTATTGGGGCACTTGACATGTTATTGCAGGGGTGCCCAATCCTGCTCTTGGAGGGCCAATGTCATGAAGAGTTTAGCTATAACACACCTTCCGTGAAGTTTCTAGTAATCCTGAAGACCTTGATTAACTGGTTCAGGTGTGTTAATTAGGATTAGAAGTAAACTCTGCAGTATAGTGGCCCTCCGGAAGCAGAATTTGACATCGCTGTTTTATCGCAAAATAAGCATGGCAGACAAGTTCTTGAGATTTTGATTTTACCCATTCAAGTAGACTAGAGCTACTTGCATGACTGAGTAGCTTTTTTCAAGATTGCCACCAAGTCAATAGACTTGCTTTAGAAAGGATTTGTCATGTCATCCAAGCTCAACCAAGTTTCAAAACAACTTTGATCTGAATCTAAACCGTGAACTTAGTCTTGAGTACAGCAAAGACACAGAGATTGTTTGTTCATCATAATAAAAGAGAAACGAGAGTGGCTGCACTTAAATACCAGAAAGGGCTGGGCCTCCTCAGAACACGTCCCATTTCTAGGGTGGTGGGAAAGTCAATGCCGAGTGTTGGGTTTCGTGGGAAAATTCTTGACCTCCTACTGAACCCTACTAGCCTCCAGAGGAATCTAGACCCCTTCGTACTGCCCCTCCTATACTCTTTAAAAAAACACTTCAATTGAGTCACTCCATCATATCGCAAGCAGTGTATCCTCCCACATTTCTGATGTTCCAGCCTCAGCATCTGTTCTCACCCTGTTTATCAAATCCATATAAGGTCAAAACTCTGCGGTCTCTTTCCTCTGGTGAGTCTGGGAGCATTTGCTCTGGCCTGGAACTCTCAGAAGGCAGCATCTGTTTGTGATTGCTTGAGCCTGATTGGTGCTCTGCACTCCAGCTGTCTGAACGCATTCAGGTGTTGGTTGACTAGGACTTGAAGAGGCAAAAAACAACATTGGGTGCATGAGTGCGATTAATGCGATAAGGCCCAAGGATCCATAGTCATGCAGGTAATCTAATGAACTGCATAAGAAGCTGAACTGGTCAGGTAGGTAGCACAGTTCCACTCGAATGGCGAACTTTGATCATTAAAAAAAAGGTTTCCAATTCCTGGTCCAAGGTAAGGACAAGAAATCAGACCCCAGAAGCCTCCTTCGTGGCTTCTCTACATCACATTTGGCTGCAAGGCAGCGGAGGATAATGTGGCTGGAGATAAAGGGTTGAAGGTAAGGGAAGTAAGAGAAAAGCAAGACTAATATGTGATGCGATCTGGGAAAATTGGTGAACATGGTGAAATTTGATTACATATGAAAGCTGGTAACAAGCCCTTTCCAAATCGGTTTTCATTTTGTTCATAGATTGTTGGTAGCAAAAGTTATGTTATTCTGAAGTTGGCTGATCGATATGATTTTCAGGGACGGAATTTTGAGAAAAACAGGTTTAATCAACTGTCACCGTCTCGCTAATGGGGCGATTGGCACTCTTTTTTTATTGCCTTTTTTCATCATAAATTAGGTATCATTTGAAAGCTTACAAACTCAAAATTCATCATGTGAGTCCATTATGACATTATTTAGGGCACTGACATCCCCAGGAATTAGCAGATTGACATCTGACGGGTTTTTCCAAATCACATCACATATAGAGTAGGAATGTCACGGTGAGAAAACTTTCAGAGCAGAGCAGACGCTCTCAGTTTATAACTGTAGCACTCCGTTTTCCAACTGAACTATATGTTTTTTTTTTTTTTTAAAGCAAAACGACAATGAGGGCAATACCATGGTGGGCAAGGAATGTAATCGGTGTATGGCCAAACACTGTGTAACACTGACTACTGCAGCAAGCCTAATATATAGACAATGGTAGATTAAGCAAAGACCAGAGGATCAGTATCAGGAGTTAAAGGTCAGCTAAAGAGGCCATACCTGAACAGTCTTCTTGATCCTCTGAGATGGGCCAGGGTAGTCTTTGGAGTACAGGTCTGTCAGAAAGAGGGAATTGATGAGCGTGGATTTGCCCAGTCCAGACTCACCTAGAAAAGAGGCAAACAAAAATTAAGTTGGCATGCTCAACTGGTGCCATGAAATGCACTAATATAAGCAAAAAGTGGGAGAGGGATGAAATGCCACATGCAAGAGACATCCATACTTAAAAACAGGAGGTGATGATTATGAGATTCTTCACAGATCCTCACAAGCTTTCTCACATTCATCCACCCACACAGAAACACACAATTAGTTTGTTGTTTTTGAGCCAACCAATGGCACATGTGGGACCCTGGCCAGAAATTCAATAGTTTCTTCCTGAGGACAGAAATCGAAAGACAGCGGATTCATGGGTATATTGGGAACATGTTGTGGACAAAAAGGAAGAATGAGAGAGGGAGAAAGCTCTTTTATTCTGAAGGAATAAAACAGACTTTCTAGACAATTCCACACTTCTCTTTACAACTGATGAGCATGAGGCGGTGTCATTTTTGAACATCTCTTGAGTTGGGGGAGGGGAGCACTTGGGCTCATCTGGCAGAGCAGAGCAGACCACCAATGCATCTCTGAAGTGTACACCCTCTTCACCCACTCAAATACACATTCTCACTCAACATTTTTGACACAAGCTTGATCCTAGGCTTCAAGGGGGTTGAAAGCTCCTTCTCTCAATAAACAATCTTCCCACTGACAGTCCTCAGCGCCTGAGCTTCCAATTCTTATCTTATTCATTTACCACATGGGAGAGCAAACAGGCCTGAAAATGCCAGTCTCATTGCTGATAATGTAAATTTGTTGCGTTTAAGCTTATGACGTAATGCAATTTAGAAAGTAACAAAATGCTGTTAAATTGGAAAATGAGACCCAGATGACCCAATGCCCTCATGATATCAGTGCCTAACCTTCAACCCTGACCCCCTCATTTGGACCCTCTCCCTCTTGTTGCCAAAGCAGGAGCAGTTGCCAGTGCGTCCTATGGAGCCGAAACATCTGCACAGACACACTTAAAGATTCTCTGTGCTATGCCAGAGATAACACACAGACACCAAACCCACCCTCTGTCTGTTAAGTAAATTTACTCCTCCATGCCCCAGGCTACGTGGACTTACCTAAACAAGACAGAGTGACTGGACTGTGAGAGCATCTATGTGTTTGTGGGGGTGGGGTGGGAGGACATCAGAGACCAGTGGAAGAGAAGTAAAGGGGGAGGAGGAAAGACAGATAAATAGAGACAGAGTGTTGTTTTATCGGTCTGCACTTTCACTGGCATTTTAATGGAAGCCATGTACCAACACACAAGAAAGACCAATGGGAAAAAGCATCTTCTCTTCTGATATTATATGCAGTTAGATATAGCCAAAAACAAAGACAAAAATATATTTTGCAACCATTTAGAATAGATCATAAAACAACTTTTCATAATAATGATATTTTTTTTTACTATTATTATTTTATTTATTTTTTATTTTAATTTTATTTTATTTACTATTATTGTAGTTTACTTTTGATTACATAACCACATAAAATGTTTGTGAAAACATACCAAAAATTCATTACAAATTAAATTGCTCAAACCATTTCCAGAGGTTAGCTTGGTGCTTTGCACTCACACACACTCACACACACACACACAAAGCAGGATGTGTCTATGAAATTATGATGCCACTGCTTTAACGGGTGAGAATGAGTAGATTAGCAAGCGTCTCCAGCTCCAGCTAGCTCTAAAGCCCTGTTTCTCCCTCTCTTTCCCTTTCACCCCCTCAGGGTAAAGCCAGAACCAATTAGCCTCATCCCCTCTTTTAATTAAATATCGGCTCACATGATCTCTGAAAACGAGACACTTCAGTCACAGCAAGGATCCAGGTCTAGTTCACAGTTGGCTGACCTTTATCAGACCCATGGATGAATGGAGTGAACTCGCCTCCCCTTCTCATTTTGGTCCCTCTATCATCTGTCTTTTACTACTACAGCACATGTGCCTCTCCAGCAGGGACAAACAGAGACACTGGAAAAACCATTAAATAGAGGAAAAAGGTATATAGTTGTGCTAATAGACTGGTACAACCACATGCGGATAAATAGACCCTATTTCCACTGGCTTTACATTGAACTAGACCCAGACAGGCTACCAGGGGAACAGACATTTCCGAATTAAAAGCGCATGCTAGCATCACTTCCTGCCCCAGTTAGACACAGTTAGCACTTAGCTTGAAAAAGTGGGGCGAATGGTGTTCCAAAAGCATTTGAATAACCAGTGTTTTGTGCAGTATGCTAATATAGCATGTCCAGCACCATCATAATGTTTTATTTTAATACAGATTTACATATGAAAATGTTTTAATAAAAAGTTGTCATTTTCTACTAATGTGAATACTACTAAAGGCATTCTCAAAAATGTCTTTCATCGATTGAAATAAAATATAATTAGATGAGAAATAACTAATATAACTAAAACTTTAAAAATAAACATTAAATATAAATATTTCGAAAATAAAACTAATAATAAACAAAAGCACATAAAATTACTAAAACTAAAATTATAATTGAATAAATAAATATTAAGAAAAATAAAACAATTCCAATTATGAATAAATACTATAATATAGTATATAAGAAAAATTCTAATGAACACTGGTCAACACTATTACTTTCTTCTGTGGAACATAAAATAAGGTATTTTGAGAAATGTGTTTTTTGTTCATGCAATGGAAGTCAATGGGCTGCAAAGTTGTTTGGTTGCCAACGTTCTTCAAAATATCTTCTTTTGTGTTCAACAGAAAAAAGAAAGTCATACAGGTTTGGAGCGATATAAGCTAATGATGACAGATTTTTTTTGCTAAACCTTTAAAAATGGACTTTTAAAAAATGTATGACGATCCATCAATCAATCATAAATGGCCCTATTCAGATTTAGAGATCGGAATAAAAAAAAGTAAAAAAAAAGTATTTTCTACTTTTTACTACTACCCTAAATGGATGGTTGGATTGGAGGACTAGGACAAATGGACAAACTTTCGAGGAGATTCCACACATTTTTCTTGACTTTCATCTATTTACCTCTTCCTGTCATCATGCTATGGGCCAGAAAGCACCCCAGGGCCCATTACTGGGCTCAGATATCCTGACAATCCCCCACCTCCACCCCTTTTCCACTGCCCTGCCCCCATCTAATCCCAGCTATCCCTTTTCTTCCTCACTCTTTTTCCCTCAAAAAAGGGGCTCTAGTACCACTGCCATAATGTTGCTTAACTCTTTAACAAACAGATAGCTGACAGAGCGAAAGAGAGGCCCACAACCTCAACAGATAAACAGAGAACAATGTGCAAACTATGATCATTTAAACTAATTACAATAAACTAGAGCTTTGGAAAACACTCCAATCAAGTATTTACTACATTTTAAAGTAGTTACTGATTTTAAAGGATGTGAGAATGTAAGTATGATAGTAAGTGTGTGTTTAACTGGTTTGCAGAGAGGGGCTCTTGTAGTGATAAGATCCATTGTCCGGCAACAAAGGTCAGAGTTCATCTCCGAACAGCCTGAGATAACAATCAGCAATGCTCTGTAAAAACTCCCATGGACACACACACACAAAAGTCACTCCAAACAGGAAAATCAATCTGTCCTACATAGAAAATAAGATCTATGAGGTGACACATGTGATGTTACACACTGCATGTGCGCAATCAACATACACACTCTATATCGTGTGTCAAACTCCGCTCCTGGAGGGCCAGCTCCAAAATATCTGCCTTGAAGTTTCCAGAAGACCTTGATTAGCTTGTTCAAGTGTGTTTAATTAGGGTTGGAGCTAAACTCTGCAGGACGGTGGCCCTCTAGGAACTGAGTTTGACACCCCTGCTCTATGGGTACGTCCCTAGTTCAGTAGGCAGGCCACTGAGCAGGGAGTCCACCATTATAAGGGCTGACTCGATTGCAAAACCCTTCCAGTGCACTGGAATGTTCGCTCCCTAAAAAAAAATCCCACAATGCACCGCAAAAAACAGGGAGCATCGATGCTCACTACGCTCCCTTACAGTATGTTACGTCACATTTCTGAAGCAAGGAACAAAACGCACAAGCCAACTCAAACAATGACATGAGATGGAAGATTTGAAAAAACCAAGCTTTTTTTTTTTAACTATGTCAGCAAAAACACACAACACTAGGTAGTGAACACATCTAGTTTTCCATCTACACGGAGAAGGCATTGTTTTTACAGCGCAAATTGAGCTTTGAAGATGCTCTCCCAAGTGGATGAATTTTAAAACACCATATTTGCATTTTTGTGTGGATTGTGAAAAAATATTTGAAAATGAGCAGAATGTGCAGAAACTGTTCTGAACCAGTAATATTACACACACAGCCTTAATAAAAGAGTAAGTAATGCGTCAACTGTTAGAATATAAGTTCTCCAAATGGCATTGTTCTCATTCATATTAGTCTTCACACAAATAAATGGTCCAAACCAGCTTTCCAGGAACCTTTAAAGTTTCAGTGACCTAAAGCACCTTTTCCACCATGTTCTCATTATAGATCTGAAACCTGTGGTTGAAAATGACACAGTTAGTTTAAACACTTCACTTCCCTTGTGACAGAAAAACCGTAAAGCTACATTTCAACGAGTGTACACTACAGATATATATATTCGCTCGGACAATGATTCAAATGACAGTTTTCATCAAATCTAAAGTTGGGTCACAACTAAGCCTGTTTGATTCAACAACATTGTTTTGCAATGATTCAGAATGATTCATAAACATGCTTAAGATAACAGTAACTAAAGGGACCACTGGACAGACTGGGATACAGATTTGGCAGATTTTACAAATGAAAACAAAAAATCTAAATTGAAAAACTAAAATTAAATATATATATATTTTGGCTAAGAAATGAACATGTAACTTTTGCAGTATTATATGTCATAAATTGTGAGTAAATATGGTTAAATTCAATCAAATTAATTCAGAATACTTGTATTCAGCGCATTAAATTAATTAAATGTGAAATTAATAATGTTACAAAAGATTTGGAATTCAAATAAATCCTGTTCTTTTGAGTTTCCACAAAATATTAAGCAGCTAAAACTGTTTTCAACATTGATAATAATAAGAAATGCTTCTTGAGCACCAAATCAGCATATTAGAATGATTTCTGAAGGAAATCCAGCTTTGCCATCAAATTATATATATATACACTCACCGACCACTTTATTAGGTACACCTGTCCAACTGCTCGTTAACACTTAATTTCTAAGCAGCCAATCACATGGCGGCAACTCAGTGCATTTAGGCATGTAGACATGGTCAAGACAATCTCCTGCAGTTCAAACCGAGCATCAGTATGGGGAAGAAAGTTGATTTGAGTGACTTTGAACGTGGCATGATTGTTGGTGCCAGAAGGGCTGGTCTGAGTATTTCAGAAACTGCTAATCTACTGGGATTTTCACGCACAACCATCTCTAGGGTTTACAGAGAATGGTCCGAAAAAGAAAAAACATCCAGTGAGCGGCAGTTCTGTGGGCGGAAATGCCTTGTTGATGCCAGAGGTCAGAGGAGAATGGCCAGACTGGTTCGAGCTGATAGAAGGGCAACAGTGACTGAAATAACCACTCGTTACAACCGAGGTATGCAGCAAAGCATTTGTGAAGCCACAACACGCACAACCTTGAGGCGGATGGGCTACAACAGCAGAAGACTCCACCGGGTACCACTCATCTCCACTACAAATAGGAAAAAGAGGCTACAATTTGCAAGAGCTCACCAAAATTGAACAGTTGAAGACTGGAAAAATGTTGCCTGGTCTGATGAGTCTCGATTTCTGTTGAGACATTCAGATGTTAGAGTCAGAATTTGGCGTAAACAGAATGAGAACATGGAACCATCATGCCTTGTTACCACTGTGCAGGCTGGTGGTGGTGGTGTAATGGTGTGGGGGATGTTTTCCTGGCACACTTTAGGCCCCTTAGTGCCAATTGGGCATCGTTTAAATGCCACGGCCTACCTGAGCATTGTTTCTGACCATGTCCATCCCTTTATGGCCACCATGTACCCATCCTCTGATGGCTACTTCCACCATGTCACAAAGCTCTAATCATTTCAAATTGGTTTCTTGAACATGACAATGAGTTCACTGTACTAAAATGGCCTCCACAGTCACCAGATCTCAACCCAATAGAGCATCTTTGGGATGTGGTGGAACGGGAGATTCGCATCATGGATGTGCAGCCGACAAATCTGCGGCAACTGTGTGATGCCATCATGTCAATATGGACCAAACTCCCTGAGGAATGCTTCCAGCACCTTGTTGAATCTATGCCACGAAGAATTGAGGCAGTTCTGAAGGCAAAAGGGGGTCCAACCCGTTACTAGCATGGGGTACCTAATAAAGTGGCCGGTGAGTGTAGATATATTTAATACTCATAATAATGAGCAAAGAGGACTGCACGGGAAATAGAACAGCAAAATCTTAATCACTTATATCTTTTATACTGCCAAGCCCAAATCTCTGATTGTTTGTTACTTAAACCCATCTAAACAAAAATCTGTCCAACACAATGAAACTCATCAATGGCTTCTGTAGAGAGGGAAGATCGGCGTAATGGTATAGCTTTTGAGAGTTAAGAACAAGTCTGATGAAAAAAGAACAAACTTAAAATATTCCCATATTTGACTTGAATGAAACTTTAAAAGAAAGTTTGTTTGAAAACCCAAAGATTTGCCGGTGTTTATTTGGGCATTTGCGGATGCATTAGCATGTGTTGGCTAAGATCGTCTGAAAGGCTTAGCTCCATGACCAGGTTGTTAGATGACCTGTTGGCAGGCCAGAGAGGGGAAGCTTTGGCTTCATAATCCAGGGATTAAATATCCTCCATGTGTGTGTCCGTGTTTCAGCCAGAGACCTTTTAAACGGACCTACAGCATAGTAATGTACGAGAAAAGTAGCAGCTCCTAGCGGTAGCTATGCTAACGCAGCCACATTAGAATGAATATGAATGACATGGAATTCAATAACATGTCATGCCTGAAGACTTCAGCTACCGATTGGAAAAATCATCACTTTAAAACATCTCAAGTTTTGTCCAAACACAGCTGTCGGAGTTGTTGTTGTTGTAGTAAAGGAATGCAAATTGCGTAATTAACGAAAACATGTGTGAAACTGTTACTATTTTTTTCTATTCGTTGCTTGTACAGGTGTGAATTCTCTTACACAGCTTGAAAATCGGCTATTAAAATAGACTTTGTACAAAGAAAACCATATTTTAAACAAGACTAGAAACTGCAAGGCCTGCTTTGCCACCTCCAACAAGCCTTAGATAACTCAATTTGAAAAACGAACCTCGACAACTCTTCACATTTTCCAACGCTTTCTCCCTGAAGAAACATTTTGCCAGCTGGTGTGAGAGGGAAAGCTCAAGAAAGGAAATGCTTGTGGAAAAAAAACACAAGGGAGAGAGCGAGAGAAAAGACAGGAAACAGATTTTTTCCTCCCTGAAATTTTGGAGGGAAAATTGGAGTCCACAGCCAAAGCCCTGTAGAGTCTGTCAGGATGAGTGACAAGAGAACAAGACGACAGTTTTGTTCTTTAAAAGGCCATTGGACGTGCCCAAGGACAGTATTAAGAAAACCCAGCAAGCCCCTATTACATGTATTAGACACTGACTACATTACAGCAAATTTCAGCCCAGTCTGAGGAAGATGTATGATGTTATGGAGAGAATCTGTGGAGGTGGAATCTTGCTTCTGAGGGCAAATGTGGCGGGAGTGCATTTTACTATTAGTGAAAGCAAAACACTGTTAACAGAAAGACAAATATTAATACTTACTAGATTTGCAGTGCTATTATTTAGTGTAAAATACACTACCATTCAAATGTTTTGAGTCAGTAACCTTTTTATTTTAAGTAAATTAATACTTTTATTCAGCAAGGATGAATCAAATCAAGCGACAGTAAAGACATTTACATGTTACAAAAGATTTACATTTCAAATAAATGCTGTATCTGTCCATAAATGCTGAACTTTCTATTCATCAAAGAATTCTGAAAAACAAAATGCATTACATTTTCCATAGAAATATTAAGACGCACAACTGTTTTTAGACATTGATAATAATAATAAATGTTTCTTGAGCAGCAAATCAGCCTATTAGAATGATTTCTGAAGGATCATGTGATCATACTGGAAATCCAGCTTTGCCATTATAGGAATAAATTAAATATATTAAAATAGAAAAGCAATAAATGCAGCCTTGGTTAGATTAATTTTAAAAACGTTTAAAAATTTTACTGACCACAAACTTTTCAATAGTACTGTATACAGTATGTGAAATATATGACCAATCAGTATCAGTGCTGCAAATATGTAAAATATAAGACTAAAACCTATTCAGTGTGCAAATATATGTAAATATAAAGACCAATTGGAATTCCATATGCAAATATTGTTGGTCACCGAATTCTGAATATTCTATACATTTTCAAACTGTAATCTTAAATTAAATTTCTTAAAGCAAAACCCAATGTATAGCCCAACGGACTCAAATTGTCTACAGAAGAGTTTGAATAAAAGTTTAATACTATACAGTAGGTGAGGTCACATTTACCGCGCTGCTCGGCAATATTTCATGGACAATTTGGTTTCAATTGGAACCCACATGTTCGGGAGCTTCGCGTAAGGGTGGAGGACTAGTGCGTATTGTCTCCTGATACCAGTACAAGCATCTCAATAGGCCGGTTTACCAAACAGGAAACCCCAAACTAGCCAACAAACAGACGTAGGGAATGAGTGAGAAACAAAGACACAGAATGAGTAACAACTTGGAAGAGGAATAGAGGAAGAGAGAACTAAAGAGATTATTTTGCACCAGATCTGGGAAGCAAACCCTCTGCAAGCGCTAACAGACACACACACACCCGGTTACTATGGTGAGGCGCTCCACCACAGTTATGTCACCGAGATCCATATTTCCAATATAGCTTTAGTCACAGCATCCAAACCACAGAGAGAGCTTGTGATAATGTATTGATCATCCAAAAACTCATCATCTATCTACTCTTTATGTGGGAATAAAGTCATTCTTTATTATCCAAAACCACAGATTATTCGCTTCAAGTAAAAAAAACACAAAAAAAACAGAAAGCTTATTTTATGTCATTCTACAAAGCAAGTGCCATTTGTGGTTCTCATATTTATATATATATATATATATATATATATATATATATATATATACTGTATGTATGTGTACACACCCATTTATGTATGCATTTATATACATATATATATATATATATATATATATATATATAAAAAATACATGATCATAATTTCAAGACATGAATGTGAAAGAACTTAAACATGAACTTAAAACCTCATCTTTTTTGTTTTAATCTTTTGATGTCAGTAGTATTTTCAAATGACAACCCTGTCACCATGATTATATAGTAAATAATAGATAAATTCTATAAAACTTCAGCGGTCATTTTCTCAGAAATATACATTAGACTCATTTTACAACCTTATACACAAGACGTGCAATGTCAAATTTAACTAAGCCTGTGTCAACCCTGTTAATGTTTCCTGAAAGACCGTTTCCTGAACATTTCCTAAATGTTTCCTGAAGGCATAATTACAGTAAACAATATTAATATAGCTGGAAATGGCACGGTGTTTTGGAGTCCCGCACATAACATGGATATCACATGGACACAAAAAAATATATCGTGGTCATATTCGTTCACTCGTTTTAGTTAAATCGAGGCCATGTCCAGATTCATTCCCTTGCATTGATTTAACTGAAGCAAGGGAATTAGTAAGTATTAGTTCATGGGAACGAATTGTTAATTTGTGGACATATTTGTTTCCCACATGTCCTGTGCGGGGCTCGATACGATGCAATTGATTAACACCCTTTTTATCCGATATAATGTCTAAAATCGTACAAAAATATACTTAACCAAAAAAAAAAAAAAAAAAAAAAAAACTTCATCAAACTGGAACTGAATGCAATCTCAGAGGTGAGCAAAAGAAATTTGCGACTTACCGACAACCATGAGTGTGAACTCAAACCCCCTCTTCACGGACTTCCTGTACACCTGGTTGGGGAGGTTGGCGAAGCCGACATAACCCTCCAGATTCCTCTGCTGGAAGAAAACACAGCTTTACTCCACATTCCACTGATTAAAGAGCAGAACGGCTCCTCCATTACTCTTATCCCTCTCAAAACAGAGCTCAAGAAGACTTCAGAGGAAAGATATTAAAGGCTATGCTAATATTAACATTAGTTACAGTGGATAATGCCTTAGCACAGTCAAACTCTTAAACTAACATGCAGGGATACCACAACAAAGGATAACATGGAGTTTTGCTAATTTGAGGATGAGTAACAGATCTGCGTTAAGCACTTATGAAAGTAACTTCAAAACTGCTTGCCTAAACACAACTTTTGGAAACCAAGAGGCTGGGGAAGGGGAGGACACATGGGATCTCGTGACAAATGCTCATTTACGTTTCGTATCAAATCCATCATGAACTCAATGTCGTCATGGAGGCAGTGTATTTCGCTCCAGATCACAGCCAGCGCCTTGTCCAGATGCAAGTTCTCCTTCACAAGCTTCTCCATCCCTTTCTCTCCGTCGCTTTCCTTCTCTGGTAATCTCATGCTCTCGGAAGCACAGCGCTGAAGCACACGCTAGGCGAGGCAAACACAATTGATCGCTCTGCTTTGGCTCCGCTGAGCTTCTCATGCATGGTAGGCCAATGGAAAACTAACTAGTAGGGGCCATGCTGGTCATTTAGAGAGAGGCAGATAGTTTGAACGGGGAGGGCTACGATCACTAGGGAGAGTTAACTCTTTTTGACCTGGATGAATGACCATGGCCACAAATGTATTAATCAGAACTAAGCCAATAGACTATTTGGGAAACAGTGCATGCTATGGTTCATGTAAAAATGAAAATGTATCTTTTTTCATCATTCTTGAAAGAAAGAACATCATTAGGGATGCATGTTACGTCAGTACCATATTGGTCATTGGCCGGTACTGTTATTTTCCCTTTTTTTTAACATTTAGATTAACTGTGTCATCACTTGATGGTCAACCATTAAAAACACTAACAATTTAATAACACTGTTAAATACAATATTCATCAAAATGTACTTGTAGCATTTAAAAGGATTGATTTTAGATTTTCATTTAAACAAAATATATTAAATGATTAAGAGTAGGTTGGCCAATGGCCGATATAAGGCTGATAAATATGACACTATTTAATATTACACTATATTACACTATTTAATTTACAAAAACAAATTTATTTTACATATTTTCTAATGAATTGTAAAATGAATTAATATAAAAAGAAAATTTATAAAATAAACAGATTTGTTTTAGCAACATCTTGTATCTCTAATCCTATTATAATATTTTTCACAAATTAAGAGATAGTTTAAAAACATGAATAAAAAGGAAGTAAACACAGTATCCAACCACTCAGTAAACTGGTAAAATTGTGCACACTGGGAATCATATTTTCTCACATAAAGAAAAGGTAACAGTTATTTTATACAGTACACAGTGAATATGACATGAATATGACTGCGGCAAACTGGATATTGCACAGCATAGTTTGAAATCAAGGGCTGCGTTGGAAATCGCATACACTTGAGTAGGTACAAAATAGGTAGCACTATTTTGAATAAGTATTTACTTCGCGACCGCTAAAAAAGTATGTTCTATATAGTATGAATGTGTGTAGTTTGAATGTAATCTGGACGTATCATGCATCGCTTCACTGCCATTCATAAATCCTCTCCCGTGGCCTCATAGGATAGTAAAGTGTCCTTCGTATATACACTTCAGAATCTCGCCCGAAGTAGTAGATCATCCGGGTAATTTTTGCCTACTCTTTTATGAGTACTGTGTAATCGGACATACTACTTTTTGTCACATACTGTTTTTCACATACTGTTTTATGTGATTTTAGATGCAGTCTTAGATTTTAAAGATTTAGCTCACATCGGCGTTCAGGTGATGGCGTTCTTAGAGCTGTCAAAATAAGAGTCCTGTCAATGTCAAAATAAAAGCTGCTTCTGATACTTTACAGCCAAACAGAAAAACGTATACCAAGTCGATGTCGATAATTTAAAAATGCAAAATAACTATTATATTTTTACATAATTCAATAATAGAAAAATTATAATAGCAATTTAGAGGTTATCAGCCATAACATAATTAATAATCAAATATGCATCAGTAAATAATCATCAACCATAATTTTAATATGGGTTTAAAATCATACAGTTTTGGAACGAGATGCATAAATAAATGATGACAGATTTGTTTTGTGTGAACTATCCCTTTAAAATAACAATATATCAAAATGGATTTGATACGAAACCTCTGTCAGTTTTTGGACACTTGCATCCCAAAACGTGACTGCATCTTCTTCAAATATATACTAGGCCTATATAATTCATACACCAGTCTATAAATAGCCATGCTCTGTGAACAGCTCAGGGCATTTTCCATGCTTTCGCTCTTGAAGCGCTCTTACGTAACTGTAAGATTGATGTCATGCCCCAACATGGCAAACAACACAACATCTGACCAGAAGAGTGAATCAAATCATTGATTATTGAACCCTTATCCATGTTACTATCCACATTAGGTTGAAGGATGCATTTCATTATTGAACCTCTATCCATGTTAGTATCCACATTAGATTGAAGGATGCATATAATTATTGAACCTCTATCCATGTTAGTATCCACATTAGACTGAAGGATGCATATAGCGTAGGTGGGAAAAACGTGTGGGTGTTCACAAGCTTAATATTCAGAATAGGTTTAACATTTGTGCAATTCATTCATCCTTTGAAGGATGTATAACATGATATGAGGACCCTAAATATAGTGGGCCCAAAAAGCACTTGGAGTATTAAAATGTAGAAACGTCAAAGCACTAGATAACAAAATACCGCAAAAATATCACCTGGCATCTGCAAACAAATGATGCTAGGCCTTTTCATGTAACTAACTTCACTTTCCTGAGCACTTATTTTTAGACAAATGGTCCCATGTTGATTTTAAGTAGATTTATGAAGTCAGTTTCCTTCAAGTTCACACAAAAAGGATCATGATATATGCTCAGTGACAGTTTTTGGCTGCTCTTCTCTCCATCCAAGCCTATTGAAATGCATCTCACTGCTCTCCACAAGAGAGCTGGGCATCCCACTTAGAGCCTGTCATTCTCATTTGCTTCTCCAAACAGCTATTAACACACAGCAGCCCTACTATTTACTCTATAAAAAACACATTTGTATGTATTTGGAATCACGATAAATGAACAATGGTAATCAACATATTCAAAGTATTATTACATGTGTGTATGGTCTGACACAACAGCAATTTAGGTTCACTTTTAAAATTGGTGATTCACAACTTCACAAACGCTTAGAGCATGTTATGACAAAACGGAAATTGGTTTTTGACCTCATGTTTAATGATGTTATAAGATATTGTACCATGTACTTAAAATGTAGATTCTGAAGAGTTTGTTTCTTAGTTCTTGCATGGTTTGGATGAAAGTACAATGTTTTTTTGCATGAGCTAAAGCGCATGTGTCAATAACACACAAGAACCAGTGAGCTTTTGATCAAGGAAACCCAGATTGGTAAGCTATTTTAACATTTAGCTCTAAAACAAATAGCATATGGTTTTTTTTTTTTTACATTAATAGTAGGCTACTTATTTTTAATGACTTAAAAGTAATCTAATAGTTACTACAATTGTTTTCATAAATTAGTACTAGATATAATATTATTATTTCTTTACCTTATAAAATATTTGCCATTAAATTCTATGGGGATCTGTGGTAAATATATCAGCTATTCGTGATATATTTCGGCTATATAGCTATTCGCTGTGAACAATCGCATTTTTTACTAGTAGCCTACTAATTGTTGATACATTAACCAAAAATCACCAGAGATATGTTACTTGTAACAAAGAAATCATTTGTCACTATTTGTATAGTGATAAACAGTAAATGAATAAAATGTTAGACTGAATGATAGATTACTAGTTACTAATTGAATACTGGATAACATAACATTGGCAAATGTATGAGTGTCCATTGAATTGGTCAAATTAATTGTATCAAAAATAGATGCTAGTTGGTATTAATTAAGTAGCCTAATGTGAATACGGCTTGCCACAACAGACAGATGATTAAGGGACAGTCACACTAGGAATCAATTGCATGTCCATTAATCAATGAAACAGATGTGGTTTAAAATGTATTTTCTGGACAGATTTAGATAAATGTATGAATATTGTACTCACTGCAACGCTGGAAACAGCTGAGTCGGGTCTCTCGATCATCGTCCTGTGACAACACCCACTCTGAATCCCAATAGATCAGGCATAAAAAGATGAGTCGCCTCAGAAAGTGTCGAGTGCAGAAGCGATGATGAACCCTTACGGCTGCTTCTGAATTGGACTATATAAATGGCTTTTTATGGGAGGTAAACGTGCACAGAACAAAAACAAGCATGCGAGCATCGGCCGGGGGAAAAATGTTACAATGCTGCGAGTATGAAAGGCGATTGTCCTCCTCCTAGATAATTCAACCCGTATTGGTCAGCGACTGGCCGCTTGTAGTGATGTCATAGAATTCCGCCCACTCCCGCATTTCATTGGCTCACTGGACTTTACAATGAATTGTGGTATTTGTAGTGGCAGGCACGTGATCGCAGGAAAAAAATGCGGCAGATGCATGCGCAATACTTCAAAACAAATTAAAATATTTTAAAAACAAATTATGTCTGCATCGAGATATCAGACAGGAAAAGAAAAAATGGGAAATACTTTTAATTTTCAACAGACACGGGAGAGCATATTATGAGGCGTTTATGATCTGTAATGATGTGCATGTGCCCTCTAGTGAAATATGTTAATAGCCTAGTAGTTGTGATGTATCCTGATTAATAATATTATTGATTATAGGATATACTATTGCCTTGAGAAAATAAATGTTAAAATGTTTGATAACATTTTGCCCATAAAATAGACCTTATAAAATTAAACAAATTAATTTCATGATGTTTTTAGGAAGTTTACTGAGAGACAACATCCAGAGGTGGAAAAAGCACAAAACTTCCTTACTTGAGTGAAAGTACAGAGACAACTGGTCAGATATTACTTCATTACAGGTAAAAATTGTAAAGACCGAATTTTACTTAAGTAAAAGTACAGAAGTAGCCTACTTGTTTTTAAAAGTATCAAAAGTAAAAAGTAAGTGTCAATGCATTGTTTTATTATTGTTGCATTGTTGTATGTAATACTTACAGTACCTTATGCCTCTGAATGTTCTATTTCTAGAACACAGTTCCAGTAGTGGGATTGAATGTGAGATTGAATAAGTGCACTCAATAACGTCCACAATGGTTTCGGACACCCAAATGGCTGTTCCCTCAAATAATGCCCTATTTAAAGCTTTTTGGCTTTTATGAATATGTTAGCCTTACTGTTATCTATAAGCTTGTGTGCTCCAAAACAATGACAAAATTCGCATTTAGACCAAACCAAAGAAAAAGAAATGAAAATTAGGTTGATGTCAAATCCAATGCCAGATTTATACGTTAATCTCCAACGTTGGACAGATGTTGTATTGAAAATCAAAATTATTTTTTTGAATTAAAATATTTTAGGTAAATATTAGTTATAACTGCAACTTGACAGAATCTAATAAAACTGTGTTGAACTGTTAAGTAGGCCTAAATAATATAGTAAAATGTAGGTACTGCAATGGAAAATAAAACAAATGAAATCTTAAATGATAAACACTATCAGCAATATTCTTTAATTTAACATTAGTAGTAATAATAATACTGCTCATATAAAGTTTACTTTGGACTAGTAAGGTTTATTATTGACAAATAATGAGATCAACACATTTGAATAACATTCATTACAATAACACTCTGAAATGTTACAATATCATTTATTTTACATTTCTCTCACAGTTATGTTTAGTTGGTTTCAGTTTTCATGGACTTTAAGATAGTTTTCATTAGTCACATGTGTTCCTTTAGATTCCCGCCACTCTGTAGTTTCTATGGTTACTGTGATTAGTTAGTTTGGTTCAGCTGTGTTCACCTCATTATGTTTAATATATAACTTCATGTGTGTCCCCTTTGATTTTTTCCGGTCACGTTAACAGTTCTGTTTGTGACTTTGTGCTGGAAATGTATTCATCTGTCCGCCTCCTTACATGCGTTGCAATTTCTTACAAGTTTTATTTAGTAGGTTTTGAAGCAATTCTCTTGTCTATGTGGTTTATGTACAGCTGGACCCACTCATTATCAGGTTTCACACAAAACCTGCAGCACATGAGAGACAAAAACGTTAAAACAACATGAATGCGTAAATAGTAAACGTTAGCAATGCTAAACCTATTGAGAGGATACTCACACAATGTGTCTGAGGGGGCAACTGTTACTTGTCCAGTAATAAGACTTCAGCAGTCTCAGAGGTATTCATCACTCTGTCTCCTCTCCACCAGTAAGCTGGTGTGTGGTGGGCGTTCTGGCGCAGTATGGCTGCCGTCACATCATCCAGGTGGATGCTGCACATTGGTGGTGGTTGAGGAGATCCCCCCCTTCTATGTAAAGCGCTTTGAGTGCCATGAAAAGCGCAATATAAATGTAATGAATTATTATTATTAATTATTATTATTCTGGAATGGGTTTCTTCAAAGCAGCAGATTGTGGACTTAAAATTTTTTTGATGAGTTCAATATAGCAAAAATGTGATTCAACACGTTTTTAGACATTATGTTTGTATTCTTCAGGTTTTGTAGATATTGAGTAAAGAAGAGTTAATTTACAATATTTTCAGAAAGAGATAAAGAACTTAAAACCGTTTTAGAATGTTTAAATGAAAAATGTCCTCTGGACAATACAACCATAAGAGCGTGGGTGGACAGGTGGAGGTTTGGGTTGTGCATCTCTCTTTGGGAGAGTGGAAGGAAGCGTTGCTGGGATGATCATGGATTTGGAGGGTTGATATGTTGAGGTGGGCAGGAGATTGGTGGAGTGAGATGTTGGGATGGTATTTGGGAGCTGGGTAGGGCGCAGTGAAGGTGGGTCAGGGTGTGGGGGGGTATTGTGGTGAGCGTTGCTTCTGTTGTCACTCCACCTCTGTTAATGTGGAGATATGACAAAAATATGTTTAGCAAAAAAAAACAAGAGTGGTTTAGAAGTATAAACAGCATAATTGTGGCTACATTATGTTGCATTTTCAGTGTCGAAGCTCACATTTTTCTCTATCTCTTTATTTGTTTTCACACAAAATTGACTTCCAGGGGTTGCAACCCTGAGGGGGAAAAAAATCATATTTGAAATGTTTGTTTAAAGTGCTGCCATAATATACAGGTTAAAAATTATGGGTTATACTTTATTTTAAGGTGTCCTTGTTACAGTTTAACTATACATTAAAGTACTAAGTTTTACTATCAGTGCTAGTTTGGTTTAAGGTTAGTTGCACATAATTATGCATCATTTACTACAGTAAGTACAGTATATGTAACAAGGGCACAGTAAAACAAAGTGTTACCAAATGATGTTACATGGAATTAGAAATTAAATATGAAGGTAAATTAGTAGCAAAGCTCGAGAGCACATAGATGTGAATTTGAGAACTTGTACAATAAATATTCGTACGTGTATGTGAACATTTACACTCACAGCTGCAATGTGAAAACCTGTAATATAAAAATCTGAACTTGAACGCTGAGATTTGCACTCGCAGACAATAGTCACAAACCTGTATTCTGAATTTGAAGCTGCAGACAAGTAGTCACAAATGTGTAAAACTTTGGACTAGTAAGGTTTATTATTGACAAATAATGAGAATATAGGGCCCAAATGTGTAAAAATTGTACAAGTTCTCAAATTCACATCTACCTGCTCTCAGGTCTCCTTCATATTAGCATCATGCAGAGCACAGCACAGCACAGTATCAGAAACATTATTAGTCTTCGTGAAGGTCTTCATTCTCCAGGTTTTTTGTTTTGTTTTTTTCAGCTTGCTTTTCATTGCTATCTTCATGCATCTCATTCTTTTTGTACACTGACTTCTGTTGTGTAGCCTCCCATCTTATGATCGCTCAATGGCACCATCTATTGGCTCACCTATATCGTAACACAGGTATGATACACCTCAACAGAAGAATTTGTGGTGAATTGCCAGCAGAAATAGAGATGGTGAATTAGATTTTGAGAAGAACCCCCTTGTTGATTCTCTGGACCAGTAACACAATATTTTCTTTAACAACAACTTGTCTCTGAATCCTCTTCCTCTTAATTTGGTATTGTTACAAACTAAAATTCTTAAGGGTTGCTCAGTGCATTTCACACAGGAAATAGCATATTTCTGTCTTCTTCATAGGCGCCTTAAAATTGGCCTAGTGCTCTGCTGGCGAACCAGACTACTGTTCATTCCTTAGCGTCTGTTTGGATCATGAAAGTGAAAATACATGCTCTTGGAATTCCTTTTATCTTTACCGAAACATTTGGCAACTCTATGAGAAACACTTTGGCTTGTGTGAAGTTATTTTCAGAACTGTGCGGGTATTTACATTAAAAACCAGAAGGCAGTCTTTTACCCTTGACATAATATTATTTATGTTATCTAAAGCTCAGGAGCTGCTGAAAAAGGGTACGGGGTGGAGTAAACATTTTTCAGTTAGAAAATTAAAATGATGTCTATTTTGTATTCTCTCAAAAGTTTAGGGAAGCCATAGTTTCTCTCATAAATGTAGCAGGTCGTCTGCGCCTGTGGTTGCACTGTGTTAACTTTTGTGAATATGCAGCCAATGCGAATGTGTTTCTATATCAGTGTGTGTCCTCGCAGCACCTCAGACTAAGACTTCAGCCAAGTTAACAGGTGCAATTCAAAATAGAGTATACTAGTATATGGAGCATGGTGAATGTGATTTCACCAAATAGAACTTGTTACTCGATCAACATTCCAATCAACAAATCAGATTTGAGGGATTGGTTTACAGTTAAGTTTAGGCTTACAACCAGGGTTAGGGGCTTCTACGCCATTCTTATTCACCTATTTCATTTCCCTCTGTTTTTACGGATAAGTTATGGATAGAGTTAGATTTAGGGAAAAGGCTAGGACTGTTTTTGGGGGGAGTGAGTCCAGGGAGTTAATTTAGCCTCCAAACATTATGCAAATTTCATACATAAATATAGCGGGATTTTCTCCGATTTATATGTCCCCAACTAGGATTCCCCCAGTGAATCTCGGCCATTTCCACCTCTGTATACAGTATATATAGAGGTCTGGTGAAATGATCTGTAGATTAATGATAAAAGCCTACATGTGCCCTCTAGTGAAATATTCCAATAGTTGTAATGTGTCCTATTCATAATAATTATAGGGTATTTTAAATATTTTAAGTTACAGTTAAAATGTTTGATGAACTTTTGTTCATAAAATAGCAAAGTGTAAAAATTTTATATTTGCAGTTGCTTTTAGGGGGTTTTCTTGGAGACGACACTGGCATTAATGGAAAAAAAAACATAAATGAAAGACTTTTTGAAATTAAAATAAATGTTTTTTTTTTTATAAAAAAATATTTGAAGTAAATATTAGTTACACTAACCTACAAAATCTAATAAAACTGTCAAGTTACCTAAACTGTTAAGTAATGGTAAATACAAAGGCAGACACTTAAGTAATGGACAATAAAACAAAGGAAATCTTAACATTTGACAACTTTATGTGGAATAGCTTTATTAACATTAGTAATTAAAATACAGATAATTTAAAGTTAATATCAGTATGTTATTTGTTCCCAGTCTATTATTGACATAAATAATGAGATCAACACATTTGAATAATATTCAATACAATAATAATACTCTATATTGCTTGTTATGTTACAATACAATATTGCTGTTTTATTTTTTTTACAATTTCACTCATATACAGGTGTGTGTGTGTGTGTGTGTGTGTGTAGATGTAGCTTCAAGTTTTATTTTGGTGAATCTGAAGCACTTTTCTTGTCTATGTGGTTTATGTACAGCTGGACCCACTCATTATCAGGTTTCACACAGCGATGTATCTTCTTAGTTGTTACGAACCTACAGCAGATTAGAGATGAAAAGATTAAATCAGCATGAATGTGAGTAAATACTAAATGTTAGCAATAGGTGTAGTCTACAGCTAAACCTGAGAGGATACTCACACAATGTGTCTGAGGGGGCAACTCTCTTTACTTGTCCAGTAATAAGACTTCAGCAGTCTCAGAGGTATTCTGGAACGGGTTTCTTCAAAGCAGCAGATACTGTTTGCAGACTCAACTGCATGAGGACCTGAAAAAGTGAATGATTCACCAGTAAAATGTGATTCAACACGTTTTTTAAGCAGTATGTTTTTTAAAATACACTACTCTCAGAAATAACTAAAAAACTGTTTAATATAGTTTAAATTGGTTTCCTCTGGAAAAGTTTTAATCTAGAGCCTGAAACGCTTTACAAATGAAAGAGAAAAAAGATGTCAGAAGCAGACACTCACCAGCAGCTGAGGTAAGTTGCACAGCACAACACAGCAGCAGAAGCAGTAACGAAATCTTCAGGACGATCATCATTCTCAAGGTTTGATAAACCACATGAGAGAGTGAGAGTATGTGATGAACTTCTAGCACTCCATTATATAGAGACCGTGAATTAGTTTTTTCTGTGTTGAAAGAAATCCCCTATGTTGATTCTAGTGACGCAGCCTTTTCTAAGTACAACACTGTCTCTGAACCCTCTTCCTCTTTACTTTGTTATATGTGCTACAGTGCTAATAATACATATGAGTCACTACAACTTCACGTAAATGCCCTACTTAAATTCAAATGACCTCCCACAGGCTCCTTAAAATAACTGTGCGACTGAGATACCACGTGCAGCAGTGGGGGGGGGGGGGGTCTCAAGCCCCTGCCCCTTTTGTCACAAAATGTATTGTGCCCTTTTCTGATCATTGTAAATAATAATAATTATTATTAAAAATATTATAATAAATAACAATACACTTACACACCCTTGCCACTAACAATAATAATACAAACAAATATTATATAAAAAGAAAAATTGGCAGAGAAGTGGTAGGCGGAGTTTCCATAGACAGTATAAGAAATGGACAGAGCCATCTCATTGGAACTCAGTTGAGACAGTTGAAGCCCATTTTTAGCGATTTCTGAGCACTTCCGTTCCTGACGCGCAGACTCAAACCGACTCAAACTAAGCTTGATGACGTGAGCAACCTGTCTGACAGACGTTACTCTTCTAGTAGCTGTGCGTGAAAATTGCCAACGTTAATCTTGCAGAGACGGGGAACTTGAGCAAAGAGTTCTTTGGCGTGAGTGAGCAGGAGTAAGTATTCCCTTGCTTTTATGGACTCATTATCTATGGGCTTCTCCCTTGACGGGACGTCCCCCCGATCGCCTGCGAGCTTCTCCTCCTGTCTGTACGGTAATTTCTGTACAGCGCGACAGAGAGTCGAGTGGTTATGACGCAATCGTTAGCCTATTTTTACTAAAACTGTTTCTACGGGGCCATAATGTAACATAGAAGGTAATGGAGCACTTTATACATTGTCGTGTTTCTTTAGAAATAAATAATGGACAAATGGAGTCTTTAAACGCCTCAGATGTAAAGTTATTCGCTGTCAAAGTGACGCCAAAATGAATGGGAGTCAATGGAAATGCTAACGCAAGTGAAGTTCTGCTACAACATGGCGGCACCCGGCCGGCTTCAACTTCCGGTCGATGGATTACCCCCTTGGGAGTTTCCTTTGCAGCGCCTCGTAGGGCCTACGCATTTAACGGTTCTTCTGGTACGCACTTACGCAGCAGTTCGCGCGAGTCTTCAAACGAGCAGCAGGTAACGTTAAAGCTAATACGGAAAATTACATTTATCCTACGATCACCATGCTACTCTAAAAGTTGCGGCAGCAAGCGAGTTATTCTTAACTATAATAAAAGTATAACTCGATTTCAGACGCATTCTGAGTGACAATGTTTTTCGTTTTTATCCAAGGAATAAAAGTGCAAGGGGAAATACATCTAGTTAAAGGGGCATTATGCAGAAATCCCGTTTTTGTCAAACAGCGACCCCTAGAGTTACTGTGGAGTACTTGAATTTAACGTTACTGTCGTAAATACCACTCACTCAGAGCGTGACATGGCCTGTTACATAGTATACAATAGTACATTGTGTTTAATTTGTCGTTTAATGAGTTATACTATATGTTGTTAGTGGTGAGAATTTTCACGTGATTAAATACATAGATCCGACAATTTTAATGGTCCAGAGGCAGAACTTTTGCCAAGTGTGTCAGAGGTTCTGGGTTCTAATCGGTACTAGTAGTACAGTTTATTTTCCTCATCAAAACCGATTGCTTATTAGTGGTTGTATTTCAAGCAGGGACATGTTTTTTGTGCATTAGGTTTTGTGATTTCACCATAACAAAATATAGAGAGTCTCTCAGTCCCCGCAACGGATTCAGGCGCGCGTCACAACAGAACACTGTAACTTATCTGCACCACTGATCGCAGAGGCAACAAGCACTTTGGTCACTTGATTTCAAAAATAACACATTTCAGATCGCCTCTTATTTAACAAACGAACGAAATGAATGCTCTACTAGAGTTACCTGGAGATGTTTTATTTGTTTGTAATGGTAACGTTACATCCGTGCCGTGAGAAGTTTCAATGGGGACATAACACACCCGCAAATTATGCCTATGCTCGTGTCCGACTCCTCGCTCGGTCAGTCTGCCGTTTCCTCTTTCTCTGTTCCTCCGACAATGCTTTCTGCATCTTATATGCCGGCTCAGCCATGACGATAGTGTGACAAACTCCATCCATCTATACCTTGTTCCTGTGTGTATGTGTGCAGTTGCAGTAAAGGAATATGTTACATCGCGAGAGCTGATATCACGCGATACTTCCTGACGCGGCCCGCCGCACCGAAGTTGCAAGTGGGATTTTTTCGCTCACAGGCACCAGGGGGGGTCGAGACGCCCACCATTCAACCCGAAAGAAGTTATATAACCATTTCAATAACTCTGAAGCTGTTCAGTTAAGCTAAAAAAGCTGCATAGTGTCCCTTTAAATGAAATCTTAAGTCAATGTCCAACTCTAAATTGTAAGGAACTTATATCTTTGATTTCATAGTAACGCTTTACAATAATGTTCATTTGTTCATTACTCATGTATGAACTAGCATGAACTAACCATGAGCAACACATTTGTTAGGCCTACTGTATATCTTAGTTAATACAACTGTTAATTGTTTATTCATGTTATGTCACAGTCAGTGCATTAACTAATGATAACAAATACAACTTTTGATTTTAATGTTTTAGTAAATGCTGAAATTAATATTAACTAAGATTAATAAATGCTGTAAGTGCAGTTCATTATTAGCTAATGCTAACTAATTTAACTTATGAAACCTTACTGTAAAGTGTTACTGATTCATGATAGCTAACACTGTCTTTCATACATATAATACATACATTAAGTTTACAACATCAACAAAACTAAAAATTAGTTTTCCATAAAATTATTAATTTTACCTTCTTGATTCTCACTGTTTTGTTTGGTAAAGTAAATAATATTTAGTAATATTATCATAATTTCCCTATTTTCATTTGATGTGTTATGCATTCTCATAATTGTAAAAACATATTTTCTTAGAATGCCAAGGAAAGAAAGAATAAAATAAAAAAAAATCAAGGAACTCTATGATGCAGCCAAAGGAAGCATCCCTCTCACAAGTTGGCTGAATAGAGAGAATAAAAATCCAGGTACTGTTAAATTAAATATAAAAAAAAATTAGTGCCCTTTTTGGTCCCTCCGCCCCTGCCCCTGAGGAGGTCTGTGCACGCCACTGACGTACAGTATCAATAAAAGTTTCCTATATCTTTCAGCAGCTTTTAATAATATTCAACTGGATTTATTGGTGAGAAAAATTATTAATTTACAGCCAAATCCATTCCTTATCCAATGTGTTTCTCACAACAGATAACGAAGACAAACAATACATTTTCCTCTCCGAATTGTAACTAATGAGTGCCTCAAGGTTGCATTAGTTCACCTTTATTATGGTTTATGCTGACTGCATAGCTTTCTAATTATCATCAGCTACAACCAGTGAAAATTCACAATGTGGAAATTATACGGACCTCATCCTAAAAGTATTTTGGTATTATGATTCTGATCTGTAATAGTCCCCTCATATAGAATTTCTCTGTAAGAAGATAGAACAGCGTGTTTATTTCCTTTGAAGGCTTAAAAAAAATCTAAAAAGTGTTTTGTATTGCAGTACGACCCGGTTTAATAGCTTGTCTGTAAACCTAAATCTATGTACATTTGGTGTATGTGAAATTATTTATATTTAAAATTATTCAATTGATTAATGAGTTTTATTTATTTAATTAATGATTCCTTTGTATGAATCTTATTAATCTCTTCTATTCCAGTCATTGCTGGCTATGTATTCATTTAATCTTCATTTATTTCTTGTTGCATTCTTTTACATTGATTTCTTTGATAATTTATATATTTTCTACTATATGCTCTGATATGTTTGATTATTTCCAAATGAAAGATCTTTGGTGTCTCTTCTTTGCCGTAAGATCGAGTGGGTGCATTTTCCCTCAGATTTGATTAGGTGATGTACATTTGTATCAAATATAGATCCATTTCCATCTCTGCAGACATGAGATGTGATATATTCTCTTAAAGGTCCTAAAGGTGTCAAAACCACCCCTTGTCTATCTATTTCCTGCATATCTATTCTTTAAACTTATGTTGTTCTTCACTTCTGCTTCTTCTCTTCTACCTCTCCTTTCATTCTTCAAATATCTTAACTTCTTTTGGGTTCTTCTTCCTCTATACTCTGATCTTCACAATCTTTATCTATACAATATTTTCGATTTTATTATAAACTATTGAATAAAATAGATCAAATTTTGGTTTAAACGTATTTGCTATTATCATTTTGATACTTTCATTTGTTTTCTTTAAGTAAATTTGATATTCCTTGTTCAAATTTGATCTGACATAATCATTACTTTTCTGCCTGGATCTCATTGTTTCATTTATATATATATATATATATATATATATATATATATATATATATCACAACAAAATAATGACAGCGGCAAGGGCTCTTTGACACCCGGGTTTCGGCACCAGTGTAACGCAGGTATGTTGTTATGGGAAGAAGGAGTCGGGAACCGGCAAACGTTTACAAACTTTAATAATGTAAAATAAACAACAAAATAAAGTAAAGGCGCACATAACATAACATAACATAACATAACATAACATAACATAACATAACATAACATAACATAACATAACATAACATAACATAACATAACATAACATAACATAACATAACATAACATAACATAACATAACATAACATAACAGGTCGGGGGGACCAAGCCAGACTGCGCCCACCCCTCAAAACCCAGGACCACCTCGAGGAGCGTACCAGAGACCAGACAGACAAGAAGATTTTCTAAAAGTAACAATATTTATTTAAATAAAAGCAGGAATTAAAAGTCTTAATATGGGCTTCTTCTCTCTTTCCAGGGAGGAGGAGACCGAGGGGTGCGCTGCGAGGGCCCGGACTACTGGCAGCCACAGAGGAGGAGGGAGCCGAACGCCCGTCTGGCGTGCAGGTAAGTAACGTGGTAAGAATGCTCTTTTCGGCGAATTACTGGCGGACAACGGTCTGGGCAGACCAGGGCCGGGACCACGGGCCAGGCGAGGACTCTCTCTCCCCAGGACAGGTGGGTAGCAGGTAAGTTTTCTCAAGCGTCAGCTATTCGACAAGTGCGAGGTCCTCCGGGTGCCTTTCCGCCCTTGACGACTCCAGCCAGAGACAAGGGTACCCTGTATAACCCAGGACAGAGACAAGTGTGCAGGTTTAATTCTATTTCGGTGAAGGGTGGACTTACGGCTGGAGCGGGTGGTTCGGGACAAGCAGCGCTGCTGCTGGGGTGTGTCTCTCCTCTGACAGGCAACACACAAGAAGGCCGAGGCAGAATAATCTTCTATCTAGATAGGCAAAGCCTCTGATACAAGAACGAACAGGATCCTTTCATATAGTGGGGGAATCAGGCTTACGGCTGGGCTGGGTGGTTCCCACGGTAACGCGAAGGCTGGGGCGTGTCTTTCCTCCGAACAGGCAGCCCACAAGCAGGCGGTGGCAGAGGAACGTTCTATTTAAATAGACAGAACAAGTTAAACAGGACCATCACCCTCCTCTCCCATATCACAGGACCTGGTGGTGAAAATGGAACATACACGTCCAGCCTGAGGGCTTCGTTCCGCAAACACTGGCGAGAATGTAATCTGAAGAACACTGGCGGTTAAATAAACATGTATATCCACACACTGCAACTTCACGTCAAGTCCAATACTGTGTGACACTTCAATTCAGGCACCGCAATCCACTCTCAAATCTTAGTGCAATAAGGCCAGCACTCACCCAATGTTCAATCCCTCCACTGTTGCGCTGATTCGACACTCAGAAGCTGGTGAGATGCAGAGGATTTCGCACCGCATGGAACACAGCGTCTTCAACACTCTTTCACACTCAGAAGAAGATATCAGGGGTTCAAAGATGAATCAGTTCACACTCTTAGTGGTAATTATATTTGTGGTCAATACACTTCACAATTCCTTATCCAATTCAGTGCAAGACATGCATTCACACGAATCCGGTGTTTCATTACTTATCTTTCTCCCTCGAGTGATGACATTCTCCAATCTTGACTCAATCTCCACAATTCGCTCACTTCACATCCAATTCACGTTCCAGCTTGCACTCCCACAATCACCGTTGCACCCCTTTCCAGTCAGATCCTCACAGCCGCTCCAAAGATCCCAGCAAATCCAAGCCACTGCCAAAAGAATCGATTTCTCGCGAGGGAGTACCACACTCGAATGCCTTTTCCTTTTCCTTTTAACTGCTTCTCTGGGCCGTGTTTCCCAATCACAGATCCCCACACCAAACACCCGCACCTGGTAACGTTTAGCTAATCAGCTGCCGCTGTCATGGCAACTGACAACAAGCAGACCAGCACGGTGTGCCAGTGAAATCGTCCCGGGGGGAAACACACTCCTAGCGAAAATTGGTTCCGCTGGATTTGTCACCTTGTGACAATAACATAACATAACATAACATAACATAACATAACATAACATAACATAATAACATAAAACAACATGAATGTCCAGGCCTTGTCCTCTCTCGTTCTTCATTGTCGTCGCTCCTGCTTTTATGCTTCCGCTCCTCCATGAGAGATATGAGACTGGTGCGTTGCGCAGGTGTCGCTCATCAGTTATCATTCTTGTTTCACAGCACGTTTAAGCTTCTGCAAGAACCAATGAGGCTCATTCTCGTATGTTATACAGCACGTTTGAGCTTCTCAAGAACCAATGAGGTTCATTCTCATGTTAAGCCCCGTTCACACTACACGCGACTTTGTTGCTGCAAGTCGCCAGTCACTGGCGATGAGGTCGCTAGTGGGCGTTCCCACTACTGGTTGACTAGTATGACATCCAAAAGACAGCGAATCAGCTTTCTTGCCGCTAAAAAACACAATTTCTGGAGGGAAAATACTAAATATAAATATACTCCGTACATAAAAACGTCTGTAGTGAAGCATGAAGATGAACGAGACACAGAAGTCGATTTTTCTCGTTGCGGCCGTTTATCTACGGCATAAGCGCAAACACCGGTCTATCTGGGTTCACGAGACCATTCGGGCTCGGAGACAGCACGGCGAGTACCACCGGTTGGTGCAGGAACTGCGGCTGGATGAAGTCCGGTTCCAGCAGTACTTCAGGGGCTGAGGAGAAGGATCACGTGCGCTCCACTCCTATTGGTTGTCGCTCGCGAAAATCGCTCTTCATTTGCATAAAGTTAAAAATTTCTCAACTCTGTCGCGTCGCCAGACACGCCCCATCTAGTCGCCAACGGTCGCTGTCGCGCGTGTCGTCGGAAGTCGCCTGCTCACCATTGAAATGAATGGTGTCGCGTTGCGTGTAGTGTGAACGGGGCTTTATGCAGGACGTTTGAGCTTCTCAAGAACCAATGAGGTTCATTCTCGTGTTACGCAGCACATTTGAGCTTCTGCAAGAACCAATGAGGTTCATTCTCGTGTCACGCAGCACGTTTGAGCTTCTACAAGAACCAATGAGGTTCATTCTCGTGTTACGCAGCACGTTTGAGCTTCTACAAGAACCAATGAGGTTCATTCTCGTGTCACGCAGCACGTTTGAGCTTCTACAAGAACCAATGAGGTTCATTCTCGTGTTACGCAGCACGTTTGAGCTTCAGCCAGAACCAATGAGGTTCATTCTCGTGTTACGCAGCATATTTGAGCTTCTACAAGAACCAATGAGGTTCATTCTCGTGTTACGCAGCATGATTGAGCTTCTGCAAGAACCAATGAGGTTCATTCTCGTGTTACGCAGCACGTTTGAGCTTCTGCAAGAACCAATGAGGTTCATTCTCGTGTTACGCAGCACGTTTGAGCTTCTACAAGAACCAATGAGGTTCATTCTCGTGTTACGCAGCACGTTTGAGCTTTTACAAGAACCAATGAGGTTCATTCTCGTGTTACGCAGCATGTTTGAGCTTCTTCAAGAACCAATGAGGTTCATTCTCGTGTTACGCAGCACGTTTGAGCTTCTACAAGAACCAATGAGGTTCATTCTCGTGTTACGCAGCATGTTTGAGCTTCTGCAAGAACCAATGAGGTTCATTCTCGTGTTACGCAGCACGTTTGAGCTTCTGCAAGAACCAATGAGGTTCATTCTCGTGTTACGCAGCACGTTTGAGCTTCTACAAGAACCAATGAGGTTCATTCTCGTGTTACGCAGCACGTTTGAGCTTCTACAAGAACCAATGAGGTTCATTCTCGTGTTACGCAGCACGTTTGAGCTTCTACAAGAACCAATGAGGTTCATTCTCGTGTTACGCAGCATGATTGAGCTTCCGTAGGGACCAATGAGGTTTGTTCTCGCACGTCAAGCAGGTTCGGTTGAGCTTCTGATTATGTTCGTTGATCAATGTTTAAATGTTTAGTTGCATAGCTGTTAATGAAGGGACAGAAAGCTCTCAGATTTAGCTTACAGGTTTGGAACGACATGGGGGTTAAGTATCTTGTTGGCTACTTTGTATACCGGTAGTTTGACTATAAGTTTAAAAGATATTATCAACTTTTACTCTCTACTTGACTAAACTTTTTAAAAGTATATGTACTCTATACTCCAATACATTTGCAAAAGTGGGTAGAGTATCCAAAAACTGTACTCAAGTGAAAGTAAAAGTACTTATTGAAATATTTACTCAAAGTAAAATTAATAATCTTAATAGTTACTTGAGTTAGAGTAAAAAGTATCCAATGAAAAAACTACTTGTTACTTCGGATCATATATAGGCAGCCTATATATATATATATATATATATATATATATATATATATATATATGACATGTTATGACATATATAAACATGTTATTATTTAGATATTTTTAATGTAATGTATTTATTATTTAACCATTATTATCATCATAATTAGGCTATCTTTACCACAAAAACAGAAGAGACAAGTATTATTTGCAGGCATCTGTAAGCCGAAAATTGTTATCTGTCCTTAGGATTGTATAATAGTAACTTACACAACTACATTTGGATTATTAAACAATGTCGAAATAAAGTGAATCTGCAGAGTTTTGCATTCAAAGGCATGTAAAGGGAACCATTGCCACAGAGAAGAAAGAGTTACAACTCTTGCATGTGCTCGCGCTCATAACCTCTCTTAAACATCTAAACACACAAACAACGATCAAATGCACATTGATGGATCTTCTTCTGTCTGTTCTCCAAAATGTAATCAAATGTATATTTCTGCAAGCGCGTTTAAACTGGTTAACTGGCAAAGGCATTAGTTTTCAAGAGTTTAAACACCACTGCGCAATACACACAAATTGCCACGGGATGGCGGGTGTTCATTTAAAAAAATGTGAACAATGGTAGTTTATTTAATGTTTAAATTTAGGTATATGTCCAAAAAACTGGTAATGTCATAGTGGTATCGTGGAGTAATAATCTGTTTTGTAAAATGTATTACCTGAATGAAATGAAATCGAATGTATCGTCCTGTGGAATCATTAATTCACAGACAGCATACGAAGATGTTCAACTAATAAAGATCTTCGAACAAACAAAATGATGCATTTGCAGATTTGCTTTTACTTGACTATAGGTCCACGGCCACTTCATCCAACGCTCTTGATGTTCTTAAATCTTCCGGGACCGGTTACGACTCCTGAGTCCGAGTGTGAAACCGCTTCAGACGATTCAGTGGGTGCAGGAAACTGAACAAATCATTCAAACCGATTCGCGAACCGGTTTAGACAGTTCTGCCAACTTGTTTGATGAAGTCTTTGAACAGAATCGACTAAAACGAATGATTCATTTGTGAATTCAGCCTCGCTCATGCCCAGAAAAAAGAAAAAGATAAAGCGCGATTCCAATAAACTATGCATTCAACAACAACATATTGCATTAAAATAAAGTAGTCTATACGAGAGGAACGTCGCCCAACGTAAAGATATAAAAGTAGCCTACAGTTTTTTTTTTTCATTAGAAATGTACTCGAGGTAAAGTAAAGGTAACCACATTTAAAGCTGCAGTCCGACATTTTTTCCTCTTTGTCGCCATCTCTGTTCGAAATCTGCAATTGCAGTCATTCGCGGAATTATCAACTTTACGTGAGTTGTACTTCAACACCCTCGACACGGCACAGCGCGGATGAACACAATGTTTGAGGAGAGTGTGCGGCTGTCAGTCACCGCGCCGGTGATACTGGCATTCAGAATCACAGATTATTCTTTTTGGAAGTATGACTAACATAATAATTTTCACCGGAAAATGTCATCTGAACTAGTAAGAAACATACACTTTTGTTCTGGTTCTGACATTGCAGTAAATCACGCTGATTAAATCTAACAATCGCTTATAAGTTATCATATCACGCAAAACCGTGCAAATTATACTTTGTTCTCAAATTGTTAATGTTAACAACGTAAGCATTGCGTGACTACATGTAATGTCCTTCCGATATGTATCCTTGTTTTCGCATGGGTCCGGTTGCAGTCTCTTTTTTTCTGTAGCCACTCCGAAGTCCGAACGAAGTCTTTTGCATTTTACAGCGGGTGAATCTGTTGTCACTGGTGATTGTCGTTTGAACCTTTCTGGATCCTCCATCAAATTGATAAGTTTAATTATATCAAGTGCTGTGAGAAAAGGCTATAAATCTCCACCTCCAACATCTTCACACGCAATATAGCCTATTAGCCGAGACTCCTTTTTTATGTGTACAGATGTGACGTAATGCCGCAAAGACATGCTCGAATCTCCCGCGGAAATCCACCAGTACCACTGGAATTAAAAACATTATTACAAGCCTACTGCTTTGAATCGAGCTAAGGCAAGCAGATAGTTTTGAACACTGGCTGGTTATTTTCTCAAATATGTATTTTGGATAATTTTTAACCCAAAAAAAGCTACGGACTGCAGCTTTAAATCTACTCTTAAAAGTACAATAAAAAAACTAAAAAAAAACTCAAGTAGGCTATGTAACGAGGTAGGCCAAAATGTAAGCCTAGCTTACTTCGTTACTACCTTTTTTACAGTCTATGGTTACTACCATGGTTAGCCTATACCTCTGTACATTTGTGATGAGTAATACAATTTACTCGTTACATTTTGCATGGGACCTATCTATTTCAGCAGCAGTTTATTTCTGCTACAAAAGGAGCAATATCGCCATCTACATGGCATTGAAGTTTCTATGACTTGTGCGTTTTGCCCTTATTCGCCCAAACTTGTCAAATTTACACGAATGCACTTGCATTAGCAGTTGCTGAATCGCAAGTGTTTCATATATAGCCTACGAGATGAGGACAGTTGGTGATGAGGCCAATGACGTCCAGTGCAAGTACTCTTTGACAATTTCACTTTAGGCCTACTTAACATTATTATTTTAATTATTAATTATACTGAAGAGACGTTTTTGAAGGATATTGGTTTACTTATGCCCTTAAAGGACAAGGTTGGTATTTTACACTTAAAGCCCTGTTCTAAGATTGTTTCTGATGAAATAGAATGATTAAGAATACAATTTGGACACATGCTGCTGGCCCGAGAATTTTCGGTTTCTGTGGTAGCCATCATTTACTCACTTATGTCATTCCAAACCCGTAGGCCTAATCTTTCTAATTTGTGGTACACAAAAGATGATATTCTAAAGAATGTTTACATCTCTCATTTCCATAAAATGACAGTGATATATAATAAGGTCGAAAAACTAAGACTGATTACTGAAGACTTGGGTAACAGTTGGACAAACTGCACTCTTATTGGCATTTGTGGTTCCATGAAGAACGGAATCTTTCTATTGCACAAAAGGTTCTTTATAGTGGAAAATGTTCTTTATTCAAATGTTCTTCACACTAAGAAAAAACAGTAAGAGGAGCATAAATCATCCTAAAAATAGATCATACAACCTGTGTGCATATTTAAAAAATATGGTAGCTTTGTGAGAAACAGAATGAAACTCATTTTTCATTAGAAATCTTATTATTATTATTATTATTAATAATAATTTTAATTTTAGTGTTCCCCACTAGAAAGAAATGAGATGTCAGTGAGCAAATAATCACAGGTTTTTGTTTTTTAGTGGAACTTTCATTTTAAAGGGCCATGTGAATATTTCACAGAGGCAAAAGTTTAGAGAAAAACTTTTTGTATTGTACTGAGTATGAGAGAGAATCCTGTAACCGATATTCAAGTAAATGCTCTTCTGAGTATCATCAATGAGCTGTTTCCGTTCCTCATCCTCTTTCTACTTCTGTTTTATTTCTCCTCAGTGTTATAAGAAATGCTTTCTTCAAGTTGGCTTACTCAGCATTGTCTGAATATTTCACAGGGGCAAATATTCTGAGAAAGAGAGATGCACAGGATGTCCACCAGAGGTTCAAGTGTATTCAAAATTGTGTGTGTTTTTTTTTCATCAGTTAGGCTATGTTTTAAACTTGACTTTCTCTTACTTTCTCTTCTCTACAGTTTTGCGAGCAAACGTAAAGTTTCTCGGGGGAAAGCAAAACCTTTGTGAGCGAATGCAAAAGCATTAAAATAGTTTTTCCTCCCATCTCATATTTTTTTCCATCACCATGTCCCTTTTAGGCAGAGCTGCCAACTTACCTCTCTGCCATCGTGCGTGTGCGCGGTTAGGAGCGCGCCGAACACATCTGCCTCGCATGCACGCTCGCTCGCTATAGATTACAGGATATTTTAACTAATTTGCGGTTAAACTAGTCGATCACGAATGGCTCAACTGGTAGATCTATAGATAAACTTATCTTTCAGAAATTTGACCAACCGTTGACACTTCAGCGTGAGAAATCGGGGGTGTGGCGTGAGAGCGTGAGAATTGGCTCAATTGCGTGAGTCACGCTGAATTGTCAACCCTGAATTGATTTACTAACTAGACCACTTCTCTTCATAACTGTGAAAATTATATGGAAAAACAAAACATCAATTTGACCCAGACAGACAGTTTTTACATGTTCCAGTAATGAGAAGAAAGAAAAAAGTCGCTTTCTTGTGAATGGAACACATGGTGTTGCATCATGTGTGTATGGTTTTAAAATTACCTCCTCAGCATTTACTTTCATTCATGTATTTCTCTGCTTCATTTTGTCACAATTGCAGCTCTGTATTATATTGCGCTGTAATGTCTTAGACTGCAACAGACTGAATATTTTGCTCATGATCTGCCTCTCAAATTAAGGGTGAATTTTAAGCACTGAGCATTAAACATCAATTGCATGATGTGCCCTCTGGGGCTACTTTACACGACACTATTTTCAACTAAAAACTGAAAACTTTGTGTTTTGGTCGATTATATTCACAACAACGGTGTTTTGGGGGCCTGAAAATGCAAACTTTTGAAAATGGGTTTCAAAGTGTAAGTTTTGAAAACGTACTCGGTTACTAACGTAACCTCTGTTCTCTCTAGAGAGGGAACGAGTACTGCGTAATATCTTACGCTATGGGGAAAACCTCTTTTCCTCGAGATATTGAAGCCAAAAATTATCCTTAATTTTTAATCAATGCAAAACGCTTTGCGGCAGCAAGCAGACATAGGCGAGGCGGCTTGCGCGCCTATTGGCTGCTCTGTGGCAAAAGCAGCAGCCTATCGAGAGCGGCTCTGCGTGACGTCTTGACCAATGGGGGCACTTCGCGCCCATTTCGTCACGTCCCGCCAGAAAGGGCGTGGTATCGCCCTATAAATATAGCTCAATAAGGGTGGTACACTGGTTTTCATCGGCGAAGCGAACCAGAGCGTATTGTAAGCACGGCAAGATACGCAGTACTCGTTCCCTCTCTAGAGAGAACAGAGGTTACGTTAGTAACCGAGTACGTTCTCTTACAAGAGTATCTCCCGTACTGCGCAATATCTTACGCTATGGGGAACACAGTGTAACACGTCGTGCATACAGGGATCCAACACAAAAGTCCCAAGGGCAGAGGTCCGGGGCGCATGTAGTGCATAATCACCATAGACTCACAGATACCCCTTTTCCATCAACAAGAACCGGGTGCTGGTTCAGAGCCAGAGCCAGAGCTGGTTCGGAGTTGGTTCGACTGACAAGCTTACTAAGAACCGGTTTGCCTTGCCACCGGCTAGAGAGCCACAACAGAGCCAGATCTTACGTCACTGCATACGTCTCATGTTGCCCAGCAACGCTAGTGCGGTAGCGCCAAACACAAACACGCCAGGCTTGTTCGAGATGCATCGGCTTCTCGCAGATTGATCGCCGCATGAAATCAAAGCACTGCGAAAGCGATCCAAAAGCACAAGGAGTCGTATGATCTCCAAACACTCCCGCAGCTCCGATCGGTCCGCGCCGCTCCGATGCATCTCGAACAAGCCATCAACAATAACGGACGTTGCGTTACTATGGATGCTCATGGGTTTGCAAAAATACATCGGAATCCAACGCGTTTGTGCAGCTCGCCGTAACTTACATAGACGGATATTATAATCAAGCTGCTATTAGCTCGACTAGCTGCTATTTAAAAATGGCGGTCACAAGTTTATATTCGTCTTGTTGCTCACGGTAACCCCGCCCCCAGCCGCTGACGCAAGCGGTTCTTACTTGGCTCTGTTCTAGACCAGCAATGATTTGGGGCTACTTAAGAACCACTTTTCCTGGTTCGGAGCTGGTGCTTTGCGTGTGGAAAAACAAAGAACCGAATTGAAACTAGGCTCTGGCTCCGAACCAGCACCAGCTCTTCCTTGGTGGAAAAGGGGTAAAAGAGTGAAGGAAGAGGGGCTAGAAGCATCATTCCTTATAAAATAGCATCCAGAGGAGCTAATCATATAGATATTATACCACGTAGTCAGGGTGAAACACTTTCAGCCTAAACTGGGTGGCCATACATGTGTTGACACTCATGGAGCTGCTGTATCAGTCAGTGAGCGATACGCAGGCCAAACTCAGCATCTGGGCCGACACAGCGGGGCAGATCACACTGAATTCTAGACCGCCAAAAGCTTAGCTTGTAAGGCGGGGACCTCCAGGTTATAGGATTTTATAAATGTAGACGGCGAGGCCCAGCCCGCAGCCGGACAAATATCTTGGAGGGTAATCCCGCTAGACCATGCCCACGAAGAGGCCACGCCTCTCGTGGAGTGCGCTCTGACACCCAAGGGACACTGCAGGCCCTTAGAGGTGTAAGCCAGCGCTATGGTATCAACTATCCATCTGGATAGGCTCTGTTTTGATGCGGCAAGTCCCTTAGAACGTCCGCCAAACAAAACGAAAAGCTGCTCAGTCTGTCTAAAACCAGACGAGCGGGACACATAAGCTCTTAGTGCCCTGACGGGGCAAAGAAGACTTGCGTCCTTCTCCTCATTGAGAACCGGAAGGGCGGACAGGGAAATCACCTGGGCCCTGAACAGTGTGTTGAGGGATTTCGGCACGTACCCGTGCCTAGGTTTGAGTATGACCTTTGAGTCATTAGGCTCAATCTCCATACATGACGCGCTTAGCGAAAGCGCTTGTAAGTAGGGATGGGCATTTTTCAAAAATAATGCATTTGAATATTCGGGCTCATAGAAATCGAATATTCGAATATTCGTTTAGCCTATTTAAATGACATTTAACGAAAAAGACGTTATTTTAAGTACATTTTTCAAAACGTGTTTGTCACCATTTCTTAACAAGCTTACGATTAGGCAATACACAACAAGCTTACAATATATGTTAAAGTTTTCTTTTAGTTGAAAACATTAAACAGTTGGCCTATGTGTAAACAAAATATAAATAACAAAAGGATTTAAGCTCAAGCAGCGCGAGCGGAAAAAAACGCCTAATAAAGCAGAGTAGCAGACTGCGCCAGATATCGAACAGAACGTACACACACACTCGAGTAAGCATGATTATCGTGTATATTGTTTCACGTTTATGTTGAGAAAAACAATAATGTCCACATGCAGGGCGCCAGCAATTTATGCTCGAGTGAGAAAACGCGCTGCACTGACAGACGATTCAGAGACACAAACGGTCACGGTGTTATAAGTTTCTAACAGCACTTTGCGTTTTCTGTTCTTAAACGTGTCTCTCTCAATGAAACTTAAGGTAAAAAAAAATAATTTTGCTATTAGATAAGTTATCATCTCTCGGATCACGCGCGCTACAGCTGCGCTTACCTGCAGTCGTAGTGATGGACAGCTGTCTTTCCTCAGTCGCCTGCTGTTTGGATTTCATGTGATTTCTCATTGTGTTGATGATATTATAACTCAGATTAATTAATTCATTTGATCAAAAGTAATTCCCTTCTGTAAGATCATTTAGTAACATAATTTTCAACTAGTAGTCTAATTCCAAACTTCGCGAGGCAGACGACGACATTATGTGATCAAATACAAACAACTTGTTAAACACGCACCACAGCGCCACCCAGGGGATTTAGTTATAACTGCGAGTTAGTGCTTGGGATTTATCAGGGATTCACTGCATTTACGGCCAGCAAAGCATTTAGGCTACGGCTTCATAAATTCGATAAAATTCGAATAGTATTTTATTTTTCGAATAATAATTACAGATCGAATATTCGAAAATTCGAATATTCGTGCACATCCCTACTTGTAAGTCCCCTACGCGCTTCACTGAAGCGAGAGCCATGAAAAACACCGTTTTGAAAGACAGATGTTTCATGTCTGACAAATGGATTGGCTCGAATGGGGCACCTTTCATGGCTTCCAACACCGTGGAAAGGTCCCACATCGGGACTGAAGGGGGCCTGGGAGGGTTCAATCTCCGAGCTCCCCTGAGGAAACGCACGACTAGGTCGTTCTTCCCCAGTGGCTGGCTAGACGCCGGTTTTGCAAACGTTGCTATGGCCGCCACGTATACTTTGAGCGTGGATGGGGTTCTGCCCTTATCCAGCAGCTCTTGAAGGAAGGAAAGCACTTCCGTAACCCCGCAGTCTACGGGTGAAAAGCCCTGAGCTTGACACCAAGCAGAGAACACAGACCATTTCAAGGAATAGAGCCGTCGAGTAGACGGAGCTCTAGCCTGCGTGATCGTGTTTAACACTCCCTCCGGGAGGTTAGCGGGTACCCGTTGATGGCCCATGCGTGCAGGGACCACAGATCCGGGCGAGGATGCCAAATCGAGCCCCCTGCCTGAGAGAGGAGGTCTCTCCTCAGTGGTACAGGCCACGTGGCAGTGCTGGCCAGCTGCATCAGGACTGGGAACCAGGTCTGGTTTGTCTAGAGCGGGGCCACGAGCAGCACTGGGCATCCGTTTTCCCTGATTCGTTCCAACACTTGAGGCAGGAGCGAGACAGGGGGAAAAGCATATAGGGGAACGCGGGGCCAGACATGGGCCTGCTCTTCGAGAAGAAGTTCGGACACTGAGCGTTTTCGTGGGACGCGAACAGGTCCACCTGCGCTCTGCCGAATGTTTCCCACAGCAGTTGGATCGTCTGCGGGTGCAGTGACCATTCCCCTGCTGGGACATTGTTTCTGGACAGCCTGTCTGGTCCCACATTCAGGTGACCAGGCACATGTAAGGCGGGGCACATGTAAGGTTGTGCTGAGCCCAGACCAGAAGGCGTTCCGTCAACCTGTAAAGGTTTCAGGACCTGACGCCGCCCTGGCGATTTATGTGTGCCACCACTGACATGTTGTCCGACCGGACCAGGACGTGGTGACGTTTTATCTGGGGACAGAAGCACCGTAGCGCTTTGTCGACTGCTATCATCTCCAAGCAGTTTATGTGAAGGAGCTTTTCCCGTTCTGACCACAGGCCAGCGAACGGTCTGCCCTTGAGCAGCGCTCCCCATCCCGAGGTGGAGGCGTCCGTAGACACCACCTGCACATTTGAGGCGGTCCCCAGACTCACACCTGACTGATACCAGTCGGTTACCTTCCAAGGTTTCAGGGCTGAGACGCACTCTAGATCGACCCTGAGGCGAAACAGACCAGCGGCCCATGCCCGGGGCAGAACTCGCGCTTTTAGCCACATCTGCAGTGGGCGCATGCGAAGCAGGCCCAGCTGGAGTACAGAGGCTGCTGAGGCCATCAAGCCCAGCGTTTTCTGAAACCTTTTGAGCGGGACTATAGAGCTGTGGCGGAAGGATTTTGCGACGCGCTGAATGTCTAGTCCGCGCTCCGGCAACAGGCGTGCTGTCATGATAGCGAGTCCAGCACTGTTCCCAGGAAAGAAATTTTCTGACTGGGAGACAGCGAGCTTTTCGCCCAATTGACTGTAAGGCCCAGACTCTCGAGGTGCTCAAGTAATGTGGCCCTGTGTTCTATGAGCTCTGATTGAGATCGAGCTAGAATCAGCCAATCGTCCAAGTAGTTCAAAACTCGCATGCCCCGGAGTCTCAGGGGTGCAAGAGCTGCGTCCATGCACTTCGTGAATGTACGGGGTGCTAGGGACAGGCCGAACGGCAGGACTGTGTATTGATATGCCTGGCCCTCGAAGGCGAATCTCAAGAATCGCCTGTGATGGGACGCTATTTGTATCTGGAAATAGGCGTCTTTCAGATCTATTGACGTAAACCAGTCCTCTTGGCAAACTTGCGCGAGGATTTTCCTGGTTGTAAGCATTCTGAACTGTCGCCTCACAAACGCTCTGTTCAGCTGTCGCAGATCCAAAATGGGTCTGAGACCCCCATCTTTTTTCGGCACCAGAAAATATCTGCTGTATAGGCCCCCTTCGCTCTGAGCCTGAGATAAGGGTTCTATAGCACCTTTGGTCAGTAGTTTCGCTATCTCGGCTCGAAATAGATGAGATACTTCGTTTTTCACCGTCGTCTCGACACGCGCCGCATATCGGCGGGGACGTCGAGCGAACTGTAGCGAATAGCCTCTCTTTATAGTGTTCAGCACCCATTCTGATACCCCGGGGAGCTTTGACCACGCATCTGCGTGAATAGCTAGAGGTAGAATGAAAGCCGGGCTCTGGCCGCGGCCTGACGGCGGCTCGAGAGCCTTGGTGTGCTGAGAACTCAACGCCGTGTTTACAGCGTGCGAGGCGGGGGGCGCGCTGATCACAGCGGGCAGCCTGGCCGCGCTCAGCTTTTCTATGACTGGTAGTGCAGAGAAGGCGAGCAGGGCGAAACCCATGGGGTTCGGCGTGTCTGTGAGAGAATGTGGGCGCGGGATGGCGGGCACATTTACTGCACTGAAAACACTGTCGTCTCGCACCACCTGAATGTGTGTTAGTTTAGTTTTTACAGAAACCAAGGGACACGCATCGTGTAGTGTAAGCGGGCACTGTGATGTGGGCGCGTTTACTACATTGTTTGCACAATCGACATGAGTCGATTTTATTTGTGCTAGCCCTGCACCGTGGCGGGCTGTGTCTGGGTGTGGGAATGGGCACTGGGACGTGGGCATTCTTACAACACTTATAACACCATCGGCCATGGCCGGAACACCAGAAAATGCACTCTTTATTGGATTTATCTGGGTAGCCGTAAAAACGGCATTTGTGTGCAGGCAAGCGGGCCCTGGAGCTGGCTTGCTCACTGCAAAATACACTGGGACAGTCGCATTGCTTGGAACTGAACGAGCGAGAAGTTTGGGTGGAAATCCGGCCGCAGCGGGATTTGAACACCGTCGCTTTCCTAGAGAGGCTAGGAAGGCTTTGAGACCTCGGGCTTGATCTCAATCCTCGGCCGGGGCCCGCGCTGAGGGAGGCGGCGGCGGGTGGTGCAGGCTGCGGCTGAGAGCTTCCGGCAGGTGGCTGTTTCGGGCGGCCTGTAGCGGAGCTCGAGCGCTTCGGCAGAAAATATTTCATGGCCTGCGATGTTTTCTGCACCTCGACGAATCTGTCCGTGAAATCTTTGATGGCAGATCCGAAAAGGCCCGTTGGCGAAATGGGTGCGTCGAGGAACACGGAGCGCTCAGCTTCCGTCATCTCGGACAGCGTCAGCCACAAATGTCTCTCAGCCACGGTGAGAGAGGCCATGTTCCGCCCCACGGCCTGTGCGGCGGCCTTTGCAGCGCGTAGAGCAGGTGTGCCCAACCCTGCTCCTGCCGATCGACTGTCCTGCACAGTTCATCTCCAACCCTAATCAAACACAGCTGAAGCAACCAATTAAGGTCTTCAGGCTCACTTGAAAATTAAAGGCAGGTGTGTTTAATTAGGGTTGGAGATAAACTGTGCAGGACAGTCGATCGGCAGGAGCAGGGTTGGGCACCCCTGGCGTAAAGCGAGGTCTGCAGCGCTTCTTAAAGAGCATATTTCAGGTTAAAAAAAAATCTAAATTAATATCTAACCTTGTATGAAAATACCATATGAAAAGGTAATGCAGGATTTAAAATGTTTTAAAACGACATAAGGGCACACATTTAGTAGATAAAGTGAGCGTTTCTTTGACTGCTCGTAAAAAACGGGTTTTTTTCAGCATCGCGTCATTTTACGTCACCAGAGGGAGGAAGCCTCAGTAGCGCAGATAGGTTTGTATTCAGTAGAGTGGGTAAATTTGCTTTTTTTATACTCAGAATGACAATTTGGAATGTAAAGAACAACATATTATACAGTTATTTGTTTTATTAGGAAAATACCATGTACATAAAAAGAATTGGGCTTTTTTCACGTTTTATAAATGACTTCACATTATATGTACATCTTTTGGAACAAACAAACTAAAAACAAAAAAGCAATGAAAACATGTAATGCTTTGAAAGCACAGGATTTTATGTAAAACTTTTTTTTGTATTTTTTATTTCCTGGCAGCTAATGTTAATGTGATATTGTGAATATGTAAAACCTCTTGTTCTTGTGGCATCGAATTTAAAAAAAAAGTCAGTAAGAGCGGTCGTGAATCAGTGTTTTCGGTAGTTTTTATATTTTAATTTATCATCGTCATCATTGTAAATTATTGTGTTTGTGGAGGTTGCAAAAACTCCGGCCTGTCAGGACATCGAGTCAGGTTTCCTAACAAGAAAAGGGAAGGTGCTGTCTATCGTGCCTGTGTGCGGTTTGTGCAGCTGTAGAGACAGGATTTCTCTTCCGCATCGGCTTCCAAAAACGCGATCGTGTGTAGCGTACACCAGATCTGAGGAACAAAAACGTGTATATCAGGAATAAAAATATCTATCTGTCTCTCGATGAGCTAAGTTATATTACGTAACGTTAGTCTGGACGGATATTAAAACCCCTTAACTGTCACCTGCCCGTATACGGGCAAACTAAATTTACTTCACTATATTACTATTAAATCCTAATCTAGTCATGACAAACTATATATCGTTGGAAAGGTCTAAGACTCCTAAATAGATATTTTAGGAATGTTTTTTCTTACAAATTATGAATGAACAGTAATATATGAATTTATGACAAGAGTGCGCCTCAAAAAATCTATGTCATTACAGGAGTTTCTGACCTTTGTCACAAAAAGTCGACGCACACACTTTTAATAATTGGAACTTTGGTTTTTTGTGCTAAAAGTTCATAATAAAACATAATCTAGTATTTGTCAATAAAAAAATATCAAATTATATTTTAAAAAGTAAAGTAAGAAGTCCTCTAAAAAGTATAATATATATTACATATATATATAATTTTTTTATTATTATTATATCACATATTTTAGTAGTTATCATAAATTAGGTATCATTTGAAAGCTTACGAACTCAGAATTCATCCTGTGAAAACCGTTTTGAAATTGGACGTTGCGTTACCATAGAAACGGTATTTTTTATTAGGCCCCTCCCCTTTTGGGCATCATCTTTCTTTTTGGCATTATCAAAACCTTTTCTAATCTTGACATAACACATATTGTCAGAAAGGTCTGAGTCTCAAGGTTCCATATTTAGTGACAGAAGTGATATTTGGATAGAAATTTATTAATTTGTTATGGCAGAATGCATACAATTAAATTCAATGGAATTCAATGGCACCCGGTGGCTATTTTTGGTATAACGCCTAAACAAAATCTCATGGGAACTTCAATTTTTGTGATATCAACTTTAAATTTGGAACACAACTTGGTTAGATATATAGCTTTCATTTTATAGTAATTTTATAGTAAAAAATATTTTGTAAAATATTTATTTTATATTAAAAAATATATATTAATAAAGTATTTTTGATTTACTGTAAATTATAACTTCCATAACTTTTTCATAATTAAATTTTTTGAAGTGCTTTCACTTTAGTAATAATCTGCTGATTGTTTTCTTTAAAACAAGACCAAACTTAGGTCTATATTCCATAGCGTTCTTGAATTACAACCATTTATGTTTGTATAGTGCATTTTAATGTAAATTATCAAAAGGGGGGGTGACAGGTAAAGGGTTAATCCGTGGAGCATGGTGGTAAAGGATGGGCGCCGACTGAAGCAGGTTCGGCTAAAACAAGTACTCGAGAATCCTGCCCATAGAAGCCCCACACCTTGCACTGTAAAAACATCAGCGAGGTATGTGAGAAAGAAAACTGGCATAATTGGGACTGGTGTAGTTAGTAATATACTGGCTGTCAAAACAAAGATGGTTAAGGTATTTGCTACAAAGTTTGATCTCAGTGTAGATGCATTTACTCTCAGTGAATACTTAAAAATGAAGCTGGATCGGCAAGTGACATGCAGAAAAATAGAGGCGCCACAGAGTAGATTTAGTTCCTTCTGTATTTCTGCTGAATGTAATGACGTGGCTGAGCTATACGATCCGGAGCTTTGGCCCGCTGGGACTTTTGTCCGACGCTACTATGAGCCTCGTCGCCCTAGAGGAGCAGACGGAGCTCTGTCTGGTCTAGAGGATGCCCCCCGCTCTCAAGATGAGGGGCTGTTGCATGTTAATGTTGCTAGGGTGCCTGCTGTAGTTGTGGGCGAGAACGGGGTGAAGGCCAACTGCTCCGGTGGGAATCATAAAACTTCTTAAAATGCGTGTTGTCTCATACAACTGCCGTGGGTTGCGAGTAGGACATACTGCTACTGATAGATCAAAACGTCTAGTTGTGGACACAATGCTGGATGAGTGTGACATTTTGTGCCTGCAAGAAACCTGGCTGGCAAAACAAGATTTGGATAAGCTGAACACTATACATGTGAACTTTCATGGGGCTGGAGAGTCCACTACTGACCTTAGTACAAAGATGGTTCGAGGTAGGATAGCTGGTGGTGTAGCAGTACTGTGGAACATCAAATATGACTCAATGGTGAATGTGGTGCGCTTAAATGTTGACTGGGCAATAGGGCTGGAGTGTAATTTTAATGAAAAGAAATTTACTGTCTTAAATGTTTATACACCGTATGAATCATATGAGCATGAGGATGAATTTTTGAACAGGTTAGCTTTTATTCAGACATTTATTGAGGATAATAGTTCCTCTTGTGTTTATGTTATGGGTGATTTTAACCCTTGTGTTCTGTTCGATTTCTGTGTACACCCCTTATGGACCGGGTCAAATTGACCCTAATTGGATTCAATGCAATTCCTCAAAAATCACACTATGAAAAACAACAAAGATTTAGATACAAACTGTAAACTTTTAATATCAACATTTGTCAAACATTACAAAAACATTATATCTGAAAATATGATTAATGAAAATGTTTTTAAAACATTTTTTAAAACAGTTTTGTTTTGACAAAATTGGAAAATAAACAGTATACTGATTTTTTTTGCATATATATTTTTTTTTAATTTTTTTAATTTTTTTTACATTTTATGCTTTGAACATCATAACTGAACAAAAAAAAATTGCTGTATAATGAAAATTTTTCATTTTCCTAAGTTAACTTTCCCTAGTTTCCTAAGACCTATTTTCCTAGTTTCATTATTCACTCACTGGGAAGTGAGAAACCAAACATAAAAAAAACATACATCAAATAAATGTTTTTTATTTATTTTTTGGCTCTGTGAAGCTGCCTTTGAAAATCCTACACAAAAGTTTTGGTTAAAAGCTAGGTATATAGATATTTTGAATATTGAAATGAGAGCTTATTTTACTATCTGTGTCTGACAAAGATTTTCATCTGTAATTTGCAAATAATTCTGAACATTGTAATTTTAGCTTTTTCAAGTGTGTTTGGTTAGGGTTAGAGCACTTTTAGATGCAATTGCACGTTAGAACTGGAGTTGAAGTGCCCTGACATACAGAAAATAAATGTTTTTATTTTGTGTCTGTACAGTTGCTTTTGAATGGCTGTCTATGAGGGTCAAATTGACCCGCGAACATCACGAACGTAACAGTAATTTTGTTTGTATATGTCAAAACACATCAGCATGTTGAAACTTTGCATGCATGTTCATCATGATAAATGAGAAAAAGTCACAAAATATCAAGAAAAAAAACAAAGGTTAACCAGTATTTCCAACAACTTGAAAATCGAAACGGGTCAAATTGACCCGCAACATAACACAAGGGTTTTAATGCTGACATGTCAGATAGCAAATCTTTATTTGCAGAACACTTGCAGCAGTTCTGTAATGAGTCTAAATTAATTCTATCAAGTATAGCTCTGCTACCTGTTACAAGTTTTACCTATGTTAGTGAAGCGTGGAACACAACATCGTGGTTAGACCATGTTGTGACCACAGCTGATGCTCATGCTTCACTGGTAAATGTGGAGATTTGCTATGAACTTGCCACCTCTGATCACACACCAATTGCTGCTCTGTTAGATGTTGAGAATGTTCCTCTGTTGTCCAGAAATAATAATGTAGCTTCCTCAAGTAAACTTGGCTGGGCAAAGCTGAGTAAAGAGGAGGTGGCTGAATACTCATTGCGAACTGAACGTTTTTTAAATAATATTGTTATGCCCCATGAGGCCCTAATGTGCTCAGATGTTAATTGTAAGGATGTGCAACATGTTGAAAAACTCTGTGCCATGTATGATAGTATTGTGAAATGTTTAAATGCTGCCAGTGAACCCTTTTGTAAAACGAAATGTAAAGTACTTAACATCAGACCTGGGTGGAATGAGTTTGTGGCTGGGTATTATGATGAGGCAAGAGAGGCCTTTAGACTCTGGTCAGAAGCAGGTAAGCCTAGACATGGGGTACTGCTTGATATGAAAAAACAGACAAATGCTAGAGTTAAGTATGCACTTCCTTTTATTAAGAAAAATGAAAATACAATGAGAGCAGACTCGCTGGCCAGAAAGTTACAGAAAAACAGCCTCACTGACTTTTGGCAAGAGGTCAAAGTAATGAATAACAATAAGACTTCCTTACCGGCTGATATTAAAGGTATTAGTAGCCCAGAAAAAATAGCTGAGCTTTGGCGAGATCACTACTTTGAATTGTTTAATTGTGTTAAAAGTAACCCAGTTGGACTCAATCATGAACATATTGATTTCTCGGCAGATATGATAATTAGGGCAGTAGATATTTATGATGCCATCAATATGTTGGAGAACAACAAAGCCTGTGGTATGGATTGCATTACTGCAGAACATCTAAAATATGCCAGCCATAGGCTCTGCCCATTGTTGTCTATGTGTTTTAATGGTTGTCTGGTTCATGGTGTCCTGCCTAATACTTTTATGTCTGTAATGTTATTGCCTGTGCTTAAAGATAAGGCTGGCAAGCTCAACAGTATTGACAACTATTGACCAATTGCATTGGCCAATATCTTGTCTAAAGTACTGGAGAGAATACTGCTAACAAAGCTAGAAATGTATGTCCTTACTACTGACAATCAGTTTGGGTTTAAGAGAAGGCATGGAACCGATTTGTGTATCTATGCTCTTAAAGAGATTGTGTCCAGGTACACGAGTCTGAATTCATCTATGTTTTTATGTTTTATTGATGCGTCAAAGGCATTTGATAGAATCAATCATGAACGATTGTTTGTAAAACTGTTAGATAGAGGTGCCCCTAAATTTTTAGTGAGAATTTTAGTGTTTTGGTATGCCCATCAAATGTTTCAGGTTAAATGGGACAATGTTGTATCTGCTCCTTTTCATGTTAGCAATGGAGTGAGACATGGTGGTATTATGTCTCCTATTTTATTCAATGTCTATATGGATGAATTATCAAACCAGTTAAATAGGCTAAAAACTGGCTGCTTGTGGGCAATACTACGGTTAATCATCTTATGTATGCAGATGACTTGGTCCTGCTCTGTCCATATAGTGCTGGGCTGCAGCAGTTGCTGAAGGTGTGCTCTCAGTATGGCCTTGATTATGATATAAAGTATAACGCTTAAAAAAGCCACATAATGGTAGTTAGAAGTGATGAGGACAAGAAATCAACTTTTCCGACTTTTTATCTGTCAGACAGCCCTCTTTCTGTGTGTGAGGAAGCTAAATATTTAGGTCATGTTATATCCAATGACTGGACGGATGACAAAGATCTATACCGTCAACGCTGTAAAATGTATTGTCAAGCTAACATGCTTATAAGGAGGTTTTCAATGTGCTCTGATAATGTGAAGTGCTCTTTGTTTAGAACCTACATCACACCGCTATATACTGCTCAATTGTGGTCTAATTATAAGAAAAAGAGCATGCAGAGGCTCAAGGTAGCATACAATGATGGGATGAGATTGCTGCTTCGTGTCCCTAGGTGGCGTAGTCCCAGTCATTTGTTCGTGTCTAATAGAGTGCCGACTTGGGAGGCGCTCTTGAGACAACTGATGTTTGGTTTTCTGGGTCGTCTGGACAATTCAGTAAACAGTATAATTGAGGCCCTAGTCAATCCTCTTAAAAGCTGTTATAGACATACTTCGAGGTTAAGACGACATTGGTGCAATAGCCTGTATCTCCTATAGAATTTTTAATGTATTTTTGTATCTCTTTTCTTTGCTGTGTTATATGGACTTGTGTCTGCAATAAAGTTTATATATTAATGAGCATGACATACGCGCCTGATCAAAGCTTATATAGTTTATTCTGTTATTGGTAAAATCCAATACTCCTAGATGACCAATAATAGCTTTGCTATTAACTGATACGATGGTAATAATCGATATACACCTCACATTTTACCAAACAGAATGAACGATGCACTGTTAACTATATTACACTATTAATTAAAACTCACAGTGAACAGCATTAAATATAAAAACACATATGCCTTACCTTTTTGTTGCAGTGCAGTTTTTATTGCAGTGGTATAATGTTTTGCCGACAGCACTACAGTCCTCATTTTTTATTGCTGCTTCCATTCTCCTGATTGCTATTATTTAATTTCTTCTTAAAAAAACATCCAGGGAAGATTGAATAGGCCTGTTCTTTTAATGTTTACTCAGTATCTGACAGCTAGGCTAATCAAAAATACGCGCGATTAAGTGATGCAATAAACTGCGGCTGCGCACACTCACTCCACACAAGTTTTTTTTATAATAATACTTTTGCATGTGTGTCTCCTCGGACCGTTGTTCTGTCTAACATTTAATCCTGGCCTGTCCCTGCTCTCTCAGCAGCATAGCAGGCTCATAATTGTAAGGCTGTCGTCCGTGGTCTGTCATACGAGTAAGTCCGAAATGTCATTGCGATCCATTATTTTCCTGTTGTTTGAATGGTTTGAATCGACCGCTCTCCCGCCCGTTACGTCACGCCCGTCACGCCCATTTTCAGATGCGGAAGTAAAATTCTCTCACAAAAACGACTCCAGAAGCCAATGTAACGTATTTATAAGTATATTTTAAAGAAAATCTAATTACTACATTGTTTTCCTATACATTTACTCGTTGGGTCCTCTAACCTGCAATATGCCCTTTAAGTCCGCCACGCAGATCGCGCTTTTTGAAACTGAAAAACTCTTTGCATCAGTCTATTAAACCAGGAACAGAGCTGTGATAAATGTGAGGTTATTTTTTTGGAGTGTGTTGTGTATGCACAGCATGTCTTGTGTTGTAATTGTTTTATACTGAATATTTACGTATATTGTGGATGCAAAATTAATTTCCGTGAAAACTAACAATAAAGTTGTATTCATTGAATGAAATATTTATATTATTTTCTAGATTTTTAAAATATTTTTTACTAGATTTGTTTTGTATTACCCATCTACTTTTACTACTGACTTTTAAATAAAAATAAAATAAGTTTAAATACCATTCAGATAAAAAGACAGTATTAAAAAAATCACAACGTCATATTTATAATAATTTATATTTTATTAAAAAGCTCCAATCAATTATTTTAAAAATATTTTCATATCCAACAGAAATAGCGGTCAAAAATACAATATAAAATGCAAAGTTCAAGTAGAAACAGTGTAGCTTGTTTCAGACGGTTGGGCTCTGAGTCTTTGCTGTAGTAGCTGATGTTGTTCTCTTGTCCACTTTATCAGCATGGCCGTTCACCCAGGTGGTCTCTGGATCTATACAGAACTCTTTACCTGCAAATGTCTGAAACCTGAGGGGGAAAGGACAAAACAAGGTTTAGATCAGAGTGTTTCTTTAATGGAGTGTCTCATTCAGATTGACTTTGCAGTTTGAAAATGAAATAATGTCTAAGATGACACTCACACAATGGCTGGTCTGGCACAGGAGCTGCTGGTCCAGTAGTAAGACTTCACCAGTCTCACAGGAATCTTCACATTACTGAACTCCATACAGCAGTTTGCCACATTAGCTGCGAGGGGAGCTGAAATATGGAGACAAATAGGGCTATCACAAATCTATGCATTTCCATGCAAAAAAATAAGACAAAAGTTTTCAATTAGATAAATCGATATTTTCAAATCACCAAATGCAACCTATACACCTGACAAAAATAATCTGAAAACAATTAATTTGATCTTAATTGACATTCAAAGAGTCCTCACCGCTTGAAGTCATCGGCACAGAGCAGAAGAGAACCAGGACCAGCAGAAACACCAGGCTTCTCATTCTTCAAGATGTTTGTTCACAACGACAGAAAGAGTCTTGTAGAGCTGGAAGATCTCAGAGCAGATGTGTCCAGAATAACACCTGAGCTCCTTCTTATATACATAGCAGGAGAGGAATTCTTCATAAAGACATTCATGTAAATCCATTTCTGAGTAACAATATTGTCAGATGCGAGTTGATTTTAGCTCTTCCTTTCCTTCATCCTTTTTCTGCTTTGTCGCTCATGCAAGAAAGTGAAAGGTACTTTTCTTTCAGATTCACTGAAAACGTGTTTCAGGAAAACAACACGGCTTCCTCTTTTCAAGTCTTCTGTGCTCAGTATGGTCCTTTATGCTCTCCTTTTTTTGACAGCACTAATCTATTTGTTAATCAATGTCCTGTTAGCAGCTTGTCAAACAAAAAAATTAGCTCAATTCTTAATAGAGCTCAGACTTCTTTACCTGCTTGTGTAAGCTTTTGGAGTAACAAATGTAATGATATAATATTTGAAGATGTTGAAGTCTCTATTAAAATTGTTCAAAATTGCTACCAAGTTATATAAACGTGCTAACTTTAATAATAGTATTTCCCTCATGTTCTCCATTTGTCATTACTTTGAAGAGACAATTCATCATTTGTTTTGGGACTGTGTGTATTGCAAAGTATTTTGGGTTGACTTTTCAAATTTTGTTAAAAGGTTTTTTTGTGTGACTCTGAAATTAGACCCTTCTCATTGTAAATTTGTAATTAATTTACTACTTTTTCTTGTCAAATGTTATATTCACAAATGTACATTTTCAAAGAAAAATCCTTCTCTTTTATTTTTACGAAAGGGTTTAATATGCATCTAAACTCCTTGAGTTACTTTAAAAACTCAACTGCATGTAAGTGTTACGAAAGCAGACTCAAGAGATGGAACTGAATGCAAACAGGACGTTTATTGTCTTAGTCTCTAGTCTTCTAACAGGGATGGTGGTGAGAGATGAGACTGGGAGAATCAAGGTGAGTAATATCAGGGTCCTCTTCCAATGACAGAGACCAGACAGTGAACATTGGTAAAGTGAGACCTTAAGTAGTTGGAGTGATGATTGTGATGATGAGGTGCAGGTGTGTGTGATCAGGAATGACGTGCAAGTGGGAACAGAGGAAAGTGATTGGAAATGTAGTGCAGGATCCAGTAAGACTATGTTATTGTAAAACATTTAAGTTAGTTTAATATTCATTTTTTTTGTAACCCTCTTTATTGTCTATTATTGTTCATTACTGTATTGTCTTGTTTTGTATTGTTGCATAATAAAAAGGATGTGAGCATCGCGCAAAAGCAAATAGAACCCATTATAATCACTGAGGCTCTCAACACTGGATACAGTATACACAGATGCACGTTCAATTTCTGATTTTTTTTAAAAAACATTTACTGTAAATGATAAATCTTCAGTATCGTGATGATAAATGATTTGTATGTTGTGAGGTATTGCTATGTCACTGTTATCTAGAAGCAGCTTGCTGATAAGAATGCAGTATAGGCGCAGTATACAGTTAGTTTTATATATTTACGAGGCCAAGTTTCACAGAGAGCGTCTGGTATCTTTTCAGTCTAAATTACTTGAGACCTACTAGTGCAGACAGTAGACTGTGGATGAAGACAGACGTATCTTTCAGTGTACCAACTCAAAGAAAGACAGTAGTTTTATAGTTTGTCTGTAAACCTAAATCTAAATAGTTTAACCAAATTTGCATTTGTGCAAAGATCATTGGCTAAACTCTGGAAGAGTCTTTTCAGATAGATCAACACAAGTATGATCAGACTGGCCCGTAGTGCTTCTTCTGATCCCTCACGTCTTAAAGAGATCAACTAATCGACTTCTAACATCCAATCTTTATTTTTATTTATTTTTTTAGTATGTTGTGTGTATGAAAAGAATGATTTGTGCTGTAAATGTTATCAACTGAATATATATATATATATATATATATATATATATATATATATATATATATATATATATATATATATATATATATAATGTAACCTATATTACTACACTAGACTTTTTTTGTACTACCCATCTACTTTTACTTTTGACCTTTACTTTTTACTTTTACTTTTACCTTTAAATAAAAATTAAATAAGTTGAAATGATTGCATTAAAAACATCACATAATAATTTATATTTTATTAAAACATAATTTTCATATACACATCAAAAATAGTCAGATATACAATATAAAATGCAAAGTTCAAGTAGAAACAGTGTAGCTTGTTTTAGACGGTTGGGCTCTGAGTCTTTGCTGTAGTAGCAGTTGATGCTAGAGAAGATGTTTTTGCAGCAGCAGTTGTTGGTGTTGTTGGTGTTGTTATTGGGTGTTGTTGTACTTTATCAACATGGCCGTTCACCCAGGTGGTCTCTGGATCTACACAGATCTCTTTACCTTTAAATGTCTGAAACCTGAGGGAGAAAAGGACAAAACAAGATTTAGATCAAAGTTTTTTAATGGAGTGTGTCATTCAGATTGACTTTGCAGTTTGAAAATGAAATAATGTCTAAGATGACACCCACACAATGGCTGGTCTGGCACAGGAGCTGCTGATCCAGTAGTAAGACTTCACCTGTCTCACAGGAATCTTCACATTACTGAACTCCATACAGCACTTTGCCACATTTAATGCTAGGGGAGCTGAAATATGAAGACAAATAGGGCTATCACAAATATGCACAAAAAAAAAAAAAGTTTTCAATTACACTTGTTACTGACTTATTACAAAGTTGCTATATTTTTAAATCACCTAATGCAACAAATCAAACTAACCTGACATAAATCATCTGAAACAATTAATTTTATCTTAATTGACATTCAAAGAGTCCTCACCGCTTGAAGTCATCGGCACACAGCAGAAGAGAACCAGGACCAGCAGAAACACCAGGCTTCTCATTCTTCAAGATGTTTGTTCACAACGACAGAAAGAGTCTTGTAGAGCTGGAAGATCTCAGAGCAGATGTGTCCAGAATAACGCCTGAGCTCCTTCTTATATACATGGCAGGAGAGGAATTCTTCATAAAGACATTCATGTAAATCCATTTCTGAGTAACAATATTGTCAGATGCGAGTTGATTTTAGCTCTTCCTTTCCTTCATCCTTTTTCTGCTTTGTCTTTCATGTAAGAATTTGGAAGGTACTTTTCTTTCAGATTCACTGAAAACATGTTTCAGGAAAACAACACGGCTTCCTCTTTTCAATTCTGCTGTGATCAGCATTAAATGGGCCATGACATGAGAAATTCAATTTGCCTTGATCTTTTCACATTTAAGAGGTCTTTGTACCATACAAAAAAATCCTGCAAGTTTCAGAGCTTAGAACGTCCTCCTCAGTATAAAAAAAGCTTTTATTTAATCAAGCTCCATGTGGGATCTGTGACATCACACAGCGTCTCTGTACAGACTTCAGAAGGATCCCAGTGTCGGAAACAAGTGGATGGTTCTGGATGAAGTATTATATGTTTGTTTGGAGCATTTTGTTTTGTAAACGAGGCACAGAAAGTTCGCAAGAACATTTTGTTGAGATGTGAAGCAGCAACTGTACTGGATCTGACAGCAACTACATCAAATTATTTTACAATGCTTTGTAAATGACGGTCTTTCTGCATATATTTGTTTTGTGCAAAAAACTTTATTGACATTATAAGTGAACCTAATGTAATATATATATAAAAAAATCCATGTCATTACCCCTTTACGCATACTAAATCTGAAGAGTTTATGATCAAATCTGAATTTTGCTATCACCAAGTATTAGATGTTAAACCTTGACCACCGTACTTACAAAGTAACCCCAAATACCCTGAATATCTGGATCAGGTGTTTGATTAAAGCTACGAAATGGTTAAACTTCATAGTCTAATAGAGAAGCAACAGTTAAACTGCTTCACAGAACTGAAATATGCAAATGTAATAACAAGAAAAGGGTAGTTTTTCTTTTATTCACATTTAGAAAAGTAGGTGTAGTTTACCTCTGAGTTAAACATTCACTTTAAAGGGGTCATATAATGCCATTTTTGTACAAGCTAATATGATTCTTTAGGGTCTAAATTAAAAGTTTGTAATATACTTTAATTAAAAATTCTCATTAGTATTGTAAGAAAACACTTATTTTACCTGGTCAAAAACAGCTCTGTTTTCAGCACGCCGTTTCAGTGCATATGACTTTAAATGATCATGAGCTGCGCTCACTCCGCCCCTCTGTTCTGTGCATACACCGTTTGTAAAACAATAACCATAACGCGCGTTGTTCAGTATAAACGTGGAATTATGAATTATATTGAGAACGTCATACATAGAAAACATGCCGTAATGTCCTGAGTGTAAACCTTAGACGCATTCATTGTGAAGCGTGCAGCTAGCGATTTGCAAAGATTAATATATTAATATAAAGTTTAATAAAACGTTTCACTCACTTCCGTTCTTCTGGAGGTTCAGCAGGAACACGAATATCTGGGACCGATCCTTTTTAGCAAAGCTTCTTAGCAAATCCAGCTTTACTGACCCTCGTTTATAAAGCAGTCTGGTGTGTGAAATGATATGAAGCATTGACGTTGCTCGTGTGGAATATTCCCTTCGAAAACAAAACTCAGCCACTGCTCTTCAGCGGTTCGGATTCAGGAACATTAAAATGACTGTGTTCGTTATTACACCCAAGAACAGAACACCACAATCGCTTAGACGCCATTCTGCTCATAGACAGTGCTCCGGCACATCAACAATGACCGCGCCGGTCCGGTCCGCGCCGCGCAGACTTGATTGACAGCTACCTCATGTGCGAGGGCGGGTCTGTGTTGAAACGCTCCCGTCAATCAACAATCGTGGGAGGGGCGTCCGTTTTATTGACGTCACAAAAACGAACGGCTCGATTTGAGGCAGGGGAAAACATATAAGGAGATTAAAACAAAACCACTGGATGGATTTTTATCATTATATGATGTTTGTGTACAGGCACTGCCAACACACATTTCAGTACAATCAACTTGTAAAAGTGCATGTACCATTATATGACCCCTTTAAAATGTTATTTTTATTCAGACTAAAACATTCATTAATCCTTTTCCAACTAAAAAAAGAAAGGAGGAGGGTCTCTGGAAATGTCTGAAGATCCACCCAGAGATCTACAGGATCAAACGTCTATTTGATGTGCATGTTTACATCTGAAAGACGTATTTGCTTATCTGAATATACATCTCAAGGATGATTCCTGTCAGATGATAAATAGACATTTAGAAAATGTCTTTAAGATGTTTATGATTTAGAATGTAAAACTGACATCGTAAAGACGTTTCTCAGATGTTTGTACACAGCAGAGGTTTTCCAGATGAAGCGCTCTGTAACAGACATCTTGCAGAAGAATGTGTGCTAGAAGATTCCTGTACAATTTCTTTCTTTCCTGATTTTTGTTTTAGGATGCAATTATAGCAAACAGTTCATAACAAATTGTAATCTTACACATACAGATTTTGGTTTCAGCAACAGTTGACAATGTTTTTAATGTGGTTTTATTATTATTTATAATATTTTAAGAAATCGTTCTCACTGAAAGCCTATCAGACTAAAAACTTCCACCACAAATTGGAAGTAAAAGACTGCAGGACAGTACCTGGAAGGACACAGTATAGGCTATCTAATGTAGATATTTCATTTAGTTAATTCTGTTAATATCAAGTATATTGTATTTTAGTACTTACAAGGGAAATGTGTGGTTTGAACATTTGTTTTTTGTGAATAATTTTTGTGAACAATTGTCAGTTGACAATTCATGTTATCCTGAATAAGAAACTTAATACATATACTTTGTTTCTTGACATCTATATAGATCATCCACCAGATATACAATTTAAATAAAAACTTTAATTTAAAAATGTGTGCAATAATGGATAAACAATACTGCATGACGCTAGAAATTATCATTTATATTTTATTAAAACAATGATCCAATCACATAAATTATTCTGTAAATAAAATAGTTTTATATACACATCAGCAAAAATACAATATGAAATGCTCAGTTCACAGAAACAGTGTAACTTGTTTTAGACTGTTGTTCTCTTGTCCACTTTATCAACATGGCCGTTCACCCAGGTGGTCTCTGGATCTACACAGATCTCTTTACCTTTAAATGTCTGAAACCTGAGGGAGAAAAGGACAAAACACGATTTAGATCAGAGTATTTCTTTAATGGAGTGTGTCATTCAGATTGACTTTGCAGTTTGAAAATGAAATAATGTCTAAGATGACACTCACACAATGGCTGGTCTGGCACAGGAGCTGCTGGTCCAGTAGTAAGACTTCACCAGTCTCACAGGAATCTTCACATTACTGAACTCCATACAGCACTTTGCCACATTAGCTGCGAGGGGAGCTGAAATATGGAAACAAATGGGCTATCACAAATCTATGCATTCCCATGCAAAAAAATAAGACAAAGGGTTTCAATTAGATAAATCGATATTTTTAAATCACTTAAAGGGATACTCCACTTTTTTTGGAAATAGGCTCAATTTACAACTCCCCCAGAGTTAAACTGTTGAGTTTTACCGTTTTTGAATCCATTCAGCCGATCTCCGGTTCTGACGGTACCACTTTTAGCATAGCTTAGCATACATCATTGAAGTGGACAAGACCATTAGCATTTCTCATTAAAAAATGACCAAAGTGTTTCGATATTTTTCCTATTTCAAACTTGACTCTTCTGTAGTTACATCGTGCACTAAGACCGACGGAAAATGTAAAGTTGCGATTTTCTAGGCTGATATGGCTAGGAACTATACTCTCATTCCTGCGTAATAATCAAGAAACTTCACTGCCGTACCATGAGAGCAGCAGGCGTAATGATATGACGCAGCGCCTGAAAATAGTTCCGTTGTGTTGACGGAAGGTGGCCTATTTTCAGGCGCTGCGTCATATCATTGCGCCTGCTGCTCTCATGGTACGGCAGTGAAGTTTCTTGATTATTACGCAGGAATGAGAGTATAGTTCCTAGCCATATCAGCCTAGAAAATCGCAACTTTACATTTTCCGTCGGTCTTAGTGCACGATGTAACTACAGAAGAGTCAAGTTTGAAATAGGAAAAATATCGAAACACTTTGGTCATTTTTTAATGAGAAATGCTAATGGTCTTGTCCACTTCAATGACGTATGCTAAGCTATGCTAAAAGTGGTACCGCCAGAACCGGAGATCGGCTGAATGGATTCAAAAACGGTAAAACTCAACAGTTTAACTCTGGGGGAGTTGTAAAATAAGCCTATTTCCAAAAAAAGTGGAGTATCCCTTTAATGCGACGAATGAAACTAAACCAGACAAAAATAATCTGAAAACAATTAATTTGATCTTAATTGACATTCAAAGAGTCCTCACCGCTTGAAGTCATCGGCACAGAGCAGAAGAGAACCAGGACCAGCAGAAACACCAGGCTTCTCATTCTTCAAGATGTTTGTTCACAACGACAGAAAGAGTCTTGTAGAGCTGGAAGATCTCAGAGCAGATGTGTCCAGAATAACACCTGAGCTCCTTCTTATATACATAGCAGGAGAGGAATTCTTCATAAAGACATTCATGTAAATCCATTTCTGAGTAACAATATTGTCAGATGCGAGTTGTTTTTAGTTCTTCCTTTCCTTCATCCTTTTTCTGCTTTGTCGCTCATGTAAGAATTTGGAAGGTATTTTTCTTTCAGATTCACTGAAAACGTGTTTCAGGAAAGCAACACACGACTTCCTCTTTTCAGGCCTTGTGCAGCATTAAATGTAGGCTACTAAATTAAAGATTGTATGATCAAATCTGAATCTGAATGAAGGTGTTTGATTAAAGCTAAATCCACTATTGTTAAACTCACAGTTAGCACTAAACTATTGTTTAGTGACATTTCATAGTCTAATAGAGAAGCAACAGTTGAACTGCTTCACAGAACTGAAATAAGAAATGACATGAAAAGAGGAAGCTTTTCTTGTATTGACAGTATAAGAAAAAAAGGTGTGATTTTCTTCTAAAACAATAATTCACATTTTCTTACTAAAAGAAGACATTTCTGAAGATCCATCCAAGAGATCCACATGATGCTTTTAAGAATTCATAAGACAACTGGTGTTCCACAGAAACTCCGGTAACACCTTATGATAATACAGTAATAAAGTACAAATCATTAACAAACTATTAGTTTATAGTTAATTCATAGTTAATATATTCTCTACATTGTTAATGTATTAAAAGGCAATATACAAATAGTGAGTTCTTTATTCATTGTCACTCAAATTAACACAGTTTTCATTGTTTAATTAGCTCGTAATAAAGGAATTGTTAATTGATTATTAGGACTAAATAGTTCTCACTTTAGATTAGGTCACGGAAAATGTCATTAAGTGCTTTAAACCAAGCTTCATTAGATATTATTATTATTATTTCAAGGAACACTTACTGTAATACACTTAACACTAAATGCAATTAATCTAATAAAGGTTTGTTTAAAGCACTTAATTATTGGCACATTCCCACGTTCTTTCAGTGACCTAAACTGGGAACTATTTACAGTTAATAAGTTGACAAAGCATAACATTATCTAACTCTTTACAGATGAGCTAATTAAACAATAATAATTGTGTTTATTACAGTGACAATGAATGAATAACTGAATATTTGTATATGGCCTATTAATATATATTAACAGTGTAGAGACTACAGTATATTAACTATGAATTAACTATAAACATGTAGTAACCTTATATTACCCTTTCTTAGGTAAGTATACTGTAAGTGCACACACTGATAAATAAAGTTCAACCATTTTAGTATGGTTTTATTCTCTATAATATTTTGAGAAAACTTTACATAATAATGTTCTATAATCTTTCTCACTGAAAGCCTATCAGACTAAAAACTTCCACCACAAATTGGAAGTAAAAGACTGCAGAACAGTACCAGGAAGGACACAGTATATCTACTGAAGATAATTCATTTTGTTAATTCTATTAATATCAAGTATATCGTATTTTATTTACGAGAAGGGAAAAGTGTTGTTTAAACAGATTTGTTAGTCAGTTTTAGACAATTAATGTTAGCCTGACTGAGATACTTAAAGGGACAATGTGTACTTTTTTAGGTATTTTATTATCTAAAATCAATATTTTTATTCATAAATATGTCCTCAATGGTGTACAAATACCTCTGCAAATTATCTGATTTATCCTCGTAAACGAAGAATTTATTATCTTATTTGAAAAAGTGAGGCGCTGGAGAGCACAATTCGTTTGAATGCAAAATACAATTTCACCACTAGATGGGAGAAAATCCTACACAATGTCCATTTAATACAAATAATTTGTTTCTTTACATCCACCAGATATATAGACTTAAATTTAAATAAACAGTTTATTTTCAAAATGTGTGCAATAGAGGATAAAACAATTCAGCATGGGGATTAAAACTGTCATTTATATTTTATTAAAACAACTGAATCCAATCACATAAATTATTCTGTAAATAAAATAGTTTTATATACACATCAGCAGTAGACAATATGAAATGCACAGTTCACATAGAAAGAGAGTAGTTTGTTTTAGACTGTTATTCTCTTGTCCAGTTTATCAACATGGCCGTTCACCCAGGTGGTCTCTGGATCTACACAGATCTCTTTACCTTTAAATGTCTGAAACCTGAGGGGGAAAGGACAAAACACGATTTAGATCAGAGTGTTTCTTTAATGGAGTGTGTCATTCAGATTGACTTTGCAGTTTGAAAATGAAATAATGTCTAAGATGACACTCACACAATGGCTGGTCTGGCACAGGAGCTGCTGGTCCAGAAGTAAGACTTCACCAGTCTCACAGGAATCTTCACATTACTGAACTCCATACAGCAGTTTGCCACATTAGCTGCGAGGGGAGCTGAAATATGGAGACAAATAGAACTATCACAAATCTACACATGACCAGGCAAAAAATAAGACAAAAGTTTTCAATTAGTTGATATCAATATTTTTAAATCACCTAATGCAACAAATGAAACTAAACCTTCCATAAAAAATCTGAAAACAATTCATTTTTTCTTAATTAACAATCAAAGAGTCCTCACCGCTTGAAGTCATCGGCACAGAGCAGAAGAGAACCAGGACCAGCAGAAACACCAGGCTTCTCATTCTTCAAGATGTTTGTTCACAATGATGCAATGAATGAAAGAGAAGTTCTGTTGAGCTTGATGTCAGAGCTGATATTGCAGATCCTGTTCAGAAGGCCGAGCAAACAGAGGAGAATTTACCTTGAAAGAAGTGGGGAAAATGAAGAAGCAGGACACATCTGCACTGTCGCAACTCCTCAGATGGTGTTTATTTACAACATTCAGTTGGTTTCTGTTACTTCTCTAAAGCACAAATAAAACATTTAACAATCTTAATTTATCTCAGTGTCCCTTTTCCATAACAGTTCAATTTAGAATCATTAATAGGCTATAAATAAAATAATCACATTTTATCGATGATATACCTCTGTTATGAATAATTCACAAATTTGCCCTATAAGAGTGGATTTACAAAATATTTTTTTGTAAATCTTTGCCATGTCTTTGCAACAAAAAAATGGTCGCAACAAAAAAAGTGTCACACTTATATTGTTCACGATAAAAAATGACCACCATTGAAAATGAAAGGGAAACAATATGAAAAATATGAAAATACAAAACAATGCAGCTTGTTTTTAATCGTTTAATCGTTAAAATAATTAAATATGTTGGATAATTTCCATGCCTTCGTCATAGGACTAGCGGGCACAGGAATAAAAATAAAAATAAAATAATGATGGACAAGGATAAATTATTTATAATAAATACTCCGATATAAATACTATGCAATAAAAACAAACAAATGCTGTAAACGGGAGGAGATTGACAGGCTTAACCCCACCCCCTAATCCTGACCACTCCCACAATACTAAACACACTGGCGGGGTCCAGAACACGATTCTGCACAACAACCTGATTGAAAACACATAGCTACTACTGACTGACTGATTGAGTAACGAACGCACTTTGAACCATAGACAGTAAAAGAAATGGACAGAGCGATCTCATTGGAACTCAGTTGAGACAGTTGAAGCCCACTTTTAGCGATTTTTGAGCACTTCCGTTCCTGACGCGCAGACTCAGACCGACTCAAACTAAGCTTGATGACGTGAGCAACCTGTCTGACAGACGTTAATCTTCTAGTAGCTGTGCGTGAAAACTGCCAACGTTAATCTTGCAGAGACGGGGAACTTGAGCAAAGAGTTCTTTGGCGTGAGTGAGCAGGAGTAAGTATTCCGTTGCTTTTATGGACTCATTATCTATGGGCTTCTCCCTTGACGGGACGTCCCCCCGATTGCCTGCGAGCTTCTCCTCCTGTCTGTACGGTAACTTCTGTACAGCGCGACAGAGAGTCGAGTGGTTATGACGCAATCGTTAGCCTATTTTTACTAAATCTGTTTCTACGGGGCCATAGTGTAACATAGAAGGTAATGGAGCCCTTTATACATTGTCGTGTTTCTTTAGAAATAAATAATGGACAAATGGAGTCTTTAAACGCCTCAGATGTAAAGTTATTCGCTGTCAAAGTGACGCAAAAATGAATGGGAGTCAATGGAAATGCTAACGCAAGTGAAGTTCTGCTACAACATGGCGGCACCCGGCCGGCTTCAACTTCCGGTCGATGGATTACCCCCTTGCTTTGAACACTTAAGTTCACTAAATCACGGTCACAGTTTCTGTTTTAATAATCATTCAACCCTTACATAATTTTAGCATGAACAAATACAGGCTACATTAGGCTATGTCACCAGAATTCGCTATAATAGGCTACTATTCAATGTCGCTGAAGCAAGAATCACTTTTTTTATGTCATTTTAGAAAACTCGAGGCCTACCTCAAAAAAATTAACAGATATGGATCCTACAATTTCACCAACGCCACGGTTTATATTCACAATCGATTGCGATAGCCTAGTCAAAGTATTCAATTTAAAACGTGTTTTTATTCTAAAATACCCATATTTCACCTTTAAGAGGAGGAAAAATGAAGAAGCAGGAATCGTGTCCGCTCCGTCACCGCTGGTCTGATGGTATGAGGAAGCAAGCACCGATCTCCCAGCTTTTATCCGATATGAACATGCCAAAATAAACTACCCTTTGTCCACACAAAAGTCGCTACACAGTCAGCATTTCACAACATCACACTGTAGGCTATTGAGTTGTGAAAATATTGAGAAAATAATCCCGTTACTTCTGTTCAATTTACACAATTGTGTAGCCTACATATTATGTGTGCATATCACTGATGTGTTAGGCTATGTGTTATTATAAAAACGTCTGACTCTGAGCACATTATTATATACGAAAAGGCCTAGGCTACGATTGCCTGTAGCCTAGTATAGCCTACTTTTCTCCGAAATACATTCTTGTAAATCCCTTTGCTATTCGTTAACTTTGTAGAATTATTTATATTTATATTAATTATTTATATTTATATTTATAGGCTATATAATTTTTTTAGTCTTCACTGTTCCTCTAGCAGTCTACCACATCCCTTTTCTGCTTTGTCGCTCATGTGAGAAGGCGAAAATTACTTTTCTTTTAGATTAATAAAAAATGCGCTTCAGGAAATCAACACAGCTTCTTCATTTGCAGTCCTGTCATGCTGCCACCGGTCTCAAAGACCAGGCTTAAAGCTAAAATGCATGTTTGAGCCGTTTTAACTCAAAGCAACTTACACTGATAGATCTTAAAATATATCAGTGCCTTTGTTTTATCTCAAGATGCACACCACTCATGTTTTTTTCTAAGGCACATTTATAAAAGACACTTAAATTCACTAATTGAAGTAAAAGGCATGATCCTGGCTTAATTTGCATTACATTTATTCATTTTGCAGATGCGTTTATCCAAAGCGACTTAATCTAAGTCCTGTCTGTGTGAAACCGGGTCTACATGTAATAAATCAGAAGATCTTCATGATCATATCTGAATTCTTACCAAAACTCATGCTCTAAAGAACACAACCACTTGTTCTTTTTTATAGTTGCTTTTCTTACTCTAATAGAGAAGTTAGAATTATTCAGCCAGTTAAATGGCTGAAATAAAATCTACAAATGTAAAGTCAGGAAAAGTGCAGCTTTTCTTTCACTTGTTAGCTTTCACAAGATACAATTTTATTTTATGTCAAACTAAAATAATAAGTGTCTGGAGTCTGGACCTTTCTGAAGATCAACCCAGAGGGTCCTTCAGGGTCCACAAGACCTGTGTGTTCCTCTGTACATTCATTACAAATTGGAATTTTGTAACCTTACAATGACCGAACAGAAGCATTGCACACAAATGTTTGGTATGGCATTATCTAAATACTTTGCAGGCCTATATTTTTACATGTAGCCTACCATCTTCCCGAATGAAAGCCCATCAGACTGAAACCTTTCATCAGTAGGTGGCAGTAGAGGACTGCAGAACACTACCAGGTGCCGTAGGCTACTGTATACTGTCTTATATTTGCCTTCAGTGGTTTTAGTCATATTTAGATAATTCCCACACATCTCAATGAGATATTTAAAAATCAAAATCATGATTGTAACAACGCCAACAAATTTAAATAAATAAAAAATCCACCACCAGATGTCAGCCGAGAACTCCTCTTATTTAGGATCTGCCAGTGTGAAAGACACTCTTTTCTTTCACCCATTGTAGGCTACTTCCCAAAACCATGCGTATCTCTCCAGACGCATTTATCTTACTTCAATTTTTTAAAGAGGCCATAAATTAAAATTAAATGTACAAGTACAGTAGCCTTTATGACTCTGTACTTCTGAATTGATTTTTTTTACTCTGAACTACATTTTTAGTTCATAAATTAAAATGAAATGTACAAGTACATAGCCTTTATGACTCTGTACCTCTGTATTGATTTTTTAATGACTCTGCATTGCAATGTAAACGATATAGGTATGCATGTAAAGTATGTACATACATTACACATAGGCTACTACTATATTAGTGACCAGACGTGAAATCTCAAGGGTCCATGGCCAGAAAAAGTTTGAAAACGCTTAAGGCCAAATGATGTTGTTGAGAGGGGAATACACAGTATGATTATGACTAAGCCATCAAAATCAGCAGTCAGTGACCTCTGTTGTTTCTCAGAGGTTTAATCGTTTTAGTCTTAAAGGGGTCATATAATGGTACATGCACTTTTACAAGTTGATTGTACTGAAATGTGTGTTGGCAGTGCCTGTACACAACCATCATATAATGATAAAAATCCATCCAGTGTTTTTGTTTTAATCTCCTTATATGTTTTCCCCTGCCTCAAATTGAGCCGTTCGTTTTTGTGACGTCAATAAAACGGACGCCCCTCCCACGATTGTTGATTGACAGGAGTCAGCACAGGAGTTTCAACACAGACCCGCCCTCGCTCGTCCTGTCAATCATAGTCTGCGCGGATCGGCGCGGTCATTGTTGATATGCTGGAGCACTGTCTATGAGCAGAATGGCGTCTAAGCGATTGTGGTGTTCTGTTCTTGGGTGCAATAACGAACACAGCAGTCATTTTAATGTTCCTAAATCCGAACCGCTGAAGACGCAGTGGCTGAGTTTGTTTTCGAAGGGAATATTCCCCACGATCAACGTCAATGCTCTCATGTTTGCCGAATCATTTCTCAGTGGACTGCTTTATAAACGAGGATCAGTGTAAAGCTGGTTTTGCTGAGAAGCTGCACCTGAATAAAGGATCGGAACCTATTCGTCTTCCTGCTGAACCTTCAGAAGAACTAAAGTGAGTGCCCAGCTAACAAAATAAAGTCCCCAGAACGTCCCCTGAACGTCCACTGCGAACGTCCCCTGAACGTCTTCGTGTAGGGTTCTTTAAACGTTCGCAGGACGTCGTGGGGGACGTTCGCGGGACGTCCCGAGGGACCTTCGCGGGACGTTTAGAAAACTTTCGGGGACCTTTTCGGAACGTTCACTAGAAGTCCTTTTAACATCTTAAGACCCTTTTATAGTGTAGCATTAGTCTGATAACACAAAATCGAACAACCAAGGAACAAACACAAGGAATATCAGGAAACAAAAATACTTTTATTTTCATAAACAAAAAAAGTGCGTGTGTGTGTGTCTAGTTGCCAAGTTTCCAGCTGAAACGAAGTTCACATGTGTCTTCAAATGCGCTGGCAGCTGTGTGTGTGTGTGTGTGTGTGTGTGTGTGTTTGTCGGTCAGCTGTGGGATTAATCCGATGGCAATTCTCCACCTTTGGCCCTAAAACAACAAAATAAACATATTCAGTTATGATTTTATCCAAGTGGAATATAACGTTGTCTCATTTCAGCTACATTTAACGTTAGCTTCGTAGGCATAACGGTTATCAGCGGTACATTGCGGACAACTTCAGCAAACGTTTTAAAAGGTAACATTTTCATATAATTTAAAGACGGACAGTGGTTATGGTAACAAATTTATAATAACCTAAATTTAACGTTTTATTATACAACGTTAACAAATTTATAATAACCTAAATTTAGCTACATTTAACGTTAGCTTCGTAGGCATAACGGTTATCAGCGGTACATTGCGGACAACTTCAGCAAACGTTTTAAAAGGTAACATTTTCATATAATTTAAAGACGGACAGTGGTTATGGTAACAAATTTATAATAACCTAAAAATTAAAAATACCTTTAGACAGACGACGGACAGAGAAAACACAATAAGGCTGCGTCTGAGGAGGACCGTTAACTGTCACTACGCTACGCAGCTGAGCGTTGCCATGGATACAAACCATAGACTGTGATACAAACCGCGTACATAAGGAATGACGTCACTCGCTTAGGTGCATTTGATCCTATGATTTGATCGTCACTTGCTTGTTTCTCCAATTTTTTTTGTGTTATTTGATCTGCATGTGCTATCAATAATTAGAATAATATTTTTCCTAAAATATATTATTTTTAATAAAACCAGTCACCTTCGCCTGACCAACAGTTTGACAGGTAAATGTTAAGGATACTTTTATTTGTCTTACCGTGTTACTTTCCACTTTCTTTCCAGCAATTTTTCATTCTTCACGTTTTCCTTGGCTGCATTCATCATTTGAAGTCGATGCATTCTTTTAGAGCTCCTGGGATTCAACCTCTTCGTGCATGTGGAATAGCCTTTATAAATAGCTCATATTCAATTGAATCAATTTTCATGTTTTTGATGTTTAAATTATAACGGGTGAAAACAGACTCGTGGTTTTATTACATCTTTAATTAGTGATATAATTTACATGAAAGTTATTATCTTAACATTAAAACACTAACGTTTTTAGCATGAACTTACAATTAATGCAAATATTTGCATTTATATTTTAGTTTAATTATTCGTTTGTCTGAGTTGCAAAGTGTCAGTTGATGATGGCAAACGCATGGGCGACTGGATTTTGCAAGTGTTGTCATGGAAATGCCAGGTGAGGGACGAAATAGGGACGTTCGCAAACTGGCCCGGACAAATGTCCTCAGAACGTCCGTCAGCGAACGTTATAAAATGGACCAAATGCGAACGTCATCGGAATGTCCGTCAGCGAACGTTACAAAATGGACCAAATGCGAACGTTATCGGAATGTCCGTCAGCGAACGTTACAAAGCGGACCAAATGCGAACGTCATCGGAATGTCCGTCAGCGAACGTTACAAATGGGACCAAGTGCGGACGTCCTCAGAACGTCCGATCGGGAACGTTAGCGGACCTAATGCGGACCTAAGGGGACGTTTGAACCCAGGTAGCAAAGAATTCTGGCCCAGATTTGGCATGTGTCTGGCACAGCTGGCATTCATCCGGCACTGGCATACAGCATGTGGGCCAAACATGGCCCGGGTTTGGCAGAGATGGCACTGGATTTAAGACGGCACCCAAGACATGGGCCAGATATCAAATGGAGTATTTGGCCCAGATGTCAAATATAGATATGTGGGCCATATATGTATGGCCGATCTTGAGCCACATTTAAAATCATTTAAAAATATTTTTGAGTAAAATCCCAATGTTTTCCCATACAGAAAAGTAATATATTCACATATATGTGAAACACTGTAAAATATATTTTACAGTGAAAATGTTAACATGTTATTTAACAATAACATGTTATGCATTTTAAAAATATATTTTCAAAATGTATTTCAATATATTTTACAGTGTTTCACATATTTGTGAATATATTACTTTTCTGTATGGGAAAACATTGGGATTTTACTCAAAAATATTTTTAAATGATTTTAAATGTGGCTCAAGATCGGCCATACATATATGGCCCACATATCTATATTTGACATCTGGGCCAAATACTCCATTTGATATCTGGCCCATGTCTTGGGTGCCATTATAAATCCAGTGCCATCTCTGCCAAACCCGGGCCATGTTTGGCCCACATGCTGTATGCCAGTGCCGGATGAATGCCAGCTTTGCCAGACACATGCCAAATCTTGGCCAAATTTGTTTGCTGACTGTAGCTTAAGCTGCTCTCGGGTAGCAAAGAATTCTGGCCCAGATTTGACATGAAGCCGGCACGGCATTCAGTCGGCACTGGCATGAGGCATGTGAACCGAACATAGCCCGGTTATGGGCAGATTGAACCGTTTTTAAGGCGGCAAACAGGATATGGGCCAGTGTTTAAAACGTGTATTATTTGTCTCACACGTAAAATATAGAAATGTGGCCCACATATGTCTGGCCAGACTTATCCCACAGTTAAAATGTAATTTCAGATATTTTATAATTGATTATATTTTCATAAACACAGTTTCCCCTATTCCTGTTTGCACCATGGGCTTATTGCTCTCTATTAACAAGGTTTAATTAGCCTAATAATAATTTAAAATATGAAACACCATAAATTTTAAATTTAAAATAGAACTTTAATTGTTTGATTGTCTCATTTCATGCACAAGAAGGCCAATCGTTTCTTTCTTACAACGTCCTAATATGGCAAAAAAAAAAAAAAACATTTTTAAATTTTTTTTACCAATCAGGTTGCATCTAGAAAAACGCGCCCAGAAAGCGCGCCTAAACCGCAATGCTTCATGGGTTTGCAGTTTTACCTCATTGTAGTCTTTACACTCAATCTTGTATTTTTGTCTTCTTTATATATGTATATATATTTTTTTAATTTTTTATTTTTTATTTTATTTTTATTCAATTGAAACTGTGCAATCTTGCGATTTAGCCGGTTTAGTTAATGGTTTAGAACGCTTCAACCCAAAAAAAAAAAAAAAAAAAAAAAAATTATACTTCCGGATCCAGCGCTGCCGAAGAAGAAGTGGGCGCGCACTGATGCACTCGACTGCATTTCACTAACGGTCGCGGACTTCTCACCTCAAAGCGAGCGAAGTTTGGTAAGTGATAATTTTTAATTTTAGAGTTAGTATGAGTTAGTATAGTCGGAAAGTGAAATGTTAAGGATGTGCCACAATGTATAATTGTAGCTGTTAGTTAAAATGTAGAAGTTGACTAAATGTTCGTCGATTACATTTAACGTTAAATGACATCAGACATCTTTATTTTTATCACAGCCATTTCAATTTAAGTGACATACACTGATGGATTAACATACTAAAATGTATAGCAGCAATTGGCACCTGAAACATCACACAAAAATATAAATATCATAAGGATATTGATTACTTTTGTTTATATTCTATTGATTGAGGATTTTATCAATTTTGTGCCCTTATGATATTTATATCTTCTATAGAGATTATCAAATTTTAAGTTCGATAATTTTTAATGCTAATTTGTGTTATATAAACAACATATCACGACAAAGCCCTCTTAAAATTTCAAATATGCAGAGACACAGAGAGATAAAATCAGTATTGTAACACATACAAAAAAAGTTTAACATTTAAGAAATAGCCTATACATTTTTTGCAATTATGCTAACTTACATCATTACAGCGATTACATGTTATTATCATATAACACACTGGCAGTTTAAAGTTTTGAAAAACAGCTTGACTGTATTTTTTAGCAAGTAGCCTAAATGTAAGTTAGCCATGGTGAGTAAAAGAGAGATTAGATTTGGACCTCCTAAACATTTGACATCAAATTTAGCCTATGTTTGTGTGTGTGTGTTTGCATTTCTAATCCATTGTGGATTTTGTTGTGGTATCACTCATTATTTATGCAATTTGTTAAAATGTTTGTTTGATAAATTATGTAACAAGTGAGCAAGTGGGTTTTTGGGTTTTCATAGTTTGTCTTCCATTTTGAAATTAAATAAGAAGAAATGAAAAAAACAAGATTTCAGCTGTGAACCAAATAAATGAAAATATAGTCAAAATCTTATATTTTTGTTTATTTAAAATTTTTTTTTTTCTTGTTTCTGCTTATTTCATTTTAAACTGAAAAACAAACTTATCAAAACGTACACGGACCTTGTAGTCTTATTCATTTATGATTGTTTTTGTTTGGTGTGTGTGTGTGTGTGTGCTTTCTATTTTAGTAATAATTTATATAAATATTTTTTCAATTTATAATGTTCTCTTTTGTGTTTGTTTCAGGTTCAAGAACAAAAGACCTGAGTAAAGCCACGGTATGGAAAAGACTTGTTCAAGAGCTGACATTCAAGAGCTTGACATTCAAGAAGTTTTTTGTTTGTTTGTTTTTTTGTAAATTGTTTTTGTTTAAATGTGAAAAATAAACATTTGTTAAGAATACTGTTGTGTTTCAGACATTTTTCAGCTGAGCAGGGTGTATATAAAGTGGCTAGATCATGGTTTAGTTGAGGCTGACATGAATCAACCCAGACAACAACATAGTGTCGGCCCAGATCCGGCCCACTTCTTGTACACGTGGATTCCACACGGCCCAGATGTGGGCCGGATCTGGGTCGACACTGTTACTGTCTGGGAATTGTTTGGTCCTACAAAGGACCAGAATAGGGCCAGCTATAGTCATACATTTGGCTGAGATATGGCTATGCCATGGGTCTTATGTGGCCCGAGTTCTGGCAACCAGACCTGGTCCAGAATAGGGCCAGCTATTAGTCATACATTTGGCTGAGATATGGCTATGCCATGGGCCATATGTGGCCCGAGTTCTGGCAACCAGACCTGGTCCAGTCATGTACCGTAATTCATTGCTGTATTTGGGCCAAGTGAAAGTGGGTTGTGTGGCCCGTCACTGGGCCAAACCAATTTTGCTATGTGGGAAACGTCCGGGGGACGTCCCTTGTTTGCTGGGTGTAACGTTTTATTAATCTTTATATTAATATATAATCTTTGCAAATCGCCAGCTGCACGCTTCACGATGAATGCGTCGGTTTACACTCAGGGTACATTACAGCATGTTTTCTATGTACAACGTTCTCAATATAATTCATAATCCCACGTTTATAATGAACAACGCGTGGTTATTGTGTTATAAACGGCGTATGCGCAGAACAGAGGGGTGGAGTGAGCAAAGCTCATGATCATTTAAAGTCATACTGAAACGGCGTGCTGAAAACAGAGCTGTTTTTGACCAGGTAAAATAAGTGTTTTCTTACAATACTAATGAGAATTTTTAATTAAAGTATATTACAAACTTTTAATTTAGACCCTAAAGAATCATATTAGCTTGTACAAAAATGGCATTATATGACCCCTTTAATATTAAAGTTCTGGCCACTGCCTCTACATGGTCAAATCATACAACACACACACACACGCACGCGCACGCACGCACGCACGAATGCACACACACACACACACAGACACACACACAGTATCTGGATCTAAAATAGACAGTGCCACTTCCTAGTACCAACATGACATTTGTTTGGGGGGAGAAAAGAGAATTGAGTCTGGTTATATTTTAAGACACACCTTCTCAAGTTCAACAGTGAAATACACATGACCACAAACCAGTGTGGTTGAAAATGATCACTCACTGTACGTCACACTCAAACTTTCCATCTGGTGTACACATGTACAAAGCAATGGTTTCAGTGGTACGGAACACATTGTATCTCGTGCTAGAATGACGAGATGTTTAGCAGTAGTGAAATCAATTATGATGTAAACAGCGCTTGCCTCATATTCATGCTCTTCACATGCTGTTTATTTTCAGCGTCTGAGGGAAGCGTTGAAAAACTTCAAACAGTTTTTCCTGTTTGTTTTGTAAGGTGTTAATAGCATTGTTTAGGTCCTTTCAAAATAGGGTTGATATAATTAGAGTGATTACGTTTTAATAATCGTCCAACTCTATGAGAACAGAAGAGTCCACCACACCACAACTATAACGATAACGACACAAAGGAAAGATATCGTTGGAATCACTTTCAGAAAGATTTTTTCCAGCTGATGATAAAAACATTGTGAGCCAACATGAATCCATACTGCTTTAAAGAGCTCAAGCTTTAAAGCGACAGACAACAAAACTGCAGCGAGAGCATGTAACATTAAACAGAAGGTTGGTGTGGACGGACGCTAAAAGTTATCGTTATAGTTACATTTATATTACGTTCTTGGTGTGAACGGGCCTTATGTCGAGTACACTGAACGATTTTCACTCTCCGACAGTTTTGTGGAAATCGCGACAAATTCCTGAAAAACATGAGTGACAATCGCACAGTGTATGATCAACAGAGGCGGACAGAGTACAGAGCTTTGAGTAAAAGTACAGATACCCCTTGCTAAATTTTACTCAAGTACAAGTAAAAGTACTACATTCAGATGTCTACTTAAGTAAAAGTACTAAAGTACTTGTTTTTAAAAGTACTTGAGTATCAAGAGTACAAGAGTAGATTTTCTAAATATTGCATTACTAATCTACTGCCACAATGCTTACATTTATGCACAGAAACGTCCTACATGGAGTTATGAAAAATGTTAATGTTAATACCTTGGAGAATGTAAAAGGAATTGAAAGTAAAATCAAGTCATTTTCATCTTTTTACCATGTTGCTTTATTTAATTAAATTAAATTTTTGGGGGGTCCCATCTTTAAATGCGGGGACAACACACACACACACACACACACCACATGTAAGGGTGGCGCTGCCAATAAAGCACCTAAAAGCTGTCACAAAGAACCGGCAAAAGGAATGATTATGAATATGTAAAATATAGCAAGGAGATATTTTAATTGTTTATTAATAAACACTTGTTAATAAACAAGTGTTTTCTTTGTCAATGTCGGCTAGATGAAGTTGACGATGCTGACTCGCGATCTTCAGTAGTGAACGCGCCAGAGAGAAATGCACATTTCATACGGATTACATAAGCAGAGAACAGTCTGCAGTCTGTTTTCTTTCGTTTTGAATTTTTCTGTTTAAAAGTAGACTGTCTGTGAGAGGCAAGTAGGCTACCTTATACACTGAGTTTCGGTTCATTTATGAGACGAGATCCAGTTCACGTGCCGGCGCCTCCGTTTCTTATCTATCGTCTGCTATTTACTTCTTATTTATTAAACCCAGGCAATTGGTTGATGAAACATTGATTAAAATTAAGATACAATTAATGCAAAACGAAATTCAGGTTAAAGAAAGGTTTTGTGTTTTCTGTTTGATGTCTCTGTAAAAATTTTAAAGCATTTTTTATGCCGCTTTCAGAGCGCTCACGTCCGTAACGGAGAACACGTCCATAACATTGTTTTTTCCTCATAAATGCAAACCCGAAAAATAAAATAAAACTAAATTAAATTGTATGTACTGTGGAGACTGAGCGCCAACCCTTCTTCATTCGCTGGGTAGTAGCCTACTTTGGTTTGCGCAGTGTAATTCACATAATCAGTAAAATATTTTGCCTCCTAAAGTTTTTTTTAAGAAATCAGAAATCCCTTGTGGCTACGCCACTGCCACATTTGAACCTGACTGTTTTAAACACACCACATACTCAAGAACATCAAACCAAATGCTTGGCTTACATTAATGTGTAATATAAAATCTGACCATTGAGTTGACTTTGGCGGAAAGCTGAAAATGATTGCTGATAGGCTGTCCCAATCAGTGGCGCCTGCACAATCCAATCACGTTTGAGAGGGAAACAACAAATTGAGGGTTTCCGAGATTTTTCTTTTTTTTTAACTTTTTTTTTTTACTCGGGTACTCACGGTTATGGATAGAAATATGTTGGAGTAAAGAGTACAATATTTGCCTCTCAAATGTACTTGAGTAAAGTCATGAGTACTCCACAAAAATTATACTCGAGTAAAGTACAGATCCCTCAAAATTGTACTTAAGTACTGTACTCAAGTAAATGTACTCCGTTACTGTCCGGCTCTGATGATCAAAGACGCGATCTGCCCGTGAGATATTTACATGCTAAATATCTGGACCTGTCTGCGACTCACATGCTGTGTCCCAATTCGCATACTATCAGTCCTAAATAGTATTCGAAAATAGAATTAGTACATCCCAAATCGTAGTATGTTGAAATTAGTGTTCCAAAGATACCGGATGGTCTACTTTTTTACTTTTTTCGGTCAGAATTCGAAGTGCAGAGCGATGCAGTCTAACGGCTTATATTGCCCACAACCCATTGCAGGTTGGACGAGAATTCAGTTAGAACTACAAACACGAGTGAAAAGTGTTAAAGAACTACAGACATGGAGGACGCGCGAGTCCAGCGGTAGAGAGGTTTAGATAAAGGGCTTTGAGTGATTAATTATTAGTATCTAACCTGACGAAAATGTATTTATTCAATGTTGGCTACAGACATTATATTTCATCTGCAGCAGCATTGTGAACTTTTGTAAAGATATGTTTAGCCATTAACTTTTAAATGCATCATTATATTCAAATTGCAAACACTTCTCCAGAGTCTCCACATGAAAGACCCACGACTGGCAGGTGAACGTGCTATAACATTTCTCTCCGAAACGGTAAGAAATTGAATTAGATTGAATGGAGGATTTTAAAGAAGCACTAAGTAGGAATTCCGTTTTTGTCAAACAGCGACCCCTAGAGTCGCTGTGGAGTACTTGTACTGTCGTGAATAGCACTCACGCAGAGATGGCTTGCACTCACGGCCGGATCCCCTCGCCCTGTACACCGCTACCTGTTCAGTAGGATGGACGCTGTAACGAGTGGAAATAAGGTGTGGCCCCTTTAAGAGCTGCGCGCGCCCTGTTTAACTGTCGGCAGTCTGTATTGTATGTGCCCCTCGAACACCACATGTATACGGCGCCGGGTTATTTCTGTTTGATGCTCATTTTATCAGAATTTTATCAGATCTGTTTTTTGCCGTAAAGCAATTCGTTACCTCGCGAGACCTGATATCACACGATACTTCCTAACCACCATTCAACATGAAATCAGTAATATAAACATTACAATGACTCCAAAGCTGTTCGTTTAAGGTAAAAAAGTTACTTAGTTCACCTTTAACTGTGACAAGATGATTGACAGTAGGCTACAGTGACAGTATGCACGCATAGACAGTAAAAGATATGGACACAGCGACCCCATAGACTTCAACGGAGAAAAGTGAAGTCAATTAGAAGCACTCACTTCCTGATTGCCAAGCGCACTGCGCAGACTCACACTGAGCTTGACGACGTAGATGTGACGTGAGCAACCTGTCTGACAGTTGTACGTCTTCTAGTAGCTGTGCCAAGAGGAATCTGAATCATTCCCTTCCGAATCTTGCAGAGTCGGAGAGCGTGAGTAGGAGCTGTCCATGAGCAGCAGCAGGAGCAACTGTATGACTCTCTATGGGCTTCTCCCTTGACTTTATGCCTCCACGTCCCCCCGATTCCCCGCGAGCTTCTCCTCCTGCCTATACGATAATTTCTCTACTGTGCGACAGAGTCGCGTGTTGTGACGCAATCGTTAGCCTATTTTTACAAAAACTGCTTCTATGGGGCCATAACGTAAGATACAAGGTAATGGAGCCTTTTATACATTGCCGTGTTTCTTCAGAAATAAACAATGGACAAATGGAGTCTTTAAACGCCTCAGATGTAAAGTTATTCGCTGTCAAAGTGATACCAAAATGAATGGGAGTCAATGGAATCCTAACAGCAGGTGAAGGCTTGCTTCTCCAACGGCTGATGGATTACCCCCCTGGATGCACGCGACAGAGCTGTCCATTAAAGATGACGTAGTATGTCTCAAAGCTTGCTCTTTTGTCCTTTCGATTTCTTACAGGTTGAGTTGTTGTTGCCCATAACACGCTAGCATTTTGCTAATGGACGCTGATTGGTCAGTGAAGGACTGATTACGACCAGAGACACCGCTTGATGGCATCGTGGCATATACGATATGGTACAAATACAATGCAGTGCAAATAGTAAATATAATGCTGCGTTCCAGGCAGGTTTTTGAGCAGGTAAATCACGACTTCAAACCACGACTCACGACTTTGTAGCGTTCCATCCAGTCACGCCAAACTACCTGTGCGCAATATATACTTATTGTTTCAGAGACACTTAAAATTGTAATACATAATCGTGTGTGTATTTTTATCATTATAATATACACTCACCGGCCACTTTATTAGGTACCCCATGCTAGTAACGGGTTGGACCCCCTTTTGCCTTCAGAACTGCCTCAATTCTTCGTGGCATAGATTCAACAAGGTGCTGGAAGCATACCGGCCACTTTATTAGGTACACCGATCAACTGCTCGTTAACACTTAATTTCTAAGCAGCCAATCACATGGCGGCAACTCAGTGCATTTAGGCATGTAGACATGGTCAAGACAATCTCCTGCAGTTCAAACCGAGCATCAGTATGGGGAAGAAAGGTGATTTGAGTGACTTTGAACGTGGCATGATTGTTGGTGCCAGAAGGGCTGGTCTGAGTATTTCAGAAACTGCTAATCTACTGGGATTTTCACGCACAACCATCTCTAGGGTTTACAGAGAATGGTCCGAAAAAGAAAAAACATCCAGTGAGCGGCAGTTCTGTGGGCGGAAATGCCTTGTTGATGCCAGAGGTCAGAGGAGAATGGCCAGACTGGTTCGAGCTGATAGAAGGGCAACAGTGACTGAAATAACCACTCGTTACAACCGAGGTATGCAGCAAAGCATTTGTGAAGCCACAACACGCACAACCTTGAGGCGGATGGGCTCAACACGCACAACCTTGAGGCGGATGGGCTATAACAGCAGAAGACTCCACCGGGTACCACTCATCTCCACTACAAATAGGAAAAAGAGGCTACAATTTGCAAGAGCTCACCAAAATTGAACAGTTGAAGACTGGAAAAATGTTGCCTGGTCTGATGAGTCTCGATTTCTGTTGAGACATTCAGATGTTAGAGTCAGAATTTGGCGTAAACAGAATGAGAACATGGAACCATCATGCCTTGTTACCACTGTGCAGGCTGGTGGTGGTGGTGTAATGGTGTGGGGGATGTTTTCCTGGCACACTTTAGGCCCCTTAGTGCCAATTGGGCATCGTTTAAATGCCACGGCCTACCTGAGCATTGTTTCTGACCATGTCCATCCCTTTATGGCCACCATGTACCCATCCTCTTATGGCTACTTCCACCATGTCACAAAGCTCTAATCATTTCAAATTGGTTTCTTGAACATGACAATGAGTTCACTGTACTAAAATGGCCTCCACAGTCACCAGATCTCAACCCAATAGAGCATCTTTGGGATGTGGTGGAACGGGAGATTCGCATCATGGATGTGCAGCCGACAAATCTGCGGCAACTGTGTGATGCCATCATGTCAATATGGACCAAACTCCCTGAGGAATGCTTCCAGCACCTTGTTGAATCTATGCCACGAAGAATTGAGGCAGTTCTGAAGGCAAAAGGGGGTCAAACCCGTTACTAGCATGGGGTACCTAATAAAGTGGCCGGTGAGAGAGACTAGAGAGAGACATCAGAGCCGGCGGCGAACGTCACAAGCACTAGCCGAGGAAAGGCTGTTCCAGGCGGGGTGCAGAGCGCTGAGACCCGGTGAAAGACTGGTCCTCACAACTCCGAAAACGTCAGATCAAACTTTTAAATAGGCGCTATCTTTATAAATAAACCACAGATTTGAGCTTTAAACAACTACATTGTCGACTGAAAAACTAAAACTACATTTCGTGACACAATAACAGTAGTATTTTTAAATTTCGCGGCTTCTCTCGTCTGTCTATGCGCGAAAGCACCAGTGAATGAAGGATTGCTGTAAAGCAGGTTTCTGGTCGTACGATGTGTATGACGTCATTGACATTTTAAAAGACTTTTTAAAGCAAATAAGTGACTCTAAAAAATCTAACACCCAGTAATGTGTAATTTTGTTGCATCTTCTTTCGAATACAACATTCAAATTACTAGACAAAAAAATTATATCCTGAGAAAAGTGGATTTTTAGGGGTATTGCTCAATAGACCTCCATTCATTCTGCACTCCGCCTGTGAGCGCCCTCATATGGACCTAGAGTGGAACTGCAACCAGTTCAGAACCCGGAAGTTTAATGTGAGTGGGAGTTCTCCCCATATTAGACATTCTCTGGTTATAGTCTAACCTCAGACAAATACAGAGCCGTTGCGCAGGAGAGATAAGTTAGTTCCACGGCAGAAGCTCCGTTTACTGATGCTTGGGCCAACTTTTCTTAAAATATAATCAAACTGGTCCTTGTCCACTCTGAAATAGGCTTTGAACCTCCCATTGTCCAGGCGGAGCTCCTGAATCAGCTGGTGAAATTCCCCATGGTTTTTGCGTTTTTGTAGTATCGGTTGCACGGTCTTGCACCCAAACACTGCAGCGTTTTTTTTTTTACTCTTCATAGTAAATAAATCTTGTAACAGAGTTACAGCAAGGGTTTTTCGGTGGTGGAAATCCATTGCTGAAATTTCCTTGCTGTAACGGAGAGCGCAGCTGATGGTTGCTTAGCAACGACAGACGCCTCTGGAGTGCAACCTCGCGCCTAGCGTTTTCTACGAGTTTTTAGGAGCACCTTAAAGGCCGGTCCGTGAAAATATTGTCTGACATTAAACCGGTCCGTGGCGCAAAAAAGGTTGGGGGCCGCTGCTATAGATCATACTTTTTTAGTGGTTGTGAAGTAAGGAAAATAATTTGTATAAATTTTCCATATAAAATTGCTTACTGGACCTGTAAGGCAACAAAGTGCTTTATAAATTTAAAAATTTCCATAGATCGGATAAAATATAGGTTGCATGTTAATGGACCCTCAAATATGTAAATATGAATGTTAATTAGTACAGAAATCTCGAAATTCGACAACTATATGTAAGTGTGAACTGTGTGAATCATGGCAGTAAAAAAGTGTGAAAAAGTCCAATCGAAATCCAGAAAGTCTTTATTATGAGGAGGTTAAGTTAGCAAAAACTTACATAAAGAGAGATCATTATTGAATGTTTTTTTTTTCTCTAATGACACAATAAAAAAATATTAAAAAAATACTCATAAAATGTTCTTCTATAAATGTCTATACTTTGAGCTATAGGCTAATCATCTTCAATACTTTATATCTTTCAGCAAAAAAACACTCTCATTAGAAATACATTAGTAAAACAATTGACAGACGAGTCAAAAAAGATAAATCCAAACAACGTACATTCTGGATTGTTTAACCCCATATAGCTTCAATATGCTGATCAGTTAGTGACAATGCGTTTGTCGGTGAGTACAATAATTGCATTTTTTCATTTTTTTTTCTCAGTTTTGCTCAGACTCCACACTTGCTTCCAAAACATGAAGTTCAGAAGTCGAAAGACGCAGGTCAACATGATCACAAGGTCCCCTGGCTCCCGATGCGCATGCGGTCAATGGCCTCCATATGCTTCTGTACCCATGAGTCAGTGGGTTTGGCACACACCTGACGGCCCTTTACAGTCTTGAACCTGTAAAGAGAATTTCAGCACCATCAAACACACGTGAACTTGCTCTGTTGGTCAAACTATTTCAAATCTACTTAAACATAACAATAAATATAATAAACACAATACGATATCCTCCACATATAAACACAGATATATTGTTGTTACACTTACAGTACGGCTTCTTTAGGGCACTGCTGGCTTGTCATGCTGTAATCGACCACTACTTTGACTGGCAGAGGACGGTCCGTGAAGGAGAAACAGCATCTTTGCGGTGAAACACGCATTCCTAGATTAAAGAAAAATGGTAAAAATCTTTCATATAAAACTGTACATTTTGTTAACATTTTGTTCAATATACAACTAGACTGTAATACAATATAGCTACAACTATGTGTCTCCATACCTTCACTGAGGCTAACTGCACACAGAAGCACCGCCACTGCGGAGAAGATGACGAAGCGAGAAGTAGTCATACTGGCCGTTCTGTTTAACAAGATCGCTGGATGAACAAAGACTCTGTTGAAGCTCTTCAAGCTGGATTTGATGCCGTTTGGCTCAAGCCATCAGCATTTATACAAATGGTTCTGTGATGGGGAGATCCCTTCATGGGTGGATTTTTGAGGAGGGGGATTTTGATTTTGAAAATTCACCCACACAGTATGAAAGTACAGCAGTATCTGTTGTCCTTTTCCCACACGTGATTATGTCCGTCACAAGTCATATTTAGTCATTGGGTTAAACAATGCTGTCTCGTTTTAAGGGACAGCCCTAACAGCCAACCTTTCACTTCCTCTTTCGCAAGTGGCTTGACAAAAAAAAAAAAAACATTGGAGTACTGAACACAATGTGCCATTATACTAGAAGGAAAATAGATGCACCATGAATTTTAAAGAATGCATATGGAATTGCAGAGGAGGAACACATTTGTCATATTTGCCAAATAGTGTGGATTTTAAACAGAATAAAACACATGAGAAGGATATAATAGTTTGGTAAAATATAACAATTTGGCTGGAGGGCCAATGGGACGTGCCCCGTATAGACAGATTTTTCATTTTTGGGTGAACTATATCTTCCAAGTCAAATTTTAAAATATGATTGTTATTTATAGGCCCTACAGGAACATGGTGTTAAAAAAAAAGAAGAGAGATTTGAGGAAAAATCACATCAATGTTTTTGCATTCTCTTGCAAAATGTTTGCGTTAAAAAAAAATTTTTGTGAGCAAAGCAGAGTTTCTTGGGGAAACGCAAAAGTATTGGGATTAATTTTCTTTCTCCCATCTCATATTTTTTGCCATAATCATGATTCCGTATAATAATGATAATTATAATGTAAACATCTTATACTATCCTGTAGTCATAAGGGAATGCTGGAGCCAAAAAAATAATAGTAGCAATAATGGTAACACTTTATAATAACTGCACGCTATTAATTAGTTAAGCATTTGTAAACAGTTAATTAATAATTTATAAATCATTAACAGACATCGACAAGCAGTTTATAAATACAGCTAAATGATTTATTCTTGATTATAAGCATATCTATAATGTGTTTAATAATTGTATTTTCAAACTTTATTAATGATCATTTATCATTTCTAAATGAAGTATTGCATTATTTACAAACAGTTATTTAGGAGTTGTCAGTGGTTCAAAAGATCCCTTAGAAAGTGTAAGTAAATGATAAACTATTTTTTTATTCAGACATATAGTAATAGTTACTTAGTGTGTTAATAAATGCTTGATTAACATGTATTTCTACTGTAGTTCATGGTTAATAGGTAGTTATAAAGCATTTAGTAGTGGTCAGTTCATTTTTGTGAGCTCATCTAAAGTGAGAACTATTCATGCCTTGTAAAGCTTTTACAAAGGAGATTTAAAGGCTCAGTTATCTTTTAAAAGGAAACAAATACGACACAATGATACAGAATATAGAAATATTTAAGATCTATTATGTACATTTAAAGTTTATTAATCATTTACTTAAACTTTCTAAGTGATCTTATGACAACTCCTAAATAACTGTTTGTAAATAATGCAATCCTTCATTTAGAAATGATAAATGATCATTAATAAAGTTTGAAAATACAATTATTAAACACATTATATGCTTATAAATCAAGAATAAAGCATTTGCAATATGAACTGAGTATTAATGTTTATTAATGCTTGTTAAATAGCTGTTTATTAATGCTTAGCTAATGATTAATTGTTACTGGTAGCATAAATTATTTTATTTTATTTAAAAACCCATCTCATTTCGATTCTAAATGAAAAATACTTTAGTTGGCTAAAACTAGTGGGCGCCACGTTTATAAGGCCCCAAATGCCCCATCAAGTATCACTTCCTCTTTTAAAAGGGGTGCTAATGACAAATGTCACATTAATAGTGTGAACTTCTGACAGTTTCGCATGTAGACACACGTGGACAGTTTTAACTAAGATTCAAACACCTCCTCATCTCTTAGAAAAGACCAAGCAATCTTGAGAAATACTTGTTTATTAAAAAGAATTGCCAACAATTAAAAGAAATTGTTCAGCATCCACCAAATCTCTCATGCACCTGTTGAAGAGTTTATTGACAGATGTTGATGAGTTGTCCTTTCATGCTCTGACTCACTATATTTTCATACACATTTACATTCATATTCAGAAGGCTTCAGTAAGTTTTTGTGTATTTCTATCCTGGGGATTGTTTTAAAGCCACATACTCAAATAAGGTACATTCCTGATGATTCACAAATTAGTGCTATATTCTGCAGAACTATCCGCTAATGCAATAGTCCATTTGATTTTAAAGAATTTCAAGGGGAAACAATTTCGCATCCATTACTCATTTTATCCCAACAATTCCCAGTGGACTTTTTTTTAGATGATCTAATGTATCAAAGGTATCCCATTGTTTATTTCACATTTGAAAGGAACCCTGTTAATAACTTAAGGGTAAAATTTGTGTTACAAAATGCAGGGGATCTTTTTAAAGGGGCTTTTAAAAAAAGGAATCTCTATTTTTATCATACTGGATTTGATATAGTACCAAACCTAAACAAAAATCTGCTTTTAAAAAAGGTTTCTTTAGCCGAGACAGCATTAAAATAGGTACAGAAAACAAATAATTCAAGCAGAATGTTACAATAAAATTCCAACATTCACATATGTTTATCATATTATGTTGCAATATTATTATTCAACATTATATGTATGCTGCTGTATACAAATATATGTTCTCATTAATACAAAAGGGGAACATAATATAATAGTAGCTTTAGTTTGTAGAATGACAGTAGCTTTCCTCATTATGACAGAAATTATGATAAGGTATAGATTTAGTCCAGGATTTTGGAAGTGAACCACTCACTCCTAAATATTTAGGAGATTAAAATACTATGTATCTATGACATATTAGATCATTTACATAACATAATTTAACCTAAATATCTCTATTTTAGTTAAATGAGAAGTTACAGATGCCGTCAAACGTGAACTGCTTGTGGTCTCGGCTAACACAACATCTCCGTTTAGCTTGGTTCATCAACCATGACTGCTTCTAGGACAGCCAGGAACCTTGGAGTTGTGATTGATGATCAGTTAAACTTCACATTGCTAGAACTGCCTGGTCCTGCAGATTTGCCTTATACAACATTAAGAGGATCAGGCCAAGCTCTTGTTCTATACAGACTGGACAAATGTAATGCTCTCTTGGCAGGCCTTCCAGCATGACTGTCAAACCTCTGCAACGGATCCAGAATGCGGCAGTGAGAGTGGTCTTTATCGAGCCAAAGAGAGCACATGTCACACCTCTCTTCATCAATTTGCACTGGCAATAGCAAGCAGTCTCAGCTGAGTCTCCATTTTCGAGACACTACTAAAGACGCATCTTTTTCATCAACACTTGACCCATTAATAACACTTACTATTATATTTATTTATTTAAAAACAAAAAAACTCACTACTGTGCCTATCTGGGCCTGTGCTAGACTAACTGGGACTTGTCACAGCACTTACATGTTGTTGCCCTATTGTTGGTTTGATTGCTTCTTGTTCTCCTCATTTATAACCAACATGAATGTTAGTTTTAGTTCCTTAAACATTTGTACTTTTAGAATTATGTTTTGATTTCTTATTTCCGTGCGTGCCGTGCACTGTAAAGACCAGAAAGAGGAAAATGTTACAACAGCGAAACAGGAAAACATGTACAAAAAAAGATCACCGAGAGAGGAAATGTACAACTCTGAGACCTCAGGCAACACAAACATGCAGTGTTCAAATGAATATTGTGCATGCTGTTATATTCTGTAGCAGCTGCATCGTCTGCTAGCGTAAAGGTTCATTAAAACGAATAAAGCTACTTTCATGCGAAACCATGTGATCCTGTCGTGCATGAGGCCAATACTTAAAAAAAAAATGTACCTGATGGTAAAATATATGTTGGCACGAACTTAGTTCAAATAAGTTGTGTCGATGCAGTGGTCGATCTGTCAGAGGCTGGACGGAGAAACAACCCCTAAGAGTATTTTGTTTCGTACCCACATTTTTGGGGACACGTTTACTTACTGGAGTAGGATTTTTCGCCAACTCTGGTAAGATATTACGGTGACGTGTGTTTATTAATTATCAGGGGTGCAACGGATCGCAGTTGATCTGTACGATTCCTCTTTCGCGCTTGAACGGACACATACACACAAAATTATGTTAAAATACCCATCTTGGCAAGTATTCATAAGTGATGTGTAAGTATACTCGTGATAAGCGGCTGTGTCACTATATTCGGTCCTTGCATTTGGTCTTAAAGTGACAGCAGCCTAATATTCCTGCTGTTCTGTGTCATTAATGTTAATAAAAAAAAAACATCATCATCATCTACATTGGTCGAGAGAAAAGAAGATAGTGAGGAGGGCAGTCAGGAGGAAAGTGATGACGACAGCTTGTAGGATAAGTGTGCGGTGTAAAGTGTCAGGACCAAGCAGCATCTATAGGTGCTCCCTTGAGAACAAGACCAAAAGTATGTTTGTTTTTGCATGCAACAAGTGATGAGCGCGACATTTCTTTGACACACTTATATGCGCCATGTCAGAAATATGCAAACATAAGTTATGCTCAAGACAAACTTGTTAATTTAAAGGTGCTATATGGAACTTTTCTTCTAAAATGAATCCTTTTTTTATTCCCTGTGTGTGAAGGGGTTGTAATCACACATTACAATGATCCACTTGTCGGGTTTTGCTATTACCTCTGAAGGCCAATATTCATATTTATATGTGAAGTCTCCGGGTCGGATTTACCGCGAAATCCATCGGATGTGACGTGCATGCGCGCTCCCGAGCCTCTCTCCTTTTTATATACAGTCTATGCGACGGCACTGCAGCTGACGACATGGAGTCTGATAACACCCCAAAACGACCTGCCTCCAGCACAACACACACTCCAACACTAACTCCACATAAATATAAAAAACAAAACAAAGTTTTATCTGCTGAAGCTCGTCAGGCCAAACGTGATTCTGATCGACTCAGGATGAAAACACGGATCAACATCGGCAGAGCTTTTGAATTATTAGTAAACTCAACTGAAATAGCAAGGTAAACTACATGAGACATGGAATGAATACAAAAGACTGTTCCAGGATAAGAAAAGGTGCTTTAGGATACTTGTTTTATGTACTAGATCTACGTTATAGATCGTTACGCTATAATGTAATTCATCCCACTATCATATTGTTTATAATAAACATTTCCAGACACGTTCAGTACAGTAATGTTACTTCCTACTGTCTTACTGTTACACTGACATTGTTCAGTCTAGTTCACTAACCGTTTTCGTTATCATTATTATACATTCGCCTATGTTGACATTGTTGATTGTGAAAGATACACGAATAGTTAGTGAAATGCCGTAGGCTATGCTAGATAACACCACATGCCGGCTAAATGCAGTCAATGTAACGTTATCATGGTACGAGCATGGAGCATTAGTTCAACGTCAAGCTGATAAAAGTAGCCTATTATTGTAACGTCGCAGTGGGAGTTTACATGAGTTTCCAGCATGTTGTGTGATGCTTTCGCCGTTGCGTTGAAAGTCTCCGTGTGCCCGGTAGTGAATGCTCGCTCCTGAGATCGCACACGCACACGAGCACGAGCGCTCTTGTTGCAATCTGAAATATCACCACTAGAGGCCGCTAAAAGTTCCATAGAGCACCTTTAACTTATATTTTTCATATTTTTGACATGGCATGAATGTACCCTGACGTTGTGGTATTTTGTCCACTCTAATAAAACAAGTCTACCATTTCAAAACCACTAAATTAGATCATTTGGCATATACAAAAGAAAAGGCCCTAGCTAGTATCACATCCTCTTTTGGTCTACCATACTGACCAAGACAAATGACGTGAGTCATATTAATAGAGATCTAGCTCTGAACAAATACCAAGCACTTCTGCCCAAGGACTAAATGTCACTATGTTTAATCATGAAAGCCTGAGCTGAACATAAGGAACATAACTAATTAAAATATATTAGATTTGTCATTGCTTTTTTTTATTAAGTAGAAATAATAGCTGTTGGTTGAGGATGAGGTAAATTAACATTAGTTCATTATGCCTACATTTGAATCCAAATGTGTTCATAAATGGCCATTGTTTTATTTGTATGAAAACCTGCATAAGTGCACACCCAATCATAATAAAGCCAATTGTTTACCATCTGCTTTTGAAGAATTTGTTACAGTGGGTTATTCCTGAAGTGTTGGGTTCTTACTGATGTTGAACTCAACATGCTTCCTGTGGAATTTTTGTAAGATACACAGAAAGTGTAGACTGAAAGTTTTGTATAGTACACTATTGTGTGGGATCACAAATCTTTCATGGAAAACCATTTTTTTATTTTCATGTACTTTTGAGGATTAAAATCCAAACTTTCTCAAAGGAAGTGTTTGTCTCTATTCTTGATGTCCTTTCACAGGCACTTGGGTTTAATAAAAAAATACACACACACACAATAAAAGGATCACGGATTCCTCAAAACTATTAAGCAACTATTTTTAACACTGATAATAATATGCTTCTTGGGCAGCAAATTAGCATATTCGAATGATTTCTGAAGGATCATGTGACAGAAGACTGGAGTAAAGATGCTGAAAATTCAGCTTTGATCACAAGAATTAAATAAATTTCAAAATATATTAATATAGAAAACATTTACTTAAAATTTTAATATTTCACAATACTACTGTTTTTACTGTATTTTTTTGATCAAATGAATGCAGCCCTGGTGAGACTTTCAAAAACATTACAACTCCAATGGCAGAGAGATGCATTCACATTTTCCCAGTGGAATTTCCATGAAACAAAACTCCTCAAATCGCATTTCTAATGAATAATCAAACAAACACACACTGTGAATCAAAGAGGGATTTTTTTTAATAAAAAGCAGAACCAAAATGCAGTTATAAAGAGCTGACACTGAGAAAGCTTTTCCCTTTCCATTTTCCCCTTTGAGAGCCTGACCAGCCTAAAGCTTGCAGTAAGCCGCATTCCTCGAATTAAAAAAAAAATACAACAACAAAAAAGTATATAGTCTCAAAAACAATATATAGAGAACATTAAGATCTTAATGGACAGCGATGAGAGTGAGAAATTGTGAAGCTTCATTATTTCACTGCATGCATCTCTACAGCTCTCCCTGTCTGACCCTTGGACACTGACCTTGGAAAATGATGTCAGTTTAGATACGATAGGAAGAGTTTATCCTCAGATTAATGATCAGTGGTTCCACTATCATGAGTAAGCCCATATTGCACCCTGCGCTCCCTTATAATCATTAGTACTGGTGGATCTGGAAAGGGTTAATTATTATGGCACACTGACCTGATTAATGAATGATACGCAAGATTAAAAATAGTGGCGGGTGGGTGCATTTGGACTAGATTAATGCTGCGTTCCATTCAAAGTTTGATGTGGGATGTTCCTATCGCTCGCTTCCACAACCACTTTGTTGATGGCCTACAAAAGATGGCCTTTGAATAAAAATTCTAAAGAAACAAAAAATGTGAAAAAATATTTCATTCCTAATAAAAACATGTGTCTTTAACATGTTGTCAAACAAACAACCGTCAGTAATGCTGATTTAAATCTCAGTTAGTTTCAAGCTGTTTGATATATGTTTGAATCACTAAAAAGAATAGACTCAAAAGAGTTATTCATTAGTGAACCGGACTTCCCTGGTTTCACTTTCTCAACAGGGTCATTCATTCGGGAATTGGACCCCCTTGACTCAAAATAGTAATTTATTTGGGAATTGAACTAGTTGAGCTGTATTTTTTTTTGATCCACCAAAAAGAATCCAAAAGTTTAGTTTCCCTAAAGCAACTATGATCGCAAGTTCTGTCGTTCCCAACAGAGATTAATGGAACTTGCGACCAAAGTTGGCCAGCGATGCTTTTGGGTAACACACCACTGGTCGCTCTGTATGTTTGCGCGAATTGGATTTGCATGGTCTTGCTACTGTATATAGCTAACAGGGAACATTCTCCTTACTTCCGTAAGGAGCGTTTCTTAGGCAAGCATTCTTCCAGTATTGTTAAAAAAACGTTATTTCAAAGTTATCTGGTTTTGAATAATGTTCTCAGAATATCTCAAAATAATTTCCTGAAACTGAATGGAACACAGCATTTGATTGGCCAATTAGTCTGTCAGTCAAAACAGGGTGGAGCTCTACACTAGGTTGCTGTAAACCTCTAACACAGCAAAAGCAGATACATGCATCATGGGGAATGTAGTCATTTGCAAATGAACAATGTCAAATCTACGAACCATGGTAATCATAAGAATAATGATAATAATATCAATAATAACAACTTATAACAAGAGAATTTTAGAGAGTATAAAAGTAATTGTGTTAACACATGAAGAGCGAGCTTCGGTGGGTCTACCTGGGGTAGTTCTTGGGGTACCGTTGCCTGATAAGTGTGTAAACATTTGCAGGGGACGACAATCTTGGCTCAAATATGTAAACAGTGAACACTGTGATGCCTTTTACAGCACCATTCTCCTGTGATGGAGCCACAGCAATACTGCAAGAAGGAAAAGGGGAGGGGCTTGTGTGTTTTTGTGAAAAACAGCCTGTGTTAATTGCGTCTGGGGTTCACTTCGAACATGCAGGCCACGACAAACATGGCAGTGCAGTGAGAAACATGCATCTACTGAGAGTTCGGGGTTAAATCCCCAACAATTGCTCAGTTTTCCCATAGTTTGCAGTGATGGCAACACTGCATCACTTCAGGGCTTGGTCACTGTATCCCAGCGGTCAATGAAACATGTTCTTAATCATTTTACTTAGTGTTAGATGAGGCCATAAACTTGCAACCTTCATCAGTATTGTATGTCAGTATATAAACTCCCTAAAAAGATGGCATGAGGCCATAGAAACCTTAGAAAGACATTAGAAAAGAAAGACACTTGCTGAGGTCTTTTGAAGAACGCTGAGGGACAGATCTTGCGGTGGAATAACTTTAAACGCACAGACGTACATGTCCTTGTCCATATTGTGTGAAAGGACGCCCGGAACAGTCAATGTACGCATTCTCCCATGCAACAGCCGTCATTCAAATATCCGGGTCATGGCACCAGAAAATGGCCTCCTGATCAAGGGCCCCGGAGAAGCTTCAGAAGTTCATCTTTAATTTTGTTCTTCAGTTCAGATGTAAACATGGAGAGTCCAGGGATGGATGGCAAACCACGGTCCAGAAAATCACACACCTGCACGCTGCTTTCAGCTGATTGGTGGTTTTCGCCTTTCTTTTACCAACCTCTCTCGTCTATGCTCTCCATCTATGTCATCCATCTTGTTTTTTACGGCTTATCAACCCTCTCAATCACCCTGCCCTCATCTGTCAGGAAGCTTGACGAATGCCTCCTCCTGCTGTTTTTCCCTTTCACTCACTTCTCTCGCTCTCTCTTTGCCTCTCCCCTCTCTCTCCGTGGCATTGATTTTCTTTTTTTGAATTATGGCCGGGTCCTAAGTCTCCTCTTCTCCAGTTGACACAACCAATCTTGCAGCCACTGAGAGGTGGTCAGTCAATCCAGCAAGTTGAGTGATGAAGCTCAACTCCTCTATATCCTGTAAAGGGTAATAGATCAAGTCATTAATAACTATTAAAATAACAGCAAAAATATATATACCATATAGAAATTTATACCTGTGAATATTTGAATTGGAACAGATGTGTCAGCTACTATTTATCTTTTTGAATGCTATTCCAACAGTGCTCCATGGGATCGCACCACAGAGTAAAGTAAGTATAACGAAACATATTAGTTGACTGCCTGACATGAATACTGTAGAGTTATGAACCAATGAAGTGAAGTAACATACTACTCTTACTATTTCTGCATATACTGTGCACAGTAGGCAAATTTCTGCATGCATATTATCTGTGAGAGTGGATTTGCCAAAATGTGCAGTAGTATTATAATAATGTAAATGTAAAATACCATATCACACAATGCAAAGCTGTTAACTTGACCTTTCATTTCCAGTGTGATAAATAACAAAACCCGGAAGCAATAACAGCTGCACTGTGACAAATTTTCATAATTGTTTAATATAGTAATATTGATCATTTAAAATTACAATTTGAACTCACTGCATAAAAAAAAGAAATAATTATTTAATTAAGAACAGTTTAATTTCCAAGATAACTGACTAAACATTTGTTTAACTTTTTTACATTTTATAACTTAAAATGTCTTAAACTTTTATTTGAATATTTTCAGTTTACATTTTAATTATAGTTTAAAATGATGTGCTTTTGTCATTTTTATTTATTTTATTTGTCATTTTTCTATTTAGCTTCATTCTGATGTTAATTTCGATCATAATTTTAGTAAATACCGGTATTACATTTACTTCAACTTTAACTCAAACAGTTAGTTGCCAGGGCAACATTTCGTCTAAGTTTCTCTTCTAATATTAATATTTTATTTTATTTCAGCTTTTATTTTATTTCAGTTAACGAAAATTATTTTGAATACATTTAATTTTAGTTACCAATAACAACACTGAGCAGTATACCATTTGTACAATTGAGTATACCTATATTCAATTACGAATATAAGCTAAATGTTTTAACACAGAAGAATGCTACACTGCTGTCATATGACCTATTTATATGACACATTTAATGCAGCATCCAGTGGCATGCAGTTAACGTTTTTTTCACAATCCGCCAGCTGGAGTGTCCATGATTGCCACCAGAGGGCACTCCTTCCGTCTCCTTTACTACCTCATCCTGAACTCCATTTCCCAGTATGCATTGCCTTACTCATTATGATTGATATTATATGTGTTAGTTATGTGTGATTACCTAGCTCGTTTGCTCTGCCTTTATAGGTTATAACTTATATGCTCTGTGTTTCCACTCATTCGTTGCGAAGTCTTGTTTGTGTTACAACTGCAATTCTGCGTGTTCTATCCTGGTTTCCAGTTTCATGGTTTTGATCTTTCGCCTGTTCTTTGTATGACCTTGTTTGCCTGTGTTTCATGTTTGGGTTGTTTGTCCGTGTTTTTGACCCTGTGCCTGTTTATGGATTGCGACTGAATAAAAGCTGCTTTTCGATCTTTAACCTGTGCTTTTGTGATGATGCAGATTTGAGATTAACCGCGGTGCAAGTGTGTGCTGAACCATGGGTCGAGAACTGTTACACCTCTAGTGTATTGCATTGTGGGATATGATACCCAATGCAGTGAGTTCTGTTGTTTAGTACACATTTTAGCAAATGTATTCTGGATATTATTTTATTCATCGAATAAAAAAAATACGCAAAGTACATGTACAGTACACCACCATGGACATGGATTAATGTTTTCATTATTTGCATAATGCACCTGAAAAGGGAAGTAGGTTTATTAATGTTAACTCACCACTTTCCAGTCTGGTTGCAAGCCTTCCTCTTTATAAAGAATGTAATCGATTCTCCTGCCATTGCCCTTCAGGGGGATTTTGCGCCCCTTCTGGCTGGGACAATGGTTCTTGCTTGCGGGGAACACCAAGTACTCTTTTCTCCCCTCTTCATTCTCCATCACTCTGTCAGAGAAATGTTAAATGACTGAGTGTTTACCGTGAATGCATACAATAATCTATATAAACACACATATTTGTGTTCAACTTACTTTTGTAGGCTCTCTGGTGAGCTGACCTCCTCATCATATAGCCCAGTCGTGTCCAGCAATGTACCTGTACAAGATGCATATGTAAAAACGCAACACATACAGGTTATATATGAACTGGAGATTTTTAATATATTTATATCCTGTGAGTATGACTACTGAAAAGACCCTTAGATCACAGATATTTGACATCTATGTGCACTCAAGGTCTCTTAGGAGCAGGACCAGAGTAACACCAGCATTAAAATGAGCTCAAGGGAAATCTGTATGAGTCACGACTGTGGTTCTGATATGCATATATACATGACTCTAATTGGCCATCTCCACCCAACCGTTTTCTCTCTTCTGTTATTCCTCTTAATACTTCACTAATTCTAGCATAGCCAGATTGATAGTTCCAGTACTTTCCATGAAGGTGCTCTTTGTGACCACTGTTTTTTACTTTAGCAATATATGAAGTATAAACTGCATATTTAATAAAACAATCAATCAATATATATATATATATATAAAATAATATTAATAATGGAATAAAATAGTATAATATAGAACATATAATATAGTAAAATAAAAAAAATGTGTAGCTGTCTATATACACTCAATTTATTAAATATATACATTACATATTATAAAAGCATTTATATATATATATATATATATATATACACACATATGTATATTAGGGGTATATATATTTATATATACCCTCATGTCACGATTCGATACATATCACAATACTGAACACACGATACAATATTATTGCGATACTCCAAGACATATGGTAAAAGGTTAACAAAAAATGTACTGTTGATTAAAATGCTAAATTTAGTATTACATTGGGGGTGGAAATAAACAGGCTTTGGGGAAGTCCCAGGACAATGGTGAAAACAGAATAAAAATATTCATGATTCTGAAACTGAAAATACAGAATTATTTTATAGAATATGCTTGAACTCTGTCACTGACTAGATATATTTAAAATAATGTGGCCACTTTTTACTGGTAAGACATTTGGCATTATCAGGACCCACAAATATTTCCCCATTACATTAATATACATTATATTCGACATTATACACTCACCTAAAGGATTATTAGGAACACCATCCTAATACTGTGTTTGACCCCCTTTCGCCTTCAGAACTGCCTTAATTCTACGTGGCATTGATTCAACAAGGTGCCTAAAGCATTCTTTAGAAATGTTGGCCCATATTGATTGGATAGCATCTTGCAGTTGATGGAGATTTGTGGGATGCACATCCAGGGCACGAAGCTCCCGTTCCACCACATCCCAAAGATGCTCTATTGGGTTGAGATCTGGTGACTATGGGGGCCATTTTAGTACAGTGAACTCATTGTCATGTTCAAGAAACCAATTTGAAATGATTCGAGCTTTGTGACATGGTGCATTATCCTGCTGGAAGTAGCCATCAGAGGATGGGTACATGGTGGCCATAAAGGGATGGACATGGTCAGAAACAATGCTCAGGTAGGCCGTGGCATTTAAACGATGCCCAATTGGCACTAAGGGGCCTAAAGTGTGCCAAGAAAACATCCCCCACACCACCACCACCAGCCTGCACAGTGGTAACAAGGCATGATGGATCCATGTTCTCATTCTGTTTACGCCAAATTCTGACTCTACCATCTGAATGTCTCAACAGAAATCGAGACTCATCAGACCAGGCAACATTTTTCCAGTCTTCAACTGTCCAATTTTGGTGAGCTCTTGCAAATTGTAGCCTCTTTTTCCTATTTGTAGTGGAGATGAGTGGTACCCGGTGGGGTCTTCTGCTGTTGTAGCCCATCCGCCTCAAGGTTGTGCGTGTTGTGGCTTCACAAATGCTTTGCTGCATACCTCGGTTGTAACGAGTGGTTATTTCAGTCAAAGTTGCTCTTCTATCAGCTTGAATCAGTCAGCCCATTCTCCTCTGACCTCTAGCATCAACAAGGCATTTTTGCCCACAGGACTGCCGCATACTGGATGTTTTTCCCTTTTCACACCATTCTTTGTAAACCCTAGAAATGGTTGTGCGTGAAAATCCCAGTAACTGAGCAGATTGTGAAATACTCAGACCGGCCCGTCTGGCACCAACAACCATGCCACGCTCAAAATTGCTTAAATCACCTTTCTTTCCCATTCTGACATTCAGTTTGGAGTTCAGGAGATTGTCTTGACCAGGACCACACCCCTAAATGCATTGAAGCAACTGCCATGTGATTGGTTGATTAGATAATTGCATTAATGAGAAATTGAACAGGTGTTCCTAATAATCCTTTAGGTGAGTGTATATAGTAGTTTAATGTAGTACTGACACAAACTCTGTAAACTTGATTTTTTTATCATATATTTATATATATATATATATATATATATATATATATATATATATATATATATAAACACGCACTTTGGTATAATATTTTCTATATTATATATCCCGAATTGTGTGGGATGCGATAATTCTGGAACCAAAATAAATGGGTTGTGGACAAATTAAGGTTGAGAACCCCTGTTCTTGAGGTTAGTAGCAAAATTGTCGTCTTTCCATTACATTTTTATAGATAGAGTGTGAATCTTTGTACTCTCACCAGGCCTTGAACCTCAGAGGAGAGAAAAAACAGGGTGTGCTATAAAGAAAAGTGGATCACGCCCACTAATGGCGCCCACTAAAATCAGAAGTGTCATTAAAGGCCTGCACTCCGTTAGATCTATTTCAGAAGTGGGGCTGGGCAAGAAGTTCTCTACTGTGGTCTCCTGCCAGCTCATCTAGTGCACCATCTGCGTACGGCGCGCTGAGCACAGGCGTGTGACATCTAATTTAGCTCTGACACGGAGGCAACTCCAAAATCTCACATTTGTGGGAAAAAAAAGATGGTTACTATACTATTTTAGATCATTTTGGAAAAGGTTATCTATTAAATATTTAATACAAATATAAAATATTTTAAATATATAAATAAATGAACTATTTAATAAGAAAACAAAATGTATAATTGTATTAATATATACCCTTACATATATACACTTTTCCTTAAACATTGAAATCTTGATTCTTTTAACCCTTTTTACTGAACTCACCTAAGGCCCACGGTTTGTCCTCTCCGGGACCAAGACGACAGGGGTCTTTATAATGATTGAAGAGGGAATGCTGTTGTTCCAGCTTATCCTCTAAATGACAGAAACATTGTGAGACAGAAAGAGTTTCAGAAAGGGTTACATTGCCTCCTTCTGGTCATACACAACAAGATAGTTTAATGTTGGCCACCTCCTTCCATTATATTAAATAAAAAAATATATTTAATATTCAAAGTAATTTTACAAGATACATTAGAAAAATTAAACGGGATATTACTATTGAGTGCATAGTTCTGGCTCTAAAATATGATGTAAAAAAATGTGAAAGATTAAAATCTTATTTTTTTATTGTATATTTTATTAAAAGTTATAAAGAAATTAATTGTGAAAACCTTGGGAGAACTGTTTTTTTGCAATAATAATTCTTCTGCCAAGTTTCTTTCACATTTTGTAATTTGTATTTTTTTTATATAATAACAACAATAAAAACAAAAGCAATTCTAATTATTATTACTATTTATTATTATTATTATTATAGTAATAAAAAAATGGTGAAACACTTGGAAAAATGTTGCAATAATAATAATAATGATAATAATAATATTAAACATTTCTTCTGCTAAGTTTATGTCGCATTTTGTAATTTCTTTAAATAATAGCAATATTAATAAAAACAATAGGAAGTATTATTATTATCCCTACAAACTATTATTAATTCTACTATGACTACTAATATATATATATATATATATATATATTAATAATAATTATTATTAACATCATTATTAATAATAATTATTAATACAAATATAATGATAATAACTTTTTTGAATATTATTGTATTTTCTCATAACGAGTTTTACTAAATAAAATGGACCAATTGAGTCAAATTGGGATTGTTGTTAAAGCCATTAAGTTAAACCCAGCTGTTATATACATTTATTACTAGTAGCCAAAGGTATAATACATTTTGCCCTAAATAAATAAACACCTGAAGGGCATTTCTTTACATCCTAAATCTGCAGATTCCACGTGGCCTGCTTATTGCTTTAGTATTAAAACCCCATATGTTTTTAACGAAGAAAATGCTGGTACCCGAAGAGCAGTTGTCAAAGTTGAGGTCTCCGAGGATGACGTCGAAGGCCACCTGATCTTCCAGAACCTTCTCCTCGTCCATGGGAGCCAAGGTGTTCCTCCTAAACTCAGCGCCCCACTCCAGCAGCATGTCCAACTGCTCGCAGCGCACAGATGCATCACCTGAGAGAGGAAGACAGATTTACACAAACAATACCTATCAACAACTCAATCTAATAAAACACAAATGTCATTTTACGGAGGGTTTTATTCAATAAAAAGTGCACGGATCGCATTGTGTAAAACAACTCATTTGATTTGGGGGTAATACAATGAAACGGCGTCGCACTGAGGTGCCTTCAGTTTATCACATTTTCACGACTCGTTCTGAGGCAGTTATGGCAGATGTAGCGATTTAATGAGGCCAGGGTGGGAAAACAGAGCCAAGAAGAGTGCGAGAGAGCAGTGAAGCATAGAAAAAGAGGGGATGTCTGCAACATCTCCCTTCTGCTTTGGTGGAGCTGGCAGTGGCAAGTGTAGAAGAGAGAAAGAACAGCAATTTAATTGCAAACCTCAAACAGTAGCTGAAGTGTGTGTGCTTTGGTGCTAACAAATAACCTTTAACAAAATCTCTTAAAGGTGTAGTGTGTAATTTCTGCACCTCTAGTGTTACCAAATGTTCACTTGATTACTTGATTCTGATTGGCCAATCAAAGCATTCTGTTTTATGTATTATTTTGTTCACTTGCACTTCACAATGTTGCAATGTTCAAAAGTTTGCAGTCTGTAACATTTTTTGGTAATGCTTTAGATTACAGCCCACAAAGTACTGTGCAAGTAAAAGGAATTTACAATGCAACATTTGGTAATTATAGTGTACTGTACATATACATACATGTAGGTTTAAAGGAACAATATGTAATGTTTGTGGAATAAAGGGGTCACAACCAGGAAATTCAACAAATTATTAATACTATTAAGTATTTTAGAACTATCGGGTACTATTATGATAGGCAACAATATACATTTGGGAGTAATTTAGCAAGAACATACACTGCATACCTTTTTGTAATAATAGTGTATACATACAGCAATACATACATTATATATCAAAGGTGCAGCTGTTTTAGTTTGTTTCATTAGTTCTGTGTTGAAATTAGGGGACAATTGTGGTTCTTTATAGGAAAATAAGGGACACTTAAAATATTTGTACTGTAACACACAGTGTATGTCATTTCAGTGTCTGCAGTTAGGTTTGTGTTTAAAAGCCTCTTAGACATAAAAATGCATGAAGGCTGCATACGTCTTCAAGGATGTCTAATTTAAGAAAACGAACCGTAATACAATTCACTTATTCCTTGTGAAGTGTAAAATAGTGCAATTTCTTTCTTACTTTGCAATCTGCGGATACTTTTCTTAAAGGAGACCGCCGCGATGGCGTATGCAGCCTTCGAAATGAGACGCAGCAAGTGAAAGGGATTTGACGTTAGCGTGGGGCTGTGATTGGATGATGACAGGTTTCGGTGTCGCTGTCGGTGATCATTCTCAAAGACTATTGGAACTTTTTTTTTAAATACTGGGGAAATATACTCTCGTTCCATTTAGTTACAGGGTAAGTGGTGCTTGTTTACCCTATTGTTCCATGTAGTTACAAGGCAAGTTTGACATCTGCAGTCTGTAAATTAAAATGGTGCTTGTTCCCTGTTCCTTCCACCAGCTGCAGTGCCCATGATCTCCACCAGAGGGCACTCCTCCCGACTCCCTTGCTTTCCCACCATGAACTTCTATTTCAAGCGATAGTCTACACTGTAAATTTGTTTTACTTACGCAGTACTTTCTGGGCTGTAATCTAAAGCGCTACCAATTTTTTAAGTTTGTGAAAGAAATCACACCATAGCTGCATTTATTAGATGAAAACTGCAGTAATATTTTTTATATTATGACTTATTAGTAGGCTACAATTAAAAATAACTTTTTTCTGTTTTAGTTGAAAGCTGAATTTTCAGCATTAGAACTCCAGTCTACAGTGTCACATGATCCTTCAGAAATCATTCTAATATACTGATTTGCTGCTCAAGAAAACTGTTGTGCTGCTTCATATTTCTGTGGAGAGACACAATTTTTTAGTTCTGTCTGAAAATGTAAGATATTTGATACTTAAATTAAACAATTTAGAACTTCATTATACATAAGAGCAGCCACTGAGCCATGCAATTTCCTTCTAGGCTGCTTGAAATCTCAAACCTGCAAAAGAAACCACATTTCAGTATTTTCAAGGCAAGTAACCTTGTGCGTACATCAGGAGAATAACTTAAATCCGCCTCTGCACTGTCAAAGTCTATAGCACACACACACACACATCTGTATTTTTTCATCTGTGTGTGTGACCCTAAGTGATCCACACAAATACAAATTGCTTTTAGACTTGTGGCTGAATACAAAGACAACTTGCAAATCAATAAACCCTGACCTGCCTTCAAAGCATGCATGTAAGCAAATGAAACACATGTGTACAAACACACACACACACACACACACACACACACACACACTGTTTGACAGAGGAAAAAAAGCGATTGAGAATAACCAGAGATGCTCTGCCTCCTCTAATAACTGAAAAGTCCCTGTCCAGCATCATCTCCCGTATAATCAGGTTTCTCTTGCCTTCTTCCCCGTTTCTTGTCTCATGTTTCATTTATCCTCCTGAAATAGCCCCTGCTCTATAATTAGAATGGGTGGCAGACACACGGAGGCGTGGGTGGATCCCGGAATAGCAAGAGAATGTCTTCGTAAAAAATGAGCGCTAGAGACCGTGAGCTTTAAATAGGGCTGACGCCAGGAACGGCGTCGTCATGGGAACCGGGACCCTGTGGGCGAGCGGGACACGTTGATTAATCGAAGCGGAGAACAGGGGTCAACATGCAGTGATGTCATAGGCCCCGCACGTGAAGTGCCGATTCGGGTATGTGTGCATGACACGAGCTACTGAGATAAAGCAGAGAAGACTAGTTTTTTTTTTACGGTTCGCACAAAAGCGCACAAATACACACAACCGTTTCCCTGCTCTGTGTGGAAATCTACTCAGATGTGTGGCAAACGAGCAGTAGGATCGGGACAAACCTGTCAGGATCACTCAGCATCAGCGCTCTATAGTCAGAGTACCACAACTCCACTGGGGTTTAGTGTGTCGCTAAAACCTGAAAAACCGACATTGTGGGAACCTTGTAGTCCCGACTACAAAAAATACACTAATTAACAACTTTTTAAAATTATAATTAGCTTAATTTAAGAACTTGATTTGAGGTGGAATCATTTATTAAAATGAAATTAATAAAACAACATTAATAGTAGGCTAATAATAATAATTACAGATTTAACAATTCAATACTATAGATATAATTTTTGTAATATAATACCAACCAACTCTTGCTTGTACTGGACTATTGTGTACATTGTTCATTTCTTGTTCTTCCTTGTTGTTCGTCATCTTCGCATCAGCTGTGATAAAGAAACATCCACTCTTCGCACATTTTGGGGGCGGAGCAATGAAGGGAGGGTTGTCCTTGTTTGGGTCGATTTCAAATATCAACAGCTTTTCTCAGAAATCGCTTACTGCACCTTTAAGTCACTATGATGTGACTCGAATCCCTCTGTGTACTCTGTGTGTGTGTAGACACCTACCTTCAATAGCATGCAGATGAGTACAGGTGATATATCCAACGACCCGTTGTTCCTGAGCAGAGCTTCCAACCTGCACCTGAGAGAATAGAGCAGGAGGACAAAAGAGATTGAAGAGTGAGAACTTTGCCACATCAAACGTGTTATTGAAATGCAAAATCAGTTATGAAGGGCTGTCGAACACCCCTGAGAGGTGTTACACTCTCTCTCGATCAGCTTCTTCTGTCATAACTCTCTCAGATGTCTGGGGTCCATGTTAAAAGGTAAAAGTCAGAGCATGCACAGCTCTGAAAGGTTCAACACCTGCTCAGATCATCATGTTATCCAGCTGCACCAAATTCCACAATTTCATCTTGTTTTTATGCATAATATCAGCACATTAGTGAGCTGAGGACTAAATATTGGATATTGAAATACTGAATGTTGAGTGATAAGAGCAAATGTAACACCTAAAATTCTGCAATGTCAGCACTTACCATTTGTGTGTGTGTGTGTGTGTGTTTGCGTGTGTGTGTGTGCGTGTGCTCAAAAGTTTACATACCCCTTGCAGAATCTGTAAGACTTAGAAGCTACAGAAAATACTTACATGTTTCGCAGAAGACAAAAATTACAATTTACCCTGATCATCCAATTCAAAACGTTTACACCCCCAGCTCTTAATGCATCATGTTTCCTTCCTGAGCGTCAGTGAATGTTTTCAGCTTTTGTAAAAGTTGCGTCAGAGTCGTTCAATTGCCCTCAGGGTGAAAAGATGGATTACAAAATCATACAGTGACTGCTGGAAAGGGTTCAAATATGCAAAAGATGTTGAAGAACCAAAGATGATGTAGGACCTAGAGGAATTAACTGCTCAGGACAAACAAATGACTCGTGAACAACCGTCACTAAACATAAAAACCAAAGTTAAGAATCAAAGGTATATGTGCATTTTTGAATGGGGTCATTTTTATAAATTCAGCTATTATTTTGTCTTGTGAACTATGATTCTGCAAGGGGTATGTAAACTTTTGAGAACAGCTGTATAAATAAATTGTAATAAGTAAATACAAAAATCAATTGCTTTAAATGCTATAAGTGAATTTAGGCATCACAACATTATAATGCAAATGCACAGTATGAAAAATCGACATGGAGATTTGCTAAAGATTAAATGTAACAGTTGTTTTTATTTTATTTTTATTTTATAACTGTAGGTGAGCATTAAATGACAGCAAAAGTAAAATAGGGAAATTAGCATGCATGTTTGTTTGTGTGAGTCTGTTCGTTCATTCTGCCACCTCTCTGTCCTCTTTTCATCCAGACAGCCCATTCAGTGTAAATCATTTAATGACTTACATTGGCTTATTCCCAGCAAAGACTCAAAATGCTGAGAGCTACAGAACGGCTGGACTTTCCAAATACTGAAGCCCTCCACAGAGAGCAAGTTCTACATTTCAGCAGTGGTTGATAATAAATGTCATTGTTCTTTAGAGGTGATTTGTAGATTTAATTACAATAATGAGAATCTGACCATGTGGTCTTTACCATGAGCTCATTGCACTGGATCAAACAGGGCTAGCACTCTTTCATTTCATTCCTTGCTTTTTCCTCACTCAGCTTCATTGCCTTTCTCTGTTCCATAGCTTCATGGCCTCTCTTTCTCTTTCTGTGTCCTTGCGTATGAATATTTCAAATGTTTATCCATGCTTGGATAAGTGTGTGTGTGTTTGCAGTGACAGACTAGAGGAGGCAGGAAACCCAAAGGGCTGAAAATGTTTTGTCTATAGGGAATAAAATTTGTTAAAAAATAAAAAAATATTACAGTATCGTTAGCACCAACAATTAGATAAAAAAAAACACCTTTTTTTATGTTTGTATGTTAATAATAATCAGACAACATTTTGACCCCCCCCCCCCCACACACACACACACACACACACACACATTTAAAAAAATAATTGTCATAAATATACTGAATCCAATAATTAATACCATATCAAATAAATTGTATAAGTAAAATAAAGGAATGTGTTTGATAGCATATTTGTTTTTCTGTGGTATCGAAATTGATATTCAAATTTCACTGGTATTGGTGTTAGATACTGAAATGTTGCTATTGTGACAAATCTAGTGTCTTAGATATGTGTGTGCAAGGGTGTTGTGACCTCGCACAATGTTTTATCTGAGCTAAAGTCCATGTAAGGTTATGTCTTTTTATTGAGTGTGCATACATGCAAATAAGTGTTAATGAGCACGAGCAGTGTGCTAATTGGAATGTGTCTGCCACTTGTGGGATCTCTTATAAGGTTAAAGATTATTTGCCCAAAGGAGAAACAGTCGGCTGGCTAGGTCCAGCACACACACACACACACACACACACACACACACAGAGAGAGGGAGAGGCTGGCTAATGAACTTCCTCTCGTTCTTCTAATCCACTCCTGCTGGCAGCTTGAATGCTGAGCTGATAACACACACACACAGCAATAACATGACTAAAGCTGAAGACGGCTAGTACTTTACACTAACAAAGCATTGCAAATAGAGCTGACCACAGCAGGAGCAGTGGGTCACGGTCTTTTACTGAAAGGCGGCACTGATTGCTGTAGAATCTTCAAGTTTTAATGGGACAATTTTGCAATCCTTCAGCATTTTAATTTTTCCTCCTGAACACAATGTATAATAGCAGTCACATTTTCTTGCACTGAAAACAGTAGTTAAGTATTATTCAACCATTTTACATCCTTTCTTGGCCTCATTCATGAAACACAAGCAGAACAAATTCACGAGTATGTCACTCATAAATCCATTCATACATAATTATCCCATTGAACTAAACAACAACTTTTGTAAGAATGGTTGTATGTACTATTTATGCAGATTCGTTCTGTTGTCACCTTTAGAGTTAACCAAGCTGTTTTTGCTACTGTACCTTTAACGCATCTCTGTATTTAAAGGGGTCATATAATGGTACATGCACTTTTACAAGTTGATTGTACTGAAATGTGTGTTGGCAGTGCCTGTACACAACCATCATAAAATGATAAAAATCCATCCAGTGTTTTTGTTTTAATCTCCTTATATGTTTTCCCCTGCCTCAAATCGAGCCGTTCGACCGTGTGACGTCACACGGTCGGACACCCCTCCCACGATTGTTGATTGACAGGAGCGTTTCAACACAGACCCGCCCTCGCTCTTGAGGGAGCTGTCAATCATAGTGCGCGCGGACTGGCGCGGTCATTGTTGATATGCTGGAGCACTGTCTATGAGCAGAATGGCGTCTAAGCGATTGTGGTGTTCTGTTCTTGGGTGTAATAACGAACACAGCAGTCATTTTAATGTTCCTAAATCCGAACCGCTGAAGACGCAGTGGCTGAGTTTGTTTTCGAAGGGAATATTCCACACGAGCAACGTCAATGCTTTCATGTTTGCGCGAATCATTTCACACACCATGCTTTATAAACGAGGGTCAGTATAAAGCTGGATTTGCTAAGAAGCTGCTCATGAAAAAAGGATTGGTACCAGATATTCGTGTTCCTGCTGAATCTCCAGAAGAACGGAAGTGAGTGTAACGTTTTATTAACCTTTATATTAATATATTAATCTTTGCAAATCGCTAGCTGCACGCTTCACAATGAATGCGTCTAAGGTTTACACTCAGGGTACATTACGGCATGTTTTCTATGTATGACGTTCTCAATATAATTCATAATCCCACGTTTATACTGAACAACGCGTTATGGTTATTGTGTTATTGAGTTACAAATGGTGTACGCATACAGAGAGGCAGGGAGAGCAAAGCTCATTATCATTTAAAGTCATATGCACTGAAACGGCGTGCTGAAAACAGAGCTGTTTTTGACCAGGTAAAATAAGTGTTTTCTTACAATACTAATGAGAATTTTTAATTAAAGTATATTACAAACTTTTAATTTAGACCCTAAAGAATCATATTAGCTTGTACAAAAATGGCATTATATGACCCCTTTAAACAACCTCTGTTACGATTTATTTTGCAACATAGTTTCCATAAATGTTCTGGGTGGACTGGATAGTTCTGCATTTTGAATGCTGATGCATGAAATATTCGTTTCAAAAGAGCAATGGAAGTCCTGAAATGTGTCTGTTCGAACAGAGCAGGATGAGATTTCACAGATTTATTATTAAGATGCTCACCAAGGCTACATTTCTTTAATAAAAAAAATTCAGTAAAAACAGTAATATTGTGACATATTATTACAATTTAAAATAACTGTTTTATATTTCACTATATTTTAAAATGTAATTTATTCCTATGATGCAAAGCTGAATTTTCAGCATCATTACTCCAGTCTGCAGTGTCACATGATTCTTAAGAAATCATTTGGTAGCCCTTTATTTTAAAGTCCTCTTCGGCATGTACATACTGTACTTATTATAGCAATTACAATAACTAGGTTATAACTACTAGCCCTAAACCTACCCCTAAACCTTGACTTAACCCATGTAGTTACCTTACATTACCAGTACTTTCTTGGGTAGGTACACTGTAAGTACACGTACTGTAAAATAAAGTGTAACCAATCATTCTAAATATGCTGATTTTGTGCTCAACATTTCTTATTATTATCAATGTTAAAAACAGTTGTGCTGTTTTTTTGGAAACAGTGATATTTTGGCATGGAATGTATGGACACACACGTCACCAATTTGCTAACGATCATGCAAACCATAAATGAGCGTTCTACCCATGACGTTAAGAGTGTGGAGAGCTCTTGAATAATAAGAGGGCTGAACATACATGCTGAAAGGCCCTAATTAAAGAGCTGCTCATTCCTACGGGAGGCATTTTTAATTAATATCTCCACTCCACACACAACCCTCCCTGTTTAATTTACACCCCTCCCCCCTCTCCAAATTGTTTGACTGAGGTTCGTCTGTCTTTATTTATCAAAAGCTAAACTTTTATTACTCATAATGCCCAGGGGTGAAAAGCAGTGTTGGGGAGTAATGACCTAAAAGTAGCAACATATACGAATTAAAAAAAATTTTGTAGTGTGACAGTAGTTCTGCTGTTTTTGTGAGATTTTCAGTTCGCAGACCTTGGAGGAGTATCTAAAGTGCATCAATAACTTCTAGAAGCCTTTGGTTAAACTTAGACCCCCGTGAAAGATTGAACGTCAATTCAAGTAATAATCTCTTTAGTGAGTACATATACAGGTCAAAGGCATTGTCCTTCTGTTTCTCTGTGTACAGTCCTCAATATTTAACAGGCTGCTCTCTCTCACACACACATTCAGAGTTAGTATTTATCAGCTCTGTCTGACATATAATGGCGGCTGGCCTCTTGCCCTTTTGGACAGCAAAAGAGATCAGGTCTGGAATGTGGCCAGAATGGGATACAGTGCTGAGGCAGTAATGATATCTCGACCCTAAAAGCCATGATCACCCTAAATGAGCGCTACGCAAACAAAAAATATAAGCTAATATCATGCACAACTACAGACACAAGTTCACATATGCTAAGCATGCAACAACACAACATGCAAACGTCAGCAAATATCAACATTAGTGTAATCAACATTTCAAGTCATTATACACAAAAATCCAGAGCACTAAAATGTTCTTCTAACAATAGTGCAAATCCCAACAACCTTTCTCTTTTACTCATAGACTGTCCATATGCTAGCATAAACAAAATGACTTCTTGTAATTGAAACTTAAAATTAGCATGGCACTACTTGTATTCAACTGTTTAATTCATTGCAGCATTCATAAAGAATTCAGAAAAATGTGTTATTCAAAGTTCGCTAAAATATATCCATTATATTTGTTACCTTCTATGCTTTAAAATAGCTACAGGGCTAAAGTTTAAATTAAACCTATGTTGCTTATGGTAAGTATGCTGTTTACTTAAGTATGTTCTACAGTACATAAAGATCGGCCTGGACTTTCATCATTGTAATTAAATACCAACTTAGATAATCCATCAGTTGCTAGAGCCTACATTCACATATTCTTATATAAACTTTATGTAGAATGCTAGCAACAGCAGCTGCAAGACTAATGACCCTGTCTTTACAATATCCAGACTAAAATGAGCATACAATATTATTTCAGAATGAAACTACTTCTTGAATTGTAATATCTACTCAGCATAAGTGCACAGCCCCATTAAGACATATATAATGCAACAGGGCTGTACGTCCAACCATGGTTCAACAAAGAGAGGAAGCCTGCGTTTCTAAAAGCATGACAGATGAGTGTTTCAAACAAGCCCTCTGGGCTACAAAGGGCTAGTTGTAAATTATTCAGGTTGTTTGTGTATGCTCAAACCACAAGTCCAACTCCAGACACATGCCATGAAACGTTCAAGAACTGGAACAAGCCCTAATGTATCATGTCAACATCAAACACATGCATCAAATGATTTAAAGCAGGTATAAAAATTGACAATCAGAATGAATGGTTTGAATATAAATGATAACTTTTAGAGACCCCTTTACATTGCAGGTCTTGGGGTGCAGTTAATCAAGTTGAAAGGTCCACATGCAATTTACATCAAGGTAGGGTGTAGTATAAATCAACAGAAGTTAAAAAGAATAAATACAGTATCCTGGATATAACAAATGCAAAGATTTCAATCAAGGCAAATGGCTTAACATTTGACATGCTACGTCTAAATAAAGCCATAATAAAGAAGTATAAGAAGCTCACCTTGGCAAAAAGAACTCCTTTAGCAGCCAGAGCATCCTCGCTGCGCCCATTGGGGAAGCATTCATAATGGGCATCCAAAATAGGGTAGCGACTGGCCAACAGAAGCCCGCTGTTCAAGAACTTGAACCGTGAGCAACAGCCTTTCCAGCCATAGCGTCCCACATCGCTCAGCACAAAGGGAAAATAGCGGTGCAGCTGCCTCCTGAGCCTGTCTGCAGCCCGCCTGTCGAAGACTTCTTGTAGACAAAGGAAGTCCAGGTTGGCTGGGAAAAAGGCAGAGATCTCATGGTCAAAGCCGTCATCGCCGTGACGGCGCTTGCGCCCAATCGGTCTTTTGAAGACTGAGGTGCGGTGTTGTGAAAGGGTGTTGTTGGGGGATATGCCTCCATCAGCTGCGTGGAAGCGAACCAGGGATTCCCGAGAGGCTGTGCGGCTTTCTAGGCTACCCGTATCACCGTCCCCGGTCTGATGATTTCCTTTTTCATCCTCGGCTGGCTCAGAATCAGGAGAGGTGATGCTGATTTGCACTCCAGCCGGATGGAGAGGACAGTCTTCTGAGTTCTGGATGATGTTGCTATGTACTGGACACTCACCAGAGGACTCTGGGTCTGCAAACTGGTGGACAGCACAATCAGGAGCATGGTCTTCTGCATTGGAGTGGATAGGACACTCTGAGGAATTCTGGGCTTCAGTGCTGTGGTTTGGGCAATCCGAGCTTGGACCTCCTGATGGGTGAACGGGACACTCATTTAAGGCCTCAGTCTCAGTTTCAGTGGTGACTACAGGCTCTGGACGATGGTCCAAAGAAGAGGTGCGGCGGAAGCCCTGAGTGGCCAAGCTGCAGAAGGATACCGCACTAATTGAAGTATTGGTGGGCGAATCAATATATATCTTGATCTGGGGTCTGCTGGCACCATTACGGATCCGCTTGCCCACTTCCCGAGCTCGGCGTTGAGTGTCCGCAAGGTTGTTGAAGCGTGCAAGCGAGTCTGGCAGCAGGCAAACATTGGCACTGCCAAAGCAAAAGCTGCGACCTTGTGGACGCCACTCAGCAAGTGCCGCCCCGGTTCCAGCCGATGCTCCCTGCTCGGCACCATGCTTGTCTGGTTTCTGGTGAGAGTAGATGTAGGGGTTCCTGATGGTCTGCAGTGGGGCCCACAAGAGGAAGCCAATGAAGGCGAAGGGTAAGGATGCCAGTAACAGCACCAGGTAGAGCGGTGTAGAGATCAGGACCCCGAGTGCCAGAAAAGAGCAGGGATCCTGGGAGCGTCTACGTTTCTCCAGTGATGTTGCTACACAGGAGGCCAACAACCGGTCCAACAGCCAGTAGCAAGGAAAAACAAAGGCCCAAGACAGGCGGCTCAGAAAGCTGAGGAAGGCACTGGGGTAGGGAGAGGTGTGCAAGACCATTTCTGGCTCACCTTATAAACCAACTCCCGAAAAAAAAAACAGTACAAAAAAGAACTACAAAGTTAACCCGCCCCCCTGTGGTGGGAAGAGGTACACTACATGGTTCTTGGGTCCTTCGCTATGTCCGACATTGAATATGGGATATACGGGGCCACGTGCCCGGCCTCTTCCCTTCTTGGTGGGGGTCTGCAATGCTAGAGTCTCCTAAAGAATCTGTTCATGGTGATGACAAAAAAACCCTCCTGGGATTCAGAATATTCCAGGCACGGAAAGGGGAGGCCTCGTCAGTGCAGAGCCTGCAGACAACCAAAGGGAGGGGGGAACAGAATACACAGGCAATCAGGTGAAAGTAGGGGATAATGTGCAATCAACAAATTGGATCCCAGTAAAAATTCAAACGTTTCAGAAATCATGATGAAGAATAAATCAATCATTTCATAGAACGCAGAGTGTCAGGTCACCAAATGTAGCCTGCTATGTAAGAATGTCTTTTTCTGGCTGCTTAAAAATATTTAAAAATATTGCTTATTGTTTGTAAATAAGCTTGAATTAAAAACTCATGAAATACAATTGACCTTATACATGTTGATTATTCAAACTGTGCAACCACATGGGATTATTTTTAGAAAAGAGGTCTGCCAGATGTGGCTTATTATCTCGAATGACCTACTGATTTTAACAAAGAAGAAATTAGGATAATTACCATTTAAAAAGCTACCACTGCACAGGTGTCACTGTAAAATATGATAACTAAGTCCCTTTGTAGATTGATGGTGATTTTGTGGCTGTTGCTCATGAAATAAACAGGCAGAAACAGGCACATACAAACAAATGGAGTAGACGATGAGGAATATTAGACTGAAACCTCACAGAGAGACAATTACAGTGATAAAAAATTATCTTGAAAAATTATTTTCTGTCTTTGTCACAGTTAAATTTGCCTTGTTCCTGAACAATGAACTCAGTGAGATAAATAGTTAAATATAAATAATATAAATAAAATTAAAACAGAGCGCAATGGAGCTAAATACATAAGGACAAATGTTTAATATGCTTTTTAAACCCTTCGACTAGGGGCATTTGTACCCCTTATACTATCCCTCCACTTATTTAATCACCAAGCGTTTTATCTTAAAATAAATGTCATAAATGTAAAAAAAATTCTCATTAAATACATAAATCTTAAAATGTTTTAAATCTCAAAAACATCGCTTTTCTCATTATAGCATGCAGTGAATTCATGGATCAGGACCTTATCGCAGTGCACAAACGGATGTTTAGGAAAGAATTTGAAACTGTAAAGGCTCTTTTACTCCTGTTACAACTGGTATGGAGCAGATATACACAGTGATGATATCCAGAACCATAAACCATAAACTAAATCAAAGACATGAAACAAAACATAAACCATGAGCTCGACTAGACAATGAACTATGCCAGGTGCATGTCTAACATTGAACAGCGTAGCATCCTTTAATCCGCGACAAGGAAACATGGAAAGCATGGGGATTCCGACTTGTAAAAAGTGTTCACGTCCTCTTAGATTACAACTTGTAAACTAAAAAACTGTACCACGTGCCCGCTGCAGATTTCTTAAGATTTATTGTGTTGCCATAGACACACAATCTAACCAGACGTGACAACCACCTGCTGTACCTTAATTATTATAAAATATACAAGATGAGGGCATAAACTAATACTAAATGTATAAATTAAGCTTTGCTTTAAAAGCAGCCATTGTGCTTTTAAAACTTAGCTGCCTTTTTATGTTGAGATTCTGGTTGCCTTTTTGTGGCAGATGCTCCTAGTCGAAACCCTGACCTAAATGATCAAAAGATTTACCAGATCAAAGTATATATGTCAATCTTTGACACGACCAGGAAATGCATGTTACTGGTGTGGGTTTATAATTTCAATGAAAGCCACTGATGTCAAGAGACAAAATAATGAATACGGAAAGACACGATCACAAGTCTCTGACGTCCACTTGTTTACGAGTCGAGAATTAACATCATATTTGCCTGTCATATTGTTACTATATAATACATTCACAATAGATAAAATCAAGTTCCACGCCACATTATGGAAATGATATGGGTTGTGAACACCGTTAAACCTTTCTCACAGAAAGTTCTCTAAAAACACTAAAGCTAAGGCACAGATAAAAGTCAAAAAATGTATTTTACTCTATAAACACACAGACGTTTCCTATAACACAGAGCATCACGTACAAGTAATCCCTTTGCATCCACACTCACCTCATCTGCACACACACCCAATCTGTGGAATAATAATTTCGAGGGTTTTATCCATCACTGCCGCCTAATCTGCACTGCACCGTTGTGCCGGCTGCATAGTGGCCTAGACGTGTGGAAAAAGCTCATCATTTTTTCAGAAAAGGGCTGATTTTGACAGTCCGCAGCGAGTACAGGAAAGAATTTGAGCCGTCAGACACACGGCCGTCTGTGCTTGAGAACAGGAAAAGGAAGAGTGTAGCGAAATGAACGTGTGGTACTTTGCAGCTGTGCATGCTGTATACATGCGCATTACCACACAAACACACACACATGTGTGAGGGGGGTTAAGCGATTGTGTCTTTAGGTTAAACTTGACTACTGCTGAGCAGCTTTCAGGTCGCACCACACAGAAAGCTTACAAAGGGAATCTGGTGCAAAAACAATGTCCTCAACTCTTCACAGATTCCCAGAGAAGGTCCTGCTGTTATTTTGCCCCTAAACAGTGCTGCCATATGGTTCTGTAGAAGACACACACTTAACCACAAAATACACACTCAAATCTTCACTGTAACGGACAGATAAATATATGTAAACCTATCAGTCCCCAGTTCGATGATCTGAGCCAGCCCAGAGGAACATTTTATTGCTGAAAGATTGCTCTTTAATTGCTCAGAAGACATTAGATCCCTTTGATGCTTCATTTAAAGGTGCAGTAAGTGATTTTATCCACTCTGGGACTGATATGAGCTGCCCTGTGAACATGCAAGATTACTCTCAGAAAGTTCCTAAACAAAGAATCTGACACCTAATTTACGTAATTCAGTAATATGTCAGATGTCATTCCATAAAAAATACTTTCAGCAATTTTAAGGATTCAATTAACGTGGATAGCATAGCTCATATAATTTTGTAGAATTTGATGAAAAATGTTCATGACAGCGATATTTTAATATTATTTACGTACTATTATTGTATTTCAAATATTTTTAATTCGCGTTTTTTTTTGCTTTGTCATTAGTTCCTGCTTTTTAAAATATTTATATTTAAGTTTCTTTTTTAATATTATTTACATACTATTATAGTATTTAATCATATTTTCAATTAGCTTTTATTTTCATATTATCAGTTTGCGTTTTAATTGCAGTTTAAGCTTCAGTCATTAGAATAGTTTCAGTTTTTTATATTTCTATTTAGCTTTAATTTGTTTGGGGGGGGGTTAAGTTTTTAATCTAATATTTAGATGATAAGTCTCTCTTGATGTAATTCTTCCTTTGCTCTCCATCTAATTAACTGATGTCTAAAAAAATATTCAAGATATTACAGAGATTCTCTTTTCTTTTCTCTTTGTATAATTTCTAATTCCTCCCCTTCTAATTCCTCATTGTGTTCAGGAGACTATTGTGATTTTCATCATCCCAGCCACTGCTCCGTGTGTTTACATTAAGTGTATGCACTTAAATGTTATGTGTGCCTTCGATATCTTGCCTTCGAGAGTCAATATTGCTCCACGACAGACCAGAAGCCTGATAATCAAGGCAATAAACTAAATGAATGCGAACATCAACAAAAAGTCTGTTACCTAACACTTTGTTTAGAAAGCCTCAATTATGGATCTGTTTAAACACGAATCCGTCACCTTCTAATCAATACTGATCACAACTTTCCCCATGAGTAAAGAGAGAGACACTGAGAAATGTCACGTTGATGACTGTGATGGTTTACCAGTGAATATACATAGAATTTGTTCTGTACAAGACGAGCACAGGCTTTCTGTTATTAAAGGATTAGTTCAATTATCACTTTCCTGATCATTTACTCACTCCCATGTCATCCAAGATGTTTATGTCTTTCTTTCTTTAGTCGAAAAGATTTTTTTTTTTTTAAAAATTCAAATAAAAAATAAATGTATAAAATAAAAATTAAACAATAAAATAAACATAAAAAATATTAAAATAAAATAAAAATAGACATGATCTATAAAATTTTGTGTTGTTACTCTATTATGAAACCTGCTGTATGAATGTGCATGTTTAAGGGTTGCCCTTCCTGTGAACTCATATCACTGATTAATTTGTTTGTGCGCATGTGTGTTTGTGTGTGGACAGGATGTTTTTTTGGTGTGCATGAAGTGCTGATTTTGTATCTGGTAACTTTAGAGATCATTGCAAACTCATCAGCAGCTCTGTGCCACTTTCCTATTGGTTCATTATTAATGAACCACAGGAAGAGAGAGAGAGATAGCCATAAAGGAAGAAAGAGACAGCATTAACTGTAAAGGTCTGAAACATGATCCATACAGATAATTTACTTCATACTTTCATAGAATCAACAAGGATAGCTTAATGAAACATATTGCGACATTCGCAAAAGCCCTGAGGTGCTCCTATCACTTTTATATCATGGTTCATTTATCTCATCTTTAATTTCCTGTGGAACTTGGCCATTGCTTATTCTTGACTAATGTGTGTGTGTGTGTGTGTGTGTGTATTTGTGTGTGTGCGCACCAGAGCGAGCGACTGACACTGCACTGAGCACACTCAGGGGAGTTTGTTGCCATGGCGACACTGCACTCACTCATGAACAGTATTGCTGTTGTCTATCAGTCTGGTCAATGCCCCCTTAGTATGACACACACCCACATACAAACACAAACATATTATTTAATCTACACTTATCTGTACTTCATATATAATTTAGTGGTCTAAACAGAATAAAAGTAATGTCTTCAAGCAAAATAAAAAATAAAATTAATTAAATTAAATAAAGAAATTTTAAATAATCAAAAAATAATAATAAAATAAAAAGTTGGTTACCCTTCCATCAAAGAGATTTCTCCCATATGCAAAGCAAATTAAACATTAATTTGTCTACAAATTTTCATTCTCCAAGTAGTCTTTTGAATCAAGTCAAGTCACCTTTAGTTTTATAGCGCTTTTTACATTACAGATAGTTTTAAAGGTGAACTAAGTAACTTTTTTACCTTAACCGAACAGCTTTGGAGTCATTGTAATGTTTATATTACTGATTTCGTGTTGAATGGTGGTCGTCTCGCACCCCCCTGGTGCCTGTGAGTCGCAAAACCACCCTTGCAACTTTGGGCCGCCGAGCCGCCGGCCTGAGTGTTAGGAAGTATCGTGTGATATCAGGTCTCGCGAGGTAACGAATTGCTTTACGGCAAGAAAAACAGATCTGATAAAATTCTGATAAAATGAGCATCAAACAGAAATAACCCGGCGCCGTATACATGTGGTGTTGGGCGCGCGCAGCTCTTAAAGGGGCCATACCTTGTTTCCACTCGTAACAGCGTCCATCCTACTGAACAGGTACCGGTGTACAGGGGGAGGGGATCCGGCCGTGAGTGCGAGCCATCTCTGCGTGAGTGCTATTCACGACGGTACAAGTGCTCCACAGCGACTCTAGGGGTCGCTGTTTGACAAAAACGGAATTCTTACTGAGTGCTGCTTTAAAGCAGCTTCATAAACAGCCCTCGGCTGTGCACCAGAGTAAGCAAATCTTCTGGAAAAAAATTAAATCATATATACATTTTTTTTATATGCTCGGTTAATCTATAAATAAAATTATTAATAAGATTTATGTACAAGTGAAATATAATCAAATATTTTAAAACATAAAAACAGACAATAATATTTATATATTTAACAGGTGTGTTCACTATAAAACATATACAGCATATGAATGTCTCATAAGGAACACATCAAGTTATATTTTAACTGCAATTTTTGTGTCCAAACATAATAAATATCTTAAAAAGAGCAGGCTAATGTATTGTCTAGTAATATCCAGACAATACACATTGTAAAAACATGTGAATGTTGTTCTAAAGTTTCGGTAATATATATTTACTATCGTAGTAGATACTAAACTGTAATTGACTTATAGATTGCAAATGGCTTTCTAGCCTACACTTAACATCATTTTAAAAAATGCATAGGACTGACAAGGGACAGCAATCACCAGGCAAGTGTCTTCAAATCCCATGATGACAACACTTGCTGTATGCAGGGTGTTAATGAAGCTAGTGTTATTTTCACTCATTTAAGCCGTATAGACATTACACAATTTAAATGAGACGAGGAAATTCCAGCCGAAGCATTGCCTCTCTTGAGTATTCTCATGCTCAAATATGAACTAATTGCAGTTGAAGAATGTTTGTGATATAATTTAATCCATCAGATCAAATGGCATTCCCTCTGCATGGTAGACAAAAGCTCATTTCTGCTAATCAATGTGACACCTTTGTGGAGGGATTATGACCGTCAGATCCTCAATAATCCATCATTAATCAATTCATGTGTAATCCTTATCAATCTGGCAATCGAGAGCTGTTTCAAAAACAAACCTCCCACTGGACACAGCAAAAACCTGTCTTTAAATAACCTCTGACAATAACGTGGAATGTGCACTCTTGAGAGGCTATAAATAGACGTGAAACGGGTACGCCCTTCAGGTTATCACTTTTCTGAAGAAACGTCTGGACACGCCCTAGTGTGGCACTGAGGCGCAGCATCTCGTTCCCGCATAAAATAAAATCTTGATTGTTACTGTAGCATCTTGACCTTGTATGTTCTGAGAGACCGGTTCAAACAGCTAAGATCTAAAATCATATATAACCCCCATCTTTTTTGGGAACTAGAAAGTGGCCCCTTTGCCCAGAAGAGTTTGTAGCTCTTGTGACAGCAAATGCACCTGCTCCGGTTCCACAGTAGTGGAGATCACGCCATTGAAACACGGAGGGCGGTGCGCAAACTGTATTTTGTAACCTTTTTCTATTGTTTTTAGGACCCAAGTAGAGATACCTGGCACACCCCCACAGTTCTGGGTGCAAATACTTTTTCTTTGCGGAGATGATTGTCCTCAAATCCGGCCTCTTTTTAGGCTCTTTTTTTGCCAGTCCCCAGTCTGTATTAGGGGGAGCGCAACTCGCCACACTCTGCTTCTGGGCCTCCCTCCGCTTAGAAGCCGGACCGAGTTTGGACTGGATGGCCCGACAGCCCCTCCCCTTGAGTATGGCAGGGAATCTTCCTCATGCCTCTTCATGCCTCTTCCCCTACCGGAACCTGCTGACGACTGTGTTCACCAAGTTGTCAAACAGTCCAGAAGGTGAGAAATGGGCATCAAGAGAAGGGCATCTTTGATGCCAGTGAGGTTCAGCCACAAATGCCTCTCCATGGCGACCAAAGCCTACATAGACTGGCCAATTCCATGGGCCGTCTGCTTAGATGCCCGGAGAGACAGATCTGTGGCCCTTTGGAGTTCTGAGAAGGCCTCCTCATCAATGGTCCCGCACATACTCAGATCGTTTAGCAGGTTTTTAGCAGCCCGCTGATTAAAACGCTTTCCCCACCAGCGTGGATGTTGTTCTGCATGACTTGGTAGGAAGCGTAGGCTTTTTCAATGACGATGAGCTCCCAGGGGAGAGATAGCCTGTGAGCGTCTCTTCAACCTGAGGCATCATTGTATAACCACGTGCTCTTGCACCCACGATAGTTGGATAAGTTAACGTGGAAGGCACAAAGACACGCGATGTATATGGTTTCCCCCATGAACAAGTTAACTCGTCATGGAGGTCTTTGAAGAAGCAGAGAGACCCTCGCTCAGGTCACTCCCTTTTGTCACTGGACAGAACTCTATTCTCTAACTTTGAAAACTTGGGGGTCTCTTGTTCGTGTGGCCAGTCCAGTGTAACCTTGGCCACTGCATGAGTCACCACCTCGAGTAACTCCTCTTGTGCTTTATCATTGCGGAAGGAGCACTCGGAGGCGGCGCTCTCGAAATACATCGCGCCAAAAACAAGATATACAGTGTCCTCTGCCCGGTCCGAAGAAGTGCCGGGCCGCGCTTCGGAAGCGGGCACGTGTACATCCCGATCTGGAGAGAACGAGTGAAAGGGAAGGACTCGTCTCCCCCTCCTCAACCAGATCAACTCGCGTGCCCCACGATCTTAGTGTCAGAGATTATTTAAAGCCAAGTTCTTGGCGTGTTTGCACACATGCATCAAATCCGGTCAAACAGAGGTGTTTTCCTAATGCGTATGAGTACGCTGCATTGAGAGTAGCTTTTGAAAGGGAACAACAATATTATAAAAATTATAACAAGATAAAAATAAAATGAATTCATGCAATTGTTATCTTAAAGCCCTATTCGCACTGGATTAGTATTATCTGGGGACCTCTTGTGATTTAGAAATTACCCACCCACATCTGTATTTCGTGTGCCGCATTCGCACGGGATAAGCGAAGCCTGTGATTTTACTCGAATTTACTGACTTATCTACCGGATATGATGTCAATAGTCTATTGCTTGGAAATGTCTTGTTGTTATGGGTCTAGCTGTATGATATATCATAAACAGAATAATGTTCCTTATACCGCATGCTGCTATACATGTCATCCATCTCCATCTAATCATTCTTTTTGTTTTCGCTCTTCTGATGATTTTCAGCTTTCTCTTTCTACAAATTGTATAGTTGTGGTGTAGGTATAGCGATATGACCCAGCACCCAAAATACTATCAAAACACTCCAACGCAGCCTCCATTCTTCACGAAAGATGAATAAAAAGGCGCACAGGAAACAAATCCTTGAAAAAATGATATACGACACCGCCAAATCACAGAGATGTCAATTCGCACGGGACTAATATTATGACAGGACCTCGGTGTTCGGCGAAATATGGTAGATCATTTGTGTGGGAATTTTTACTTTACAAATTACAGAAATGGCCGATTCGCACGGGATGAAGATCACAGACAACCTCCGCAGATATTACAAATGGCTAGAGGTCACCAGGTAATACTAATCCAGTGCGAATAGGGCTTTAAAAGAGCAACTTTTGTTGAGGCAAGACTGGTTCTATCACCCCTTTCATGAGTTTAACCCTCAACTATCCGTGAATTTTAAAGCAGTTTAATGCAGGGAACTGGAAATGATCATTGCGATTATCTGTTCTCCAAAGAGCAGCAGATAACTCAAGTCTGATTGTGCCACGATTTCCATTCTGCGGGGAGCGACCATTACTCACCCAGACTCCCTGACACCTGGTTACACAAGGTGATGAGTGCTTTTACTGTGTGGGCGCTTGTGAGATTGAGTGGCATCCAGGGGCAAGACAGACAGAGAGTGTTTGAGTGAAGAAGTGCGTAGGATGGCAGAGGAGAGCCAAGGTGCTATTATATATGGCTGTGCTAGTTTTTTTTCTCACTGTTCATTTCTTGTGATTTGTGTATGAATATACAGTACAGTGGGGTACAACACTCTGGAACCACATTGAAAATATGGTGTTTTTATTTACAAATCCTCAAAATAAACAAAATGAGATAATTCTGACCAAAATGGTTTATGTTTATGATGTAAAATGAACAAGACATATTTAAGATTATACACTATTTCTAGGTCACAAATCAAAATGTAAGCAGATTTGTGAGACGGACTATGTTAAGTCCTTTGTACAAAAGGTCAAAACCACAGAGCAGCTGCTCTTAAACATACTACAATCATGCTGGATAACATGGATCATCAGGTTTTGAAAAACTAATTAAAATTAATTTGCAAAATTAATTCAAATGCCTAATCATTTTAATATCAATATTTTAAATAAAAAATAACATATTTTAAATAGATTTTTATTTAATAAAAAATTAAAAATACATCTATTTTTCTACGTTCACTCAAATTGTTAATTAAAAAATACAAATAAATTTTAATACATTCAATTAATATAAATAAACGATCAAATATAAAATTAGAAAAAAGAAAGTCAAGCATTTTTTTCTTGTGGTCTCATGCAGACCCTATTGTACTTGTGTGTTTGTCTTTGAATGAATTAAAGCTCCTGTGCACAGATCCTTCGGTTTGTGGAATGACGGCAGAGGATTATGATGATGATTCAGTATTACCCATCATGCTCTTGGGCAGTGGCCCATATTCCCCCCCCCCCCCCCCATCTCTACAGGGTGTTTGCTCTAAATATACTCTCAAATCTAGATCATGCTGGATCAATACTCTGCTACACACACAAGCACACGTTTCCACTACATGTATCACACTGTGTCTACTGGAGGAACAATAATTAATAATAAATAAAGAATTATACTAAAGAATTATTCCTCTATGTTATTTTCTCTGTGGTCATTTAACCTGTTACTCATCCTCCCCCCTCCCCCCACCCCCATCTCGCATCTCGCATCTCGCTCTCAATCTTGTTCGCTTTTTCCATCTGTATGTGTAACCCGAAGTGATCCACACAAATACAAATTGCTTTTAGACTTGTGGCTGAATACAAAGACAACTTGCAAATCAATAAACCCTGACCTGCCTTCGAAAGCACGCATGTAAGCAAATGAAACACATGTGTGCAAACAGACATACACACACACACAGGCATGCACACACACACACACACACACACACACACAACTACAACATAACGCATCACAAGTTCAAGGCCATACTCTCTCGAGGAACAAATAGAGATCTGTGTTGTGAATTCGATTGATTGGCTCTATATTGTTGACAACCACTGACATGTGTCTATGTATTTCTCTCTGTTTTGCCAGTAGATTTAATGTGGTCAATGGCTTTTTGAAGACAGATTGAAAATAGTGTACAGTCAACATATCATCCAAACATGCATAGTAAGAGAAAACAAGCCACAATCAAGCATGGCATCCAAATGTTCCTCAGCTCTGATGCAAATGAGTCATTTGCTTACTTTATTCTTTCAATGTTTTTTCCACAAAATGAGAAGCTATAACACAGTATTGGTATTCTGATTTCTGACTGATAACAATAGCCAATTAATTTTATGACTGAAACCTGTTTGATAACAATTATGTATCTCTTTTGTTTGTTTGTCTGTTAAAAAAAAAAACTGTTAAATCTCAATTCTGAAATGTTATATGCTTAACATAATACATCAAAACAATAGAAAAAGATTGAGAAAATACAGCACTTTTGTAACCTGGCATAATGCTTCTGCAATGCAAGCCAAATCAGACCAATAATTAAAATGTAAAAAGAAATCTAATATTGGCACCAATATCAGAGCACCAATATGCCTCATTACTTTATATTCAGGTAAATGGTCAGGTTAAACATCCTGCACTATATAAAATATGTTTGACTGTCTGTGGTAGTATCACAGTTTAATGATGTTATCATATTTTACCATATTAATATTCATGTACTGTGGTATTTATACAATACTACTGCCATATTACATATAAAAACATTGTAGTATTGGGATGGTACATGTATGAATAAAAATAATGAAATAAAAAATATAAAACATGGAATACTAATTAAGATATCTAAGGAGCAGAAATAATTTCGCTATATTTGATACAATTTAAACAGTGAATAGGATGTACACAAAATATCTGAATTTAATTTAATACCCTAAATAAATAACTATCCATTGACGAGACTGCTGGTAAATTTCGCAACAGACACCAGGCTGTTAATCGGACATGACAATAATCTCAAAATAGCCTGAATCTAATCTGCCTGGGCTGAAATATTGGCCTATAACTACTTTGTGGTTCCTCAGTGTCTCAGTGAGTCCATCATGTGTTTGAGACAGTCAGAGTTGATGTGTCTAGATGAGAGCACCTGATCCTTCATGTCTTATTACATCACAGCCAGAACAGATGAACAGAACGAGACAGGCACAGCCCAGAGCTCCAGCAGAGGACGGGAGGGGTGGAAAGGGGGCGGCATTGTTAGAGCGAACTCAAGCATACGAGAACTGAGTTGCCAGGGAAACCACCCTAAAAACCAAACGCCACCTCTCAGGCAAAGGAAACAGATGTGAACGGTAGGTCATAAGTGGCAGAAAGAGAGAGAGAGAGAGAGAGAGGGTGTCCCAGCCGAACAGAGACGGTGCACATGTTCTTTTGCTGATCATAACAAGTTCTGTGACAGCCTATTAGCACCTACGACACCCTCTCCTGCTGCCTGGCACCGCAGCAGCCCACATTAACATCCATACGTCTCTGATGTGTAGAGTTGCTACTTGTTTATAATAGCAGGGAACCATCAAGCTTAATTACACACAGACACACACACTTGCCTTCAACTTGCCTTTGACACACATACAGAGGCCCAAAAAGTGTTTACAGGCCACCCTTTGTAAAAAAACAAAAACAAATCCATTGTGTTGGCCGTTGTGTTGACCCGCTCAACATATATGTCTCTGATTGGCTACAATGATCAACGCTTCAAAAACATGTTGTCTTTACTGAGCGCTTACACAGATAAACATATATATAATTTATATATATATTATATTATATTATATTATATATATATATGTATATATATATATTATTAAATTTAATGTATATATTTATACATTTTTAAATTTCAGCTCAAACTTAACACCAAACAGTTGATGGGCCCCATTGACTTCCATATATGTGGAAAAAACAACAACTTGAGGGTGAGTAAATGATGACAGAATTTTCATTTTTTGGTGAACCATCTAAATAAAACATTTGCCTCACAGTTAAAGGTGCTCTAAGCGATGTCACGCGTTTTTTAGGCCAAAACATTTTTTGTCACATACAGCAAACATCTCCTCACTGCCCGCTAGCTGCCTGTCCCCTGAACACACTGTAAAAAAACGCGGTCTCTGCAGACAGCCCAGGCTCCACAAACAGCAACAAAAACAAACTGCGGCGACCCGCTCCACGAAACATAACAAACTGTTCCAGCCAATGACCGACAAGAAGGGCTTGGGGGCGGGGTTTGAGGGGTTAGTGCGCGGATGAGAAAGGGGATGGTCTATCTAGCCTCCGTTTTGTTTGACAATAGTTCGAACGTCAACAAGAAGTGACGTCACCCAGGATCGCTTAGAGAACCTTTAAGTGATGTTAAAATCCTACATTGTAAAATGTTTATTACATAATGTCGAAAAATAACTAAATAACCATAAAGGTGATATTACAAATCAGACACTTGTGAATGAAGTTTGAATGAATATGTATCAGGATCAGCCATTAGGGGCGTCGCCCCCGCCCCCCAAACAAAGCTGACCCCCCAGAAATGATCAAATGACTTCGACACTAGCACACATTTCCAACCCCAACCTGCACACATGCACATCACTTCACCAGAAAAGCCTCTCATCTGTTTCGAGGTCAGCTCATATCCTGCAGGTAATGACAGACCTCATCCCTGTGCCGACAGGCCCCTGACGGAAAGAGCAGGGTGCATCAGGGTGGTTCCGAACTAAAGCGCCCTCTGTAATCTACCAGCAGCCATGGCCTTCAGCGCATACACCCACAACCAGCGTCTCTTAACTGGAGGTTCTCCCATAACCACAGCCCTAAAATAGGGACGGAGCCAGAGTTAGAAAGAGCAAATGCAAAGCATGGGTCCTAATCACACACTTCAGCTCCAACCATGTCAAACACAGTTATCTCCATCTATACACGTGCTTACCACAATTATTATGATTATCATTATCACACAGCTAAAGCGATCCTATATCAAAATAACATATCACTTCACCAAATGCCTGTCAATCCATTAACGGATGGATGGCTAGGTAGTGTTAAACCAGAGCTGAGCACACCGATGTTCTATAAATGACCTACAAGGACACACACACAATCGTATTGTGCTGCTCTGGCAGATTAACCGAACAAAAACCAAATCCTTCTCTCTCGTTGCATTCATATTTCCCTGTGTACCAGCGGAGGACATCTAATCTCTTCATGTTAATGCAGTCTGTTCACAGAGCACTGCCAACATCAGCCAGCACACACATACACACAGGAGAGAAGTCTGGCTCAGAAATGGTAAGGTAAATATTGTTCTTTAGACCGATTTAAAGGGATAGTTCACATAGAAGTTAAATTCTGCCATCCTTTACTCACTGTGTGACTTTCTACTGTACAACACAAAGGGAGAATTCATGCACTTTTACATGCAGTTACAGTGAATGGACACTGACGATTCAAAAAGTTTGCAAAAGCACTGTTATATATCATAGCAAATACATATCAAATATTCAGTCTCCTCCAGTGACCATAAGATTTAAATAGATATATGCACATTTGTAAAATGTAAGCTGTATGCCGGCACTGTGCATGTACACAAGCTATTTTTTTTTAATTCCAGTTAAGGAAGTAGTCAGATTGAAAGGTTTACATGGCTAAAATCTTCCCTTTAAAGTGATTATTTAAGATCTACACCACCCATGTCAATCAGATCAAAATTGGATTTGAATTGAGCTCAACAGGATTGATCGATGAAGGCTTTTCAGTCCGATTGAGCAATCAATCTGATTATTGTCAATGTACAGTATCGAGTGAGTTAATCTCAAGAACCGAATCAGTGAAATTTGTGAGTGAATCAGTTGGACTGATTTTGTGAATCAAATCAGCTGACTCAAAAGAAAAACATTTGCTGTGTTACTTGCACAGCGATCAGTGTGGCTATGGAATATTGCACACAAGTCATACAGACCATGCTTATATACTTTTATGATCTTTATGAAACAGAAATGCATGAATAGGCATCAGCCGCTAGGGTCATCGTCGCCCAAAAATGCGATACTCGAAACTTGATCATTCGCATTTGATGATTTGTTAATGAATGAATCAAACGGGTTTTGTGAATCAAATCAGCTGACTCATATGACCAATTAGTTGAACAAGACATTGCAGATTGATTATCGGCTTGAATTTTGTGTGCGTTTCCCGCACAGCACTATTATATGGCATCATGATGTTTTGGATTATCGAACACCAATTGTACAGATCATATATATAATACTTTTAGGATGTTTATGAAACAACAACAAAAAATGATCTCGCTAATTAGAATTGAATAATTTTGTGAATGAATCAATTCACCTGGTTTTGTGATTCAAATCAGCCGACTCAAATGAATGATTCGGACACTGCTTCTTGATTATTGGCTTGAATTTGTCTGTTTTCCTCAGCTGTCGTATGGCTTCAGAATGTTTTGGAAAGCCGAGCAAGAGTCATACAGACCACGTTTATGGTACTTTTATGATGTGTTTGCATCCTATGTGAAGTTTGAAACCCTCAATGGCATATAAAAGAGTAACCAGCACAGTCTACCGGTAAATATCTTCTAATTTATGGATGAACTATCCCTTTAAAATCTTGTGTCTCAATGTAGGATTTTTTTAAGCATGTATTTTTTAATATTTGGCCACTAAATTTCCATGTGCAAACTTTCATTTAGTCCCTCACAGCATGAGAAAACACGAGCAAACCTCACACAGAATGGATTCACTGTGCCTGCCGTGTCATTCAGCACTCAAAAGCATCCTTCAACATAGTGTTTGAATGAGGCTAAACAAGCTGTGTCCAAAACTCACACATTCACACACAAATACACACATGCACCCTTGTGCTATACCTGCCCTATTTCTGGCCAAGCACTCCCCTAGTGTGACGTCTGTTGACCCGTAGCAAAACTAAAGACCTGTCCTAAAAATAGACTGCCACATCACTATCACAATCCACCCTGCTGCTACACGGGATTGTTGTTGATGTATCCCGTATTCCCATTTATAGTATAGGCCATTATGTTATTCGTATTTGAGCATGTTTTATGTTTAATAATAGCATATTTGGTCTATGTTTATTTTATAATTTTAGTTTTCAGTGTAATGTTTCTGGACAATGTGTTTGGTATGGTGTCTCTTTAAGAGAATAGTAAGGCGATGTTTGGAGGATGTAGTATTTCAGCCAGTAGGGGGCATAACTTCCTTTGTGATCAGCTGTGGAAGCACATGATTTTCCTACCATGTCTTTTGTTTCTATTGTCGAATAAATCATTTCTTGGTTAAGAAACATGAAGATGCATGTAGAAACTGTACTGACACAGGTTTTCACAAAACCATGGAATTTACAGTCGAGACAGAGGAAAATAACATGATTAAATGTGCTTTATTCTGCACGTAAAACCCCATTGTGTTATATTAATAATACAACCCAGTTTGCAAAAAACTAAACAAAACATTGCATAGGATGTGCACTGACATGTAAAAAAACTGCTTTCTTTTTTTGTAAGTGATATTTAGAGTAAAACTAAAATTGACTATGCCACAACAGTAATGAACATTGTTTTCCTTGATACAAAGTAGCACAAATGGTCTCAAACAAAACTCTTGAATACAATAAAAAGATTATAAAACATGATCCATGCAAACTTTGGCAAATTCATCAACTAGTTGTTCTCGAACACAAGCCATCTGATACGAGATCTGAGCAAATCCAGCCTGTATCGCTGAATCAAAACCACTCCAGAGATGCCAGAGCGGCAGCAGTCACGCTTTACATTCATGATCAAGATAAAACACAAAATAAGAAAGTAATAGAAAAACAGATGGAGATCATCTATATATGGAGGATTATTCAAATAGAGGAATTCTCTGTTCCCTAAGATGATTTTAGGAAATTAAGTCCTGTATTTGCTCTGCAGCAGCAGAAGTGTAGCAAGATCTATTTCGCCAAGACCAAACATATGAACATTGTCATATCCTTTACCATGCCAAAGAGTTGTCATGACAGAAATGCTTTTGTTGAAGCTGTCAGCCTGCATTATTTCTTTTAAACTTTTTTTTTAAAATCATATTGAACCATATAATGCCAGCTAAAAAAACTGCATTACGTATGATTCTGTAGTCTCCAAATGCTCTCAAACTCAAATATTTGAATATGTATGCATTTTTTGCAATAAACATTAAATACATTGTTTCTACATGTATCAATATCTTGAAATCAATAGATTTATATTTCTCCATCAATGCTTTTAGTTCTTTACCCCATTAAAGTTGTGTTTATTAAGTTGTGCCTATTTTTGGGCGGACTTTCAACTACATTTACTTCAAATAAAATGTTGTAATGTTGTGATTCTATAATAAATGTATAAAATATGCTAAAATCAGTTACAATTTGAGAATTAATTTTTTCAATTAATTTTGCAAAATTTGTTTGGTTTTGTTTTTTTATAAAAAAGATATTGCTGTCATTAGCATCACTTCAAGAATGGAAAACAATTCTGTTTTTTACACATTTGAATTAAAACCCATTCCATTTATTTTCATTTTTAGGATAAAGTTCAAAGTTAACTGATTGCATTAGCAAATTGAAGGCATATCTACAACTATGTATCCAACTTTCTCCAAAAACCTAAAAAAGTTATTACCATTCAAATCGACAAATGACACTTGAAGGTTGACCAGGATGTGATATATGTATCTTTTTTCCTAAGTATTCAGAAGTGTCACTAACTGAAGGATCATCCACATATGGTTTACACGAGTATCTTTGAGAGTGTCTATTTATTTTGTGGCTTTCACTGAAGCACATCTGGCAGATTAAATGTATCATGCTTTTCAGCTCTTAAGAAACATATTAGGATGACACAAGCTCCTCTCAGCTGTTCCTCTAATGGTTTCGGCGTAAATACTGAAGGTATGGCTATCTGCCCGAGAACCCCACGTGAACACTTCCTGATGGTCGTTTTGGCACACTGACCGGAGTATTTGACATGAACCAGTGTTGTCTGATGTCCTGTGCTTGTCTCACATTCAAATAATGTGCTCTAATGAAGAAACTTCAGCAAATCCAGTGAGCAAATGACCCGCTGTGTCGGATTAGCACTGCGTCATCACTTCAATACAGTGACCACATTTCCCTCGCCCACTGTCGTGACTTGGACTAATGCCTGTCTTGAGAGGCTCTCTAAAGACCAGAGGAAAGATGGACCAATAAATCTGGAAACAGGGGAGGTTTAATGGCTAAGCCAAAGCAATCTTCCAATAATGCAGCTTAACATCACGCAGGTGGGGAAGTGGTCAGTCTGTTAGTGAGAAGCGCAGCTTAAAGGGACAGTTTGCCCAAAAATGAACATTTTAAATATTGTTTCATTCAAATGTTGTTCCAAACCTGGACTTTTTAATCACAAAAAAAAAAAGCTAAATGACTCAGAAGACTTGCAATATAGAGTCCAAGTCACATGGACCACTTTTATGATGCTTTTGGGAAATTTTGTAACATTTTTATTGCATTTGCATGAAAAAAATAACTGACTTTACTGGTAAAATTATCATGTATTTTTGGTCATTACGTTGTGTGCAAGAAGCTAGGTCAGAAGCTCACAGGACCACAACTTTTTTTTAGAGAGTGTGTTGTTTAATACTATAACTACCAGTCCCTTGACACAGAGAATAATGTACCCTTTTTAGCCTGTATAGCATTCACTGGTTGTATGGAGAATGAGAACAACTAGACAAATAGGGTTAAAGAAACACAGACGCTACAGTTGCCACACCTTGATCAGTGGTTTAAATTGCACACTAAATCACTCCATCACACTACAATTCTGAATTCTATGCAGTCTAATCTGAAAGTATGCATATGAAAACATGGATTTAAGATGCAAAATAATTTCATAATGCACCTCTCATTTTTAATTAAGAAACAGTAAACACTGACATATTCCTAAACATTTCTGTCAAAACAGATGCTGCAAGACCTACCTGACTCAAAATGCATGCCTTGCCTCAAACTGATGGCTGACGGTGGATACTGCATTTGTCAGAAGGAAGCTCTCTGGATAAGTGATCAACCATACAAGTCTAACACAGCCTCGCGAGTCGCGCACATGCAAATATTATTCAAATCTCTCGCCTCCAATATTGCTACGAAATCAAAGCTTTAAAGCCAGAGGCAGTGCATTTCTGTGAAACAATTCATCAGTAAACAGTCAAACATATAAATAGAGCAAACCCCCTTCCAGGCGCACAAAGAAGCGTGTTAGGTGATGCTGCTGCTGATACACTCCCAGGCAAACCCTTCTTCCCGTCTCAGCTCTCTCCGTAACTTTTCCTTTTAAAGCAGTCGAATGGGATATTTTCAATACTCACAATTCAGTAGCCTAACAGGTGAGTGCCTCCTTTTGCGCTATTTCCTTGCGAGTTTCCAGATATCTGATTTCCCTCGCCGTGTTCCGCCTCTCCACCCCGCGTTGCAAATGCTGACGACGACGCTGAGTTTCTTTCCAGCACCAGCGCGCTTTGAACAGCTCCACTGACGTCACTCCCCGCGAAACCAACCGACGCCACGCCTTTCAATCCGCTGAGCCGGAGACCCCACCCAACAGGCACTAGCGGTTGGGATTTCGACTCACCCACGTGATTCGAATCTTTTGAATCAGTTCACTAAAAAGATTTGTTTAGTGACTGAATTTGGAATCCTATTAGGGGGATACTACATGTTTTTGACATATTGATTTTCATTTTAAAATAGTTTTTTTTCTACTGGTAACAGCAATGCAAAATGTATGGTCATTGTGGTTTTACTAGAAATTCCACTTTTCAAGGCCCGTATAGTTGTCAACTTGTCGTTCTTCGGTTTTTGATGTGAACGGGCCTTGAAAATTGAATTTTTAGTAAAACCACGATGACCATAAATTTTGCATTGCTGTTAGAAAAAACAATTGTAATGAAAATGAAAATCAATATGTCAAAAACATGTAGTAGCCTATTTTGGTGTAGCAAGTAGGCCTAGCCTACAGGCCAGTTTACCTTTATGGCCTGAACCACCCAATGTGTAGGATTGACCGTTCTCGGAGTTGACCGAAGTCGTATTTTACTTTATTAATACTCGTTATTAAAATTTAAGACGACTGTCTCATTTAGTCCGTTCATTACTTTGACGTAACTTAGCTATATCACAGTTCGCTTTATTTCTTTCATGAACAAGATGCGTTTGTTCAATTAGTTCAAGAACGAGGCTGTGTCCGAAATCACATAGACTACTCTCTTGAGTAGGTAGTACTTATTTTGAATAAGTAATTACTTCACAAATAAAAAAATAAAAAATTCACAAATCCTCCCCAGTGGCCTCAGTCTCCATCGAATGCATAATGCACTCTTCCGAATCTCGCAGGAAGAAGCAGGCCTAGGTCATAGGCTACTTCTTTTGTGACATAGCCTGTTTTTTGCCTACTAGCCTACATAGTAGGGAAGTATGCGATTTCAGATGCAGCCTGAGTTTCCCAGTTAACAGCCCCTCAGCCCTCTATGAAGGCAGGAAATCAGTCAAAGGAGAGTCTGATCTGAGTCGGTTGATATGATTCGTTCACTTAAAAGATTTTTTTTTTTTAGAGCAAACGAAACGAAACGCCTCTACTTTCTTCGGTGGAACACACAAAAAAATAATTGACCGTTGTTGTTGTTTTTTTATATATACAAAAGTGGTGCCTAAGGCTGTCATTATGCCTAACACCCCTTTTGTGTTCAACGTAATAAAGAAAGTCATTCTGGCTTTGATGGTGTGTAAATTATGCCATTTTTTTATTTTGTGTGAACTATCCATTAAGAACCACCAAGTGGGAAAGAAACCGTCATACGTGGTCATCGCGTGTTCGTTAATTGGGGACTCCAAATCCCATGAGACACTGCGATTGATTTCCAGCTCCACTGTTGCTATAGTGACACTCGCTGTCCAGGCTCTAACAGCACAAGCACAACGCAGCCAAGTTTGCGAAGGAAGGTGGCTAAAATATCAACGTTTCTGAAGCAGACATTAGAGGTATTTAGCTTGATAATACATTTACAGATTTACATGTAAATAGGTGTTACACACATGGTTACACACCGTTTGTGTTTAAACATGAATAAACAAATGGGTTTATGGGTTAGTTGTTATTGTTTTGTTTTCAACGTCTGTACTTAACTCGACGTCTTGAATACAAAAAGTTATCGAATATTTCTATCGTTATTAACTTAGCCTAAAAAAATACATTTCGTTTTGTGACAACATGCCTCAATAGCTGGCCACAATAGGGGTAGCAAGTTACGTTCTCACAAAAATTGGAATCTGCTGTTTACTGAAGATTTAAGTACAAGTAACTTAGGCCTATAGTTCATTTGTTTAAAATATGAAATAGTCTCCAAACTAATAAATAAAAAGCCCATCTTCCACAACACATCTGTTTTTAAAGGTTTTATAGTTTATTTTAAATTAAAAAGTAAACAGTCAACCATGAACAAAATTATTAAGCTGTTACTGAGAAAAAACACAAACGTAAAAAATAACATACTAACATTTTAAAATATTGTTTTGGCTAAAAGTATGTAACAAAATTACTGTACAGAAGATGGACATTTATTTAATTCTGTTGTCCTGAGAATATGTTTCAACCTGTGACAACAAGCCCCAGTCTCCCTTATAGCAGGGCAAAGTGTTATAAAGTTTTTCAACTTGTTTATAAAGCTGTGTCCTCTCTTTTTAGCTGGTCAACGGTGAGCGATGGAGGGATGTGTGGTCCGTCTCCACAATGTTTGTTTTAATGGTGATTTAAGCGCTCATCCCATCATAATCAACTTCTACCAACTCTTCCAAACCAGAGATGCTCCTGCAATTCTGCCTATGGTTGGCATACCCTTCTCTCTTATTTTAGATTAACATTCTTACTAAAGAACTAGATAGATATCACACTAGAAGTCCAAACACTAGAAGTTGTCGTGTAAACGTAGTGTACCCTAAAGCTTTTTTCTAAAACCTAGTGAGCTGCCTTGCTGCTTACTGCCTAGATAGGCTGCTTCTTTGTAAGGGACTGTCCTGAAATAAAATGAAAACAAATTACTTACTTTTACTTGCTTACATTTTTTTAGAACTTTTTAAAATGTTGTCAATTGTTGCAATACTCTATGGGACTGCCTTCTCCACAAAGGATATGTAAAATAGAATTTGGCCAAAAGAAGGCATCTTAGTAGGCAACATAATTAAGTTACATATATCTATATATGAATCTTTTTGGAAGAGTCTTTGTGTCAAGAGTGCCTTAAAATGTTTCCTATGTAGGCAGCTCACTTGGATTTGAAACAACATAAATATGAAAAATTGCCTCATACACACCCATACACTTACACCCACCCACACACTAATTCATTTCAATCCCACTTAGCCTCTTTTATTATCTTGCTTGCTTTCCCTTTATTGATGTTTATTGATTATTGAGTCCTGTATTCCACTTCCTTTCACATATTAACTCCTTCCTTGTTTTTGAAATATTATCTGGGCTTTTATAGCTCTTACTCCAAAAAATATGAAATTATAGAGCCAGCGCGATCAGGAATATAGGTCACGTTTCAGCCTCCCATCGTGTTGTCCAGGAACTCCCAGTCTTAATTGAATGGATTTTTCCCCACTGCTGCACAGCTAGAGCTTTGCAAACACTGGTGTGGGGGGTGGGCGTCATGCTGCAGTCGTTCTTTTGCACTGAATTGCTGGCCGCATGACATCTTGAGTCCACTGCTCTTTTCTACATAACCTGAGGCAAATGTTTAGATTTTTTTGTGCTGTGTTGACATATACATGCATATGTTTGTGCGAGCATGTGTGCTCAGAGACTCTCTTGATCTTGCAGATAAGGAACGAGGATGTTCTTCGGGCTGTGGTGGCTCTGTTGGACACATCCTTGCCTGATGTCGGCCCCAGAGACGTCCACAAAACTGTGCACTACCCAGGGATACGTACTATTATTTTATCACAGGACCATGTAGGTATGTAACTCACCTTGGTCGGGCAATAGAGCGTAAATTATGTTAGTGAGCATAATTCTGTATAGAATGAGTGTTGGCCTAAGGCTAATTTATGCTGATTTCTCTTTGCAGATGTTTTAGAGGACTATAGGGACAGGGCTTCCAGAAACAAGGGGACACATTTGAGCCCAGTATCCTGTAAAACAACAGACAGAGCTGAATCCGAACACAAGCTGCTCGCTGAGCTATACAGCGACTCTGAAGAGGGTTCAGAGGAAACCTCAGAGGAGACGTTAGAAGAAGAGACAAGTGACAGGTTGAACTTTCCTAAAAATTAAGGCTAAAGGTGCGGTCACATTTGCCGTTGTTCTTCAAAATATTCAAGGGCGAAATCCAATCATTTGAATAGGAATCCACACGATTAGGAATTTCGTGTGAGGTTGATAGATTTCCCCAAACAGATTTCGCTACTGGTTTCCCAGCATTGACCAACAGAAAAAATTTCGAATTCGTTTTCAAAAATGAAACCTTTGTCAGCATTTACTCTCCCTCATATTGCTTCAAACCCCTTTCTTTATTCTGTGAAACACACAATGTTCGAGCTGCTCTTTTACATAAATTCTTAAAAATAAAGGTTCCAAAAAGAGGTTTTAGCAGCAAAGCCATTGTAGACCAAAGAACCTTTCAGTAAACAGTTCTTAAAGGGGTCATCGGATGCAAAATTCACTTTTATATGGTGTTTGCATATAAATGTGTCTTTGCAGTGTGTGGACACAGCCACCATACAATGAAAAAAATCCATTCACTCCTCTTTTTTTTTAATCCTCAAAAAGCCTAAACACTCAGTAATCAAGCCGTTTGGATTTTCTGAGCAATATGATGTCATATTGCTCATGCTCCGCCCACGACCACTGACGGACTGTCCCGTATTAACATATTTCCTCCCTCAGCCATTTGTATACTGTCAGCCAAGGCAGCACTTGTGGAAAATGGGCATCCGATGACCCCTTTAAAATAACTATTATTTTCTTAGTGTAAAGAACATTTTAATAATCTTCTGAAGCACCTTTTTTCACTATGAAGAAGCTTTTGTGAAACAGAAAATCTCCCATGGTTGTTAAAGTTTCTTCATGGAAACACAAATGCCAATAATGAGTGTACAACAAAAGTTGATGGTGATTTGTGCTGTCAAACTCCAAAACAGTTTAAAAAACACCACACAACTTCCAAGTCTTCTGAAGCCATATTATAGTAGTGAGAATAGTGAATAGAATATAGAATAGAATAGTATAGTGTGAGAAACAGACTAAAAATTAATCAATCATTCTGATTGAGAATTTAATGAGAGATAATATGACATTCGGCACAAATCGTTTGCTGATTCTATTAAAGATAATGGAATTACAACGGCTTTTCCCCAGATCCTCTCTCGCAAACAGTGTGCCAAGTGTTCTTTATCATCTCTATCCCTCCTCCTACAGGTGTAGATTTGGAAAGGAGTGAACTGGAGTGAATGTTTATTTATTTATGACATATCTCTACATTTAACAGAGATCACCGTGACATTATTATGGTCAATAACAATGACAAATGCCACCATGCATGTATGCCGGTTAGTTTCTATGCCAGCGCAACTGTGTTACACAGTTTCAGTGACAATTGTATCCTATTATAGTCTCTTACTGGGACAATGTTAGTGCATAGTGTGACAGAATATGGTTGATGGTGAAGAAAAGTTGGTTTTGCACAAAATTGCTAACCGGATTCACAAAAGGAATAAAATGTTAATTTTGGTAATACTTAATGTAAGGGTGTGTGAATATATTTTAACTTTTGATTGCAGCCATAATTTCAGAATCTTGTCGGAGCCTTACCACACATGCTGTAGACATACAGTATATCGCTATGGTGCTCATGTGGGAAATGGAGGTTCAGACCTGCCCTGATCCCATTTCCTCAGTCTCTTCTTATAGTTTCAAGTCTTCTAGCTACTGTTGTGCTAAAAAATCCAGAACATTTTTAGTTTGTATGAGCCTGTTCTCTGTTTCCCTGTAGATGGTCTTGGGAGCGATTCTGTGAAGGCCTACAGGAGTTTGTGGACGGAGCGAGGGAAAGGAAAGAAAGAAGAGCAGTACAAGGAAAAGACGGAAAGATCCCGCCATCCGCCGTAGGAGTTGAATCTCTGATCGTGGCTGCTGCATGCTATGAAGTCAAGCTACTGTAAGCAAAGTACAACCACAGTTCCTGATTCAATCAAACATCAGTGAAAGAGCCATATAATACTATTTTGTGAAATAAAACACTAATGGTTTAAAGCAAGATACTTTTCTTCTGTTAGTATCTTATAACATCATCTGGCAATGCAGTAAAGCTTTGTCAATTGCATTTTATAGTCATTTTTTGCAATAAAGAGGAAGTTTCGCAGACGAAATATAGATATTACACAAAATGTAAATCAAAGTTCAGCTGAACCTCTTGTTTGTTGCATTCTACAAGGGATGTTCACACTAAACTTTATACACATGCAAACTAGGGATGCGAAATATATATATATATATATATATATATATATATATATATATATATATATATATAGATGTTCCCAATTTAACTCTAAGGTGTGACGACATGCACAATTTTGCATGTTTAAAATGTATGACAACCCCTTAAACCCTACTCCCATTCACAAACTTTTTATTACAGTTGATTGATTTACAAAACGTTCTATTTTGTCTGCATTAAAAGGTAATAAAACACCACCTGAGCAAAATCCTCTTCCACCTACAATCCATTAGTCTAAATCAAACACTGTTCAGCTGCGAGAACAAGCTCCTGACTGTCCTTCCATATAGCCTCAGTCAGCATTTCAGCTCTTTATGAGTGGATACCATCCAGGATTTCAAAAAAAAAAAGAAAAAAAAAAAGACTTTATTTATATCATCAAAACCTGAAAATGAAGCCTTGTCATTATAAGATCCCACTGAATGGTGTTGCTCCACCCTGAGTCTATTTCCAGTCCAGAGGGGCTGAAGAGTGGAGAAACCTGCCCTGCCCTGCTGACTGTGGGGTGTTATTACCAGTCAATGAGAGACTATGGCTTCCTCTCTCGCTCCTTTCCCTCTTCTGCACTCTGTATTTGTGTGCCAATGGCTTCCACATGGCCAGTGGTTTAGTTTAACCTCAAGTGTCTGCCATATACACACACCCTAACTAGAATGTTGAGACACGTTGTGACAGTTAAAAACAATGTTTCTCAGAAAATAAAGCAATATGCTAATCTAATGAAGATATTGACTTGGAGTCTTCTGTTTCTGTCTGTGAAATTGTAGATCTACAGGAGACACTGTGCTTCAGCTTTCTCTTTTGGCTGTTAGGAAACGCTACCGGCACCTTGGGATTGGCAGCTACATCATAGAGGTAAACACATGCACAAATTGCTTCTGTTTGGACCTTGTCAAACCTCTTGTACATGTTCTGCTTTGATAGTTGTGAATAACACTGTATATCATTGCTGCAATGTCTTAACAAATTACTTGGGGTGCAAGTTTATAAACACGGCCTAGAAGTTTGTAATTTGCTTAGACACTGCCCTCTGCTGTTTGCATGTAGTACTGCTATTTAGTTTTTTTGTAATGACTTGCTCTCTCTAAACTTCAATTTATAATTCTTTTGTTTGTTTTGTGGACTTTGTTTCAGCTTCTGAAGACTCAGTCTATAGTAGGGCAATATGAAGCACTTGTTGCTCACGTTGACATGGGTGCAATTGGTTTCTTCAAACGTCACGAGCTCACAGACGACCTCCTCCTTAATGACAAATTCAAGTACTGATAATGCCATCCCACACTGCATGTTGTGCTATCACACAGATTCTGGAATTTAAATCTAAATTTAAAAATCACACAATAAATGTCTAGGTACAAAAATCACATTGCCCTTACAGACCACCCTTCTAATTCATTTTGCACACACACATGACTTTCTCAAAATGGCAATCATATTTACAAGCTCTAAATGCCATATAAAAAAAAAAGGCAGTTGAAGATGTTGAACAGGTGGTCCATCTAAGTGGGTCGTTCTTGGCCAGAATAAGCTGAAAACTGGGCTAAACTTTATGCTGATAATTAAAAATCTGGCTGTTTCCATGAGACCAATATGTCTCTATTGAAAGCGGATATGAGGCAGAAGTTGCTGATTATTTTATTATTGTTTAAACAAACAGTGCCATCTTACGCCAGGTGGTGTATGACTTATAAATGTATAAATTAATTAATACATTTTTATTAATAATTAGGGCTGTCAATCTAGTAAAATATTTAATTGCAATAAATTTTAAAATATTTCTATAGTTAATGCATTTAGTTCCTTTTTTATAAAAAAAAAACAATTAGGTATTTAAAATATTTATTAGGTATTTAAACACATTTAATCATGCATTATACAACATTAACTTATTAAGTTGCAACAAACAATTATTTTTAAACAACAATTTTTTCTAACTTTTTTTTCTAAGTGTAAATCCTAAAATTACAAAATTTTCAATCAAAATAAATTAAAGCTATATATATATATATATATATATATATATAACGAAATAAAAAATGATAAAAGCACAAAACAAAATTCCTAAAACGATTCCTGAAAATATAAAAAAGAAAAACTAATTCAAAGTCTCAATAAATACTATAATAGTATATAAATACTGAAATAACACTGATAGTACAATCAAACATAATTCAGCTGTGTTTATTAAGCAATGACATAAAAAAAACTTGTTTTTCAAAATTTGATTCAATAAAACTCCACAACTTCTAAAAGTGTTGTTTTGGTATACTACACAGAGAGCTGAGCGATGACTGGACCAACAGTATTCTTATGAGCTACCTGCCACCCTTTACTACAGGTGAGGCGCACACACACACACGAACACACACTTATAACTTCATGTTTTCATTCAACACATTTCTCTTTAGACCTAGAGATGAGAAATCCTGTTTTCTCCCTGAGTTTACGAGAGTTGGAGATGGACATGAATATGGCGTGAGTTAATCTTCACTAACTTCTGTTCTGAGTGGTTGCTATGTGCTTGCTAGGTTTGTTCTAACCCTAAATATGAGCAATAATCTTAGCAAGCACCACTAATAATAACCTAAAATGTATTAAACAACATCTGATTGCAAGATTAGTGGTGTCTCTGTTTCTTAGAAGGTCACAGGCTCTCTGTGCATATCAGCAACAGGTGGTGTGTGTCACCAGGCTACTCAAAGAGGTCAAGACCTTACACTGTAAAAAGTGCTACACCCACAAAGTAGGTTTTATATATTTTAAATATTTGTAATCTAGTTTATTTTATTGGTTTTATACAAAAAGAGTATCAAAATACTTCCTCTTTACTTAAAATATATCAGTTTTTATATAACAATATATTTTAAATAAAACCCATGCAATTTATTTGGGTAGTTATTTGTATGTGGTTGTTGTGTACAATAAATGTTATAAAAGTGAGTTGACAGTGCACAATTTATTTGAGCAGCTGTCGATGTGACAGGTGTGTTCATCAAACGTAAATATTTTAAATTTTATAAGTTGGCATTATCCCTTTTTCACTGGCGGGGACTCCAGACAGATGCAATATCTTCCTCGGCACTTCAACTGTTTGGTCGCTGCAGCGGATCTGAATTTCAGGGTCTGATTAACACGGTGAGTTAAGCAAATTTAGCCGAATGACTGGTGATGTAAACTAAAGTCACAAAATCGCTTACTCCACTAGGGAGCTGAGGTTAGGTTTGCAAATTGTATAGCTAGCTATCCTGCACACATGGTAAGCTAAGATGGCTGCACAGTGTGGTCGATCGGCAGACAACAGCAGCAGTGTTTAAAAACACATACAAGTTACGTATGTAATAATTAGTTGCACAAATGCCCTCAGTTATATTTTTAGATTGCACAGATTAAATTTCGTGATCATATGCGATCGAAACGGTCGCAATTTCGAGCCTTCAGGCAATAGTTGTGCGGGCAAATAAGGGAAAGTAAGATGTGGTGTTTTATGGACAACACTTTGTTTTGTGTGTTCTGTGTCTTTGACAGAACTCAGAGATTATGTTATTATACTTTTGCATTACTAAAGCAGATGCACAGATTAGACTGTATGTATGTTTAGTAGTCTGTCTGATTTTAGAGATTTGATCCACGATATTTTAATGCTGCATTGTCAATTAATGACAGATTTTTGGTCTAGATTCTTATACTATTTCTAACCTATTACTTAAAGAAGTTACATTTACAACTGATTTTTTTTAACCTTATTTCTAACATCTAACATTTTCCTGGTCTTTAGATACCCAAGCACTTTTGTTACCTGGGGTCTTCGAGCTTCACATCCAGGTAAGACAAACTTCAGAATAGATTCAATTACAATTTGATCAGATTATACGTGTTCTGTAAGTCCAATAGACGTTCAGGGAATCTCCATACAAGGTTAAAAACTAGTTCAGATGTGGACATATTTTATGTAATTTAATGTCTAATTTAGACAATTTAAACTTTTTCTGGACCAAACACTTTCAGGATGCATTAAATTAAAACTCATGTTTATTTCAACGTAATTTCTAATTGCAAAGCAACTCTCAGACAGTGTGTGTTTGTCCAAAAATCATGAAATCATTACTGTCTACTTAGGGCAGGCAGCTTAAGGTCCCTGGTTCGAATCTGATTTCTCTCATGATCCAAATATGTATAAATGACAGATGCTAAACTGTCTAAAGGTGTCAGTGCGTGTTTGTCCAAAAATCATGAAAAGAAACTTCACTGTCTGTGAATTGCTTTGCAATTACACATGAAAATTACATTGAAATAAATGTGAGTTTTAATTTAATATATCCTGAGAGTGTTTATTTGGTCTAGAATAAGTATAAATTGTCCAAATGAGACCTTAAATGATGTTGAAAATTGTCCACATTGTCCACATCTGAACTAGTTTTCAACCTTGAATGGAGCTTCCGTGAACGTTCATTATAGAACACCTCAAAAAAAGTCGTAAAAACGTTCATTCTGGCTCCTCAGTGGACGTCTTTTCAATGCACGTCTTTGTGACAAAGACGTTGAAAAGATGTCTTTTGGACATAATTTTGCTTAGTGGGTTTATTAATATTGTGATGATATGGGGTGATTACATTTGCTCTGGAAAGATATTTAAACTCTGTAGCTTAATTAACAGTAATGTGATGACCAATCAGGTACAGGCAAGGACAATTGCATTTGTTTTATTGTAATGCATCCTTTGAACCAGAAAAATACAACACTCATGCTAGAGTAGATCATGATATTTTAGTACCCACAATCTATGGCATTGTCATGGTAGACTTCACTCTGGTCACATGTTCTAGTCACAGTATCCATCTTGTATCCACCACCTTTAGCAACAAAAGTACAATTTGGACTTTGTGTCTTATCTCTTCTACCTGTCTGCTAATATTCATCTCATTTCCTATTTGTCTGACCAAACTCTTGTTTCTTTTTTGTCTCCACCAATAGAGTCGGGCTGAAAAAGAGGTGCACGCTGAGCTTGGCAGTTGCCCACTGAAAATTTACATGTTTCATCACCCCGAAACGATTGGGATTATCATATAAGGACAGCCCGTGGTCAGAGGTGTGCCAAACCTGTTGAAAGCATGCTGCCTCCTGTTTGAACTTACCTATGCTCTCGACCTCATGTCTCCCTCAAAACTGGTGTATACTTGATATATATCAGAGGCTTTTTGTAGGATTGGACCCTGTGCGTCCTAAACCATCATCATGTAATTTTTGACATTGCAGTTCCAGTGTGATACAATGTGATGTTATGGCTCACATTTACCTTGATCCAAACATTTCAGATTGGGCAGTTTGGATATTTCACTGTACTGTTCAGAACAGGTTGAAAATACACTTCTACAGTGTTTGTTTTATATTAGAGTGTATGTGCGGCCACATTTATTTGCTGTTTTGTAGTCACTGTTAAAAGTGACACTGGTTGACATTGAATAAATTATATATTGTCTTCAATCTATCTTCTCATCTTTTTCTTCTTCAATTGAATTTGTAATTGTTATTGACAATTAAAAAAATATATATTAAAATGTTTATTCACATATGATTAAGTAAATTTTACTAAGAAAATAAAGTTCATAAAACCTCATTAAAATGAGTACAGGTTACTTGTAGCAACCCATAAATAAGTTACCTGTACCAAGAAAAGTAGGTTTATCCAACTGAGTAATACTAGTACTATTAGTTAACTCAACTTGATTTTGTTGCGTTTCTATAAAGTAATGTTAAAGTGTTCAATATACTTAAAAAAGGCTGCAAGTTGAATCAACATAAAACATCCAATGCAGCCACTTGCCTCACTTTTTATAAGTTAGATCTAGGTATTACTTTTTACAGTGTACGCGAACAGGTGATAGTACATTTTGTACGATATTTGGTGGTCCTCTTACTTACTGACAGATGTCAATTCATTATAATCACAGATAGACTCTGTGTTTCTATGTCAAGTTCCTCATGTGTGTGTGTCTGTGTGTGTGTGTGTGTGTGTGTGTGTGTGTGTGTGTGTGTGTGTGTGTGTGTGTGTGTGTGTGTGTGTGTGTGTGTGTGTGTGTGTGTGCGCGTACACTTCCATGTTGAGTGGTTTTTCAGCTAGGTCTACAACGTGAGGAAGTGGAACGTCTCAACTGCAAGCTAGAGCAGGAAAAACGAAAGAGGCATGATGTAGGTATGTTTGTAGTACCATTGCAAATTCATTTTACCCCAGCATTTGCCTTCCCTTTACACTAACCAAAATGATGAAGGTTAAAGCAGCACCTACCAGGTGTGTTCACAAGTCAAGTCTCAAGAGCATTTTGGTAATTTAATATTATTAAATATTGGGCAGGAAAACTCTTAACTCTTTCTTAACCCTATTTTTCATCTATTTCTCTTAACATTATCCTTTCCATTTCCCTATTACGTTTTTCTAATATTAAACAGTTTTTCACTCTAATTGTATTACATTTGATTCTTTTTATATATCCTTTTTCTAATCTTAATGTTTATTTAGTTTATTTTTTTCTTTTATAGTATTCTTTTTATTCTCTTATAATTTCATTTCTCTTTTCTACTTTTATCTTTATTGTATTTTATTTGTAAAAAAAATTCTTTAGTTTTATTTTATTTGTATTTATGGAGTTTAATTATAATTTATTATATATATGTTCTTTCAGCTATTGATGAGATGATTTTAATAAATTAGCACTGGGTCTTATATTTATTTACATACGTGATGTATAATAATATATCTTGTTGATAATTTTGTTTTTATTGTTATTATCTCCCAATTTAATATGAGGGTGTTAAGAATAGATTTACACTATAAAAAAAGTTGCTGCCTTAAATTTAAGTACAATCAACTTAGTCATTTAAACTTAAATTACATAAAACTGACTTAAAAAAATGAATCTTGTATAACTTATACAATTTTTTTTAAAAATGTAAAAACATAAGTTGTCATGATTTATTGATCATATAGTTTTTTACAGTGTAGGGACATTTATATTCTAAATTAATTTTGAGTGTTAGATGAGGGGGGCAAATGTAATCTGCATTTGTAAAAGAGGATGCACAATTGAAAATCCAATATCAGCCAATATTGATAAATTACAAAATATTGGATGATAAAAAAATGAAAAGATTAAACTGATCTAAAGAAGAAGAATAAAACACTATCAAGATACAAAAGTAACTTCTCAGGGATTTACTGAAAAATATTTTTCTTAGATACTAGGCCTACTCATTCATTGCTTCATTCACCTGCCATGTCTTTATCGTCCAAGATACATGGTTCAAAATAATGAATGTATAATTTTACTCTTGTGTACATTTTCTGTAGAAAACAGGTTCTTGATGTACAGGCTGAAGAGTGCACAAAAACTGTTGGACAGCAATGACTCAGACTCAGGTGTGTGTGTGTTTTTTTTTTTTTTTTTCATCTAGCAGTATTTATAATATATTGGTTAGCCACAAGATCCCTGCCTGTCATATTGACTATTGACTGACCAATAACAACTTCAGACTGACCTTTGCTCTCACATCCAATTATAAGAGCCATTTGTCTTAGTCTGTGACTCATAGACTATGCTGAGTTATAATGAGTCATAAAGCTCTACTGGCTCAACAGTGAAAAACCCATAAATCGATGGTGTCTATAAAAAGGAAGCGAAGAGAGGCACGATATTGAGTCCTCAACGAGTGTGAATCCGCTTCAGTCAAACCAAGTAGTAATTTAGTGAAGAAATAATACATTTTAAGCATGACATGAAGTGGAGTATATGATAAAAGATTCCAGTTTTCAATTTAAAAAAAATACACACACATATAATTATAATCACAAGTCTTCCAGCAAATACTTTATCTTAACTGGAGGTTGTTTATGAAAAGCAACAAATGATGTGGGGTCACAAGTGTCAGCCATTAGCTATTTTACAACAGATTTGAACATGGCTCATCCAATAAAATGCTTCGTAAATGCTTTTCGTCTCTTAGCTAAAGTTGAGTTGTAAGGAATGACATACTGGATTGTCTAATTTCCAGATGATCATCAACATACTGAAGACGAGGATTCAAAACCAGGAACACAAGAGCAAGAAAGAGCACAGTCCGAAGAACCTTTCATACAAACACCAGAGGGAGCTGGAGGCTGTGGATGAAACTGATACTTTCTACATTAAAATATATGAAAGACAATTTATACTATGATTGTAAACATAAAACATTCTGTATGTTCATGTTTATTCATTATGCAGTGATTTTCATCAGATTTCTAGGCATGTCTGAGGGTGATATAAGTTGCATTGTATTCATTATAAATGGTGTACCTTATTGTAACTTTATGCTTATTTGTACTTCTGTCTCGTATCGGTTTTGAATGTCATGTTTTAAGAGTTGCTCTCTTGGTTGCCAGAAGTGAAAGTCTCTGGACCATCTATATACCCGCTTTGGGAAATAAAAAAGACCAGTTTTGAATTTAAAACACAACACACTTTTTATTGGGTAATTGTATTTGAAATGCCTTCAGAAGAAGGTATTATATGCTAAAAGATAGGCATCATTGTACAAGTAGAGTTTCCCATCAACAGGATTGTAGTTCAGATTGGCTATTCCAGCAGAAACCTTCTCAAAAGGCAAAGAAAGAGTGTTTATCTCTTGGCCAGTGGTTGTATCAAAGGCATAAAACACCTCTTCTTGGTAAGTACTAACATAGCGTGTAGCGTACAGGACCCCGCACACCATAAACGTGCTGGTGACGGACCTCTTAAAGAGATGTGTCTTCCAGGTGTGTGTGATATTGAGCTCCAGCGGGTCTAAGCGACTCACAACAATGTTGCCGCGGTTCTCCTCGGTGGCGTATATCACCCACACGGCGTCTCGGTCAGCCTCCAGGTCGATGTCTGTCCAGTCACGGCAGCTGTAGTAGCAGAAAGGGAACTTGTTGTCGATTCCAGCACCATCCAGTTTCATACGTTTGGTTGTTTTTGTCGTAATGTTGAAGCTGCAGATTTCAGCGGTGCTGTAGCATTGGTAAAATACGGTATTGTCGTACAGTATAGTGCCAGAGCCCTGAACAGCATTTTTGTCACTGTGGGATGGTGCTATCTGTTCATCTTTGTAGTTCCTATTGACCATGAAATCTTCGTACGAGTTGTACACCCTGATTGTGTTCCCATGCTTGTGTCCACTCACCAGACAGTGTTCCCAATAACGTTCCTGATTGGTTAGTAGGGCATCACGGCCCCAAGCACCAGAAATATAAGATTTGCTGATGGAATTGAGCTTGGTGACACTTGGAGAACTTATTCTGGTCATGATACGCTGATGACAAGTGCCTGCAAGTATTAGCAACACAGTTTGTTTTTTCTTAGTTTGTTAGAACCTTTTTGGACCTTAGTAATTCAGAAAATGGCATTTGAAAGCAATTATGTTTCTATATCCTATACCTTCAGAAAAAAACTCACAAATAGCAACTTACTTCTGAAATTGTTTGGTATGCTCTTGCAAGTCTGTGCTCGGTTGTTGAGGTCACGTAACCTCTTCTTCATGGTCTCCAGGTTGAAGAAATCATCTTTGTACATCCTCCGGACATCATTTTTTGCCTTATTTAACTGAGAACATCACAGATGGTATCATTAATCTGTTGTCTCATTCACTATTATGTATATTGTTTAAATAGTTCTGTCATCACCTTTAATTTGAGTTTGATTTGAAACACTGATCACAAGAGAAAAGAGTTTAGAAATATGTATGTTCACATGTTGCAATGTCTACCTCACTTAACAAGTTATGTGTCTCCTTGTTGGGGTTCTGCAAGTGTGATTCATTCACAGATTGATGGATTTCCTCGAGTTCTTGGTCCAGCTGTCGCAGCGTTAGAGCGTTGTATAGTCCACTTGTGTGAAGGTAATTGAATGCTTTCAGACGGGCGGTGATGTTCTGAAGAGTGTCTCTCATTAACGGCAGTTCTGCATCTGTGTTACTCATCTGGAAGTCACCTCAGATAGTTCATTGATATTGCCTAAGTTCAAGATTCGACGTCTAAAAATCATTGCAGTGTCCATTTAGTTATAAAGAAGCTTAACTGATACCTTACCTTTTCCTCAAATTCATTCAGGTTCTCCTCACAGGTCTGGACCTGTTTTGAGACTTCCACAAACCGTACAGCGGGAAAAGTCCAGATAGAGCTGTTTATTTTACACAAACATGAATCGGTCTTCTGTTGACCTGGCACTCTCTGAGCCTCGACAGTCGCCTTATGTACAAATACAATCAGATGTCATACATACACAAGTTCTCTCATATTTTCTTACTTTTCAGAGATGTAAGAATTGTAGAAACCTGTGAGCTAATTCAAGACACAAAGAGAAAACTTACAATGACTGTGAGGAGCAGCAGGTAGATGAACATGTTGACTGAATGGGCTAAAGACTAAAGATCTGCTTTAAAGCACCACAAAAACACTATGGTGCAATTTTAGTTATGCCAATAGTTATGCAGTTTTGGGGGTCTGTTGAAGAGGATGTGAAAATTGCACATAAGGCTCATTTAAGAAATTTAGGAAGAAATTTAGTTGAGAAATGTGGGAAAATTCTACCACAAGTTCCCCCCTAAAATCTTTCAACCCTAGTTCATCATAAATTTTATGCAAAGATCTGCACTTTTATTATATGATAAGGGCTGAAAACTGGTTTCAGTACTGCACGATATTGAAATGACGGAAACACAATCTCTTAGTTTTTGTTTTAAACTTTATGTCAGTGCAATATTACAAAAACTGTAAATACATGTATTTTAAATGATGAAGATTTCAAGAAAAAGGGGAATTGATGAAGAGTTTTTAACTTTTTATTCCCATGCCAGCAAAATCTGGTATTCTGCCTATACAGTCAGTATTGTTGTTGATATTATGAGTTATTTTTTGTATACTTAATTCTTATATTCCTAAATCAAGCAATTTAAGACAAGAAAAAAGCTATTTCAAAGCTCAGTTTGAATACTATATATACTGCAAATAATAATAATATATAGCCTATATACACTCACCGGCCACTTTATTAGGTACACCTGTCCAACTGCTCGTTAACACTTAATTTCTAAGCAGCCAATCACATGGCGGCAACTCAGTGCATTTAGGCATGTAGACATGGTCAAGACAATCTCCTGCAGTTCAAACCGAGCATCAGTATGGGGAAGAAAGTTGATTTGAGTGACTTTGAACGTGGCATGATTGTTGGTGCCAGAAGGGCTGGTCTGAGTATTTCAGAAACTGCTAATCTACTGGGATTTTCACGCACAACCATCTCTAGGGTTTACAGAGAATGGTCCGAAAAAGAAAAAACATCCAGTGAGCGGCAGTTCTGTGGGCGGAAATGCCTTGTTGATGCCAGAGGTCAGAGGAGAATGGCCAGACTGGTTCGAGCTGATAGAAGGGCAACAGTGACTGAAATAACCACTCGTTACAACCGAGGTATGCAGCAAAGCATTTGTGAAGCCACAACACGCACAACCTTGAGGCGGATGGGCTACAACAGCAGAAGACTCCACCGGGTACCACTCATCTCCACTACAAATAGGAAAAAGAGGCTACAATTTGCAAGAGCTCACCAAAATTGAACAGTTGAAGACTGGAAAAATGTTGCCTGGTCTGATGAGTCTCGATTTCTGTTGAGACATTCAGATGTTAGAGTCAGAATTTGGCGTAAACAGAATGAGAACATGGAACCATCATGCCTTGTTACCACTGTGCAGGCTGGTGGTGGTGGTGTAATGGTGTGGGGGATGTTTTCCTGGCACACTTTAGGCCCCTTAGTGCCAATTGGGCATCGTTTAAATGCCACGGCCTACCTGAGCATTGTTTCTGACCATGTCCATCCCTTTATGGCCACCATGTACCCATCCTCTGATGGCTACTTCCACCATGTCACAAAGCTCTAATCATTTCAAATTGGTTTCTTGAACATGACAATGAGTTCACTGTACTAAAATGGCCTCCACAGTCACCAGATCTCAACCCAATAGAGCATCTTTGGGATGTGGTGGAACGGGAGATTCGCATCATGGATGTGCAGCCGACAAATCTGCGGCAACTGTGTGATGCCATCATGTCAATATGGACCAAACTCCCTGAGGAATGCTTCCAGCACCTTGTTGAATCTATGCCACGAAGAATTGAGGCAGTTCTGAAGGCAAAAGGGGGTCCAACCCGTTACTAGCATGGCGTACCTAATAAAGTGGCCGGTGAGTGTATATATGCAGTATATATAATATTCAAACTGAGCTTTTAAATAGCTTATATATATATATATATATATATATATATATATATATATATATATATATATATATATATATATATATATATATATATTTAAGCAAACCATTTTGCAATATCAAAGTATTTGCAGGATCAGGTGATGAACTTCCTTATTTCATAATTTTCTCATGTCAGCACTGTTGACTTACTGACCAATCCTGGGTTTTTGGCTTTAAATCTCTGCTTCTGTCTTTTTATTCTCAAGGCTACAGGATCCCAATCATTCCCAACTCAAACATGAGTCAGTCAAACATGTTCATTTTGATGGTCGTCATTCCTCTAATTTTATCACAGGTAAAATTTTAACTGTCCTTTTATTAACATTATCATTTTTTACATTGTTTCTGACACTATTTTCAAAAAAGTGTTTAGCAAATTTGGTTATATATAATTTTTAAAGTGTAATTTTGCTTGTATGTTGGAATTAATTATGTTTTTCCCACTCCACAGTCAACGAGAGGGAAGGACTGTGTGTGTGAGCTGCAAAATTCTGATGCTGCTTTTCCCGAGAATAAACTCAAGAATGTAGAGTTGACTGCTTCAAAATGCACAGGGAACATCACTTCAGAAAAGGTATCAAAATATCAAAACATACTGTAGTATTGTGATTTTTATGATTGCAAATCAGTCAAGTTAAAAACTCATTTTACAGTTTGCCATATAATTCTATACAATCTGTTATTAAAGCAAAATTGCTTTCTCTTCAAATGTGTGCAGATGACAGAGATTGACAGGCTTGTGTTGGGTCTACAACATCGTATCTGGCAGCTTCTGGACAATGTGTCCATGCTGGAAAAAGAAGACAATGGAAATCTGTATGCAGCCGTGTCTCTACGCATTATTGAATTAGAGTTAGCGGAGATTCAAGACCTTCTGGATAAACTCAACAGGACCACCAAGAATTACCAGCTGCTCAGTGGACAGACTGCAGCAGAGGTGAATTTATCTACCACAGCACTTTCACATTTCTATAACAATTTTATGCAATTTGTTTATTTCCAAGTGTCAAATTAATTCCTAATCAAAATGGATAATTTTCAGTATGTGTACGAAAAGATCAAAATATCAAACATATTGTTTCGGTGTCATATTAGGTGTCGCAGAACATGATCATATTCAAAATGTTTGTTTGTTTAAAATAAATGCATATATGTTTGTTTAAAATAAATGTAAACATTTAATTCAAATCAATTCCATTTAAATACAGTGCATTTAAATTAAAATTCTTTTCTGCAGTGTTTTGCATTATGTACAAATTTATGTCAGACCAATAAGAAAAAATATTAATATTAATTAATCAAATACATCTTAAATAGATTTTTAAGTAATCTATTTATTATTTGCATTTTTTTTTTTTAATTATCTTTCAGTTCCACAATTCCTCAATACTATTTCACTGGGACATTTTGTGAATTATGTGCATTTTGCTTATTCTTATTTAATCCTTCATTCCTACAGCTTCAGGATATGGAGGAAACGATGGTGGAGCTGGAGAGGTTTGACCACACACAGGTGATGGTGAAACAGCGAGAGAACCAGCGGGTTAAGAGGGACCTGGAACGGTGCAAAGATGTGCTTAATAGTACAACACCAGCTCCTACACTTCCCCCAGGCATGTATAAACTTATGTAGCCACAGCTACACCCCTGTGTCAATGTATTAGACTTACATATTTGCTTTATTTTTAGATCACTGTGGTCTGGGCCGCATGGTCAATGTTTCAGGACCTAAAACCTATTCCCTCACTGTGTATGGAACATCCTACACTTTCGGTGCTTGGGGTCGAGATGCGAAGCCGGCTCCAGGAGACGAGAACAAGTACTGGCTGGTGGTGCTGTCAAGTAGTAATGTACATGGCCACTTTGTTCGCCAGTACAGTAGTATGAGTACTATTATATTGGGTATAGGACCAACAGATACATATATATCAAGCTCCAACCCCACAACAAACACAATTCAGGGGCCAAACATGGTAATGTACGGCAATGCGCTCTACTATAACTGTTACAACACATACTCCGTCTGTCAGTTCAACATGAAGACTCGTGCTGTCAGTACTGTTGCTTTACCCAATGATGCAGGTTACAACAACAAGTTTCCTTTCGCACATCTCGGCGCCACATATGCCTATACAGATATGGATTTTGCCACAGATGAATCAGGCGTCTATGTTATATACGCAACCACAAGCAACTTTGGAAATGTGATTATCAGTAAAGTTGAGACTAGTAACCCTCCTGTTTTCAGCCAAACATGGTCCACTTCTCTTCACAAAAGGACTGCCACAAACACCTTCATGGTGTGCGGTGTGCTTTATGCTACTCGTTACCTAGATAAAGAAACAGAAGAGATCTTTTACTCTTATGACACCCAAACCAACGAAGAGCGATACGATTTGAAAATTAACATTAAGAAGATGCAGACTAATATTAAGTATATGAATTATAACCCCAGTGATAATTTGTTGTATGTCTACAGTGATGCCTACATTATGACATATGAAACCATGTTTCAGGAAGTTCACTGAATTATACTGTTTCATGTCTTTTATTTGCCAGTAAATGTAATGATTTTACATATTTCATGTGGTTCTGTAAAGGGAAAATCATTTAAATTGGCTATGTATCACATTTTGGTTCTTGAAATAAAATTTGAGTGAAAAATTAGCGCTGGTTTATTAATCTTTAATAACCCATTGCGTGCTGACACTGCTCTCGGCTGTTTGCAGCGATGTTATTTCAGTTAAACTTTTTGTTAAAGTGAAGGTGAGTGACGCTGATCTGCTTTCCACGCAGATATTTCAAATTAAATTTTTCGATTCCCAGGCAGGATAGTTCGAGGTGTCTACAATTACTTTATATAACAATGATAACAGCTAGATTTTGGGCATTATTCTTTTGTGTATTCTGAATAGGCCTATTTATTTCATGTTTAATATTTAAATTTAGGGTTAGGTAGTTTAGTTATAAACATAACTACCATCATACACAATAAGGCAGACCTGACCCTTTCCTGACCTGAATGCACATGTGCTCTGGGTTTCCTTTTTTGTCCAACTTGAAACACAAGATGTTGTGGTGAGATTGTGAGGCAAAACATTTGCCAATTCATGATTAAATTAAGCTAATCACAGTTAGTGATCATTACAATTTTACTTTGCTCATTGACCTACCAAATGTGTCTACAGAGATAAGACAACACATCCTCTCTTATTTTTTCATTTATCAGTTTTTTCACATGATTTTTAACACATTTCATTATTTTTTGTACACATATAAAATATCTAAGTGACAAAGAATGAAACTGAGAAATTCGCCATCAAATCTTCACCACCATTCATTCATTTCGGTATAATATAGACGTTAAGAAACGGTTGAAAGTTAAAAGCAAGCTCTGTTGCAACAAATGACCTCCACCCAGAAATGATGATGTCTCTCTCACTTTTATTATTTCACCATAATGATGTGTCTTTAAAAATCTTCTGCTGCCAGACAAAGGTGTTTATTCTGAGGTTTTAAGGTTCATTTCATTTAGAGATGACTCTGTCTAATCCATTCATTTTGATGATTATTATTCATTTAAGTTTCTCTCAGGTAAGAACAATAAAGTCACTTTACAATTAATTACTGTGTCTAATATATTGTAGAGTGCTTATATTGTTTGAAAGTGTTTTTATTCTTTTATAATGTATTTTCCTGTCATTTGGTCACCATAGTCAGTGAAAGGAAAAGAATGCGTGTGCGATCTGAAAGATTTAGATCCTCCTTTTCCTATGAATGAACTAATAAATGTAGAGACCACTGCTTTACAATGCATTGAGACCATCACTTCAGAAAAGGTACAAAAAGATATTTAAATGACATATTTTCCTCTCTTATTATATTTCATTAAATTGAGTTTTAACTCATTTAAGTAAAGTAAATTAAATTTCATTAATACATGTAAATGTAAATATGTGCAGATGACAGACTTAGACAGGCTTATGCTGGGTCTACAACAACGCATCAAGCAGGTGGAGGAAAACGTGATCGCGCTAGAAAAGGAGGATGACAGGAATCTGTATGGAGCCGTGTCTCTGCGCATCATTGAGTTAGAGATCGCCGAGATTCAGGACCTCCTCGACAAACTCAACAGGACCACCCAAAATTACCAGCATCTCAGTGTACAGACAGCAGCTCAGGTGACGTGCTGTACAAAAAAGTGCAAATCCATTGCAATGGAAAGTATTTTCTTTCCAAGAAAAAAAGCACTAAAATAATAATCACAAACAGAAATTAAAAATCATGTAAGTTGTTTTAATTATAAATGTAAATAACAGACGACTTAAGTAAATATACATAACAAAACACAACAACCTCAAAGTAACAATCTCATAATATATATATATATATATATATATATATATATATATATATATATATATATATATATATATATATATATATTTTTTTTTTTTTTCTGAGCCTTGAGGTTTAAAGAGAAAATAATCAATATATAATATAGGTAAAACTTCACAATAAATTCTGTTTAGTTAATGCATTATCCAACATGAACTAACAATGAGCAATATATTTTCAAAGCACTCATTAATCTTTGTTAATGTTAGTCAGTGAAAATAGAATTATTCATTGTTTGTTTATGTTAGTTCACACAGCAGTGCATTAACTAATGTTAACAAATGCATCTTTTTATTTTAATAATGTATTACTAAATATTAACATTTACAAAGAATTATAAATGCTGTAGAAGTATTGTTCAATGTTAGTTCATGTTAACTATTGTTAACAAGCTAAACATTATTGTAAAGTGTTACAATGATGTAGATCTTCAAATAGAGGTCAGATAACAATGTAAAAGAAAGTGACCTTTTAAATAAAAAATATGTTAATATAAATTGCCTTAAACCTGGAAACGTTCCACCACGCACATCTGACACTAATGTTAATTAAATGTAGATGATAAAGGATGGGGCATTTTTGCTGTTTTTTTTTTAAATATATATTCTTTCATTACTTGTCTTTTAACTGCCCAAATTCTCATTTTTCATCCTTTCGTAGCTTGAAGCAATGAAAGACACAATGGTGGAGTTGGAGAAGTTTGACAAAATGCAAGTAATTAAGAGAAATAGAGAGAGACACATCAAGAAGAACTTGGAACAGTGTAAAAAAGAGCTCAAGGCTACAGCGGCACCTCCTACAGTTTTCTCAGGTATACGCTAAAGTCCCCAATAGTCCCTTAAAGTCGGCATGAAGTTGAAGTTGCAATAGAATCAGTATCTTCTGAAAAGGCTTCTTGAACAAGAAATAAATGTAGTCTATAGATCTTTATTATGTCCATTGGGAATTGATTTGATGTTTGGATGCTGTGGTGTGCAATAGCTGTGATCTCATGTGAGTGGTTATCCTGCCCTCACTCCAGTTATTTTGATTGAATATTACAAAAGCACATCATTATTAAAAATATAATGATGTGCACAGATAAACTATTTATAATAAACACTGCAATATTCCATAAAAAATAATAGTCCATTTTGATTGAACCGAAGCTTCCTGTGCTTTTTCATTTTTAGCAACTAGGTTGTAAAAAAAAATATATTCGTTTTTTGATTTAATACAGAAATTTGCCAGCTGTACATTACACAGTTTTTCTTCTGTTTTTAGGTCGCTGTGGTCTGGGCCGTGTGGTCAGTGTGGCGGGACCTAGAACGTATTCCCTCACGGTATACAGCACCTCCTATACTTACGGTGCTTGGGGTCGAGATGCAAAGCCGGCTCCAGGAGGCGAGAACAAGTACTGGCTGGTGGTGCTGTCAAGTAGTAATGTATATGGCCACTTTGTTCGCCAGTACAGTACCTTGAGTACTCTTTTATTAGGTATAGGACCAACAGATACATATATATCAAGCACCAACCCCACAACAAATACAATTCAGGGGCCAAACATGGTAATGTACGGCAATGCGCTCTACTATAACTGTTACTACACATACTCCGTCTGTCAGTTCAACATGACGACTCGTGCTGTCAGTACTGTTGCTTTACCCAATGATGCAGGTTACAACAACAAGTTTCCTTTCGCACATCTCGGCACAACATACACCTATACAGATATGGATTTTGCCACAGATGAATCAGGCGTCTATGTTATATACGCAACCACAAGCAACTTTGGAAATGTGATTATCAGTAAAGTTGAGACTAGTAACCCTCCTGTTTTCAACCAAACATGGTCCACTTCTCTTCACAAAAGGACTGCCACAAACACCTTCATGGTGTGCGGTGTGCTTTATGCTACTCGTTACCTAGATAAAGAAACAGAAGAGATCTTTTACTCTTATGACACCCAAACAAAAGAAGAGCGATACGATTTGAGAATTCACATTAAGAAGATGCAGACTAATATTGAGTTTCTAAACTATGACCCCAGAGATCATCTGCTGTACGTCTACAGTGATGCCTACATTCTAACTTATGAGCTCATCTTTCAGTAAGTCTCCAATGAACTTGAACAATGCGCTTGTAATCAATCGCTATAGAAACAAACCTGGGTAACTATGGAGACAAACAAGGCAGCAAAGGAAACAAAGGCAAACAAGTCAAGTCACCTTCATTTAAGTTAAGTTAAGTTTAGTTTATTGTCCTTTCGGAAATTCTTTTTGTGTCTGTGTCACCCTTCAGTCATCACTAACACCAAATGACAAATACAGACAAACATCAAAAATACCTAACCAAAAGTACCTTACAAAATACAACAGACAACAACATTCCTCTCGCAACAGCAAAATCACTGCCAAATATGTCATTTATATCGCGCTTTTGACAATACAGATTGTTTAAAGCAGCTTTACAGTGATAATAGGAAATTATTGCAACAAAGATTGTTTTGGCTGTACAGCAGCTCTAGAATAAAGTTATTGTCTAGCTTAAGTAAGTTTTTTAATTATTACATTTCCCTTGTTATTAACTTAGGGGCCACTTACACGACACCGTTTTCAACTGAAAACAGAAAATGAAAAGCAGGTCCCAGGCACTCAGTCAAGTTTTCAATGAGGAGAAGGATAAAGTTAAAAAGCCTTTATTTAGTATGGCTTAAATCATTTTAAAAGTACACGAGCCAACATGTTTCGACCAACAAGTGGTCTTCTTCAGGTCAAAGTAACACAAAATATGAGAATGACGAAAACAGAAAACCTTTAATGCTTTCTGGCTGTCCATTTACACGACAACGGCATTTTGGTGGCCTGAGAACGCAAACTTTGTAGTAGATTTCAAAGTGCAGGTTTTTGAAATGGGTTTTGAAAGCGATACCGTTATCATCTCCCTGCAAACTTCAAAAACATGAATCTGTGAAAACATTGATGGCATGTACATGCGTGTTATGTGTTTAGTCTAGGCATGCGATGATTCCAAAAAGTCCACATAGTAAAAGATATGTCATTGCAGTCGAGAGCACAAAATATTGTTGATATAGTCACAAGACAATAGTGATAACATTGTTCACAATAGTGAACAAGCTTCCCTAGTTCCGTTTTGCTTGAGAACATCATGAATAGACCAGCACCATACCAGCATAATCCAGCCTGGACCAGCACTATACCATCACTAACCAGCATACTGCAATTTGTCACCTGTTATTACTTAATTCCTGTGATTCTTATGATCCCCGTTTCAGTATTCCTTCGTCTTTTCTTTTACTCCAGCGTCCCTCCAGTGTTTCCTCTGTTCCTGTAAGACAAAATACATTGTATATTATTCTCCAATCTAATGGCAACTAGAGGTGTGTATGGATTCACTCACCATTTGAAGTCACAATCACGTTATTCACCTGCAATACCATGAACTGCATTATTATATAAGCATTTACCATCATCTGTGATCATCATCACTTACCCGTTTGTGATTGCTGTTCAATAAAGCACTGTGTTGTCACTGATCCACCTCTCTCTGTGTCTGCTATCTCCTAACAGAATTTTTCAGCAGGTTTCTCAAATGGTTTGGCCATGGGTCTCACATTTCCCCATGATCATTTAGCCACAACTCAATTTAAATTGTTCAAAATTAAGTTGGCTCAACTCAATGATTAATATTTAGAATTTAAATTGTTCAAAATTAAGTTGGCCCAACTCAATTTAAATTGTTCAAAATGAAGTTGGCTCAACTCAATAATTAATATTTAGAATTTAAAATTTCCTAAATTAAATTGGCCCAACTCAATAATTAATATTTAAAATTTAGATTTTCTAAAATTAAGTTGGCCCAACTCAATTTAAATTGTTCAAAAATTAAGTTGATCCAACTCAATAATTAATATTTAGAATTACAATTTTCCAAAATTGAGTTGGCCCAACTCAATTTAAATTGTTCAAAAATTAAGTTGGCTCAACTCAATAATTAAAATTTAGAATCAAAATTTTCCAAAAATGAGTTGGCCCAACTCAATAATTAATATTTAGAATTTAAATTTTCCAAAATTAAGTTGGCCCAACTCAAAAATTAATATTTAGAATTTAAATTTTCTAAAAAATTAAGTTGGCCCAACTCAATTTAAATTGTTCAAAATTAAGTTGATCCAACTCAATTAAATTAAGTTGGCCGAACTCAAAAATTAATATATAGAATTAAAAATTACCAAAGTTGAGTTAGCCCAACTCAATTTAAATTGTTTAAATTAAGTTGGCCCAACTCAATTAAATTAATTTGGCCGAACTCAATAATTAATATTTAGAATTAAAAATTACCAAAATTGAGTTAGCCCAACTCAATTTAAATTGTTCCAAATTAAGTTGGCTCAACTCAATAATTAATATTTAGAATTTAAATTTTCTAAAATTAAGTTGGCCCAACTCGATAATTAATATTTAGAATTAAAATTTTCCAAAATTGAGTTGGCCCAACTCAATTTAAATTGTTCAAAATTAAGTTGGCCCAACTCAATTTAAATTTTCAAAAATCAAGTTGGCCCAACTCAAAAATTAATATTTAGAATTTAAATTTTCTAAAAGTAAGTTGGCCCAACTCAATTTAAATTGTTCAAGATTAAGTTGATCCAACTCAATAATTAATATTTAGAATTTAAATTTTCCAAAATTAAGTTGGCCCAACTCAATTTAAATTGTTCAAAATTAAGTTGGCCCAACTCAATAATTAATATTTAGAATTAAAAATTACCAAAATTGAGTTAGCCCAACTCAATTTAAATTGTTCAAAATTAAGTTGGCTCAACTCAATAATTAATATTTAGAATTTAAATTTTCTAAAATTAAGTTGGCCCAACTCAATTTAAATTTTCCAAAATTAAGTTGGCCCAACTCAATAATTAATATTTAGAATTAAAATTACCAAAATTGAGTTAGCCCAACTCAATTTAAATCGTTCAAAATTAGGTTGGCCCAACTCAATAATTAATATTTAGAATTAAAATTTTCCAAAATTGAGTTAGCCCAACTCAATTTAAATTGTTCAAAATTAAAGGTGCAGTGTGTGATTTTTAGCGACATCTAGCGGTTAGGTTGCAAGTTGCACTAAGGGCTCAGCCCACTGCTCACCCCTCCCTTTCGAAGAAGCTACGGTGGCTAAAACGGGACAAACATATCGTCGCCTGAGACAGCAAAGAATAGCCAGAGCAAGCCAAGAGTGTGTAACATTGTCACTGTTTCTGTACCACAGTCCATTATAAACTACATCATGGATAAAATTTACAAAGCCATAGTCAGGTGAGGATCAAGGGTCTTAATATATAATATAATAATAGTAATCAGCTGACTGTCTCACAAACGTAACCCGCACATTTCTCCCCACATAGCAAACCCATAATACAGTGAGGGAGAAGAACCACATGAAACTATGCAACTATATATTTTTTCTAACAGGGTAGTAAAAGTTTAGCTGGCTAATATGAGCTGTTACTGTGGCTGAGCTGGTTAAAGCGTAAAGCCTTGTTTATACTCGACGCGTCCGCATGAGCCCAAAGGTGCGTGCGGCAAAAATGACATGATTGTAACAGCGCCCGCGCCTCCGCATCCCCTAGACACCATTTACTACACACAATAGACTTTTTTTCTCTGATTTTGAAAACTCTTCGCGATCGACTAAAAATGCTTCCAAGATCGACTTGTCAACCGCGATCGACGGTTTGGTGATTCCTGTAACATACTGTTTTACGGTCAATGACAAGAGTACTAATCAGCTGTCTCACGAACGTAACCAGCACATTTATCCCCACATAGCAAAGCCATAACACAGCGAGGGAGAAGAACTAAGTTACATGAAACAATCCAACTACATATTTTACACCACTGACAAGGGAAAAGTCACTACTCACGGTGTCTATGGCTTCTAGCTTTCTGCTGCTTCTCTTTCAAGGTATGAACGAAACGCGCTCTGTAGTGCTGTTTGTTCGCTGTCAGCTACGGTAGAAACATGACCTCACAATATGTCGACCTTCATAGAAGGGGGTGCCCTTCTATGTAGATATAAATGTCTCATTCTAAGGTAATAAAAACATTTTGGTTTATTAAGTTCTTTATACACCACTGAACACATAGTTATGGATTTCATATTGCATTTCTGTTAATAGATACTCAAAATTATTACACATTGCACCTTTAAGTTGGCTCAACTCAATAATTAATGTTTAGAATTTAAAATTTCTAAAATTAAGTTGGCCCACCTCAATTTAAATTTTCCAAAATCAAGTTGGCCCAACTCAATAATTATTATTTACAATAAAAAAAAAATCCAAAATTGAGTTGGCCCAACTCAATTAAATTAAGTTGACCCAACTCAATAATTAATATTAAGAATTTAATTTTTCCAAAATTGAGTTGGCCCAACTCAATAATTAATAGAACTAAAATTTTCCAAAATTGAGTTGGCCCACCTCAATTTAAATTTTCCAAAATCAAGTTGGCCCAACTCAAAAATTAATATTTAGAATAAAAAAAATACCAAAATTGAGTTGGCCCAACTCAATTAAATTAAGTTGACCCAACTCAATAATTAATATTTAGAATTAAAAAAAAATCCAAAATTGAGTTGGCCCAACTCAATTAAATTAAGTTGACCCAACTCAATAATTAATATTTAGAATTAAAATTTTCCAAAATTGAGTTGGCCCAACTCAATTTAAATTTTCCAAAATTCAGTTGGCCAAGCTCAATAATTAATATTTAGAATTAAATTTTACCAAAATTGAGTTGGCCCAACTCAATTTAAATTGTCCAAAATTAAGTTGACCCAACTCAATAATTAATATTTAGAATTAAAATTTTCCAAAATTGAGTTGGCCCAACTCAATTTAAATTGTTTAAAATGTCAAACATCTATGTCTACATAGTCTAACATCAAAATGTTAATGTCTTCTGTAGATTTTGATCTTTATAAGTTATGATAGGCGTATATTTTTAATGAAAACACATTAAAAAAAAACTTTTTATTACCAAATATACTATTAATAAGACGGGTGACCCAAAATACACATATTATAACAAATAAATAAAAGATATTTGGAAATTGCCCTTTAAAACGAAGGCTCAGTTTGTGGAAAACTGTTCACTATTATTTTATTGAAAACAATAAAACAAAGACAAAGTCACATTTTAAACACTTTTTTTTTATTACGCTCCGCTCCCGCTCTGCGCTGTCTAGCGCAGCACCACACAGATTTAACTCCGCACAGCTAAATAAAACAGGCTGGTGGCAGACTAATATTTAATATTTCTGATGTAAATATTTCTGTGAAACGCGTTAAGTTGCACAGAAAAAAGACCAATCTAGGACCTGCCCTGTACAGTTTAAGAAGCCGTAGTAGAGGACTTATTATTTATTTATTTTTATTATTATTTTTTAAAATTACAATAGTGCAAACACACATCTTTTAGAAATCTAAAACATTTCCAACAATGTATATATTAAACAAGTAAACTCATTCTTGAACAATCATAGCACAAAAATGGAAAGAGCTAAACAAAGAAGACAAAAAGGGGGGAAAAAAGAAACAGATATTAATAATCATGGTACATAAACTATCTCTATATTTCTTCAAAAAAGAAGTACATTTTCTATTATCAATTATTCCTAGTGATTTGATTAAATATTTTACTTCACATAAGAAATCTTTAAAAGTAGGAATTTTCTTAAGAAACCTTTGTTTGTGAAAGTAAAAGTTTGCCACAAGGTCAAGGATAAGGAAGATTAGATTCTAAAGATTTGTTTGGGTTTTCAAAAAGACAAATTACATCCTTAATGGGTAGAACCGTTGAGGACTATTATTTTGTTGAACAGACCTGAGCGATGACTGATGACTTCACATGCTCAGATTTACTTGACCAATCAGCCGAAGGGGGCGTCTTATGACCGCCCACATGTGGAAAACTAATTTTGAAGTCATGTATTCGTTTTATGCAAAAAAATTGGAAAAAATGAATAAAGGTGCCGTTTTCTAATTTCTGCTTATTTCATTTCAAATTGGAAATCAAATGATCGGATGATACACGGACCATGCAGTAGCATTTCTGGACCTTTTTTCTACTCACCAGAAAGCGCATGGGATCCAGTCAGTTTTTTTCAGGGTTGTTTTAAGCAAAATTGAATCAGCAATGTACAGACCAGGGTGTAAGTATGCAATAAAACTACAGCACATATGCTTCAATTAACCGATCAAGCATGTGATAAAAAAGGCCTTTCTTTTTGCAGCAATGCCGGATAGGAAAATGAACATCGACTGTCAAGAGATCACATTTTGTCTATTGCAGTATGTGTTGTGACATTAAAGTACTGAAAGAAAGTGTGCAGTTCGCAACAGTATTTAGTAAAAAAATTAAAAAAAGAAATAAAATAAAAAAGACACTGACAGAGAAGTGCTGTATTTAAAGCATATTTATTAAGCATTTGTTAATCTGTATTAAGAACATTTATTGCAAAATTAGACAAAATCAATTCAAAAGACTCACAGTCACATAACGATATAGCACAAAAAATCTAGATTAACCACTGCATATTTTGAGATTTTCTGCATGCTATGCAATTTGGACTGAAATAAACTATATGGTATTGCTTTTTTTCTTAGCTGCAAGACTCTAGTATGAATATGAAAGACTCTCAGTTGAAGGTGTTATATGCTAACAGATAGGCATCATTATACATGTAAAGTCTCCTGTCAACAGGATTGTAGTTCAGATTGGCTATTCCAGCAGAAACCTTCTCAAAAGGCAAAGAAAGAGTGTTTATCTCTTGGCCAGTGGTTGTATCAAAGGCATAAAACACCTCTTCTTGGTAAGTACTAACATAGCGTGTAGCGTACAGGACCCCGCACACCATAAACGTGCTGGTGACGGACCTCTTAAAGAGATGTGTCTTCCAGGTGTGTGTGATATTGAGCTCCAGCGGGTCTAAGCGACTCACAACAATGTTGCCGCGGTTCTCCTCGGTGGCGTATATCACCCACACGGCGTCTCGGTCAGCCTCCAGGTCGATGTCTGTCCAGTCACGGCAGCTGTAGTAGCAGAAAGGGAACTGGTTGTCGATTCCAGCACCATCCAGTTTTACACGCTTGGTTGCTTGTGTTGTAATGTTAAAGCTACAGATCTCAGCGGTGCTGTAGCATTGGTAAAATACGGTATTGTCGTACAGTATAGTGCCAGAGCCCTGAACAGCATTTTTGTGGCTGTAGGATGCTGCGATGTATTCATCTTTGTAGTTCTTGCTGGCCATGAAATCTTCGTACAAGTTGTACATCCTGATTGTGTTCCCATGCTTGTGTCCACTCACCAGACAGTGTTCCCAATAACGTTCCTTGCTGTTCGGTTTGGCCTCCCTACCCCAAGCACCAGAGATATAGGACTTGCTGATGGAATTGAGCTTGGTGACAACTGGAGAACTTATGTTGGACATAATACGCTGATGACAAGTGCCTGCAAGTGCATCGTATGGATTGGTCATATGTTCAATATTCAGGTAAACATTTTTTTTACAGTCTCTTCCAGTTTTCACAATGCTTTTAAAAACATCAATGAGATCACAACATAAATTTAAAAACCTTTCTCCTCTCATTGAGAGTCCTGTACTTACTTCTAAAGTCTTCAGGTATACTTTTGCAGTTCTGTGCTCTGTTGTTGAGGTCACGTAGCCTCGTTTTCATTGTCTCTAGATTGAAGACATTGCTTTTGTACATGTTCTGGATGTCCTTCTTTGCCCTAGTCAACTGAGAGAAACAGAATACAGAAACATTGTCAACATATCTTTGAATCCATTCAGAAATCTGTTTTTCATCTTCCATTTTTTGGCGAATCTTTTGTTCATTTGCAATTAATGAATTTTCAATTCATGGAACTTCAATGAGGAGCAAACCGTAATCAGAAAGTATTTTCTGCCACTTCTGATTTTTGGATACGAATGCAGACTAAACATGAGCTTTGAACAACAGTTATCATTGAATAATGTCTTAGATTTAAATGTTTCTCATTCAAAACTATCATATGACTTCAGAAGACTTGTAGCAAGCATTGTTATTGTTGACTAAAACTACTAAAAATAGTTTTTGGTAATTGAAATAAAGCTTTATATATATATACATATACATACATACACACACAAACAAATATAATATAATACAATTACCACTGTAAACATATAAAAATGAAAACTAATACAGAATTGTAATAAATATTTTAATAGAAACACTAAAATAACATGACAAATCATATGGACTACTTTTATAGTGCTTTTTTATGTTGTTTGGGTATTTTTTGGAGACCTGTCACTATTTTAAGAAAGATCTACCTCCTTCAGAAGGTCATTGGTCTCTTTGCTGGGGCTTTTCTTGTGAGCATCACTGGCAGTATAATAGATTTCGTCAAGTTCCTCCATCAGCTGTCGCAGGTGAAGGGCGTTGTACAGGCCGTTTGTGTTCAGATACTCAAACGGTTTCAGGCGGGCTGTGATCTCCTTAAGTGTGAGTTCCATCTTTGGCAGTTGTACATTTCTGTCCTTTACCTGGAAGTTTACAACGCAAATGAGTTCACTGACATTATTTACTTCAAGAATGAATCTACAGTATGACTTTAAAGGATCTCACCTTTTTATGAAACTGTATAAGGTTGTCCTCACAGGTCTGGACTTGATTTGCGACTCCCTCGAACTTCACAGTGGGGAAAGCCCAGATAGAGCTGCTTAATTTACACACGCAGGAACCATTCTTCTCTTCACCTGGAATTCTCTGAGCCTGGACAGTCGCCTGATTACACACATAAACACATGAAAACACAAGATATTGGATGCAATTCACAATTCACGCATTTTACTGAATATTTGCCTTTAATTATAGTTAAACAATTACATGGCAACTCATTTCGGTATCATTCGGTAACCCTTCATGAGTTTAATTTTAACAAAAAAACATTTTTAACTTTATTTTATTGTATTATAACAAGTTATTCAAATAAAATAACCTTGTTCATTGTAAATAACAAGTTATTTAAATAAAATAACCTTGTTAATTGTTACCTTAATTAATGCTTCAATAATTTTTGGGAGTCAAATAATGAGATCTATTATATAACCACTGTAATATGTATAGAAAATAATTATAATAAATATAAATAAACAATACTGTAAATTCATATTTAATTTTATAAACATATATAGACACATCCATATCATTTAACTAACATATTAGTACAAATTCATTTTATTCAGTTAAAAAAACATTCCAAATAAGACATTAAAGAAATCCAAACCATATTAAAGATGGGACTTACTGTGACTGTGAGGACCAACAGGTACGAGAGCATGATGAGCAAATAACCCCCGAAAGGCTAAAAGTCCTGCTTTAAACAACACAAACATTTTGATGTTGCAAATACATAAAGTATTACAAAAGAACTTTAGAAGAAAAAAAACAAACCTACACACCTCTCACAAAAAAATCTGCAATATCACCGTTGTGGTCAGACAGACTGTGGGGCAAAACAAACGTCGAAAATTTGTCAGTTCATGGCAACGCAGTAAACAATACAATTTTCCATGGACCTACTGAAGGTGTCCACAAAGATAAGACGAAGATTGCAACAAACTGTTCCACCCACAGAAATAAAGAAGTATCTCTCACTTTTCACGTTATTTCACCATAATGATATGGCTTTAAAACTCTGCTGCTGCTACCAAACATTGTTTATTATAGAGTCCACTTTCTACAGACATGAGTCAGTCTATATTCATTTTGTTGATCCTCATTCCTCTAACTTTCACTCAGGTAAGAAAGAAATCAACACTATATTTTCTTACATGCATTCAAAATTATGTGCTTTTGCTTGTTTTATATAATTGTTCCTGTCATTTGGTAATCACAGTCAGTGAGAGGGAAGGACTGTGTGTGCGATCTAAAAAATTCAGATCCTGCTTTCCCTGAGAAAAAACTCAAGAACGTAGAAACCTCTGCCTTACAATGCACTAGGACCATCACTTCAGAAAAGGTAGAATACAATTATTTACAAGTATATTTTTTCTCTCATTTTATCTGTTGTTCAAACCTATTTTAAATAACTAAATGTAATACAATTAATAATGTTAATGTAAATATCTGCAGATGACAGACTTAGACAGGCTTATGCTGGGTCTACAACAACGCATCAAGCAGGTGGAGGAAAACGTGATCGCGCTAGAAAAGGAGGATGACAGGAATCTATATGGAGCCGTGTCTCTGCGCATCATTGAGTTAGAGATCGCCGAGATTCAGGACCTCCTCGACAAACTTAACAGGACCACCCAAAATTACCACCATCTCAGTGTACAGACAGCAGCTCAGGTGACGTGCTGTACAATTTTTTTTTCTAATATTAATAATTTATTTGGTTCTTTTGTGTTTCTATAATAATTACTTTCTGCATAAAAAAATATCCAAGTTTTAATAGGCTCATCTGTTGTCTTGAAACAACAGATATAGAGGTTAAAAAAATGTACTATGTGATATTTTTCTTAAAGCTTGAAGATATGAAAGACGCAATGGCGGAACTGGAGAAGTTTGACAACATGCAGGTGATAAAGACAAATAGAGAGAACCAGCGGGTTAAGAGGGACCTGGAACAGTGTAAAGAAGAGCTCAATGCTACATCAGCACCTCCTACAGTTCCCCCAGGTTTGCTAAGACCCCATTAATCGCTTAACTCAAGCTTTCTGAGCTTTTTCATTATTAACCACAGCAGAAAGTCTTACGTTTGTGTTTCTCTTTGCAGCCCGCTGTGGTCTGGGCCGTGTGGTCAGTGTGGCGGGACCTAGAACGTATTCCCTCACGGTATACAGTACCTCCTATACTTACGGTGCTTGGGGTCGAGATGCAAAGCCGGCTCCAGGAGGCGAGAACAAGTACTGGCTGGTGGTGCTGTCAAGTAGTAATGTTTATGGCCACTTTGTTCGCCAGTACAGTACCTTGAGTACTCTTTTATTAGGTATAGGACCAACAGATACATATATATCAAGCACCAACCCCACAACAAATACAATTCAGGGGCCAAACATGGTAATGTACGGCAATGCGCTCTACTATAACTGTTACTACACATACTCCGTCTGTCAGTTCAACATGACGACTCGTGCTGTCAGTACTGTTGCTTTACCTAAAGATACAGGTTACAACAGCATTTTTCCTTTCGCACATCTCGGCACAACATACACCTATACAGATATGGATTTTGCCACAGATGAATCAGGCGTCTATGTTATATACGCAACCACAAGCAACTTTGGAAATGTGATTATCAGTAAAGTTGAGACTAGTAACCCTCCTGTTTTCAACCAAACATGGTCCACTTCTCTTCACAAAAGGACTGCCACAAACACCTTCATGGTGTGCGGTGTGCTTTATGCTACTCGTTACCTAGATAAAGAAACAGAAGAGATCTTTTACTCTTATGACACCAAGACAAAAGAAGAGCGCTTTGATTTGAAAATTAATATTAAGAAGATGCAGACTAATATTGAGTTTCTAAACTATGACCCCAGAGATCATCTGCTGTACGTCTACAGTGATGCCTACATTCTAACTTATGAGCTCATCTTTCAGTAAGTCTCCAGTTATTTGAGAAATGACTATAGCTGCATCTCATTTCACATACTTTCTGTACTAAATATGCAAGATTAGAAATAGTACATTGCAAATGATCGTACAGATCGTACGAAGATAGTAGATTTTTTTTTTAAGTGTGTATTTGCAGGGTTAAGATAATTAAGTTAAATGCTAATGCAAGGCAATGAATATGTCAGTTGCTAATTTTAAAACAGATTATATCTACTTTCAAAGAGTCTGTGGTATCGATCAAATTTGGTCCCACTTTAAATTAGGTGTCTTTAACTATGTACTTGAAATTTAAATTAATCATTTGATACAATACACTTATTGTGTACATAAATGTTTTTACACTAAACTTATATTGTAAAAATACAATTTTTTTGTAATTACAGCTGCTAATTTCTGTAATTGCATCTATGATTACCCCGTTGACCCTTCCCTTACCCCTTAACCCTCCCTTAAACCTAACCATACCACCAAACCTGTCCCTGACCTCCTTACCCAAATCTCACCTCAGTAGCAGCAAAAGTGTTTTGAAATATAATATGAACACACGTGCATTGTACTATTTTTTATGAAAGTACATAGTATTAACAATACCTAATATAAAGTGTGACTAGAAATTTCAGTAAATACATGCCTTATCATATTATATTAAAAGGTATATACATTCCCATCACCAATGAAGTATGTACATTTACTGTACAGAAGTATGTTAATTGAAATGCAGCTTATGAATGTTTTTTTCGCTGCATAATTTTTCACTGCATCTTTAAATGCTTTGTTATGCATGTGAGGTGAAGAAATTCACAAATGTATCGCATATTTTGTTTCTTGAAATAAATTACAGCAAAGTTGATCAAATGTGTGCGCTGGATTACTACTGCAGACAAATTATGACAAGAACAATTATGACAAAAAGTTTATGATGTCATAACATACTTTTTATCTAATAATTATGCTTGCCCATCTTTTTTTCAAATGTGGCAGAAATAGGTTTCCATAAAAGCAACTTAGAACTATTTATATATACTAATATATATGTGTGTATGTGTGTGTGTGTGTGTGTGTGTGTGTGTGTGTGTGTGTGTGTGTGTGTGTGTGTGTGTGTGTGTGTGTGTGTGTGTGTGTGTGTGTGTGTGTGTGTGTGTGTGTGTGTGTGTGTGTGTGTGTGTGTGTGTGTGTGTGTGTGTGTGTTTCTTGGGTGTCGATACAAGCCAAGCTCCAAGAAAATAACTAAAAGACCTGATCCTGTTTGTACATCCATTTTTATTTGTTGCACGTTCATATTTGTAGTACACAGACAGTGACAGCTTGTTTATAGATGTACATATTACATAAACACATTATTTTTCATAGTTGTCTTATGGTAAAGCAGGTTAAGAGTGACTCCTACTGTTTCTTTAGACATATTTGTAACAACCATCCCCCTTCCAGAAAAAAAAACATCAACAACCTACTTATTGCTTAATATAAAACAATGGCTAATCGTAACAATTGTAATCATATTATTAATAATAATACTCATTGAATTCTCACAAGAAGAGATGCAACACGTGGTTAAATAAGAATTACTATATTATAAAAAAAGGAACTCAAGGAAAATCCAAAGTATAACAGTTCCACATGACAAAGCTAGTGGTACGGACCTATTTTTAGATTTACGCCCTAAAAACAGCAAGTAGGCTATCTACAGCGTAGAAGATAGACTGAGAAATGAAGGGTTGAAAGGGAAGGCAGGTGTGGCAGGTCAAACTGGTGCAAGCCCTGATTCGAGTAAAGGTGATACGGGGCCACGGCCACATCGACAATACTGTACAGCACTTCCAAAGGACATTATACATTCAGGGCCCCCGGGCAGAGATCAGGGATCGGAGAAAAAAATTTACCTTTGAAAGGTGGGCATGCTCTTTATCTCTTAATAAGAGCTGACGACTGCATACTTCAGACAGGAAATCAGGAAAACAACTATTAATCATCAAAACTCATGCAAATCAATACTGGGGAAGAACACGTTTGTCTATTGAGTCTTTAGGAGGAAACCTGTCGATATTTTGAATTTGTCTTTAACCCTCCCGCTTTGAACACCCTCCATGGGTCCTTTCGTTCCATCTCTCCCTCTCTTTCTTTTTTCACATTTCACTGTTTATTCCGTTTCATGCATTCATCTCTCTCTTTGTACAGTATCTACAGTACTGCGCCCAGCTTTGCACGGAGTGAGGTCGGTCACGATGCGTTGCCTGGGTCGATAGCCCTTTGGGGGCGACTGGAAGTGTCTGTGAGGGGCGGGGCACCTTGTTTTTGGGGGTTGGGTTTGTTGGGGGGTGGGATTTGCCTTACATTCCGAGCTTGGAGCGACATGCTCCAGAAAGCCCCGCCCCTTACAGACAAACACACAGGAAACACCCCGGAAAAGTTGTAATTGTGCACTTCCTGTTTGAGGAAGCTGCAGGAAAACTGACATTCAATAAGACAGAAAAGAGCGAGTGTGGAATGGAAAGTCAATGGTTGCTTCGCCCTCGTGAGTCCCATGTTAGCAGCTCCGGCCAATCAGATCTGAGCTCATGTCAGTCACCTCTGAAAGTTAATTCAATTTCATTCATTTATTTGTTCAATCATATATTTGCCCATTTATTTAGTTTGTTCGCTGATTTGTTCATTCATTAATTTTTTCCTTCATTCATGTGAATGTTGGTGGTGTTTTTTTCCGATTATTGTGTGCGGTTTGTACACATACATCAACAACAGATCTTTCCAATAATGGACCTTTTTCACAGACTGAGATGGCACATCCCACAGTTAAATCTAGCATTTTTTATATTTTAATTTTAAAAACATTTCATGTTATAACACTATACTTTGTGTTATATTACTTGGCATTCAATTTCAGAAAACTAGGTAATGCTGATGTGCGAGTGTTTCTAATACAACGGCTGATGGAGTGATGGAAAATATCTTTCTTCTGACCACTGTAATCAATCTCTCATTTTTTCTTGCTACAAATGCTTTTTTTTTTCTTTTCTTTTTTTTGCTATTGGAGTCAAGTGGAATGCAAAAACAATTATTTGTTGTAGTTTCCATTCACAACTAGAAAAGTTTACTCAACTATGTTGACTAAGAGCCGTGTGAAAAGGTCCATTGAGAAAAGGGTCCACTGTAAAATAGCACAAAAAAATAACTAAATGTGAATGTACAGATCTAAATTATGAAACAAGCTTGCACTTTGTAGTTACAATCACATTTAAATAACTTAATATATTGCTTGATTCTAATACACGTGAATCCTTCAGTGTCATTTGCAAGCAGCATGAGTACACATGAATATTGAGTGTGTGTGCAAGTATATGCACACAAAAGCTGTTACCTTGCAGAGCCCAGCCCTCATTGGAAAATGTATGTGTACATTCGTGTGTGCATTTCTATCAGTAGCTTTGGTATATTCTTCGTGCGGGGCTGGGTGCTGTAAGGGAAGCGGGAGGCCTTGATTCTGTACCATTAACGCACTGAAAACCCTATCACACAGGCTTTGCCTCAGTCGATGGTTCCGAAGCTGATTGTCTATAAAAAGGAGATTGTACAGAAACGATCCCAGGCAAAGCCACTTTTATATGACAGTGAGTGCACACTAAAAGGGTATTTGTGTCGGACCATATATTGTCTTTTATGATGTAAGACTTGAAAGTGAATGGCAAAATGAAGCAGTCTAACATGGCAAATCAGTGGTCAAGTCATACAACTTCTGCTCCTACTTTAATGGGGAAAACCTGTTTAAAACTGTTTTTCATACTTCATTTACATATTTAGCTCAAATAATGCAAATAAAACTTCTTCCTTACAGTATGAGGTGATACATACACTCCCAATGACTGAATGAGCTGAGATGATTAGCCGAAAGCAACTGTTTACTGGTTATGAGATTTTCGCCCTCTTCGACTATACAATCGCTTTGATTTCGTTCATAATTGAGAGGGAGAGCATAACACGGTTACAAATGTCACTCATAAATCACCCTCTGGTTTAAGAACCTTCCCTTCTTCTTTCTCTTGCTTTGTTTCGTCCTCTTCCTCAGGACCAACCCCCTCTACCTGCGATCCAATCCATCAGTTACTCCTCAAAGACTGTCATAGGACAGGGATGAGTGAGAGCAGGGGCTGATGGGACTTGTAGTTTTGTCTTAGGAGAAGGTGAAGGCCGGAGGCAGCAAGCGAAGGGTGCAGAAACACTGACACATTGAGCGTTAAGAATCCGTGTTACAAAATCGGGGGAAACCAAACACTGCTCTGAAGAGGAAAATGATAGCAAGTCTTAATTTTTACAGGTTAAAGGAAAAGTTCAACTCAAAATAAAAACCCTTTTCTATGTCTTTCTTTATTCTGTGGAACACAAAAGCAGATGTTTAGTAGAATGTCCAAGCTGCTCTCTTCCATTCAATGGAAGTGGATGGGGACCAAGTGTTGTCTTGCTCCTAAAGCGACAAAGCACTATGCAAGCATCATAAAGGTGGTGCATATGACCTGTCAAGTCTTCTGAAGCCAATTCACGAAAAAAAAGTTGTTATTCACTGCAAACAAGTTGTGGTCACCATTCACTTTCATTATTTCGAAAACAGTAGCTTGGACTATATATATATATATATCATTTTGTGTTCTACAAAAGAAATAAAGTCAGACAGGTTTTTGAAGACTTCTGGGTGATTAAATAATTGAAGTATTTTTCATTTCTGGATGAACTAATCCTTTATGAGGGCTAACACTGAAAAACTGAGAGAAAGGGACATAGAAAATGGCTGAGAAAGAAAGAATGAAAGCAGTATGAGACCTTCATTCTTCTCACGCTCTCCTTCCATGCCACGTCTCTCTAAATGTGTGCGTGTGAGACAGTGCACGAGGGTTCAGCAGGACACTTCCATGGTGTGGCTGACCTGCCCAACTCCCTCACTGCTATCTGAGTTTGTGCATGCACGGTTGCGAGAACCATCCACGGAGCCGGCGCTGGTCAGAGAAGCTGTCCGAGAGCGAACAAGACGGGTCATACTGGCCGAAGGCACTGAGAGAAAAAGAGAGAAAGAGAGATGAGTAGTCATTTCATATCCACAAAGTTCATCTTGGGCTGCATGATGTGTTGCAGAGGAGGCAGGGATGGCATGCTTGAACTTTTGGTCGAGAATAATTTCAGCCTCAAGCTGATAACATTCCACCGCAAATACACCAGAATGACTCAAATCCAACAAAAAAAATATCCAATCATAATCTCTATATCTAAATGCCCATGGTTTCCGTGCAAAAAGTCATTTTCTTAATAGGTATTTTTCTTGTTTTTCAGTAAAAATCAATATCTAAACATATACACGCAAAATTGTGTAACAATTTCATTTTTATTTACATATTTTCATTTTCGATTTCACTTCCCTTATCCCATTTGAATATTTCACTTTGTTTTAAACATAAATCAACCATTTAGATTTTTGATCAAAACAAGAAAAACATTTTGTGAATAGGGCAAAAAAAAGATTTTATATAGTATTAATATTTTATGCACTAAGTAATTGTGTCTGATTTTATGTTTAGATATTTGTACTGAAAATAAGAAAATATTGTCATTGACTATTTTCTGTTTCATTCCAATAAATCTGAAACAGAAAATAGTATGTAAAAATATATAAATATTATAAATATATAAAAAAAAAAAATACAAAATACAAAAGATCTTGCAGCCTACGAACGCTCTTTTAAAGGTGAAATTTCAGGAAAAGGGTGCATATTTTTATATATTTGAAACTTTTAAAAATAATTCTAAGCTAAAAAATATATATTTCATGTTATTTTAGTCTAAGTTTATGTTTTCAAATAACTGCCATGCAGAGAGCTTGAGAGCGCATTCAAAGCACATTTTTCCTCCAGAGGAAAAATCACTGGTCAATAAAGGAAATAATGAATGAATGGAAATATCAGTCAGGGAAGGACAAATACATGAATTAATCAAGGCCAATCAAAAAAGCAAGGGATTAGAAGACTAAACTACATGTATCATCAACATGAGGAAGAGGGCAGGCGTGAACAGGAAGCAGGAAGTACCTGGCCCCCCACTCATTCTCCGATCCTTCACATAAGCAACTGAGAAAGGGCAGGAAAATACACATATAGTACAGATTATAACAAATACAACACCTCCACACAGACATTTATTTACATGCATACACTCACAACTGTCTCAAAATGGGATAAAGACACACATGGGAGAAAGGACACAAAATATTGGATCGGTTTACATTTGGCAGTGAAAGAATCATTAAATGAACTGATTTTGGTGCTGATTTGCCCTGAAACATTTGTTAGTAAATACATTGACAGTCAAAATGATATTAAATGAATTAGACTTACTGTAGCCCATTCCCTGCAGGAAGTACTTGAAAGCCTCTGTTAGTTTCCCAGGCTGTAAAAAAAAAAAGAAAGAAAGTATGATCGAGACTTCAGGTTCAATTGCAAAAAGGACTGTGACGTGTTTTTTCTACAGCATTTTTTTGGCTGCTGAGATCATTAAATTATACAATTTGCTTTGTTTTTCCTTATTTGTTTTATAAAAAATTTTAGGGACATTTTTATTACTTTTGTACAATACAAATTCTGGTACAGTGTTGGGTCACCCTTGTAATGGACTATTTGTTAAAGACTGATCTGAGATCAGACACGTCAAGCAGTCTCACCTGTGTAATTTGAGGCATTCCGCCTGAATCAGCCATCTGAAAGAAAACAAATACTTTTTTTAATCATATATTTCTGAAAATGTATATGCCAAAATGTTCAAAGTGAAAAGTTTTGCCTCTATTTCTACAGTATGTTTGTTCACTTGCCTTCAGGAATGTGGTGTTGGTTGGATCCAGCTTTGAGTTGCACTCAACCTTAGAATAGAAAGCATTTATACTGTTTTTAACAAAAATGTAAATGTACGAATGTATCAGTGCATTTACAGAGTTTTTTATAAAGAAAAAGAAAAGTCAGAGAAGATAAAAACAAGTTTTTCAAAAGGCAGTTGAATGATGGGCAGTAAAATGGATGGTGTGATGGAGGGAGGAGATTATACTGTATATATATATGGAGTACGTATGTGTGTTCTTGAGGTCTGTCCCAGTTACAGCGGCACTGCAGAGATGACTCATATTCCAGCTCTAAGGAAAGACAGCTGCGCAGACGCATCTGTCTGCAGGCTCTGTTCGACCGGCGCTGACACTTTTGGAATGGGATAGGTGCCACTTTTGAACATGTTCACGATTCTAATGAAAACTTCCACCACAAGTGTCTGCATTAGTCAATGGATGTGATACTGATGGTAGCAACCCATCTTTCCTCTATGTGTACTTCCCCCAACCAATATACTGTATATAATATATATCATTTTTATAGACGTTTAATAATTTAAAATAATTTTTGTATATGGATGTTTTAGAACAGAAACTGGAGTAAAACCAGACAATTAATAGTACTGTTATTGTTACTATTATTATAAAATGGGGAATATTGTAATAATTAGAAATGAGTAGGTGCGTCCAAACGATTCACTGGTAGCATCTTGCTTTTCTGATCTGTCATTTTTCTCAGAATTTTCCTTGCTTTATTTATTTATTTTTGTGTTAATCTCTTACTCATCCTTCTGTTGTTTCTTCTGGTCCAACCTTTTCATCTTCCTCCTCTTGACCCAAATTACTCAAATCCTTCGCTTCTCTCATCCTTTTGTCATTTACCTCTCACTCATCCATCTTATCCCTTCACCGTGTCCCTCTTTTCCCTCATCTCTCACCCTGTGTGTCTGATTAGATGTGATGGGGCACTAACCCAACTTTCATATGTTAGATTAAAGGACCATGGCACAGAGTTAAAAATATCCAGTGTGCACAAGCTGGCAAAGCCCGGGAGATCAACCCTGGGGCCGGTGCCATCTGCTCCCACGAGAAAAATGGAGAAAGAGGGAGCAAAACAAAGGAAGAGAAAGGAATGCAGAAGGGATTGACCCGTCTCTGAATGACAAAATACGTACTCGTTCGACAAATATGACAGAAAGACGGAAAGGAGAGACGTTTGGTTGGAGGAAGAAAATTTGAAATGAAAATAAAAAAAATGATGAGGAAACCATGATTACATTTTTTTCTCCCTAAATATCACACACAAAGACTCACCACGCCTTCCTCAGCCGGAGCATTATCACCAACGACCAGCATGGCCGGGCAACTGCAAGAATGAGAATTGAGAATTTAGTCTGATCACACAGGTGTATGTAAATGTGACTACTACTCAAGAGTCAAATTAACATAGTCCTCACCTCAGGGTCTTAGCATTTAGCACAGAGCCACTGCGGTTCATTTCCAAATCCCTGCGGCTGAAAAAAAAATCCATGTCATGTTTTTTTTTATTTACCAAATCAGCATTTTTATTCAATGCATGCATTATGTATCACTTTGTATACATATTAGCGAGGCGGTGTGCATTTACCTGTTGTACATATTCCAGAAGAGCTGTAGGTTAAACTGGTTGACGGTGTTATTGATCTGTTGGCGGTAGTTTTGCACAATTTCTGTGTTGTTCATAAGCTCTTCCTGTAGTTCAAATACAATAATACATGTTATGTTAGCTAAATAATATTTAGCTTGAGATATCAATTTAACAATGGCATTTATACTTGATGAAGAAATCAAGTCTTAGATATGTATTTACTATTATTTTAATTCTTATTATTTATTTATAAGGTTACTCTATATGTGTATCCATAGTGAAACATAAGAAATGTAGATTAATTTCTACCTGGCTGAAGAGATGGGCCAGGACAGTGTCTGGTAAAGCACTGGTTAGTCCAGACAATTTTGTAGCAGCCCAGTCGATCCATCCTTTCCCATTGGGGTCAATGTTGAGTAGAACCAGACCCTCCACAAGATCAGGGAAAATCAGCTATGTGTAGAAAGCACAGTTGAATTGCACTGAATGTGAATGAAAAGACCATTGACCAACATAAAAGGCTGAGATTTAATACTAACAGCAAATTTGGCGAGGATGTAGGCACCAGCCCCGACTCCAATTCCCACAATGCTCTTGAAGCTATAGAAAAGAGAACATTAAGTAATGAATAGGTTATCATTACATTAGCATAACAGCCTATATTTAAAGTCCCCCTATAGTCAAATAATGTTGTCCCTTAAAACACATCTTTGATCACCAAAATGACATATTTAAACGTTTTTTTTCCTGTGAAAAAAATATTCATGTCTCAAAATAGCTCGAATGTAACTCTACACCCTTGTTTCATTTGGTATGCGAAACCATGAATATGCTAATTAGCCCCGCCTCCACTCACTCATACAGGCTTGTCTACAAGTCAATGTATCAGAGTGGTAATAAGTTTTGTATCGCTCTCTACAATGTTGGACACATAACGATAATTAAAATGATTGGCCGTTTGCTTGACTATGAAACAGCTAATACAGCTGCCTTCTAAAAATCAGTATCCTTTGAAATGCTTTAAACAACTTGGAACGTCAGTGGAGAAAGACGTCATATATAGATCGTAATATATCGGCCTATATACAAAATTCACCCACTATTGCTAAATAAATATATACACAATTTTTCATATCTTCTCTTGAGAACCTCTACTTGGCAGCAGCAGTTAATGATATGCTATAGCCCGCCCTCACATTGACATGATTGGTTACAATGTGTAAAGACTGACGATTTCAAACTGCGTTTTTGAGACTGTCTGTCTTCGGTAAACTGCCGTTTTAAGGAGAAAATACTCAGCAATTGTGTTGACTTATGAATTTGCACATGGTTTGTCTTGAAGCATAGCCTATTAAAAACACCAGACATATTAACAACATTAAAAACTTGATCTTCACCACAGGGGGTCTTTAAGAGTGTAATAACTCACCCAAAATGTTGCACCACACTAGGAAGCATCCCAGCTAGCTGATCCATGGTGGGATACTGATACCTAGGAATAACAAGACCAAAAAAATAATAATAAAAATAATTTTAATGGATGATGGCTCTCTGGAATACTTGATTCTGATTGGTCAATCGCGGCATTCAGTCGCTAATTTCATCGTCTCAATCCTCGAACTCGCGCGCTTTTCTTTCATTCAAACGCAACTGGCGCCATCTTGTGTCTCAGTTATCAACTGGAGTGAAAATCACCTCAGAGCAATAAGTATTCATTGGGGTGTTCGTCTTGCTAGGACAACTGTTTAGTACATTGCACATTTTTTCGCGGATGCTTTAAGGTCATTTAGCCTACAGGTAAGATTATAAAATAATTTAAACTCAAATAAATATTTCATGTCCACGTATTTATTTGGCGAGTAGCAATGCAATAAGTGGGATAATGTAGGCCTACAGTAACCGACATTACAATGCAATCATTTATTTATTTAAACTAACTGTCACCTGCCTTTTTGAGCATAGATCTGAACTTAAATGGTTGTAATTAATGCTTTGGAATACATAAGCATAAGGTTGGTCTTTATTTAAAAAAGATTGTAGCAGGTTGTTGCAGTGACAGTTAACTGCTGACAGGCTAAGATGATTATTTTTCCAAATTGATTGAATGTCTACATATATTCCTTACATATGCGTGTAGAATGGCTAATACTGGTGTATAAATGTTAATGTGTGTGTTCATCATACCCTTGTGGCATCTGGGGGGCACCAATGTGCTGGCCTGGGGCGTCCACGTGGCACACCACAAAATGCTTAGTGATCTCCAGCATATCTTCATTGTGGAAGAAGGTGTTGAAGCACAGCTTGTCTGCTCAGAGAAAGAGAGCAAGACATTGTAGTCTTTACAGAAACATATTGTGTGGTTACCTTTGTAAAATGATGGTAAGATGGTACAGATAGTGTGTTACCTCGATATATAGGCTATATACCATGCATGCACAGAAGGATTATGTTCCTATGTGCCTGTGGTATTTACATCGTACATCTCCAACAACCATGTAATACATTGTTATCCCAGATTCCATTTGATCCCCTTTCATAACGTTGTACATTATATAAGATTACTGATTATAAAAGAATACTTCAAATTTGGGACAGTTCGTTTTTTCTCTCTTTCTGCTCATTTCTTTTTCCAGAATCATTGGCCTATTTAGATCATAAAATGAACAAACAAAACAACTTCAGTGTTCTAGATAACTGCTCAAGCGCCACTAATAACTCATTTTAGATCATGCCATTTCCCTAATCAACATCAAATGGTATTTTGGCAGGTCTTCAAGTTTATTTAAAGGAATAGATTGATCAAAATACTGACTCATCCTTATGTTGTTTCAAACCCATATGCTGTTACCTATTCTGTGGAGTACAAAAGTCGAAATTTTGGAAGTCATCCATAAAGCTTGTGTGCGGTATTATAAGTCTTCTGAATCCCAAAAAAAAAAAAAGTAAAATAAACTAAGAATACAACATACAGGTTTGCAATGACATGAAGATGAGTAAATAACGACAGGATTTTTTATTTTTAGACGCACTGTTCCTTCAGTGGATTTAATGAATTAGCCTACTAACTTCTGAAATTGGATTTCTAAAATTGACCCTCCTCACCAAAAACTTGCATTTTTAAATCTTCTGCATTGTGGCATGATCATATTCGAGTTTCATACCCTTTAGTGAATGAACCCATTTTTTTCATTCCCTCCCAGCTTTATTGCTCACTTTGCATTTTTTATAGGCCAGTGTTTCCTGTCTGTGGTCAATGTCTCTCTCTCTCTCTCTCTCTCTCTCTCTCTCTCTCTCTCTCTCTCTCTCTCTCTCTCTCTCTCTCTCTCTCTCTCTCTCTCTCTCTCTCTCTCTCTCTCTCTCTCTCTCTCTCCCTCCCTCCCTCCCTCTCTCTCTCTCTCTCTCTCTCTCTCAAAATACTGACTCATTCTTATGTTGTCCCAAACCCATATGCTGTTACCATTCCATGGAGTACAAAATATGGAAGACATCCATATAACTTGTGTGCGGTACTATAAGTCTTCTGAATTCCAAAGAAAAATCTGAATCTCTCTCTCTCTCTCTCTCTCTCTCTGAGTCATGTTTTGTGATGGAAGGATGGCCATGCATACTAATACATGTATCTGCAGCAGAGAGGAGAGTCAGAGTTACTGTTACTGCCGCAGTGCTGACCTTGCCCACTCCCCTCCACAAACACTGCATGATCGGTATGTTTGGTGACCTACATATTTCTCTCTCTCTCTCTCTCTCTCTCTCTCTCTGTTTCTCACACTGCATATAAGAACTGGCAGACAATAACACACTTCAGGAATAGATCATGAGGAATGGGCAGATATGGAGAGGAGGAGAGGAAGGGATTAGGTGGAAAGAGGATGGAGAGAGGAGCAGTAGAGGACAGGAAGTGATGAAAAGAGCTCTCGGCCAAGGTTGACATTGACAGAATGTGGAATTCAATATCAAGGTCAATAGCGACCCTGCCACCTTTGTTCTGCTGACCCATAAATGGATCTAATGTTCCTTATCATGCCATAGATTAAATTCCCATAATTCACATTTAGTACAAAATAGACATTCATTCCATTTTGTTTATAGCAACTCCTTCCTAAAAAGTATAGCAACAATGAACAAGAAATAAAAAGCTCTGGTATATATATATATATATATATATATATAAATATAATTTTATTTATATTTATTTACATATATAATAATTTATATATTATAGGCTAAATAAGTATTAAATCAATACAATATACATACATTTTAACAAATACAAAATTTATATAAAAATAATAATAATTAAAAAATATATAAATAACTATTAAATATTATAAATAAATACAAATAAACAAAAGATTAAGTTCAATCTAGTTTGCCATATTTTGCCGTGTTTTTGCCTTGTATATCTTTGTATAAAATCACATGTTTTTATCACATGTGGCGCTGATCACCTGTGCACCTGAGATCAGCTTCACCTCACACTGCATGCAATCGGTTAACAGAACTGATAAACTGCAGTCAGCTGGCTTCCAAATTACAGCTCTGATCACAGCCCACACACATTCCTTCCAGAGGGCTGCTCTTTGATAACGCACATATGCAAAAGTACACACATAAACACACGAGCGTCTCTTTTTGGTTGTGGAGATGGGGAAATTAACTTCAGGTCAATGCATGGAGACAGATGGTGTACCAAGATTGAAATGGTGCAGTGCGTATTGCTTTGGGAATTGGAGAGCAATGTGGGTATAGTTTACCTTTGCACAAACAAATACAAAACATTTTGTTTACTTACGGTTGAGCCCAACATCATGGTAGGTAAGGATAGCTGGCTTGTTGCCCTTGGGAGCCCCGCGGATCACCACATGCAACATCCCATAAGGGGTTTCAATGTCATGTTCCTACAACAACAACAACAACAACAAAAAGTGATTTCAACAAACAGTCTGAGAAGGTCCAGGCCAGACTTTTCCTAATAACCACTGACCTACGATGGATCACTTGAGAGACCTGAACTTTACAGTATGTATATATATATATAGTAGTACTGACGTTACCATGTTATTCAATTTGTATTAATTACCAGGGTGCAGTCAAGTAAATTGGGCCACTTTTTGACATTGAGTTGAAATAGGCCCCTGATTTCAGCCTGTATGTTGTAGCTAAACACAAACTAAAACAATTAAAACACTTATATTGTAGTTACAATAATTGACTGCTAAAATTTCGGCAGGGACCGAAAAAATCTATTTAATCAACAGTGGCAAGAGTTAAAAACAAGACTAATTAATTTATCATAAAGCATCTCTGATCACAGATTGACTACACACGGTCACGTAACAAGCTTTTAATTGGCAGTTCCAAAGGCATTTTAATCTGACCCACATTTAGTCTCAGACTTTATCTGTCCAAGCAGAAGAGCGATGAATGTATGCGTGCGTGTTTTTCTTGTCCTGAGGATTATTTCAGCATAGCCTTCCAGAGTTATGCACAAATCCTAGCAGACACCTCACAGACAGCTTTATGCAGATCCACTGAGAGACGGGAAATAAATCTCCTGTGGGGTTTAAGCCCCTTTCATTTGGAGTTTTTGATGTTGGAAAATTCGTGGAAGGTCAGACCAGATGCAAATGGTCTGTGTGTGTGTGAGTTTAGTGCAGCTGTTTGTCTCCCTCTGTGTTTAGGTCAAAATTAAATCTTGTGGCAGCTGTCACTGTGCCGCAAAACGTTGAGCATGTTTTCTAGGGAGATAATATTCAACAAACACTGATAGGATAAATAGGAATGTTGACCTAGATAACACAGTGCTATGCAAATATGGGGCAGAAAATAGTAAAGCATCATAATAATCTCTCAAGAAATTCTCTTGTAGCTGCTCATTTGTATTGTTCAAGGTCACACAATTGTCCTTGTAGGAAGATTTTGTTATTAGACTGCAGACATAAGATTTACCACATGCACAAACACTCGTTTCTGAACACACGGCAGGTTACTGCAGGGGTACATCAGAGTGCACGTTTCACCCGTGTCAGTGTGTTAGTGTGTCAGAGCAAATGGCCACCTCACACATGACTGGACATTTCTGCAGAACTCAGAATCCCAACATCACAAATACATGATTTAAAAGATGAAACAATTAGTCTTTTTTCTTTTTCTTTTCTTGGTAGTTTTTTTAATTACTATTAATTATTTTTATTTAATTTTGTGAAGATTTAATTTTTTTTGAAGATTTTTTTTTGGGGGGGGGGGGGGGGGGGGTTGTATAATAATTAGTTATTATAAATTAAATACATTTGACATTATTATAAATATGCAACAGTCGAACTGTTTCACAATTACCGGTTCAGTAGGTCAAGCTAGTTATTTATGACCACAGGGCAAATCAAGTAAGTAACAATTTATTCAACCAGCTAAACGCTTAAGAATGATAATATAGCCAACAAATTATTATAAAACCATTTTTTGCTGTTTATTATTAGCAAAACAAAAGCATTGTCTCTCTTACTCTCTATTTACATTCCTGTAATCACAGATATCCCACTCACCCCATCCCAGCACTCCGGCATGGCTCTTTAGAGATTGTGTACGCTTGCTTAAAGGAGTATATGAGCAGGAAGAAGACACGGTCCGCTCCGGGCAATGGGACTCAGATGCAGGTAACCAGAGAGATGCTGCAGTTGCTACGGCGTCTCTTTGTCTCTCCCCATCAAGGGAGTTTTGCAGCGCTGCTGTCCCCTCCCCCAGTACATTTCATACCCCACCCCTGCCCTCTCATTGGCTGACTGCAAAAAACAGGCTGCCTGTGATTGGCTGGGCTTTGTGTCAGTCTAAATCTATTGTGTTCTTTCTGTATTTGTCCCATATTTTCATCTTTATCTTCCACATACTCATAAAGGCCTGGCTATTCAATCATTTTATTGCAATTTAGCAGCGATATTGTGCTTGATTCTCAGAATAGAGGGAATTAAAAAAAAAATTTCATTATTTACGATTTACTGCTCCTACATGAGCAAATGTATCATCTGAATATTATTATTAGACAAAGACACCACACGCAGAGTAAAATGGGCCAGGTCAAATAAATGCCATAAGATTTCATAGAAAGGCTCTAGCAACACACTCAATGTGACACGAGTCGTGTATGTGGCAGCGTCTGCAGACTTGACTGCGTCTTTTGAGTGCGAGTATTTTTCTCTGTGTATGTTCAAGATTAATCCCTTTGTGGCTGACTTGGCTTTTGCTGTCTCGCTTAAATGCACAACCTCTATCTCCTCCTTTCAGTTGGTGATCGTATACACAGGTGTAAAAACAGTTGCATTGTCATTGTCAAAAAAAGAATGGACTGCCCACCGTATCACACCACACAAATAAGTGCTAACATATTTTTAGTGCTTATTCTTTTGTAATAGACATTTGTAGAGTACAAACAAATGAAATCATACATTTGTGCCAACTACAATTTGGTATAATTGGTTACTGCCCATCCCAATACAAATATACTGTAGTAAACTGATATAATGTACCTTGAAATCACTGCAAGTTACATAAATGTATCATAAAATGAACCATTTAATCTTCTGATGTGTAATTCTGTTTCTAAAATATTATTTAGAATATAGGAGGCTGTATTTTAAAAACGTTTTGTGTGTCTCTTTAAATGCAAATTAGCTCCAGGCTCCAGGAGCCTTTAGAGCTCGTGCTTCCGATACTCCGGCAACAACAAAACTGGAGAATATCACTCAGCCAAAAAAGTTGATTCAACGCGCATGACACACAAAACTGACGGATAGCTCTGGTGGAGAACAGTGAAACCTTCTAAAACTTTTAGATGACACACAGCTCATATCTCCATCACAGCAAGTTACCGAAGCCACACATGAAATCTCGTCGCAACACATGGTAGACGTGTTTGTGTAGCACAGAGTGGCTTACTTGCACTGTATATATGATGTGACAGGCAACTAGTTGTCCAGTCCAGTTTCGTTCACATGGGCTTTCCTAGAATGTGGATTTGAGTCCTGAAAATGTACGGGTGGGAGTTCATTGATGCGGTTCTTACTCCCGTAAATAACTCAACTGTGTGTGAACATATACCGTATTAAGGACTCAAATACAGGGCTGACAACCGTATTCTGTTGCTGTGTGAACACATCAAAAGTCAAAAAATGTTTGGTTTATTAACTTTCAGTGTAATCTTCTTTCTTTCTTTCTTCGTACATCTTTTTCTTTTCTTTTTTTTCTTTTTGCTTGCCATTAGGTAACCATATTGCACTTCCAAACACCTATTTAATTATCCGTTCTCCATCACAATTAAAACCTCTCACTCGATGAGTGTGCGGCTTCCAAATCCTATCATCTCCAGCCCCAATCCGCTGTTTGGATTTCTCACTGTTTTATTTCAATTCATTTCTCTGTGATTTAGTCCTATTTCTGTTAGAGGTGTGAAGAGATGATGCAAACTGTGAGACAGAGATAACATGAGGTGATAAAGTTCTCATACCTCAACTTGTATCTCAGATTTCAACAGCAATTTGATTTCTGTAACTGAGTGTAACTCTTAGTTATATAATGGATATATTATATTATATTAGGCTATATTATATTATATTGTTGCACAATAAGACCAGAAACGTGCATTACAAATTTAAATAGGGTCCATTTTGATGTCATATTAATTTTTAAAGAGATTTATGTGAATTACAATTTAAAAATCACATATGTAATAAAAAAAAATCTGGCACAGAATGATTAAACTACCAGTTTTAACCAGCAGGCTGGTACTGCATTTTTCCATTAGTGCTCTGAAGTGGATATTGATTGAATCTGTAGGCTACTCTGGAGGTCATAGCAGTGCTGCCATGTCTTTCATTCTTTCTTTGTTTTCTCTGTCTTGCTGTCTTTAATAATCAAATGCCAAAAAAAGAAATAATGACGCTATGTCAACCACACCATTTTGAATCTGACATGTATGGCTCAAAACCCTCAAAGATGGGCAGTTTAAATGTAAATCATAAGTCAACATCAAATACGCACAGGGAAAAGTCACCGTACCTTCCAGTCTCCTGTAGCCACAAAGGTATCGCAGTTTTCCTGAAGGAACACAAAAGGTCAGGTTCATCAAAGCCAGAGTACATTTGTTTTTAATATGCTATTACAATACATTTGGAGCAACACACTGCAAGGTCCCGTCACCGAAGAAAGGGTTTCTGTGATGGAAACAGTTACTTGAACTGTTGTGTCTGCTGTGAAAAAACTGAGTTTTTCTCAGGGGTGTAAAAAGTACTGAGAAATGATACTTAAGTTAAAGTATAGAAACCAAAATATATAGCTCAAAACATTTGTAGTGAAAGCAAAATTGATTTGTACAATTGGAAAGTAAGGAAATTGGAAAGTAGAATCTAGATTTAAATCACCAAGACCCAGTAATGTATTTTCAAGGTCTAAATAGAATTCTAAGGAGTAAAACATAGAATTTACTCCTTACTTAAGAAAAAGTGCAAGTATTCCTTTTAAATTGAGTACAGTAAAAATGCCCCCAAATAATACTAAGTATAATAATAAAGTATAATTCCTCAAGTACTTTGCACCACTGGTTGTTGTTTCACTAGACATGTTGGTTAGTATGTGGGTGGCTAAGCTGGCTTCAGATCAGCAGCTATTTGTGGAAAGACATGCAAGCTGAGCTTGCTTCACTGCTGATATGAGGCCTGTTTAACTCTATTATACATGGAAGTATAATGGTAAAGTGTTTTGCTGGTCCAACCTCAGAATTAATTAGTAAAGACAATAAGAACACAACGTGCAATGGAAAAAAGGTGAAATGAGTACAAAAATGGTGTAAAAGAACAGCTTGAGAACAGGACTGCATCTTCTTGCCAGACAATTGTATCCCTACAGTCACTATAGGAATGACAAAAAAATCCATCTCATTCTTCTGAAAAGGCAAGGAGACATGAGTTAGCACGAACTACATTAGATATAAACAAAGCATCCATTTTGGAAAAGCAAGTAGAACTTATAATGTTATTCTTGTGCAGATTGGCAGAAGCTGGAATAAAGCCACAAACCTAAAGAAAGAGGTTAGTGCATGCAGTTAGAGCTGTTGGCAGCAGAAAAGCAAAAGCTGTTTTAATGTCGGACCAGCAGGTGTCACTCCTTTTCAGGATAAAAACTCTAATGCAGTACCTCAGAAGTGCAAAAGGGGGCAGCCTTACGGGTAAATAACTTTGCCTCTTGAGGAATTGAAACTTATGACATTACAGGTTATAAAGCTTTGTCCACATTGCACATAAATCTGATTTGCATTTCTAATACCACCCTGAGTAATGCCATTTTGGAAGTGATCTATTTGTTTATACTGTGTTGTCAATATCCAGCATATCTGCATATGTTGCCATAGCAATGATGTAGGTGTTAGCACAATGCTAAGAGACAATAGTGCGGTATCATGTAGGGTTGCCACCTATGTCTGATAAAAAACCGGGACATATTACCCGCCCAACTGGGGGGAGAGGGGTGTTTGAAGACCAAAAATGAACGGTTGAACACCAAAATTTAAATTTTAACTGTAGGCCCGCCTATACACCAAATGCTGCGCAAAAATATATCCTATATTCGCGTATTTTCAGATTTTTGTTCATGATTTTTTTTTTGCCCCTTTAATAAGCATTTAAAATATTCACAAATTATATGGATAAAATGGTTTTCTAAGGCCAAACACTATATTTCTAAGGCTATAGATGATTTATAGGCTATTATAAATGTTTCTGAAAAAGTAACGAGGCATTTTAATTGTTTATTAATAAACTAGTATTTTCTAAATCGGCTGCAACATATCTCCATCTCCGCTGTAAAGCAGATGCGCCTTTAGAGAAGAAATTCATATGGATTACATAATCAGACTGTATTTTCTTTTGATTCGAATTTGTTCGTTTAAAAGTGGACATTTCAAGCTTTAGCCTATGGGCTTGTTTATTTTGAGACGCGATCCAGTTCACGGAGACCATAAAAGAGCGCGACTGATTGTTTTATTTTATTTTACAAAAGCACAACGTTTTCTTGTTATTGTGAGTTTACACAAATAAAAGTAGTTGCGAATGATGTATTGTTGCGAATGATGTTTATTTTCTATGACCAGAAATGATAGAGTAGTAGGCCTATTTTAAGTTGTTTCCACTGTTGATAGAAAAACGGAAGTGCTCGCGCCCGCGCCTCGTGCAGCAAGCGCGCTCCACACTCAGATTACATGCGCTTCTTATGCGCTTCTTGAGGCAGACTCGACTCACACTAGCACACACACGCAAGGTCTCTCGCTCTCTGCCGTTGCGCGCGCTACACAGTTTGAACATACATATTCACGTAGCCTTTCGAAAACCGGGACATTCAGTGTCCCGGGAGAGTGCGTAAATTTCCCGGGACAGGTTATTAAAAAGAAGGACAATCCCGGTAAAACCGGGACAGGTGGCAACCCTAGTATCATGCTATTATGACAACATATTCAGAGCCATTACTGTACTATTGACTCATTTATGCATAATTTTGTGTACAAAATCATTCACTTGTTAATCCATTCACTATAGTGAATGCCATTTGTTAACATAAAGGAGTGGATTCAGACAGCTATTAGCACTTCCAAGCTTAAGCCTATGAAGTTTTAGTCATGTTTAAAAAAAAATCCAATTCGACCAACAAAAACCTGAATGAATCTGTGAAAATCTGTTAAATTAACCAGATTTCATGTGATGGTCTGAAGTTCTGACTGCAAACTACTGATTTGTCAAAAAAACAACAACAACAACAACTATTTTTGCTGTTGTTGCTGATTGTCTAAACAAAGCCTAAGCGTTATTCACAAATCTTACTTGTTGCTTGTTTGTATACTATTATCATGTGAAAAGCTATTAGTTTAAGCGAAAAAAATGACACATTTATTTAATCTATTGACTATTGCTTAAAATGTTGCTAATGCTAGCAGTGTGTATGAAACATGGTGCCAAAAGGAACATTTCAATGTTTTACTCATCACACCATGTGAAACCAAATGGGTTTTTGGGTAGAGAGAAAATATCAGGCCTTGTTTGGTCTTTTCTATCATAATTGCATTTAAGGACTTGACACAAATTAGTATCCCTTAGTTGGAGGGGTGGACATGGTCTGTGCAGTTATCAGCCTACCGGGAAGTACCCGCTGGTCCGACGGCGCGTCAGGCCGAGCCAGTGTCGGGCGATGGCATGCCAGCGTTTTGGGGGGCGAGCCTTGTGGGGGGAGGGCGTAGCACAGGGCAGCGGCACGTGCACACACTGTCCTTTAGCCTGCCACATCACACATAGACACAAACACTAGTTACAGCACACTACAGCAGACAGTGCCCTCAATAGTATCGGAGAACAATGCTTTGGTGCCGGAGGTGAGAAGCTGAAGAAAAAAAAATTATAAGCATGAATGATACTGTGTGATATGTGGGAAAGTAAGCAGCAGACATAAAAATCCATTCAACAAGCTTTGACGAATAAATTGTGATTATCATTTGTGATTAGTTGTTATCATCTTTTTTTAGGGTTTACCTAGGGTTTATCCTTTTCATTTTTGTAAAGTTTTATTTACCAATATTTATAAATGAATATAAACCAAGACACTAATAACCCAATAAAAGCTGTAAAATAGATGTTTTTCATCGCTTTCATGAATTAACTAATGTGAACACATAACGTTATTGTAAAGTGTATCTAAGAATTTATAAATAGGCCTACCTGGCATGGAAAATTACAATTTTAGAATTTCCTGATGTTTTCAGCTTTTTAATGGCTGTAAGAACCCACCCAGTGCTTTTGATTGGTTGTCTACATTGATTTAAAGGGATAGTTCACCCAAAAATGAAAATTCGTAGTGTAACAGCGTAGCGCTCCTGTGTTGTACGTCACACGCATCAAATGAGAAGAAAATGAATAGTTGAATAAATAGTTTTTTTTTTTTTGCGCACAAAAAGTATTCTCGTCACTTGATAAACTTAAGATTGAGCCACTTGGACTATTTTAATGATGGGCCGGCAAGTTTCAATCCCTTAGAAGCCTATGGAGGAGTGATCCAGCTCTCAGATTTAATCAGAAATATCTTAATTTGTGTTCCGAAGATGAACGAAAGTCTTACGGGGTTGGAACGGCATGAGTGTGAGCAATTACTGACAGAATTTTCATTTTTGGGTGAACTATCCCTTTAATTAGATAAGGGGTAAAAGTTACAATGGATTCCAAACACACCAATGTTTAGGGGGCAAGGACCCTCTTGGAATTGCTCCGTTTATTAATAAATTGATTTCAGGTGTACTAGTATCACTTAAATATCTATTATTAATTGTGCTCTTAATATCATAGCACTTCTAAAGAAAAGCAAGAAAGTAGCACACCGTTTGTTGCCAGTGTCCCAAATTTTTAACTGATATTTTAAAGCCAATTATTTCTACTGACATTAAAGACATGCCATGCTTTTCATTTCACATTTGCTTAATACATATGAGTGGATTAAGATAAAATGCAGTATTTGGTGAGCATAGATAAATCCTTTATCGTGAACACACACATCCAATTTTTTGTACTCTTGCCTAAAAACAGGGGGACATTTTTAACCGGTCTACTATATTTAGCTATGCACACACTCTCACATACTCACCATCTCTGTTTCCTGTCCCCTGGATTCTGGCAGTAGCGGTTTCTCCTCAGTGAATTGCTGATCCTTCATGCCAGCCATCCTGGAGTGCAACCTGCAATCACCATGGCAACACACACACCTGAGATTAACAAGGCTTTTCGACAGCAAACCCTAATCCAATCAAATTCGTCTTGCTGCTCCAATATTGTAAAATTACCCACACTACCATTGCTCAAACCATGCATGATGGTTTTCATACATGGCTTTCCCTGCTGGGGAAAAAAAAATCAGATCATACCAGCTTAAAGACCCGATAATATCAAAACTGTAGTTTTGTGGCTTTTACTCCATGTCTGTTAGCTTTGAGGTCATCTATATGTAGTGCACTTCTAAAAGTTGAAATAAATTAACTTTAACTAGATATACATTAAAAAATTACAGAATTTTTCTTCTAACAAAATGGACCACAAATGTTGATGACTCATCCTGCACTACAGATTTTTGTCCAATCAGATGTTAATTGTAGAATCAAAATAAAAACCACCTGTAGCCAACTAACAAGTGCGTAGGTTTACAACTGCGACGTTACTAAAGCCTGTTGACGTAACCTCTTCATTATGCCCTGCCCAAACTTCCTGTTTCAATAGGAAATATGTACAACTGCACTTGTTAAACAATTTCCCACGGGTCTTTAAGGTGGTAAAGCTTGTCAACCAATCAAGCTGTGTTTTGGAACATAGCTAAGCTGGTGGGGACTAGGTGGACCTCTGACCCACTGTGTGGCAGGCACCTAAACCAGCTTGTTTGGACCAGCTAGTAACCGTGTGTCTTTTTCCACTCCCTAGTTCTCTATGGAAAGAATCCATAATAAACACATAAGCATTTGGTCCTTGATCCAATAAGTATTAGGATACAAATGACTCAATTACATACAACATGATTATGACATCATGCATTAAATCGTATCAGCAACATAATTATTCTGATGACTTGAAGAAGACAAAATTTTCCATAAGCAGCTTACAGTATGCTTGCTGGAAATTTCAAGGGAGTGAATGTTTTAGTACATTGCAACATTCTAATGGCTGCCTACCTGGGCAGTGTACTGAACTAGGGAGCGAATTGAGACACACCACATGTAAAACCAGCTACCATCAGGAGTTGGTTTTAACTGCATTTTCAGCAGGGCTGAATTTTCAATCTGGCTCCAAACAATAGAAAACTGCATGTGAGTATGGGGTTTTGTGGACTTATAATGAGGTGGCATTGTGAACATGGCTTGAATGTTGTTTGGTGGTTAGGTTCAGGATGACACGAAAAAGGTAGAAACCTTTTAATCGCCAGGAGCACATCGCCAGTTGTGACACTAGCTCACAGGTTGTCTCAAGGGATCTGTTGATGGATGAGACAATGTACCTTTCCATTAGGTAGGCTACTTATTAAACTCCAGCTGTGTAGCTGAGGGTTGCCGGCTTATGGGAGCTCCATCAGTGTCAGTTGATATTTCAATAATATGATGCTAAGCTAACAAACACCTCCACAGCCTAGTAGTGCTAATTAACTAATCTCTAATAATTCTACAAAAACATAGACAAAGATTATGAAGAATGGCTTCATTTACAACCTTAATGGAAATATTGATAGCATACACATGTAGGCGAAGCAACAGTCATTAACATCTATAGTAACATTTAACCTTCTTGGCATCTTTAAAAATACAAGTGCTTTGAGGACAAGTTCCTCATAAACAAGAACATGAATTAGAAATAAAGAAAAAAAAAAAAAACTAATCCAGATATTAGTGCATATTATTGCACTTTGACATATAAATCTCTCAGAAGTCAAACAATAACTGAGTTTAATTCAGAACCCTTCAAGCCAACAGAAAAGTCATAGTCCTGGAATCATGGGCAGTGTAAATCAAACCCTCGGATGTGAATGGATAGAATGATTCAAAGCCCTGCAAGGAATGATTATTTTGGTTGCATAACACCTCCCATGAGTTGATTATAACGAGGTCTAGACATGACCACAATACCCTCAATTGGCCTCTCTTCCTCCCTCCCTTCCTCTCTGTCACAATTCTCTCTGTAGATCCATCTCATCTTCCCTCCTCCTCCCCCACATGTACTGACCTTTCTCAGATCATTATTATAATCATTAGCACTCTGTTTTGGTATACTATAATAGAGCTACATTTTGACTCTTTCTAAAGAGAACATGAGCGGTGCTTGCCAGTGGCTCCACGCAACCACCATTGAATGGTGGTTGCTAGGTATTCCGAGTATTTTCTAGGATGTGGCATGTGGTTGTTCACTAGCTGAAGTCAACAGAGCCCACCCCCACTAGATATGGCTTAGGTCCCGTATTCAACTCTTTTTTCACACATTTTCTCCGCCAGGTGAAAATGTTAAGTCCAATTGCTTATAAAAGTAATACAACACCTCTTCTAATCAAGCTGCACAATTTGAGGTACCAGCAAAAGTTTAATATTTAGGTTTAGAGATTTAAACAAACCTAAAATAGGATCAATAGTAATAGCAACCTTGCATGCACCGCTAATAACTGGCTAAAATTGTATTGGTCTATGGTTTATGGTCTGTATATACTCTATGTAGATATATAATTTAGGTCTATAATATTTAAGTCACATTTTCTATGGGTTAAATATAACATTTTTTCTTTTAAACTAGTTCTTAATCAACAACATTAGTGTTATCCTGTAATCAAAATTACAGTACAGGGAACTAATAAATACATTCATGTCAAAAACCAACCTGTAGCCAACCTTATCAAAGAGATTTATTTTTTGTGGGTTCTGTACCCTGTCAGTGTTGCCATGGTAACCTATAGTGATGCCATTAGACAATCTTCACGGAGTTGGATAACCTTTACTTTCCTTTATCCTTTTCGACAGCTTCACTACTGGTCCTAACTGAGGTAAAAGAAAAAAAAAACAAGAGTTTGGAGTCACTAAAATAGATGGCCACTCTCAGACACGTTTAGAGAATGTTGGCCATTGATCTAGATAGAGTTCACATATAGAGTGCGATTGAGCAGACAACATCAGCCAGGGCTGGCATATGACCTGGCCCGGTGACAAAAAAGAGTGCATGAGGGAATATGACAACAGAATGACCATTGGAAGAGAATATGCCAGACACCAAATCAATACATTTGTTTAAAGGCAAGGGTCTGACCTGATATACAGAATCCCATCAATACCTGGAAACTGGGTTAGGACAAGACAATGTGTGTTTATGCTGTGCACTAAAAAAATCTGTTACAACTAAATCTATGTCAGATGGATTTCTGAAGTCATTCTCTGAACACAAAACAGGCAAAAAATCTTGGCACAAAGCTGCCAAGAAGTTGAGCAATACAGTCTCATTGGCATCGCTATTAGGTTATACAAGTGATCAAAGTTTTAATTAGCCATTTGGATGCTAACATTATTAAGGTAAATAGAACATGGCTGCTTAAGCAAGGTGTAAAGAGTGCTAAGTACCACCCACATACTAGCAGCATCAAATATAACAGGAAATAAAAAAATAAATGTCAAATTTATGTCAATGTGGAAATATGGGAGAAATCAGCAGAAGACCTGAGCTATAGCTGTTTTTATAAAGCACTTGTTGCTGTCTGGAAAAAGTCAAACATCAAGGCAAATACTGTAAACTATCCTCCGTTTACACCGACTAAAAACTAGCTTGGCCTCATTGCTAAGTTTGTTTTCTATGTGTTTTTATAGAATGAATGATCTTCTTGTTCTTCTAATGTGTATATATTTCATTCAAGCCCAATATTCTAATAAGGAACCACTCTATAAGGTCAAATGTAGAGGTTGATGGAAGATGAAACAGAAAATACTCAAATGGGAATAAAACAAGCTCACGTAACCCTTACACTTAATTGACTGTTCCAGGAACGTTACAATCATATACTGATGCACACCCTAGTCCAGTGATTCCCAAACTTTTTCTGCCAGGGCCACCTTTTGTAGAGAAAAAATATTTCTGTCATGACAACTTTGTGTGTGTTTGGCAAGGTAATGGATATGACCATGTTGAGAAGTTTTGTCTTGGCTGAATAGATCTGCTATGCTGCTGCTGTTATTGCTGCTGCTGCTGCTGCTTCAGAGCAAGTACAGGACTTGCTACTGCCAATACATACGCGACACGTAGCTGTGAGCAAGTAAGACATACTGCTGATCTATTCAGGTGGAGCTGGGGAAGGTGGAGGGTTTCTGAAAGTGAGCTGCAACTGCTACAGCAAATGTTGAGCTGCGAGCACATTGGCTGTTGATACAGCAGGAACCAATCAACTGTGCCCAGAGAATGATGTAATTGCAAGCCAATTGAGTTAAGGACATAATGAAACATTGTAATTAATACAGTTCTACAACTTCAACGGGCTTCTCTTTGTGTTTGGATGTGAAGTCTCCAAGTGGCATCCTTCAGCTTTCAGCTTCATACCGTCAGAAGCTAATATTTTTGACACAACACAATGTGGTCTCTTTATTACCCACCGTTGTACTGGTGAATCTGAAAGTGAGATATGCCTCATCATATTTTCTTTTCTTGAGGCTGTTTACACTGGACAAACATTTTTGTCCTTTGTGTCAGAAGTTGTGGTTGCTGGAATATGTCAGAAATAGAACTGGCATCAGTTTACTGTCGGGAATTTGTTGTGTCGTGCCGCATCCAGTGTACAGCATCATTGTTTTGGAAATTTTCACATTAGAAGTAGATTTATAGCCTGCTTTACATTTGGCACTGACAGAACTTTCACAGTCTTGTCTATGCTTAGTGCAGAACCATGCATCGTTATTTTATCTTTTTACTAAATTCTGATTCTTTAACCACGCCACCTAGCAGTCTGTTAATCCCTGACAACAACCGCTACAACTGATAACAGCTACCATTCATGTGGGTCCTGAGTAGGGGTGGGGGGAAAAATCGATTCTTAGATGCATCGCGATGCGGACGTGGACGATTCTGAATCGATTCACAATTGTCAAAAATCGATTTTAAAAAAAAAAACAATTTTTTTTAGATATATATTTATAATAACGTAAAATTGACGGAACGCGAAAGACGGAACTCTGAAGCGCGGAAGTGCAGTGGCCGGACCGTCTGTGGCGTGCACATCACAGAGACGCGGACGCGATGGCTGAGCGCCAAATCCAAACACCCTCCTCGTTAAAAGCTGACGTGTGGAAATATTTTGGCTTCTGAAGTTGAAGGGGGAAAGGAGCTGGACAAGAGCCACACTAGTTGTAAGCTTTGTAGAGTAAAACTAAAATATTTCGGAAACAAGACACATATGAGAAGCCAAATGACACGTTTCCAGCCAAAGAGGAAAAACACTCGGCTGTAACGTTACCGGTCGTTGTTATATTATTAATTTACTACAAATATGCTGCTGCTAGTTCAGACACACATGTATTTTCCTGTTGGTTCTTTGCAATGTTAATAAAATATATTGTACGTTAATTCTTTATGGGTCATTACTTTGTACTTTTAAAGCAAAGTATTTATAGTCACACACACACACAAAAAAAGATTCTGATAATCGATTTAGCATCGAATCGCAGCCCTCTGAATCGTAATCGAATCGAATCGTGAGGTGCCTAGAGATTCCCACCCCTAGTCCTGAGTGTCATCTTGAGGTAATAAAATGTCAAATTAATATTTTGTGTTCATATATTTACTTATGTGGCAAGTAGCTAGGATAATTTCACAGTGGGGTCTTATATCACCCTGAAGAGGTTTCTCTGCACAACAATCTGCTGACTGTACACTATCCCTTGGCCTCGCCACACCCCCCTTTTATAACCCTGAGCCCCCTCTATGAGGCGTACTACCCACTTTGGGAAACACTGCCCTAGTCCAATTGACAATAACAGAATATGGATTTGCATTAAACTTGAGATAAAAAGCAGCTGTGGAACTCACAAAAACTCGTAATCTTGATCCCTCAGAGAACTCACTTCACACCTCCAGAGGGATTCTGGGTAACATCCGAAGGGTCAATAACAGCTACAGTATCTGCCCTGATAGTGTTGTACCACCAGAATTAACCATGTTTCCAACCCCTCACACTGCCTCTTGTCAGGAGCTGCCTAGTGCGGTAAGCCAGGCTGACAGAAGGTGAGTTGGTATGTGGTCCTCAATAAAGCTGTTTTACCTAGGCCAAAAGTACAGTAAGCTGGCTGAACCTTTCCTTAAAACAGGTTTATACTGTATGGATCAGTAGGAAACCAATCCAGGGATATTAGGTGCATTTTCCTTGAAAGATTAATGGTTCCATTTTGATAAATAGCCTGCATCTAAAAGCTTTCATGAAGCGATTTTTCGCTTCGGCCTGAGCTTTTATCACAGCTGCACACCTATTTAGGTCAGAATATAATACAATCAAATCCATAATGGCTTTCTTCAATCATGTGCAGTCAAATTTATGGAGATTTTTATTTATTTATTGTAGTTCATTAAAGCGAAATTGGTATCATGTGGTTCAGTTGATTCTAAGCTTGGGGGCACTGGAGGTCAAGGACTGCAGAAGATTTCCAGAACCCTTTTGAACAGAAAAACATCCAAAGTACCAAAGCCACCAAAACAAAACAATGTATATCAAGGTCGATACACATCTCTGAAGGCAACATATATGGACATTATTTTTTTATTATCAAATAACATATAACTCAAGCAAGAACTGATTGTAAGATATCATAAGATAACAATACCTCATAATTCAGATCCCTATATAGTTGATGAAACCTAAATGATAAAATGAATATTTTTACATTAAATCAGCTTGGACACATAAACCTACATCAATGGATAGGTCACAGACTCAAGGCTGGAACAATCAACAGCTATTGGCCAATGGATTATGAGTAATGATCTAGTGCTGAGTAATGATGGTTATTGACACTTGACCTTGTTTGGCCATTGCCCAGTGATTGGTCAACAAATCAAGGTGGTCAGACACAGCAACGAGCCATGGAATTCACAAGCAAAGAGACAAACAAAAAATGAAGGTATGGATGCTAAAAAAACGGAAAAGGCTACAACCTCAGTTACAGGCGGAACTACGTACATTGTCTGCAGCAGGCTCTGTGGAACCGTGCAGCTAGTCTTGGATGGAAAGTTCCAGAACAATCCGGGCCCCATCTATCAGTACAAAACAAGATCCATTTGTAATTCAGCTATACACAATATTTGGTATTCAGAAAAATCTTAGTATTCAGGAAGCCCCCTCCGAGTCCTGCACGCTAAAATGTAAACTTGTCCCAGGGCATGCCTCTTTCAAAGATATGTTTTATTGAAAAGTTCCAGGCATTTTTAAAAAAAATCCTCTGTAAATGACATTCTTTATATAAATCTCAAGCCAGGAGCTTCTATTAGAGTAAAGCTAACATGCAGTTTATTAAAAAATATTTTTCCATGCTCAGTGGAGAACAGTCCAACAGTTCTAACAGAGAAGGCTTTCAGGATGTGTGTGAGACCGAAAAGTTTCCAAGGCGTCTGTTGCATTATTATGTAATGTAGAAATGGGGGCATCTCATTGTTGTCTTGCAGGGATACGTAGCAACAACCAAAAAAAGGATCAGCCTTGCATCAAGTTGCGTCAGTAATGCCATCTTTCTTTTTACAAGGCTAAATATTACTTAAAATATTTACTTACTCTTTAAAAAAAAAGCATGCCACATATTGTTATTCATCTTTGCAGCTTTAATGATCACACACAGTAATTAAAATACCAGCTTGAATTTCCACCAACCTTTGAGTTACATAGATAATATGTATTTCAGCTTCATGTTATTTTGTCAACCAAAGGTGTGGTAGTCGCCATTTGCCGTATTTAAACCACAACTGTTTTATTTTAAACCCAACATAAATATTTTCATCTTTAGGCACAGGCTAACAACATCACCCATCACCACTTTAAAGCTGAAAGTGTCAAGGCTTGTGATAAGTCCCAGTTATCCACCCTGGAAAGTTCCACAGCCCTCCTGGCCTCCCAATGCAAGCTGGAACCCAACCAGGTACACTGGCGTCAGATATTTTGTGAAGTGTTATTGAGATTAAGAAAACAAAAGCTGTGCTTATCAGTTATTACACAGACCCGGATACATCTCAGCACCATAGCAGATAGCATTACTCCAATGAAGAGAAAAGGACACCTGTTAATAGACTTACCCTGAATTTAAGGGGTGGTCTGGATGGACCGCCACTGGCTTGTTGTTTTTTGGCAAAGCGTCCTTGTCTGACGCAGTTATTTTGTGGGGTTAATAAATTTAACCTGCCGACTACCCATTGACGCCAATGCAGAGGCTGGTACTATGAAGCGTAGCTTGTGACACAAGCGCTGGAATACTCTCAGCAGGGACTCTAATGTTTCTCCTGAGGTGGAGTCCCTCAAGGCCCATTGTTGAGGCACTTTTTGATCTGCTCTGTCCATTTGCCACGTCTTCAAAACAACCAAGTAGTCAACTTAACCTAACAACAGATGTCTTAGAGTTCTCTTGAATGATCTTTCTAATTTGCACCTTTTTACAACAATCACCGCAATGACTAAGGAGATCTTTCTTACCTTTGCTTAAGGACTGTGTTCCTGTTGTCGTCTAAAAAGATTTTGATGTGTTTAGCCTCTCTTTTTGTTTGCTTGTGGGTGCCTTTCAGAGCGATGCTGTCTACCCTATGAGGGCTATTCTGTGTGAATCTCTCTACCTCTGTTCCACCCTCCCTCGTTCGTTCGCTCACTCTCCCCCTCCCTTTTTTTGCTCTATAATAAACAGAGAACACGTGTCCTCTTGGATGATGCAGCCTGAGCCATACCAACAGATGAGAGCGAGATAGAGGGAGGGAGAGAGAAAGAGCAATCACAGAGAGGGACACAGAGAGGGACAGACAGGAGAGAGGGAGAGTGATAAGAAATTGGATACAGGAGAGGACTGAAAGAAGAGCAAAGGGCAGACAGGAAGGAATCAAGGAGACAGAGAGGAGAAAGAAATAGTGAGGGATATTGAGTAAAGCCTGGAGGCTTAGGATGAAAGGCTGTCCAATTAGACCACAAGTGGCAGCTCTGTACACGCAATTCTTACACTTCAGGGAGAAGGCATGAATTTGGCAGCATGAGCTTTTATCGAGGCAGTTTTTACTAGAAACTGTTCTCCCAAGTGATTATAAATGCATACTCATATACCCACCCAAACACTGCCACAACAAACCCACACATTTACTTATCACAGCATTATTCGAAGACACAGACACATACGCCCATGCACATGTTTGTTACAGAGCACTGTTTACTTATTTGTACTCTTTTATGGCAATTTACTTTTCCCCCTGAAGACTACTTCTAATCTTAGTCAAGGTTTCTTGCACCAAAAACAGTTGTAATTCAGCCTATTTTTCATCCTCCCTCTAATTCTAGAAATTGGTCAGTTTTTGCTAGCATATAATTAGTTATAATTAGCTTATCTCAATGTATGGGGTAGTCAAGGGTTCAAGACTGGTTAGCATGGTCCAGGTAGCCAAACTCGTTGTTAGATATTGTACCTACATCAAAATGGGAGCAACAAAATCTTTTCAATTAATGGTCATTCAAAATTAGCTGCATCTCCTGACTAGATTCTTTTTATGCAAATAAATAAATGTTTGTGCTGGTCGTAATATTGACAATGATGATGATATTGAGGGTGATAACTGCTTATCATTTGCAAGACGCCAAAAGCATTGAATCACAGCAAATCAATATCCTGATCAACACATCTAAAGGATGGAAAAACTGACACATGCCTTGTCTCCCCTTGCGGTCTCACTGTCTTTAATATTCTTCAATCCTGTAACCAAGAAAAAATCTTGCTGCCTATGACTAGTCTGACTTAGCCTGTAGCTTCTGGGTAGAAAGCGTCAGCGATTTTGAAACGGCTATAAAACTTTTCCCTGGCAATTCTGAGGGTCTTTTGCTGTTGGATAGTCCATAAACCACTTTGGAGCCACAATCAGCAATCTCAATTATCTTGTTGGCACAGTTAAGAGGGGAAAAGGTGCACATGGCAATTCACTACTCTATTGTTCCTGCTTATACAATTTTAACTATACAAAATCAAATCAAAAGTGTTCTGATCGATTTTATTCGGCCATGGCCCCAGCCTGTAAACTTCTGCGAGTACAGTATTTCAGCACACTTGTTGAGTTGACTGAACAAGAGATGTCAACTCTCATTATGCTGCAGTCTGACATATTCTTTGCTGAAGGTTGCTTTCCATTCCTCAACATTAAAATGTGCCAATACACTAGCTCAAACCAGCCCCGAACGATTGTTTACTTTCATTAGGAATTATGGGCCAGTTATCACCATACTGTACACAACAGTGTAGCACAGTGTACATTCCTCTCTGTTTCATTGTTTGTTGCAAATTTAAGAGAGTAAGACATTCTTGGCTCACAGTCTTGCAGGCTAATTAACCCTTATTTGTCTCTATATTACCTCTGCGATAAGGAGAAATAGGTCAGACGCCTTTTTTGGAAAGGTCTATAACAGTAGATGGACTATAGCCAGGTTTGAAGTGGTGAATTGGGAGAAACCTGGCAGCGCTCTGGACCACAGTTGATAGGCGAAGCACGTTTTGAGTCTTTTGTTTATCTGAGGTTTGTTTGTCTGTATCTGTGCCAATGAGAACTTTAAACTGCTCATTGGTAAGCAGGACATACTCAAGGCATGTGCTATCAAGGAGGCAAAACTGCTGTCCCAATGCAATGTGGAGAGTGTCAGTGCATCTGTCTAAAGGAAAGACATGACAATTAGGAGTGTCAGAGGTACTTAAGGATGACTTGTCTTGTGGTTTTCACTTGCACATAGGGCTGCAAAATAAATGGAAATAAATTAATGAGATTTCAATTGTGGTGTCTGCAACTGATCACGAAAAACGCATTTTCAGTATTAGACTAAAGGTCTACACGTTGCATTAAAATTTTCCATTGAGTTGGATTTGTGTTGCTTTTTAGGAACTTATACTTACTGTGCTGTTTGAATCCCTTGTAGACTGAATTTGCCTTAGCACATGCATGCTTGAATCCAGATTGTCTGAAACACAAGAATGCTTATATTTATTTGACATACCACATGATTGAAGAAAAAAAAGTGAGGGATACACTTATTCTATTGGACAGGCATTCCTCAAACATACAACGATGGTAGCTCATGGTTGGCTACTTGCAGAGATTTAACCAGCAACCTTCTGGTTACAAGCCCTATGCCACTGACACAACACCTAAAAAAAAAAGTAGATTGTAACTTTGTCTAAAGAGAATGTGTGCGGTTGCCTGTGCAAAATGCACTGCCACAAGTACAGTAGGTTGTTGCAATTTAGTTGTGGTTGTCTCAGCACAATCTTAAATACAAATTGGATTCTGTCTGAAGCACGATACTTCCATGAATGTGGTGATGTGCCACTCAAATGAAGAAGAAAAAGAACATGAGAGATAAACATGAGAGATGGACAGCTTAGCTATGACTCATCCCTCCATTATAGCAGGATCGAAGCAGAACAGGTCACTCGACTCTGATATTTATGGATGTTCTCTCCTCATCAGCCTGAAAACACTTGTCCTTCAAACTGGCATCATCTGACACTGATAGAGAGAATGGGAAACAAGGTAAGGAGAGAGGTGGTGAGAGAAAGATACATAAAAATACAGCAAAATAAATGCTTTTATAATAGCTCAGCCTATTTAAAAAAAGACAGGTCAATCTGCAGTGAAAAAGGCAATTGGATCTCTAAAATACTGCAAAAAAAACAAACAGATGAATGAGGCGCTGCAGGTAGATTAGAAGGGGAAGGACAATACTTTCCAACACCTTAATAATCGTTCCAACACATCCAACATCAACAGAGTTTCCATGAGGGGGCATTTTGCAGTGCCTATATATTACAAAATAATTGACAGTACAGACACATTAGGAAATAATTATGAGATCAAACGGAATAATTTGGACAAAACTCACATGTTTGAACATCCACATTTTCATTCATGTTGAAATCTAAACAAACTCAACATGATGATATGTAGATGAGCTGAATTTTAGAGACCACTCAGCACATATAAATGTGATTGCACCTGTAGTGTTTACAAAGAACCTGATAACTAACGGTTTGAAAAGGAGGTCATTATTAATAGGCTAGCAACAGGAAGTAGTACAAAAGAAAGATATGGAACAAAAAACAGAGAGGGGACTTTGCCTCATGTCAGATGTCAACTACAGGTTAAAAAAAATGTAAAAGAGGGGGAGGGGCTAAAACAGTGTTCTTAAACTCCCACCTGCTATAGTGCACTGGCTTGTTTGAGCCGGTGTTTCAGAGTGAATGCAAACCCAGTCAGGGAGAGATTAGCCACATCTGAAGAGCAGTGTGTGGGCGTTAGCTTAGATATGGCTAATCCTGACACCTCTGTTTCTCTCTCCATCTCTCACTCTTTTTCCTCCAAGTCGTGTCTGTTCTTTTTAAACAAAAAGGTCTGAAAATAGGCTCAGTGAAATAACTAAAAGAAAGTAAAAGTCTCAAAGACGGACACTGGGGAACACTAGTAAATACTTTACATCCAACTCAGTTTAAAAGAGATGCAACACAGTCAGCTGAGGACAGATGGGATCTCAAATCTTTTGCAGGATTCTCACAGTTAAAAACATGAATAATTCTGCAGTGAATAAGAGGACGGGATTGTGAAAAGACGTCAATGTTTTTGTAAAATGATGTTTTCACTTTTAGGTGCACATCAGAATATTTGTTTGTCTTTGTGTGTGTGTTATTCAAATTCAATTCAATCTAAAGGCACAATGACATGTTCTAGCACCAGTCTTCTCAAAATATGCAGCGTTGCTACAGAGATGATGCTACTGTGGATACATTGTGCTTGCATACAAACTCTGTGAAAGGGCTCAGTTTGTTTTCTGACACTGAACACTGGACTACATCTTCATAAAATATTATTGCCTAAGTGTCACTTAAAAAAAAAAAAACATCTTGCATGCACTGTAAATACTGTAGGTTAAATGCCACTGTCAGATTCTTAACAAAAACACAGAGACTATTAACTGGTTTATGTGGCAGTAGTTGGGTCAGCTCCATGTCCACGTCTCTTAAGAGGAACAGTACATCACTAGCTCATGCCAGAAAAGCCACCACTGTGAATCCAGGTCAGGAGTGATTCATTGAGCAACAACAAGAAATGGCAGTGTTCTTGGAGACCCAGCATGGGTCACGGTGAAAAACTACACAATTCACTATGAGGCCATGGAATGGTAACCCAGGATTTTTAAGTCTGTACTTAGTGCATGGAAAGATCTACAATGATATACAAAAATGTAATGATATATCCCACTGATGGATATGTGATTGCAAATATGTTTGAATAATCTTTAAGACCTTGTGCACAGCTACAGCAGTTTCATCTTTTATTCTTAACGGGAATGAAACGGGCTGTGAGGGATAGACATAGACATCTCTTCAGTGGGTTATACTGTTATTTAATGTGTTTGTGGATTGTTCTGACAACAAAACACTGCAAAAATATCTTTCCAAGAAATTTCAGTATACAAAAAACCCCAGACAATATGAGCTGTGGAAAATTATAAGTGAACTAGGAGCTTTATATGGCCTTTTACAGCAGATACCATCCCTCACAGCCTAGCTGTGACATACCTGTCATGGCGCTGCTCTGAATAAGGTCTATGGAGTTTCTGGTGTGTATTGGCTGCTTACAAGCCCAAGGAAAAATGTCAAAATTTGGGGTAATTGAATCAACTTTCTGGTTACTAGCTCTCAGCTATAACCCCTATTACACAATACCAAAGGCAGAAAGAACAACAGTTCTAAACTTGTTATCATATCATAGGATCATTAACAATTTTATTTTGATGTCTGAACATGTATGGTTATTTAATAAAGTCATGGCCCTATTTGGCATCAAGCCAACAAATTATGTAACTTCATGAGTGACTTTTCTTTAGTTTAGACCTTTCAAAAAGTCAATAAATCCCTCCTGCCCTACCCAAACCAACTCGGCTGAGGTTGCAGAGATAACAAGGTCAATATGACCATCCCAGAGGGATATATCAATAACTTCCAATCCGAAATCACGGATGAGATCATCCACATCAGCTGACCCACATTTTACACATGAACAAGCAGCTGGGACTCTGTTTTTATAAACATGCTCATTAAAACAAGAAGACCAAGACATTTGAAGTCTTATACTGCAGAAAAGAGCATTCAAATATACACAAGATCTTAAGGACAGGTTAACTTGGTGGGGTTTTTTTAAGTGAGGGGAGAGAAAGGGGCAGAGATGTGGAGAAATCCAGTGATTTGATTTGTCCTTGTGTTGACTGACGCAAATGAGGCTTGCTCGCACACACATTCTCACGAACAACCTGGTGACGCATACAAATGTCACCTCCAATATTCTAAATGTAAGAGCTCATGGATTACCAGAAACGAGCACCCTTTACATGAGAGCATAAATGCATTAATGTTTAATTATTTATGTTTCAGTCTAAACACCGGAAATAATCATTGTTAAAATGTTTTGGATATTGACGTGGATGACATGCAAACTCATACCCAGGCTTTAAAAACACAGACAGAGCCTGTCAAAGGAGAATCTCAATTGCTTTATAAAAAGCACATCTCTGGGTGAAAAAAATAAAATAAATTATATATATATATATATAATTATGAAGTTTCAAAAAAGAAAAAGAAACAGTGAAAACTTTATAATAAATTGATTTATTGACCATATACCAAATTGAAATAGTTTATACACAGAAATGTTACAGTAAAAAGTTCACAGACAATTTAATACAAGTCTCTCAATATCACACATATGCACACAACCCACTTTCTCACACATTCACAAGAAACTCTACTTTTACCTTTTTTTTTACAATCTTTTGGACTTTCAGGCCTGTAGGTCTGTAATTTTCCTCTTTCTGTAGTTGATAACTAGACTAGAGGCAGTGAGGTGAGAGGACCGGCCTTTTTCCCACAGTTGGAAACTGTTAAGTCCACTCTGCCCTGACTTAAACAAGCTTCTCTCTAAGCAATCCAATCGCTCCACCAGCGCTGATGTGTCCTCGTTGTAGGCGTTTTGGGATGAGTCCATGGTCCGACGGAAACGACCAATGAAGGTCTGATAAGAGAGATGGGGACAGTAGAGATAATATGTAAGATACAATTATACATCCTTAGAGGATGCAGGGACAGTTTATGAAACAAATAATAAAGAGGTCTTAATGCTTCTATTCAGTTACACCAATAAGCAGTCTGTTTGAGCAAAATATAACTCCTAAAATTTAATTAATTCAGCACTAGAAATGATCAAAATAAGTAGACTTTATGGTGCAATCCACAATTTCTCACATGGTTTGAATTGAACACTAAAAGTAATTCTGTATTTGCAACTTCAAACATATATTATTATGTTCTAATAAACTTAATGTGTAAAGCTGCTTGTTGAATTACAACAACCAAAAGCCAGTGCCGGCCATAATAACTATGCAGCAGATTTTTAAAGCCCTAAATTAAGCAAAATTTACTTTCCTTAAGCTTAAGTAACATGGAGCTTTAATTGCATGTAAGTCCTATTAAACCTGCCATACCAGTCTGCCCAGCAACTGGTCAGTGCTAGTAATGATTTTAAATGTATTGCTCCCTCTACTGGTTGATGTAAGAAATAGCAGATGAATCAGTAATGCATGCATGTCCCTTAGTTGTTTAACCCCTTAAGTGTCACCCCCCTTTTTTGGAATATACATGAAAATGCACATTTCGAACTTAAATGGTTGTAATTCAAGAATGCTTTGGAATATAGACGTAAGATTGGTCTTGTTTTAAAGAAGACATTTAGCAGATTTTTGTAGAAGTTAAATAAATTGAGAAAGTGAAACATAAAAAAAGTTATGGAGGTTTGAGTTTATGAAAATTTACAATGTAAAAAATTGAATTATTCTTATTTTATATAAAATATATATTTTCAAAACCTGGGCGACTCTAAAACTGCAAAAAAAATCAAAGCCAAAAATCTGAACATGTTGTGTTTCAAATTTTAGGTTGATATCTCAAAAAATGAGCTTTCAGTAAGATTTTGTTTGTGCGCAGTACCAAACTTTTTCACTAGATGACAACCAGACTCCATTACTGCCCATATAAGGGCGCCTCCATTTCCATATGTGTTTTGAGTGATCTGAACCATTATTTCCACAATTTTCATACAATTTATGAAGTAGACATCCTATTCAGAAGTAATATGAGAAGTTTGGCAGATTTTGATATGAATTCAACCTCTAAGGAACACATAAAAATAACACGCATGTGCGTTATAGCTTCCTGCAACAAATGGTGAATCTATCATTTTTTTCTTTATATTTTAAAAAAAATTCAGACCTTTTTTTCTAAAACAAAATTGAATGGATGCTATCTTTTGAACTCTTGGCATGAAAACAAACTGAGGTTTCTACCCTTCTTTCATGATTTTTCATGTTCATCACTATTTCAAAATAAAGGTCTAAACACGCATTAGGAGTATGAAAATATTCTTGTTGCAAATTGATAAATTACGGCTCCTCTGTAATTTATTTTGAAAATCAATCACCAAATATGGAAACTAGAGATTGTAAGCTTTCAAATGATATATAATCTGTCAAGATTAGTTTAGGTTTAGCATAGGATATTACTGTTCTAAAAATGTAATGGATTTGGGCCCACCGGTGGGCCGGTGGGCCCATTTTAGCATGTGGGCCCATTTTAGCATTCATTTTAGCATGTGAAGTTGCGAACCTTAACAACAAGCCTTGTTCTAACTACCCATTACTAACTAGGTTAAAGTATATTAAACAAAACTCCTCACCATATCTTGCAAGTTTAAGATTTTTAAAATGATTTTCCTTGCATTTGCATGCTCTTTAAAGTCATAATATATTGTTTTATGACTACCTATCTGTACATGCTCACCTGGAGGATGGTATTAGCAATCTCTGGGTTTTCTGGGCTGTCAAAATGCAGCATCTGGGAGCCTAAACCATAGTAATATGGCCCCATTTTTTGCAGGTCTACAACAGCAGGATCTGCCCCGAACACTGTTCTCCAGCCCTCGCGATACACCTTCGGCAGCTCCATGGACAGCACTCGCCTCTTCCTTTCATACAGCCCCTTGGCCAGCCAGAGCGGCATCTCCATCTTTGTGCCCTGAAACATACAAACACAAGAATAAATCTGCGAAAGGACACTTTCTTCTCATATGAAGTTGCTATTAGACCACCTTATAAATATGTTGTGGTCAGGGCCATAAACACCATAGACAAAAAGCACCCCGACCACTAATAAAACGGCTAATTTGACGCACACCAATATTTGATATTATTGATGCTGCATCACTCTGTTGTTAGGATGACACCAAGTTTTAAAAGTAAAATTTTTAGGCTGGTCTGCCTCAGTGGTCTAACAGCGCTCGTCAAAATGATTAAGATGGTCAATAAAAAAGGCGAGATTTACTGTTCACAGAAGACGAGAGCGAATTCCCACGTGACACTTAGTAGTTTTCACTGTGGAAGAGAGGTAAGTTGGAAAGGTGAGTAGCTAAAAATGTCATATTTGACAACGGTTGCCTGATAGAAATGTGAAAGTGACAGTAATATACAGTGAGTGATGCAAACTTCTTAACTTTTTTTTTTTAATCAGACTGTTTTAAATTCAATATTGTTGTCAAGATTTTTTGTCATGAATATTTTCACAGTGTCATTTCCATCTCATCTCAAATAATGTATTGTGTTTGATAACATTTTGTGGTGGAATTTGTTATGGAAATTAATTATCATTTTTCTAATAAAACATCTTGTCCTTTTGTTAATTTCATAGCAGCCATTTTATGTATTAAACAGAAATTGGACTTTTTAATATTACGGTATTACAATTATTATTATTTATTTTTTGCTCTTCTTGGTAAAGTTACACTACAATACAGAAAACAAATAGGCGAAATTATGACATTATGCTAAATCTGAGGGACATAAGTCATTTGTGGAAATCATTTTTATACAAATACATATTCACGTTTTGTTTAAATCATAGTTTAAACATAATAATTTATATTTTATAAAGGTTGTTGTCTTAGATTAAGAGAAGATCTGGGAAGAGAAGATCTAAAGTGTAAATTTGAAAAATAGTTCAAGAAGTTTTTGTCATCTTTATATAACATAGCACGTAAAAGTGCTCGAAAAGCTTTTATAACCGCTTTAAACCTATTTTTATTGGTAAATGTATTGTTATAAGGTTACCTCCGGTATGTCGCGGCTCTCGCTGGATTTCTCTAGGAACCCGAGTCTCGGGAACGCGCTCTCAGTCCTGCACGGCAGTCGCTCGTGAGACAGTAAAATATCATCCAGAGAAAAGAAATTCTCCTCCATTCCGATACCCGGAGGAACGGGCATGTAGGATAGCGCGTCCATTTATTTATTTATTTACAATAATTGAACGATAAATGGGCAAACAAAATCTAACAGACGGTAAAAAATAAAGACAAACTTGTCAAAACAACAGCACTGTCATAGCATTTGGCGCGCAACTTCAAATAAGAAGTAATGGAACATTGAGCAGAAGAAGCATCGAACAGGCGCGAGCAGTCGATAACAGAGTGATGAAGACTCACTGTTTCTCAATACTCTTTGATTTTACAGTATCTGTGATTGAAACGTGGTAAAAAGAAAATACTAGGTCAGTTTAAAAAGAAAAAAAAAACAGTATTTTGGTTGGCTGCTGGATTTATTTTATTTTAGAATTAGTTAGAGTCGTTTTAATAAGCAACGAACTTTTTAGAAGAAGAGAAAACATAAAAAGAAAATAGAATTAAGTTGGAACACAAATATTTAAATGAACATTTACCAAATGATTCTTTTTTTTACGTTATGATGGAGCTAAGATACAATGTACAACTCTGTCATGCGCATTTATTACTTTGGCCATCAGATGTCGCTATTTCTTTAAATTACCCACGAGACAGTCTATAATTGCAGTGATTACTGCTGTCTGTCATTTAGTACTGCATACCATTACAAGTAAGAATGCTCTCACGTAAACATAACAATGGCTTACCAGTGGCCTGTCATTAAACAGAATTATAAAACCATATTATCTTGTTGTGAATTCAAAAGTTGTTTACAAGTTCAACACAATAAGCAGACACACACAATGAAAGTTGAAGTTCTTGGATTGTAACTGACTGATGGTCACAGCTAAATTTGCAGAACAGACTCAGTACTAATTCTTTTTATGGACATAACTTATGTTTTTGCGCACTTACACTGCATGCTTAGATTACCCATAAATTATTTTTATATTCTCAAAATGGTCCTCGGTATGACATTGCTCAATGCCCTGAACACATTAGACTGACTAACTGAAATATCGTTTAATTGTGAGATAGGCAGCAGTTGCACTAGAAATAATATGAAAATCATGTATTTTATGCTAATTTAAAAAGCCTCAGTGGAAGCAAATGTAATAATTTACATTAGTGTCTATGGGTTATGGTCCTGGTTACAAGATCATGCCTCTAAAAGATTTCAGCAAGTTTAATGCAATGCATACTACGATATCAGAGTGATATGGTCCATACTTCATTTATGAATGCAGAAATATTAATAAGCATAATGTATTGATTTACTGCGAGCGATACAACAGAGAGAGATGCTTTGTCTTGCTGGAAGTTTAGGCCTATTGTATTTTATTTGATAGTTTTATATTGTATATTGCAAATATGGATTTTCCATTTATTGTGATAATTTTATTATCACAATAAATGGTGATTTTATTACTATCACATTCTATAGCTTAAATTTGCTTTATTTTATTAACACACACAAAAATGTACATTTACATTTTACATACATTTAGTCATTTAGCAGACGCTTTTATCCAAAGCGACTTACAACTGAGGACTAAACCAAGCGAGTCATCGTGAAGAGGCAAAAGCAACGCAAGAAGTGCTCAAAATACAAAGTTCAGACATAGCTCGGAGTAGCATAAGCCAGGCAAGCGAGGATTTAGAGGAAAGGATTTTTTTTTTTTTTTTTTTTTTTTTTTTTTTTTTATGTTAAGTGCTCCCGGAAAAGATGAGTTTTCAGTTGTCTTTTGAATGTTGTCAGGGATTCTGCATTCCGAATGAGGGTGGGGAGATCATTCCACCAGCATGGAACTGTGAATGAGAATGTTCTGGAGAGTGATTTTGTGCCCCGCTGTGATGGTACCACGAGCCGTCGCTCATAGACCGATCGTAGGCTTCTGGTAGGGATGTAGACTTGTAGTAGTGAGTGGAAGTAGGAGGGAGCTGAACCTGTGGTCAATCTGTAAGCAAGCGTCAAAGCCTTGAACTTGATGCGAGCAGCGAGTGGTAGCCAGTGCAGAGAGATGAACAGAGGAGTGACATGGGCCCTTTTGGGCTCGTTGAAGACCAGACGAGCTGCAGCATTCTGGATCAATTGTAGAGGTTTAGTTGCACATGATGGAAGTCCAGCCAGAAGAGCATTGCAGTAATCAAGCCTAGAAATGACCAGGGCCTGGACGAGAAGTTGTGTTGCATGCTCAGTTAGGAAAGGCCTGATCTTCCTGATGTTGTGCATAGCAAACCTGCATGATCGAGCTGTCTTTGTAATGTGGTCTGTGAAGGTCAGCTGATCATCAAAGATTACTCCAAGATTTCTGACCGACCTTGATGGGGTGATTGAGGATGAATCTAGCTGGATAGTGAGGTCGTGCTGTAGAGACGGATTGGCAGGGAGGACGAGAAGCTCAGTCTTTGCCAGGTTGAGCTGCAGGTGATGTTCCTTCATCCATGCAGAGATGTCCGCCAGACAGCTTGAGATCCGTACAGCTACTGTGGGGTCATCTGGTTGAAATGAGAGGTAGAGCTGGGTGTCATCAGCATAGCAATGGTAAGAGAAACCATGTGCCTGTATGATAGGTCCCAGTGATGTGGTGTAAATGGAGAAGAGGAGCGGTCCGAGAACTGAACCCTGAGGAACGCCTGTGGTCAGTTGATGTGCTTTGGATACCTCACCTCTCCATGTGACCTTGAAGGACCTACCTGTGAGGTAGGACTTAAACCAGTTGAGGGAGGTTCCAGTGATGCCCAGTGATGAGAGGGCGAACAAGAGGATCTGATGATTCACAGTGTCGAAGGCAGCAGACAGGTCCAGTAGAATGAGAACTGATGATTTGGAAGCAGCTTTTGCGACCCGCAGGGCTTCCGTGACTGACAGCAATGCAGTCTCAGTTGAATGTCCTTTCTTGAAGCCAGATTGGTTGACATCCAGCTGGTTGTTCAGAGACAGGAAGGATGATACTTGGTTAAAAGTAACTCGTTCAAGTGTTTTCGCAATGAATGGTAGGAGAGAGACAGGTCTGTAGTTCTCTAGAAGTGATGTGTTTAATGTTGATTTTTTAAGCAGAGGGGTTACCCGAGCCTGCTTAAATGCTGTAGGGAAAATGCCAGTGTGGAGGGATGAGTTGATAATGTGTGTGAGAGCTGGTAGAAGTGTGGGAGAGATGGCTTGTAGAAGGTGTGAGGGGATGGGGTCTAGAGGGCAGGTGGTAGGATGTATGTATATATATATATATATATCCTATAACTTTTTTTCCTATTATTATGTGTGTGTGTAAAAATGCAACATACTAAATAATTGGCAATAAAACAGTCATGCCATAAATTACATTAAATTGCAAACTGACAGTGAAAGATGCACATATCAGTTTGCGATCTTTAGCATGCTGTGCCATTTAAACTAAACATGGTTTTCTTGTTGTCTGTCAAATGCCCCTGAAATGTCATGGCTTGTTGACCTAATGCACTCGCATTTTTTGGCCCCATTGTGGAGATGAAAGACCATTAATTTTCTCAAGCATTTATAAGGCCTTCGACTGAATGGTTGCAAATTAAAACACGAGGAATACCTAAATTAAACAATGTCTGTCGGCAACGTTCCTGGGTCACATCTCTGTCCTCCGTTAACACCACATTCAGATCACCAAGCGGCTGTTGGTGGCGAGACGTTGTCTGTGTTAACTTCTTAATAATTGATTGTTTGGGCTAGATGTTGTAAATCCGTGCTTGCGTTTACAGCACATCTCGCCACTGTTAATCCGCGTATGCGCAGTAACCGCCTCTATTGTCTCCGAGCAGCAGCAGCGCACGGACGGATCTGCGCGTGCAGGGGAGCGGCACACGCTGACCCGAATCTCCAGGCAGACGGAGGGAGCACGAGCGGACCTGGACGTGTACACTGAACGGGCATCATGACTGATGTATTTTGAGTCATTCCTCTTTGAATAAGAGAGAGCCTTCGCATTCAAAGTACTGCGGATGTGTTGTTGCGCGTGGTGATTCTGGGCAGGCTGTCCTGTCAGTTGCTTTTAAGCGGAGAACGTGTTGCGTTTTTGCTCGCGCGAACGGCTTTATCACCCCCTTGTTTCCTCGTGAGTTAAGGTGATTATTGAGACTTTAGGTCCATGATTCGACCAGGAAAATGGGCTGTTGCGTCTGCGAGACACAGCTGTTTTAGTCAGACTTGACAACCGCGGATTTTAGCGCTTGTTTTGGTCGCTTGTTTGAAAGGAGGCTCGAGAAGCGCCGCAGGGCGATCCGTGACACCCTTTCCGCGACACCCCCACCCATTTTTAGCGGATACTTTTGGATGGGGGGCAAACAGAGTACGGCGGGGCGGCCCCGGGGTGCTTTTCCCGGTGTCTCAACAGATGACAGCGCGGTGCCACCCTCGGCCCACTTCGGGCACTACCGGCCAGGTGGCACGATGGGACTGCGCAGCCGCTCGGTGAGCTCCGTGGCGGGGATGGGCATAGATCACAGCGCCACGGTGCCCTTCGGGTTTTACACCCCCAGAGGAACAGACACGGACAGAGCAGGAGGGGGGTCTGGCTCGGATCCTGCTCATAACGGGAACGGATACCAAGAAACTGGCGGGGGGCACCACACGGACGGTATGCTTTACCTGGGACCCCGTGCGTCGTTGGCAGACACTTTGCCCCTGCACATCGCGCCCCGATGGTTTAGCGCCCACAGCGGTAAGTGATAACTCAAACTCCGCATTTACAGGGCGCAGTGGCACAAAGCTACATCGATGCCACCACATGTAGTACGGAATATCACTTGAGGGCATATGCTGCTGCTCCAGTTTTCGCGCCGGCGGGAGGGGGAATGCGCACGAGACCTGTCTCACCAACGGCTGGACTCGACTGGCGCGAATTGACATTAATAAGCCAGGTTGCCGCCAAATCTTACTGGGACAATTAGCCTGTGATTTAATAGGGAGGGGGATTCAATGTTTATCATCAGCTTAGCTCGAACCACAATATGTCTCTCCGACTAGGTCATAGTGTTAGGGACATTGATTAATCCCAGACTGGCATGAAGACTCGATTTTTTTTAATCACTTCACCAAAAATATTTGTTCACCGTTTGTAGGTATCGACCATGGAGTTTCTTTTTGTGTGCGAAAAAGTCATTGAATAATTCGCTGAGCCGATTTGTTTCATTAATTCATTTTTATTTCCCATGAATTTAAAGTCACTGTGAAATCAAAATAGACTATTCCTATTTTTTAAGAAATATTGCTGTATTTATCATAAATTTATCTGTGCTCTTATATGATGTCTCTAATCACTCACATGAGATAGCAGCAAAAGAGTGTTTCAGGTATGACATCACTTAGGTAAAAGTGCAAAACTAGTTAGCATTTTTGCACTTCCGGTTCCATCCTCCCGAAGTCATTTGGTTTTTTGAATGGGATTTTGGTTAAATGGCTGAAATAATGTCTGTGGTGAACACGAGGTCAAGACATTTTCACATTTTATTATATGACATTATAATACATCAGTATTACCCCACTCGTATTTTTTTTTTAAAGCTGTTACTGTTTTGAAAAAGGCGGTTGCTAACAAGTGGCTAAATGGCATTTCAGAGGCTGTTAAGGGACATTAAACGTCATCCCGTTGAACAGGTAATCTCAGTCCGCTTTTACAGCAGCGTTATATAATTGTGCTCTTATAAACTATTCTAACTCAAACTCTCTGGGAAAATGTTTTAGATAAAAACTAAAAGAGCTGTCAGGCTTAGTGATGGTGGTGACGTGGGACTGTGGTGTAGTTCGTTTGTAAGCCTACATTTAGCTTTTTTACTTTTGGCGACTGCATTTAGGGTTCAAAATTAATGAAAGTTTAAGTATAAGTATCATAATCTTTTGTTGATCACAGAGCTTGTTTTTTTTTTTTAGATAATCCAAAAGCCTGGTGAAAATCCTATAGGGTTTTTGCCAAGGGAACCAGTGCGATGCTAACTGGCGATTGGCCTAAAAAGTGATGACTCTATAGCAAACGACAACGATCCAATGATCCAATCAATTGCTGATGGACAAAATCAAGTCCCACCCCGTCTTGTTCGATAAGCCGTTTCACTTGGATATGTGACACAATAGAAAAGACTATCGCAACTTCCGTTTCATGCCATCTTTAAACAAGCTTTAAAAAAAAGACAGTAATATCCCTATTAGCACAAGTACATCTATTTGATGTAATATCCCTATTAGCACAAGTACAGTCTATTTGATGTCTGCATTTACATCTGCAAGGTGTACATCTGCATCTTGAAGATGTTTAAGATTATTTAGAATGTATATAAAACTGACGTTTATCAGATGGTTTTTTAGCAGACATCTCACAGAGGACACCTGTGCTATACTTTGTCACATAATACATTATTTTAATGATATATTATTATAATTCCACATATTCATAGATCGTTCACACCTTTCTGTCCTTATTGTGCTCGAGATTATCTCACTTGACAAACTGAACAAACAACAGTCTGATAGTCAGCAGAACTAAACGTAAGAGATATGGACCTTTCACGACCAAGATGTCTTTCTCATTCGTTTTGTTTAAGTTATCGAAATTTCTCATTCATTGCTGCTCTGAGCCTTGTTTAGACTAACAAATTGAACTCATTCAGTGATGCGTACATTCGTTTTAACCAATAGACAATGCTCCTTCACCACAACCTGTGAAATCATATTTATGCTAGCAGTCCTTTAAGACAGGAAAGCAGTCACTTGCATCTAAAGGAAGAGGAAGAAATATGAGTCAGTGCATGGAAGTGAACAAGAACGATTGGTTTCAGGACTGAAACACCACCACTGGGCTTGTCAAGGCCTGAGTCGCAGAGCTCTGATGTCTTCCAGCCTCAGTCCCTCGTTGCTCATTAAACAAGCCCCAAATGTGGCCTCCAGAGGAAACATGCCAGATGTAAACAATCTGACTCCGTTTTTCCCTTAAAGGTTATTTCACTGACACCAAATGAGGTTCCCCTTATTGTCAGGGAACGTAGCTCATGTTAGCAGGTGAGGCGTTCAGCTCTGAATGTCATGGTGTGTGTGATTTGGCTTCTAAACAGTGATCACACACAGGTTGCCAGGTTGCTACTGTGAGTTAATGAATGTCACAGTGAACACAGGAGAGGTCAGGTGCCTTTCTAAAGGGTGGGGTTCAGGGATCATGAGGGGAAACTGTTCTTGGAAAAATACTGCCTGTTCCCCTGTGTTTGAAAGTAAGACTTAGTAAATAGGTATACGTTCATGTCAAACGCTTGATGAAATGGGAATGACTCTTCTGAAACAATGACTTAAACATACCCACACATTTCAGCCCAGTTCATCTATAATTTAAAACTGCATAAATGTGAAAACTTTTTTTCTTCTTTTAAAAGCAAAAATGAAAATTTGGTCATTCACTCATCCTCATTTCATTCCAAACCTTTATGACTTTCTATCTTCTGTGGAACACAAAAGAATATATTTCGGCAACACTTGATCCATTAATACTAACACTTTCTTTTCTTTTTGTATTCTTCTATATCTATTTTAAAAAATGTAGGTGGTTTACTTCTTTAAACTAAACTGGATATGGTCACAACACTTGCATATTTTTGCCCTATTGTTAGTTTAATTGGTTTATTGCTCTCCTCATTTCTAAGTCACTTTGGATAAAAGCATCTGCTAAATGATTAAATGTAAATATATTTTTAAAAAATATGTTTTTTTTAGGGCTGTCCTGTCAAATGATTAATCGTGATTAATCACATCCAAAATAAAAGTTTTTTTTACATAATATATGTGGGTGCACTTTGTATAATTATTTTACATATATAAATACACACACATGCTTGTATATATTTAATAAATATTTTCATGTATATACTGTATATAGATTTATATATAATTTATATTATATATAAATATAAATATTTTATATATAAATAATATTTTTTTCTTAAATATACATGCATGTGTGTGTATTTATATATATATACAAAATAATTATACACAGTGCACCCACATATATTATGTAGTGTTGTCAAAAATATCGATATTTCGATAAATATCGATACTGAAATATCTGAACGGTACCAATACTAATTTCCCGAAGTATCGATACTCAGGCGCGTTGACAAACACCACACGTGACGCACTCGTCTCATTCGCTCTGGTTAAATAGCAAAAGTGAAGTGAATGGAAAGATGGCGAGGGCGGCGCCCCCGCGACCGGCTTTGGTTGATTGATAAAGAACACCGCGAGCGGGCATGTCGGAGAATAGCGCGGACACGCGTAAAAAACACACCGCGAGCGGGCATGTCGGAGTCGGAGAATAGCGTGGACACGCGCTACACACCGCGAGCGGGCATGTCGGAGAATAGCGCGGACACGCGTAAAAAACACACCGCGAGCGAGCATGTCGGAGTCGGAGAATAGCGTGGACACGAGCTACACACCGCGAGCAGGCATGTCGGAGAATAGCGCGGACACAAGCTACACACCGCGAGCGGGCATGTCGGAGAATAGCCCGGACACGCGAGCGGGCTGCGGGCACCCAACAGATTGTTTGACTATCAATAATCCCTCACATCACTAATTTTTTTAAATTATTGTATAGGTGAAAACAGACTTAAGGAACAGGCTCCAGGGGTAGGCTACTATTTAGCAGCATATGCTCAGCATCAGGGGTGTTTGTTGTTTGGACAGACCTGCCCCCACTGCTAAAAAAAAGTCCTCAAGGAAACACTGTAACTCTTCTCATTTGAACTTTTCTGAAACATTAACCAAGATGGCCTAGTATTGTTGTTGATAAGAGTCTGTGTTGTCTCGTTTTAATTCTTAAAGTTAACATAATCTGACTGAGGAAACTTAGACAAGTAAATATTGTAACTGTGGTCAAATGTAAATTAACTGGTGCCTATTTAACTTTATTCAAAAATTATTATTTAATTCTGCAATTTTCCTTCATTAGCGATTATCATCAATTTGATTACACAGATATTAATTAAACTAAACAGCTATCTCTGAATTCAATAATGACATGCCTTTAACTGAAAATTGAATGTTTAATCTTATTATTATACATTACTGACTCTCTATCCTCCAATTTGATGTTAAGTGCTTTTTTGTTACAGTATATTTTAATCTTTGATAACAGTAGGTAATAAAAATACATCATGTTAGCTCTGGTCCAATTAAAAAATATAAACAAATAGAACTCAGGACATTTTTGTTCGTGTAAAATATACCTCATTGTCATGTTCTAGACTTGTTATATTTAGCTTTAAATTAAAAAAAATACCCCCTTAATATTGTGGCAGCTTTTTCTCCGTGGTATCGAAAATGGTATCGAATATCGATATTTTTCAAGGTATCGTATCGAAGTTAGAAATTCTAGTATCGTGACAACACTAAATATTTTGGATGCGATTAATCGTGATTAATCATTTGACAGCCCTAGTTTTTTTATATTATTGATTAAAACTGAGTATACCAAGTAACACCAATGACAGTTTTTTTTTTTTAGATATTGCCTTAAATGTAAAATATCATATATATTTTTGGTTTCGATACTCGTTTATACTTTTATTTAACAACTAGTATGCCTTTCCTAGGTTTATTCCTCCAAAAAAGTGTACTAATCTGTTTCAAAACATTGATCTGTTTGTTTGAGTTTGAGTTTAGGGCGGGACTATCTGTTAGACTGGCCAATCGTAGATGGAGGGAGTGTTCAGGAAACCTGTTTGACACTCATTGTACTTGCAATTTTAGTGGCATAGAAACCCCAACTTTTGTTTAACAAAAGCACATTTATGTTTTGCAGTTTTGTTTGAGTTTTCAGAAGAAACATTATTGTCATGGATTTGATACGTAAGCGGTAAGCTTGTATAATCTGTAGAGCTATCAACCCCCTACAGGCTCCACAAAGCATGAATGAGGCTGGATTCAATCAGTGTCTTACAAGTTAATTCTGTTTATTCTCACTAGGCAAACAAAAGTTCTGTTTGCACCAGTGGCTGGCCTACTTGCAACATATCACATAACTTCAAGCCTACTTGCTTTATTCATTTATCTCCTGTGTCAAACATCATCCATGTTATTTACATTAACTTCATTACAGTGACCATCTTTGGTAATTGGGTGTCAATCTTTCTTTCTTTCTTTCTTTCTTTCTTTCTTTCTTTCTTTCTTTCTTTCTTTCTTTCTTTCTTTCTTTCTTTCTTTCTTTCTTTCTTTCTTTCTTTCTTTCTTTCTTTCTTTCTTTCTTTCTTTCTTTCCTGAAAGATCCAGTTATTATATTTTGATTTAAAAAAAAGTATGAGGTAAAAAAAAAACATGAATTGTTCTCTATAAGATCATTGGGATGCATTTGAATAGGGTGAATTTCCTTCTGAATTTTTATTGAACATTGATTATATCAGTAATGCATTGTCAATATAAAAATGGATTCAAATCAATGTAAAACAAACAATACCTAAATGAAACAGAAAGGTCTGCTAGTCTGTGCAAAACTCACTTGCACACCATAGTAGGTTATCGCTATGCTGTAGCTAGAATGATCTGAATGGTTGCTGGTGTTTTCTGGGTGGTTGATAGGGTGTTACTATGATGTTCTGAATGGTTGCTAGTGTGTTCTGTCTGGTTGCTAGGGTATTGCTAGGACCTACCTAAGTTTATTTGATATTCCGATCCTAGGATATATGATTTTTTTTATTGCCTGCCAGGAGAAAATCATAATTCTGATTGCTTAGAAAAGAACTAGCACATCTCACCTCAACAGACCACATGACTTGAGATGTCACTCATGTTCATATCACAAACAGTGTGGGACTGGTTATAGGCTAGACTATAAGCATGAACAATAGTAGTGATGGTTTCCTTACAAAGCACCTCTCATAATCAATAATTGCCTTTGTTTAAAGAGTAAGCACTGGTGATTTAAAATTGAATAATGGACATTTGTTCATTGGAAGTAATTGGGAGTTGTCCAGTTTAAGTAGGCTCATTGTGTTGTTGGTAACAGTGTTTAATTTCCAAAATTATTTAGTTGCTGATCTTTTTGTCGAAACTATGAATTCCATTCTGCGCTGTCACAGCAGTCTTTATGCTCTCTACATACTGTAGCTAGCTTGTTTATTTCAAAGCTGGTCCATTGATGTTACACCTGTAGCGTTTGTGTCGAAGGCTGGTCAACTTATTGAGGAACTCATTCACCTGTTTGCTGCATGCAAGCAGATTAAAAGCAAAAGTAATCGCTCTACTAAAAGTGCTCTGTTTAATCATTATTGCTCAGCCATTACAAAACTGAGTAATCATTCACTGGCCTTCGCTCCTGTGTGTTTCCACCATATACAGTATATTCACACCTGAGCTGATATCACAATGGAAGTCTTTAAGATGATATTTTAAGTCAACATCAACGTTTTACATTAATTGCAACTGAAAGTGCTACGGTGCTGGTTTCTGTGGTAAGTCTTTTAGGAATGTTGGGATTGTGGAACATCTGTGCTGATCTGTCTGGCAGCACGATTCAAGAAATGTAGGTCACTCTCTTATTTCTGCTTTTTCTTTGCCTCACTGGTCTCTCTCTCTCTCTTATCTCAGGGTGTAATACATTTATGCAAAGACACAGATGCACATACACATGCTCTGCATCTTACTGACACAAAAGGAAGACACAGAGGCCCTGAAACAAAATCAGACATGCACACCTGGTACTGTCCTCTGAATTAGGGAATTTTGGGTATGCCGAATTATTTTAAAGTATAATGTTAGGTGGGAAATATATATATACAGTATATGTATGTGTATATATATATATATATATATATATATATATTAGGGGTGTCGTAATATAATGGTATTGGCTATAACTGTAATATTTAAAGTGAATAGTACACATATGATAATATGACACTAGATAATCTAGCGCCAATATCTGGTTGAAATCCCAACATACACTAGATAGCGGTATTGCGCCTTAACGCTGGTTGCCTCCTAAACACAAGCAGACACACAGCACGCAGCTGCTATTGGCTTGTAAGGTTTCGAACAGACAAGACACTCTACCCACACGCCAAGAAAGTTAGTTCCCAGTGTGGACGTTTTTTGTATTCCGTGAAAATGACTCATCACCCTAGTCTGCAGGACTTGACGATCAACAGTGAGCGCAAAAGGGGTCAATACCACCAACCTCTGACTCCGTTATCTTGCAGATTGGAATGGGAAATGTAATATTAACCTGTTAAAGTCCCTGTAAAGGCAATTCAAAAAAAAAATTCTAAACCCATTATAAATGTTAGAAATGTATTGCTAAAACATATTACAAAGACTGTGAACTGTGAATTACTGAATTGTGGAGTGAGACCGTTAAACAGTTTTTCACCATTGCTATTTTCCGGATTTTTTGGGCGGGGCTAAAATGGGGCTCGATGACGCACTGGAGCCCCTGAGCTCCTGGACACGCCCCTACTTGATGACGCACTGAGGCTGGCCACTCCCCTAACAATAGAGCACATTCGCATCAGTTTGGCGCATACAGTTTGCTAGCTATGCCTTCGACACGGAAATGCGTAGGCTACCTCCTGGATGCGATCATGCACAAAACAGATCGGTGTCTTTATTTAAATTTCCTAAAAACGATCACATCAAGAAGAGGTGGATTAATTTTGTGAAGAGCCAACCTTGATGGAGAGCTGAGGATCACCGCCAACACCCGCCTCTGTAGCGATCATTTTACACGGGATAGTTTTATAAACTTTCGTCGAAGACAACTGGGATTCACTGATAATCCGCTGTTACTGGTGAATGGGGCCGAACCGACTATCTCCCGCCTCGGCCTTCATCCTCCCGTCCTGAAAGCAGTATCACCTAATATCACCGTCGGCAGCTTTCCCGCGAGTGGGCGTGGTTTCAGCGCAGCCAGCGGACACGCCCCCAGCGTTTGAGAGCAGAGAATAATGCTAATTTTTTCAACATTTTGATAGCTTATTTTATGTACTTGCCGGCTTTTTTTATCATTCAAATTTGGCTGGGTGGCTAATAACACATTTTTCTGTGGTGTGACAAACTCAGAACACATACTTAATTTTGACTTTACAGGGACTTTAACTGCTGACGCCTTTCTGTGTTTTATTATATTTACATCCCTCTAGACTTTATACACCAAAAGTGTGCTCATTCGGATAAAAACTTATGGATTATCATTTGTTTACTTCAAATAGTAGAGAGCAGTATTTATTCTATGTTTACCCAAAATACGGGGATGTGAGCATTATGGAACCAGGGCTCCAGACTAACTTTTTTCACCTCCGTCCTGAAACCGTCCTGATAAACAATTTGAACCGTCCTAAAGTGAATGTCAACCGTCCCAAAATAAAAATGTTGTTTCTGTACTTTATTATCATCTATAGTTGTTAGTTGTTAGTCACATAATAAAAACACCATTAAAGTGTTTATGATATACAGTATATTATAATATTTAGTTAGCTCCATTCAAAGTAGTTATCCGTAAATAGGTAAAAAAACAGATTAAATAAAAAATAAAAGGAGTTAAATGCTTTTTTGTATTCATGCAGAACAAATCTTTTTTTTTTTTTTTTTTTTTTTACATGGTTGGATTAAACAATAACAAATAAATACTGGTGACTACTTCTCAAAGTGGTAATGTGTCATAGCTGATCATGTGGAAATGTGTTATTAAGAGAAAGGGCTTTAAAAAATGTAATATGACTTCTCTAGTCTAGAACACAGAATTTGGGGAAAAAATCTGTGTCTCTGTCTCAGTCTTTGTACTGACTGAGGTCTTTGTGCCGGAGAAAACATTAACCTGTTAATATGAATGATTTTAAAGTTTGAACATGCAATACAGATACAGATTTAACTACTGTGACTTAAAAAAAATATCTTAAAATTAATAGTATTTATAGAATAGCAAAGTAGGCTTAATCAATATACAAGACTTAAACACACAGATATATAAAGGCTATCATGATCATTTTGCCAAAAATGAACCATGTATTTTGTTTAGATTATAATACGTTTTATTTTTAACAACATATAACATTCGAAACTCATCGGCTTAGACTGCATTTGAAGAAAAATAAACACAACCGTTTTCTGTAGCCTTGTGCGAACTTATTCAATAGAATTAGACTTCTAGAATGTTCTTTCCAGTGCAAAAAAATACATTTTTTAATTTTAGTAGTTTTTCTTATCATAGCCTACAAATGTCTTCGGAAACATATTTTACTCGATTTACTGAAGCCTGTAAAATGCATTTGCAGCTGCACAGCTTGCACATTGAGCGTCTGGCTCGCTCATAGACTGCGCTACGGCAACTGCACATCCAATGGCGCAGTCCAACATCAACATCCAACTCTACGTCATTACACGTCAGAGCCCGTCAAGGTGGCGCCAAGTCCCCGAATTTGCCATTATAGCAGCGGGTCTTCGTTCATTCATCATAGTCTGTCTGACATATATATTAGAAGCTATGCGTCTGTCATGGATTTGCACTGAATTGATTCTCAAAAATACGGAACAAAGTGCGTTCCGTATCAGTTCAATACGGAACAAGCCTTTCATGTGTCAAATACGGAACGATTCCGTATTATACGGAACGGTTGGCAACCCTAAGAACAGTCTTCTTTCCAATTAATGATATATGCATTCTTTTTAACTTGCATACATCATTCTTAATTTTTTCAAGCAGCAGACATATTTATTTGTATGAATTAAATATAATGAATCCTTATTAAAGCTATTAACGAGCAGTGAATGATTTTCTCTTTTTCTTTTGTTGCTTGATCAATATTAAGGACACAGACCGCATTAGGTTTATTGCCCACTGTCACTTTAAGACGTCGGATCATGTCCAATGACATGCTGATCCAAATCCACTGATGCACATCCGATACACTCACAACTGTTTAAGACATAACCGACATAGTTTAAGTTAATACTCTCCTAAACGGACATTTAGACATAATGTTGTGTGTTTTTTGTCCATTCAGACACGAAAGAGAGCTAAATTCAGTCCTCGCGTGCTGTATTGTGTCTATGGCTGGACGCTTCGGTCGTGTGTTTTTTTTTTTGCGTCGTCACTCTTATTCAGATATATGTAAGCTCTACTCATTCTCCCAGACGTTTACATGTTTTAACGTTTTATGAGACATGCAGTGCATGCCAACTCGTGTGCCGCTGGGTAGATAAGCACGTTAATACAAATGTGCGCATCTACCACAAACGCAGGACATCTCTGACTGGATCTCTTCCTAAATCGTCACTATCTAACATTTTTGTCTATTTTTTATTCATTGAATATCCGTTGTTTAACCAGCGCAACATATTTGCGATGTCATTAAGCCATTTGATAGATGTACCGCGGAACAAGTCTCCGGGTGAGTAGCCGGCCAGTGATAGTAACTATAGTAACAGCATGAGAAGACGCGCTCCGTTGTAGTCAGCGCTTGGTCGGTTAATTTTGGCATTTGGCATAAGTAAGTTAGCCTAATAGGCTAGTAATAAATGAACACACATACAAAAATGTTTTTTGTCCTGTAGGCGTCCTGGAAAATATTTCTGTTCGTCCTAAACACATTTTCTATCGTCCCCAGGACGATAGGACGCCGTTAGTCTCGAGCCCTGATGGAACGCTAAAGGCCCTATCCCAAATGGCACCCTAAACTCTAGCGGTCTTCCTACGAGTCCACACTTTCGTGAAGTAACCCCACTTTGATTGTCGGGAAAAGGTCTGCTGCGGAGCTCGCTTCAGTGCGGGCTCGGCAAAAGTGAGCACCCAGAGTGCATATCGACCGCAAAGGGGGAGCACCCTTCTGAAACCTAAAATGACAAATGAGAACCTCTATGGTCTCATGGACTTAACGGACACTAACGCAGCAGCCATTGTAAGTCCACAAGACTGCAAGGGCATATTTAGGCCCTTTCCCAAATGGCACACTTCATATTCACTTTTGGTCTTGTCACTGAAGCAAGCTCCGCAGCAGACTTCTTCCTGACAGTCAAAGCGGCGTAATGTCACGAAAGTGCGGACTCGTAGGAAGACCCCGAGTGTTTAGGGTGCCATTTGGGACTCGGCCAAACTCTCACATGTAATTTATGTTTCACACATACTATACGCCGGATTGCGCCCTCACGCAGAATGTCCACAAGTGAGACTCATAGGTGTAATAAAACTTATGACTTTCCAGGAAATCCCTAATATGGACAAAGGCTGCATCTGAAATCGCATACAAACCTGCGCAAAAAACAGTATATATTACTCAAAAGAGGACGACCTACTTCTTCCAGCAAGATTCTGAAGTGTGCTTATGATAGACACTTTACTATCCCATGAGGCCATGGGAGAGGATTTGTGAGTGGTGGTGAATGACGCAACTGGTGCTGGTAAGTAATGTGATAAGGCCAACATGGTGAATGCAGTACATCCAGATTACATTCATACTATATAGAACATACTTTTTTAGCGGTCATGAAGTAATTACTTAATCAAATTCAAAATAAGTACCTACTCAAGAGAGTATTCGATTTTGGATGCAGTCATCCAGCTATCGCTATAGCTGAATAAACTGCAAATAGAGACATTTGGACTGATTAAACATAAAGAGAATAAACACATCATCGCGACAGTATATGGTTTATCTGTTCTTCAAGCCATCTCAGGTATTTTCAAAAGGATAATGTGTATTAAATTAGTAGATTGTGTCATTATACTCGACTCATATTTTCCACAGCTCAAATGTTTTGATTGCATTGAACATCTACACATATAACCTTCTTAGTGCGTATGGATCAGTGTACACTGCGTAGGGCCCCTATGAATCGGAACGCAGCTACACACTGCAAAGTTGAAGGAGGTCGGCTGTTGCTGTGACAACCCTGTCGCTTGCCACCGCTGTTTTCAGTCTGCAGTCTTACATGCGGCCTCAACAAGCCTGCCACCCCCACAACACTCGCACACTCATTTCATCGAGACCCAGAGGGAGGGAGGGAGAGAGAGAGAGAGAGGGAGCGCCAGAAAGACATTTTCCCCCTGCCCCGTTACTCACACTTGTGAATGACAGCTGCCAGAGCTCCTTCAACGAAGGAGGAGCCGCTAGTGCAAACGACTGGCCAATTAGCAGCGCCTAGCAGACAGTGAGAGGCCATGACAACAGTTTCCATGGAGCGGGGACTAAACCTTGCCATTATACACCAGAGACCAGCTAAAGATAAACCTGTGACAAGCACAAGGGTGACTTGTGTCACCCCAGGGACCTTTGCGATGTAGTTTTACAATGGTTGCTTCGGTTTTCGCCATTGTGTGCTCACTTCCTTGTCTTTTGAGACCTTACACATTGTTATGTGATTGTCACGCACTATCGACGGGAAAAATGTACCCCGTCTTTTCTCTCAAGGGCCAAAACAACATCCTGTAATCAGGAAGTTTACAGAGGAAAACAGTATGTCTGCATCTATAACCAAACACACACACACACACATAAACACACTGGCAGACACTCCTCTCCCTCTCCATGTCATTACCTCCCTCTCATTCTGCTGTTGCCATGGAAACAGCTGTTCTTTTCCCACTGAAGGTAATAAGTTGAAACTAGTTGAGGAGAGTTCGTTCTGATGTCATGTGAACACGGTTACGTCCATGTATGGGCATCCTGGCCGTTCCATTCAGGATCGATTCAGATGACCGCCGCCGCTGGTGTCGAGACACAATAAGCCTCCTCGCAAACAGCATTCTTTGAGAGCTGATAAGCAGCGAAAAACAACATGCAATATTGATTTGTTTTTGTTGCCGCTTTCTATCTCTTTCATGCGCTATATCTCTCTGCACTTTGCATTTAAATGCTTTGTGTGCTCATCTGTGTCTTTTAACCTTGTTATGTTTGGAGCATTGTATTATGTAGTGATAGATCAATAAATCTGAGATTTTTTTCATTCTGGGATAACAAGTATCTGCTTGACCGATTGACATTAGTTCTCTCTTGGTCATTTCCAAAATCTGTAATTATTTTGGAATCATTTTGGATGTTGGTGTGCTGGTGTCCCAACCAGGCTTCCTAACTAGCTTAACCAACAATATATGCCTTGCACACATATTATTAATATTTTAATAAAACTGATAAATGTAATCTTTAGCAATGTTTATCATTGACTTGATAAAAAATACAGTAAAAACTTAGTTTTGTGAAATATTATTACAATTTAAAATAGCTGTTTTCTATTTGAACATATTTTAAAATATAATTTATACCTGTGATGGTAAAGCTGAATATTTAGCTGCATCATTACTGCATTCTTCAGTGTCACATGATCCTACAGAAATCATTGATTTGCTGCTCAAGAAAATGTTGAAAACAGTTATGCTGCTGATGATTAACTTCTGTATCGGCCATAATTTAAATATCAGCGCATCCCTATAATCTCACGTGTCATTTCTTGAGCTTCAGAAGAGATTTCAACAATCTCAAACTGTACTCAGATGTGCCAAGAGACCAATCATAATATCAGTCTGCAATCAGTAAGATTTCAAGCATTTCTCATCACATTCTTCTGGGACAAAGTGATCAGATCTGTGGTATTCACTATACTTCTGTCCTTTCTTTGTATAATTAATTAATTTCTAATAATATGTAAAATATCTTAGCTGAGACATGTGAGATGGAGTCGACATAATGAAACAACTCAATTAGGTTTCCTGAGCTGTGAAAGAGCAACCGGTGAGCAATACAAATATCCTCCGTGATTGTATAAACACTTAAAATTGATGTTTTTGTGTATAACCTACAAAGTGATATGGAGGCACTTGCGCACACACACACACACAAACACACTTGCGCTGAATAAGCCAATACACAACGCCCTCGCAACTAGTGACAGGGAATGCCCTTGACTCATCTGCTCTCGAATCCGAGGCTTCAAACGGCAAAGCTGCTTGTTGTGAGGCGGCATGCAGACGCAGGAATACTGTCCTGATGGGCACTGCTTTAAAGAAAGCTGTCACGCTGTCTTCTCACTCTCGCTCTCTTCTCTCCTTCGACACTGCTGTGTCACCATGTTTACGTCCTTGTCTCGCTCTTCTCCTGCACTCCTCTTTTCCCTCTGCTCTTTCCTTTCAGAGTGTTAGAATAATAATTCATTATGCCATTGATGAAAGTGATATACAGTGTAAACCAACCGGCAAATTAGAAAATCCCATGTACTTTTCTCATATCATATCAATTGCAGAATCGAGTGACATGTGAGGCTGATTATTCAGTTGGTCTGAACTTCAGAGTTAAAAAAGTCCATAAATTTGTACTAAATATTGCATAAAATAAAAAAATTAATCATTTTATTTATCTAGGTAGTTGACACAAGAGAAAGATGTAAATTGTATATGCTTTGACTAGTCTACATGCTTTATGATATAAAATATTTCATATATATATATATATATATCCTTACATGATTAGTTTATATCTGTTTTTCAAAATCTACTTCATATCTATCTACATAGGTCTATACATTGTTTATCCATTTATGATATAATATATTGCTTATAGGCTATATATATATATATATATAGTATTATTGCTATTAATCACATCTAACATAAGTTTGTAAGTGTGTATGTGTGTGTGTGTATACTGTATGAGTGCATGTGTGTATGAATGTATTTATATATATATATATACACATTATATATTTACAAACTTTTGTTAGATGCGATTTATCACGAATAATCACGCTAATACTATGTATATGTACATGTACTCTACTGTATATCATGTCTATCTATCTTTTGTTTGTCTATCTATATTTTGTGATAATATTAATAAATATTATATATATCCCTAATTTATTAATAAATGGTTGGTTCCTGTTTGTACAAATTATGCGTATCTACTTTTTATAATATAATAGATGGCAATTATACTGTTTACCACTAATAACTATGGGCACACATGTAGTATCTCTAAAAAATGAATTAGTGACGTCTTAGGCTTGTAAATCCCACTTTAAACATTACATCATAAAAGGTAATTTCTGAATATAGTTTATATTGTTTGCTCTACTGTTTACACATGTAGCCTTTATAACTTCCACTGCCTACTGAACACTGTTTAAATGGAATTAAAAAATATATATATTTTATCAAATCAACTTAGATATTTTATGTGGTTCAGATAACATAATATTTTGAGTTTCTGTTGATTAAACAATTCTTCTTCATTTTATTAACTACATTTTTTAATTTCAATGAACTTAAAATTTTAAGGCAACCTGGTTGCTTACTTTTTTAAGTTAAACCAACAATAATATTTTACAGTGTTCTTTCTGTTTGCTGTCAGAGTCATTGCAAGATGTACAACGACATCAACCTCACCTATGAAGAGCAGACAATGGAGTTCTGCCATTGTATTGGTGCAGATGTGCGTCGTCTGTATCCTTTTTCTAAACCCAAATGAAGGTCAGGCTGGGAGAAATTAGCAACCGAAAAGGGGGGATTTTAAAAGCAACGAGACATTAAACACCAATCTCTCTGACTTCAGTGTTGAGATGGTTCGCTATGTCCCCACAGAGTAGTTATATATTTTACAGATCAATATTTTTTTAATGAAAGAGGCTGGCGGGTGAAACCGAGCTTTAAAGTTCTGCAAGCAGTGATGGATGTGTGTACCGTGCTAAGCTGTAACGTGTTATGACAAATGAACGGTCACAGGAAGCCACTATCTTCTGGGCAGTTTCTAGTCAGTCCTGAAGGCGCTTAACACCTTTTAATGGTTTGACCTGTTTTTGTGTGTGGTTTTCTGCTGAGTCATGCAGTGTTTCCTGCTTGTATAAAGGCCTGTCTGTCTTTACAAGTGGCTATCGTTCCTTTAATCACTTCTGCTTGAAATATAATGACATATGCTTATTTGCTTGATGTCAGAGCACTCTGAATGTAACATTCAAGCAGGCCGCAACTCACACAGTGTATTTATTAAGACGCTGCATGAATAGTCTCAAACAGTTTGTCAGTCGTGCATTGGGTTCTCTTGGCGATGCAGTTCTGTGATGTAATCATCGAGTCCTTTAGAGAGTCATGCTACTGCTGATTCATTAAGCATCGCTGGTGTCTGTTAATGCCCTCATTGTAATCAACCATTTTGTTTGAATACTGTTTAGGAAACACTGAATCTTTTAGGCCACCCTGTGAGGAGACACAGATCAATACTTTGATTGAGAGATGACTAGGGTTAATATAAAAAATGAAAACGAATGTACATCTACATACATGTGTATATATAAATGTATATATGTACAGTTGTAATCGAAATTATTCAACCCCCATTGCAAAACAGGTTTATTGGCTAAATTTACAGACTTTCAGCTGCAATAAACAAATAAAACAATAGTAATTGAAATAGCTCAACACAACAAATGTTTCTTTCAAGTGGTTTCCCCAAATTCAACTGAAAATGCAACAATGACTTCCACAGTCTCAAAATTATTCAACCCCCTGAATAGAATCCCTCACATCAGCACAAATCTGTAAAACAGGTGTTGTCTCAAGCACACCTGATCAAGGGCTTCATTAGCTGCACCAGGTGGGCTTGAGCTAGAACACATGAAATGTCTGGACTGGCTAGGTTTGTTGAGTGTCAGGTTTGACTGCATGTTGGTCCAAATACGGTCAAAAGAATGGTCCAAAAAGTTAAGAGAACATATCATCGTCCTTCACAGGCCAGTAACAGGATACAAAAAGATAGCAAAGGAACTAAATGTTCCCAGAGACACCGTTGGAAGCATAATTCCCAAGTTCAAAGTTAAAGGAACAGTAGTTACACTATACCTGGACGGGGCCGAAAAAGGAAGCTTTCAATGGCTGCAACAAGATTTCTGAGAAGGCAGGTACAGAAAAACCCTGAGGTTTCAGCTTGCACAGTAAGGCGTGTACTAAACGTATGCGATTTCCATGCCAGAACTCCAAGATGTACACCACTACTGACCCAAAAGCACAGGAAAAGTTCTCAAAATCATATAAATAAATCACAGAAGTTTTAGGATTCTGTTATGTGGAGCGATGAAACTATACGTAGAACTTTTCGGCCCTATGGATCAGCGGTATGTCTGGAGGAGGAAGAATAAGGCATATGCTGAACACAGTCTACAGTTAAGCATGGCTCGGTGATGCTCTGCGGCTGCTTTGCATCCTCTGGCACTGTAAACCTGCAGCGTGTGGAAGGCAAGTTGAATTCATTGAAGTATCAGGAAATCCTAGGAGAAAACTTCATGCTGTCAGTGAGGAAGCTGAAGCTTGGGCCTCATTGGACCTTCCAACAGGACAATGATCCCAAGCACACCTCAAATTCCACCAAGGCTTGGTTGCAGAAGAAGTCCTGGAAGATTCTACAGTGGCCATCACAGTCACCTGACTAGAACATCTCTGGTGGGATTTGAAGAAGGCGGTTGCAGCACCCAAGAATATTAAGCCCCTTTCACACAGCGCTTTGAACCCGGCAAATTGCCGGCAAATTGCCAGAGTGCCTTCTGTGTGAACGCAAACACGACCCGGGACTGATGCCGGGATCGATGCCGGGTTGGGGACCTAGTAACATTGCCGTGTTCAGACCCGGAACGCGCGCTGTGTGAACAAAAGCCGTAACCAATGCCGTGTCGTAATGATGACGCTGAAGTGAAGTGAAAGCAGGCTAGTGAAACGGTACGTAATGCGCTAGTTTATGATCGAATCAGAGAAAAAAATGCACAAGCGTGGTTTCTCCAGAGAGAAATCGCAGCTCATAAGCAAACTATACACGTTGCTGAGACATTACATGTCACATCGATGTCACGTGTCTTTCCGGAACATACACGGGTTGTGTGTGAACGCGCTCTCTGATTCCGGCAAATCACTGGCAGTGTGAATGAAGCAAAATCAAACGAACCGGGGTCAAATCCCGGGTCGCTTTATCCGTGTATTTTCCGGAATCTCTGTGTGAAAGGGGCTTTACTGAACTGGAGGCCGTTGTTCATGAGGAATGGTCTATGATTCCTCAGAAACGCTGCCAGAAGCTGGTGTCTGGTTCTACATCTCGTTTGCAGCAGGTCATAACAGCAAAAGGATGTTCTACTAAGTAGTAAAGATGCTTGCCATGAAGGGGTTGAATAATTGTGAGACTGCAGAAGTCATTAAAAGTTGCATTTTCATTTGATTTTGGGGAAACCACTTGAAACATTTGTTGTGTTGAGCTATTTCAATTACGTTTGTTTGATTTGTTCATTCATTGCAAACTGCTAAAAGTCTGTACATTTTATATATCTGATTTGCAATGGGGGTTAAATAACTTTGATTACAACTGTTTATATATATACAGTATACACAAACATGCTTTTTTATTTTAGTTTAAGTGTCTTTTTTCTTCTTTGTTTTTTTTTTTTATTTCATAATTTTTATAATTCATTTTTAAATAATTTCTTCCCATTATGTAGCACTTTGGGTTTGGATTTTTTATTTTGTCACAAAATGTAACTATTTTATCTCCCAGCTCGTTATGTAAAGTTGGATATATAAGTACGTCCAACTTTATGCGCATAAATTATAATTGCGTTGGGTGATATATAATATGGCATATCTCAACTGCTTGACTGATAAGGCATAAAGATATTAAGATATTATGAACATTAACATCATGATTTTCTGTAAAGCTGCTTTGGAACAATGTCTATTGTAAAGCGCTATACAAATTTTAATTTGACTTGACTTGATCCATTTCACAAATGATTTGATGAATCAAATGATTCATTACATGATTTGTTACCTGAATTTGGACTGATTTGGTTGTTGAGTTTAATTCACTGACTTAGTCTCAAGTTTTCTGTAATTTTCTGAAATTCTACACACAGTACTATAATGCTAGAATTTAATAAAATTATATATATGACTTGGTGACACATTTAATTGACATCTAAAAGAACCAATCACAGTATATAAAAAAAAATTCAATTCGTTTTTTTTATTATTATTTTATTTTAAAATATAATTTGAATGCATTCCCAAGATGACTGGACACTTTGTAGAATTACATGTAACATAGTGAAGTCATGTGACTAAATATATTTATCATTGATAGCAAATGTTTATCATTGTATATTGCGTACTATTTTACATATTGAATTTAAAAAAGCAGTACACTAGAAGATTTTTAGTTTTACTTTTGCTTGCTTTTCTTTGACTTGCTTGACATGCTGAAAAAGGTCCCATGTTTACAATTTCGAAGAGAAAATAGTATTTGTACAGCACAACATGTCTTTGAGTCTTGGGAATTTTGGTTTGCAGAGTTTAGAGTCTGGCATGAGCGTCTGTATACATATTTGACTTCATCTTCGGCCGTGGGAAACGGAGCAAGAACTAAATGCAGAGGTATCATCAAAAATGCATGGAGATGAGACGGAGCAGTCAGCTCTGCTTGAGGAACACGTCAGCTCGGAGGAAGAGAGCCAGGGGACACTTTAACAGATGCAGAGCGTAACGACTCAATTTCAGATATGTGCAGATGCTCTCTGAGTCTCAAGCCTGGATTGTTTTTATGAGGTGAAGCGGATGCTGATTGGTGCTGCAAGTGTAGTGAACAACTTTGATATAAAAATAACTATATAAGTTATTTAATCAGGGTTGGAGCTAAATTCTAGCGCTATCAGCCAACTCACGATTATAGCTTCATTATAAATAAACATTACGTCGATTATAGATGTACAGAAAGGTTTATTAAAATGATATTATATGTTAGATTATCAAAGGTTTACTCACCACGCTAGCACGAAGTTCCCCTGGTCTTCTGGCAATAAGAAGCACAAAAAGTCCACCTGGTGTCGTCATGTCTTGAACTCGTATAGCAGAAATAATGTTCCTTAACCATTTTAAGCTTGTTTTATTATATGAATTAATCATTCATTTACAGATTTCGTTAGTTAAGAAAAAAGAGAATGTGGGGAAAAAAGGGAAAAAATATTACAGGAATTAAAATAAAAAAAATACCTGTAGACTAAACACGTGATGCGCATGTGCACGCCGTCGGCGTTTCCGCGGGTTTGCATTTTTGAGGTTTGCACAGAGATAACCTTTTTTTCCCAAAAAAATTTCAAGGCTTGCACCGTGGAATCTATTTCAGGGTTTGGGTTCTCGAGCCACCAGGCACTGTTTTCTGCGGATGAGCGGGCCGGAGCGCGTTGAGTGTTTTCTGTTAGAACGGTGTCGTGTTAGCGCCCCCTAAGTTAATAACTAATGATCTTTGCAACGGAAGTGAATGAATCAATCAAAACTAACTTTAGCTGGACAATAACTTTATTCTAGAGCTGCTGTAAAGCCAAAACAATCTCTGTTACTGTCATTTCCTATTATCACTCCAAAGCTGCTTTAAAAGCGCTAAATAAATTAAGGTGACTTTACTAATAAATAACAATGTTGACAGGGAAAGGATATTAAGTTTAAGGGTCAGTGCTACAATTTACCACATTGTAGACTGAGACCCACCCCCAGTGCTCAACCTAAACTGGTCCGGGTCTCTATGCCCATATCTCACCCAAGATCAGACCAGCCTTTATGGTCCGTAATCGGGCTGAATGTGGCTAAATGTGCCGTGTCTCAGTGCAAATCAGGCCAAATCCACAACCTATCCAAATCTGGCAACCATTACTGGGCCAGAGCTCAGCCGCAATTGGCCCGATGGGGCTGGCTACCTGGGGTCTTTTTGACCATTAGCTGTCCCCCTTGACCACTAAAACACACAACAGTGGCAATTAACCCACAAACAGACAGAAAGTTCCAAACACTCAGTCTCCCATTAATGTCCAGGCTTGAGCCAGAGCTCATTAAGACCAATAGAGTGTCTAATTAAGCCACGCACTGTGAGAACAAGCAGCTGGTCTTCCCAGCAGCCTTTAGGATTCCACTGACTGAGGGGCCCATCGCTCTATTCCAGCCTTTTTACATAAACTCTATCCCTCATCAGAACCCCAACAATATTTACAAATGTTCAAGCCATGATGCCTAGCTTCTGAACTTCATATTTAAAGTGATAGTTTACTCAGTTTTAAGCAGGATGCTAAACAGGATGTTAAAGTAGTCCATGATTTGTGCACTATATTTAAGTCTTCTGAAGTCATACGATAGCTATGGAACAAACTGAAATGTGTGCCACTGAAAATCTTCCCTACTGAGTTTTTCTACATTGTGCAACTTTAAATGTGCATGTGGTAAAATTCAACTGACATCAGATTCTGTTCACAAACCAGTTTGAATGATTCATTCACTCATTGGACTGATTTGATTCTTGAGTTCAATATACTTACCGACTCAATGAATCAGTCTCAGCGTGTTAGCTCACTGGAAGAAGATTATCAGTGAAAAAATTACTTTTAGTTTTGGTCAATTGTTTTACTTCTGAAAACTTGAGTAATAGTCATATGGACCACTTGCTTTTTCGTCCATTTCAAAGCTTGAAAGCTTCAGTCCCCATTCGTTGCAATTACATGAAAAGCCGCAATCAGGACAAAATTCTAAATTTCTCATTTCGTGTTCCACAGATCAAAGAAAGTCATTCGGGTTCGGAATGACATGAAGATGAGATTATACTTAAAGATTTTTGACATGAAAAGCAAAACCTATGTTGCTCTTGGAGATGAACCAACAATCCACTTGGACAAGGTCAGCTGAGGTAATTTACAAATAAGTTTAATAAGTCTAATGACTTGATCTCATAAGCTCATTGTTATTATGGCCGGTTTGGCATGAAAGACGTCTGGTCTGTTTGTTGCTGCGGTGAGCTGCTGTTGATATTTTCGGCGCTATGTGATACTTGCGGTAGTAGAGACAGTTGGCCTCTCTCGCATGTGCGACTCGAGTTCTCTGTGTTGACAGATGGAACCCCGTCGCCCCCCTTTTGTAGCTTTGTTTCAGTGAATCACACCTCAGGAGATGGGACATCCCTGTCTGAGATTTCCACACCTCCGTTTTCCACTTCAGTCTTCTTTCCATCGCTCTTTCTCTCTCTCTCCATCTGTCCCCAAGGAATGCCTGAAAATAGCAGCCTAGGGAAAACTGGGTCAGGCATCATCATGGGTTCCTGGGGTGGGATTTAGAGGTTGGGGTGTGCGCTAAAGTGAAGACGCACTCTAGAGCAGGGGCGGTTCTAGACCGTTTTTAGGGGGCTTTAGCCCCCCTGTCTGTCGTCTCATCGCCCCTAAAACTATAATCACCTTTTTGAAAGATCAGGCCAGTATTGCTTCAAGTAAGTTTATAAATTTCACGTGTTTTTAAGTCTTATCAGTTTAAACATTCAAGTGATTTTAAGCCATTTAAAGGAACACTCCGACTTTTTGGGTATTTAGCCTATTCACCTTATCCCCCAGAGTTAGATAAGTCCATACATACCTTTTTCATCTCCGTGCGTGCTATAAGTCTGTTTGACGCACCCACCGCTAGCCTAGCTTAGCACAAAGACTGGATGTAAATGGTTGCAGCTAGCATACTAATCCAGATAAGTGACAAAATAACGCAAACATTTTCTTATTTACATGTTGTGATTTGTATCGAAGCACTGCTACTTGGGCGGAGTGATAACCGCAGCACCTGAGACGCGCTCTCTGCTCCTCACCACGGCTCGTCACAGGTGCTGCGGTTATCACTCCGCCCAAGTAGCAGTGCTTCGCCTTCAGAGAATATAGTTCCCAGTATTTATACGGTTAAAATATGTCTGTGTCTCATGTGACTTTGTTTTTTGTACACTCTGTGACTATACAAATCACAACATGTAAATAGGAAAATGTTTCCGTTATTTTGTCACTTATTTGGATTAGTATGCTAGCTGCAACCATTTACATCCAGTCTTTGTGCTAAGCTAGGCTAGCGGTGGGTGCGTCAAACAGACTTATAGCACGCACGGAGATTAAAAAGGTATGTATGGACTTATCTAACTCTGGGGGATAAGGTGAATAGGCTAAAGTCCCAAAAAGTCGGAGTGTTCCTTTAAGCGCAAGACGCCGTGAAAGTAACTTAATTCGGTACTTGCGTGCTGTGATAGCTGTGCGCGCACACGGAAAGCCGCCTCTCAGACACACAAAATTATTATTCTAGTATTAGTATTAGCTAGTATTAGCTTTTGCTGTGATCCGACCGACCAGGCCAGAAGAAAAAATCATATTTTAGTTCTTTATCTAGTTAAAAGTAGTACGATATAATGACAATTTGTTAGTCAAACGGTAGCCTAAACGTATATTCAATTTGAACTGTACTGCAGAAAGACTGGTATATTATATAATTTATAAAGTGTTTATATTGACTTACCAGTACTGGTTGGGTACTTTTGACTTACTATAGTAATATAGTGGTGCCAATTTACAAAGAGACACCACTTATGAAATGGTCTCTTGCTACACATTCGCACTTAGGGCTAAGCTCCTAGAACCGTCCCTGCTCTAGAGTTAGGGGTGGAGAGTATCGAACCTGGGTTATATTGACAGATGGGACTGTCTTCAGCCCTACATTAACTTTGTGCCGTGTTTTTACTGACTTTGCATTTTGGCTCTGGTTGGATTCTTATTCTGTCTCACTCTTTTTTCTGGCATGGCTGCTTTTGTTCATTAGACTGTCTGCACCTGCTTTCTTTTACTGAAGTTCACCCAAAATAATTTTTTTCATCTCTTACTCACCCTTATGTTGTTCCAAACTCATTTGCTGTTTTTTCTTCCTGTTTAACACAAGAGTAGACACTTTTGAAGAAACTTTTCCCATCAGGATATAAATCCAATTTTTGCTTGACCGGGCAACATTTTCACTGGCCCTATACCACATTTTTAGCAATTTTTTATTTACATATGTACACTACCGTTCAAAAGTTTGGGGTCTGTAAGATTTTTTAATGTTTTTAAAAAAAAGTCTCATGTTCAAAATATTATTATTAACAATGTGGAAAACCGTTGTGCTGTTTAATATTTTTGTGGAAACTTGATACATTTTTTCAGGATTTTTGATGAATATAAAGTGCAAAAGAACAGCATTTATTTCAAATAGAAATCATTTTTATCATTATAAATGTCTTCACTCTCACTTTTGATCAATTTAATGCTTCCTTGATAAATAAAAATATGAATTTCTTGAATTTCAAACTTTTGAATGGTAGTGTACTTTTAATTTATATTTATATTTTTAAAATACATTTTCTTTACAATTTTACATTAACAATTTTTTTCTTCACAATAAGAACATTTGCACCAAAACTGGAAATCATACTGTTATGTCACTCCATTTTCTTCATAAACATGCTTGGCATATAATGCAAAGCATTACTTATTGATTTGTGCTTTTCAGTACATCCCTACTGATGATTCCAAGACTATTTTTCCAAGACCAAGTCTTTTCATCAAAACAGGCTTGAATAATTAAAGACAGAATTTTCCTAATTGGATGAACAATTTTTCTGTAATGCTATTGCTTTTTTCTACCTCATTTAAAACAGAAATATCGGCAAAATTCTAAAGTTAACCAGAGATCTTATCCAGCTTAAGTTTTAGGCTACTCCCACAGGGCAAACAACCTGTCTTCGCCCTAAATAATTATCAACATAAGCACTGAAATGGCGTAAAACTTCCATTAATTAGATTTAGAATTACAATGCCCCTCTCAAACCAAGGCTCCACATCTTGAACAAAGAGAGATTCTCTCGGCGGAAATCCAATCAGATTTTTCCCTCATGTTTACAACTTCGGCTGTGAAACGGCTTCCTCTTCAGTACTCTTTCCTAAACTTGAGAATACTGCAAGCAACTTGTAGTATCCACCAGGGAGTTGTACAGTTTTGAGCCTTTTCTGCAAGGTCAGGCCCTCATGTACAGTACAGTTTCAAAACCACACCTGCACCATCTCCAACAAAAGCCCCCAAACTCAACCGGCCTGCTTTTTATAAGCCATGCTGACGTGGCAAGTTTTCAAATAGTTGGTGAACGTGAATTCATTCATCAAAGTCTGGTAAGGAACAACACCTTTGCTTGCCACTTCTCACCCTAGAGTTCGATGCATTGGGAAACGTTGACACGAATCTTGCGAAAAGGCCTGTAGGCTTTGCTGTCTGTTCAAAACAAGGACTTTGGGCATCGCGGTGGGATGTACGGTGCCAAACAGAGCCTCAATGACCTGCCGCTGCGTCTGTGTTTATGAAGGACACAGCCCGGCTCAGTGGGATGAGATTCAATGTGTGAATGGCTCTCTCTTTCTATCTTCCCCTCTGGGCCTTCGGTTGATGTCAGAGGGACAGGATGTTAGCGGATGCTCCCTTTGGTTGTTGATTTGATGCTAGTGTTGCGCTTTATCGCATAATGGTAATGGACTAGTCAGGGCTTCCGACTATGTCTAAATAGTTACATTTCGTGACCATTTTTACTGTTGATCTGTATAGAGAACAAAAATGATCCATGCTTTTTGCTACTGTTTTCTGGATTATTTGATACTATTAAAGCATGTTATATTACTCTAAATTGTATGGACATTGCAATACAAAACATATATTTGTAAATATTTTTAAATATAATATAAATATCTGTATCATATCAGACATTATTTATGAATTTATCGCCATTGGTCGCTGTTGAATATTTAATTGTGCAATACCGTATAGTACCTTTATAAATGACCTTCCATCATGTGATGCTCAGATAAAGTACTTTTCTTTCGAATTTCCTCCTTATGAGAGAAAAAAAATGGTTTTCACAAAAATATTCTGTTTTCAACATTGATAATAATAAGAAATGTTTCTTAAGCAGCAAATCAATGATTTCTGAAGGATCATGTGAAACTGAAGACTTGAGTAATGATGCTGAAAATTCAGCTTTGCATCATAATTCATAATTTTACAGGTTTAATGTATTGTTTATTAAATAAATGCATCCTTGGTGTGAGCATAAGGGTCTTCTAGCAAAAAAAAACATATTTTATATATTAATTACCAACCCACAAACCTTTGACCTGTGGTATATGATGGCACTGCTCTGATGTATGCTAGTCTAAAACTCTTAGGATGCAGGTAAGGTATGTGAAACTAATCCCAGGCTAAGAAAACTGAATGTTTGTTTGCCGATACCAGCCTAACATGAGCCTTTTGTAGCCGCCGATGTCTTAATGACATTGGTGAACAAGTGACATTGATGTATGTGTTTGTAAATTGTACGTTTAAGTTAAAAAAGCTTTGTGTCAACAAAGTGACTAACAGCCGAGCTAATGCATTTGCAGCAGGGCGATAGGAACACAACATGTTGCGCAGGATTATGGCATTGGCAGTCATCAGACTGCTGCATCACTGTCACTGCTGATTCTTGACGGTTCAAGAGTTCTGACGATGCCGTTTCCTCTTTCCTCTCCAGGATTTAAGTGTCCTGTCTGCTCCAAATCAGTGGCATCCAATGAGATGGAGGTTCACTTCATCATGTGTCTGAGCAAGCCCCGCCTCTCCTACAACGGTAAGACACGCCCTCCTGTTATTCCTGCACATTTCCCTGCTCAATAACTGATCTCTATTCTCGATAACTATCCACTCCAGTACTCTCCTCCTTTTTGTTTGTCATCGTATCAGAAATCCTTTCGTTCTCCATTTCATTCTTGTCTGATTCCATTCTGGGGCTGAAAAGAGTCTGTGAACTGTGGATGACCCATCAATCTAGGTCGGTCTCTCTCTCTTTTTCTGTTTTGCCGTGGGGAAACCAAGGTTACCACTGTATATGACATTTGTCATCCATTTTTCCTCGCTTTGCTTTTTTTTCTTTTCTTCCTCCATCACTCTCATTTGCAGTTTCAAGTAATCTGTAGGCTGTCAAATTACAGTCATTTTTTTCAAAATATTCCTCTATTGATTTTTATTCCAGCCATGTTTGATGTTACCGCTCATATTATCTTAATTTGCATCACATTTAAGTTCTGTAATATGATGGATATCCGAGTAAAACCTAATGATATTTGATTTTTTCCCATTGGGTTTTCATTGAATTCTTTCATCAATCATGCAAAAGTTAAATGTTAGGCTATATTATTAAATATTAATATTATTTTTCCCATGGTTATATCAGACAAAAGCTTGTTTCAGAAATAGAGAATTTTTTTATATGGATTATATGAACAATTTTCTTATTTAGAATAATGTGTTCATTTAAACCAGCAATTTCTTAATTAGGAATGAGGTCAACTTTGATTACATTTTATCTTTTATGTTTTGGTTAATTAATTTAAAGTCTTAAGTTCAAATGGGCTGACTTGTAACATGTAATATGTCAAGTTAAATGTGTGTGTGTATGTATATGTATATATATATATATATTATATACACACACACACACACATTTCATTTTTTTTTATTATCTTATTTAACAAATCAATTCATTAATTATTTTTTATCTTGTATAAGCAATTTTTAATTCATTTTAATCTAAACCTTTTGTCTTATATAAAAACATTTAGATTTGAGATTTTATTAATTTAATGTTATTTTCATATAAAAAATAATTGCAATTTTTATTTTTTTAATCAATTGTAATCAAAATGTTCTATTATCTTAATCTTAAAATTAAAATATTTTGTAGTATTTTTTATCTTATTTTTTTAATTTAAAAAAGAATTCTATAATTTCTTAAATTTCTGTAATTCTATAATTTCTATAAATTCTATAATTAATAAAAACATTTTTTTTAAAGAATTCTATAATTTCAAGAAGAAGCGATGGCGATACATTGACAAGCAACACAGCTCACTATTGATGCTTTTGGATCAGTCTGTCAAGTGCAGCTTTGCAGGAAGGTGGCACACATGGCACAGCTGTAGTGACCCGATGACATTGGTAGTCTCTGCTTGTAACAGCTGTGTTGGGTTGGATGGACGTCTGACTGACAGCTATCTGACCGAGGGACAGCTGTCCAGCTCAGCTTGAGCTATAGGTGACCAGCAGTGATGCTTCTGATTGTTACCGGTGTGAGATCATCTTTCTTTACAAAAACATTTGTATGTTTTTAATATATTAATTGAATTTCTTTTGGTTAGTCATTTTGTCAGTAATTAATTGAGGAAAAAGGTTTTGAGCGTACATGTACCTTTAGTAAATGAATACTATAGGGTTGTATACCGGTTCCAGTCGGTACTAAAAGAAGTTGACGGTACCAGCATTTCCGCAGTATAGGCTACCTGAAAGTACCGAGTACCCGGTATATTCGGTAACCGCTGATAGACGCAGCTTTCAAACGCTCTCGTTCCTGTTTGTTTGAGCGTTCTCTGAGCGTCAAAGTTTGGTTAAGATTTATTTATTTTTTGTCTATTTAGATCATATTTTTTGGTCTATTTATTTTTTGTTATTTTAGTTCAACGTATACGCTTAAATGAAATGAAAATGATAAATGTTGTCTTGGCAACTAGCTGAAATAAATTCAATTTTATTTGAAGTAATGATAAAAAAAATTATGGTTTTAGTTTTAGTTAACAATGTGTTAACAGAAAGAACTCTTGCTTTTCTTGCATGTTAATTGGTTTTTCTTCTATTTAATAGCCTTGTTTTATTATTTTGTCACTTACTGACCCCACTATGTTCAAGTTAGTGACATTAACACACCAGAACACACTGCAGCTAATCTTATTTCCCACAATGCACTCTGTCCCATTGTCAACTGCAGCCAGTGACAGTCACACGTCAGCAGATCTGCTCACTGTAAAACCCGCTCTCTATGAAAGCAGTATGTACACTTTGCTCGCCTTTTGACGCTATGGTTTGTGCCCACCAGCCCTCCATTTCTATGTGAACTCTAATCCACCCCAGTTTGTATTGATCCAGGCAGGGAAATAACCCTGGACTAATGCTAGATGAAACATTGGACTAACCCTGGACTAATACATGTTTTACCTTTAGATGAGATGGTATTAGAGTTGAGGGTATTTCCTGTACCAGCAGATGGCAAAATACTTTTTTGATGTTCAGTATGATTTTCAGAGTTTTTCTAAGCTTGCAGTCACAAAATAAGTGCTCAATAATTTCTTTGACTGATTCACTGTGTGATTTGTTG